>NC_134037.1:98279712-99609712 GCF_965140245.1 Athene noctua
TTGGAAGAGGTTAAAACTGTCAAAAATGTCTACCAAGTTGAGAGCCTTGGACATGGAACCTTTTGCACTCAGGCTGTTTAGCTGCAACTCCAACTTCAGCCTGAGCACCAACCACTGGGGAGCATCTAACTCCAGATGGTTTTCCTGTTCCCTCAGAAAAGCAGAAATGTACAATTACTCTCTAAAAATTTGTGTTCAAGTGACTTTTCAGTGATACATGAGCTTGGAAATGCCATGACTATTCAACACACAAAACTTCAGATTCTGGTGACATACGGCATGGGAAATTTCAGATCAAGCAGCTGAAGCCTGGCAAAATTATAAACAATCGGAAACAAGGCCGTCTAATGGAAACTGTTAGACAGCATTAGCTATTGGGCCACTGTCATCTTCACAGCCAGAGAATGATTTAATCTGTCAGTTATGTGAGCACTGGAAATGATGAATAGGTCTTTGTATTCATTCACAGCAAGTACGTACCCAGAATGACATACAATGTGAGGGTTTTTTTGTCTGGATCTCTAAAGATCCAGGAGTTTACACAACACAGCTGTACAAAGCAATGCCACAAAAGATGCCATCCATGTTCAGAACGAGGGATTCTTAAGGTGGCTGTCTACTGTCCTTCCTGCCCAACTTAACTTGTTCATCATTACCTATGCAACTTAAAAGCCCCATGTCAACAAAGTTGGCCAGTTTTTCCCTCAGTTTTAGCCATCCCTGATGGCCACACTTATAATCAGGATGGCACAGGGGCACAAATGCAGCTTGTTCATGGCTGCCAGCACAAGGTAGTGCAGCCACAGGACTCCTCTGCAGAGCCATGTCCTTTAGACCCGCCAGGGCCAGACTAGCAGCCCAGAATTTTTGGGTGACCACACTCCCAGAGGCACTCAGCTGTGCTGGCAGCATGGGAAGCAGAGCAGGGCACAGGACTGTCCAAACAAAGTCACTCCTTTGCAGAATGACTTCTCCATCCTTTATCAGTGAGTGAACTATTCCAACTCTTTTGGTTGCTGCGGCAGCACAAAAGGACTTGAAACAGGTTCAGCAACTCATATCATGTTTTTACCTGGTATAACTGAGAGCAGAGTATGCACTACAGGTTCAAAAAAAGCCTTTAAATAAAGCTGGTTACAGCTCTGCCAAACTCTGATGGACAGAGTGGTCCATTCTTCCCTGGCAGCTGCCTGTGCTGGAAACTGGCTGTATATAAATCCCTGTGGAAAAGAGCCACAGGGGGACAAGAGTGAGGTTTGCCATCTGGTCAAGGTCATTTATTATCTTGGCTTTTCTAATCCTTGGGAAGCCAGTGGCAACTAGTCCTAAACCAAACTCCTTGTTCATTGCCATAGATAAAAATGCTAATGCACACCAATTCAAGCAAATTGAGATGATTGTAAAGCTTCCAAGGATGTTTCCAAATGTCAGACAAAAACTCCCTGAAAAGTCTCAGTTGGAGATAGATTACTACATGTCACCCTACAACCCCTCCTCCCAGGACAGGTACAGCTTCTGAGCTCATCAAGTGTTGTAACTGGTGTGAAAAACTGGAGTCTATCACTGGCCACACTTCAACACATCACATTTAATTTTGGCGCAACTCCCAAAGATGAGTTCCACTGTTCGGATGAATATGGCCTATTTAATTTTCTCTTATTCTTGTGATCAGTTATTTCTTAGCACTTAATCCCAGTGTGGAGAAGGTACTCAGACTTTGTTAGCTCAGTCAGACCCTAAACAACATGAATGATGCTTTCCCTCTCTCTTTTTGCATCCTGAACTGCCCTTAAACATACATACTTTTGACTCTGAAGGGTGAGCTGATTCTGGGAGGAGGCACAGCAGAGATCTGTGTGGGTGACTGGGGGTGGTGGTATAGGATTTGGAAGGCATAGGGCACAGCTGCCTCCACCAGCTCTGTGCTGGGGAATTGAGCTATTATGGCCACAGCATGAAAGCTTGACTCCCTGAGTCAAGAGACTCCAGCAGAGTGTGGTGCTACCAGTGGGCCACAACCAGAGAAAGTGAGGGAACCTTTCCCTGTCCCATTTTCCTGCAGGTCAGACCGTGGTTTCTGGAGAGCACTTTTCCTCTATCCTCAGTGAGTATCTGGGCCTAGGACCCCTCAATCTCTATTTTGGATTATCATGAACAGTTTGAATGGTGTTGTCCATCACTACCAGAAAGCAAACCATTCCCCCCAGGTGCAGGACTGACTCCTAACTTTTATCTTACCTGGCCACTGCAAAAGAAACTGTTGAAGTGCTGGCAAGCCATAAACTTTAAGTAGGCACTTAAATTCACACCTGTACAATGAAGTGCTTAGAGATAAGTGTGTGCTTAAGTGCTTCACTGAAAGACATAAAACTTGAACCAAGGCAGTTGTCAGAGGACATGAGATAAGGGGAGGAGGGAATGTTCACCTACAGCCATTACTTCTGAAGGCACAGGAAAGGGTCTACTGTCCAACATGAGTGAAGCCAGCTACATTTGGGAACCATCAGACCAGAGGTGAAGTTAAACTGGGATACTACATAGGGATAGCATCTGCCATTTAAACATTTCAGAGACAGACCATGCAGTACCCTACCTGTAAAGACGCGAGCCACTTCAGGCAGTTAATAGGTTCATTGAACAACCATCAACCCAGATAATTAGAGAGAAGGTACCAGGTTCTCAGTGTATTCTCTCCTTTTGATAGATGGCTCCCAGAAGTCATGCATTATTTTCATAAGGTAAGATAATAAGCTGCCAGTTGTAGGAATCCTAGTGTGAACCACACAGAAAATCAACACGGTCTGAAAACAAGAAACATGTCAAACTGCAAAAACAGCTTCTTTCTTTAAAAATAAAATAAGGGAGTGATCTGAACAAGCAAGCTTTGGCTTACAAGTAATATCCTAGCTATCAACAAAATAGGAGGAAAGTAACTATTTGTGTGATTCCTGAGTGATTTGATAGGAAACATGCTGAAATTAACTCTTGATATAATTTTCCCAGTGTCATCCCTTGCTTTCCAGGCTGCATGACTTCATCTTCAGCGCCTCTTCTTCCCTGTAGACATCAAGTTAGAGAACAAGGAGGAGAAAGCGAGATCACAGGACAGTGAGATGTGAGGAAATCGTAGAGGAACAACACACAGTACTTCTGTATGTTATATCCCATATATCATATACATGTTTTGACTCTCAATAAATATTCTTACGTATTTGCTTACATTAGTGACCAGGAAGACTTAGATTGTCATCAAGTCCTGTGAGCACAGGATGTCATCTTGAACAGAAAACACATGAGAAAACTCATGAAACCCATGGCCATTGCCAGGGTGCCATGTGGGCTGTGCAGACAGGATGGGACATGGGCCTGGCTCGTGGGGCGCATAGCCAGGCGGGGCTGTGGAGAGCTGGAGCCTGGCCCTGCTGCGGCATTGCAGGGGCAGGGACTGATGGGCTCAGGGTGTTGACATGGTCTCCTGGACCTTGGGCAGGGTGAGCAGGGAGCTGGGCAGGGTCAATAGGGCCCCTTAGTGCCTCCAGGGCCCTGGCAGCCACAGTCCAAATGCCAACGATATCCCAGGCCTACATGAAGACACATGAGTTAGAGACACATTGTGCAGACATAGCTACATTCAGCTGTTTGGGAGAAAGTCCAGCAGTGCTGGTAAAGGGAGGATGTAAACTCCATTAACCTGATCCACATGATGGAGTCGTCCCAAGTCAGGCAGACACTGTTAGCCATGAAGAGCCCCAGCACCTCCATTCCTAGCAATGGGGAGGAACAGCTTTTTCATGGCTAAGAGCTTCAGCAAAAGAAAGGACCAACTTGAGTCAAGCGCTGTCGTCCTCCCCTGCTCCACTCCCATCCCACTCTGGGACTGCCCATGACAGCACTTCCCAAGGGGGAAGAGGAGGAGGTTGGAAAACTGAGGCTATTGCTGCCTTCTCAGCACATTATTTTCCTTGAGGAGGACCAGACAACTGCGTTTATTCAGGTGGAATACTTCGCCTGAGGCCTTCATTTACTTTTTTTTTTTTTAGCAGAGAGAGTCAAAAAATTGTCTGCAAGTGACAGTTTGGGTTGCTGGACTTTAGTGTTTTTTATTTTTCTCCTGTTGGCCATTTGTGCCAACTGTTACTTCATGCATATGAAACACACAACTTCCAGCTTTTCCTCACTGGTGTGAAGTAAGAGTTTGGCACGTGTTGAAAACAACAAGCAGAAATTAACTTGTTCTCTCCCATCTTTAATGTCAATATCCACCAGTAATTATTTGGAGAATTAAACATGTAGTCATCTTGCCGTCACCTTAATTCTCCACATTAAAAAAGGATTATATAACAAATTAGCCTGATTTAGTATATCTTCCAGGGACTTACCCAGTGGTTCTCTCTTTTTTATTAAATCAGCTTTTGGCTTTCAGACATGTTATGAAATCCTTCCCAAGTTGAGACCACCGGTGCTAGGAATTGCTGAAGTGCTTACTGCTCTGGAACCACCTCCTTGGTATTTGCAGAGCCTGAACTCCAGCTGACCCACCACGCAGTGAAAACATGTGGGTAGACACTTGTAATCTGATCTTCTGACTTGCGCCTTCCAGTTTAGAAGAAACGATCCTCCAATTCACTGGGGTCATAGAATCTTCAGACTCTTTCCTGTGCTTGTTTAAATATAACCCAAGGTTCAGATTTGGGGTATGTGACAATGGAGTTTCTGCTAATTCTCTCTCTGGTGATGGCTTAGCAGGAAGCAGCAGTTGCAAAGCACAGCTAGACGCCTTTTTTGTCAGTTGTGCAAGAACATCTCCATTGCCTTCAGTGATGGGGATGTCTGCTGACCAGAAGGGTAAGCTGCAAAGACACAGAGCATCTTATTCCTCCTCAGCTGACTGTATGTCGGAGAACTAATGCTTCTTTCATACAGAATTACACAGAATGAAGTCTGCTGATTGCTAGTCATCTGAAGGCCTGATGCAATGCCCACTGAAACCAAAGGCTATTTTTCTTCTGCCTTTATAGGCTTTGGATCATTGCCTTACTCAAAACACTAAATCTTTGAGTATTTCAAGCTTTAGGGTCAAACCTCCTTACTTTCTGCATTCTTTGCTTTTAGCTGTTACAAGTCCATGTCAACACCACAATGCTAGATTTGATGTCAAACAGATCTGTGAGTCAGTACAGAAACAGCCATGTACTCCTGTTTTTTTCCCTTCCCTTCCATTTCTTCAACTTCTCCCTTGAGGGTATAAACCCAAATGCTCCAGACAAGCCCTTCTCATACTCACTGGAATTACAATTCCATGTTTTACTGTGCTAGAATAAGATAATATATTAATATGACCAACAGAAAATTTCTACTGAGACTTACAAATATGAGATATTATTTCTTGATTTTAAGCAATAATTCCCAGGTTTCTTACACAAAAAAAAAATTCTTGTCTGTTCTAAACAAAAAAGCCTGATTAAAAAAAAAAAAAAAGAAAAAAGAAAATTATATTCTGATTTTTCCAAAACTAGACAGTAAGTCTGACCTCCTGTACATATCTTCTCATTAGTCTGAGTTGTATGTCTTTGCAGTTGATCCTGAATTCCTTGTGAAAGGTGTTGGCCTGAAATACGGGCTAAGTGAGCTCACCCATGTATCTCCAATACTTTTACAGCACAGGCAGGAAAGGGTGTCTGTCCTCACTGTGCTTGCAGTGCTTGCCTGAAGAAGTTCTAAAGGACCAACTTCTGATGACCACTCTGAGTGCTGCCCACCATCAGGGTTTTCACATTGCAGACATGCATTCATGGGTACCTCCAGAGGGTGGTTAGGTGACCACAGCTTTTGGTCACCACTGGTGAAAGCCACAGTTAAGCTAGAGGTGGAGATATCTGTGCTCTGCTAATGATCCACTCCCCATTCAGCAGACAAAACAGAATTTGAAGAAAGAAGAGAAATATAATCCCTTGTTTTCAGAGTTACTGATACTTATAGCTATTGACTGCAACAAATAACTGTTCTGGTTAAATCTGGCCTATACTACAGTGAACAGTTCTTGACTGGCAAGGTTTGGAGATGACCACAGTTGGTCTAAAAAAAAACCCATGACCTGTTAACCCACATTGCTTTAAGAAGGCTCAGTTAAGGAAAATTCAATATAAAGCCACATTTTTTTCCAGGACCCTCATGCTCTGACTGCCAGAGTTGTAGAAGAATGGTGTTTATCCAGCTGCACAAATTGTCAGTAATGTTCAACTGACATTGAAGTTTCTCTTTAAAAAGTCTTTGAGGGGTGATTTTTTTCTTTTTTTATGAAAACCTGATTCTGTCAGATGCTTTGTTTTATTCCCAACAGCCACTGACTTAACACTAAACACTCAACAGCTAAACACTCTCATGGGTGGAACTTACTGTACCATGCTTCAATATTCATCAAAGTAATGAAAGTCATCCAAAGAGGAATTAATTAGTCCTAAAATAGCATACAAATACTGAACAATCAAGTAGTATTTCATCTAAAGTTGTTCATAGTTAGCAAAAACTACGTGCAAACATGAAAACTGAGATTGAAACTCCATATACTTGCCTGAAGAGTGATGACTTACCGCAGATAGGCTGGATAAATAAAATAAAACCCCCCAACCCTTAGGTGACAAACCGCATGGGTAGCAATAGCAGTTTCTGCTGCCTTTGGGGATCTTCACACCCAGAAATTGAAGAATTTGCAGTAACTGTCCTTCCAACCATGCTATTACATGCAGTGTGAAAATAGCTTCCTTTGAAACCCCTCCCATCAAAAACTAAAAGCTTCTACCCACTCAGAGTGGATATATAAAATATAAAGGATACCTTACAGAATGGACAGGGATAAAGAATCTATTTCTAAAGAAAAGATTTCTACACATATTAAAGTAACCACTCAATATTTTGATAATGTAATTTTTTTTCCTAATTTTTACACTTTTTTGAATTTACAATGCTGAATTCTGCATCCTGGTTTAATGTGATCTATATGTAACATGTCTCACCAGTGATGTGAACTACATGCTCCCCCATGCCAGTATGCACAGCTTTAGTTCAAAGTGCAGCAGCTTGTATTTTTCTTTCTAGTACTTTGGCTTTTGTCCCCTGTGTCAGGGAGTATTGTAATAGCAAGATGTAATATTGCAAATATTATGTTCAAAATGTATCCTGTTCTATAAAACGTGCTAGTCCTGTAAAAGTGAAACCCTAATGGAATCCTGATAACAGGAGGAAAAACAATCAGACATTGGCAGTTTTCGTAGAATATTTTGGACCTTCATTTTCAGTCCAACAGCACGAACAGGGTGGAATAGCATTGGCAAGCCCACACACTTGTCAGAAAAATTTCAGCCCCGCCTGGTGCAGTTAAATGACATTCAAAACACCACAAACAACTTCTGACCTCTCTGAGCAGTGATCACCCCCAATCATGGCATTCTGCAAACCGGGAAAATAAACAAAGAAAACTAAACTAAAGAAAACTGGGTTTATACAAAACAACAGACAAAAAACCCCAAAATGTTTCAAAAGAAGAGACAGAGCCAAGCAGCTATGCATTAGTATATCTGCCTCAGAGAGATTTCCCAACCCCTCTCAAAAAAAACCCAAGAAAGCCATGCATTAATTATCCACTTGGATGTCTTTTCTGCAATGTTTTGCTTTAAAAAATTAGAGGAGTTGGAGATGAAAAAAAAAAGGAAGAGAAAAATCCTGAAGTGTTGAGAACATACTGCTCAGTAAGGGAAGTATTCAGAGAGTTTTCCTGGAAGTTCCTCATGTTAACCCTGTTGGCAGCTAGCAGAACTTGTGTTGCAGGGCTTCCAGGCTTGGGTCTACAGGGTGGCTACAAAACACCAGCACAATGCCTGTAGCAAGAATAGAAAAACATCTCTAGAGTACAAAGGCATTAAATTAAAGACAACAAGAAGCAGGTTTTAAGAGCAATATATTGGGAAGAAGATGGGGGCAGTGAAAAAAATGGAAGAAGGAAACCCCTTCAAAACCATACAGTGCTAAAAGATTCATTTAAAAGTGTCTCCTTCAAAGAAAAGTCTCTATTGCCTCACTTCATTGGCAATGCCATTGACACAGGGTCTGGAATCTGATCTGGCAAATCTAATTTACAGAACCTTACAAAATTTATTTGCTGTAACAGCACACTAACAGTGATGTACTACGGATTTTACATGAGGGTTTTGGTTTTTTTCCACAGAAGTCAATAAAGTTATGCTAGCAGAAAACTTGGCTTTACATTCACATAAAATATTTTATTCCAAAGAACAATAGAAACTCTAATCAGACTGCATCGCTTTATATTGTTACAAACTGCAATTAATCTGCTCAGACTGAAAAGCCATTCTAGTTTTTGACTGAAAGGCATGTCATTAAGTTTCTGAGTTGTTTACATATAATGCAACATGACAGGAATTTGTGTGGAGATGAGAGGAAATGAGCTATTTGAAATTAACTGTTTGGAAACCTGTCTATGGCTGTTTGCAGTCTACAGTGGATTGGCAGGGCTGATTACATGGATTTGTGTGGCATTTGTAGGAGGATTTCTCATATTGAATTGTTCTTTAAGGTACACTTGGTGAAAGCTCACCATGCCTTCGGGTGTTCTGGGCTAGGGAGCAAGGAAGTCTGCATTAACATCCTTGGTTTCTAGCAAGAGTAAATAATAAATCTAAAAATTTGAAATATATGAATTGCATTAAGCAGGACAGGTAAAAATTAACATGATTTGTACCTTGTATGTGAAGCATGGCAGCTACCTCCCTCAGTTCTTTTACCATAGGATGCCAAGACAGATGATGGAGCCCTGCAGTATGGCTGGACAAAAAGCAGCAGCTGGGCACCACAGCGTCTAATGTGTGATCACAGGAGACACTGCACAGAAAGACAGGGAGGAGAAGATTTGTGTTAGGTAAGTATGGAAGATCTGTCAACATGACTGTCGAATGACTAGCTGGTGTTATCTTGGATGTAGAGAGCCGAGGTGAGTATAGGATCTAGGCTCTGTCTGTGCTCAGGCCTGGGCTATAGGCAGATATGGCCTATTTAGGAAAGTTCCTTCAGTTGTGCAATTTTATTTTTAACTCCTTAGCCTAGCTAGTTAGTTAGAAAGCAAGGCAGGAAGGAAATCTTCTTTCCAAATGCCAGAAAGAATTAGATTGAAAATATGAACCATGAAAGTTCAGAAAACAGGAAGCAATTAAAAAGGTCCAAGTATTTGTTTATTTGTTTGATTTAAACTTCATGCTTGGCAACTTTCAGCCAAACTTCTAATCTGGGGCAGAAGTAGAAGTTTGGGAATGAGATTTCTGAATGTCTAAGATATGTTTTGGGCCAAAAATGAGTGATGAACTTGTATGTCAATTTAGGATACCTCAAATAAATAACATCAGAGGCCAGGTACCCAGCATTTGCTGTCACTTTACATTATTTCAAACTTAGTACATTAAATACTGAGAACCCATAAATCACTAGGCACTTTTAAAATCTTCATTTAAACCTTTTCTGCGTCACAGATTTCTTTTTCCTCCAGACAAGAACCTCCCCATCATCTGGGAAAACGTATTTAAAGATGGCAAGAGAAGGAGGAAAATTCATTACACTAATCAAGAAGGCAACTGGAAAAAAATTAGTTCATTCTCAAAAAATTAATATGCTCATGGAAAACCAGCTGAAAGTTAGGGCTTCAAATGAATCCATTTTGAAAGAGGAAGAAATTATATTACTAGTGTTAAAAAAGAAAAGGCTTGAGACAGTTATCATTTCTTCCACCAGCAAAGAGCTGGTGCTGAGCAGTGATGAGACCAGTCACCCTTGGCGGGTCCCACTCCCCTGGCAAGTTTTGTGATTGTGTTGGGCAGAGAAGGATGTTGTGGTGTCTCTGCTTACCCCAGCATCCTGGCTACCTTTCACACAGGTGCCATGCTGACCTCCAAGCTGCTGGTGGCTTGTGCCCAGGGATTTGCTCAAGACACAAATGTTACCTGCCTTCAACTGAGAACTCTCCCAGTGCAGGAGCTGAAGTGTGACATGCTTTGCCTTATTTATTTCCATCGGTTGGTTTTGGAGAACTGGATTAGCTACTGGATTTTCTCATGGATTTGCTTTTCTTTTCTGTTGACACACAGCAGCTATTGCTCATCATCCTCAGCAAATGCACTCCAAAGCACACAGGCGCCTTTCACTGGAGATGGATTCCCCCATACAGGAAAAATACAGAAATCTGAGAGGGAACCACAGAAAGAAACACAAACCATAGAGCAAAAGTCCTGTTCATGTCTAAACCAGTTGTTCCTCAGTTAGGTAATAACATCTGTAAGAGACTGAAAATGCCTCTACAAAGATAGCAAGATAACTTTCTTCACCATGTCTCAGACACTGAAGGAAAACAGATTTAGTAAAGCCAGTGGAAAATTATTAATAAAAGAGGTGTTTTATGCACTACTCTTGTTTCTCTCTCTAGTTCATTCTTGCTGTTTGAGTCTGAGTTACAATTGGATCTGTAAGTAAAAATATTGCATTTCTAGCTTTCATGCCTGCTTTGAAGCTTGAGTCCAGTAAGTGAAGACCAGTGAATTTATAAGGTGGATTCAAACTAGTCTGTAGGGACAAGTTTATGAGACTTTGAACCTCTGGCAAGCATCTGCATCTGTTCTATTTACTCAGATAACACGAGAGAGGCCACACTACTAAAACACAGCATAAATGAGTTACTAAATGAGGTCATTCAGCCCCAGCATTAAGACTGGTAGTGATTATATATTGGTTTATTTTATTAATGTAGGCAGTTAACCTCTCTAATGGGACTCAGATGAGGATGTTCCTGCTGGTAATGGGAAAATAATAATCTTTTTCAGTTTTTACTGTCTCCTCCCTTCTCACTATGTATCTGAAATGGCTGAAATCCAATGGCTTCTGAAAATGTAACCTCTAAAATAGTGCTTTCTTAAAAATAAATTAAAAAAAATCCTGTGACCAACTGAAAAAACTTGGACCATACACAATACTGTGAAAAGCCTTCTCTCTAAATAGTTCCTCTGACAAATACAATAATGGAAGGAAACAGAGTACACTGAATGAAATCTATTCCATGTTAATTATATTGCTTTTTTCCCTTAGGAGAAAGTGTTGGATATATGGCAGAATACAAACTGCTGAAAATTAAAATGTGCTGCAGAACTGGAATCTTGTTAGTGTCTGCTTAATGTTTAGCCTTTCACTTGGGAGCTGGGAAGAGATTGCAGTTCGTGTAGGAAACACCATGTCTTTGCCAGGTTATGCATGACAGGAGTGATCAAACAGTCTCCACGCAGTGCACACACAAGCACTCGTTCATGCCAAGACGAGAAAATGTTTTTGGGGCACAAACATACAAGCAGCTGCTGCAGCAATCTGAGGTACTGTTGTTAGTGCCTCCAACCTCCTTTCTATGCTATGAAATGCAAAGGAAAACACACCTCCATGAAATTCTGTATTTTGAGTATAACTGTAATAGGGATTTTTGTCCAAATTAAAGTACATCTGCCCCTTTGTTAGTGGCACTCGTCCAGCTAGATAATAAGAAATTAACTTCTTATTCTTCAGTTATAAAAAGCTGTTATAGGTACATCATATGGTTAACAAAACACATCTACAGCTAAGCTTAATACTCGAAGTTGTCTCTCAGTTTTGAAATGCTGTGTGACATATCAGAGTCTCAGTCATACCATAGTATGAATTACGGGCATTAGTGACCATGTTCCCACATAAAGCAGATAAAATACCAGAGCTGTTCCTTGAATTTGGTTTCCAGCAGAGAATATTGATGTAAACAGCCATCCATCAACTCATCCACTGCAACCTAGAGCATTACTGTTGCAATGAAGAACCAACAGAGAGCTTTGTCCTCAGAGCAACCCTCAAGAGCAGGGTGTAGCCCAGAACATTTGCTTTGGTTCATCCAGCTGCCATTTGCTTGAAACTTTTTCCCTGCAGACGAAGTTCCAGCTGGGGAACTGGAAGCTTTGAAAGTCTGTGTCAGATCATGCATGGAAACAGCATTTTCAAGGGAACTAATCTGCTGCCCTGGTCCAAAGCATCATGAAAAGATCAAAGTGATCAGCTGTCAGTGCTGGGCAGTATAAATATCAGCATTTATTAGTGATATGAGTCAGCAAATTATTCCTTGCCTTGCAGAGTCAAAAAATTTGTAGCTGTCAGGTTCCCCATAAAATTTGACATACAGTCATGAAACACACTGAATTCAGAATTCATGAGTGTCTCCCAGCCTAGTCATGAGTCAGAAACTCACACTGCCCCATTCGCAAGCATGATAGCCAAGGTCCTTCCATTTCCAGCTGTAGGATCTGACTCAGAATCATAGAATAATTCAGTCTGGAAGGGACCTGTCTAGGTTATTTGGGACAACCACTTGCCCAGAGTAAGGCCTGCTGAGGTCATGTTTGTTCAGGGCCTCATCCAGTCAAGATCTGGGTATCTCCAAGGTTGGAGATCCCACAGACTCTCTGGGCATCAATTCCAGTGCTGCACCACCCTCCCAGTGAGAAAAAAAATCGTAATAGCAGATAAGAATTTCCCACATCATAACGTGTGCTTGGTGCCTCTTGTTCTGTGACTGTGTTCCTCCAAGAAGAATCTGGATTCAACTTTATACATGGACTAGTTTCTCTTGCTGCCTCCAAGACTCCTCACATTCTCCATCCTCAGACAAACTATCTCTAAAACACACAGTGAAGATAACCTGATTCCTCTTTGCTACCATCCTTAGTCTTCTTTCAGGTCTCATTGGAGCCACACTCACTTCATTACCTTGACCAGTGAATGAGTTCAACGCTGAAACAGGGCCTTTGTCTTTTTTAAAGAAGCCAGACACTCAGCAGCACTCTACAACTTCGCAAGATTTTCTGAAATAAATGAACATGACCAGTCACTTGGGTAGCAGGATCCAAAGCTCCTCAAGCCAGAAGGCTCAGGCCAAACTTGATTAAGCCTTCATCAGAAGAGGACATACTGTTTTATTGATATTTTTTACTCCAGACATTTAAAATTCACTCTTTTCTCTCTTGCTCTCTGTAGACTTTCCCTCAGCCTGTGTTTCCCAGGCAGGCCATGCCAGTGTGAATAATTTCTGCAATGACAATGTTTGTTTGTTGAGTCTGCCACGGCTCAAGGCAAAAGAATACGGCCCTATTCAAGACTGAAAGGATATTCTGCACCACCTTAGATCAAAAAATACAAATATTCTCATGTCTTCTGTCTTTCACCATACGAGACTCTTACCTATTTCCTCCCCTTATAAAAAGTATATATAAATTGGGGAAAGAAAAGCATGCCCAGCAGTATGAAAGAATTACAAAACATTCTTTCTTATTCTGCTTATTGACACTCCAGTCATTATCAGGTTTTGATGTACACAATAGGGAATTCATATGTATCATGAAAATTTATCTATGGTGAAGTTAGTAGGATGGACTTTGTATGTCCTGAGGTAAAAAGACACTGCAATAATCTACTCTGAGATTGAAGTCCATGTCTAACAAGTTCAGGCCTAATGGAGACATCAATATGCTGTGAGATAAGCAATATCTACCCAAAGGGCTGCTACTAGTCACTAGATCACAGGTTTGTTCTGTATCTCTGAGCTACTAAGATAATGCTCACTTACACTATTAAATTTTACACAGTGACTTCATACTTTTAAAATAATTTTTCAGCATCTCAAAGTAGAGTTTTCCACTCTGTAGTTTTCAGGACTAGCCTAACATATATTGTGGTCCCAGAATGGCAGGACTTTTCTACTTTCTATCTTGTGATTAGAAAAATAATGGAAACATTTTTCTTTGTCAGTTCTAGCAGCCAGGAATTGATGGTAGTGATCAATCAGCTCATTATTCTTGGAAATAACAATTTTGGCTATAAACCAAAACCTGCATTAGAGCCTTAAGGATGCTTCCATGCAACAAAAACTCTGGAAAGCATTTGGGTGGCTTAGTGAGATTTCCACAGGGCTCCATGGAGTAGATATTAAGGAAACTCTGCAACATTTTGAAAGAACATTGCAAGTTCTTCTTTCTCCTCACAGTTTCAGTCTGTGATGTTTCATCATAAGGGAATCACTACGCTGACATGAAGATCCCATTTCCCACAGAAATTTTGCCTGGTGGCTGGATGGAGGCACAGGGGTACAGCAGTGCTCATACAGCATTGCAGAAATCTAGTCTGAAGTTGTTCACAATTCAGCAAATCCCAAGGCCATTTATATGCTTTGCTGAACACTCTTGAGTTTAGAGTCTTTATACTGGAAAGTACATGGAAACCAGCAGGACACAAAACATCAGCTCACCATAACTAACCACTGCAAAGCTCACAAAGGATTGGAGGTCACAAGCTCTGCCTTTGCTCTACCTGCTAGCGTGCTCCCAAGGGTGCTTTGAAGCTGAAAATCTCCAGCATCTGACAGCCAGATTTTCTCAACTCAGCTTGGGCTGACAATAAATTCAGTCTGTTCTCGACCAGCACATGCAGAGCCCTTTGGAAAGGCCCAAGATCCTTGCAAGATAGGATGTGAGTAATCCTTCCTGTCAGATATCATCACCACAAGACCAAGCAGGATGGTGGGAAACTGCACAAAGTGCCAGGACCTCATCATGCCACAGGGGAGCCTTCATGTAGCAGTGTGAGCAAGCTATTGAGTCCAGGCTCTATCAGAGGCACAGAACCCAGACAGATTTGAGATGATCTGCTCCAGCTCCTCTTTAAAACCAAGTAGCTCTCTTCTTCCCATTTCTCTCACTGTTTCTAGATTGTCACTGCTTTGACAATTAGAAACTTTATAACTGCCAATGTGAATGTGTTCCATTTGTTTATATGTCTTTTGCTTTTTCCTCCCCACAGATTATGCCTCTAATGTTCTCTTAGAGAAAGCCTGACCTTGATTTGGGCATCTAATCCCAATCTTCTCACTCTGCTGGAAATGGACTATAAATACCCCTTCTCCTGCGGTTTCCTTGATCCCTGATATTGATTCTGGCTCTGACTGCTGTCCTCCCCAGTGGAGGCATCCCTCCAGGAAAAAAGTGAATTGAGGGAGAATAGCCAGTGTTAGCAAAGGCCAAGGTCTTCTGGTCCGCCAACCCCATTAGGCTGAGATACTCATAGCAGTGCTATGATGTTGCACTGGTGATCCTTCTCCCCATCCCTGGGGAGCACTGTTCCTGCTTGGATTCTTTCTTCCTGTCTAAATAGAAGACACATCACAAAGTGTTGTTGCTTATTCAGGGAAAATTGCTATTACTCCTTTTATATGAAATGAATCAATATACCACAGAGCAACTGGATCAGAAATTAATAGAAAAAACTCAGGAAGATGAAGCGGAAAAATCCCCAAATCACAAATGAAACAACCCCTGCCCCCAATTTTACATTTAAGCCAACAAATATATTAAAACTTGTTTTTAACTTGTAAGTATTGGCAAGCAAAGCCAATCCTAGAGCAATCACAGAGAAATAAAATAGCAGTCATAAAAGCCAGATTGGATACTGTGAGATAAACTCCAGCACATCAATTTACACAATTAATAACTGCCAGAATAATTGCGATTCATTTAGGAGTTGGAATCAAGTCCTCAGCAATGTGTTAATCAACAAATACCAATTTTAATACAGAATTGCTGAATGTGGCATTAGTAATTGTAAGGAGTGTTGTAAATACAGATGCTTATCCCTTAGGATTGCTCACAGTATTATGTACACATTTTGCACTAATATTTTGTCCCCAGTGGTGTTTTACCATGGTATTTATTCCTAGGGTAGCGTATTACTACTTGCTGACTTCCATGTACCTGTTGCTCAGTGGACTTCTGCCATATCATTTGTCCAGTGACCATATACGTGGTTAGCAGCCCTTCTTTGAGTCTTATCAGAAAAAGAGGGTTTTTCCAGGCTGCAGCAGTGAGTTTCTGTGATGGCAGAACACCTCCCAAGCACCACTGATTATTATTATTATGACAAAGCAAAACACATGATTCCTGTTTGTAAACTATTATTGTAGGGCCTTAATATGTGTAGCTCAACCTTCATTAAAGGTTTCACTTACACCGCAGTGTGGTGAGGATGAAGCAAGAGGTGATGCCTGTTTCCCTCTATTCTTTCTCGGTTTGCTCGTGGCAGGTATGGTGTACTGGCTCCCTATCTTCTTAAACCTCTCACAACTCAATGTAGAGAGACTTACTGACTTCTCTGTCCCCTTGGATATGACTCTGGGGAATGATCCAGAAATTAAATTTTTAATTTTTAAATTTCATTTATTCACCTTGAGAGGAAAAACAACTCCTTCCTCCCTCTCATCCACTGTAACCCTCATGCAGAAAAGACTGAGATTTAGTGGAATTCTTGTGTCTCTGCAGTTGAGATAATTGTTATTAAAAAAAAATAAAGTCCCATAACACATGCAATATTCATGCACCATTCTTCAGCTTCACTGAGCTTTGGATCAAGCTTCATATCACTTGAAACTTCCCACAGTCTCAGACCTCATTGTTATTGGCCTCTCTACAACCCTGCAAGGGACTCAGCAGCACAGGATTTCATAGATCATAGAATCACAAAATTGTTTAGGTTGGAAAAGACCTTTAAGATCATCAAGTCCGATGATAAACCTAACACTGCCAAGTCCACCACTAAACCATGTCCCTAAGCACAACAGCTACACATCTTTTGAAAACCTCCAGGGATGGTGACTCAACCATTTCCATGGGCAGTCTGTTCCAATGCTTGATAACACTTTCAGTAAAGAAATTTTTTCTAATATCGAATCTAAACTTCCCCTGGTGCAACTTGAGGCCATTTCCTCTTGTCCTATCACTTTTCACTTGGGAGAAGAGACCAACATCCACCTCGCTACAGCCTCCTTTCAGGTAGTTGTAGAGACGGATAAGGTCTGCCTTCAGCCTCCTTTTCTCCAGGCTAAATAATCTTGGTTCCCTTAGCTACAATGCCTCATAAGACTTTTCACTAGCCCCTTCACCAGTTTTATTGCTCTTCTTTGGACACACTCCAGCACATCAATGTCTTTCTTGTGACGGGCCCAAAACTGAACACAGTGAGGTGCAGCCTCACCCGTGCCAAGTACAAGGGAACAATCACTTCCCTAGTCCTGCTGACCATTTCTGATAAAAGCAAGGATGCTATTGGCCTTCTTGGCCACCTGGGCACACTGCCAGCTCATATTCAACTGGCTGTCGACCAATATCCCCAGGTCCTATTCTGCCGGGCAGCTTTCCAGCCACCGTTCCCCAAGCCTGTAGCATTGCATGGGGTTGTTGTGACCCAAGTCCAGGAGACGGCACTTCATCTTGTAGTGCTTCATACAACTGGCCTTGTCCCATCGATCCAGCCTGTCTAGATCCCTTTGTAAAGCCTCCCTACCCTCAAGCAGATCAATGCTCCTGCCCAACTTGGTGTCATCTGCAAACTTACTGAGGGTGCACTCAATCCCCTTGTCCAGATCACTGATAAAAATATTAAACAGAACTGGCCCCAGTACTCAGCCCTGGGGAACCCCACTTGTGATTGGCCACCAACTGGATTTAACTCCATTCACCGCTACTCTTTCCACTCAGGCATCCAGCCAGTTTTTTACCCAGCAAAGAGTACACCCATCCAAGCCACGAGCAGCCAGTTTCTCCAGGAGAATGCTGTGGGAAACCGTGTCAAAGGCCTTACTAAAGTCAAGGTAGACAACATCCACAGTCTTTCCCTCATCCACTAAGCAGGTCACCTTCTCACAGAAGGAGATCAGGTTTGTCAAGCAGGACCTGCCTTTCATAAACCCATCCTGACTGGGCCTGATCAACTGGTTGTCCTGTATGTGCCACATGATGGCACTCAAGACGATCTGCTCCATGACCTTCCCTGGCACTGTGGTCAGACTGACAAGCCTGTAGTTCCCCAGATCCTTCTTCCAGCCCTTCTTGTAGATGGGTGTCACATTTGATAACTTCCAGTCAACTGAGACCTCCCCAGTTACCCAGGACTTCTGGTAGATGATTAAAAGTGACTTGGTGATCACTTCCACAGCTCCCGTAGTAACCTTGAGTGGATGCATAAATGGTGTAGCAGGTCATTAATCATTTCCCCTTGGATTATGAGGGCTTCATTCTGCTCCCCATCCCTGTCTTCCAGCTCAGGGGTCTGGGTACCTGGAGAACAATTGATCTTATTATTAAAGACTGAGACAAATAAGTCATTAAGTATCTCAGCCTTTGTCACTATGTTTCCCCCCGCATCCAATAAAGGATGGAGATTCTCCTTAGCCCTCCCTTTCTTGATAATGTGTTTATAGAAACATTTTTTATTGTCTTTTACAGCAGTAGCCAGATGAAGTTCTAGTTTGGCTTGGGCCCTTCTAATTTTCTCCCTGCATAACCTCACAACATCCTTGTAGTCCTGAGTTGCTTGCCCCTTCCTCCAAAGGTCATAAACTCTCCTTTTTCTTCTGAATTCCAGACAGGCTGATCTTCTTCTCCACCAGCTTTTCTTTTGACACATGGGGACAGCCTGCTCCTGCATCTTTAGGATTTCCTTCCTGAAGAATTTCCAGCCTTCCTGGACTCCTTTGCCCTTCAGAACTGATTCCCAAGGGACTGTCAACCAGTCTCCTAAAGAGGCCAAAGTCTGCCCTCTGGAAGTCCAAGGCAGCAGTTTTAATGACTCCCCTCCTCACTTCTCTGAGGATTGAAAGCTCTATCATTATTGCTATGCTCAAGATGACCTCCAGCCGTCACATCACCAAGTCCTTCTCTGTTCACAAACAACAGGTCCAGTGGGGTACCTTCCTTAGTTGGCACACTCAACAGGCATGTCAGGAAGTTATCTTCTACACACTCAAGGAATCTTCTGGAGTGTTTCAGCTCTGGTGTATTATATTTCCAGCAGACATCTGCTAAGTTGAAGTCCTCCATGAGAACAAGGTCTAGTGATTGTGAGACTTCTCTCAGCTGCTTATAGAGTATTTCATGTGCCTCTTCATCCTGGTTAGGTGGTTTATAAGAGACTCACACCATGATATCTGCTTTGTTGGCCTTCCCCCTGATTCTTACCCATAAACACTCAACCTTATTGTTACCATCATTAAGCTCTAGATAATCAAAACACTCCCTAACATACAGGGCTACCCCACCACCTCTCCTTCCTTGCCTATCCCTTCCGAAGAATTTATAGCCATCCATTGCAGCACTCCAGTTGTGTGAGTCATCCTACCATGTTTCTGTGAAGGTAATTATGTCATAGTTTTCCTGCTGTGCAGCGGCTTCCAGTTCCTCCTGTTTTTTGCCCATGTTGGCATGCATTGGCATAGATGCACTTCAGTTGGGCTATTGATCCCACCACCTTCTTGGGGTAAGAAGCCCTAATTCTTATGTGACCATTCTCAGACACCTCCGTGGTTTCTAACACACCACCAACCCTTACATCTTTGCTGACGCATGGATATCCATCCCCTAACTCCACTGAGACAACAGACCGAAGGACCTCATAGCACACTGTTCCTCAAACATTGACATGCTGCCCCCCAGGCTTATCTCTAAGTGAGCCTGGTTTCAATTAGCTCCATCTCCATTTTAATTCACCAGTTGATCTAATGATGTTTTGAGTGAAGCCTGTTCCACATTTACTCATCAATACTGCATCTCAATTCTCAGCCCTAGAGATCTCTATATTTATCTTGCCTGGGATTACAGGGAGGGCAGGAGACTGTAAATAGTTTGCACCATTCTTCTTGACTTATCAAGGGCTTCTGGTATGGAAAAGAGTGCTGGTTGTTTTGAAAACAATTTGAAAAACAATTTACTTACAGACAGCCACACCGAGTTTCATGACATGTCATGACATAATATATAACATAATGTAACGTAACATGATATAATACGATACGATATGATACAATACAACATAATATACTATAAGATATGATATGATATGATATGATTGATATGATATGGCTGGAAAATGTTTTGTTTACATGTTTCCTAATTGCAAGATTCCTGTCCATGGCAAAGCAGGAAGTATATTTCTATAGCGTTTTCGTGATGAAAATAGGTAGGTGCATCTTCAGTGAACATCTACTGCGAGTAACACTTAACGTATGCCATACAAGAATCTGTATTTCGGGTGAAACCTATAGGGCACAGCTGAGGGCTTGAAACACTTATTCCACCCCTATTTCCTTTGGGATAGTTCTGCATTATGCTATCTTGCTATTTTGCCTTTATATGATACAATTTTTAAGCACGCACTTGGACAGCTATCAAGTATCCTTTAAGACTCCCACAGATGGAGAAGCAGATGCATTGTAACCATCTGGGGCCAGAACTATGATTAACTTTGAAGTCAATGTGCCTGTAAGACTGGACTGCATGTTAGAAATGTTTCTTCCACTTCAACCAGAAAAAACAAAACAAGGTTTAAAAGTGGCCTCTGGATTTGGGTGCCCAGCATGAGAAATTTTTTTCTGTTAGGTATGCAAAAATCAGTGATACTTCCAAAACTTTGGAAACTGGCATCCCCTGTCCCTAAACCAGCAGAGATCCTCCCTCCCCTACACTGGTGACCAAGTTGCATACACAAGTCTTACAGAAATGCCTCTTGGTTGCCACATAGGAATTGTGTCAAAAATCACAATAGCCTTTTGTAATGCTGTGACCTACCTTTCCAGAAGGAGAGGAATGGCCGGTTTTGGTATCATTAACCTGCAGGTTTTGGTTTCATTGATTTTATCTGCTGTTTCAATTTACAGAGGAATGAAACCAAGACAGGCACCTCAGCCAGCTGGAGATATTGAGATGGGTAATTGTTTCTCATCTGCCTAGGAACTTCTCTAGCTGTTTCTGCCAGACTGCATGAATGTCTGGAGACCTATAAGATTATGATCTATATCCGCAAGCTTTCCTGATCACATAAACTGACAGCTTCCTGACTCCAACAAAATAGGATTTCTTCATTGATGGACAGAAAGCATCTCCTACAGTGGCAGCCTGGATGCTTTTACCCCTGAACACCCCACCTGCTCACACCTCATGCACATCCCTCTGGGCCTACCAGTACACCAGTTACGCTCACCATTACCAACTGTATCCATTCTAGCTTTCAGCAAAGCACCAAAGGAATCTCCTTCCCTACTTCCCCCTGCCCAGTTATCGTATTTGATTACCTTTTAGCTTTCTGGTTCTTTCAAAGGAACATAAGCTTCACAGATGGGTTGTGAGGAGTCTGTGAATGAAAACAGGTTGGGTGAAGTCCAAGTAATGACTATGTAGCCATAGGTAGACTGGCTCAAGGAAGACCCTTCCTAAGTGATTTCAGGTACAGCTTGTCGTGCTTAGGTGAGGAATAGTCTCAGTGCTTTAAGAAATGTGAGAGAACTTGTTTCTGACAGACCCCTTTTTAGCCCCCTGAATTCTTCTCTCTCTCTCAAACCCAATTTCAGTCAGATTACTCATGTGCCAACTTGAACTGGATGCAATAGTGGTCAGAAGGGGCCACATGGAAACAATGTAAGGTGAACCAAGGACTCGACAGGACAGGTCAAGTGAGGTGTGGGTGTACAGATGTTCTCTGGTTGCCATCAGCTAAAGCTGCTTGCGTCTCAGTGGATATGGTGGGACTGAGGGCTGTCTCAGGTTGCATCAAAGGACAAAGAGATGTGAGGGCATCTTCTACTTTTGTCTCAAGAGCCCATGGAACATTTGGAAGGAATTTGCCTCAGCACTTTTAGAGCCCACATGCTATGGAAATGGTAGCAGGTGTCTACTATGCTGAAAATAAGCTGGCATTTTGCAGCTGCCTACTCTGCCCAAAGCACCAACGAGAAGCAATCTACTGTGGGGATGAAAGGATTCCCTTTAGCCACACTGGTGTAATGCAAACAATGGGGTAGCAGGGCAGTGGAGTGGCTGTGTAACTGTGCAGCTCCGTCATCTGCACCACAGCTGTAGTGAGCCTCAGAGCCAGCCATCTGATGATGCTGTTAGTAGGCATCAAGAGCACAGTGTCCTAAGGCAAACTTTCCAAAATTTTGAAGATGCCTAGATTGAGGGAGATGGGAATAGTAGATCTTTGGGCTGTCTGTGGCATGAATTGGGATTAAGAACATCAGTTAACACCAAGCACACCAGCTTGTATACACATACCTTCTCTTACAGAGACCCCAGCAGAAACATTAGAGTATAAAGTATCATTATTGTTATACTTAGAGATAGCATTTTCAGCCAAGAATGTCAGAGTGCTTTGTAATCTTTAATTAATTAATCTGAATTATTTCAATGAAATAGAAAGGCCACATGGACATGGATCATTTCACCCCAGTCTTGAAGTATAGTCACCACTGCAGTAGAGAGCACCAACTGAGTAGTAACACGCAGTATTTTCTCCAGTCTAAAAGGAAGACTATCACCTCTAGTTCAACTTCATGAGGAGTGTGGGAGGGTGGGCAGCTGTGTGCAAACACTCAGACTGGACCTGGCGAGGCTAAGATTTGCTTTGCAAAGTAGCTGTCACTCTGTCACAATAATATTGCTCAGGACTGAGAGTGATCAGGGCAGCAAGGCAGGTCAGAGTCCGTGCATTGCAAGAGCTTTGGTTTCTCTGTCAATGACTGGATCAGCCTTGAAATAAATCGTAAGAAAAAATCCACAGCACCCTGCCAGGCTGCTGGCAGCCCACATGGGACCAAGCAGTGCTTGTTTGCACTGTGCTCCCTCCTCACCAGCACATGTATGCACACTCTTAGGGTAGGAGCAATCTCTGGTCAGTCCTTCACTATTTAGGGCAATGTTTAAGCATGTGCTTACCTGAAAGCCAGTTCTAATGCTTGTTCCAATGTTTCCCATCTTGCATCAATAATTTCTGTAACAGCAACAGATGAAAACACACAAAGAGATTAATGAAACCAGCACTCCCTCACATGACTAATAATGATTCCTGTTCTACAGTCAGCAGGTGAAGAAACTCAGCAATAAAATTCTTCTGCGCATAAGGATCCAGGATATGACAACTCCTGCCTTAACAAGAGAGCGTATGTATTGAATCCATTCATTTCAGCGAAGGGGAAGGGAGAAGGGAAAGTGTTAATTATTCTTTGTGGGATGAATGAAATGCACTATACAATTAGCACCTTCTGTGCTCCCGCTTAATGACAGTCTTAACTTAAGAGAATTCTCCTTACTGTCCTACGTATCACCTTTCCTCTGACATTATCTTCCTTTTCTTGGCTCTCTACATAGAATTTTAATGAGATCTTAATTGTTTTTCCATCAGCTGCAAGGATTTTAAACCCAAGTCATATGTTGGTTGTCATTCTGCAGAAGGTGGTATGGGGAGCTGTAGAGATGTTCTCTCGCTAAAAAGGAGCAGGAGGCAGCCCCCACACCTCCCACTGCATCCCAGGGAAGGACTGTCTCTGTATTCCCAGCGCAGGCCTAAAGACTACAGCTTGGTATTTCTGCAGTTACACAGTGGAGACTGGAAAAATCAGTCATGCCAACGAACATCACCACCTCCCTGCAAAACCACTGGTTGCGAGGAGGTTTAAGGTGCTGGTTTCTGCACCAGGTTCACAAGGACTAATGAGCAGCACAGTGCTTTGCTCAACAAAGCCAGGGGACTCATAGGTGCAGAATGAGCTGTACATCAGCCTCCTAGTCTTTGTTGTCTACTAGTCACCTGCACACTCTTGTCTTTTGCTTCATCGTTCAAGTCATTTTCAGTAATGCAACCTATTTAAAGCATAGATTTACTTACTTCACTTGAAGAAGGGCACTTCTGAAAATACCACAGATTCCCTGAAGCATCACGGGGAAAATAGGATGTTGCAAGAACAATGGGGTAGAGCTCACTATATGTACTGACCACAGGGAGCAAAAAGGGTTCCTGAGATACAGGCACCCATGGTGCTGTGCTGCTATGGAGAGAGATGCTACACATTAGGATTACTTTTCATGGTCATCAGACTGTATGAAGGTTAACTTACTACAGAGTGGCTGCCCTAGGGTTCATTATCAAGCCATTTCAACAGGTGATAGCGCCTGCAAGAGCCTGGCACTAGGCGTGAGTGAGCAGGCAGGAGTGCTTGCCTGGGAGCAGTGGGGAGCCCGGGTGGCACCACAGCAGGCAGGCAAGCCCCAAGACTGGGGTTTGCCTGAGAAGTCCCAAGCACAGAAAGGGAAGCCCAGTCTCTCTTACAGGCCTGCAAAGTCTGCCATCACACAGCAAAGGGCCAGGAGCCTAAAAACAATGATGATTAATTGATATCTCAGACTTCCATAGCTATTCACTCTAGGGTTCTAATATAACTTATAATCAATAACTGACAATGGTCTTGGGATTATGCTAGCAAAACCCAGCGTTTTAGAGATGAAGAACTGGTGCACATGTTGCTAGTCCGAAGAGTATGAAGTCAGTGGAAAATACAACTTGCTGAGAAAACTAGTTTTAGGGCCAGGAGGAAAACCTCATCTTCCTCCCCTGAATTCTGTATTCTTCAGTTGGACAATGCTGCACAGGCTAGCCAGCCATATTTAATGCTTTCATATTTTTGTTATTCATCCATGAACTTAATATTTATTAAAATATTTCTAACAGCCTTGTTCCTGCACCACACTACTTCATTTCAGTGTGTGGAGCATTCAATGACAGTTTCCATGTAGCTGTCTCCTGTAATCACATCATCTGCCCTCCCAAAATATCTCTCTCCCTTATGGGAAAGAGTATGGAAGCAATAGCATCTTTTATGCCATAGCTACTGTGTGACAACTATGTGGTTTCCATCCACGCCTTACGCTCATTATAGACATTCACTTTTTGACAGCTAGATTCTTCCCTTTTGGGCTTTGGTGCCAATCCAAATCTCAGTAAAGTATAAGAAAACAAATTAATTAGCAGGCACTGGAGAGTCTGAATGTTGCCCAAAGGTATACGTTGTGAATTAAATAAGAGAAGCCTATAAGGTTTATTACGTGATTTGAGCTTGACTGACTTTTATTTGCGACAACACAGCTCCTGCACCAGGGAGAGGTGGGCAGTTCTACAGATGGGAGCATAGCCAGAGCTCTGCCCTGTGCCCTTCTGCACTTGGGGCATGTCTCCCACTGCCTAAGGATGACATCAGGAAACTGCCTCAGCACAGAATCGGAGCATTCAAGGAAGGCACTTTACATTTGGTCAGTTGCTATAAACAAGATAGGCCAGATTCTCCACATGAACAGCCAAGGCTGCTAGATGACCACATGAAGTGAAATCCCCTTAGCGACAGACTGTTAACCACTTTGCCATCTATAGAGCATCACAGCTATTCATATGAGTCTGTATTTTCGACCACAAATAGGAAGAAGACAGAACTAAACTGATGGGACCTGGGAAACTTGCTTTACTCCTCCTTTCTCAGGCTATCTTTCATTAACAAATATTTAAATTAAAGCGAACACTGTAGCTATAAGAGAAATTTTATTTCACTGACAAGAAACGCTGCCTTCAGGATGTCTTTCATGGCCATTATAAATGGAAAGCCATAGCACCGCAAAACTAAAAGCAGTGCTGACAGTCCAGCTTTTGCCCTCTTTAAAGAAGTTATCAAAATGTGCAAAAATTTAAACATTCACAGAGATAACACACTGCTTGCTCAGTGCACCTCATCTGTAATTTACAGATTGTTGTTGCTGGCATCACTCAAACACTCCATACCTGCTTAAAAAATGTGTCCCTTGCCTAAAATCCTTAGACAAATAATCTAATTTCCTAATGAGTCAGTAACAGCCTAGTGCTGCTACTGGAGCAGAACAAAATTTGTTCCTGTTGTATCATCAGTGGGGGACTGCTAAGTCCAGAACTGAAATGTAAAGGTGCAGGCAGGAGCTGATGCATTTGTTGTTCCTTACATTTCTGGGTGAACTCCTCTTTACAAAGCAGAATCATACTTTCAAGCATGGGAGATATGCAAAAGCAAGCAAACATCAGCTCTGGCCCACACCACCAGATACTTTCTTCCCTCCTTCCATCTAGGAAAAATATGATAATTCATGTAAAAAGCAAAATCCAAAAAATTTCCATTTGAAAATTCCTCTGAATGTCTTACGACAAAGGTGGTTAAGGCCACTCAAGCTCCCCATTCTCCTTTGCACACAATTACTCCCTCTCCCAGTTACATTTTCTGGTGCCAGGTACCTTTTAATCAGAAGGAAGGATGTTCAACTTTTTCTACACCAAAAAACTCCCAGCAACCTTCTGAAAGCAGGCATCTTTCACAAACAACCCCAAATTAAATTGGAAAATAGTCCAACTTAAAAAGCAAGCAAGCAAACAAAAATCCATAAAAGTCCCTGAACAAGCCCTGTCTTGAGAGAAAATGACCCAGCACTGAGTTGAGGGTATGATTAAGCAGTGATATCCCCAGGGATTGGAAAGTTTCCCAAGGGATTAAAAGATCTTTAAACATAATTCCCTCTGTGACTGAAACCAAAATTTGAACTTCGTTCTTTGGAAGTGAAACTCTAGTCTATTCACCCCAGTAACCTTTTGTTAAGGCACCATGTGAAGTGCCTGGCTTTCCAGACTGAGACTTTCTACATTTGTTGATGGAGAGCTGCAACATGGATGGTGCCTGTGTGGAGGAGCTGTGAGGTCTCCGCAGGAGGCAATTAGCAGCAAGCTGATGCCTGCTGATACCTGCATGGTGTGCAAGGGTGAAAATGCAGGTGATGCAAATAGAGCAGAATCCCACACACGTAGGAGAGCCTGTGAGCTAATGAAGCGCAGATCGGTATGGAAGTACCCTCTGGCACGCACAGCTGCCTGCATGCAGTGTTGTGGGGGCAAGGATACCCACCCTGGGGCACCCACCACAGCTGGCGGGCCTTTGGGTCCCTAGGAGGATCCCTCTCCAGGGAATATATAGATAGCTGATGTGTGTTTGATCGCACAGCAGAAACATATCTGGCTATACACACATGTGTATGGTGTCCTCTGACTGGGGAGGAAGATGGTGTGTATGAATCTCATCACCAAATGGGGTATATAAATGCACACATGGTTCACATGTGCTTTCCTCCACACGACACACAGGGGTCATGGTCTCTGTGTGTGCCATACCTGGCTTTATGAGAGGCTGCATAGATCAAGTTTGTGAAAGTGCTTGGCATCCTTGACTTCAAAGGAAGGAAGGGAGAAAATCTCCAATAGATCTGGAGTTTTGGAAAGCTGCTAGACCCACCTGAAGTGAAGCACAGAAAGCACACCATGAAACAGCGAACATGGTACTCTTCTTCCATTATTGCTGAAAAGGGTAATAAATGTATTTGCCTGTGCTGCAGAAAACCTTGAGATAAATCTATCCTTCAGGTCACAGGAAGTGGTGACATGCAGGCAAAAAATCAGATTTCCATCCAGTTCACATCTGTGTGGTTCCCACTGCCAGAGCCAAGATTATTTTTTTTCCTTTAATTTTAATCATGCATGTAGAAAATGAAAACTATGTAGCACACTCCCTCCTAGCCAGAGTGATAGACACTCTGTCTCCTCTTCCCTACCAATAGTCTTTTGGGGCCACACCATGCCTGACTGTTCAAGAGCACAGTTTTACTGACTGCATACGCAATTTGACAAGTAGTAAGAATGAGATGGTGAAGGAATTTTCTTCTCTTTTTCTTCTCTCTCTCTCTCTCCCCCCACCTTAGTTGCACTGAATGTAGATAAACAAATTATATCACTGACTTTGTCAGTAGATGAGCTTTTCCATCCGGGAATAATCATTTAAAATAAGGGATTGGAAGCCCTTTGCAAGGGTCAGGTAAAACTAGCATGGACTCATCATTCTCAAATGTACTGTTAAAAAAAAAGAGAAAAGATAGAGAGTGAGAGGGAGAAACTGACTAAGGGGCCTGAGAGGGCTTTTCAATTTCTAACTGCTATGGGCTTTCTTGGAAAGAAACCGTCTACCGTACCCTAGAAATGAGGGAAACTCTGGCTTTGCCCTGGCGTACCTTGAAGCTGGAAGAAACTGGATGGGTGAAATAACTTACAAGTAGTAGTGACTTCTTCTTCTCCTTATTTCAAGTAAGATGCTCCCCCAGCTGCCTCACAGGGCCCCTCTGCTGCTCCCCAGCAGCCAGGGCCAGCAGGGAAGAGAAGTGAGGGGAGCGGGGGGGGCAGTGCTTGACTACCCCCAGGCCTCCCACAGTGGCTGTACCAGCTTCTGGGGAGAAGGAAAGCTGCACATTGTCCCCCTCATTTCTCTTTCAAGGAGCACAGGGGCAAGCGAGCAGTCTGCTGCACGTGAGGAAAGGAAGTTCCCTTACTCCAGCCTGGCAGGAGTCAGTGCTCCTCCCTGCACTGCAACAGGATGGATGTGCCCCCACATCCTGTCTCAGAAAGCAATGCTTTTCTTAATCTTTCAGTATAATATTGAAACTTCCCACTCTGGCAGAACATACAAGACCTTTCAGATGCTCTCAAAACTAAGCATCTTCCTCAGATTTGTTGCTGCAGAATGACACCATAAACTACAGGCAGAAGCCACAGGGTTTTTTTGTCGGTACTGGGGGAGCCCTTACCTTGGTGCATCTCCACTGGAGATTTACAAACCCTGTGAAAATAATTTTCTGTTGTTTTTTCCTAATGATGACGTGAAGTCAGAGTATAGTGCAGTCGGTAACTAACCACATGTATCAAGCTTCGAAAGGTAGCTTGTATAATTTCTGAGAAGTTTCCATAAATATTTTCTTTTACTAATGCTTAAACTGACCACAGAGTCCTTATGCATCCATGTAGATGCAGTAGTCCCAGGGGGGATTTTGTGGGGTACTGCAAGATCCCAAGACAGACATGGGCCACCTTGGGCTAGCCATGGAAGGGGAATACAGAAAAAGGTTACAAGGTCATTTACAAGCCAATAGCCTTTTTTTTTTTTTTTTTCTGTTTTCCAACGGACTAAATAGTCTCCTCTTGTTATAATTACCTTGATAAAAACATCTATTACAAGATTTTCTGTTGAGAAAAACTTCTAAAAACGTTCAGCAAAAAATTTCATATGAATTCAATTAATACCCTGGAGAACAGAGGGGAAGGGGTATTAATTTTCATTCAATATACAAACATTTGTATGGGGTTGGGGGGGGGGAAGACTGAAATTGCCTAATTTCACTGATTCAATCCATCTTCTGCCAGTCAACAAGAGTTTTAAACCTAGACAAAGACTAAAATAAAGCATACCAAATAAAAACCATGGACATAAAATTGTCACTTCCCAAAAGCTTCTTTCAGTCCCAGCTTCTCAGAAAATTACCCAAGCATTAAAGCTGCTGCCTCTCAGAAAAACTAATTTTAACTCAAAAGAAAAAAAAAAGGGGGAAAAAAAGCCCGCAACCCACACATCTAATTGAATGTATAAAGGATAATTATGTCATTAAAACTAACAACATTTCAGATGGCGAAAGAATCACAAGGCAAGAATGGATGTGTTGGACACCATCAGGCTCCCATCAGATTATTCACAATAAAAATGCAGCCATCACCAAAAGAATCTAATCCTTGTGTGTTTCCACTGATACGGCTCAGATGTGTGCACTGGTATTTTTGAGCCCTAGCAGAGCTGAAAGTGTCAGCAATCCATTGTTTACTGTCTGGACTTAAACCACTCTTCGAGCTCCTTAATGATACACAGACGGCCAAAGCTTCATCTACCAAGGCATGCTGACTGCCATCCAAGTAAGTATAAGCTTTCACATAGCTGTAAAGAAGGATCCTCCTCACACAGTCCAAGGAACTGCTCACAAAGGCTCTATTTAATCAGTGCAGCTCCATCTTAGTGATGTGGGCACAGCAAAACAATCATCCTTTTAAGAAAAACTAAGTCCTGGAATTGAAGAAACCCAGTGGGTGCTGGAAGGAATGCAGGCAGCAGAGGGTAGGTATGCTTTCTGGCCATAATTTATTATGAAAAAGAGCCACTATCTCTATCAGTACAGTTGCATGGCTCCAAAGAAATCACGAGAGCATGCTTTCTAAACAATTTCAGTCATTCGGTAGTCTAACCTTGCCAACAAAGAGCTTGATAAAACAAATTCTAATGAAACTCAGTTTCCTATGGATTTCTGTTACATAACCCCACACTGCCACTGAAATTAGCTTACTACAGCCCAGTGTCCCCTCCCTGTTACACCTTTGGGTTTACTCTGTACCCCTCAGCCCTCTTCCCCACCACAATATTCTCAGACTTTCTGATGTTTGCTCACCCTTCAAAAATAGTTATGTCCCTGAAAAACTGGGAGCATGAAACCCCTGTTGCCATCACCTATTCACCATGGTGGTCTCACTTATTTCTGCTTCCCATCTGACACCCTCTAATCCCTTGCAAGTCTTCAGTGACATCTCTGGCTCTCACAGACCCCTTACTTTTCCATTGCTTTGGGGCAAGCAACAAACAGCTCAGGCTGCAGCTGATTTAAAACCATTCACATGACGGCAGGGCAGATGAGTTTTGTACATCGGGGCAAACAGAAAGGGCAATGGCTGAATGATCACAGCTTTACCTTGAGGGGACATTAATCAAGCCTTTGGAAAATCTTCACCAGTCTTCATGAAATTCATAAAAATGGTAATGTGTTTGAGATGCTTTCCTTTCCAGATTGGCTGAAATTTGCTGACAGTTTGAAAGTTATGGGGAGGAGTGGGGGCGACCAACAGATGGACAGACAGACAGTGCAACTGTATAAGCCTCATTTCCTTAGAAAACACCAGACTAAAATCAGAAGAAAAATACAGTGGCTGCAGATTTAATTAACATAAACATACAAGGTTTTTAGTCCATTAACCTTCTTACTGGTTGAACTATTGCGTGAGAGGTTTGGTTGCCTTTTCTGACGCGACACAATGTTCTATCTGCAAAGAGTCCCACAGACTCTGAATTCCTGGGCAAAAGACACCCTTTCCCGCTGCTTCTTGGCATTAGTCAAGAGTTGCCTCTCACAGACACACAGAAATCTCTTAAACTTGTCTTGTGGGGTTTTTTTCCTTCTCTCTGTTCATTTGTATTTAACTTGGAAGAGGTGCAGACTGGATAAGGATAATAAGACTCATATTTGAAACAATGCATTATGTATTAAGGGTATAAATCAAAGCCATGATGTCAGTGGAAAGACTCTTATTGGAGTGCCAGTTAACAGAGCTTTGAAACTCTTGGTAAGAAAGTGTCAGAGCACCTCATGTGACTGAGGTCCTCCAGGCAGCTCAGCTGGGTCACCCTTTGTGTGCCGGAGACAGGCAGCGTAAGATCCACGCAGCACAATGCAGTGAATTGCAGGAATACTAACCTGAAGGGCGCACTACCATGATACAGCTGTTAGGGCTGCGCCTAGCAGTCTGTCGTACCTCTACTGTTAAGGGATACAGCCTAAAACAGGTGTGTGCCCCGATAACACAAAAATTAATAAAACCCCTCCTTTGCTCAATTTCTGCTTTTGGGATTAGAGTTCCTGGGTTTATCCATTTAGTCTAGGCGGTAGCTAGAATGTCTGACTGGATGCTGCCTTCAACTTCTGATACCTTGACTACAGATCAGATGATAACTTTTTCTTCAGTGTTTCAACACAACCTTTAAGACACTCCTTATCTATTAAATGACCCACTAGAGGATCTTGTCCAAGTGATGTGGAATTTACCCAATGGAAAAAGCCAGTAAAAGTCTCATCTAAAATTCACCTCAAAATGTCTTTGATAAGTGGTGAGCAGACCTTGTTTGGGCAGGGGTATGAAATTAATTCCATCTAAATATCAGAGATGCTCATTCTATGGGATACTGACATATCACACAGACACACAGATTTAGCAATTTTTGGTTGAACCGTCATTAACCTTTTTGTCTCTGTGATGGCAGTAGGGCAACTGAGAGACTGGGCTGATAATTGCAGCAATATGCAAGGACAGCAGAAACTAAACCCACTGTAATTCATTTAAAAGTGATTAATCTTCTGTCCAAGGAAATTAATGTCATAGAAGAAGATTATCTGAGATAGAATACTGCTGTGGAGAGCTCAAATCTTTTTTGATCTGCTGCTCTGCTCCAGGCAGGCTTTTTTTCAGCCCATGCAGTGCAATCACATTGAACTTTTTATGACCTTAAAATTTGTCCCATTATTTGGTTTTGGAGATAGAACCACCTTATGAAGGCCCCAGCCTTCCCCAGGTGTCTGGGCAGACCCCCCAGGCCTACAGAGACTGAAATTCACCCTTGCAGCCTCACCAGTTTGGGTTAGTGCCCTGCCAAATGCTCCAGAAGCAAAGTCACCTCCTGCTCTCGTGCACCAGCACTGCCATCCATTCCCAACATGCCAGGGCGCCAGCTCACAGCTCTCAAAGCAGTGTTCTTCAGAGCTTCCTCTCTGCTGCTTCTCCTGCAAAACATTGCCTATGGGGAAGGAATGGATAGATGTCAAGGTCAGCCCAGGACTGACAAGTCAACAGCTTTAACTTCTCCTCCCTCGCTCACTCTTGCTCTGTTACAGTCAGTTTAGCCTTTCCACTGCTGTTAGTTTCACTGACTGCTACACCTTGTCATATTCAGACTGTCAAATTTTGAAGGCAGGCCTGTCTTCCTGTTGGCTATTCACAGATCTTCAATGCACACAGACATGACAACGACATGAGCACAGGTCAGTAGCCAGGTCAGCAGCCAAATCAGCAACACAGAACTGATTGGGAAGGGAGCTCACAGGAGATATGTGAGACATTCAAGTTCTTGCAGAGTTTTCTGATATGTAAGATATTCAAGTTCTTGCAGAGCTTTCTGTGATGAATAAATTCAACCTCAACAAAGCCACCCTCTGCTGCAAGCATTTCAATGGCACGATAGCTTCAGAAAGGATTTTTGTTTTTCTCTTATCTTTTTATATTTTTTCCACCAATCTGATATAAAAACTTGCATTTTATTTCTACAAACTTGTTGATGCAGGCAGGAAGAAAACACAAACAACTTAACTACTTGTGAGATCTGCCTGGGGGATGATATGAAGGAAAATCAAGAGCTAAACTTAGCTATGGGAAAGGAAACAGGCTATAAAAACTGTTGTCAGGTGCAGAGGAACCTCTTGGGAGTTGCAAGGGTTTGGTCTTTCCAAAAGTAGAAGTGCAAGTAACCAGAAAAATAGCCATAATATTATTTACCTTCAGTGAAATGGATGAATCCTCGATTTTCCAGGCTGTAGAGACCTGCGAAGAAGACAGCTGTATGTTTTCTGAGCTTGCTTTTTTCTGACACTGTGAGTATACCATAAATACCCATTTTCCGCAGGCATCAATTACAAGTAAGTATCTTCCATCTTCCTCTTTCTCAGCACATTCCCTAGGTTGTAAATAGTGATGACAACTATTCAGGAAAAGCATGGAGATGGCAGACAAGTTTGTATCGTTACATCTGGAAATGTTCTGGTTGTTCAGAAGGAACCTAAATCTACCTAGAGAGCACCCAAGATGCTTGAAAGGAAAGCAAGAGGTGTCAGTGGGCTGGAGGGAAGCCTGATGCTCCCAGATGTATGCTATACCAAAAGCACCCCAGCAAAGCTCCCTAACTATTCAGTAGCCAGAAAATGCTAAAGCTGACTGAAAATCTGAGGGAAAAGGTGCCGTAGGGGAAGGGAGACATTTGCACTATATGCAAATGGACACTGCTGAATGAACATTTCACCAGATTCCTCACCACATTTCTCCTAGATGAATGCTCAGACCACCTCTACAAGAAATTCTGTAAGATGAGGCACCCTCTAACTTTAAATGACTTTTACATCAAAATGCGGGTAATGCCAGCAGCATTACAAAGTCCCTTTTAGAGCCCTTGCTGAGGCAGAAATTTTCATCTCACAGGAGAGCCAGTTTTTCAGTTCCTGAAAAAACAGGCCAAAAGCAGTTTCCTCATAAACAGCAGAAATATCAGAAAGTCTTCTGGACCTCAAAGAGAAACCAGTGGGCCAAGGACTTGGTCGCTGGGCTGCACCGGTCCAGGGAATGCTGCTCAGGATATGAATCATGGAAGCAGGGCAGTCACATCCTGTTATGAGAGAGCTGTTTATTTTTCCTGCTCCTTCAGCCCTGGACCTCTCTGCTGTGCCTGCCACCAAGGCTGCCAGCTGCAGAGGTTGTAAGGTGGACACCTGTCAACAGGAACTGAGCTATAATCACTGATTCATTTCACAGTGGCTCCTGAAGCAGCGATCAGCTGGCAGCTGTGTTCAGAGAGGAGCCAGGAACCTGTGGATCAAAACCTTTTCCTTATACTGACTTTTTTGTTGTTGTCAACTGGAGTACAAAGCACGGGAAGGTACTATTCTGATTTGGTAACTTCTCCACAGCCACTGACCTTACCTAGAAGTAAATGGTTGGCCAAAACCAGAGGAAAACCAGGCTCCCTACCTGGTACACACCAGCTCTGAAGTAGTTTTGGTACATAAGATCAGTTAATAGAGAAGACCAGCACTGCCTTGATATCTGTCTTTAATATTGTATGATAGACTGTGGAGCAACAAACATTTTAATTTTACACCCAGGAAATTTGTAGGTGATTTTCTGGTCAAAGACAACAGGACAGTGACAAGCACAGTATTCAAACTGCATGATGCAAGGGAAGAACTGTAGCCCCCACTTGTGCTATTCATCTCATGCTCCTCAACCAAAGACTAAATGAGGAAGCCCTGGCTAATTTAAGCACAGTAGGAACTTTACCAGTGCCTTCCATGGGACCAGTTTCATTGCACAGCTATACTAACACCTTCCCAGACATTGCAATTTTATAGGATGCCAGCAGACCTAACAGGTATTATTTTTCCAATGAGTGCCCTTATTAACAGTGACACCGTGGCTTTTCCAGACAACACAGCTGTGCAAAGGTCACCTTGAAAGGAGTTGTACTGAAGATCTCAGTGCCTCTCTTAGCAAGAAGATGCAATTAAAAATATATTACTTCAAATAACTCCCAAGGTTGTGTCCTCATTGCTTCAGGATGCTGTGAAGGCAGATATTTAAAGGACTCCTCTTTGTCAAGATCTTCTTAAAAAATGCTATTAATGCTTTAAAAGCTCTCCTTTGTGAAATCAGCCATTTAGAGCAGAAAGGTAGTAGGACTTGTACAAGCAAGCATGCTCCATCAAAAGCAAACCCTCATTTAATTGGCATAACACAGCAGAGCACTGAATGAGGCCAGAGTTCCCATAAGGAAATAATTTTACAAGATACTCTTCTGAAACGCATTAAGATCCAGTCTTCCTGCCATGGATATAATTTCCCCTCACCTCAGCAGGAATGAGCCCAGAGGGTACACACCTTGCAAAGCCCTTCTGCTCCCCTCACTCCATGGAGCAGGATCAGCCTCAGGTCCAGGCATTCAAGGACCTCCTGTGACAGCATGCAGAGAAGTGACATAGCAAAATTAGCAAAACTTTACATTTCTATCAAGCCAGAAACACCTTGCCCTCACCAGAAAATTTCACAGGCATTTTATAGAGTGTCTTTTGTCTTTTTGTCACTCTCTCTGTTAAAGTATCACTCTGATGTTTTCTACCTGAAGCCTGGTTCAACACAAACTGCACAAGGCAATCTTTTACCTGAAAACTAGCATCTTTTCAAGGAGGAGGGGCTATGAGGCTGGACAGTGAGCCACCATCATGTGCCTAAAATTCTCCTTCAGGAGGCACAGATATGCCAGTCCTCTGGGGATACTTTGCCCTTCCCAGCGGGAGACCATAACACAAGCACAGCTGATAAAATGGTGAAATTAAGAAAAGCATTATTTACCCTACATGCTCCAGAGAATGCTCTTGACCACAAGCAGGGGTTGAGCAGCAGTTTCTAAAATCGAACAGCTGTCTGTGTCAGGAACAGCACCTTCACCCACGCTGTCTGCTTTCTCAGGCCACTTAAGGTTTGTAGCCCTGTAAGCAGAGCAGCAGCAGTTTCCTAGCCCTGTCTGTATCACAACAAAAAGCCCCAGTGACTTCTGCCAGGTCATCTTCAAGTCACTGGAAGGGCTGCCCCAGGATGGTGTGAGAGCACTAGTCCAGCTGTTCCCATGTCATGACTCCTCATGGGCTTCAGGAATCATGGGACTATTTACAAGGCTGACTAATGTTCAGTTTCATCCAATATCTGTGTTAGCGCTACAGACCCAGAGTTATCCACTCCCAGAAGAAAACTTCTGCTCTTCATCCCACTGGAAGCAGTGATCCCTCATCTTATAGTCTTCTTCCTGATTTTTAAGCAAGGTAAAGAATCAGGCAGAGTAATCCTGCATTTTTGGTACCCATTTCTCAAAATCTGTGTTACTATGAAAGAAACCACCAATTACTCCAGATTCACATCAGTATTTCCTTTATCTCACCAAGTGATTTACCTAAGAGAAGAGAGTGAATATGAGAAAATTTGGGTCCCTTCATACTGTTAATATAGTTGAAGAATTTGGCAGGTGAAATAATAATACCTGTTTAAGTGGCTTTACAGGTAAAACAATCTCCCTCAAACAGATTACAAGGAGCATAGATGTTATTAGAAACAAATAAACACAATTTTCCTATCAAGGAGCTGTAGAACTCCCCTACGAAGCAACTGTCTGGGGCCATATGACAGCAATCTACTTTCATACCAGCAATATGCTCTGGTAGGGAGCAGATAAAACAAACATTAGATAAAGGATCAACATCTCCCTGAAGGAATTTACAGATTCAGCCAGAAATTCTTTATGTACCAGGCCTGTTAGGAAAACACTCTTTTTTAAAAAGCATACCCTGATAACAGCTTAACGCTAAATAATCCCAAAGCCTGTAGAGCTGCCTTTCACTCTGGTTTGCCTTGGTAAAGTCTCATTACTCAGTTTGCAAAATGTAAATGGATGGTATAGAGAAATGAGGAAATGGGGGGGTGGGAAAAAAAAAAAACAGAAAAAAAAATGGGATGAGAGGGATATTTATGCCAGCTGGCTATGTCAATCCCTAGGAATAAGGAAGCATCAGCACTCCAGGAACAGCAACAACAACAAGAAGACTTCAAATCCTTCTTGCTACTGCTCTGTGCTTCAAAAAGTTGTCACTATCTTTAACAAACACGGCTCCAAAATGTTCAAATAAAATCTTCACCAAAACTATTTACCCACTTTTCTGTGTCAGCTATATAGCTATATGCTATAACTACACTACAGTTAGTTCTTTTCGCATGAGGATCTCTCTGGAAGACAGGCAAGTGTGATTACACTTGTTTCATGGATGCCTGAAACCACCAGGGTGCTTCCATCTGACCCTGCTAAAAGGGCTTCTACTGTGCTCCTTGGAGGGGAAGCGATAAGGGATCCTTGGTGCAGCACAGGACTTTATGAAGGGATTTGTCCATAAAATTCACACAGACATACGGAGATCATGGCTGATGCTACAGCCAAGAGTCCTCATTCTTCACTTTCTTCCCTAATTTGAAATAATTCACAATGAATTATACATCCCAGACAGTTTCCACTGTGCTTGTCATTTTAAATCATTTCAAGCATGTAAATAACTGACACAGATTCAGAAAAGGCTGAATGCTACAGTGAAAGAAAGGCTCATACCACTCAAACAGGCAAGAACCATGCTCACAGGTTCCACCAACTCAAAGTGACAGAAATTCAGTGCCTTGTCTACTACAAACACAGATCCAGCAGAAGTCTAGAAAGAGTGCGTGGGGCTCAACATGTGCCCCAGCACAATGTCCAGGCACAACTCTAATGTCCTTCTAGGTTTAAAATTCATAACAGGGCAAGACAGAAGCAGGGCTGTGACCTCTTCTAGATGATGTAAAACAAGTCATCCTGGAATTACCCTGGAGATAGACTGCTGCACAACCAAGCCAAGGCAGGCAAGAGCTTGATGGTACTAACTAGTCCAAAAAGGAAAATATAGAAGATGATATAAATCAAAGATCGGTAACAGCTTTGGAAATCAGCTAGTCCATTGCATCCTGCCAGCCTGAAAATCTCTATCTCCTCAAACCCAGAGGAACTGTCAAAGTCATTACTGAATAACTAGCAAGGAGAACAAAATACTGACTTCAAGTTTTTTGTGCTCATAAATTGCAGGTTTCATTTTCCAGTCTGTAATAGTTTCCTTGCTCATGCAAATGCAATACCTCAGGAAGTCTTTCCCTACCAGTTTGTTTATACCAGCGGTCATTCTGGTGGCCATACAAAGTACTCCTGTTGTATAAACTTTTTTAAAAAAAAAAAAAAAAATTTTTTTTTTACTATTGCGTCCATCCTTAAAAAAAAAAAAATCAACCCAAACAACTGTCTTCCCATTCATTTTTTTTGTTCTGGTCTTCATACACATTTCTGGCACAAACACACAAAATGAACAGATGATAACAAACCACTTAAAATCCAGGATCACATGAACACTGGTGCAAATCTTGGGCCCAAAGGCTGAAGTATTGCTTCAGCAAAAACCTCCTGGACTTCTATGGCTGGTTTGAACCGTAATCTGCAGCATGAAGGTGACAACAATAGTAGTGGAGATTTGGACAAAATCTGTCTATGAGAAAGCACAGAGGTAATCTTGCTAATGCAAACAGATCTTCTTGTATTGATGGTAATTTTAATCCACGATACTGATTTAATTCCCCTTGGAGGTCCAGATAACCATCTGGTATAAATCAGTCTGATTCCTTTGACTTCAGTAGGATTATAATGCTCAAAACCAGTTAAAGATCTTACCCAGTGACTAAGGAGTATTCACTCATTTTCACTTAAAGCTGGCAAATACTGCTAGCTTTATGTTTCCAGCTAAAGGCAGAGGAGAGTGAATAAAAAATAATTTTTCTAAACAATGTGAAAAGGAAAACAAGACGTTATTTCAGCTCAGCCTGAAACATTTAGTTCAATATAAAATGAAAAAGGTTAGACTTTCAAATGCTTTTAACTTTTCTTCAAAAAAACCCCAACAAATTGGGGGGGGGGGGGGGGGGACAGGGGGGATGACGGGGATGGGACAAATCTCTGTGCTTAACAGTACTGTGTCAAATGGAAAAGCAGTTTTGTTTCGAAAACACTGAAATTAATTATTTCGTTTAGAGAACAACAAAGAAAACATTTTTTAAAGAACAACAGGGCAAGTTCTACTCTGTGATGTATAATTCTTCAAAAACTCACTTTTTCCAGGCTTAATATGACCTGGCCAGGGTGGGCAGAAATGCATCCTTTCAAGCAGAAGCTAGTTTGTACTTCTTGTGACAACAGCAGGAGCAAGGGAACCTCACAATCTCGTTGATCTCAGCTGCTCTGCTTTCAGAGGCTGCCCCATACCTTTGATCCCTCTGTAGCATGAAATAGTCTAGTAGCAACCTAACATTAGCAAATCTAGGAACTCGGAGACAATCTGGTTTCCCACAGTTGAGCTGCGGTTGATGAAGACACAAGAGATAGACCAGGTCACATGCCATTGCATAGGGGTGTGCACGCTTAGCTGTTGCAGTCATCTCCTTTGCCACCAGCTGTGTCACCAGGTACTTAGACGCACCACTGCGAGTGCAACCACAGGCGGTAGCAGCCCTGGCACAGTGGTGCGCAGTCGGCACCGAGTGTGCAGCTCAGTCTCTAGACTAAATCACCTGGAGGTGCAGGTCCAAGCAGCACGACAACACAGACTCCTTATGGTTCAGTAGTGTCAGGAATAGGCTGTTATGTCCACTGTGCGCTATCCAAAACTTTTTATTAGCTGAGAAGGACCTGAATGCCTCTCTCTTTCGTCTGTTTCTGATGCCTGAGAGAAGATGCTGCTTCTGAGCGAGGAGGCCTTTGAAAAGTTCAGCTGTGGAAATTGCAGCCATTTCCAGCCCAGCCTACCTGTGGTATGCTGTGCTCTCAGCTTCTGTTCTCTCCTCTTCCCTGTGCCACGGCTGACACAGTTCACTGAACTCATTTCCCTCCCTCCCTCCACATGCACCTCCTCCAGCCATGGCCAGACACTTCTGCTAAACCAGCTCCTGCCTGCTGCCCGGTCCCACCCTTCCCTGCTCCTTGTCCCCACCAACTAATATATCCCTATAAATCATGGTCAATGCATATTGTCAATATAAAAAAGCAACAACTGCAGTTGTTTAAAATGAGCTGAAATTTGGATAAAACAATCTCTCACCTTGTAGCGACTGCCATGGATTCTCTCCGAAGTGTTGTGAGCTCTTGCCTCCAGGGAAAACATATCCAGTGCCCAAATGACTTTTGGCTGCTCCTTGGTATTTCTTGACAAAGGTTTTACTCCTACCAAAATAATATTTCTTTTGGTACATGCTACATAGTCTGATGGCAATCAGAAGGAGAATACTCATACCAGGGCTGTGCAGACCCTGGATGTGTGTGGCCCTTGAAACCAGCTGAATTCAGCAAACACAAAAACCCCAAGTGCAGCAATAGAAGCTTGGCACTGCTTATTTCTTTTTAAAAGCAGAGCTTATTACCTCCTCAGCTGGTGCCTGGGTGGTATCAACCATCTGGAATTTGAGCTTCTTTCTAGGAACTTCATTTTACCAGTTACATTTTCATTTGCTCTTCAGAGTTAGAAGGCAAGTGAAAACCAAGAGTGAAGTCTGCTCCACGATCCTCTGGATGACACTTCACATTTGATTGCTACCCTCTCCTCTCTAATTTTGTTGCTAGGTATTTATCTTCATAACGGATGGATTTGATGTTGCCTTTCCAGAGCTGTTTTCTGACAAGGAATTTTAGTCTGAGGAGACTTGTGCAGAGTCCTGACAGGACTGATCCTGAGAAGTAATCAGTAGGGGCTTAGTCGGCTGTCCTAGAAGAACAAGATCATAATTTTTAATATGTGAGGTGGGCAAAAACAAAAGCATCCGCCATTTGGCCCTAGGAGACTGTGATTTTCAGTAGAAAACCAGTGAAACTTGGCATCAGCTTGAGACATAAAAATAACATTTATTTATTTATTAAATATATTTCATGTTAAAATAAATGGGAATCACCCAATTCAAGAAACATTTGTGTTAGCTGGACAGTCAGGAGAGACCCTAAAGGTCCTTTCCTTTTTTGTTGGTTTTTTTTTTTTCTTTACCAGCAAACTGTAGAGAATGGCTCAGCTGTGGCCCAAGTCATTTTATGATTATTTTCCAATATAAAGAGATATTCCAAGTCCCAAATGTGAGTACTAAAACAAAAGAAATGAGAGGGTTGTCACCTTCAAAAGCTTTCAGACACCAAACCAAGCTTCAGAACCAATATAAATTCAGTGTCTGTCCTGGGTCCATAAAATATGCCTGGATTGGGAGCATTAGTTTTTACTACCCAGCTTTCAGACATGCGTGTCTATTCCAACAGAGTGCAAAGGTTCCCCAGCAAATGTCATCTGCCCGCCTGGGGAATAACATCCCCAAACATGCCTGATCTCTGTGTGCATCATACACTGAACAACTGCAGAATCAGTCATTTTCCAAAAGGCTGAAGCAATGAAACTCACAGTCTCATTATCATATCTTCACAAATCTCATGTCTATAGTATTTCTGGGCTTTTTTTACCATAGTCTTACACTTTGTGTCTCCTGGGAAGACTGCCTTGTATGTGCTCTTACCACTCTCTCACCACACGTTTCTGCAAAGGGAGACAAATGACGTTTCCTTGCTGCTGCATAATCTCATCTGTATTTATAGCTATACAAATTTTGATACAAGTCTTTCCCTATCCCTTTCCTTTTCCCAATACAAAAATCCTGTAAGGAAAAGTCCCAAGGAAAATCTGAAAATTCGTTACAGTGACTCACATTTATAATGCCCCATCCAGACTTTTCTTATATAAGGCTGAGTCACTCATTAGCTGAACCTTTGCAAATAAAGAAGAACATAAGGGGTTTTTTTCAACAAATGTTCAGGTCTCAGTTTTTTCTGTTATAACAACACAGGTTATGGCTTCACCAGAATTTTGATTTAATTCCCTGTGACTTCCTTATTTTTTTAGTACATATATAGCAGCATCCTCATACCACTGAACTGACTTGGGTTTTGGGCTGCCAGGCAATACATTTTATGGTGAAATTAGTTCTTGTGGAACATCTTCTTCCGTTTCACATGCTTTGAGCATTTCATATCTATTTTCCAAAGCCCCAACAACACATACATCACCAAGGTGCATTTGTCTCCCTGTGCATCTAAATTCTGTTGTTGATTGCTAGTTTAGACCTCTGACTTGCATTGTCTTATATACAGCCATCACCCTACTAGTTGCCTAGCCTGCCTGATTTGGGGAAACAGCAGACGTGTGCATCTACTGATTTGCTGTGAACCTGAACAAGCTCCCTGGGAACTGATTCCTGCAAAATTCTTCCCCAGACCTTTCCTGCCAGGCTCTGTGGATCCAACATGTTAAAAATAAAATGCTAGGGCACCTCTCTTTCTGGTCACACCTTATTGTGGTCAATCACTTTATGTGAAATTACATGAAGCTGTCATCTTCACACTACTCAGCATTTTTTTCATCTTTTAGGTTCAAAACACTGATGTTTTCACAGAAGAAAATTGTGGTCCACATCATAGTTCCCTAGGCTTCACTGGCAAATCTTGACTACGATGTTGGTGGATACTATCCAGATGGCAAAAACTAAAAAAGATTTACCCAGTTTTCACAAGAACAGGATTTAGGAACCCATACAACTTCAGATACCCATGGAAAGATGATCTAGAAATATAACCTATCTTGGCCTTTTATATAGTAAAAACCAATGCAGTGCTCTTGTGCAGCAGGAAAACAAAGCAAGCACTTAAAATGTGCTGGTTAGCGACTGGCAATCACATTATATGTGGTGAAGTGTAATTTATATCTTGCAGGGATTTGATTCTTGTGTTTGTACTTATACTGCTCCGTAGACAGCAGCATAATTCTGCGCAACCTTTTGTGTGTGGCAGCTGCCAGTGAGCTTCAAATTTATTTGGAGGGGAAAGTCTTTGGGGTTAGGCAGATGGTTCAAGCCCCACATTTAGTTTGAACCTTGCCCTGCAGCCAGCTCCCACACCTCTGAGATTTCCATATATTATATCACATCCATCCTTCCCCAGACAAGAAGCTGTCCTAAAGTGGCTAATCACTGTCATGTCTGCTCTCAGTCAAGAGCCAGTCAGGAATTGCATGCATCTAACTCATTTAGACAATTATATCAAGCATCTCTGTTGATAAACAGACACTAAATATTTGGCTCCAAATGTGTTTGGTGCTTCAGGCAAAAACACTCACAGTGAGGCCACGATTTCAGAGAGACTTTAAGCCAGGATGTGCCAGTGGTCCCCTCCCCAGCCCAGCAGCCACTGTTCATTCCTGCCCCTCACCTGCCCTTCTGCTGGTGTTGCCCCAAGTATTCCTGCAGTCTCACAGTCCACAGGGTAATAAAGTGATCGAGTGGAAGATAACCTGTGAACAACAAAAAAAGGTAAGTCTCAGCATGAATTGGTGCCACTGCATGACCCCACCAGTATGTCCAAAGCCACTGTGGGAAAGGTAGCAGGGCAGGACTCTGTGGGTAGGGGTAGGAAGGCGCTAGGATTGCTCCTTGTGGTGATACCTAATGCTGGGGGAAATTGTTGGAGACCTGTGGCCACAGCTGGGGAAGGTAGACAAAGCCCCCAGCAAGAAGCAAGTCAGGAGAGCACCAGCCAGACGGTGCATCAAGATGAATTCTCGAAGGTGTGTACATTTTTTTCCATTTAAGTCTCCCATGAATATCTGTGACTGTTTTCCTACAGTACATGCTGTAAGTAAATATTCCTGCTTGTGTTTTACCTTAGTCTTACTGAAATAACAGTGGTTTCCCTGTAGCTTGCAGATATTTCTTGTCCAAATGGTGTAGTGGAGTGCAGTGAATCTGCAAACTCTAGATCACCTTCAGAAGTGTCCAAGCCCTGCAGGGTGTTTTCCAGAGTATATAAAGGGTGCAGGAATATGCCCCAGAGGAGTTGCATGAGATGGTTTGAGATGACATTGTAGGTCAGAAGAAGAAGAAATGTGCGCAGTGCCTGGCTGGACCCTGAGCATCCCAGAGAATTTGATATGCCAGCAATGTCTTACACAGAGGCAAGCTGCAGCAGGAGGGATTTCAGCCTCTTAGTATCAACACACGGAGCTGAGCTGAAAGCAGAAAGAACACACCAAATGTTTATTTTGAAAATGAAATTTGATCTGCCCACAGCCAGTTTTGCACTTGCTTTTCTGTTGACACAAGAGGGTCAATATTTGCTATTCTCTGGCTCTAGTGGGCATGCCACAAATACATATTTGCATGAAGCTCAGCACTACCAAGGTTTCTTGTCAGTAAGCCAGAGGAGCAAAAATGTACTCTGAGGTTTTATAAATGAGCAGGAAACCCCTCCCCAAACTACTGATTCTCATGGACAATTGTTTTGAGGTACTTGCCTCACTTAAGTACTCTGTAAATATGACTTCTGAGAAAAGCAACGGTGTATTTTAGCTCTAGATCAGCCTGAGCCACACCATAGCTCCAGTGTCGAAACAAACTTCTGAAAAGATCCCCGTGGATACAATTATGTCAATCAGCGTTGGTGCTGCAAGCCAGGATCAGCTGAAGAAATGTGGATTACATCTGCCTCACTGAATCCTGTTATTATCATTATTACTTCACAGCTCATTTTTCCTTCCCAACGCAAGGCTCTCCAAGCGCAGGAGTTTGCTGAGCTCCTGGTAACTTGCCACACACACTAACAAAGCTGGCATTTATCACGGCTTGTCAGAGCGACATTGCAGCCGCTCTGTTCCCAGTCCCTGCTCCTGCGTGAGAAGCCCCCAGCCTCACAGGCGGGCATGGCGAAGCCACACGCTGAATATTGCATATTGCCACATTGTTCATTTCCCCCTTTCCCAAAACCCGTTATCTGCTCCTTGCCTCTTTTCTCTTGCCACCTGCTTTGGTGAGACGTGCCTGCTTAATATAAGGCTCTCTGCAGCAAAGGCCAGCAGTCCGCTCTCCCCTCCTGCTGCCCGTTTTGCACAGCACAGCTGTTTCCCTGGTTGGGCTTTTCCACCCGTTCCCACCCCCTGTGGTGGCAAATACTGGTGCTGCGACCAGACCCGCTGCTGACAGTTGGGGGTGGCACCAAAGGCAATGTAATACTGTAAAACCCGATTTTGACAAGCATCAAAAAGATATGCATCATGTCCTAGAGCGGGCATTCTGCAAGGCTACCAGCTTTAGTGCAGGTTTATGTAAAAAGGACAATGTGGAGCCCCTGTCAGCTCTGTCTCCCGGCTCACTGGCAAGTCTGTGTGACGTTAATGCAAAAAGAAGCAGTCCAGCTTCTCGAAAGCTTCACCACCAGCTTCTTCAGTTCATTTTTACATTTATGAAACATGATTTTAAAGGTCATATTATCCCAGGCTCTTGGTGTTTGCAGCTCACCTCATGGCATTTGGTCTGGCTGTGGCTGCCCATCACAGAGTTTGCTAATTCTTTTATTTTCTCCTGGCAGTATTGATGAGCTAATAGCTCATCTTCTTATTTCTGGTGGTTTTGCATTAATGGGCTTTGAAAGGAACTACACAGGTCCTAAAAAGTGTTAGAGACACCAGTACCAAAAAGAGATTACATGCTCAAAACCACCTTATTCTTTCTTTGCCTCCTTAAGAGTTTCTTTGATGACCTCTGAAGACAAGACAACTCATCTCACTAACTTGCAACATGTCGATTTTCCTTTTTAGGCATCCAATATTGGGGAACAAACATTCAAAACTACTATGTCCTGTTGCCCACAATTCACTCTTCTGTTGAGGTGAAGTGTGGGGAAAGACGATAAATAATATAGCCAATTTTATATAAGGACTAAGATCTACTAGCTATCATGAAAGTAAAACCTGACTCCAAAGAGTGGCTATTCCCAACTTTTCGTTTGCATATGTTGAATGAGGAATGTGAAAAACAGATGGGGGAGAGAAGGGGGTCTTCTCTTTTTCCCTAATTGTGCCCCTCATTGAAGCATAATTGTTGAAGTTGCTTGAAGGCATTCTCACCCTCTTCAGCTCCTTTTTTCCCACAGCTGCACACAGGCTGTGGTATTGGTGCAAAAGTGAGAGACCGGCCACAACAATACATGAACAGATATCTTTGGTTTCTTTCTGTTGGCAGGTCTGTGGACTACTTACTCTTTTTCAGTTTTTTTTTCACTTTTACCTCAAAAATCTTGGATAGAAAAGAACTGTCCTGTGTATTTTGTCTTCACCTTCATCTAGCCTTGTACCAGACAATATTTTTACCACCTTCTCTGTCTTTACCAGTGCTTAAGTTTTAAATGGATACTTTTCATCCTAGTCTCTTTTTCTTTCAGTTGGGGTATGCTAGAGCTCACATATCCCCACGGGCCAGGATTAGAGGGTCTCACTACCCACCACAGCAGCCAGAGGAAGGACATTTCCTGCAGCCAGCTCCCCATTCTCCTCTGCATCTAGCTCCTGTGGGCTATGCAAATGTCATGAAGATTCTCAGTGGGAGATTGTTGGTGTCCAAAAGTACACCAAAAAGACAAGTGATGGGATTTTCAAATATTCTCAACAGGCCTATTTCCAAAATCAAACTCCTTCAGAAAACTGCACTGCTGTCACCTGCACTACTTGGTTCTATAAGAGATCTGAATTTAGGAGCCCAAGCTCAGTATAAGGCACGCTGTGATTTTTCCCTTTTTTTGCCAGCCCTATGGCTGGGTCTCATACACTGCTGTAACAAGAAGTGACGTTTCCAGTCCCTTTCCATGGCACGCAACTTACCTCATGCTTTAAATGATATTAATTCTAACTCTCTCTGCTTTCTTCCTTACAACTTACCCAAACCATGTGTAGTACTCAGTAGCGTCCCAGAGCATGGTAAGCACCTTATTCCTGGACAAGCTGCGTGTAGAACAATTATTATATGAATAGCCTTGCTGTGTGGTGTGCTTTGTGTTAGCATGGCAACAAGACAAACCCTTGCATAGCAGTTGCAAATCAGCCCAAGGAAGAACCACAGTCCTACGGGAATTTTTTTCCATGGCTCCAGACAAGTCTGAGAAAGCTCTGCCATCTGCTCAGGCAAGATTTATCATCTCCATTAGATACAATGCTCTTGTTGCAAAGGCAGGGATGTTCCTGCAGGCTCTGCCTGCCCCAGGGCACCTGGCAGCACCCTGCAGGCAGCACCAAGCCGGGAATGACAGCATGATCCCCTGCCTTGCAAGTGTGGCTGCCCGCTCCTGCCCTTCACTGATGCATTGGCAGCACCTTCCTCAGCTCTTGTTTAGAGGTGCTCCTACCAAAAAGAAAAGCAGGACTCTCTCGATGCCAGGGCTGCCACTGGTGAGCAAGTCTGTAGCTCTGAGAGCAGCCAGGGGAAACTATCATAAATGCAGTGAAGAATGGGCTGGTTTTATCCTGACAGGCATCAACAGAGCGCTCAACAGCAAAACGTACTTTTGGGACAGAAGGAGAGGCCTTGCAGTCTGGTTAGATTTACACACAATGCAACTCGGAGCTGCAGGTAGCACTCAGTGCCACAGCAGATACCACACTCCAAGGTAAATCTGGCTGCATGCATCCTCACAGGAGCCTAAGGTGTCCAGTTTTTGTCTTTTTTGAGCAAAAGAGGATCTAAGAAGTGTTAATCAAGGTATAACTTCAACCCATTAAACAAGTCTACCTCGATATACAACCCCTTCCAGAATGAAGAACATTTGTTCTGAGGACTGAAAATTGCTTTTAGACTTTTAGCTTTCACAGACTGCTTGGTTTTAGGTTTCTCTTTCCATCATGAACTTAACTTATTAGTCCCTTGCATTTTTTAAGTATCCATTGGAGAAACCAGATGAAGTCAGGTTAATGACTACACGCACCCAGTAATCATTACCTACCATGTCTGTGATGTAGAAAAAAACCCACTGACATTAAGAAGGCCGTACATTCTTGGGGAGTTTGCCCACACTCTGCGAACTTAGACAAGTGACATGATGATAGGTTAAACAGTTTCAGGCTGAGGAACTTTAAGAAAGTCTACATCCATTCTGACATATTTATGAAATGTTTAACTTAGGAGTTTACTGTTAACTTCGGATACACACTGTACATCTCAGGAGTGACCAGCCATCTCTCACACCCACCCCTGCCTTTGCCCATTTATAACCTGTGAACGGAAAAGATAAAGTTATAACAAACCTTCTGCTGGAAAGGCAAAAGGCAAAATTGGACTTAGGGGGTGGAATTTAACTAAATACTCTCAGCTCTGACAGTCTTTTTGTAACACCAAAGCTGGAAAACAGTGTTCTCGGCCCTCTGATGTTCAGCTTTCTTCCTCTGTAAAAAGGGATTAATAGTACTTACCTAGCCCACAAACATGTTGAGACAATTTGTCTACCACATTTTGAAATCTGCATCTGAGAGATGTTTTACAAAAGCAGATTGTTATTAAAAGAACAGTCCTTTTGTAAAAACAGTTAAAAATAATAAGTTGCATATTCAAGTGTGTTTTGTAGTCTTTTTTTCACTGTTGGTCTTCACTGAATATGTCTTGTATATTTTAAGAATGACATGGTTGCAAAACAAATATCATCTGCCCAAGAAATCTTCTTTCAAACAATACCAAAAAATTAGGCAGATGAAGCAGGAGGAGGTCTTTGCCTTTGGATCTTCCTTTCTCATCAGGTACAAGCCTAGAAGACAATAAAACAGAGCATCATAAATCACAGAAATCTGCATGGCATTGTCTCACTTGATGCTTACTGCAGAGAACATGCATTTTATGGCTTTTAGTAATCATCTCTGCGTGAGTAATGATCCATTTTGTTACTAAGGCTCTCTTTTGGTGGTAAATTAACGTATGTGGTTACATTAAATGTGTTTTCCTTTGAATGTGTGATTGTATTACTACCCCTTCCTCAGAACACAAATGCTGCTCTGCATCACCACAGTGTGAATCAGTAGAGCTCTTTCACTCACACAGGCACAGGCAGAAAACAAAAAACGGCAACAATTTTTTTTTTTACACAAGTTAAAAATATCTCAAACTTCTTTGTCACACAGGGCTGGATTCTGATCTTAGGAAAAGTTTGAAATAGGAGTAGTTCCATACAAGAGAAACAAATTATTCTGTACATCCCCTAGCATAAGTGAGGATTTTGGTCCTCTGAAGATATTAAACAGATATGAAGCTCCTTCAGCATCCATCTCATCCCTGCATTGCCCTGCCACCAGCCCAGGCCCCTCTGGCTCCCTCTTGATGCTTTTCCAAACCAGCAGCTGCCTCTCAGCTACCACCTCTTCTCTGGTGTCTTTTCATCTCATTTTCCCTGGCCACATACACGCTTTCATTTAGAGAGATTTTTAATTGATATTAGATTACTACAGGACCTCTCTCCTCCACAGGAAAGCTAGAAAACAATTGGTGTATTTGCCCCTCTCCCCCAAATTAAAGTTGAAAACATCTTTCAAATAGCCTCATGGTACAACCTAAAGAAACCCCTCCCAAGCAATCTTACTGTGTGTCTGACACGGATTTTACTTTTCAAATAGAAAGACATACCATGACAATGAGCTGGTAATGCATGGTCAAGCAGAGCTTTGAATTTCCTGGCTGAACTGTTCCTAGCTAGTGTCAAAATTTCAGTATTTATGCAAACAACAAAACACACACACACACACACACACAAATGCCCCCCAAAACCCCTTTCAGCACATTTCCTATAAATCTTGTAGTATTTACCCTGAAGATCAAAACAGTTCCTTGACTAAGCTTGTAATTACGAAGTTTTACAAGGTACAATTCATTTACTTCAGAGACAAGAGCAACTCCACCAGAGCCCTTCTGGTCTGTCAGCTGCATAAATTCCTGCAATTAGATTTTTCCTTTTACTAGACAAGACATGTTATGAATCCACTGGAAAAGAGCAGTCCCAGCCCTAGTCAATGTATTCATTTGATGCTTATGTAGCATGCCATTAATATTTTGAAATTATTGGATCTCAGATCTTTTTATGAACAAAAGACAAATGACATCTCCCATCAGCATCAACACGAGACATCAAGCTTTTTAAATACTGTTATTCCCCCATCCTCTGTTCCTAAGAATATCTTAACAGTGACTGTATTGATGCATTTTAAATTACTAGGGAAAATAATTTATTGGCTGTCACTATGCCAAGTTTCACTGTGAAATGTGTTTTTATAACTTCATTATGAAATTCTGGAAGTTGGGACCAAAGAGTAAAACTAAATTGGGAGGGATATTGAGCTACAGTCACAGCCCAGCAAAGCAGTTCACCATGGTTATAGTTCATCTGATCCTGCTTGTTTGGGGTCTAGACAAATGTATTGGCTGAAGGATCAGACAAGAAGCAATAAGGAAAGCTTTCTTGGAAGACCAGAGCATCTGTGCGTGCCTGCCTGTGCTTCACATCTGTCTGCAAGCTGAGGTGAGGATTCTGAAGAGCAGCAATTGCAATTTTGTGATAGTGCTCTATGGCAGAGCAATTTTTTTCATGTTAAATTCAATCTGAGGTAAGACGCTGAAGAGTCAGCAACTATGATACCAAATGTTCAGTCCTACATGTGGATTTAAGAATGTAACGGTCACTTGCTTTTTCAGGGAGGCTTATACACATTAGCAGAAAGCAAACTGTTTCACTATGAAAAACATCTAATCCACTGTTTGCCTAAACCTTATTATTTTTAACTTTAAACACCCAAAACAGTTTGTTGTCATAGAACGTGACTGACACGTTACAATGAGATGCACAAGCAATTATGAAAAATTTACTGCTTCTTGCTATATATTATTGCTTCATTATTTCTAGATGTTGAACTTGGACCAACTTGGTGAAGTGAACAAATTTTCCAACAGGTAATTGATTTCAAGAGAAGGCCTGGAATAATTCTAGCTGGCTGTTAGACTGGGAGTGAGTCTCTTTCCATTAATTAATCACTTTAGGGAGAATTTTTCTTTCCGAATAAACTCATTATTTTTAAACATATGACATTTAGCTGTATAAATAAGCTCTAGAACTGTGATTTAAAATGTGTGCTAACTGCAGGCATGGCATGCCATGGATAGCAGAGCCTCCTCTGCATTTTCTGAAGTGACTTTATCTTCTGATTACAAAGAAATGGGGGCAGGGAAATGAACTAACTTGTGATTTCACCCACTTATTACCAGGATTCATTTACTTGCATGGCTGTTGCATTTAAAGATAGATGCAAGGAGATATCAGCTGTGTGTTCAGAGAGGAACAACATGTACCCAAAGAAAAAAGAAGCATATCCAAAGAGGACAAAACCCAATCAAATAAAAAAAAAAATGATGCAACAAATTAGTCTTGCTAACACAGAGATACTCCCTCTGGTTCAACTGGACCAGTTCAGCAAAAGTCATTCAAAGCTTTTTTTTCATTTTGAAAGCTGATTTTCACAGTATGAGACCTGGGCGGATGTTCTCTTCCAAACGTGGTTTTAACATCTGAGGATATTACTACCCATCTTGCTAACGAGAGGTTATAATCTCCCCAATTTTATCTCAAGTAGATTGAGATTTCTCATTAGCAGAGCTGTGTGGAAGTCTGCCTCCAATGGAGAAGCTGATTTTTAAAAAAATAATCCCACTAATAAAACAAACACTGAGTGTCTGGTAACACTTTCTGGCTTCAAGTCTAAACAAAAAAAAAGCCAAAGAAAACAACATTTCATACAATTAACTACTAAAACGTGCAACTCATTCCTGTACCTGACTAAGGGAATGGGATTAGTCCTAGTGCTCATCGCCACAAAATATTGTAGTGGCAAGAAGTTTACACTGACTTGCAGAGATGAAATACATTGGAGGGTAGATCCATAGTTTGCTGCACCATGATGGTCCAGATGCTGAGGTTAGAACCTCTGGCTGCTGAAAGGATATACACCGGTGCACCTTCTTTAAGTATTCACTACCAGCCAGTCACCTATAGGGCATTATCCTGACCCAGCAGAGTAATTTTTGTCGTGACAGAGTTGCTCTGCGTTAGTTATTCAGAAGCACCAGTAAGTGAATACTGGCTTCAGCCTCAGTCTGGACCACTTGGGTTTTGCTTTTTCTCTCTCTGCTTTTTTCTAGTCTTCTTACAAAGGAAGATTTCATACCCAAACAGTTCCCTGCACCTATCCAGGCTGAATTCAACTCAAGGCATCCCTGCTCCAAAAACCAGTCCCTGCCACTTCTACTAAAGAAGTAACATCATCAGTCACAGCACTATTAGTACTTCATTAGAAGTCACACAAGTACTTTCCATGCCTGCTACACGAGCCCAGAACAGACAGTAGTGCACATGGTTGGCAAAGCATCCAGACCCTTTATGGACTAGCAGACGGGCAAAACACTTGACCCACTGAATGTAAGTAGGCACGAAGCCATTAAAAATAAAAAGCCTCTGCTTCCTCAGGTATTAACATGATGCTCTGCAGTGTACAATTAGAACAGATATTAACATAATTACGGTTTTTCTGGGGTCCCATTTTAAAGAAGCATTTTTCTAGTAACACCCCTTCAACATCTCTCCTACATTCAGCTACATACGAGGTATTAAACTGGGCCCAAGCCAGTAACAACAGTGGAGTTGTCCCGCCTGGCAGTCCCAGCAGTTTGCTCCATTAGTTCCCACAAGCCTATTAAGCAACACATATAGGAAGAGAGGTGCAGCTGTAGCTCTGGCTGCACTTCACTCAGAAGGTATGCATTGACCATTCCAAAACATCAAGTGTGTTATTCAAGCACTAACTAAAAAACAGATTAAAAAAAAAAGAGAAAGAACTCAAAATTCATTAAATTCATTTAAACTTTTTTCAGTCACTGGGGAAGCTCCAGTCTGCACAATGTCTACAAAGGCAATGCATCTGAAAGCTTTGCCAAGCAATTTGAATGTGTCTGTACAAGACGAAAATTCAAGCCTTTCCTACTTGAGCTATCAATCAAAGTGAAGCTAAAATTACAGCTTAACAAGCAGGTATACATGTTTTAGTTAGCAAATGAGGCAAGCAGGGCACATTATTTTTAGTTGCAGTGATGAGGAAAAAAGTGAAAAATAGAAGGAGGAAGGAAGGAAAAATTGTGTCTCCCAGTTTGGCACAGGCCTCTGAGGTTTTAGCTAACATTGGCAGCATTTGGATATGATATGTCTCCTAATAGCATTCAAAGAGTCTCTTGGACTGAACTATTGATGTGTGTGTAATTATATCATGAGGGGGGTTTTTTAATTAGCTAGAAAAGAGTGATTGAACTCACCCCAAACCTGCAAATTAATTGTGAACTGTTTTATTAAGTGAGTCCACAGGGCCAGGATAATCATAAACCACTTTTTCACACAGATGCTCACCAAAATCCAATGTACATCAACATGCATTTTCTCCTTGACTCCAAATGCCTTTCAGCTGAACCCACAAAGAACTTTCAAATTACTTATGACAAAATCTGGATCAACAATGAGCTGATTTTCTCTCTCTTAAATTATGGAAACAATCTGCCCAAACACAGCCATCATTCATCTTTCCTAATACCACACAATAACACGCCAGTTGCAGGACTACTAATCGGACTCTTTAGTCTGGGCCCTCGGACCTGAAGTTAGCCAAGTTTCCATTCTCTGCATTGTATCAGCACAGCAAAACAGCTTCCTGTAACACTGGATGATGAAGGAAGACATCTAATTTATCTTGTGGGTACACTAAACTTATTGCTGAACATATTAATGAAAGTCATGAATACATTCCTACTTACCAAGAACTCTTAATTCCAGCAGGGTTATGATTCCTGTTGCATGCTTTACCTAAAGGCTGTTTGGTAAAAGTGCTTACCCATACAGCTTTAACTCTGCCCTCAATATACGTACAGCACCACAAACACACTCATAATAGTGTGAAGAATGAACAAGTTCCTCCCAGCACTTCTTGAAATGCAGAAGACCGTGACTGTGGATGTCACAGGAATTCTGTCCTGACCTCATCTTTTGGCACAGTTTGCTCCAAAAGCCAAATCGTTTGCCCTGGGTAAGGCATATCCAACCATGACAGCACTGAATTCAGGTCACAGAAGCTGGACATTTTTGCTAGAATTTGATTTAAACTAGAGTTGTCCTGGTAAACCGCTTATCATAAATAATGCAAGGCTGTCTTCTCAAAAAGATGTGGCAAAAACCCTTTTGCCAACGACAAAAGGTCACCTGTGAAAAATAAGCTGTTTTTCATAGTAAAACAATCTATTTTTTGCTAATGTGCAATGAGAAAGGACAAAAAAGACTCAAGGGTGCTGCTCAATCCATTTTCAGAACAATCAGCCAAATAAAATTGGAAGCAAAGGCTAGCCTGTCTCATGATATCAGAATTTTCTGAATGCTATTCTCATTGGTTTGATGAATGGGGAGGGGGGAAATCTCTTTTCCTTTTCATAATTCTTTCCCCAAAAGGAATAATTTCCCAAAGGAAATATTTCATCATAAACTGCAGCTAGTAACTCACTGAAGAGGAAAAATAAACCCGTCTGTAGTGAAGAATCAACTTTCTGGGCCCAGCCGGGAACTGAAACAAGAAGCTTTTTGCTATTACTATTTAGCCCATCTTGGGGTGTGACTCATTAGTGCCTTCATGCCTCATCGGGATGTTTTGGTCAGTCTTTTAAGAACAGTCTGATCCATTTCTCTGTTCCATTCAGGGCACACACTGCATTTTCCTGCTGCTTCCAGCACTCTCCTAAACACTGGAGGTGCTTCAGGTTCAAGACTGCACTTCAGAGAAAAAAAGGTCATTGAGCCAAAAGGAACAGCTTTGGTGAGCTTTTGTTGCCCGCCAGAAATCAACTCAAAATTTTTGTTAGAGCAGAAGTTTAAATTTCTAAGCAGCTGCCATCCCATGAGTGCAAGCAGGGCTGGAGAGTCCTGCCGGAGAGGGACTGGTACACATGGGCTATGACCCTGAGCACAGAAAAAGGCCCCAGGTTGTGCTTGCAGAACAGAAACATGGGCAGGCTGGATCGTTGGTCTGACAAGAGATGGTTTCGCACAAGTGCAATGTGTGCAGAAGAGTCTGGGGGTGGGATAAGGCCATTGTGTTTAATGACTTCGAAGGGTTTTTGGTGGGTTTTCAACTCAAGGGTTGAGAGATTTCAGCCACAATTAGCAAGTCTCCCAGAAAAAAACAAACTTGTCCAATGGGTGTTAGTATAAACAGATCTTCTCCCCAGCCAAAGCAACCTAGGAAGCAAACAGCATGGGTGAAATAGGAAAGTTAGAGAATGAAGTCAAAGGTAGGACTTGCTGGAGAATGGAAAAGTGACAGCTGAGAGCCAAGTAAATTACCTGAAACAAAGTCAAAGGCCTCCATTATGCAACTCCTCACCCATGATCCATTCAAGCATTATATTTAAAGTGTTTCATTATCTTCTGAAACCTGGCGAGTTCACAATCTGGATAACAACCCTGACAGCGATTCTCACTGTTTCATGGGCCTTTTGTCCTGTGTTGCCTTTCTCTGTGCAGCAACAAAGCAAATGTAAGCACGATCTGGGTATGGTGAAGGACAAAAAGATGAAAGTGAGATGCAGATTTTCGATAGCTTGGAGAATCAAGAAATGTGATGGTTAGAGAAAAGAAAGCTTTGATGTGGAAGAAAAAAGAATGCAGAAGAAGAGCATGCTGTTAGTCAAAACAAGAGTACCCCAAGACATTCCCTTGCAAGATTCACAGGTACTAGTTGGGGACCTGACAGCTGAAAGTCATGCTGATGAACAGGCATTTGGAGGTGGATCAACCCAGGACACACCAGAGCCAGAGAGCAGCATTCCCCCAAGCAGGCCTGTGCTAACTCAAAGACCAATGCAGAGGCTGCCTTGGGATTTTCTGGCTTAATTAAGTCCTCATGGTCACATAGAATTTCTATTGCTAAACTACTCCAGCCACAAACCTTAACAGTAATTGTGTGCACCCCCTCTACCATTTTTATCAGCCTGGAAAATTAAGAGACAAGGAAAACAAGCAATGCCATGCTATGCTTTACTGGGTCTTGCCCCTGAATATGGAGTGTCACCAATGCCAGCTGCAATGAACACAGAAAAGAAAATTTGGGCAACTGCTATTTCCACTGTAACCAGGATCATTTATGCCCTCTAAAAATATTACCTCTGATACCACAAGAGCAGTTTTCTTGAACTCATCACAGTTGGAAATAGATCTGTCCCTCAGGAAACAAAACTACCACAAAACAGTGGGGTTTTTTTTTGCCTCTCTGCCCTAGCTGGATTCTTACTGTTGGATGTTTTCATGCACTCCAGAATAAACACTGCTGCAACCAATTTCTTTCATACCATAGAGCCTGGTACTCAGCGCTTCCTGCTCTCAGCCCCTGCTTTCATTTTATTACTTTTGCCAGTCTGTAACCACTTGGTTTAAATCAACCCCGATGGCTCTGTCCAGTCTGAATTATTTTTTTTTAATATTTTCAGCAAAATTGTTGGTCTGTTTCCAAAGCAGAAGCTGTTGTTGACGATTTTACGCTTATAAGATCCTTGCACAAGCAACTCTGAACCACACGCTCTGGAGCAATGACCTGATATTTGTCACTGGCACAGCCTTTGCATCTAAAGAGTAAAAACTAATGTAAAAATATCCCCTAAGTATGAGCCTCTGTGGGGAGAAAGAAAAAGAAACTTAAAGACCAAAACCTTGCTTTAATAGTTCACACCTGCTCCATAGAAGCTTTTAACACAAATTCATGTCCTAAAACTTCACCCACTTTGGCATGTTCTAGATTTTTCTGATGCTCTGGTGGAAAAACAGAGAACCCTGGGGGGTCTGTGGCCAATAGACAGCTAGATAGAAAAGTAGGAAAGAGAGAGAGATTTTGCTTATCAGAAGATAATGACATGCCACACACACACACTGCAGAAATGCACTAGATGTGTATTCACCGGCATTTACATGTAAAGCCAGTACCATGGTTATGATATGAAGTAATTAACAAGCAGTGTTTAAGTCTCCCCAGTTTCACAATGTATTTCCAGCAACAAAGGAGTTAAACAGGCAGTGACTGAGCTGAAAACAGGGATCAGTTGTAAGACAATAGGCTACAGAGGGAGATGTGTGTGGCATGTGATCTGGACTTGGAGAGAGTATCAGGAAGAAAACAAAAGAAATAATAATGAGTTGTAGTACTTCAGGCTTTTCAAACATGGCATGAACATAAACTCATGAGATTAACTTCAAATTCCAGATGTTGACAGTGTAGGTAATGAATGCAGAGAAACATTTAGACAGCAAAAAAGAAAGGAATTTGCTCTGATGAAGGACTCTCTCTGTTGGCCATGAAGGGTCAACCCGCTCTGGTACATGCCTTTAGACAGATACTCCTGGGAATCTGCTGAGAAGTTGAGCACAGAAGTGGGAGGTTAAAGGGGCCATTGGTCAGGCTCCTTTGCCAGCCACTGAAACAAGCAGATTTCAAATTTTGCTTTTAGAGTAAGCAAAAGGTCCTGGACAGGGAGGTTGAAGAACCTTTGAACAGCCATACTAGTACAGGCAAATGATCCAATTGGTCTGCTATCCTGGGAACATCTATCCTAAACTCATAACTCTGTGTTAGGGGAATTTGACCTCATTAATCCTGGATTAAATTCTTCTTTTTTTTTTTTTTTTTCTTTTCTCCACAGCTGCAGAAGGAGAGTTCTGACCTTGGTGTGCCGACGAAGTGGAAAGCATCACTGCTCTCCACTCCCCATCACCAGTGGGCTCCTGTATAGTGCCAGTGTCTCTTCCCACAGTAAATCACTCTTTCTCCTCCCCTTTCCTTGCCCTAACGGTGACCTATCTATTAGATTAACAGTACTTCAGTGGAGTGTGACTAATCAGTTTGCACACTACATTGTAAAGAGAGGCATGTGCAAGTCGAAAGAAACAACAGTACTGATGGGTTGATAATCCCAACACAAACAGGAAGGAAGGATAGATTCATCTACAAAAATACAGTATGTCTGGAGCTAAACTCAGTAAAAATTTCTACTCTGGTTTACTCTCATTTTTTCTATGATTTCACAGGTTAAAGTCCACATTTTTGCAGAGACAACTGCAAAAAATACTTTGATTCCATGCCCATTTTATGATGGCTATGAAAGAAGGTGGAGTGATAGAGAACAATCTGGTAAGAACTACAGATTTCTATGGAGAATAATAGATAAAGCTGCGTAATAACTGATTTCTCAGTTTGACAACTGTCCTGGAAAAATAGAATGGGGGAAAAATTTATTTCAGGTTAGCCTAAACTTATTGGCAGTTTTCCCTGCCAAAACAAACAAAAAAAAATTCTGAAAAAATGAGAAGTTCTGTCCAGAATAAAAGCCTAGACCTGACTTCCAAACTGTGGCTGCTGAGCAGAGTTGCCACACTGTCAGTTTTTGGCTTCTTGCGTAATAGTCACAAAAAAGAATTTATATGGAAACTGATCACTACTACAAGTCATAGTTTAAACATTTGATCAGCAATTAAATTTTGACTTCTCAAGAACTGACAACGAATTCATGCTCACTCCCAACAAACTCAGTGTTATTGAAAACATTCTAGGCCAACAATACCAATAATGCCACCAGCATGGGTTTTGTCGTGCCAAGAGTTATATTAAAAAGAAACCCATGCATAACTGGGAACAAGAAACATATGTAGGTGATTTAGACACACACAATTGTTTGGGGGAGGTTTGTTTTGCTTTGTGATGTCTTCATTTATGAATCTGCAGGAGATCAGTGCAAATATCAAAATCATCATAATGAAATATTTAACTTCCTAGCTGGTTCAGGCAACAATCGTGACAACAAGATGCTGCCACATCCAATCTCTGTGAAGAAACCAAACAATAAGCAGTCATTGCGTTGCTCATCAGGCTGCAGCCTTCTCCTCTGAAACCAAATATCAGGAGAGACAAGTGAGGATGACTTGTCTGTTATGTTTATGTATATAAAAGAACTGAAGATTAATATGAGAGATGATTTTGCTTTACTAATTGCAGTCACTTGTCCTTCTATTAGGCTCTTAACTTGAAGATCAAAAACTTATTAAAAGCATTGGTAAATGAAGTCCCAGAGCATTCCAATGTGAAAGACATAAAATCCTTCTCCTTGCTTCTGAAGTCAGGAAGCTCAAAGATGACAGACAAGCTCTGAACTTCATTTGTTTCAACTTATGTGGAACATGGGCTACTTCCAAGAACTCCACAAAAGATAAGCACACTGTGTGATTTTGGAGTATTTTGGCCCAATTCATCTCTTCCATGGTTTTAGATGTGACAACACAGCATGCAGTTTCGAGCTAGAGAAGGAAATCATCTGCCATCACATTGAATGACCTGCACTTACTGGAGTTTTGCTTGCCTATCCCAAACCCTGTCAAGGGCTGAGCTATTGACAAGGGAATGTTATTACCCTGCATATTCCCCTCCATCCCTATTTCTTCATCCACTAATGTCCAGCTGCCTTGTACTGGACCGTCATTCAGGCTGGTCTAGAAAAATTAGACGTTAGGACTGCAAATGGCCATGCAACAAAATGAAAGTTTGCATTTCTATCTGCTACTGTAAAATCCAAAATAGAGCAAGTGGAGTCATGGAATTAAGCACTTTTAGGAATGTGAATTACTGAATAAAGCTGCATTTATACTAAAAAATGCTTCTAATCACTTCCTACTAATAAAGATTTTCAATATTAATTCTGAAGTATGACGTGCCTTTTAAAGGATGCTCTGCACCACATGAGCAGTGGATGGCATGTATGCACACGCACATCTGTTTGTACCCATGTATGTCCTTAAGTACACACACACTTGCATGAAAATGAATGATGCTGAGACAGGAGCAACCTGATGACAGTGTGCTAACCAGCATCACACTGACAGGGTGACAGCTTCACACCTCCTCATGGACAGCAGTCCAGTGGTAATATCCTTCCCGGCAGTTTGCAACATGACAGCTTTGGCCTGACAAGGGACTATGTACAAATAGTCATGGTTGTACACATGCACCAAGAGGCATTTTTGCTCTGCTACCAAAACCTGGATTTGGTGCTCCTCATTCTGTGAAGCCTGTGGGGCAACACTGTAGAGGAGCTGTGAGCCCAGGATCAGCTTTCAGAGCCTAAGTCTTGTGCCCAAAGCCCAGACCAAATTACAGCCAGCCATTAAAAAGTGCAACAGCTTTTCCACTCACACACAGAGGACATAACATATGTCAAGAGACAAATCAGGGAGGGCCCAGGAAGCCCTGCCTGAAAGTCTCTCTGAGATGGCCTGGCAAATATCTAGTCTTACTCCCTTTTCTGAGCAGAGAGCTTGTTCCTGGAGGCTTCAGCAAATACAGCATCCCTGATCAGACACTGGTACCATCAGTGTAACTTATGACAGATGCAGACCCCCAGGCTGGATTACGGCTTGTCCAGTACCAATGAGAAGAAGATAGCATTCCTTGGCCAGGATGCATACATCACTGTCTTGGTCCTGCTTAGTACTGCACGCCCTTGCCTGTCTTTAACTTCACAGAGGACTGGAGGCACACTCTTGGGCCATTTTAGTCTGAACGTGTGGTTTTCTAAAGGCCTTTGGCCCTGTTCTGCTACCACTGAACTTTTCCTTATTGTAGGACTGGCAGCTTTAAGAGTCTCTTTTTCTGTGCGGTAGCACCTGGATGTTCTTCACTGCCTTTACCTCCTCCTCCTCTGTATTACGGACTTTTCTCATCTTCTCAGTAAAACCCAGTGCTACCCTTTCTTCGTTCCAATGCAAACAGGAGTTTCTTCTTCTACTCTTACCTTGGTCTTTACGTGGCAGATTCCTCAGGAAAAGCAGAGAGTGGAGCAGTACAGGTGGGTGCAATAAGGGCACGAAGTACCCTGTTGGCCTTCCATTCAATGCCATTTCTTCCTCTGTGTGTCACTGTCTTGCTTTCATCCCCAACCAGATGCTTTCCCCAGCCCCTCTCGTTCCTTCTACAATGAGGGTGGAGACCTCCTTTAGGACAGCAGGGGTCTGCCCTGGGGTCCTGGGGATGTGAGAGGAAACAAGAGACAGAAAATAGCAAAAGTTATCCAGGAATCTGCTAAATGCTGACAGAAACAAAAGACAAATGGCAGTGGCTTTATAAAGAGAAATGTAACTAAACAGACTTGCCTGCTATGTTAATATTAGTGGTATTAAACCCTGGAAAGAAAACTTTGGGTTTGAAGACTACTGCAGGCCAAATTCAGAAAAGTGTTAAGAGAATATTCAGTAACCTATCCCTCTTCCCTTTCTCCAAGCATGACCTAAACCCCAAGATTTAAGCACTTTCTTAAAATTAAGATCACAAATTGGTTAACTTTGCAGAAATGCAAAAGAAACACACAGTAAGCCAGAGGAAAAATGTATATTGTGTATAGGTTGCAGTGGGTAAGACTCAAAGGTAATAAGCCCCCAACAGCTGACCGAAGAGAAGTAAAGTCCCAAGTGCTGCCTGGGAGATAACAGGGTAAGGGTACAGAAAACTGATCAGATAGTGCTGCAGTCCACCACAGGGGGAAACTGTTAAAAGGACTAGAAAAATCATAACACAGAAAATTTGTCCCAGTACCCTTCTCCTGGACTTCCCACCTCCACTGGTGATGGCCAGATATATGCTTCTGCTGAGTTGAAGAGCTCAAGCTGCCATCTGAACAATTTCCAGCATAATGTGCAGATGCTGGAGGACATGTCTTAATAAATAAATAATCATTAACTTTGACTAATGTAACCAGATAGGTGGTGCAGCAAGCCTTCTGATTGCAATTAATATGACATGGCACTTATTTAAATGACTTACATCAGGATTTAAATCCCCATGTATTGCTAAACCAATTGCACTCTAAATATGATGCTTAGGGCCAAATTTTGCACACTAGATAAAGTTAAGAGTGGGGAAAAAAAAATCTGCATTGTTCCTATGAACAACTGCATGTTTATGTTCTCTCCAAAGGAGATGCCTGTTTGTGGCTGGAGGGACACAGTCCGAAGCCCATTTCGGCCACACTACAAAATGAGGGTTTCAGTAACCAGGAGCACTGGGAACGTTCATAACGTTCGTGCTTTTTATAGAAAAACTTCTGTGAACATTGACACTCACATTTATATTGATCTCTTTAGGTCCTTCTTATATCTGAGCTGACCTGTTCACTCTGAATTCACCTGTTGGCCAGCCAGTCAAAAACAGGAGAGTGAGCCATGCTCCTTCTCTGCAAAAAGAGAAAGTACACTCCCAGTTTGTCCAATGCAACAGAGATAGTGGGATACAGTGCAGAAGGATACTGATAATACCCAGTACAATCTGTACTAAAATTTTGTGCAACTGAACTATTTTTTATTATTCAAAAAAGGGAGGAGAGTATGATTTTATAATTTCCAGCATCCAGTTACACAGCACACAAACTTCTCAGTTAACGATAACTTTAAACTTTTTTCTGTCGAACACACTCTCAGCTAGAGTGAAAACTATCTCACACACATCTCTATCTCAGTTCTCCTTTTAAAATCTCTCCTCTAAAAAGCTCTGTCCAGTTTGTTGTGCATGTTGTGTGACAGGTGTTTGCAGGGAAAGCCAAAATGACCTCATATGTGCCAGTCCTTCCAATGAGCACTTACACCGTGTCAGCTTCAGGTGGTGTTATGTATTCTGCCAAGCCACAGATGGACAGAGCACACCTGCAGCCTTTAATGCTTTTTCTTCTTGACTGTCTTAGGACAGTTTTGGTTCACCTGTGTCTGGTGCTTATATCAAGGATAACCGCAGGATCTTAAGCAAATGCCTATCAAACCACCCTTCAGGTAGAAGCTGAGGAGTGCCAATGTACAGCAGCTCCTGAGATAATATATCTCCAAGATTCATGTATTCACTCCAGACTTGTGTTATATTTTATTACAGTAGTCCTTGGTCATGTACAATTTTCCTGCATGACCTACCTGAAAGGCCAAGGTAAAATTTGATATTCAGAATGCTAATGAGTTAACTTTCCACATCTTTACATTAATGGCAAGTTTGAAAAGGTCAAGGCAAGGTAGGATTTTAGGAAATAATTGTTTAAAATAGTCTCTGGGTTACTGTGCTTCATTTGTTTGAGATGACTAGGCCAGAAGTTAGCTTTTTACCAGATCTTCACATCAATATTTTTATCTGATTACCTTCCAATCAGCTGCTATGTGTTATGTATACATTTACACACTTTTTTCCAACACAATTTTTTCCATCATTGAGAGACAATTTCTAGGTCAATTTTACTGATGTTTCAATCTGAAGCCTGTAAGTCAGTGTTCCAGGAAAAGATCCTATTCACATTCTCTGTGTTGATGTTGTCCCCATTTCTGCTCCTGACAGAATGTCTATTACTTTAAATCTTCAAATACTTGGTATTTGCACTAGGATTTTGAAAAGATACTGGGATATACATTTCACTGCACAGTACATCACATTGATTTTGTCAGCAATTGCTTCAAAAGCCAGGCAAAATGCGGACTGCGGTATCTAAGCTCCATTTCATAGAAACTTGAAGCTCCTTTTTTACTCTTGGGTTTGAATGAATGAATTCTACCTCTGGTGTAGCCTGGCATCCCCAGATTAAGTCTTTCAGTACTGTACTAAAAATGATGCAGGCTACTTTTCTCCTTAGGACTCATCATCACAGTGTGGGACAGTATTATTTACTTCGATGATTTTCTTACAGGAAATTCCCAGCCAGTAAAAAATGGAAACAACAGAAGCAAGCCAATGAAAGTATAACTACATTCATCTTTAGCCAAATAACCTCTAGACACAAAATATTAAGGACTGCCCAGACAGTGATCCCCTGGTACTGCAAAAGGAAGTCAATAAATGAGGGCCATTAAGAGGATCAAAAACAATATATAGTGAAGAGAATGTTGTTAGTCATCACTTTGTTGAAATGTTCTTAAGCTCCCTCTAAGGCTTCTAAGAAATACCTATTTCACTGGTACTGGAGACCATGCAGAAGACATCTGCATTGTGAAAGATTTTACAATGAGAAACCCCCAAAAAAATCTCTTCTCATCACTTGTCACAGGCAGAAAACATTTTAACTCCGGTAAAATCCATTGGACAGAAGCATCTGTGTATTTCATCACATCCATCAGCTGTATATTGCTCTACTCAGGGAAGCCTGCCCTTGCCTCTAGTCTGTCACTATGTTCATTTTATCCTGCATGGGGTCACTTTAGCTCATTTCCTTGGTTTTCATCACCTTTCCTTACTTGATGAAACTAAAGGAAAGTGACAGGTACATAGATACTAAACAGCATGTCTGAGATGGACCTCCAAAGGATTCAAACCTTTTGATAATGCTCTTTTCATTTAGTCAGGTTGTTTGAAGATGTAGCCACCTGAGGAGGAGCCCCTGAGTTTCATCATGTGTGTCCTTGGAGATGGCACAGCCTTTGCTTTTACCTAGTCCTAAGCAGGAACCCACACTAAGGGATGTTACAGAAACAATGTTCGTGACTCACAGCTTTCCCACAGTATTCACAAGACCTCACCAGTTTGGTGACCCCAGCAGGCTGTGGCAGTGGGCTTGGAAGGGGGAGCTGGTTCTTGGACCTGAGACAATGCTGCCTCGTGAGTCCTCTCCAGGTGACCCAGAGGACAGGCACAATACCAGGTGGCTAATGGGGAGCCCATGTCTCATTCTGCATTATGGACTTCTCCCACTTCAGACCCTGTAAGGTTCAGGGGTTGGAATTAAAAGCCTCAGTGGTCTTCATACTTGTCATACAGAAAGTTTTAAGAAGAGTTTTTGGCCAAATTCCAGAAAATTAATGTTATAATGGCACCAGCTAGTTGAAGTAGGAAAGAAACATCCTTGTGGTTACACAGGTTCCTAAATTCCCCCAGACTGTGGCTGGGAGGAACTGCGCAGGCGCTCATTTATCCCTAACAGTTATCTCCTCATCTGCAATTATAAGCCATTTTTAGAGGTCTTCTATATAAAGGCAAATTAAGAAGTAAAAAACAAAATCACCCAAATTACTTGTGCTGTTTAGAGTTTCCCTAAATCTGTTCACCCCTGCGGGGAAGATAAGTAATGAGTTTGGCACACCCTTGGAGATTTCATAAGGTGAGAATGTGGAGAAGAAATTATATTTCTCAAGTAGATCCAAGCAAGACCAGACATTTTGCTGCTGTAAATTGAGGCAGAGCCATTGATTTCAGTCAGTAGCCAACAGACATAGGGTAAGTGTTGCCCCTGGTGTCCCGTCCATGACTCATCTGCCATTATCCCTCAGTCCCACACTGACCTGAAAATAGATATAACAATATGGAGAAAGCAATACAGGAGAAGAGACAGAAAGATATGACACACAATCCTTTGCATTATATTACACATGTTCATGCTGACTTCAGGGTCACTTAGTGAAGCTTTGGCTGGGTAGGTCTCTGACCCCAGCAATAATCCTCCTTCAATATTAAGCACAAGGCAGAGCCCCTTACACTGCAGACGCTTGCATATGTATATAATCATCCTAAGTTTAATAGACCCCCAACAGGCATTAAAAAGCACTTGATAATTAAAGTGCATATGATGCTCCACAGCCCACCACCTCTCAGTCATGCACTGCCCATCCTGCCAGCCACAACCTTAGTTCCCAGCCCTTGCTTACGAGTCCCATGCCTCTACATTTTTCCGCATACTGTTCACATTAATTTTACAAGATCTCTGCATAGGTCTGAAAGTTGGTCTATGTTGAATCACTTAGATTAATAGGGCCAACAACACATGCAGCTCCATTTTTTGGTAAGCTCAAAAATGTGTTTGTGTCTCTTTGCCCTCTTACCCCCTTCATTTCTTTATTTGCTGCAATTAAATTAATGAGTGAGACCTCCTGAGTCCCAGCTCTGCAATTTTGACTGCAGGACTGGGCTACATTGACTGCACCAGCTTGCTCTATTTAGTCGTGAAAGTCTGCTTATGTGCTCAAGAGATCCAGTCTGCAGCTTTGATACATTGCTCCTTACCACTTTCACTTATTTGATCAATAAAATCACAAATGGAAATTAAAAGAAAAAAAAAAAAAAGCTCTGAAATAGCTGAAATATATCTTACAAGCGGCAAACAGTTTTTGCAGGAAGAAAAACCAAGAAACTTGAACAGACATTTGGCAGTCTTCTGTCAACTAACTGGGCACTGGTGAAGTGTGTATAAAGATTACCCATCTGAGCTGAATTTTATTTATTGGTGAGCTTTGCTTTTACTGAAGAGGAAAGAGGGAATATGAGAAAGAGTTAAGAATTTCCTCTTGTCTGATTACCGCTGACCTTCCATTAGTCACTGAAAATGAAATGGCTTGTAATGGGATCTTGTGGTTTCTATGGCTCTAGAAAAGCCATTTTTACGAGGTCGCAGCTTGATGACTCTGATGAGTCACACCTCATGAAAAAAAAATGCAGATTTGAGAGCAGCCAGTTCCAGCAGTCAGGGGGATGTGAAAAGTCCTCAGGGGCCTTCCTCACAGAGAACTGCCAAGGGCTGGGGAGCAGGTCCACCCTGATCTCAGAAGGCCAGCCCAGAGCTGCTGGGGATGCTGCTGGCTCATATGCACTCAGTGTTGGGGACCACAAGTGGAGCCACATTCAAAAGGGTGAGGAGGAACAGAGAGGCTGCTTCTCAGCATGTGCTTGGATTTATTTGCAAGCAACCATATCAGGCAGCACAACAGCCATCATAAAACTGTTTTTCTCTCTCTTACTCTGGTTTACTATGGTGTTCACAGTAAATTATCTTAATACCCAGAAGAAAATAAAGATAAAAAAACAACAAACCCCATGCTGCTCTTGCCACCACCACCACCACAAGCACCTCAGAACCTCATGTTACCTAAAGGTTTTGGATAAGCAGTACAATCTATCTTGAATATATCACGCACATCAAATGATGTGATAATTTTTACTTGCAGTTGCTCTAAGTTGAGTGTGTTATCCCTACTTAGCATAAATATAATTTATTTTCTAAAAGAAACTTTTCTCTGTTACTTCTGTGTAATATCTGGTTTTAGTAGGGTCTTAATACAATAACACTCCAGGGATGTACATGAAAGAGGCCTTGAACTATTTAACTATTATGGAAAACTTTAAATACTTTTATAGGAGTCAGCCACTTGAATTCAACCAAATTCTGCTGATGACTGGATCAGAGCAAATATCCCTCCATCTTCAAGAATGGCAAGAACCATAATCTGAAGAACTACAGACTGGTTGACCTCACCTTAGTCCCTAGGAAGATGATGGAGAAAATTGTCCTGGAAAGCATTTCCAAATGCATGAAGGATAAGAATGTGATTGGGAAGAGTCAGCATGGATTTACGAGGCGGGGACCTTGCTTGACCAACCTAATAGCCTTCTACAATGTCATACACTTCCTTTGTATGTCTGAATTCAGTTTGGCAGTCCTTGCTCATCCGTACAGGCCTCCTGCCACTTTTTCTTGATTTCCTAGTCTTTGGGATGGTGCTTTCCTGAGCACCCATCTCTCCTGGACCCCTCTTCTCTCTGGGGCTGTATTCCACAGGATTCTTCCAAGCAGATCTCTGAAGAGATTGCATTTTGCTCTCCTGAAACCCAAGCCTGTGGTCCTGCTTTTTGCCCCGCTGCCTCCTCTTAGGGCCTTCAACTCCATGACCTCATGGTCACTGCAGCCAAGACTACTTTCAACTTTCATGTCACCAAACAGTTCTTCCTTGATCATAGTATCAGGTACAGCAAAGACCCTTTTCTTGTTCACTCCTTGATCACTATTTTTGTACAGGATCATCATACCTTTGATCAATACAGTTCTGTGTCAATAGATATCTTCCTGTGAACAGTGTTTTGAGTTTGCAGCACTGATAGTGAAAGCTGTTCTTACTAGGTACAAATGCCAGGAAGCCACATGCTGCACTGCTTTGTTTCCTGACTGTACCAGCGTAACTCTTAAAATGAGACTTTTGGCACAAATAACCACAATTGCACTGACAGGATATTCTATCATCACTGTTTAAAATCTGGTGTTTAGTAAAAACTCTGCCTGATGTATCTTCATAGTTATTGACATGAAAAAAATCAAATTAAAAAATAAGTGTTAAGGCCCTGATTCAGAAAAAACACTGCAGATTTCCTTTAAAGCTTTAATATTTTGCCAAACTCAGATCGATATAAAAAAAAATTATGCTCAAGCCCTCCAACCTAATGTACGGTTAATTCTCATGGAAGTTAAGATGAATGTTTGCAAATACAATTTTACAGCCCTCATTCAGCTCTACAGTGAGAGACTAAATACTCTTTAAAATATCAGCTCTGCAACACTATCAACAGAAAGCAATAATTTTGGCTGCCCAAACTGAAATAGCTAACAGAGCCTTCGTTTCCAAGGATGGGTGCTCAAAGCTCTTTGAACACAAGACGTTTTTAAAGGTGTCTGAACTCAAGATCCAAAAAAAATGAAGGCAATGAAAAATCACTAAAGAGCTTTGAAAAGCAGTCTGTAACTTCAGCGTTGCCTGATTTTTAACTGTTGAAAATTGGAACCTTAATGTTATACTAACACATGTTTTTACATTTTCCCTAGAAACAGATGGAATAATGTTGCTCATGCTATGCCAACACCATGTTGTTACACAGTCTTTACGAAAATTGCTTCAAGCACAAAGCTGTATGCACAAAGGCAAGGGGTGGGGAAAGTTGGCAACTCCTTTAGACTTTCAGACTCGAGACCTCTAACTCTCAGCCAGCTCTGAGCACCATTGAGAAATACCCATACCTTCATGAAGGGTAGGGAAGCTGGGTGCAGTGCTGGGTACTGGGTGAACTGCATCCATGAGACCCCTGCCCTGCCAAGGGTAGCTGGGACATACAAACAAAAAGGAAGGTAGAAGAAGAGAAGGGGGAACATGTACAAAATGAAGAAAACCAAACTTCACACACTAAAGAAACAGAGAGAAGTGTGAGAGGAATAAGATTTAAAGGGAACAATAGAATCGGAGAATTAACATCAGCTTTTCTTAAAATCCCCCCAAAATCTCCAAATTTTCCTTCCCTTTCTTGCTCAGAGATTAATCTCAGTTATGACAAATGGCATGTGGAGCAGATAGGCATCTGTGTGTGTGTGTACACATATATAAATGTGTCTTGAATATGTGCTTCTAAAGCATGATCCAAAGCCACTGAATTAGATGGAACTATTCCCATTTGGCTTCAGTGGGTTTTGGACCAGGTCCCCAAACTTTGTAGATGCAGCTTTGAAAAAGAAAGGGATAATAAAATGCCAGATTAATTCACAGTCTGAAAAATCTGAGCCGATTTACCAGAGGAAAAAAAAACAAAAAAAAACAGGGGCAGGGGGGAAACCAAAACAACAAAAACCCCCACAACTTTTAATCTTTCAACCATGTAAATGCTTTCAATTAAATAACATTGATTTCCCTTTGCCTATATTGAGAATTCTTATGTCCCAAAAGGAAACAGTAAAAACATTTCCATGATAAGCATAAAAATCATTGGAGAGAAAATAAAGGTTTCTGTTTCATTACCTTTTCTGTGTGGTAATCAATTACAAAGGAATAACAGTGCAGGTTCAATTAAGTAACTAAATAAAAAGGAATTAAAAGCCACAGGGGATCTTGATTTTACTTATGTTAAAGTAGGGTCCGACTCCAGGCCTCATTGACTTGTTTGTACCATCTAATGGGGTTTAATTTCTGTTGAACCAGTCTGTCAGCATTAGCTGATCATAATTAGGAAAATGGGGTTAGAGAAAACAGGGGTACTGAAAATAGCTTTTCCCAAGTGTAACCTTCCCTCCTCTCTGCTTCTCTCCAAATAGGATTATCCGGAGATCTCCGTGCACAACAAAATAGAAATGAGCCATTTGGCAAAACAAAGGTCCTTCCTTTGAAACATAAGATACAACTCAGGAAAACACCAAATGCTCTGTCCCAATTCAGCAAGCGCCTGAGCACATGCTCACCTTTAACCACTTGCTTAGATCTTCCACTGATTTCAGGTTTAGCATCTGCTGAAAAAAGCTCTCTATGTCTTGCAGAACTGCGAGTTCATACTAAGTGGTGAGAGATTCATTTAAAAAGGAAATACTATTTTTTTTAGAACTTGAAAAAAATAGCTGCGGGTTTGGTTCTGGGTTTCTTATTTTGAAGCCTGAGTTCTTATTTTAGTCAAGTAACTCATGACTTCATTATAGACAGTTAGCTTCACATGGGCAAAAACAAGACTCCTGGAGACATACACAGTATTAAATTTGTGCAGATATGTGAATGGAAAATTTCAGAGCAACTGGTACCTACGGGATGCTTTGCCAATGGAAAGCAGTTTTGTGTGTATCTTGGATTCACACACACGTATGACAGTGTGTACACACATGCAAAAATCATCACAGGAAAATTAGGGAATCCACTGAAGGCAATAGCAGAGGTCTTAGAGGCTCCAATGAAGCCATGGTTTCATCCACACCCTTTCACATTGGCTGGGACTCGTCACCTCTAACCCCTTTAGTCTCATGATCACTTGTCTCAGGCTACACCAGCCACGTGTGTGTGACTGGGGGTGGCACCTAGAGGGGAAGCCTCCCCACCAGGCACCGGGGGAGGACTGTCCCTCTGGCAGTGCACGACATAGCAAACAGATCAAAATGCCTTTTGACCTCCCCAGTCTGGTCTTGAACCCACAAGACACCTGTTCAGCCTCAGCAGGAACCTGTGGCATCTCCATCACCCCACAGTTCACTGTCCCTCTCTGCAGTGAGGAGCCCCAGGGCTCTGTATCCCTGCAGCCAGCCCTCCTTCCCACCTTCTACAGCCACCAACCAAGGAAGACCCAAAGGCAAGAAAGCACCAGCACCCCTGTTATGGCAGCTGATGTCCACCAAGCACTCCAGCTGTACAAAGAGAGCCTGTTCCATCACGCTTCACAAGCAACAGGTACAACCATACATCTCAGCAAGGTCTGCCCTTCCAAAGGGCATGGGTTGAAAAATCATTCTCAGAAATCTGTTTGCAGAAAGATAACTTGGTATTACTCATAAATCAGGCCACTCCATTTCACTGCCAAGATATTCAACAAATTTCTTTTTTGGGATGTTCATTTATCATTCCTTCAGGCTACGTTTAACCAAGTAATCTCTCCATAAATCCCAGCTCCCACTGCCATTCACTATGCAGTGGGTCTTGTTTAGAAATTCTTAGAATCGGTGCATTCCTGCTGCATGACAACCCTCCAACCTCTTCCCTTTTGAAAGGAGCAAAATGGAAATTAGTCCTTCTCCAAGTTTATCAGAAGGGCAGCCAAACGCTGATGTTATACAGTAAGATCTTGAACTGGGAACTAAGCAGCTATTTTAATCAGGGCTTATTTCATGTCTGTCAAGGACAGTATATTTAGAACTGGACAAGCTGTTTCTTCACTGCACCCCTGATATAAAAAAATGACCCAAGCACAGCATTTCTCAGATGGACTCTTACGCACTTTGGCAAACCCCCGTGAAAGAGAGTTTAGATAACACACCAGCTATCAACAGGGCCAGAGTTAAAAAAGTGCAAAGAAATGTCCATGCAACGTAGAGCTGGGGCCATCATTGCTGTTTAGTCAATCACAGGTCTTTAATCATGCCTTCTAGGCACCATCAGATTGAGTGAATCACTCAGGTTAAAGAACCAAAATAAAGTCTTTTACCACTGCTTATCCACCCAGAGTAAAGTGTATATGAAAGTGATGTGATGATCTCTGAGCAACTGACAGTAACAGAGGAGGAAAGCTCTCCTGCTGCATTGGGGCAGAGAGTGAGCCAGAAAGAAGGAGGAGCTTCTTTAAGGTACCACTTCCCAGCCACGCCACCATGCAATAGCGCAGCAGGCTGCCAGTATTTTCAGAGGACATAGCCCCCTCTTTGGGCATCAAAACAAGCAGAAAGATTTTGGAAAGAGCTTGCCTCCAAGTTAGCTGTCCTTATCACAATGCAAAGGTGAGAACAGCTGGGTGGGCACTGGTCTCTCCTTAAAATTAGACTTTTCTTTAGCTGTTGAAATAGGAAGCATGCAGATGTGAAAACAGAATCCTTAGTGAGTGTTAGCAGCATGGAGGGTCTGCAGACGTGACTGTGGTTTGTCCAGTTCTAGCTAGGGCAGTAAAAAAAGTCATTCCATGCCTCACTTCTTGGCTGTAAGAAGTGGATTTAACCACCAGGGGAAAAATGCTGCTACAGTATTTGATTGCAAGCAGTTTTCTTTCTTTTTAATGAGCTATCTGTATAACAAAGGGATTGAAAGATGGAGGCCTTACTGTCCAACATGTTCAAACCATCTGAGTCAAAGATACCAGAAATGTCACCCCATCAGCCTCACCCAGCCTGCCATACATCTTGTATCACCAGTTGGAGCTGTGGACTACAGCAGGAAGAGAAGATGGTTGTGCTACGATCACCAAAGATCTCTGCAGCCCCTGCACTGCCTGCAGGGACTACAGCTTGTCTGCTGCAGCTTGGGTCACAGAGCTGGCTCCAAATAGCAAGATAAAAATGCAGGTACGTGGCACTGTATTTTCTCCTTCATCCCCTCACTAGTAGCTGGGGAGCTTGGATTTGGGGCCTCCTGCAGGCAAAAATCTAGAGTCGAAGAGCCTTTTGTACTTGCATCCTATTGATAGTAAGGCAGTGAGGGGAAGGACCACCCTCCGCACTCATGTCAGCAGACTGTGTGTCCCTTAGAGGACTTCTCAGCATGCCTTTATAACAGCACTAAGAAAATATTGCAGCACAGTGAAATCTGGACCAGTCACCACCAGACAGGAGCCTGCAAGGACTTCATTATGTTTCCTACTTCTCCACTCTTCTGCTTTTTTAAGTTTTAAAGGCAGAAAAAAAACTAAGTTAGGAGTTTGTATCTCAGATATACAAGTGAACCAACTGCTCAGAAAGGCATTCACCACACAGCCACCGCAGCCCTGGGACCACTCCAGGCTCACGCACCACAGCCCTTCAAGGTGCCCCACACTACCCGCTGCACAGTGACCACTGTGGAGGGACTACACAGGTAACCACCAGAGAGAAAATGCAAGAGAATAAAATAGAAACAAACACATACACAAAAAACCAACACAACAAAACACCAAACCAAACCCCTCTCTATGCATCCTGCTCTCATCACAAGCCACTGCATGCTCTGCAAGAGTTCATAACAAATCCCAGGGAAAAATGCTTTGATGACCCTCAGTACCTAGTCTTGCTCCAGGGTGCTGAGACTAACAAAAAACCTGCCTGCCTGCCACTCTGAGGTGAGGAGGAAATCCCACCCTGATCCAATTGCCAATGTTATACTCCTAGTATCCTAGACAATCTGACAGGCTGGCAAAACACGTCCCCTACCCTTCCTTGTGCAGTCTGGTCCCCAGCCTTCCCCTGAAGGGAGAAGCAGCATCGTCCCTTGCCATCCCTTTGCCTCACCTGTTGTAGCACAAATTTCAGCCCTGGACTGTTCCTGGAGTCTGTTCAGCAGGGCCCTGGCTCTGGCCTCTTGGAGGGCTGCAATGCAAACCCGTAAAATTTCTGCTGATTTAACATCCTGCCACTCCTCTGTTCCCTCTCCTTTTCCTGCACATCAGTTCCATTCCTCCCACCATGCATTTCTCACTTTGCAGCTCTTTCCTTTATCTCCATTCCCATACCCCATCTTGCTTTTTTCCCCTCTTTGCTTACATGAGTCACAGTTCTGAGGTCACAGGAGTCACCCTTTACTGTCAGATCCTATCCCTATGAAAGTACAACACAAAGTGGCACCTACATTTCAGTGACATGTTATACTGCAGCTGCAAACTACAGTTTCAGGATTAAGAATCAGGGTCCTAACTGCTTCCTTCAACACCCATTAAACCTGAAGTTATTTTTAAAATAGTATTTCACTGGAAAGAGATATAATGCAAGCCAGCAAAATACCATTTCCTCCATTAATGCCTGTGGAGTTAGAGCGTTCTTGCCATAATCTGCCTGCAGATGTACCGTAGGTATTGAGAAAGAGCTCAGAGACTCAAAAGAATCAGGAAATGACCACTTTCTGGGGTACAGAGTCAGCTTCTTTTGTACAAACCGTCTGGATTCCTAAAACAGACTTGTCTTAGACTTGCCAGCCAAGTGATATGAGCTACTGATGTATGTCTGGAAAATATTTATGATAAAAATTATGGTTGCAAAAAGAATAGCAAGTAAGTAGCTGATCCAGCTGGCATGCAAATTAGGCACAATGTTTATCAGCACAAAGATGTTCATCAGCACTACTACCTAGTCCTTCTGAAGAACAGTAGGTACTCAGGGATCTTCATGACCACTAAGCAGTTGAGTTTCCTGCAGCACTCAGCAGTAATATAATAAATATTACTCCTGCCTTATGTAAAACAGGAGAGGGTGTTTAACCACCTATCATACCGTTTGACATACTGACATCAGGGCTTTTGCCTTGACGCACTCTAAGATGGAAAGTGAGGCACTTAAAGCTTTTGACTTCAACTGGTGTTTCATCAAACAGTGCAACAATGCAACACCTCAGGATTTCATCGAGCCCCTGCTGCTGGGTAGAAGAATACTCAGCAAAATCCACATTATTAGAAAAGAGAGCAACTGGGCATCATTACAAAGGTATGGTGCATGCTCTCCTCTACAGGTTACTAGAGACACGCTGCAGCAGCAAGATGCATTGCAGAAGGGACCTCCCCAGCCCAGCACATGCATGGCAATGCCAGCCTGCACCAAGTAGGCACTATGCACATGCAAAAGGCTGGAAGTAATCAGAGGGGACAGGAAGGCCAAGGATAGAGATGCTTCATATAGACATGGCAGCCTGCATGCCCTACTGAAACTGCTCTCCTGTGCACAGGAGGAGGAGGAGGGAGGCCCACCTCAGAGGTATTTGGAGGGCAATGCTGGGTTAAAAACAAGGCAGTGCCACTGAGAGCTGCTGATTCTGCATGTCCTGTGGCTCTGCCTGTGCCACTGGGGCTCCCTGGCACATCCTGGGCCTCCCCAGAGCCCCTTTTCTGGGGAGAACCCTCTTCTGCCCACAAACACTGCTGACCTCCTACTGCTCTTGGGGCTCTCCCCTCTACACAGTCACCTGTTTCTACAAAACTCAAGGAACTGAATATTTTTCTTTTGTCTTAAGAGTGGCCAAAAGACAAACTGACACAGCATAACTGGACAAACTCATGTTTCCTTGGGAAACCAGGCTAGTAACAGCCTATTACTAAACATTGCTGTATTAGAGCACACTTTAATGTTGCTGAGGGAGGAGAAATCAGCTCCCAGACATCCTCCACATTACTGTGGAAAGGTTGAAGGCAACATCTAGTGACATCTAAAACAATCAGGGTCTGCTTCAGCATCTACATTTTCCAGAAATGTCCTGAGACCCACTCTGCCAACAAAGCCCAGCAGAGCATCCGTGCTACCTCACTAGCCCAGTAGACCCCAGTCACACTATTTGCACTGTAAGTTTTCCAGCCCTGTGATGATCCTACATTAGACTGTTTTAAAAGGGCCAGAAAACTATGAGTCATATCACCGAAAGGCAGGATTTGGTTCTACATCCATAAATGCTCTGTTCAGTTCCTTGATGGGCAAGGTCAGTCAGTGTGACCCGGTTCCTTGTACTCCCCCACTATTCCCGTAATATAACAGAAGGAAAACCTCCCTGGCCATCTGATTCCATGCAAACATTACTTCTTTGTCTCAGCACAACTCGGCCGCAGCTTTGGGATCCAAGTCCAGCTTTGTGCCTACCCTGCTAAGGCTTTCTAGAAATGACTTTGTTGCAGTGCGGGTCACTCAGACTGTGGGATAACTGGAAACTTGAGTGTTTATTAGTTTTCATTTTCAGTGCTGAGTGTATTTTCAATGTTGACTCACAGAGTGATTTTTAAAGGAATAATTGCTTCCAGATGTCATGCATATTTTGCTCTGAAGGAATACTGCAATCTTAGTTAAGGTTACAGAGCTAGAAAGACTGTTTTCCCCTATCCGAGTAGCTATCTTGAGAGGATTTAGGAACATTATGTGTCCCATGTGGATCCTACAAAAGCAGGTAAGAGTTAGGCCCAAGGTCTCTGAAAAACATGCTTGGTTGGTATAACACACTTCATAAAGCTGAAATGTTGAGTGTGCTCCCATGACACGATTTTTGGTTTGCTCTGTAGTGAGAATGGTGTATTGGGGTGTTGCAGTAAGGCCCAATCAAAACCTGACATTCCTAGAAGACCTAGTTCTCCAATTTTAGAGGAACATCCTCAGACTAGATGCAAACACATCTCTGATGATGCCAAGTCCTCTTTGACTTCAGTGTGCAAGGGCTGGAAAAGATAGAAGTTCTTGAAAAAAAAGGCACAGGGGAGAAATAAAACTCTGCCTCTAGGGACATGCTCAGTCTTGACTGGTTTTAATTGTACTTCTTTAGTCAGCTGATTTCTGGGCTTTCTCACTCTTAAAATACGTGCACGCATATCAGGGTAAGGTAAAGAATTGATATAAAATGGTTGAAAGATAAGGTCAGAGCTCAGAAGAAATACAATTTTATCCCTCCTGGGAATCAGTAGTTATCCAGACTTTGAGAGCATGTTCTAAATTATTCCTGAGCAGCTTCAAAGTTGCATGTGTTCGGGTGCTGCGCTTACAGGAGCTGTGCTCTGTCATACTACGTATTACCTAGTGAAGGCTCCTGAATCTGCTATCCTAAATTTCCAGTTCTGGAAGGCATTATTTCCATAAACATAACGGCTTGTTGAAAGGCAAATGTGTTCTACACCTCTGGCACAACATAAGCATGAGCAAGATTTTGCGCAAGGCCTGTTAAGGGGAAAGAAGGACAGGAAGAGATCATCTGCTCCAGGACACGTTGAGAAAACATGTTTTGGACACAGACAGATCAGCTAAAACACTCATACAGAGACAAAAATGACTGATGAAGACAGAATAGTTACAGTTTGTTGTCTGTGAAGTCCTGCACGTTCGCTTATTTGCAAGGCAACTTTGTATGGCACCCAAGTAGGGTTGTTGCAAGTTGCTAAAAAATGCTGAGCAGCTGAATATGGCAGCTTTGGGTAAAAAAAAAATCAGTTTATAAGTTGATAACAGAGAGCTTTAGTAAGATTTAAATGCACTATTTCAACCTTTCTGCAGTGGAATGATAAATTTCCTGTTTTGAAAATCTTTTTTTAATTCTCTGAAATACAGTAAAATCCAATACGCATCATTTGAATAGCAAGATCTATGATATTTTCTGGGTTTTTTTTTTTCATCCTGTATCAAGGAATAAATTCAAAATTGTAAACCTCCCAACAAAATGAAAAATCAAGTGATCTCATTGCTCTACAACTAAGAGTGGGCAGTGTTGAAAACTACTGTCCTAATAACACAGGACAAGACTGACAGCACTAAAAAAAGGGTTAGAAAAAATACAGCTAGAAATAAACTGTCCTCTGCATCAGAGCACTCCATAATAGGTAGGAAAATATGTTCCTTTTCCCACAGAAATAGATTATACAGAACACCATCATTTTGTGTACAACACCTCCTTCAAAATGGCCCAAGAGGCTGTAATACCTAAAATAACAAAACAACTAAACTTGTGTCCATGTTCAGCAAAACTGCACATTTCATTCTAATACTATAGCATGTGAACAGTTAGTAAGTACGTGCTAAAATATACTGAAGAATGCAGGAAAACACAGGTTTAACTTAAAGGCTTAACCGAGTAAGTTTGAAAGACATCCAGGAGAGTTTAAGTCTGTGTTTAACAGATTTCTTGAATAGGACCAATTAATTTTAGTCAAAAGCATGCAAAGCTGAAGCTCTGCAAAACTTATAATACTGATAGGAGCAGTCTGTAGCCACCAAATGTGCACCCCTAAATGCACTTGGTATTTGGTCCTCTGAACACTAAACAACTAAATTTATTAATAGAGTTTGAGAGATGATAAACCAAGCATTCAACCAGTTGATTTTATCGAAGAATTATTGCAGATGGTGATAGGGTCACCTGTTATTGCAAGTTGCCTGGTATGTCCCATCACATTCTCCCCTTTTCAGCTGTTTATAAACTTTGTCAAGATATAGCCAAATTTTTGATACCATGTCTGATGTAATTAGATATTTTTTTGCAACCAGAAAAGACCTCTCAGTCATCACCAAGACAAGATTCTGAAATGTACTCTTTTGCCCAGGTTGAAGTTGTCTACATTTTTACCCATTTTGTTGAAAAGTCCTATTAATTTCAAAATATTAAAGCCTGGGACTGAGATTTGGGACTGGGGTTTGGCACAGAATAGCACAGTGAGGAATACCCCTTTTGACATCCCCACAAACATTATCCCAAACCTGACCAGGCCACGAACCCAGTGAAAAGCAGTCACAGTTCACACAGGTCCAAGGGGCCCTTGTCTCAAGGTGCAGGGCTAAATCTTCTGACATCCAGCCACACTGGCACGTTGCGCAGCTCTTCTCTGCATACAGCATAGCCACAGGGTTTGCTGTAATGCACAATACAAGGGATTGAATTTACACGTGTCATGATTTAATCTGATTATTTTCATTCTGATATTCCCTAGTGCTTGGATGCTTAACTTCATGATCTTCAAGTTCTTCAAGTTATATTAGGGCATGGTATGAAGAACATCAAGGCACCCACAAAGCCTTCACACGAAAGTATTTAAAAAAAAATAAATCACTGTGCCACCAAAATGCTGCTCTAAATATTTGCATTTTAACTAAAAGCAATATAAAATAAGTGTAAGAAATAGTAACAAAGAGAAAAATCATTTTAGTCTCCCTTAATAGACAAAGGAGCTACACACTGGCACAGACGACGTTGACCACAGCTCATGCTTGCATAACAGGCACTTGCTCCGCATTAGAGATTCTTCCACAGGTCCCGTAAGCACAAGCAATGCCAGGAGACACTATGCTGTGGCTCAGTACCGGGATACACATTGCTTTGCACATCTTAAATAATACTCAATACTATTTATTTATAGCTGCACTAACAGGTGTTATTGCAGCAGCTGGAAGAGGTGCTATGTAAAGACCCAATTCAAATGAATGGTTAGGCTCATTTTAAAAGCAAGTCTTCACTTTAAAACAGGACTAAGTCTTGACAGTGCCCAAATCTTGCAACGTGACTAATTTCAAGTGGTAGAAATCCTGTGAGATCTGTTATTTCACAAGATTTCCCATCCACATGCCTTACAGCTTGAGAAGCAATTCAGAACCACAGCTATGGGCACGCATCCAGCTTCAAAGATACAACATGGACTGATCTCTATTTTAATCCCTGTTTCTCTTCTGCCATGTATTACAAAACAAAACTTTTTGGCTTTGAAGATTCTGAATTTATCACTCTAAGTTTGAAGCTGACACCTCTTGGTTCAGTTGAGAATCAAACATTTAACGACCTTACCTGGCAATTAGCTATCTGTGCTCTTCTGACTTGCCCAAGGAACAAGGCCTTGCCCTGCCCAGCCTGCGTGCATCAGCAGTGCTGGCAGCTGACGGAGAGCAGAGATGTCTGTCCTTCAGGGGTGCTGTCCCTCTGGGACCTCCCTCCCTCCACCTCCAGAGTCCTTTTCTCACTGCACCAGAACAGCTCAGAAATGCTTTAAACCCGCATTTGCTATGGTGGAAGCAGTGGTTTGAGCACTGAAAGAACACCAGGTCAAACCATTGACATCACCAACATTCAGACACCTGTTAAAATGAGAATACTGAGTTCTGTATGCTGGCACTTTGTATTCCCGTTTGAGACTGATGGAACATCTTTAAGTATCCTTTGATACAATATAATAGCAGCTTGTTTAAATAGAGTTAGTTTGTGATGGGGATTAGATGTTTTTACATGATGCAGGACACAACTGGACTTCAAAAATCCATTGAAGCCTCTAAGTTTTTCTGCAACACAGTAGATTGAGCTGTGGAGGAGCAAAACAGTCCTAGAGATGTGTCAGTGGTTCAGTGCACTGTGCCCTGAGCAAACATGCATACCAGTGGTCTGACAACACCCCCACCCATGCAGCACACAGCCACAAGGCTCGGTTCCCTGCGGGCATTGCAAATGACCTTTTCTGCAAGTCTCTTCGGGTTCCCGTCCAGGCAGGGACCACTTCTTCTAGCATATCTCACACAGCAGAGGTTTAGGAGCCCAGCTAGGAGCCCTGTTCGACTTCCCTGACTTATGTGGCAGCCCTCTGGAAACCCATGGCAGGGAGAGAAGCCTGCTTTTCCTGACACCATCCAGCTGCCAAAACCAGTATCCCACTCCCACCCCACCCCTCAACCCCCTGGGCTCCTGCAGCCTTGCCTGGCCCTGAGGCCATCAGGCAGAGGCCCTGTGGGCAGCAGCCTGCCTCTGATTCATCCCCTGAGCAACACCTGCTGCAGGTCAAGGTGGTGGGAACAACTGAGGCAGGGGTGGAAAGCAGATCTGACACTGTAAGAGAAGATTGTGCCATCAGGAACATAGAATATTTCAGTTGGAAGGGACCTACAACGATCATCTAGCCCAAATGCCTGACCAAACAAACTGCCCGTCATACAAAATATTAAGCAGCAGTCTTATTTCTGATATTTTCTCACCTCTAAATCTCAGAACTTGCAACTGAACCTACTCAAAGTGTAAATTTGCATGTGTAATTTATTAGATTATTTGCAGTCTTTCTTGCTGCTGGAGGGCGCACATGATGTCCGTATATCCTGATGCTTATAAATAATTAAGGATGCAGCAGAACAACTCTCCGCTAAAAACTACCGCAGCCTTTTACAGAACTGATTTCTAACCCTTTCTAGGACAGATGTACAAGTTAACATAAAAAAAAAAAAAATTATGCCAATCCGTATTTTGTAAGTTACCAGCTGCCTGGCAGGGCAGTGGCGTGCATGGTCCCGGCAGGGAGGGCAGAGCCTCTGTGCCAGCCTGCCCAGGGGAACCCAGGTCTGCTCAGTGCCAGTGCCTGCAGCAGCGGCTCCGGAAAGACTGTTTCCCAGCTCAGCCAAAAGGATGCAGGAGCTCACCACTCACTTGGGGAGAGGCAGGTGGTGCAACAAGGAGGTCCTGCACCCCAAGTTTGGGGTGGGCGAGGAGGGCACAGTGTGGCTGAGCTGAAGCTGCTGATCGCCTCAGCCACCTCCACTCTTCTCGTTAGTTAGAGCTCCCCTCCCCTGTAGGCGATGGCAAGAGGTAACAATGGGCACCCAAGGGAGACAGCTGGCCGTGCTCAAAGCAGCAAGCTAGTGGGCAGGAGTTTCAGTAAGCTGCCTTACCAAAAAAAGCCCTGGAAAGGGCCAGTAGTGAGGCCCCAGCATCAAAAACACCTGTTCCCCTCCAACGGGGCAGCCGCTCACTTTTTCTCCTCTTGCTCTGTCATTTGTCCTGTAGATCAATCCATCACCTCCATCTGCTTCAAACTAAACGTGCTGAGTAAATATGAAGATTATTAGAAAACATTTTTTCCCCTCTAGAGCAAATTAGGCAGCTGGAGGTTACATTTCTTTTGAACATTGACAAGCCATTACCAGGCATAATGTAAAACAGTTGGCTGCACACACAGCCATGCTATGTTTTGCTGGGCTGATACAGCAAAATCAAGGAACTTGTGCCTTGCACCCAGCTGCAAATGCTGGAGAGGCTCCTGAACACTACCGATTTTATGGCAATTGTCACACCAGAAGAGCTGATCCTTCCAGACAGCGGAAGTGCACAATTAGGTCACATTAAACATTGAGAAAATACCACAGCAGTTCCACATGCCAACTAAAAGTGAGTGACACTGTAAAACAGCTCCTAGCTGGCAAAAACCATCCCAGCACCCGTGTGTATTTTCTGCTCAGACTTTATGGACTAAGTCAGTGGGTACAGAAGCATGAGCAATTGCCCAAGCAGAGGGAGTCACAGCATTTTCCCACGAGGCGGTGAAGCAAGACAGGCAAGCAATGTGTGCAGGCGGGTTTATCCCCCCTGGGAAGCTGCTGCTACTTCTGCGCTCACAGAAGCAGAGGGGCTGAGTACCCTACTCCTTCAGTGCTTATTTCAATGCATCCCCCAGGTCTTTCAGAAGTGTTTCCCTTAGGGTCAGAACAAGCAAGAGGAAGCAGTGATGCTCAGAGCTGAAGCTTCAGACCTGGGTAGAGACTTGGGTAGGGTTTTTTTTTTTTCCTGTGTACAGCACCAAGCATAGTGACTGGAGCTCCTAGCCCTACCAGAGTAGGAAAAGTGTTTGCAATGTCTTTATCATTGCACCCACACGTTACAAAGCCTGTTCTTGGCCAGAGGTGGACTAGCGAGAAAAGCACAGCCCACTCTGCTTACAGAAAGCCTTTTGAGTCCTGTCCACATCACCTAATTACGCTCAATTGAATTCCATCTTGAAAAGCTGAAATGAAAGACAGTAGTTTTGGCTATCAGCTCCATCACAGGTAACAGACACTCTGTTGCACGACATTTGGTGCTTGACACAACGTAATTGCACTGAAATATGCCATTTCCACGCCAGTGGTAATTATTTAAAACATGAATAAAAGGGCTCTGTGCAGGACCTCAAAAAGAGGGCAACCATGTATGGGAGAGAACATACCAAAAACTGCAAACTACAGCATTGTGGAAAGTGTTGGTCTGTGTATTTTACTCCCGTGTACCTTGAAGTTACTTGTGGAGTCTGTTGATTACCAAAATATGTTTTATTTTGCCTGTAATCAAACACATACCCATGATGCGGCAGCAAGCAGCACACCACAGGGAAATGTCGCACAGTTTTTGGCATGGTGAGTGGGCAGCACAGCTCTGTCAGCACATGGATTAACACCACAATTCTTTAAAAGCTTCCATTTTTCCATTTCTTTGGCATGTTTTTCAGTAAAAACACTAGCTGTCATAATCAGCACTCCTGGTGCATCGTCTCTGTGTGCATCCTCACAGAGCATCTCCATGGTTTACTCCCAGACACAAGAGCAGGACTGTCCTTAACACTTTTAGCTCAGCAGCTGAAAAGTGCCCTTTAGCCCAGGCTGAAAGCAGCATCTCTCCCCAAATGCCGCCACCAGAGAGGTGCAGCAGCCAAGGGTGTGTGCCAGCCTCCCGAGGTTCTCAGTATCCACGACCAGGGTGCGACAGCAAAGCCACGCACCAGCACGCGCTAAGAACCAAGCTGACTGCTTAGAGGAAACAACCAACCTCCAAAATATTTTGAATTGGGAAACTTAATTTAGGCTCCAGCCCAGCGCAAATTAAAGTTGGTCAAGTTGCGACACCCTCATAAATCAGGTTTTGCTATGGCCTGTCATGGCCCAAGACCACGATGCCGCATTTCATCTGCAAGGAGGACGCTGGTAGGTGAACCCCCACCCCAACTTTCCTGCTGCCTGCAGCAGCATCGCTGCCGCGCAAAGCCCTTTTGGTACATAAACGGACCGTGAAATGCTCCGGCACCCCCACACCACGTCGGCTTTGTCACAGAGGACACTATTATTTTGGGGGTAGAGATGAAGTTCCCGGCCCGCCCCCCACCGCGAGCGGGGAGGGCGGCGGGAGCGGAGCCGTGTCAGCTCCCTCTCGCGGCTCTTCCGCGCGTTGCGGGAAAAGCGCCGCGGACCCGCAGAGCTGCCATCTGAGCCCGCAAAACAGGGCAAACCCAAGATGCTCGGCACTGGGGCTTCCCCCTCGCAGGGCAGCGGAGCAGCTCGGGGCGCAGCATCGCCCCCGAGACTGGTTTTGCCTCCTGGAGAGACAGCCGCCCTCTCGTCCGTCCCCCTGCCCCCGATTACAACAAATTCGGTGATAACTGGTGGCTGGGTTTGACTCCTTCAGTGAGGAGAGCCTGTCCGAAAAAGAAAACGAAGCAGAGAATTCTCCTCCAAGTTGTAGGCTAGCCTATCAAGAGCAAGGCCTTATCAAACCCCACGTTTTGGAAAATAGGTCGGGACAATTTGAGAGGCCGATCCTAACTGTGGAAGAGACTTGGGACAGAGGAGCCTGAATATCTGATACCTGGAAAAAGCAGACAAAAAGCAGGTTAAGTGGTTAAATTCACTTCTCTTTAGCATAACTTTTCCTTTCTGACTCACCGTGCCATCTTCACAGCCTCAGCCTGTTCTGGGGTCTGTGCAGTAATTTAATTTGTGTGTCCTGTGCTTCTGATCAGATTCCATCTACTGTAAGCGCTGTGATATGTTAGCATAGCGCAGTGAGTTAAGCCTGGAATGCTTCCAGCCCACAGGCACCCAAGAAAATCTAAGATTTCTTTGCTGTTCATGCAATTTTCTCAGACTGTTTGACAAAAGTTATTGGTGGCTATTTTTTAAATGAAAGGAGTAGAGAGAAAATAACTTCGCAGCATATTGGGCTAGCAGATTGTTCAGACGTTGTACAATGACAATAAAGCCTTTAGGATCCTTTGATTGACATATATAATGAATGTAGCTGTCAAACTTTTGTGCAGCAATTTTATTTTGCATTGACAAGCTATTTCACTGCCCAGGGTTTTGCATAAAAGGAATAATTCACATTGTTGTGCTGTTGCTATTTACAGAGCCCAGAGGACAGTGGCCTCACTACAATATAAATATTAATATCCAAATTTCTTTTGAAATACATAGATCTGTATGCAACGTATACTACATGCACATCTTGATACAGGGAACGAGGCATTGTTCTGCAGAGAGAAGGGGGCCTGGAGCTGCTGGGGGTTGTTGTTCATTCACTGATTCATTATGTGGCCTTTGAGAAGGCACTTAGTCATTCTGCAGTTTAATGTTTCTCTCCGAAGAGCGGAGAACAAAGCTCCAACACAAACTGCACTCACTGTTATCAGTCAGAGTGGCAGAGGTCGCAGACACAGCACAGGGTCAATGGGCTCTCCTCTTAGCAGCCCTTGTGTGCACCAAGCCCAGATGCATGCTCAGGATGGCCCTGCTCTTCTGAAACAGCTTTTCTCCTACCAAAGCAGTGGCAGGGTCAGTTTGGGCTACCTAGCACAGCAGTTGCTGTTTGCCCATTACCTTACTTTGGTTATGAGCAATAACCTGCCATGAAATCACTAGCCTTGGGACAACAGACAGAAAATGACCAAGCAAGTAAAGCAGAATATAAAGGAGAAAAAAAAAAACAAAAACAAACCAACAAACATATATATGTATATATATATATAAGCAAGGATGACTCTCACACTATATTTGCTATGCAGTCAAGCCCACGAGTGGGTTGTGTGTCTAAAGCTAGGAAATACAAAGACGTGTCCTGTCCCCTGTGGAAATCTAAGTAACTTCCGAAATTGTCTTTAGAGGCTATTATTCACTCCGCACTAACACTGATGTGCCCAGTGACCAAAGCTACATTGTGTGAACGTGGTGTGCATAAAAAGAGATATTCACAGCTCTGCAACTAATGGAAGTGCTGGGCCCATGCTCTGTATCGTTTGAGAAAACTGCTGAGTAGCAAGTGAAGTTATGGAAAGGACTTGCACAGCACAAACTTGGACAGTGCATGATAATCCAGCTTGGGGTTGTGCCGAGGTCAGTTTTTAAGAGTGTAACAGGCTTCATTTGTTCAGTCATTCATTTATTAATTTTAATTCTAAAATACCAAGACATTCTAGAGACAGGAACTTCATCTCTGCCCCTAAGATAATAGTATTGTCTGTGACAAAGCCAACTTGGTAAGGGGTGCCAGATCATTTCACAGCCTGTTTACATACCAAAGCATTATATATACCCAGGAAGAACAGGAGCTTTATGCTACTGTGCCTTGGGTCCTAAAAACAGAGAAAGGAGCCAGGGCATAGAGCAGAGGGAAGGAGCCTTGTCCTCATTCACATCACAGCCCTGTAAGGCTTTAACCCAAAAGCTGTAACTATATGGTGAAACACCTATGGGTGACACTCTTGTTTGTCACAGGGAGGTTCTGTAGATGGACTTCCCAAGGTGGGAAATGAGCATCAAGGTGGCAATACAAATGACTTGAGGCCAAACTCCAACACTTACCTACATATTGCACATATAGATCCAGCCTTATACCCAGGAGTGATAAAGGTGGGGAAGAGGAAGTCTGGGTGGTTTAAAAGGCAGATTTAAGCAGTTGAAGGTAGCTTGAAGCAACACTGATGCTTCTGGGTTGCTGTGTTCACTATTTAAGATGAAGGTACAAACCACACAGTGCACTGGGTGCATGAGCACAGGGGTGCTCCTCGCTGGCTTCAAGCTGACAGTTTCTTAAAAGCAACACTTGTTGGTTGGCGTTGGTTTGCTGACCAGCAGTGCCAACCCCCCTCCCTGCTGCCACGGTGCTCAGCTCTCCCCAGCATCAATAGAAAATGGCATGTTATGTGACTTTGCTGAATTTTAACACTGAAAATTGGCTCCAAACTGTTCAGCATCTGCTTTAGACATTTCCAGGAATATTATTAAGAGAAAAATATACTGCTTGGCACATGTTAACCAAATCCAGAAAACCTTTTATATGAGGATCTCTAGCTTCAGAAGGGGAATTTTGAAATTTGGCAGAGAAGTGGACTTTGTGGCAGAAATGTGTCTATCCCTATTAAAAATCTACCCAACTTTGATTGGGTAGATTACAGAGCAAGGAAAAACTACAGTTAAAGGCTGAGCAAAGGCTTTTGAGAATTGCAGTTACCTGCTCTTTCTGCTGTGGTCAAGAGGTCCCTTATCTCCTTCAGAGCCGCAGGAACACACCTGCTTTGGGCTGTGAAGGAGGATGGACACAGACCTATTGCAGCAAGAGGCACAAACTAAAAACCAAGAAGCTCAGAAGCAAAGAGGAGACATGGCTTGGAGGCCCGGCAAGATGAAGGGCTGACAGAGAAGAGACCATGAGACACAGAGATTAGTTTCAAAATGGTCCTGCCTTTGGGATCTAGCAGGGCACAGGAAAGAAGAGGGAAAATGGAAAGGGACAGGGAATAGGACGGGCTAGGAACAGAGTCCTGGGTGACAGAGGTAGAAAAGGAGGTGAGGGAGGTAACAAAAAGCTTTGCTTTCTGCCATCCAGTGGCAGCTTGTGCTCTTCCATAACCTCAGATGGTTATGCCTGCACAGCCCTTCCATGGCTGGATGATGAAGATATAGGGCCAAGGGTAGGCTGGAGAGACGAGCATTTCCATTTGACATCTCCATATTTTTCCAAATTTGGTTGGGTTTTGATGTGAAATAAGCCCAAACTTCTGTGACAATTTTTTTAGCTGTTAAGAGTTGAGGAAACACTGGCTCTTGCTCCTCATGAAACAAGTGTGTTTGCCCACCCTCCAAGGGCCACCAAGAGCAGCAGTTTCCACTGGCAGCTGGAGTACACCCAGCACCTCTGCCCCACCAGCCAGGCCCAGCTGCTCCTTGGCCATCTGGCCCCTGTGACAGCCCGAGCATGTGTCTGATACACCACAGCCCCCTCTGCCATGCAGTCTGGGTTCAACCCCAGCGCCATGAGCACTGAGCAGGCAAGGAAACACTGCTGAAAATGAACTGCAACCAAATAAAACGGGGCAATTACAATACATAGAGGCACAGCTGGAAGAATTAACGTTGAACAGACAATCCCATTGCTGACATCTCCTAATAATGAAGGCTTGAATGTGCCATCTCAGTAAAACTCTGTAAATTAGGTTTGTGCGCCGTATAGCGAGAGTTTCTGGAAAAAATATAAATATTTATAAATATATTTTTATATATATTTTTATATATATTGCCTATATATAAAAAAATATATATTTATATATTTATAAATATAGGCAAACAATTTCACAAACCCAAACCCCTTCATTCAGGTGCCATCTCACTGACTTTGCTGCAAAATCAAGGCCATTCGTTTTACAAGCACAGACAAGAACATCTGTTCAAACTGATGCATTATAACTCTATCCCTTAATTATCCAGACCACTCTTATATCATGGAAATATGGTTTCAGGACTGGCAGATAAATGCTCTTGCATTTAAAAGGCAGAAACCGGTATTTGCATTGTATCTATGGCATGAATGGGACTGATAGTCTATGAGAAGGTGGGCTTGCTGCAGGGCTCCCATTCATCTCTTACAAATAGGGGTTAAGAGGATTTACAGATTTACAATGAAAGCACTCACCCGCTTGATAATGCTGCAGCATTTCAGTAATTCTTCAGTCTTGGCTCATGGAGAAAGGACAAAGCCAATCAACCTCCATCTGAATAAGCATGTTAAGTAGAGCTTTTCTAGACCACACTGTTCCTTCATCACCACCCCCAGGGATTTACAGCCCATCATATGAAGGCCATGGTTTCAAGGCAAGCAGAAAGATCTATGGAGGAAACACATGAAGCAGCCACAGGCAACACAACCCCATCTTTCACAGAAGGGTATCTTTTCCGTGATATTCAGCAGACTATGCAGTCGTTTCCTGCAGGACTTCAGAAGTCATTTTCCACATACAGAGAGCTGGCATGTCAGCATCACCCTAGAGAATAGTTTCAGTTCATTAATTGTTGCTGGGAAAAGGATTATCATTCCTTTTACCAAAAAACTCAAGTAGCTACAAAGGAAGAATTGAAGGAGAAGTTAACATACCTCTTAGCTCCTTTCTTCAGGACACATCCACCATTCCCTTTCCTCACCCACAAAGCAGGAGCAACACTAGAACTTCTATATACACTTCATTATATAAATGTAGCAGAAGTGCAAGATCTGGTTAAAGCATAGCGGCAAGCAGAGGGACTCAGCCGTGCTTTCGTTCCTGTAGGAGAAGATAGCCATTCCTCCTGCAGAAGGCCAAGGCTCCATGCAGTCTGCAAAAGGCACTTGACAAACATCTTTTGCTTTGCCAGACTCAAGTGCTTGGTTAATGATTCACCCTAAACAACCAGGCAAGGAATTAAGGCAAGGAGTAAGAGAGCTTGTTCTCCCTTCTGCGTATTGGCTACATTAAGGAGAAAGAGCTAGATGTGGAGCCAGTGCAAGAGAAACTTCACACCCTAAAGTGCTGCAGTCAACTCTTCCCAGGAGCATGAACTGTGTTTATGTATCACAACAGTAGGTATGGCTGGACATAAGGCGTCAACTCAGCAACATGTGGATCTTGTGTTATATTTTTCATTAGCAGAACCCAGATCCTGTACACAGCCATTGCCTTCTAAATGGGGAAACTGAGGCATAGAGAGCACACTTGGTTGACATCCTGACGAGCAATCAAAGAGCCACTGGCACAGCTCAGATCTCCCCCAGCCCCAGGCTTGGAATATCTGCAAAATCCTTCCTTTCCTCTTATGGCTCTGAAAACTGTCTGCATGGTTACGGCAACACAGCTAGCCATTTTGCAGAGGATTTCAAGAAAATGACATGTTGATTGTTTACATGTTTTTGCCCATGAGACAACTTTGATATGCATTGTGAAACTCATGCTTTCACAGAAACCCAAGGAGAGAAACCACATAAGCAAGAACAGTAAAATATCTTTCTGTTTGGAGCAGACAACTTTAACAAGACTATTTTAATGGGAAGAGGATTTGGTAGATGTTTTAAATGTTGGCAGTAGTTTTTGCTAGACAGAATTCTGTTAAATCATTCATTATATAGATTGCTAACCTGCAAAAAGCCATCATTTCAGACCCAGCAAAGACCATACTAACCATACCGCAACCCTACAATTTCCACGTGCATTTTGCGAGTGGCACGAGGTCAGGCCACTTTCAATGTAAGGTCTCCCCAGGTCACACACCTTCCTGTGACACACCCCATGCCACTTGTTTGAAGGACAACTTGAGCTATTACAGTGCTTCCACAAAGGACTGCATAGAAAAACCATGCTCTCCTTCCAAGAGCTGCATAAGCAGACAAGTGATTCCATGTTCAATAACTAAAATTAAGATTCCCTCTGCCTGTATCCTCCTGCAAGAATGTGGCTGTTCTTGAGAAACTACATCTTGGTCTGCATCGTATGCAGATGACACTCTGTCAAAAGAGAGACACCAAGTTCAGCAGCCTTCCAGGACTGCTGCTGATCTCTTGAGAGTCCACACCAAACATTTCTTTGCTGTCCCAACAATTGGGTCAGATCTGATGAGCTATAAAATTTCACATCACTCAGGAAAATGTATGGGACTGACTTTTAACCAAAGCAGATGCAAGGGTGCGCTTGTGGGCCAAATATACTCATCATCCCTAGAAAATAATACGTATCTCTTTCCCACTCAGATCTTCTGCCTAGATAGACAACTGTTGTCCATGTTTTCCAAGGACATCTGTGTGTCTAGTAGTGGTTGGAACCACAATGCAGTAATTCCATTCAGGCTTACCAAGAAACTGGGAACCCAAGGCACCTATTCACTGTAGTGCACAGATCCTGCCTCCACTGAGGATATAATAACACTTTTGGAAAGTCTTATTCCACATATTGTTCAGGGCTGCACGGTGGATTCACGTAGGTCTGATCCTGCTAGAAAACAGGTTCTACCAAATAGATACAATTCACACACATACCGTCAAGGACCTCCCAAAGCATCAGGCAACCCACGTAGCACCTGGGCCACATTTCCAGATTAGGCAAGGGAGATTTGACATTTCTTGGACAAAGTCCTGTATTTACAAAATCAAATAGATATTAGTACAGGGAGTAGTAGCCCTACAGAGTCCATTTTCAGAAACAACTGTGTGAGACACATTCAAACAGCTCTTTCCCCACCTTCTACATGCCTCAGCACATCAGAAAAATCAGACTGAAGTGCCTTCAGCCAGCTGGTTTGCACAAACCTAGTGCTTGGCAATCGAGTATCTCCCAGAGCTGTCAGCCTCCGGCACTGCTGACGTGGACAGGCACGCAGGGTGGACGGTTGTGTTGGCAACACAGTGACAGATCCCCTGCGTCTCATCATGCTTCACTTAAAGGAAGTCTCCTGAGTGTTTTGACTTGAAGGCGATCTTCATCCCACCTGTTGAGGCCAGCAACAGACTGAGGATCAGGCTCAGGTCCCAGGCCTGTGCAAACATCTGCCGAGAATCAGGCAAAGGGGATTCTGCTGTAGAAACAAAGTCTGATCTTGAGGTCTGCCCTAGCTATCAGGAGAGAGAGTCTTCGATGCACAGGCTGAGGCATCACGCCACAAGCAGCCACAGTCAAACATGCCTATTTATGGTGACAAGTTAAAGGTGCTATGACTCAGGTGCCTGAACAGGGATCTCTAATAATACCTTCCGACTACATATAATATGTAAATACACTATGTGGGCAGGAAATGTATGAAATAAGAAGGCATTTATTGTCATTATTTTAAGGGAACTTAAAAAATATTTAAGTGTTTAAATTCTATTTACAGCATGGCAATAGCTGCTAGAAAGAGAGGTGGAAGTGGATAACCTCCTTTTACCCAGCATTCTTACTGGCTACTTGGCAACATGAGGTGAACTCCACTTTTCTGCCTCAGTTTCTTTACTTTTACAGCCACACCAGGCAATACTTAGCTATTTAATAAACTGATTTGAGTTCTGCTGGTGAAAAGGAGTCTATGAAGCCTCATGAAATTTATGGCAATTTAATACATGGGGATTTAAACTGTGTCTTCTTCTGACAAAGTAGACAAATTCCTGGATTTCTGGGTTAGTGTTTATAACAAATTAACCTACTAGGAAAAGTGCTGGAGTGACAGCAGCAAGGAGCAGAGCAAAGAGGCACAAGCAGCTCGTAGCTCTGCACAATGTGGGGAAGCAGTAGAGGTGGGAACGGTCCCCAGACCTGCATGTGCCCTCAGGAGAGGGCCCAGGGTAAGGCTGGTGGCTCATGCAATGGCCCACGACATGCGTATTTGTCTGCTGTGCTGTGGGGTGAGATCACCACACGTGCCCATTGCTGGTTGAGCAGTGGCTCCTGGGGGACACCAGCTCCTCTGTCCCTGACTCTGGCTTGGGAACATGCAATATAGGATATGCCTATGCAAACTCCAGAAGATCCATCTAAAAAGGCCACAACATAGCTGCCTGACCAGAAGGGGACCTCCTGATAACAGAGTAGAGGATATTCAGGAAAATTTTAGAATGGTCTCTTTTAAGAGGGGTTTGAACCTAAGGGATGTTTTTGGACAGTGACTCATGGTGCCCAGTACACAGCTGGAGCAGGACTGCACATACAATTACAGTTATTAAAGCCAGCCAGCTATAAACAACCGCCGCTTCAAAGTGGGATCTGAGAAACCACAATTATTTCCCGTTCAAACAGTAGAAGAAAAATGTGGTATTTTTTGGTACCAGCACGCATCAGCGTTCGCAACAGCTGTACATGTTCAACTGAAAGGGAAATGATGTCTTCTGGCAAATTTAGTTTCCAATATTAAAAGTCTGGTCAGTACAAGAAGATCCATCAGCCATGAAACATAGACGTTACAGATGCAAATTTCAGTCCCTCTCTGTCAGGGCAGGCTTTAAACCAGCTGATGCAGTCATATGAAATATCATTTAGCAAATCCTGGCATCATCCATATACCCTCCTTTCTAACTTAGAACAAAACTCACCGATAGAATTGTAACTTTCTAAAGAACAAAACACATCCATAAAAGTTGGGGACAGCAAAGAATTTGATGAAAACTGTTGAAGTAAACTTGAGTGAAGCTGAGAGAACCTTTGACAGCAACTGTAGCTGCAGACTCCCAAGACATAAAGACAAGCAAAGAGAAGCAAACTGTCTTGTGCTCAGCTCATTTCCAGACATACATCTGGGGAACTCCTTGGATGGGACTGTCACGAAATCTTCATGACCACTCAGACACTTCTCAGCAAGCACACAGCAGAGAAGAAAGCTGTCCTGTACCTACCCCAGGGATTCAATGGAACTGTCAGTCCAAGGAAGACATCAAGGGAGAGGGTTAAGAGCAAGGAGCAAATCACATCCAATGTCCTTGGGCCAACTAAGCTGCAGTGCTCCTTGTCCAGTTGGTAACTGCCCCAACAATTTGGCTTTTACCAGTTTAAATAGTCAGACTGAGGTGGGGCAGGGATGAGTAGCCTGAAATAACAGTTGTGTGTGTATTATGCTCACTAGCTTCTGATAGCAAAATGATCTCTTTTGGAGGGTTTACTACTGCTTCTACTAGCTTAAAAACCTGACTGGGTACAACAGCTAGTGAGTTGGGACTTTTTCCTCCCATCAAATTTGTCCAGAATGTGATTTTACCTTGCTGGAATCACACACCTAACAGGCAAAGAAAACTTGAAACTTCAAGAAAAGCTGTTCCAACATAACCACGGCAGGGTTTCCCCAGAGTCTCTAATGAACGTTGTGGTAACAGGCTGACTTTCCTGGAGCAATACCCTCTCCATCCGTTCAGCAGTCCCCAGCTTCTGTTAAGGTTTCTCAAAGAAGCTCCGGTGCATGGGGATTTGAATTATCTCTGAATTTAGAAAAAAAGCTCTTGTTAGCATTCAGCTCATGTAGCCACCATAACAGGGACAACAGCAATCCTACAACAGCACTACGTCTCTGCTTGTCTCCACACTTAGCAGAGTATTTTCTCCTCTACCTCAGATCATTTAGGACATCTTTGAATATCTTCTAGTTTAACCAGGCAGATTCTGCTCTTTAAGGTACCAAGCCTGGAGACTAAAATAATTTTTATGTGATGAATTCAGTATTTTCAGGTCTCCCTGGCTTCAGAAAAGACTTTAAAAAACTGCAAATAATGCAGTTTGCTTTAATATTTTTTTTAACACCACAAACCTGAAAAACACACTACTGGGGCTTTGAGTGCTGAGAAGTACTCAAGGTTAGATCAGTCTGACTTTATTATCACAAACAAAATTCAATGTAAAGATGACACATATTCACACTATTATCTATAGCCCCGATAACAGAAAGATTGTTTTGTTAAATGATTTTTTTCTTTATCTTTTACAATACAAGGCACTACAGTACTCTCACTAGTTTTAATGTGTCTCTTCACAGATTAAACTTTTTAGGTATTGCCATTAAGGGATATTACTGTTTCACATAATAAATGAGATTTACAAATAGCAGGTTCCATCTCAAAATGAGTAGTCCCATTATGAATGGGAATGTGGGTATGTCCCAGTTTGCAGTGTAAAGCTCTAATGTCAGAGCTACTAATTTATACTTTTCAAACAGTTTCTGAAGGCTTTCTCCTATGTACCCCTTTAATGGTTTTAGGCAAGGTAAATTCTACATAAATCTTAACTAAATAGATGTAAAACACACCCCCCTCCCCCCAAAAAAAACATAACAAAAAAAAAAAACAATCAGCAAGCATTATCAGCAGAACAGCAGGTCTAGACTGTTTAAATTTCAGCAATCATGATATGAAAGAACTACTTAGTCTCCATGTCAGCTTAAAAAAAAAAAAGTTAGTTTTTAAATAAGTCTAGATTTTTAGTCATAATTATACACATGAAGCAGAGAGACACATAGGACCTCATTCAAGTGATAACGGTAGGTGAGTTTGTATGATCTGTTTTAATAATCTCTGTGAGGTTGAAGAGCCTCTGTTGCACAAGTGATTGCTGGGATCATGATCAAAACTCTCTGGGGTGTGCCCTGAGGGACAGATTTATACAATGAACAATTACCTACAATGTCCCCTGCAGCTGGTGTCACTTGTTCAAATCTCTGGCCATCTCAACACCGTAACAGTATGAGTTGAGTGTGAGGTCTATGTTGTGACTACATATGGCTGCTTTTGACAAGCATGGTCCAAGTTGACCCTGTGTGTCATCCTAAAAAAGCTTGCTTGACTGTAAATACCCACAGAAGACCTGGGAGCAACAGGGAACGCCGGCGCACAATCCCAGCCAACTTCACGAGGACAAAGAGTGAGCTGAGTCATCCCATTACGTGATTAATATGACAGGGGATGAGTACACAGGCAGTGTAACAGGCCACCAAACAGCACTGGGTCCCAAGCCAGATGTGGTAAGCAAGGAGCAATGAAGGCTCAAGCTTTCCTCCAGCAAATGCACAAGAAATCTCTTATTTGGATGAGTGACCTAATGCTAGGAGGGAACAAAGCACAGCTGTGTTCCTGAAGGACTGTGGCCTCACAGAGAGGGTCTGGGACAGCATGACTGTGCTGTGGGAAATTTTGGGGAAAGAGGCGAGCATGCATCACCCGTGCCCACCTTCCCCATGTCACAGCTTCCATACAAACAACATACAAACACGGAGCTCAAAGGCTGCAATAATTTCACAGGCTGGCTGATTGGAGAGCTAGGGATGTGGGGTGCACCCCAGGAGATAACCCATGAACACTTCACAGCCCCACACAGACAGGTTGTGCTGCATAACCCAGTCCACCATTTATGAGTCTGATGTTCCCAAAACAAATCAAAACACCCCCTCAACGCTTTCCTTTAAGTCCCCATTGTAAAGTCATAGTAATTTCTCATTCTCATCTCAAACAACAGCATTTAATCACTGTAGAATAAACCAATTAAATCAAGACAGTACACATAAATAATTAAAACCTGAAGATTTAAATTCCATATTTCTAGATGCACAGAAAATTGCAGGTGACATGCCAGTCCAGGTCTGGTTGGCACTTGCAGAATCTTGTACAACTTAAAGAACCACAGTCCTGCCATTCTCTCCTCAGGTTGACCCACCAGGCGCATGTCAAGCACATCATCTGACTTTCACCTAATGTGTACGCTGACCAACAATTGCACAATAACTGCACAATAAATTCCGGGAGGGGACAAGTTGTGTGTGTATATATATATATATATATATATGTATGCACAAGGACATTAAGTAAGCTGTAGAATGAAGATGCAGCTTTGGAAGGTCATTCTGTGCATGCAAACATTGGAAGAAAGTTTTAAACTCCTTTTGCATATTTACTCATTAGATAGAAAAAGCTTTAAGTGAAGGCATTTGCTTAAAGTTTTCCAGCCTTTTCCTCATCCATGCAAAGAGATTGGTTTGGCACAGAAAAGCATCTTCTCAAGTATGATTTCAGTAAGCTTGAAGTTTTTCAGAAAATTAATTAATAAAAAAGTATAAATCTATCTATTAAGGCATATTCACTACATCCCAGTTGAAATGTATCCGAGTACTCCTGTGACCATTTACACAATGCCCAGTGCCATGCACTTTGCTCACCCTGTGTCTGAAGCAGATATAGCGTATACATTCCCCTCCCACTTCACTAAAGTCACTCTGATTCAATATATTTTCAGAACAGGTCACAGAAGCATCATTTTTCCAGCAGCAACATCCATTTCTACAGACTATTTACTTGACAGACAACCTTGCTACCCCTGAACCTGAGCAAACAACGTGGTGAAGTATTTTGCAGTCCTTTGGAGAGCGGTGAGCAGGGTACTGTTCTGCTGAAACCACAATGTACCTGGAAGCCCCCACATCAGCACTGTCCTCAGTAAAGATGCAACCACAGTTCCAGGTAGCTGCTTTCCTCACCCAGTCCATCTGAGTTGTCCAAGATTTAGTGGGTGGTATTTTAACCACAACCTTTGGATAAAATAGCTGCACCCTGGACTTCACTTGTGGAAGGTCCTCCTAACCAGTCTCATGGTGTTTAATTACAAAACCAAAAGGTTCCTCAATATCCAAGATAAAACGGGACATTCAGATACGAATCTGCAGTTTTGGAAAAAACACAGTAATTAACACAAACAAAACTCACCTCAGATAGAAAAGTAAAGCAAGTGCAAGAGATAATTTTGTCAAGACAGAAACAGCACAGGGAGGTGAGCTGTAAGGGCACATATTGCTCACCCTTTTCATTGATTTGACAGTTATCAGAATGGTTACCATGGGCTCAGCGATCCGATCTTCATAGATGTCTAAACCAGTTTAAATATCCCCTAAGGAAAGAGATTTTAAAATAACATAGGGATAGGAAAATTACAAGAGAGTAAAAGGAAGTGTTTCTAAATCCTTAAGGTTTCTAATCATTGTAGGATGAAGGAGAAAAATAGTGTTTGAGCAGCAAAGATGGCTGTAGACAAACTTTTAACTAAGCAGCTCTGACACCAAGCAGCACCAGAATGAAAGGGGAGGAACACATCCCTGGGGAAAAGAGATGACTAAACTTCAAGCAGAGAATCTAATTACTTGGCTTTGGCATCCGTTCCTACTGTTAATTAGGGTATCTCCCAACAGAAAAGGAAAGCTGTGATTTAACACCGAGGACCACATGATTCACGGACTGACAGCAATGAATGGAGATGCCGATTTAAAAATCTGTGAGCAAGCCTGAAACAATGTTGATCAGCGCCTACTTGATCAATGTTACTGATTAGTAAATTGTTTAATTAATTTTGACAAAACTTGCTGTAGCAAAACAAAGACATTACAAGCTATTACTGACTCAAGTTACAATGGACAGGCTGAGACTCGACGCTGTCTTGAGAAAACCAAGAGGAACCCTTTGAAATTACCTGAAGGGAACAATAATACTGCAGAAATCCTCCTTATGCAAAATGGAAGGCAGCTTGCTGCTCAGAGTGCAAATTGCTCATAATATGGGTGCAGAGGCATGATCTCTGTGCTCTAGAAAAGGCAGCCTGAGGACAGCCCTGTTAATCACCCTTAACCAAGGCAGCTGGGCAGAATCTCTTATCTTGCACATGACAAGGGGGAATGCCAGAACTGGTCCTGTTAGGACAGAGTGATTTGGTCCACAGGCTCACTCCGGCAGGAGCCAAGCCAGATATTGTCCTGTGAACCTGAGACTTCTGGCTACAGGAGAGTAGGGTAAAATCTCTCTAATCACAGGGAAGAGAAATGCAGGATTGGCTACTAGATCCATTCCCTGTCCTGAGATAGGGATTAACTCTTGTGCCTGGACCTCTCTTTCCACCTACAGTAGGTCTCCCCAAGAAGCAAAGGCAGGTTGAGCCGCATTCAGAGCCTCAGACCATCTTAGGCTGTTTCATTACATGGCATTGGCCCCAAGAGGAGCACAGCAATTAGAAATGGGACCTTTGTTAAAATGTCTAAACTGCCAGAAACCAGGACCTAGGGCAAGCTCTGGAGGGCACCAATGCCTATGAAGTATGCAGTGAAGTAAGTGATGACCTGCCTGGAAAGTGACTTCCAAGGCATCTACCAAGAGCTGCAGCCAAGCAGTGTTTCAGGGCACTACTCAACTTTTCTGGGCAACTGTACCTCTGGAGCTGGTGCCAGTCTCAGATTCCTGTGAGAGATATCAGACACCTGAGAAATTCAGGAGGTCTTAAAGTGATACAGATACCAGTCTTGGAAATGGTTCTTTTAAAGTTTTTGCTGGAATTATTCACAAGTATATTTTCTCCTTTTTCCTTTCCCCTCCAATGTAAAAAATAAAAAAAATAATAAAAAAAAAAATTCTAGTTGAGGTGATCCATCATAAAATTAAGACTCCTTGAAGTATAGAATCAAGATGAAGCTAAAATTTTCCAGAAAAAAAATAGCTGAAGTTGTTGATGCTTCTTGCAAACTCTTGGCTTAAAATACATGCTCGAATGCTTCCCAGTTTTTTTCCTGAACAGCATACACTGGCAGTACTTATCTGATGGTCAGCACTGGCTCCAACACATCTGGAACAGCTTAAAGCCACAGCCTTTATGCAAAGCCATGCCCGCAAAGACAAAAAAAAAAAAAAAAAAAAAAAAAGCAAAGTTTTCAGTTAAGAAGAAAAGTTTGATAGCTCTGGCTCAACTGGACAGTTAGAAAAAAGCGTCCTCCAACCAAGAGCACACAACACACGCATCAGACTGGGGAGGAGGGAATGAGATTACCTTTACAAACATTGCTAGGGCAGAAAAGTACTTGGCTTAAGTATCGGGCATCCACACACCCACAGTATGAATGATTATACAAGCAATCACTTGAAGGAAAAGTCTGGCTTTTTTCTTCTTGGCACATAATGAAACTGAAGACAAACGGTGTATAAATAAAACAGGGTGCTTCTGTAGTACAGAATGATAACAATCTCAGCAATTCATCAACTCATGCCAGGAAATTCTCTTCACACACTGCTTGCAGGTTATCAGTCTTATCAGATTGGATACAAAAAATAAAATGACAGAAGCGAGGAGGCAAAAACAGTGTCTCCACAACAAAGCTTGCAAGGAGAAAACAGCATTTTACATGGGGAAAACAGAAAATATGGCTCGACAAAGGGCTAGATTAGTAAATAAAGGGCATATGGGCACTCAGTACCCTACATACCTGTGTATATCATGTCCACAGCAGCCAGTTACTACTTGAGCAACACACTTAATTTCAAACACTAAGAGTGAACACATACCTAGATCAAGTCTACTGCTTGGTGAAGGAAGGGTGCCAGACATTCCCAAATAACACAGACTAGTTCTTCTATTATGCTGCTCATCACTAGAGCGCAAAGTATTTCACAAACTGATCAAGTATCATTCTTCTTTCACTAAAGGGAAACCTGAGCCAGCAAGTATCATGTCCAACTTACCCCACATCTAGCAAGTCCAATTCCAAGTAGCTCTGTGAGCTTCTTACAAAAATCTGTGTCCCACTCTTAAAACTGCAACAAATTTACATAATTTCTCTTAACATAACAGATGAGAGCTATAACTAACAATATTCTGAAAAGTTAGAGACCCTAGAAATAGCAAATTTTATCCATTTGGGTAAATCTTAAGAAGAGATTACAAAAGCCCTACTGAAAGTTTACAACCTTGACTTCCCAGATGCCACCGGACACCTGATGGGAAGGTGAAGTGAGAACAGTCTCGCAAGCAGGCCCTGCTTCACCCACATCTGACCAACCTCATTGACTACCAGGAAGCTCAGATATGGAACTATACTAGCTCCTCACACCACCACCTGCTTCAGAGGTGAAGTTACAACACGAACCCTTCTTACAGATTCATTTGTCCAGGTCTTCTGGATTGGGTGGCAGCAACGTTTCTTCAGGAATTTCTACTGTGCAGAAAGCTCGTGCTGCTTCTCAGCATTTTGATCCGGGCAACCAAATAAATGCTTATGTGGACAATCAGAAGCCCAAGAAACATGGCTACAGGTACATGTTCTCTTCTGAACAACTTGCACTAGTATAGCCAGTCATGTTCATTCTAGCATCTCTCTTGTATTTATTCTATCTACCTGTATATTCTACTCTAGATACCTATCCATTTTTGGCATCTTTCAAAGTCTCAATACAAACAGCTTTCTGAGACAGACTCCTAAAATTCCCTCCTCTAGGGAAAGTGACAGAGAAGAGACTGACTCTAGAAAACTTAGCTTCAGATCACTGGGTGTTCTGAAACCCCTTTGAAATACTGTGCCTACATCTTCCTTACCTAAACACTCAAAATAATTATATAATATTATGAATTATGATCTCTGCCACAAGTTTAACAGAATTAGAGCTTCATATTTCAAACACATCACTATAATAGGTAATTCCCATAACTTTCATTTATTAATCAATTACGGATTTATTTTAGTCAAGTTGAAGACAACTAACCTTCTGCACGTTTCAATGAACAAAGGCAAACTCTATATGAAACAGCCAAAAAAAGAGTTTCGTTTTTAGAGTTTTCTATTTGTTGACTAGGGGTGAGAGATAGAGACTCCAAAGGAGCCTAGACTACATGTAATTTTAGGAGCAATGCTCTAGAAAATATATAATTAACAAATTAAGAAGCCTGAAATAGTTCCACAGAGCAGCCCACAATGCTTTTTCAGTTTGTCACATGGCCGTTGTTGTACCCAGCTATAACTCCTCACCAGCAGCATTCTGCCCAGCTTTCATCATCTACAGAGTTTGCACTAATTTGCTTTAGGAGCAGCTCCCATCAGGCACAACAGAGAGACTCTCTGAGTTTACAGGACGACAGCTACATCTGTTCCTTAGTTTGTGCTCGTGGGGGCTGTGCTCTAGAATGCACACATTTATGTAACAAAAACATGTACTTAGCCCACAACTGGGGAGAAAAACTCTTGAGATTTAAGTGAAAACTTGCTAAATTAAGAGCTTGCTGGGATTTCAGTGTGTGATAAAACTCCTAAAGATGATAATTATCAGTCTCTGGATCTCTTCACTCAAGTATTTTAGATGCAACAGAAACGGACGGGAATAAACATGAGCTACTAATTTTCTGATCTAACTACTTACCCCTTTGACATGTATGACAACTAAATATTTGTGAAAATATGAATTCTCAGTATAGACTTAAAATAAATTCATTAAAGCCACAACTTTTTGCTCCCAAACAAATATAAAAAGAAAACAATATGGTAGTTTATACCCCATTTATTAAGACAGAGCCATCTATTACTTAATACACTGGTTGGGTAGCCATAAATCACATTATTTTCTTACTATATTAGGATGCAAGACAGTTTGGCAACCAGATAACAAAGACAAATTAGGCAGGGTGAGGAAACATTTAAGCTGCAGCAGGTTAAAACCCATCTAAGCTAGGGAGACCTAAACCAGCGCAGTTATACAAGGTGCTGGCATCGGGTGACACTCGGCTCAGCTTGGCACGGCACGCTTGCCAGCCAACTCCTCGAGTGCCCGGTGGACCTGCCAGGGCCCCTTCAACTGGAATGTCAGGAAAAGGTCCAGCGACCGTCTGGGTGCCGCTTTTTTGGACACCTACCAAAGAGTGCATCACCAAAGCCACAGTTTTTCTGTGCAGGGATCGCATAGTTTTTTTGTAAGAATGAAGGCTTCTGGTAAGAAAGTTTATAGTGCAATCTGAATTAATTTGTGCCCACAGCGTCATTATTAATTCTCCCAAAACAGTTTAAATATAATTGTGTAGGAATTTGCTATCTCTGTAAAGATATTACAAAGTAGTGTTTATACAGTTGGTGACTACATAAACTCAATTTTAATAAATATATCTCTTCATGCTTTTGCAAAACTACAAGTACGAAAGCAAGAAGTGACAGAAGCAGCTGAGTACTTTTGCATCTTCCAAAAGCTATTAAAATTCTCAGGGCTCAAAAGTTAATATACTTTATCGCACAGGAAGCGCACACCATGTTCAATTTAACATCTGCTCGGAGAAAAACAAAACCTAATTCCGCTTCCTCTTTGCCAACATGCCACCAAGCTACAACTCCTGCTGAGAAATCAGAGGTTGCTCTACTGCAGACAAGCAAGTTCAGATATGTTTCTGCTTGTCAGTGTAGCTGTGTGCTTAATAAGGAAATCTGCAACATTAGCTATATCACATATACACAATTATGTATTTTTTTCTACTGAAGACAGAAAACAACAAAGGGTCAAGCACCAGGAGCTTCAGCTCATAAATACATTGTACTGGCCCTAAGAAACCTAGCTGAAAACAGCTGTAGCTTTAATGCAGATTTATAAAGTGAACATTTATTCAGCTTGAAAAGCATATACACAGTAATTATATTGATAACAACAGATTTAAAGACGGTATCAAGCTAACATCCTATCGATACACAATTTTGTAAATGGAGTATTTTATAAAAATAAGAAATGGCAATGCTTCATTGAAATAACAGATTAAAAATTTGCTTCTTGAAACAACTACTCTTATATCAGAATGGCAACATGCAAGCAAATTAAGTAAATGCATCAGATTTCTTTCCAGTCTTTAAATGTTTGTAAGGTTAAAGTCATCAAGAAGTGGTTTGGTTTTTTTGAAGAGTTAAGACAGTGAGAGGCGGGGGAAAACTTCTTAAAAAGCATCCTTAAGAGATTCTTACCTCATTGCAAGACATTGACTTTAGGTATCTTGCTGTGAAAACATCAAGCCTTTTTCTTTTCAAAGGCCTCATCAATTCAATTTCAATTAAAAAGAAAAAAAGCTTAAAATCCAGATATTTAAAGTCAACTGCATGGTCAAACTAAATGAATCTCTGTACATCAACACTGTAAAAAGGGAGAGCAATTAGCAGTGTTATATCACGCTTTGTAAGAGTTATCACTTTAAAAGCCAACTGATTTGATTTCTGTCTATTGTGAGATTTTTTTTTTAAAGCAATTATGAACAAAAGAGATCTCCTTTGGTCACAGTCAGGAGACAACCGTTTAGACAAGTGTAGCAATGGCAGGAAAACACACACCAAACAACTCGCTCTAATATATAAATACAGCTGAAGATACAAATAAAACAGTCCTTTTATTTGCAATGCATGCCATGCACAGACAGGTTAGAATTTTTAGAATTCCAATATATTAATGCTCACCATATTGGTGTACTTCAGGTAGCTTCAAGAAAGACCATGAACGTACACATGCTTGGAGGCATCTTATTTACAGATATATATTGGCTACGTAGATCCTTGCAGGCTAAGGTTTGGCATATTATTTCACAACAACATTTTAGGAAAATGAGACTCAAAAAGCACTTTCATAATTTTAAATGTGAATGGTTTTTAAAATAGTTATTTTAGAATCAAAGAAGATTCAGTTCATATTTTTCCATTAAATACTGTATTTCAAGGTAGCTTAAAAGAAAAAAAAAAAAAAAAAAAAAAAAGAACCACACTCCCTGCAGAGTCATCTCTGGTACTCAGAAACTTCTCACTTGACAGCTTCAGTCTTACACGCAACATCGCAGCAGAGACAAGCTTTAAAGCATTCTGCAAATATTTTGGCTTGCACATGGAGACTAAAGCAAACCAGTTTGGTATCACAGAAATTCAGAATCCTTGCTTGTTTCTAAGTAGTGCAGAACCTTAAAGTTAAATATGGACTTAAGGATGTGAGTGACTGTCAGGATGACATCTAGCAGAGGCTTGAATTCATCTTATCAAACACTATGGATACACTGACAGGTCTTTCAAAGACTGTATGCTTCTGATTTAAAGACTATCATTTTGTAAGCAACAAGTCTTCAAATACACACAAAATTTAAAAGTACAGAAATACAAAACATGGCTTTGTAAATTATTTTCTTAAGAGAAGTCTCATTCTGACAAGTAAATTAACTGGGCAAGCACCCACATGTTCTTCGGGGTATTTTCAGAAGAGTTATGCCTTTAAAACTGATTAAAACCCCCAACCCACAGACCCTCATATATAGTCAAAATACAGTATACTTTTCTCCAATTCCACGGGGACATAGATTTCTAAAAATATTTGTATTTAATGCCCTCATTTTCTAAATTGTAATTCTGTTCTACAAAGATCCAGTCAAGAGTAAAAAAACCTCCATGCACTATATGTCAATGTATTAATGACATTTTATTTACGCAATAATTTTCCAATGTTAGATAACATGTTATATGGAAATCACAATTATTTTAATTTCCATATCTCAGTAAACTGGAGCTGTTGCTGACTTCCTAAAATATAATGTGTGTATGTATATGCAACAAAACCACCAAGTTGTGCTAAGTATTCAAAGATCTTAATTCCCATGTAGCAGCACCACCCTGTTGTTTTCAAATATGGTCAAAGATCTTTGTTAGATTTTTTTGCAAAATAATCCTACCAAGTAAGCCCTTTCTATAGCCCTTGAACTTTACAAGACTGAGGCTCAAATACTTATCTGTCATGTAACCAAATTAGCTTGGATTCATGCTAGCATACCTTTGAATCCTATTGGTAAAAATAATTGCTAGCATACACTGAAACCTATTGTTAAAAAAAACAAATCAGTGGTTTGTGCACATCTTATGAAGAAGACATGTTTAAGATTTTCTAAACAAAATCAGAAGGTTAAAGTTAAAGCATACTCCTCAAGCACAAATGAGGAATCAACTATTTGCATTCTCAACATACTAACGTTTTAGTGCCTTTAAAACTGAAAATGCATTAAGAAATACTCTGAAACTTGAGTAGTCAACACTCAAGTCTACTATAATTTTAAAAGTGATTATTTTTAGCATAACCACACTAGCAAGTTATTCTGTATATTTCAGTGAAGCAAAGCTTTAAAAAAGTTGTAGAGAAATAGATAATTTCTTTTTTGTGTGTTTTAAGGGAGCAATAAATCCTCTCCATAAAGATTATTTACACAAATGCAAGAGCAAACTTTCTGAAATAAGAGTTTGGGATTTTTATTTTTTTTCTCCAAAGATTCCACCACATATGATAAAAAACCAAAATGAATGTGTATTCCTGACCACATTGATAATGTCACAGCTAGAATCTCATCAGCTAGTTTATGACAAGGAACTGCAACAGGTGTAAACAAAAAACAGGTCCCTACATCGGGACAAAGCTTGGTTGCAGGTTGACTGTATGATACTAATATCAAAAGCAAGATTTAGAGTAAACTCATCTGGAATTCAGACCCAACTGAGGGAACAGTGAAAACGACACAGTGAAGGTACACTTAGGTGCAGTTTCATGCTGGTGACTTCTTTTTTTTTTTCCTCTTTTTATGCTTAGAGCAGATTTAAACCAGGAGTTGCATATCCAATGACACACACAATTCAAAACTTAAGTGACCATTAGCACATTTGTACACATACTTACATAAAACTTATTTACATATTCTAAACAAAGTTCCATTTTAACAGTTGAAGTCTTTTAACACATGAAAGAAGATAAGCTACTACAAAGAATGCATAAAGGGATCACAAATTTTCCACAAGCATATAAACACACGTTTTAAAGTGCTTTCTGGGTGCTTCAGATTAACTCCTTGCAGTATGAGCTTCTATAGTAGTGCTGTTCCAGTCATTACAAAAGTATTTAAATCATTCCCCTTCAGGTGCATTGTGAGTTCAAGAAAAATGACAACACCATTGATGTAAAAGTTTTAGGCTTTACCAACATAAACATATACATAAGTTCAGGTGAAGTTGTCAAATACTTTGGTTTAGCATAGCTTGGGATAAATATTTGATAGAACAGAAATTGCACCTCTCCACTCTTAAGTTTTTTACTAAAAAAATACCCCAACATAAATTGACAGTATTCTTTGGTAAAACCAGGACATTTGGCCAGTTTGCGGTACAGCTATTTATTAAAATAGTCTAAAAGTGAACAAATGCCACTGCTGTACTGTCAATTTACAGGAATAACCATTCCTTATTCGGTGGGGAGTATCAAAACATTAAGCTTAGCAGTTGCTATATAACAAGCTGAAACACCTTCAGCAACCATCACAGGGGATCAATAATGTTTCAGAATACTTTTTGCTTAACATTTATCCTTTACATTACAAAAACTGGAAAATGCTCTATGCCTGCAGACAAGTCCGTTACTTTGCAGTGACTACAGAAACATTATTCAATGGTGTACACTTAGGTTTCTGACAAGCATGTAACAAAAACCAGGAATATGGTGTGCTGACCAACCAATATTCAACTGCACCGTATTTGTGCATCGCCTATACTAAGTACTAAGAAAAGCCTATTAAAAATTCAGTTAACTGCTACAAGTTAGGTGAATATATAAAAACAGAGCAGATATACAAGTATAACACTGAACATACTGTACTTTATTAGCACAAAAAGCCAGAACAAGGCACAGCAAGCAGAAAAATACATCAATAGAAGGGTTAGTGTAGCATACAAGAATAACGTTTATTGTACTTGCAGCCAAAATGTTCCCTACCTCGCACAGGTCACTGCCATAGAGAAGTAATAACACACTGTAGCAGCTGGTAAAGAAACTAGGGAGCACTCATAATTGGTACAAAACATTAAACAGGGGTCAGGGCATTCCAACAGAATTTTAGTGCAAAAATGTCTAAGACAGAACTATTTTAAGTTCCATCTTCAATTAAATAAGCAAACAGAACTTGGAATCCTGTTTCCAAGTAATCTGTTGAAACTATAATCAGTGCATATTACTTCAAAACATTTTTAAAAGCGCAAATGGAAAAATATTTACAAATAAAGTGTAACAGTACCTTTGAAACCTGACATTTTTTTCAGATATGTCAGATTTTGTATTCTGATTATAATTCAACCACTTGTCATTTTCTCCATAAAAATATCAGACGATTTTAAATAATTAAACATTTCTTCTCTTCACTATTACCTTCCACTGTAAGTTACTAGCAGTCAAGCCACCAAATTCTGTTTTAGGAAAAAGACACAACCTTTGTTTCATAGCAATAATCTAATCCCGTGTCCTGCCACTGAATCAGTAATTCACACTGGAAGGTATTTAACTGTCCAAGACAGCATTACTTCTGCTAACAATGCCACTTAAATCTCCAAGTGTTTAAAAGAGAATTACAGTACTGAGCAGGCATATTCAAGTCTTAATGATTAGGAAACCTTATACACTGAGAAAAGCATGATTCATCTGTTAGCATCAAAGCACCATTAACTCTTAATGGACTGCTTCTAATGAACTGCTCTTCATTAAAAGAAAATATACTCTTATTCACTAGTATTTGGAAACTTGTTTGTGAGCTAAATTAGTACTTTGAGTAGTGGAAAGTTTTCAAGAAGATCATTTTAAAAAAATACTTCAAATATTAGCAAAAATGCTCCTCTAATAAAGCCTTTCTTTATTAGCATTACATGAATGCCCCATGGAAAATGCCTCATAGTTTCTTCATCCAATTACTACAGCTATAAAAGGGAAACAAAATATTTAGAAATTAGCAAAAATATTTTCATTAGGCCTTAATGAAAAACGTGCAGAATCATGTCTGCTTATTGTTTCCAAGAGGCATCACAACTTAGTTTGATTAACAGCAGGCAGCATCTGACAGGATACTAACACTCAGCTTAAATAGGATATTGCTGAAAAGCTAGACGTTGTTGGTGCGCTTGCTGCAGTTAAACTGTAACACACAAAAAAAGCATATTCTAGAAGCTTATTCTGATTTCCATTTACTTTGTTTTTATAGGTTCCCGCTCCAGCCATCGCACCCTGACTTTTTGTTTGTAGTGATACTCCTTTAGAAAGTCTTGCAACATTGAGGGTAGAGGAAGGTCATCAATTCCATCATACGTAGTGCACCTGCAGATTACTGCCCGGCAGATATACTGCAGACTAAAGGGGAAAGTCCTGTTCAGAGATACAGTAAGCAAGGGTTCAAAGAACATGCAGGAGCTAGGGTCTTTGTAGTGTTCCAGAAGCCCTGTAACGGTGGAGGAGTGAAACACACAGGGATCATGGGCATCAAAACTAAAGTTGTGATTCCACTGCTCAATGCGTGCATGTAGTGAGCGGTTGTAACGACGGAAGCTCACAGAGAAGAGGTAGTCCTCTTGCGCAGAATCCCTGAGCAAAAATGTGCCTTCGGGTTTACCCTCCAGAAGTGCTTCTGCTTCATAGCGGTCCATCACACCCCAGTAACACGGGTTACCTGTGATCTGAAGTAAGTCTGGCACAAGGCAATGGATGTAATCAATTTGAGTGTGCACTTTCCAAGCCCCCTGCCTGCTGATGTGGCCGTGGCTCTCTCCAGACATCTGACGCTGCTTCTGCCTGCGCGACTGCAGACAAAGCGTTGTTGTGTCCTCTTCGGAGTCACAGTTCCCTGGAGATGTTATGCTTTTGTCCCCGGTTAGCTCAGTCATACCAGGGGCTAACTTTGGTCCCAGTTTATACAACGGATTAACCTGTGCTGTAGCTTCAAAAGTATGTATTTGGGCGTTGGGAGGGGGATCAACCCCTTCTTCAATACTAAGTCTACGTCTCTCTCTGAGCCTGTCTTCCTCGTCTTCTGTGGAAACCAAGGAAGGATCAAACGTGTCAAAAAATGTTGAATGAGGACTCACAGGCGCTGTGTGTTGTTTAATCAGATGCCACTTCTGAGCCAGATCTGAGCCTGCAGGAAAAGGGCATTTCTCGAGCATTAGTTCAGAGAGATGGATCTTTCTTTTGTTAGAAAACAGAGGTTTGGACTGTTTGCTGTAAGTTCTCATGGGAAAACATAGTCCAACGGTATCTTGTAGACGCTGTCGCAGAGAACGGCTACCTACTGTCCTGTTTGATACTGCATCCATATCATGGACAGAGCTCACCCCATACCTTCTCTCCCTCCTCTGCAAACCACTTCGTGTTCTACCAAATCTTTTCTCGGTATCCAAGGAGCTCTGGGTCTTGGTAGAGCAGGAATGCTTCTTCTTCCCACCCCAAGGAGCATGCCGAGAATAAGAGTCCCTTCGAGCAAGTCTAGCTCCCGTGGTGACACACGAGTCATTCTCTTTCTCAATGCTTATTTCAACAATCTGAGGAATTTCTGTGACACAGTTTTGGTTCCGCCTTGCTGAATTCTTTGACGGACTTAAACCTAATTGCAAAGCAATGTTTTCTCTCAAAGGGCTGCTGGGTTGTTGTTGAGCCAAGTCAGTTATCTGGATAGCTTTCTCTTTAGCAGATGAGCAACTATTGGAGTTCACAACTACATTCTCATTTTGGCTTCCACCCTCATGACTGAAGAGATTCTGGCACCTGTATTTGAAATTGTTCCACATCTTTCCCACTTTATCCATGGATTATGTTATCTAAATTCAAGAGGAGAAGAAATATTAAAATAAAAATATTGTTTAAAAAATGAGGATACATCTTCAGTTATCAGTCAAATTACAGACACAAGACGACAGTTAATTGAACACATTACCTTTGAATAACTGCCCTACTGTTTGTATGGTTATGTGGAAGTGACATGCATCGCACCATTTCAATATTTAGAAAAATTACCGTGAAGAAAATGTTTGGGAAGTTAGAAACATTGTCTTTACAAGCAGACCCTCCCATTTTTCTGTAGGCACATAGGTATGTCTGCATAGTTGTATTTGACAGACAGGAAATCTGCAGTCTAAAATTCTTCATCTTAGAAAGAATTTCTAAGTCATATGTAAGGTATGACTCTCTCATACTCAATAAGCAGCAGTAAAACAAAACCTGAAAATGAACTATTCAAGCTACTCTAAACTATGAGTGTAGCTAGCGAAATCCAACAAGTGCACTGAAAATGTCCAGATACACCATCTAAAAGAAAAAGCTCCAGCCATAGGTCAGATATATTCCTATTTTTGTGCCTTTTTTTTTTTAAATCTTGTAACTTATAGCTTGGAATTTAGGGGGAAAAAAGCATTCAGCATTCTTAGATGAGGCAATCTCCAAAAGACAAGGAAAGGCAGTAAGGTATCAGCAGAATTTTAGAATTATAAAGTCTCTGATATATTAATAAAAGCCATACATATGAAACATCAAAAAAACCCCAACCCAACCCAAACAAACTCTCTGGCTTTATTACTGAAGATACAAAAGAATGAAAGAGCCCAAGGAGCTTTTCTATCTTTAGTAAGAGAACTTAAAAAGAAAGCAGCTCCTCAGCAGAAACACAAAGACAGTGAATCATGAAGATACGGTAAAAAAGATAAAAAACATTAGTAGTGTGTACTCTGCAACTACTTCTTTAGAAACAGAGTTTGATAACTAGAACAAGACTGCCAAAAACACAGGACTGCCCTAGGACAGAGAGAAACAGGCTAATTCTGTACTAAAAAAAGTCAGACAATGCCAAGCTAAATTAGATTTAATTAAGTTCTGAGGGAAGTGCTAAACTTAAAGGACTAAAACATGTTATCTTATCTAACTTAACTCTTAACGGAAACTGCTCTGCTCTTTGGAAACATTATTTTGAAGCAACATTCCTCTGTTGTTGCAGTTCTTTTCTGTTCACAGCTAGAAAGGAATCTGAAACAGTGATCGAATGCACTGGGTCTCATGAAATAATGTGGATGGTAAACAAGCAAGCAATACTCTAGCAATCTAGTCTAGGAGTCCTCCCTTAAGATAGAAGCACAGCTGTAAGCCCGTGACTTTATAGCACAATCTACTGAGACTGGGGAAGAGTTAGAGGCACAGCTTACATGAGAATCATGAAAGGATAATGAACGTGAAAGACTTAACTGGTATAGGAACAGGAAGCAAAGGCTTTCTTCCCCACCCCTTCCTCAGATACTTCAGCAAACCCAGCAAGCTAGGTATCTACATCCAGTTGCATAAAATAAAAACCATGAGACTTAATTTAGTGTGGATGCAGGGAAGTGGGAGAACCAGGCCTTAACAGCCTCTGGCAATCACTGGTTGCCATGGTAATTAGGTAATAAATTACCTAGAACACAATGCTAATGACAATCTGAACAACACCTAAGTAGTTAAGGAGGGAGACACTTGCAGATAAATATTATACAAAAAGATGCTATAGAGTTCTGTGCATATGTAAAAGTGGAAGTCTGTAAGCAAATGAGCAAGGAATGTCTTCCTGATTAAAAAAAACCTCTCCTAAATCTGTTTTTTCTGGAGCTGTCTGTCCCAAGATGGGGGACAGGGGGTGTTCTAAGAGCAGCAGAACTAATAAAGTCGGATCACGTACAGATTTGTAGGAATCATACAACCATGTATCATGCCATTGCAATAATCATCCCTGTTTGCAGTGTCTCAGAATATCTACACTGACCAGAAGGCAGCATATGTTTGCTGGCTGCCAGCCTGTCAACACAGTGTATATAAGGTTGACTTCTACCCACTTTTCTCTCAAGTTGTACATTTCTTTCTCTTCCTAGTCACAGAGATGTTTAAAGTTCTGGGGAAGGGAAAAAGAAGAGAGTATAGAACCTCCATTCCCTTGGGAAATCAGGCTAGAAACAGTACCCATCCTTTTGACAATGAACTGGAATTACTTTCTAACCAAACAGTCATACACTATTCAGTGATGTCTTTTATTCTAAACTGCTTATTACTGCTCTTCCTTTGCACTATTAGTTTAGAATGTCTTTAGGCTGTTAAACGCGTGGAAAGTTCTCTTCACTTGCCCAGAAAGCTTCAAGAACAAAGAAAAAACAACAAACCCCCAACCCACAAAATCCCCAACATACTGCCTTGACAGACTGTACTTTTCAAAAGTTAAACTTAAAAGGCTTAACTAGTTTTCGTCATACTCAAGAGAATATAGATACTCTTCTTACCCAGAAACGCATACGAGTCAATGTATCTTGTCTTGAGCATATACCTCAACATGAACTTGCTAGTTTCTTCCTCTGAGTTGTGGACATGATTACTACAAAGAGAAAAAAAATATTTTTGTTAGGGGTTAGAATATCTTTTAATTTAGATATTTACAATTAGTCACTGGTATCAAAGGGATATTTTACTAATTGTATCTTAAATGTGTGCATGTAACTGCCTGCTCATTATATATTTTTTATGCATATTAACAAAACAAAAATCTTCACAGAACCTTTCATCCATTAACAGCATTTGTCAAATAAGAGTCCATGAGAGAACCCTCAAATGAAGCTTTTGAGAACCAAGAGCAAAGCCACAGCATCTGAAGTGCCAGGCACAATGGGCATACTCAGGCCTGTAAAAATGGTTTTCCCACATTCAGTCTCAAGTCCAAAGCAGTGGTTCCCAAGTTGTGGTTGGCAACGTTGTCAGATCACCTCATACTGCCTCTCCTCCTTGTTTCCAGCTGCTACATCACATCAAAAGGCAGCTAAAAATACACACTTTTCTAATATTACTTTTCCAGGTAAGCAACTGCTGCACTTGCCACAAGGATGTTATATGATTGTGAAGCAAGAGGAATATGAACCATGATTCTAAAAATGGGAAAGTGGAATACAAGACAAGTTCTTTATTAGAAGAGTAGGTCAGCATTTCCCTAAAATAATCATCATTGTTTTTCAGAAATCTAAGAGGAGTTGAGGGATTTAGTATGCTCGCACCACTCTCAGAAGTCTAATGGTAACAGGACAGAGGAGAATAATTTGTTTCTCCACACTATAACCAAGTCCAGGACAGCAGTAAGAGTTAACAGAAAACATTGAGAACTTATAACATTTTACACGCAGAACAGGAAGAATATTAAAATATGATGTATATTTACTGGAATAAAAAACTGTGGGGTTGATCACTCACTAGGTGAATATTAGAAGTTAATATTCCCAGGCAGAAACTCCAAAGTAATGGCAGAAAAATACTAAACGCTATTAGTTTTCATTCACCTCCAGAAGCACTAAAATCATTGAAACACTTCTAAAGTTAGGCCATACTACTACTATTGAAAGATTCCATAAAAATAACCTTTTCAGAGAGCAACAGAGTTACAAGTACAAAATCTTAGTAGAAAATGAAGATAAAAGCAAATGTAAAGTTCTTGTGCAACTTCAGCATTTACACCCATTTCTTTTTTCCCCATTAGGTTCCTAGCAAGTCTACAAACACAAGACAGTAGCACATACTATAATTGGTTCAGAGCAAGGCCTTAACAGAGCAAACAAAAGGTAAAGTTGCTAGAGTAAGGGCTATACAATTCTCAGTAAAGCCTTACTTAAAACATTAGGTCATTCAGGCCTCTGAAGAAATAACTTGCATTCTGAATAAATGAGTAACTCTGGTTTAATGGGCACAGGTGGCAAAGGGGCTGCACTCTAACCATTTTAACTCATTAAAAATACAAAAGGGACAAAGACGCTTATCTTGAAATTTCATACATTACTATTACTCCTCAGTTCTGCTCAGAAACATGAACAGTCAACGTATCACATCACCATTGCCAGCCAGCTGACACAGCCTGTCCGACAGGCTGTCCAGTGGCTCTGGAGGGAGCGGCTGCTTTGGGAACCATCCTTTGCTAATGGAAAACAGTTTCTTGAATTTGGGTGACTGTCTCAGTTAAGTTTTATTTTAACACAAGGTTGAGAGGTTTAAGTCATTGGTAAAGTATAATATTCCATCTAGTAATTTAAAATTAGTTTAAATCAGGGTGCAACAGATGTGTGGTTTCACAGATTTCTTGTGGCAGCATGAAGATTGACAAAATACAAATTACTTCTGAACTAGCCCTAAAGCCATCCTAGTTTTACAAAGGAGCACTGCCAGTGGTTATTTTAGCTGAAACAGAAAAGAAATGATTCCACCAAAATCCACAAAGTGAATTCCTCAATTTGTATGTTTTCTAAGAAAAATAAAAGTTATACTAATGTTCCTAAAACAATCTTTTTTCAGCTAAAAAATATCTGTATCTACTTCAAATGGGCATAAGTTATCTTAAAAAAACAACAGGTAGTAAGCACTCTACAGAGATTACAGAAGCAATGAGCAGTAGTATCTTAATGCTATATTCCCATTTGCAGTAAATGTAGAGACGTTCAAAGCCATGGTTTGCATAAGCATAGTCTTCAAGTATTTTGATCGTACAAATGCTGAAACTACAAAGAGAGATAGGAAAACCATTTGTGTAATATGATTCAAATAAAGACAACAGTTAAAACCTGTTTGTAATCCAGAACTATCACATGTTAATAAATTACTGTTAAAACTCAGACCACTCTTGACAGAATTGTCACAAGATCTAGCTGGAGCTTTCTGCCTGTGACCTCCTAGGAGGAACAGTCAAAGCCAGGGCTGTACTCTGTCCTAAAGATAATACACTCATTTCACAGTGTTACCCAATTCAAAATTAGCTGAATTCAAAAATTAGGTAAATTACATTCAAAATATTAACTCGTAAAAATGTATCATCTTCACAAAAGCTGATACACTGCATCACCCATGACACCTTACAAAGCAAGTATGCTTATTTCAAGACCAAGAATCTACAAGATTCTTTATTTTGGTATTGGCATATGATGATAGCTTCAAAACATTGAAAGATAACGAGGACTAAACACTGAAGGAAAACAAAACCAGACAATTCTTACAAGTCAAGAAAACAGTAACTTGAAAGGGGAGGGAAAAGAGGGGAGGAGAGAAATCAGTGTCTCTGCTCCTGCTAGCATTGAACTAAACAGTGGGCCAGAAGCCCACCCAGGCAAGCAGGCTAACACAGTCAGTGACACTGGTGTACATCACCTTGGATCATGGAGGTAGACGTAAAAGGAATGGAGGGAGACTACACTTCTATTTGGACTGCTCCTTACTTTAAAATGATTCACTTAGTGATGACGAGAGACTCCATTATTAGTAAGACATTTGTTTCCATTAAAGTATGCTTCCTGAAGAGGTTAATGTCCTATTTGCACATTGCCAAATGCCTGCTATAGGCTACTGCTCCTAGGGATGCACTAACAAAGCTGCTCACATCAGCACTCCACAACCTTATTCAGTCAAAATGAATAAGGCTGGCAAACACCTACTGTTCAAAGTAACCCACTTGAGGACGAAAGAAAGGGCAATACTAAGGATTACAAAGCAGTTTCCTCCCTTCCAATACACATTCCAGAAATAATGAATTACTACTGTAATACTAGAGACAACATTTCTTAAAAAAAAAAAAGTATGTTGGCTTAAGTGGAACCATGCATTCTTCTACACACACACAAAAATGTGCTCGTTGCAGACAGCTTGAAGAACTGATTTGGAGGGCTGGAAGGAGGAGGTGGCTGTTATTTTTTTAACTAGACAAGGTAAAGGGGCCAAATGTTTCACGTGGCCATGAAAGCCTTACTAGGGCAAAGTACTACTGTTTTTTTCCTAGCAGGCTCAGATAATTTGGAAGTGCTGTTGCATAGGGAGAAGAATCTGAAGGTCTGAACCCCCAAATCAAAACTGAGACCTGCCAAGAAGAGGTAAAGGATACTGAGCTGTAATTCCAAAAACACACGAAATTGGCTTAAATCAGCACTGCAACCAAAAGAAATGGCACCAGCCTCTTCCTGGCCACCTGTGCTGATGCAGAGGTGGTCTGTACACCATATGGCTGCTCAGTCAACCAGCTCAAGGAACTGATCCAGATTAAAATGAATTCTCAGAAAAAGTCTCAATCATTTACTCCATCTGGTTTATTACTCCTGTATAAACATTCATGTTAACAAAAGGGAGGAACGGATAAGGAGGGAGGAAGAAGCAGCCAGGGCAAGACTGCTTCCTTCCACAGCAGCACTGGTTAGTTCTGCTCATTATATTAAGACCTTAGATGGCTACTTTGAAGAGAAATCACAATTTGAAGTCTACATATTAATCAATTGTCGGGCTCTGGCTATGACAAGAGAGATTAGAATTCTACTTAAACTGCTGCTTTGAACATTCATGTTGAAAGTTTAGCCACTGAAAACATTTATTTCAAAAATAAAATGCTGAGTTTGCTTGATGTGTCCTGCTAAAACACAGAGAAAGCAACAAGTTTCAAGGACTTAAGCTGGCAGACTGTCAAGTCAAAGAAAAATAATATTTTGCCATTGTTCCAACCTGAAAGTAAGTAGTAATCTCCACCCCCTCCTCCATGCAGATTCACAACGAGTTAAAAAGCAGTCTTAGCTTGGATAGCTGATGTTCTGCCACTTTTTTTCCAAGCAGCTACACATTGGTAATATCAGTTCAAAAATATCGCTCCAAGATATTTTGAACAGTGGGCTACATCCCTGTAGCCCCTTACTAAGCTTTGAGGTTCAAAAAGGACAGTGTCAGGACTATGTGTGTTCACATGTTACATTAGAAAATACTGTACAGTTGCCATCCATTTCTGTTCAGAAAATTTAAAATCCCTGAAACAGAAAAACCATCAATGGAAGAACAGAACATGAAGAACACTGAACCAAAACCAGAGTTATTTCTGAAGTATTCTTTTTCCCTGTACTTACACAAATCTAGTGGATAATAATACAACCATCATGAACAAAGCTAGTATTTCTAACTACCTAAGGATCACAGAAGCAAGCATAAATTTCAGATATTAATACAGAAATAATGTTATCTACAGATCTACTGAGAACTCCACATAGTGGTAGATACCTATGGTAGAAGCTCTGCAAATTCAAGACAGTGATGCATATTAATTCCAAGTAAAGATACCCTCAAATCATTTAGGCAGTATCCTGAGGGCCACTCATCACAATATGTAAATCCACACAAAGAACAATAAACAGAAGCAGTTTCCTTTAACTCATCTCCACACACCCTAAGTACGCAACTCTTAACTTCACCTTATCATTCAAAAAAAGTAAAAGAAAAAGCATTAAGTTATAGCAAAGTAAGGTACCCGCTATGGAAGAGAACACTAGGCGACTTGCTGAAATAATGTTTTCTGTACTGCTATGTTTAACTCTCCTCAAACAGAAGCTGCCAATATACTTTTCTAAAATTATGTGGGTAGAATAAATGGTTCCAGTCCTCTTGAAGACCTCTGCAAAAGCTGTAAGTACTGAGAAAAAGTTACGAAGCTCTCCCCTAGCAGGGCAGAATTTGTTTCTAATTTTAAGAACACTAAATGAAGCATATCCTTCTCTATCAAGTTCTAAAATATAAATAGGCCTCACATTGATATAGAGAGTTATCTAATGGTTATTTGTATGTAATCCTTGGTAGTTCTGAGTTAAGGAAAAGCATACCTTAATAGCTATGCCTCACTAAAAGCAAAGGAAATTGGAAGCCAAGTTGGAAAGATGGGTCAATCATATCCCACATCCTTCACTAGCTCAGTAGAAACATCCAATTTAAGCTATTTTGCAAACAGAGCATCTAATTCAACTGAAAACTGGCTATTCTGTAAACAGATAGTTCCTTTGTTCTGAAATCAACTTACACTCTTTTAAGAGTCTTGTTTCTTCAAACTACATTTTTCAAAACCTCAACAGTCTGTCTAATGCCTCTCCCTGGCCACAGTACCCTTGCCCCCCACCATCTTACAAGCATCTCCTTTATACACAGGGCTCTTCTCATGCATGCAGCTACCTCCCATTTCCCTTCTATCTGACCAAGCAAAAGATTATATTCTCCAAGGCAAACAAGCTAGCTGTCACCTCTTAAAATTGATGAAATTGATGTATCTACAATGGTGACTACGTAGGAAAATGCAGTATTGCTATTCATGCAATTTGCAAGAAATTAAAACCAGCCACCCTTCTTTCAAATTTGATAGAAATGGACCCAAAAGTTCAAAAGTTTCTAGAACCACAACTGAGAGGAGTGACAGTCTAAATTGTGATTTTTTAGAAACTGCAATTAAAGAAGTTAGTGCTAACCTGAAGACTAAATATTGCCTCTAGAAAAAAACCAAAACCAACTCTCTTGCACTATAAGTTGCTCAGTTCATAAATTCACTATTTTTGATGAAATTAAAAAACCCACTCAGGTTTTATGGATAGCATCCGTATTCTTTGTTCACTAATAACGTTACTGGAGCAAAGCACTCAATAGTAGCAAGATCATATGCATGTGTAAAAGACAAGAAAACTCAGGAAAATTCCACAACTAAAAATGAGCTGCTCTTTGCAGCAACATAACTTATTTGTAATGTTTAAAAATATGAAACATTTAATTACAATTTATAGTACAGATAGATTAACGGATGACACGTAAATTGGTCAGATCCCCTTGTGCCACTGCAATACTGAAGAGAGATTAAACTTCAAGCTACTGGGGAGAAAACTGCTGGACCAGCTGGGTCTTATCTGGCTACAACTACACTCTACATGAAGTAGAAGGTGGCCTGGGATGGACAGTTCTGATGGCATCCACAAATTTAAAAAGTGACCTTCATAATGACTTAACTCCCAACTTACATTCTCTCATGCCATAACTTTAACAAGTAAACTCTATCACTATAGCAACACTAGTAACCTTAGATCAGTTTCTGTATAAAACATGTTTTCATAAATAGAAGCATATTTGAATCACTGCAGAATGAGACCAGGGGATTTAACCTGAAAAGTACTTGGCAAGCAAGGAGTTAAAATTCTGCCTAAGACTACCCCACAGCTGCTGTCAGCAGTCAGGCTTGTCAAAAGAAGCTCTGGGCTTTCTTGACAAGACTAATTGGCAGCAAGCACCTGGTTCCCCAGGCTGGGCCGGGGTAGGTAAAAGAATATAAACCCTGCAAAGAAGCAGGAGAAGCAGCTGGAAGGCTGCCAGTAGGTCTAGCCTGTTTCGTGTTTTCACTTTGTTCCACAGGCAACTTTATCCTCCACTATACCCAGTTAGAGCTATCAGAAACACTTTTCTGCAACTTTCCAGCTGAAAGAAACCCATGCTTTACAGTTTGATACCTGTGAGCTCTGTCACTGCACACCCACCATGCCTTGCTGTGCAGGGTCATGCTGCTGCACTGCCAACTGCAACATCAACACTATTATTAAATTGCAGCAGAACTGAAATTTTGGTTTTCAAATGCCACCAAAAAAATTAACTAAAGGTGCTATTATAACTTTAAAATTATGAACTAATATTCCAGAAAATCAAAACTAAGACCCTCCTGGGTATTCTGAATGTTGGACATATAAAGCAGGGCAATGACAGCTTGTGATACATAGCAAATTAGAGTGCATCTTTAAAGAAAGGGAAAACAAGTAAAGAAAACCCCAACATTCTGGAAACTAGCTAAAAGTAGGCTACATGAGGGACTTCAAGTCAGACTTCCAGAAGTGTGAAAAGACACTTAGAACATATTTTGACCTCTACTAGGAATCATGATTTCAGTGACTGTGAAGCTTTCTGAAATGCTGCCCTTTGCTTTTTTGCAATATTAAAATCAGGTAAAAAAAAAATTAAACCATTAGCCTTCGAGGTTCAGCCCCTGAAGTAGGGAGATTTTTCTTAGGAGTAAGGAAAAAAAATCAGTTTGTTAGCTTAGCAAAGTCTTATATTATTGAATCCACAAGTGTCTAATTATATATGCACACACACAAAAATTTATATAATATACACATGACATCAATATACTTCAGAATTTTATTTTTTGTGCAAGACAGTTTAAGTATAAATACTGAAAATTCAGAACTGAATTTCTATAAAGCAAAGTGCTCAGCAGATACTTTATCTATCTATGCCTCTGCCAAGTCCATGTTTTAGGTGTTCTACTTGTAGCTTGCTAGTCAAGAATTCCAACAATGTACAGTAGCATGACTATTTCCATAAATTAAATAACTAGAGATATGTAGAATTACGGTGTTTGTGAAAACAAGAGATTGTAATAGAACTGCTTGATAGTCAAACCACTGGCATCATGATAACAAACTCACCCTAGGAGCCATGGAGTATGCTGCTCTGTTTTTAAATGAACACATTATATAAACAATTGTACCATTCCTTTAACTGATAGTGATGTTAAACAGTACTAATACAAAAATCCATTAGCAATCTTTAAAAAGAAAAAGCTCAGGGCAGTGAGATTATAAGTTACTAAATTTAGAGTTACTGCTCTAACAGTAACAAAAAAAAAATGTGAAGAGTGACAGCTCAGTAAAGGATCCAGCTCCTTGCAATACCTGCTCTCCTGTATTCTGCACCTTTACACAAGGATGACTAATGAGTAATTGTTGTCTACTCATGAATAAGGAGACTTCCATATTTTAAAATCTTTTTTAAAAGTAACTTTTCTCGTGCCACACAAAACAAGAATGCCCATGATTCAAAACACAGTATTAGGATGTACCATAAAAGCTTCAAGCAAAAAAAAAATCTAACTCTTCACATTGTCAAAAATGTAAGACTACGACTACATGCACAGGATATGCATTAGAGAGATTGAACAATCATTGGTAAGAAAAACAGGTCTGTCTTTCCTTTTAAAAGCATCTTGCCTCAGCCCATTACAACTGAGGTGTTAACTAGTTTATTATGTTACTATCTTATAGTCAGGGAGCTGGATCCTACTACATAGTAAGATGCAAAGGAAGTGATACTTTCTGTCAAGATGTGGCTACATCTTCGTGGCCTTACATAATGCAATCAGTTACATCAAAACTATTTGAATGAAATGCTTATTCTAGGAAAGAAGCACCTGTGTATGTTAAGTAAGTGAGCCCCCACAGGATGAGAATTTTCTAAGAAAAATGTACATTTGGCTAGTTCCTAAATTCTTCTGAAAATAAAATACATAAATGCTTTGCCTTTTGATGTCTTCTACCTAATCTTAAAGCTGACTCCAGCTTTCACTAAGGATTGTTGCACTGAGACCTACTCATAGACCAATAACCCACTGGTTAGCTAACGTGCATTCCTATTAATCAAGAGGAAAATGGCTTATCTGAAAAAGGCAACTCACTAACCAGTGATACCACTGTAATACCCACACACAAGAGCTCATTCAGTACTGGAAAGCCACCAAGTATCTATGAGCTCCTGTCTGATACAGGTAAATTTAAGTTATAGGCTGCAGGAATTCCTTGAAGACACAGCAATGGAATGGACTAGAAAAATTAATCTTTACAACAGCACTACCAGCATGAGACTAAAGTTTGCAGCACCACATAAAACTGAGCAAACCTAAATCAGACAACAATCACTGGATGATGAACTTCTCAGAGAGCGGGTATTTAACAAAACAACCCAAACCCAAACCAAAAAACCCACACACAAAACCAAACAAACCCCACACCACAATGGAGACAGAGTGAGTGATTGATGTCATTTCACCAGATAAGCTTGAGGTGATAATTTACTATCCCCTGCACCAAAGGAACAGAAGAGCACAGGTGTCTCTACATTGTTTCTCATCAACAGAATTTAGCCATAGCCAGTGCACCCTAAGGGTGATAGTCCATGATAACTAACCTACCATTGCTTTGCCGCTATCAAAAGGGATACTCCTGCTTCCCTTCCATCCCTCTTCTGCATCAGTTCCAACATTTATCTGGCCTCTACTTTCACTATAAGCTAATTAATGGATGCACCAGACAAACAGCACTTCAGCTAGGAGAAAGCAGCCAGAAGAGACAAGCAACTGTGATGGTAGGACTAGCTTGGAGGTCTTATGCAAAGAGAGAAAGGGAGAAGAAACATCTCTACCATCAACAGTGAGATGTTAATGCTGGTTCAGCCATTTCTGTGAAACCCCACTCCTTAATGTTAAACCAGATTCTCCTCATACCAGGAAACATGTTTTATTAAATGAAAGTTGTAATTGTGCAGCCAAAAGATAAAATGAAGCGTTGAGATGAAGACTCACATAGAAAAACACTGTACATTTCAGAAGAACCAGGAGCCGTAACACTAACAGGAAAAACTAATAACGAAAATACAAGAACTATTCCTCTTCATTTTTTCAAAAAGACATTAAACTGTTACCTAAAATACCAGACAATTTACATAAACATTTTCAAGAAGACTGGGACAACCCGTTCAGTAAACAACTTCAGGAAGCTATGATCCTTAAGCATCCTCCATGATGAAAAATAATTTGATTCTTGACATAGAAATGTAAGGTTCCTCAATTTATCATAGGAGACACATGGCAGTTTCCACATCTAGCTACTGTCACATAGTGGCCAGGAGTTCCTGATGGAAAAAATGCATTTGTAAATGAAAACTAAGAATTCTTGAGGTACCCATGATTAGCAATAACTTGAGCATCCCCCAAACTTTAAGGGAGTCTACCAGTCAGGTGGAGGGAAGGAGGGGAAAATCAGAGAATACTGCTTAGTGTACATAAGACTGCAAATTTCTGATAGCACTGTCATCAGTGGCACATAGGCATACAGGACTAACCTGTAGGTAACTTAAAATCCATCATGATTTGAAGAAAAATTAAGATTTACCTTCATAAGATAAACAGCCAGACTAGAACGTATTTCGGCAAAACCTGTCTATTCTCTCCTATACTGAATGAACACGGAAAAGAAACTCCTGCTCAACTGGATACTAAGTTCCTGTGAAGCTTTAAAACTCAGTGAAAGCTATTCTTACACAACTTCAAGCATCTAGATAATCGGCATGGCTACAGGGGAAAGGCATTTTTAAAAGGATACTTTCAGCTGTACAGTGTCAACAAGCACAGCCATCTTTCTTAAAGCTTGAAGTAGCCACCTCAAAAGCAGCAGGCAAAGTCAGCCTATTTGGTGGGCTTAAAGTCTTTTTCCCAATAAGAGGGACATGTCTTTCAAAACATTTTTTTCCCCCCTTTTAAAAATAATTTATTTATTACCTCACCTAATGCTTCCTATTATCAGACCACGTTCAGTGTCTTTCTGTAGCTTTCTGATTTGGTCTGAATGTTATAGGCCATGTAGCTACCTGAAATAGCTCTTTCAAAAGGTTTGGACATTTTCCCTACGTTTCAGCTGTCTTAAAAAACCCTACCTCATCACCTTACAAATTCAGGAAGTATGGACCATCCTTATAGAAGTACAGCCAAACTTGATCCAGTTTGGAACTCCTGAAGTGAAAAACTTTTAAGTTCATTGTTTCAGTAGTCTTTCCAGATTTTATCGGTTAAGGTCTCTAAAGAATCTGATCGAAGTTTTTTTTCCTATGAGTGCCACAGCAATCAGTACCGATCAAGTGTGCATACCCTGCTGGTATGAAATGCTTCAGTATGCTCTCTACAACCCACTGTGACACATTAGTATGACAAGTGGCATCCTTGTTATGCTCAGAAGTAATGTATCTGCATACAGGAGAAGCCAAGCTTTAGCCCAGTATGGATACCTCACCTTCTCTAAAGGAGGTCTTAACACAGTTAAAAAATCACAGTCAACAGTACAGGTGTTGGTAGGGCTCTTGGAGGTATTGGAGAGCTGATGGGACAGGAAAGGAGGAGGAATGAGTTCATGATTCCAGAGTTAACATGGGCCGGGGCTGCCTTGCAGAGATGTCCCACCAGGCTTTGTGTCATAAGACCCCCTTCAACCCACTAATTAACTTGAGACAATTCTGGTTCCCAGCCTCTGCACAGCTTACTGAAGTCCAGAGGTGTACTTGAAAGAAAAATCCTGCTGAGCACACAGAGTGCAGACAGTCTCCAGGGAATTCCACAAAGAAATGTTGCCACGTCCAGATCACAAATTTTCAAAAAGAGAATTGGCTAGATTTTGGCAGATTTTCATACAAAATTAAAACATTAGAGCTCAAGCCAGGCATCACCCACTGACAAATTCCAAGTAGATGTTCCAGTTCAGAGGTGCACTGCAGTATTTCAAAGTGACTGCCACAAAAAAATGGCACAGATAATTATTCCAGTTTTGTTTCTGAAAACAAATGAAGAATTTCAGCTGAAAGCTTTAAACAAAATTAAACTCAAGGCAAAGAAAAAGCATAAAGTATTTCAGTCCAAGAGATCAGAGTTCATCAAAGTTATAATCAACTGAATACAGCATCTCTTAAAAATTTTCTAATACTTCCCATTATCTATGGAAGTAAGATATGAAGGAAGACCACCAGTGGGAACACTGACCTGTGTGAACTCCCATTCTCACTCATGGAACAATGCACATAGGTGACTTTGTCAAGGATATGGAATCACAAATATTAAAATTGTCTATTAAGAGTTTGCAAACTGATGGGTGAACAACTAGATACTCTCAGAGTTACTTGCATAATGGCCAATGTCAGGTTCAGTGACATGACAGAGCAGGATGATCCACAAACACAAATAAACCACAAAACTACCTTCCTCTCTAAGAACTCCAACTATTTGTTTACTCATTAAAATGAGGTAACTAACACCCTATGCCATCTTGCTTTCTCCAGAAAATATTGTATGAAAATCAGAGCATCCTTTGCAAGCCTCAATTACTCAACTAAAAGACTTCACAAGCCTTCATCTTGTACAACGGTATACGCCATCCTAAGAATATTGAGTGTTGGCAGCGCACAAGAAAGTGAAGCAACATGGACATATACAGAAGACAATATTTGCTTATTACTAAAAACAGATGACTTAGGCCCACAGTAAGCAGGAGCTAAAATCCAGAAGGATCAGATAAGATCCCTCAAAGAGTCTGAAGGGGGAAAAAAATCCCACCTCAACCGTGAGAAAATACAATGACCAGGAGAGGTTTTTTTTCACTCTTATGACTTTCTTCCAAGCAGTCCTGGACATTCTATTTAACCTCAAATCATATATAAATAAAACCAGAAACAGCCATGGCCACTAACTCTTTACACCTAGTTACTATTGCTCAACTTCCGCTATGGGCAATTTAAAGCCATCTGAAGTATCACAAGAGCAGCACCACACGCAGCCAGCCTAAAACCGGAATACCTTGAATATATCTACACCTGGTCCAAGTTATACCTTTGTCTAAACACTGATTGTTTTTTTCGGTTTGTTTTATAGAACAGAACATTTCAGTTGGAAGGGACCGACAACAATCATCTAGTTCAACCACCTGACTACTTCAGGCCTCACCAAAAGTTAAAGCATGTTATTAAGGGCATTGTCCAAATGCCTCAAACACTGACAGGCTTGGAGCATCAAACACCTCTCTAGGAAGCCTGTTCCAGTGTTTGACTTGGTAAAGAAATGCTTCCTAATGTCCAGTATAAGCCTCCCTTGACACAGCTCTGAATCATTCCCATGCACCCTATCACCTGATACCAGGGAGAAGAGCTCAACAAGTCCCTCTCCACCTCCCCTCCTCAAGAAGCTACAAAGAACAGTGAGGTTGTCCCTCAGCCTCCTTTTCTCCAAACTAGATGAGTCCTTAGCTGCTCCTCATAGGACATTCCTTCCAGCCCTTTTTACCAGCTTTGTTGTCCTCCTCTGGATGCATTCAAGGACTTTAATGTGTCCCCCCAAGAGATTTCCCTGGTCATAAGTCATTTCTACCCGAGGAGAGGGGAGAAAGACACAAAAGCAGCAATAATACTTTTAACAGCTTCACCTGTTGGCACAACATTACAGCCCAGGGATCACACACAAATTTGGCATCCCCAGCACCAGCGGTTGTGCTGCTACTGACATGCTGCAAGCTTCAGCTCTGCAGACTCCACGCACAGGAGAACTTGATTTCACCTCCTTCTCCTCCCTCACTTTACGACACACTCCCTTGCTGCTGGCTCCTCACCAAGGAGGCTCAAGTCTATCTTCTTTCTCTGCACTCCCATATGACAACCAAGGTACATGAGTACACAGTTTACTCCTATCAACTTAATTTCTGCACTTACAGGATAGGTATGCTTGCAAAGCCTTTAGAATAGCAATTTTCTACATGCATTTATTTGAGCCCCAGGCTTAGCTCCTGTACAGAGGCATTTAACTACCTGTGCTGCCTCAAATGTTGAAGTACAATCACCTCCCATTAGAGTTAAATACATGGCTCAACTCCAAAATAAGTAAAAAGATTATAAAACACATGCAAAGCTAAATGAGTAGAAAACAAGGATAAGAAGCACTGGATTCATCTTTGCTTAAGGGATCTGCAAACAATGCTATATTGGTAGGTCTACTTAGTAAGATTTTGTAAGAGTAGTAGCTTTGTACATTGACATTCTTTTTCTGATTTGGCTTCCATCACTGTCCCAAAACAAAGACCAGAATTTTTGCCAATGTAGCTGTATCTATAACACCACCCTAGCTCCTGCTACATGCAAACCTATGAGTATGCTATATGAGGGTTTCTGACAGCACAGTAATGACAGCTAAGATCAAGACTCCTTTTCCCATGCTAACAGCAAACTCAGCTCCGTTTGCAAAGTGCTTCCCTCTACATCATTCCTTATACCAAAACTACAGTGTTTTTATAAAAGAAAAGTGCATACGGAGCATTAGGAAAACTTTCAGTGATTAACGAAACCGTAGAACTAAAATATCCTTCATAAGAGAGGCATCAGCTGAATACTATCACACACTATTCAATGACTAAAGTACGTCATCCTGATGCCGCAGAGCACCACTGATGCTCCTCAGCCCCTCCAGGACACTGAAGGAATGCGCATAAACTAGCAAGGCAGAAGAAAAGAAAATCTGTTAGGTATGTCATCCATGATGTCAGCATATTCTTAAATCAACAACTGTTAACTTACTGTCCTCTCTGAATTCAGATTAACTTGAAAAAAGACAGGGTACCATGCTTTAGAGATGACAACCTCAGTGTTGGCAGAAAGCTTAGAGGCAGTAAGTAGGCTTTAAAAATGCCTCGACGTTGACTTTTTCCAGGGGTGAAAATTAAAAGACTTCCACAAAATTGCTATCTATTTTACAAGTAAGCTGTACCTCAATAATTTTCTCTCTAAATTAAATCAGTTTTATACTTCCTTGAGCAACTCACAGTAGATCTATAAATTACCTAGGTAACAGTTTTGAAAACCTTACTAGCACCTACTCCTATGCTTGCCTTTGGCAAAAATAAAGTTTTTGACTCATTTTTATGTTCAATTAATCCACAGTCACATTCTTCATAGAAAGACTGCTGGAAAAACTCAACTTGCTGGAAACAGTAACTATAATTACTGACCCTCTCCAAGTCAGCCAAAATTAAATTGCAAAGTAGATTTTTTGGCATTAGAGCTATAACTTAATGGTACAAAGAAAAGCAAGTCTGTGAGTAACAGACGAAACCAAGCTGAACATTTGTGAGAACTCAGAAAATAAGACAAGCAGTGAGTTTACAGGAAAAAATTGAGAGCGGATCCTGAACAAGACTAGCCTCTTTCTAGATTTGTACCACATAACAAAAAGAACAAAACTATTTCCTTGCACATCTTTGCTGTATCAAACTTTTGTCGAACAAAACACTAAAAAAGAGGAATATAATTTTATCAAATTTCACAATAATGAACAAAATATGAACTGCAGCTCTATGGCATTTTATCTCCTCACACAACAATATTCTCTTTTCTCCATAATTTTCAGGTTTGCTTTACTCACTGCTCTCTGGGATTACAAGAAAAAAAAAAAAAAAAAGATCTTAGTACCCCTGTATTTCTTAGAAAATACCATTGTAGGTGTCCCATTAAGAAACTTGTATGAAATTATACATGCCTCTGTCAATGAAACTGGCAAATTGAGATTCTTTTCACTTATGACAGGCTTTAAAGCAAGTACAGGGACAACATATACCTCAACCATGCATAGATATAGTATTTGCATGTCACGTTAACTTCACTATCATTGAGATGATTGGCTTATGGTAGAAAATTGATTCATCTCATATTTGACTGAAGTTTAAAACATTCTAGAATTCATGAGCTATGTAGATTTTTTGCAGTCTTTGCTTCTACGGATACACAGTCAAAATAAGGGAATTATTTGCATAACTGAAGCAAAATGTGATTTCATAACATGATAATTTTTGAGCCTATAAGCAAGAACTTACAGGACTAAGACCAAAGTCATTTGTACCTTAAGAACCATTTACAAAATAGGTATAACTGCAAATCTTCAGCTTATCTATTGTGACCTATGATGCTCAGGGAGAATATTTTCTAACCAACAAAACCAACCGTATTGCTGAAAACAGGGTTGTAAAGTTCCTCTGGAGCTCACTACGAACAAGGATTTCCAAGTATCAATTAAATGTAGATAGCCTCAAAAAGATGACTGATGATACATTACTAAGCTAATTTTTTCCATTTTAAAAATTTTGATCAAAACTAGTTTCAAAAAATTCCAAACAGCACTCATCAAAAAAATACAACACTGATCAACAGATGTGGGGAGGGGACAAATCAAACAACATACAAAAGCATGGAGATTTCAAACTTTCAGACCACTTAAGAGTTAGACCCTAGAAGCTGGCTTCCAGACTAGTCCTAGAAACAAGTTTAATCAACAAAAAGTCAGTTTTGCCTGAATTACATACATTTCTATGATCAACAGGAGAACATGTTTTTCCAAAACCACATGCCATTCTGAATCTAAATCCAAACCTTAATCTAAAATACAAAATGCCTACTGCTTTTTCAGACACAAATTACTCCACTGGTCTGGACTTTAAGGCCCCTAACCTCATTTATTCTGTTCACAACTGTTAGACAAATATTAAAATAGAAACCTTGTTCAATGCAGTGGTCACCAGTCATCCACACAAGCAACTCTGAGCTATAGATCAGTATAATTACTTGATATCTTTGAATTTTAGTCACATTCCTTCTGACAGAAACACTGAAAATCCTTTAACAGATGCTTCACTCCCAAAGGAGTTTGTGAGAACAAAACCATGTCATATGCATATAAGGACTAACAGTTCTACCAACAAAAATGCTAAATCCTCTAACAGATGCCTCAGACCCCAAGGAATTTGAGGGAACAAAACCATATCATCTGCACATGAGAATTGACACTGGTCAACCCAGACTCTTGAGGCAAAGCAGTTTTCTCACTTATAGCACAACTGTTTCAGCATTATAAAAATTAAACTTCTGACAGATTCCCAGATTTTCTCTTTTTAGTTCCAGTAAAGGGAAACAGTAGATCAGCAGGTCAATCTGAAAGAGTCCTTGTATTTTAATCAATAAATTTTGCTAGCATACAATTCAATGGGCAGTAAAAATACCTCTATAACAGACTACCATGTGGATTTACTGAACTTGCAAACATTTTGAGACATGAAAGCACCATAGAAGACTGTAAGAGAAGTTATTTTGTAATTGTCATACTTGGGGACTAATTGCTAAGTTATCTTTATTATAAAGAACAAAAAACAATGAGAATTTTCATCCTCAAAGTAAGTGAATAGGAATTAGAAAATAAGTATTTATTCAATTTTACCAGTGCACAATATGTTAAGATTCCATAATAAATATGGATTTCTCTAAAAGTCCATTTCAAAAATTCTCTTCTGAAGATAGTTAAATTGCCAAAAGAAACCAACAATCGCAATGTCATAATCCAAGGTGAGACAGAATTTTGATAATTGTCAAACCAAGCTATAAACCAATAACATCACCAAATACTAACAGGCAGATGATGCACTCCTGAAATACAGTAACGGGATATAACATCAGAACAGGCCAGACCAAAGGGTACACCTAGTATAAAACCCGTCTGGCCAATACATGCTGCTCAGCAAAGAATACAAGAACAGGTGAACTATTTATTAACACATCACTGATATCCTCTCCCAGAGTCAGTACTCTGCAGTTCAGGGCCTTAAACCCAAAGGTAGTACCTTTGCATTCTACAATATTATTAACAGAAATTTTATATCTCATAATCTTACTCTAAATTATTAATTTCTCTTCTATCTGTAAGAACCAGAGGTCCTGTTGTCAAATGTCTTGCTTCCATAAATAAGGTGTCCAGATCTTAAGTATAACTATGAGGAACATCTTCAGTAGATAAACCACATACATTTTTGAAGATGAAGCTGATATGATACTGAAACTTTAAATCAAATTTATATTCAAATCTACCCAGCATTGTGACAATCTCACTAAGGCCTTGACTTACTATTACAAATAAACAAAGCAAAAATCAAAGTAGATCATATTTGTTGCTGAAGTTTTAATGAGTATCAAATGTCCAAATGAGTTAAGCCACTGACAAGAACCTGCAGAAATATCTAGTGAAATTTTGGCAGCAGAAACTCTGCTCACTGGATTCAAGAGATTTGTCTTGCATTAAGGGTAAGGCTAGACGAGACAGACTTAAGAGAGAACAAGACACTCCAGTCCAAAGGGACAACCCAACACTATCACCCTTCTGCAACCCCTCGCCCCATCACACAACCCAGCCTACTCTCCTAGGCCAAAGCCAGCACTCAGTTGTTCACCCTGGCAAGTTGGTCTCCCTCAACCATACCCATTACCAACTAACCCAGAAGAGGAAAGAAAGGAGAACATCATAGATTTAATGCACTGGCTGTACAAAAATGGAGAAACTGTGTCTGAGAATCTGGGGACTCCAACAGCATAATAATGCAGGTAAAACTTAGCACAAGTCAGACAGAAGCTTTAACAACTACAATCACAGTGAGAGAACATTGACAGCATCTCTCCTGGTCCTCTGCCAAGTGATCGCAGAGACCCAGCCTATATGCTATTTCAGAAAAAGGTGAGGAAAAACAATCATTTCTGTGTTAACAAAGCCAGGTACCCATCCCTGGGAGGGATGGACTCCTTAACTCCCTTGCTAAACAGCTACGATTCTAAAAAGGACTCAAGCAGTAAATAATGTGACAATACAGAGATGGCTCTTGGTAGAGCCTATAGGAGTGACACACCCAGTATTACCCAACACACAAGTGGGGAGCTGAAAATAATCACTGAGAGCTTTTAGTTGAAAGGAACAGGTTTTTTAGTAGAGATAACCTCTTACCAGACCTCTCAGTTTTAAGCATTAAAAATTTTACCACTGCAGCTGTTTGGCAGCTTAAAAATACATAAGTTATTTTCCTCTTTCAAGCCATGAGTAAGAGCAATGAATGAGAAAAGAGATCTACCATGTCTAAAATACTGTAAGACACAAGTGAATAGAAATTTTAACTTACTGAGCAAATTTTAAATAAAAAATGTGCTTTGATAAAATAGCTGGTTTAACTACTCATCCAGCACATCTGAAGTAATAAACTACAAACCAATTTTAAAATGCTATTTGTACATTTAATTGAATTCCATTTTCTATCCAAGTGAGGCTTAACATTTTTTTTTAAAGTATGTAATTCACCATTCCCCAACAGAAACATGAAAATTAAAGATCCAAGAAAACAAAGCATCAACTAAGCAGTATAAGTGTTTAATCACACAAAGATTCCAGTCAACTGAAGATTAAAGATAATTTGCAGTCTAAAATTAATTCACTTTATCCATATGCTACTTCAAAAGAGTAAAAGACTTCTTATTGTATTAGTGGAATAAGATACTTAAAATAATATAAAATACTTCCTTCTTCACAGAGGCCAAATGCAAAAGCTCTCCAAAACCAAAGTTTAGTAATGGATACTTTTTCTACAAGCAAGTCAGTAAATCAGACTGCTGCTCTGGCCTTACTGCAAAACCAAAAACCCAAGGTACAGAGGCAGAGTATATAGTTAGATATAAAAGCAGATGTACCTAAGCAGACAGAATTCAAGGTATCAGAAGTTAGAGACATCTAGAAGATGGAAGTCTGGTGTTCAAGTTCAAAAAACAGGGTACTTGCAGGTCTGCCCTATTAAACATGTCCATCCCTAGCTAGCCAAGTTCCATAAAGAAAATTAAGTCAAACTGGCATAAGCAATCACTACAATTTAAATTGCTATTATGAAAGGCCAAATACTCTAAGAGATTATCTCAATCAGTTTTTATCACAGTCTTGATCAAGTCTAATTCATTCAGCTGCAGTCCTTGAGTCTCTACTAGTCTAATGGAAATATGTAAAAGGTGCTAAGGGCCAGACCTTTTTATCCCAGAATTACAATTCTTAATCCTATGACTGACATTTGGGCCTTGAGAAATAAGGCCCGAATGATTTCATCTGGGAGCCAGGCTGACCACTAAATTACTATCAGAATTCATTCTGCTGAGGAAGAACAAAAATGTTATCAGATTTAGTACTGCAGAAAAACTATTTTTGATTGCTTCTACTACTCAAATTTTTAAACAACCTTCCAAATTTCACCTCTGTAAATATACCCCAATTGGAAATCACTGAAGCACTTCCAAACACTGTAAAAGCTTCTGCCTGTAAGAAACTGGTACTGCACAATGTACTGCAATACAACAATATTCTAAGAATGCTCCAAACATCTTCAACAACAGTGAGAATATTTATTATAAAAACCTTGAGTTTACAAAGAGATGCACTGCACTGAATTTTTTCTTATTCTGCTGCAGCAAAAAGAAAAGCAAATTCCTGACCTCTGATTCTTCAACTACTGGAGAGACCCACACTTTCACAAGGAAGGACTACTGGTTTAAATACCTCAGCTGGTAACACAGTACATAATCAAGTAGTATCCAGCTAGCCAGAAACACACCATATATGGCTACATAAAGAAAATACTTCAGAGTCCTCAAGAAGTATTACTTATCTAGGCAGCCTCCATCTCCCCCTCCTTCTTATCCCAATCTTTCAAAGATAGGCTTTAAATGTTTTGCAGCTGTCCAACATTAAGACTGAAGAATTCAACAACCACGGCTGTGTAAAAGCACAGGGTGAAAAGCAACTACCACGTTATCCAGGAATTCAGGACCAGTTACAGATCCAGAAGAGGTTCCTGACTGCAAACTTCTTTAACAAAATCTGGATAAGGTCCCAAGAGTAGATAAACCTGTAAAATTATTCTTTCTTCCTTCCAGATAATTCTTCAAAGGAGTTTCTACCATATAAACTAGTGCAGACTCTGCATAACTACATTGAGTTTTAGCCAACCTCTCTCACAGCCAAAAATATCAACCACCACCACTGCACACATTTTCTTACTGAGATTTTCAGAAGGTCTGCATAATCTTATAACCATGAAGTTAGTAAGCCATTTCATATTTCCTGAAACTAAACTGCACATTAGATGATTCACCAATTAGTGTATTCATGAGGCTTTAAAAAGCAATCAAAATTTCATTTTTGTTGAAAAATTTAACAGAGATGTCCAGCTGTATGCATGGAGAGAGCATGTGGGCTTTTCTCCTTTATTTAACTTAACTAACAGCTACGTTAGCTGGTGAAAAATATTCAGTGTGTCAGAGTTAATTTATAGAGCTGACAAAGTATAAGGGCTCCAGAAGGTATAGCATACATTTACTAAACTTTAAATACAATATTTTAACTAGATATAGCTCAAAGATTAAAATAAGCTGTCCAACAACCAAACCACACAAATACATCTTGTTTCAGGGCACTTCTTATTTAATGGAGCTACTCCTGTTTCAAACTAATGCATAGATTAACAGTATCAGAAGAGTTGATAATCCTTCTGATCCCAAACCCCATAAATCAAAATGTATTTTTTTTTAAACTAGGTGGACATCTTCAGAGGACAGCAGGCATATCAATACAGTGCAGGCCATGACCAGATGGAAGGGAAGCACTCCATATTGTTCAACACAACCAAACCTTGTGGCCTTAATGAAGCCTCTAGGCATAAATACCACAACATAATACTAAGTGCTACTTTCCCCTTAAGGCTGAAGAAACTACCAAGCATAGCTCTTGGGGAAACAAGAGGGAAGGAAATCAGACAAAAATAAACAGTTACTCAAGAATTACTTAACTAGCCAGCCTATTCCAGTATTTAGGAACAGGAATCAATATTTTAGGAGTTTACGGTGAAGCCTTTACATCAAAAGTTCCTCTGTCATTCTACAAAGTCAGGAATGTACATTTTAGTGAAGAAAAAGGTATGCAATTTAGATTTTACTTTTTTTTTTTTCTTTTCACTATTTGTAGCAGTAAATGAAACATCACCACTTTAACTAAATCTTAAGAATAGATAAACCTGCTGTATGAGAGTTATGTGGAGTCACCTGAATCCCACGAAGTATCTACCAAAAGTATCTATTTAGCTATGGGCTATCACAGGACAAGGTGATTAACAACTATTAACAGCAATCATCGCTATCCTTTGATTAGACTAAAATACATCTCTGACTTGACTTTAAACACAATGAATGTGCCCAGAAAAATTCATGTTATACTATCCTGGGTTAGTCCATGAGGCAAACACATGAATTGACACAAATTCAATGAACAGTCATCTCTCCAGAACCTTGCCGCAGAGTGACAGGTTTCACATGTTTCAAAGAAGATTAAAAAAACCTTTCTAGCAGAGCACAGTTGATTTCTAATCCTTCCATCTGCTCTCTCTTTCTTAAGATGTACCTGCCATCATTAAAAGACCAATAGAAGAGAAATCCTAGATATTCCTCCAAGGACAAGCCCAGCCATTATTCCAACACTCTCATACATATGAAATCATGTCAAGCTACTGCATGCTACCCAGCTGTCCCAACTCACTAGTTGGTTGTACTACTAATGCAACTCTGAAACCAGAGTAGATACAAGACATTTAGACCAGCCAGAAAATCAGAAGAGATTTCAGTGGTTCAGTCCATCAGGTCTCAAAATTTGTTTTCTCTTTTTTGTAGTTTGCTTTGGACTGACAAAGAATGCATCCTAAAAGTATAGCAAATACACTCTGACATAGCTATTAATGTACAAAGCCCACGAAAAGGCAGAATGAAATCTGTTCTGACAGAGACCCTACCGCTAAGGCTATTTCCTTGATGCCAGGCCCACTTGAATATTTTGGTTTACAGATTGACAACTGAATGAATTAGGAGGTTGTTAACATGGAAACTTGCCTTCTTTCAATATCTCACTGTAGCAACCTCATCAACTGGGAATATTCAAGGTAGCAAGGGTTATGTTCAGGCTGAGGGCTGTATGATATCTTCAACAGGAAGACTTCAATGGCACAAACCTTCATGACATGAGATCTTGAGGTGTGTGAACCACACCTCAAGATTTCTATGGATGTAACAATTTAACTACAAAATTGACCTAACGACATCTCTGTGTACAGTGGCCCATGAGATATTTGAACTCAGCAGAAAATTTGTGAGATCTAAATAAGGCAAAGGGCATTTGGGGGCTATGATATACCCTGTGGTCATTACCTAGTGACAACCCCAACTTCCCTTCCTGAAATAGACTTATGAAAGGAAATTCCATGCTCCTCAATAATTCACTGGACTCAAAACTTCTAGTGTCCATAAATTACAATCTCCAAGTTCCACAGATAAACTCTGTGGGGTGGAATGGGACTAAAAAGTCTTTTTTGTAAGAGTACTGTATCTTGGAGAAACATCCCTAAACTAAAGTTAACCAGGTTTACAAGAAAGGAAATTAGGAATTACACCCCCATTGTATAATCCTGCAATAGAAATAATGTACCTTTCCAGAAATGCTTTTAAGACACTGATTTGGTAACAAAGTTCCCACTAAAGGATCCAGCAACTGAACAATCTCCTTCCAGTATTGGGTCCTAACTCATATGATATTAACAAAATTATTACAGTGAAACTACTCTAAAGCTATGTTTTAAATGATAATGCACTTAAAACCTAGAAAAATATTTACTGTGGTACTTGCAACCACAGAAGGGTCTTTTTTGCCATTCACCCAGAAGGAAAATGAAAAGTGCCCTGAAGCTCATCTCTAAGGGATTCTTAAGTTTAAAAAAATAATTACACAGAAGATGTTACGATGAAGTAAAAACTCAAGAAAAAAGAACGTTCAACTGTATCTGAAGCATCTGAAGTATTTAGACAGGCATGAAAATACAGTTTAGTCTTCTGCACTGTATTTTAAATCCAGGAAAAAATCTCTCAAGATTTTGACTCTCATCTTGCTATCCAATACACATACTTAGTTCACCTGTCTTCTGAAGGAGGCAGATCAATTTAAAACAATAACCAGTCAATTTCCATGCAAATTTCTGGAATATATTTATTTTTAAATAAGCTTATATAAATACAAGCTTTAGGAGTACTTTCCATTCATACCATCTCCCTGCAAATAGTTCACTTGGGCCACATCTATCCCCAAAATATTTTCTTGTTATAGGAGTATAGTGCACCAACAAAGCACTCCTGAAGTTGTTGCAATTTATGTGAGAAAAGCCATACCTGTACTAAACTCACAAACCACACCAGAATTAGCTTCAGTGGGAAAGCACTGTATTTGTTGTAAGAGGGTTTGTGTGGCATGGTCAGGGATCACACCTCACATGATGGGATATGGTACCCCAATATGACGGCTTACAGTTTGCAATCACAGAAACATTGCAGAAAACTTCAACAAGCTTTAGAGGAGACATGAGGGGAAAATAAAACCCAGAACTAACCAATAAACCAAAACCAGCCAAAACGAGAGAAGCATTCTGTGAGTATTCAGAGAATTGAAGTATAACTATTGCATATGCTGTGTTCATAAGAATACATGATCAGATGTCACACAAACCTGATGGAAAGAAACACATCAGAGACATAAATGTATTCCACAAGATTAAGCTATTGTGATTCAGTGCAAGTACTGAATTACAAAGTTAACAACAGCAGAAATAACACGATTTACTGCTTCTACGATTCCAAGAAACCATTCATAACTTTGAGTCGGATGCGTATAAAGACGACTTCAAAACTTTTATGAGTGCTCATGAGGGAAACAGCTGATGTTTTACCTATCATCCTTCAGAGAAGGGGTTAACGGTAGGTTGTGTGCCCTGAAGACTCTTGAACGGCAATTTTGTAAGGGCGATTTCCATACGGACAAACCCGCGTGCAAACACAACTACAGGAGACCGCCGACCAAAGCCCCCTGCTCCTGCACCAGCTTCCAAATCCACCTGCAAGCCCGAGAGGAGCAGCAGCCCAGCGCTGCCTCCCCGACACGGGGCACCGCCGACCGACTGCCTCGGGGTGCCGGCACCGGATTTGGGCCGGGGCAGGTTTAAGCCCCAGCCCCCCGGGCTTCGCCGCAAACACCAGCCCCGGCTCCACCCGCCTCCCTCAGGAGGGTGGCCGGCACCGAGCGGAGCTGCCTTCCCCCCCCTGCTCCCCGCTGTCGACCCGCGTCCCCCCCCACTCCCCGCCCCGGGGCGGCCTTCTCCCCCACGGCACCACGCCGCGCCCGGCCCGGCCGAGCCCCGCGGCGACAGTCCGCAGCCCAGCCCTCCCGCTCGCCCGGCCCCGTCCCTTCCCCCGGCTCCCTCGGGCGCTGGCTGCCCGCTGCCGCTCCCCGCCTCCCTCCTGGAGCTGCGGCCTCGGCGGGCAGCAGCGGGGCCGGGGCCGCGGCGGGGAGCGGCCGCCTCTCGCCGCCGGGGGGCGAGCGGCACAGGTCCCGTCCGCCGAGCCCCGACCAGGAGGCACCTACCGCTGCGCCGCGGTCGGGACAGCGACGCCTCAGCGCCGTCCCGGCGGCCCCACCGGCCGCAGCATCCTTCGCTGCCCCGCCCGGGCCCGCCGCCTGCCGCTCGGCGCGGACGGAGCGATCCCGCGGAGCCCCCTCCCCGGCCCCCCTCTGCGAATGGAAAATAGTTCCCCGGGCCCCGGAGCGGAGAGAGGGGGAGCGACACCTCGCTAGCCAATGAGAGCGGGCCTGGCCCTCCGCGGCGCCAATGGGAGCGGCAGGCTGGCCGAGGCGGGGCGTCGCCCAGCCTACCGGGCCGCAGCGTTCGGGCTGACCCGCTAGGATGTCTGCGGCTGGCCTCCATTGACGACCATCTTGGAGTCGGGCACGATGCCCAATCTGGGAAGGGGCTGGCCGGCGGCCATTTTGGGTTCGGGCGAGGGGCGCGGGGAGGGGCTGGGTCACGTGGAGGGGGCCGACGGGAGGAAGCGGCGGGAGCGGGCCGGCCGCTGGCCTGCCAGGGCCGGGGCCGGGCCCTCAGCTCGGCCCCCTCCGCCGTGCCGTGCCGTGCCGTGCCGTGCCGTGCCGTGCCGTGCCGTGCCACTCGGTGTCAGAATCGGAGCGGCGGTGGCGGCCAGGGGCCGGCCGGCGGGAGCCGCCCGGGTGCTTCTCCCCGGAGCGGAGACCGAGAGGCTTCCCGCGGGCGGCAGTAAAGACGTGCCCGGCCGTCCTGGCCGTGCGGACCAGACCCCCCGTACCCGGGTGGGGTCGGCCCCGGCGGGGCAGCGCCTCGCTCGGCCTCCGACATCGCCGCGAGCGCGGGTGCCCCGAGCGGGCTGGGGGCGGCTCGGCGGCGGCGCAGGCCCCGGCTCTGCTCCGCTCACCCTTGGGAACTTTGAGGAAGTGGTGTGAGCAGCTCCCCAACGAGGTGCATGTTTTTCCTTTTTAAAAAGGTGGCTCCGTGGCTGACAGAGCTGCTGGGGCAGCGGCTCGATTAGGTAATGCCTCCAGCTGCCCTAGCACTGTATTTGAGGAAGTCAAACGGTTCCTTGTAAGCAGAAGGGACTACTAAATGCTTACAAATTGACTCTTAAAGACAAGTGGGTAATGTTGGAAGGGAGTAATACCCCGTTCAAAACAAGCTTCCTCTCCTTTCTCTTCCTCCATATAATGGGGAGTAAATTCATTGCTTGGCTAAAGTACAGATGAAATACATTGGATCGTGTCAAAGGAATCACTCATTGCTGCAAAAACACAACTTGGTATTCCAAGTAACAGCACATCTCAACTTTCTGCATCTAGCAGACAAACTGGGACATTACAGTACAGAAGGTGGACAGTTAGATGGGAAAAAAAATAGGGTTTTCATCAGGCCCAGAATTCAGCAAGTCCAGCACTTGGGAAGAGCCCTCTGCAACAGTACAGGCTGGGAACTGGTGGGCCTGGGATCAGCTTTGCAGGAAAGGGCATGGAGTCTTGGTGGACAGCAAGTTGACCATGAGCCAGCAGTGTGTCCTTGCAGCAAGGGAGGCCAAAGAACATCCTGGATTGTACCACCAGGAGCATAGCCAGTAGAACAGTGTGTCCAGTTTTTGGTTCCCAAGCGCAAGGAAAACCTCAACAAACTGTAGTGAGTTCAGTGGAGGCCACCAAGTTGTCCAGGGGAAGCTACAGCACTTGCCCTGTGAGGAGAGGCTGAGGTAACAGGCCCCATTCAGCTTGGAGAAGAGGCAGCTTTGGAATACTTCTGCATACAGATCACAGCCTAGCATATACATTACTAGCAAAAACCCCCAAAGATGAAATAATACACTGTATAAGCAATTCTGCACCTCGGAAGAGGATGAAAAATATAATGAAACATACATAATTGATGTTAGTTGCATTCAAAATGATACTGATGAGGCCAATGTGTGAATTTACATTTCTAGAACAGGGTAGCACTCATGAAGGATTCATGTGCACCCAGCACAGATGCAGCTAAATTGCCACTTGGCAGTCCTACGTAAACGGTGTGAGAAAGAATAAGCTAACAAGTAGTAACAACAGGCAAAATAAATACAGAACTAGGATAGCCAGGATCTAGTTAGTCTAACAGTTCACAAGGGGAAATGCAAAGTCCTGCATCAGGGGAGCAACAGCCCCTGGCACCTGTATGTGCTGGGGGCCAACTGGCTAGAAAGCAGCTTGCAGAGAAGGACATGAGGGTCCTGGTGGACACCAAGTTGAACATGAGCCAGTGATGTGCCCTTGCCACAGAGAAGAGTAGTAGTATTCTGGGCTGCATTAGGAGCAGTGTTGCCAGCAGGTTGAGGGAGGTGATGCTTTCCCTCTGCACTGGTGAGGCCACACCTGGAGTACTATGCAGTTTGGGGCTCCCCAGTACAGGAGACATATGGAGCTACTGGATAGAGTCCAACAGAGGGCCGTTGAGTAGGGGATTGGAGCATCTCTCCTATGAAGAGGGGCTGGAAGAGCTGGGACTTGTCAGGCTGGAGAAGAGAAGGCTCAGGGGATCTCACTAATGTATATAAATATCTGAAGGGAGGATGTAAAGAGGACAGAGGCAGACTCTTTACAGTGGTGCCCAGTGACAGGACCAGAGGCAATGGGCACAAACTGAAACACAGGATGTTCTGCCTGTACATTAGGAAACACTTTTTCACAGTGACAGTGACCAAGCACTGTAACAGGTTGCCTGGGGAGATTGTGGAGTCTCCATCCTTCGAGATATTAAAAAATTGTCTGGGCATGGTCCTGGGCAGCCAGCTCCTGCTGATCCTGCATGATCAGGGGAGGTTGGGTGAGATGATGTCCAGAGGTCCCTTCCAACCTGTAACATTGTGTGATTCTGTAACATTTAGTATCACCACATCACCTGAGAGCTTTTGCTTCAAAAGCATCATTTATCACTTATGCTGGTTTTGGCTGGGATAGAGGGGGTTTTTTTCACAGTAGCTAGTATGGGGCTGCATTTTGGATTTGTGCTGGAAACAGCGCTGATAACACAGGGATGTTTTCGTTACTGCTGAGCAGTGCTTACACAGAGTGAAGGCCTTTTCTGCTTCTCACACCACCCTGCCAGCAAGCAGGCTGGGGGTGCACAAGAAGCTGGGAGGGGACACAGACAGGATAGCTGACCCCAGCTGACATTTGTCTTCCCAAGTAACCATTGTGCATGACGGAGCCCTGCTTTCCTGGAGATGGGTGAACACCTGCCTGCCAATGGGAAGTGGTGAATTAATTTCTTATTTTGCTTTGCTTGTGTGTGTGGCTTTTGCTTTAGCTATTAAATTGTCTTTATCTCATCCCATGCATCTTCTCACTTTTACTCTTCCAATTCTCTCCCCCATCCCACCAGGGTGGGGAATGAGTGAGCGGCTATGTGGGGCTTAGTTTCTGGCTAGGGTTAAACCACAACAATCTTTTCTATAGTTACCCAGTACTGACTCCACTTGTATAAAAGTTTCGTAAGTCAGTTTTAACTTCAACTTGTTGGCTCCTTCCCTTTATAATTACTTCTGCAGTAAACTAGCATTTATTTTCATTTCTAGTATATAGTAAATATTTTTATGCTAGATACTTACAAACTTCTCAGAAGTATAAAATTTTAGTAACCTAATATGCCAGATTTGCTGTATGTCTTCTTATTTATAGAGAAAATCCTCTTGATGTTACCATTTTTGTCAGGATTAAGGTTCAGCAACAGTTGTCTCCATCTAATGAAAACACCTGCCGTTCTAGTCTGCTACTTAGGCAAAGAACTAGTAACTGAATAGAGGGAGATAATCAACTGCTTTGTTCTTACTACCATATGTTTCATCTTGGGGATCTGATGATAGGATGGAGGAAAAGAAAGAAAATAGGCTGCTACTTGCTGCAACCAAGAAGAAAATTTCCTAACACCAGAAGAGCTAGACTGTAGCCAAAGCCCAGCAGGATGGAGACTCTGCAACTGGTGGTTATCACCAGCCTGACACACACAGCTGTGGGATCTACTTAGATTTTGGGAGGAAGCATTGGTACAAGGGACCAACAGTGAGACCTCAAAGCCTGACGTTACTTGCTGTGGTGTTTCTATACTAATGTGTTGGTGTGGACATCTTAAAGACCTGTATCACTAAGACTCTGAGGACATGAGAAAGCCATGGGCAACTGTGGATGCTCCAGACTATGAGGTTGCAATGAGTTTATTAAAAGAAATCAGATCAACTCCTTTCTCAGGATGTGCACACACCCTTAAATGCAAAGCAGTTCTCTTGGGAAACATCTGTGCAATCTCTTTTTTCATGAGGCAATTCATTTTCTCGACGGAGGGCAATGATCCATTCATTGTGGGAGGACAAGGGGACACTGTGAGGAAACAGGGCTTGGAAGAAGGTGATCAGAGGCTGGAAACTGAGCAGGCTGCTACCTCCCACATTGGCCTGCTTTCATCTTTCGATGTTTATTTCCCGGGCATATCGCCAGCTCCTGTGTGTGCTGCCAACAATGCAGCGCAGCACTGCTGGGCATGCCATGCACAGTGCCCTCAGCCTGCCACTCCGGGGTGATGCTGCTCACTTTCTGTGCTGTCAACCACCATGGTTGCTTCACTAGCCCTGAGCTGCCACACTAACTGTGTTTCCCTAGCTCAGCTCTGCCAGATCATTGTTTCTCAGTGTGCCCCTGACTGATCCTGGTTCTACATGAAAAATTGCCTGACCCTAGCAAGCTCTGCAGCTCTGGCTCCAAGCACTTTCTCCTGCTCCCTTCTCCAGGGTTTATCCTTTCTGCAACCTACAGCAATTCTGAGAAAACAAATGCAGGCACAGACCTTAAATAAAATTTTCTAATTCCAAATGGAACTTCATAAAGTTTGATGAAGTTATTCAAGGCACGTGTTCTACCCTCAGTCCTAGCAGCATCATCAGTCACATACTAAACCTCAGGTAGTGTGTTAGGAGTTGTAAAACTGAATTGTAATTCAGCAAAGCAAAATAGCCCCCTTTCAATTCTGGCTGGCGTAGCAAGCAGCCTTCTCTGTAGACCCAGCATCTCTGCCCTGTGCCCAGATGTCTGTGTGTCTGTGAGAACTGTGGTGCAGCTGTAGGACTTTCCTGTGTTAGGGTGCTTCTTCTAGGCCATAATGACACACAGCCAGAGGATTGACCATGAAAGCCAGAGCAGTCATCAACAGCATGATCATTTGATGCTGCCTCCTTACTTCCAGGCTTTTTCCCTTCAGACTAGAACTAGATGAACACCTCTCTCTTGTTCAGCCAGGCAGAGGAGAACAAATAGTGATGGAAAATCTAAGATAAAGTCATGAAAGAGAGCTGGAGTAAAACAATAACCACTTCCATTATCCTGCTGAGGCAATCTTGGTGTCTGTGGATAAATCCTGTCAGCAAAGGACACCTTGAAGCAAAAGGATGATGAGCATGTATTAGATAACCCATAGGATTTGGGAAGAGGGACTTGCAATAGGGACAGAGACCTCTACAAAGCAGAAGTGGACAATCCTGGGGAAGGTAGAGCAAGCTCACACAAGTGCGGAGCCTTGCCTGGTATCTAATCCAACAAAAATAATCCCAACATGAGACAGGTTTAGGATTAAGAACTGAGGAACCCCCTCAGAAGGCCAGCCAGCTCCATGCATCTGGGCATCTTGAGCTACCAAGTGCTACCCTGCTTTGCCTTCCCTGACATCTGATAGTTTTGCTTGCATGTTAAATCAGCTGCAGCACGGTGATCTGGTTATTTGCAAGCACACTCATTGTTTATTTTACAGGACCAAAAGTTGCATCTTGCCCAAATGAATAGAACACAAATTTGCACTGAAAAATATGAGAACCTCAGGTATGAGAAGAGAAATATTTTTGAAATATTGACCTGAATACCCAGCATATCTGCCCTGGCCAGGGATTGCCCTTTGAAGAAAAGGCAAGGCTGCTTAAATGACTGTTACTGAACTGGGAGACATGGATCCAAAGGTTTTTAATCTGGGCTAACTGAACATGACTAGAAGTAGAGGGGTGTGAAATAAGGGTATGCTGGTATAATCACTGTGGTGGAGGAAGAGCTGAGAAGCAATTACTTGCTTTCTCCTTCAGTCCTTTGCTTTCTTCTGCCTGCTCCACTGCAGCTGAGCTGGGGGAAAGACGTAGAAGCCTTTCTGGATTTTTGTGAAGCTGGGTCATTTGGATGGATGAAATAAGAACATCTGTGATGCTCCTTTCTCCATTGCTACATACCTTGAATGAGCATTAACACTAAGGCTGAAATGTCAGCTTTCTGATTCAGTTGCAAGTTCCCCACTTTGCACAGGTATTAATAGTGATTCCTCCTGGCAGGCAAAGGACAGCCAAGCTCCAGGACAGCTTCAGGCAGGTACAATTCATACAGTGACATTCAAAAGAACTCTGACATGTCCAAGCACCACCCAAGACTGTGGGATCTGGTCTTGATATTTCTTTCACTGAGTAATACAAAACAACTGCTAGAACCGGTCCCTAGCCTACCCTCTTTTGCTTACATACTTGTTCATTAAGTAGCTTCCAATCATCCCAAGAGTCTAGAAGTCTGTTCTTGCAGGTGCAAGGAAGGTATTATTTTAAAATATTTTCTTTTGAAATTGATTTATTTGTGATCTACTCTGGTGCTCGATTACTAATTTGTGAATTGACTTACTTTTTTTTTGTTACCAGTAAACATCATATACCATGACCTTAAAATGACAGGGTCTGAAGGCTTTAAGAGGAAGGTAGGTGATTTGCAGAACGTCAGTGCTTAGCATTTTCTGAAAACCAGGTCCCTTTGTAAGGTGTTGCAGACTGAACACATAAAAGCAAAGAAACCCCAGATCATTAGTTACTTTTGAAAATTTTAGCCAGGGAACACTTTTTTAGTGCTGGTTGTGGAGTCATTAATTATCATTGCATAGAATGCAATAACAAACCAGAGCTCCCCAATGGGCAAAAGCAAACCACTTCTAGCTTTTTTTTTCTTTTATAGCAATAATAAAACATATTATTATGCACTTCCAACCATGAATGTTCTCCAAAGCAACTTGATATTAAAACCCAAAGCATCTGACTGGATGAGTTTTTACAGATTGTTACAGCAGGGCAGGCCAGGAATGTTATTAGAGTGGCCTGAGGCATGGTGCTATTCCATGGAAACTGAAAAACAGTTAAAAATTTATAGTGTTCCAAAACTCATTTTCTCAAAGGGGATTTGTGGCACTGCTGAGATTAGAGCCACTGCTATTGAAGCAGCTATATTCCCAATGAGACCTTCATTTGTGCCTATTTTGTCTGAAAAATCTGGTTTACTTCAGCATGGCAGAATACTAATGTGAGCTGGCGGTTCTGTTGTCTGGACTTGTTTAGTTTTCCCTCCTTTCTTCAGCAGCAATGTATTTGCATAATTCTTCACTCTACAGCAACAGTAGGAAAAGATTGGCTTGAAACCTAGTTAATGCCACCCAAATACATTCCAGATTTGTATTTTCCATGCTCAGTCCCTGTGACTGTGCACTGTGCTGCAAGACTGGCAGGCCGTGCCTTCTGCAATTCAACATGGAAGACCAATCAATCGGCACTGATACAGCACTTTTCATCTGCAGAAGTCACGGTTAGAAAGAGGCAAAACAAAATGATGTGTAACTTAGATGCTTGACACCAGCATGAACAGGGTTGCATTATTACATCTTTCTGAGTTTTAGAATGAAATTTAGGTGCAAACAGTTAAGGAATCATTGCAAGAGACATGGGCCAAGGTTTTTGAATATAGGTACAAGCAACCTACAAAGTTGCTTTAAAACATCTCTTTGTTCCCCAGGTCACTTGAGTGTCAGCATAATTTGAGTATAAATTGAAGCAGCTGAACAATCCCCAAGAATATCTGTGCAAGCTATATTCTTCTGGGGCAGTGCCTACCAGGAGTTGGTTTGGGAGATATTCTGGTTGGTGGCTTCACTCCACTGATATTCCACACTTGCAGCAAAGAAGTTTTGAGGTTGCTCTGTGTTTTCAGAGCAGTGAAGATCGGTGATGTAGGATTGGGGATTTAGATCTATTACTCTCATAAAAATCTGGTTATAATTAGTAATGTTCAGTGGTAGTTGTTACTAATGTGACTTCTGAAGGCTGACAGCTAAACTTAAAGAATGAAAAAAGTGTTGAAGGAGTCCAATGTCAAAACACCTGAGTGATTTAACTTAAATGATATTGTGTCTGAGCATGTACATGTGTATATGTATAAATATACATCTAGATTAGTAATCTATAGCAAGGTAGTAAAAAAAAGAGAGAACACATCTCAGATTTTCTTAATTCTACGTCAGGAAACATAGAAAATACACAGTGTGTTTATTTATTTCTTTGGATTTGGGTTGGGGTTTTTTTGTTGAGGGGAGAAGACAAACTGGGAAATGCAACTAAAGCCATAATTGAAGAGAGCTACTCAAATGAAAATTATAGGCAAATGAGAGAGAAAGGAATGGAATACTAATAAACATACAACTCGTGTGAATCCAAGTGTCATTTACATAAGGGTGAACCAGGTTTATGTTAAAATTGGTGCCTATTTGCTGTATCAGGGCTGTCTGCATTTACTACGCATTGGACATTAAAAGATGTCCTTATAATACCAACTCAATAAAGACTTGAAGCTTTCTTTTCTTGAAGCAAATTCACAGAATCAGAAAGTCACAAAATGGGTGAGGTTTGAAGAGGGAGCTCTGAGGTCATAATGTCCAAGCTCCTGCTCAGGCAGGGTCAGCTAGTGCAGGTTGCCCATGACTGCATCCAGTTGAGTTTTGAATATCTCCAAGGATGGAGATATTCAATCTCTCTGGACAACCTGTGCCGGTGTTTGATCACCCTCACAGTAAAAAAGTGTTTTCTTGTGTTCAGATGGATTTTTATGTGTTTCAATTTGTGCCCATTGCCTCTTGTCCTGTCTCTAGGAAATTCTGAGAAGAGTCAGCCTCCCTCTTCTTCATTCCCTCATATCAGGTATTTGTACACATGGATAAGATCCCCCTGTACCTCCTTTTCTCTAGGCTGAACAGTCCCACCTCTCCCAGCCTCTCCTACTGCAAAAGATGCTCCAGTCCCTTAATCATCTTTGTGGCCCTGTGCTGGCTGAAGTGTCTCCAGGAAGTCCACATCTGTCTTGTACTGGGGAGCCCAGAACTGAGCACTACTCCAGATGTGGCCTCACCAGGGCTGAGTAGAGGAGAAGGACCACCTCCCGTCACCAGTGTTACTCCTAATGCAGCCCAGGATGCTGTTGGCATGCTGTTTTCTGGGTGCAGTGGTGCTGTCCTAGGTTTGAGTGAGTGGTGGGGGTTTTTGGTAGCAGGGGAGGGGGCTACACCGGTGGCCCCCTGTGAGAAGCTTCTCGAAAGCTCCCCCAGCTCCAAGTTGGACCTGCCTCTGCACCAAGGTTGGGCCAATTAGTTGCACCTCTGTGATAATGTATATAAGAAGGGGAATCTGGGAGGAGGAGTTGGATTTGTGAGGAGGAGTTGCGAGGAGAACATCTGTGCAAACACTGAGATCAGTGGAAGGAAGGAGAAGGGGGAGGAGGTGCACTAGAGCAGAGCCCCTCTGTATCCCATGGTGAGATGGCAGGGCTGCCACCCTTGGGGGTCTGTGGTGGAGCAGATGTTCACCTGCAGTCTATGGAGGACCCCACACCAGAGCAGGTGACTGCACCCAAAGAAGTCCAGCACTCTGGGAAGAAGCCCCCGTTGTTGTAGTCCAGCGCTGAGAGGACTGCAACATGTGTGAACCACAACAGAGCAGCCTGGGAAATGCTGTGGCCTGTGAAAGGGACTCATGTAAGAGTTGATTTATGAAGGACTGTCTCCCATGAGAAGGCAACCACGCTGGAGCAGGAGAAGAATGCCAGAAGCTGCCCCCCAGCCCCGAGGTGGAAGAAGCATCAGGACTGATTGCACCCTCCGTTCCCTGCCCCTTGCGTCACTGGTGGGAGGCAGGTAGTGATATGGGGAGCAAAGCTGAGCCTGAGAAGAAGGGAGGGGTGGGGGGAAGGTGTTTTTAAGATGTGGTAGTACTTAAGTGGTGGTGTTGTTAGTGTCTGTATTAAATTTATATTCTTTTTCTCTTCCCCTAACGAGTCTGTCTTTTGACTGTAATGGGTGATTCGTCTCTCTCTGTCCTTATCTCGATTCCTGAGCCTTTTGCTTTATTTTCTCCTTCTGAGCGCTAGAGGGGAGGGGGGAGTGAGCGGCCGCATGGTGCTCTGTTGCCCTCTGGTCTCAGATGTCAGCTACCTGGGAGACTGAGTCTGCCAGATGGCTTGAGCCCAGGAGTCGTGGGCTGCAGTGTGCTATGCTGAGCAGGTGTCCACACCAAGGCCAGCATCAGTATGGTGATCCCCAGGGAGCTCAGGGTCACCAGACTGCCTGAGGAGAAGTGACCAGGCTAGGCTGGAAACAGAAAGAGTCAAAGTTCATTGCAATAGAGAAATTAAAGAAATTGAGAAATTTTAGATGTGAATTTTAAACCTAGAAGGGAATTAAGTTGTCTTAAATGTGCTATAGTTTGAATATATTTAATAATAATTTGACTTATTTTTTTAAATGAGGATGGACTTTTATCACATGTTCAGCTAACTAAATAGTAGCTATTCTTTTTCTAAATTAATTTTCTAAGTTTTATCTCCTAGATTAGAACAGGATGTATTACCCTACCTACCTTGCCATTGACACAGAGGGAGCATAGGTGACTAGCTTAGGCAAGACACCTGGTGCTCAAGGTAAAAGAGCCAGGTAAGACAACTCCCTGATCTCCTACCTCACACACCCACATACACATACTCACAGACACACACACACATAGAGGCAGTGATTTGGCAATGTAATCGGCACTGAACCAAGCACATACCTCTTCCCAAGCCCGCAGAGCTGGGCAGCGATACACCAGCTCTATGGCTGTACTTGCTCAAGGTAAGGCTAGGCAACTGCTTCATTTACTTCTGTGCCACCCTGTACTGTTGGGGTGACGGGTGAAAACAGTGTGCTTTGGGGCACTGTCGTTTCCCACAGGTATACACACTGTTCAGGAAACTTTTCCAGTTGCAGTTCTGGACTTCAAACAGGTTGTTGGGATCAGCTTTGATTAAGTCACTCAGGTTGCAAAATGGGCTGAACAACAAACTGCATGTTTCATCAGACGTTCACTTCACCGGTGAGTATTTCCGTGAGTGCCGTGCTTCACTGCCAACTACACAGACCACTTTTGTATCTAGGATGGAGTCTGCTTTTAGGACATGTCTACCAGGACCAGCATTGAGTCCAGGAATGTAGACATAGACATGTCTGAGAAAGCAAGCAGCAAGTTATGGTTGTTTTCAAGCCTCTTCTGAGGCAAGAGGAGGCCTCAGGGGTACATCTCAAAGTGTAAAACAGTGACCAGATTAAAGGAGATTTAAAGCACAGATTAAAGGAGCCCTTATTAGAGTACACATTAGAAGAAGTAGGACAACTAGAACATTTTCTCAGGATGTGCTCAGAACCACACAGGAATTGTTTCAAAGAGCAGTGGCTTATGACTAAAAGAGACAGTTTAAAGTGTTTTTGGACATCATATGTCTCTCATCTTTACCACAGGTTTAGCCTTGCATGGGCAAACAGTTCAATTCCAGCACAAGGGGTGTTTAATTTCTTATTAAACGATGCTGTTTAAACATTGGCAGTTTGAAGCAATGGTGCAATGCTAGATTTTTATGTTCTGACTCTTATGACCCCTCTTCTCCACCCTTTTTTGTGTTGACAGCCCACTGAGATTAACCTGTATGTATTGGCTGGGTGGGAGCACAACCTATGGTCAAATAATACTACCAGTTCCAGTGCTTATTTTTCTAAACAACCCTAGTGTCTCCAGTCAGGCTATTTCCATTGATAAAGACCATTCTTGTAGTAAAGAAATACACTGTTAGTCTTTTTTTATTTGTAATTGACATGTAGATGGCCTTTTAACTGACAATATCTCTAAACTGGATGCAGCTATATGACTAGAATAAGATTTACTTGAAGAAACACGCATTCGTGCTGATCCTTCCTTAAAACTTAAATGTCAGATTTCTCTACATCTGAAATATCTGTCTCCCACTGATTCCAGTGAAATAGATACTAATTACACTTTGAGGATTTGAACCTGGAGCATAGTAGAAGGCAAAATATAACTCACAGAAATGCATAATAGAAAAATAATTATGATATTATAAAAATAACTTGTACTGCTTTTGTAGTGAATATTCTGCACTTGGATGTTTTCTTTAAAAGGATTTACAAGATTTATACAGCTGGTTCTACAATGTTTTAGAACTCAAATCTGAGATAGATCATGTTCTTTAAATTGCAACAACCACCTGAATTTAGTTTAAATCAGTTCAACTTACAAGAATGAGTGTGATTTTTGTCAACAGGCTCTTTTTTCTCCTGTACGTATTTGATAATATAAGATACAGAATCACTCAGTTATGCCTATAAAAGACTATACTTCTGCAAAGTTCTAAGAGCAGGCTCTCAAATCAGCTTATTGCAGTACCTGTTAGAGACAACAAGCTGTATTGTCTATTATTAGGAGCAAGATATGTATCAAGCTTTGATGTTAGCTACTACCTGTGGGAAACATTAAAAGAAATTGGCAATAGTCAGCATTTAACTGTGTATGACAGGAAATGCAAGCTGTGAGGCTAGTCATAAAATCTAGCTGATTTTGGTCTGCTAAGTCAGATTTTCATTTTTAGGCACAAAACACTGTAGTTATAAACAGCCAGTTTATACCTGCAGACAGACATTGAACTATCCAGTTGCCTAGATGACACATAACATTTGTGGTGTGCTTTTGAGCAAGATGCTTTTAGATGTATTGAATCTGGATATCCTTAATTTGGGTTCAGTAGAACATAACAGGTTTTCAGGTGCTTTATGGTCTCACTTTGTGAAATTGAAACATTCAGGTAGTTTTCCACACTCTTCTTCATCATATATATTGTATCACTTACCAAACTCCTCAAGGCTGTATATTATAATCCTTGGAAAGATTATATGTCTCATATTCCTCAGAATCTCCTCAGGCCACCCAGGTAAATTTTAGATGGTAAATCTGAGCTGTCCATTCAAAGCTGGACCCGAGTCCATCTTTCCCTGGGCTTGGCCTATGCTTTTTGAGTGAAAATTACTGCAGTGCCATCTAGTGCTACTCTGCTGATCCTTGCATTCCCTATGTCGCATTTCCAAGAGCATTGCTCTGGATTCATTACTTCTAGCTCTAAACACTCTGAAATCTTGAAAATGCAATTAACTTCCTCAGGAACATTCCCCCCCCCCTCGCCCCCCCCCCCCCTTTTTTTTTTTTATCAGGCAAGTCATAATACAGGTTATATACATTTGTATAACAGACCTTTCAGCAATGCCTTAAAATTGGCTCTGAGCAGTGTGACTATGTGGAATGGGGAAGGAACTAGAGATTATCTTACAAAGGTCATGTGCCCCTGTATCTTCAAAATCTATAACTTTTAAAAATAGGAATGCAGAAGTTGCCCAGGGAACTATGCCTAAAGAAAGGGCCTGATGCCTTCCAGTATGGCCAGTCTGTCTGTAGGGCTGGAGAGCACCAGCAAGGAGAAGGGAGGTATCCTTGCAAAGATGATTTTGAGGCACCAAGCCCAGCCCAAATAGTGAATAAACTATTATTTTCCTTATATATATGGGGTGCTATCTCTCTTGAAAATTCCACAGGGATTATTACCACGCCCCAGGAGGTGAAAAGGACTTCCAAAACTTTCTATGCAATTCTGTTAACTAAAATACACCTGATTCATGTAGCAATTGTCCCTGTTAACTCACCCAGGTCTCTAAAGAATTTTGGTACAGACATGGGACAGCTGCCCTAAAAGTAATTGTAGTTGAAAACCAGTTACCCAACTGGCAGCTTCTGGCTTTCTGCAGCCTGAAGCAAGGCAGTGTGCCTTGAGACACCTAACGCCTTATGTTGAAAGCATTTTTAAAGTATTGCTACAAAGACAGTCCTAGTGAGAAACCAATAGGAAATAAGCACTTAGAGGCTTGTGAAAATCCTGCTGGGTTCCTGTCTACATCTACAGAAGCTTTTAAATCTGACCTCAAGACACCTTGTGTTCAAGCAAACTTGCTTTGCTAAATGTGACACTGATTTTGTGTGCTGTGGTACAATGTGACCTGTGTGATTAAAAGTAGCTGCTATCGCCAGATGTTCCACGTGTCTCCCTAGGCCGCTTATTTAAAGTGCTGGCAATATCTACCACCAAGCAGTCCAGCACTCAGTTGGCCAAATGACTATTTCTGTTTTCTTGAAGAGCTATAATGTCAAAGCATTTATCTGAAGTAGTTTGAGGCCATACCCATGGTAACAACTGGGAGAGTGAATAATTTCAGGTACTTAACAGGTTCAACTTAGACTAGTAAAGTCTATTCTATGATTTCTTTCATCTCACAGTCATTGTAGTTCAAGAACTATACTGGGCTTGCTCTTGAAGAGTCCTACTGTCACCCTCAGCATTCACATTTTCGTTGCAAATACTGACCTAAAATTAGACTCTGTTCCTGAAATGAATATATTGCTCTTCAATAAGCAAGCTGCAAATTGAATGATAAATTCTTGTCTTATATGCTTAGTGTTGAATAAGCTTGAGGTAAGGTAGGAAGGTTTACTTTTTGCCACATCTAAGGTCGTAAGGTAAATAATAGAAACTGTTTTCCATGTGATCTGCTTGAAAGTTACGGCAATTTATTAGCTAACAGAGCAAACTTTCCCTGGGAGAAGAACTATAGGTAAGATAGTAAAATAGGTAAGAGAGGTAATGTTATAAAACTCTAAATAAATATATATCAAGAATTTAACCTACTGTACAAATCTAGAAGCATTATTGCTATTTATTTTTAGACTTAGGAATAGGCACAAACTTCCATATACTTGATATAAATGTCTAGACCTTATCTTGAGTGAATTCATGTCTGTTTAATAAGCAGAATGGTGCCAACAATTTTATAGAAAGCCCCACACATTTTTTTTCCTCTGGAATGTCTCCAAGCAAGTCACACTCTTAAAAAAAATTTGGCCCTCATCCTGCAAAGGCTTGTGTATGTGTCAAGTTTTGCATGCTGTGAAGAGCCTCATTGATTTAAATAGAGCTACTCACAAAGTAAAATGTTAAGCATCTGCACAAATTTCTTCAGGTTTAGGACTTCCAGGTGAAATACATTTATGTGTTCTTAACCTTCATTTTGAAAGGGCCTCTACTGCCCAGTATTCAGTTTTTGTGTATCCAACAATTTCTGTAGCTGTTCTAGTATTACTCCAGCCTGAATTTACTGGAACATTTCACGGGATCCTGTAAACTGTACAAGAGGAAACTGCAAGTAGGAAACCTACCTAGTCTATACTTTTCACAGATCAAGAGTCCAATACATGATCCTTGGAACAATATTTATAGATCTCTGTGAGTTAGTGACAGATAGAAGAATTTGGTCTAATACAAACTGTCTAAAATCCACTCAGCAGGAGTAAGGATGTCCCCCCAGGAGTGATGCCAGCAACTTTCATTTTTAAAAAAAGTTTCTAGTGCTGCTCCTGAAAAAAAAAATTCAAATGTGATTTGAGTATGACACAGTATAGTACCATCTTCCTGAGTCTGCAGAAGATAATTCCAGTCTCTGCTGCTGCCCAACGCCTTCTCAAATTGCAAAGGAGTGAAAAAATTTGATGTGAGAAGATACTTTTCAGATTTTGCTATGTGAGTCCTACAGAATGACAGCAAACCTAACGTATTCTTGAAGTCTTTGAGGTGACTGTATAAGCTTTTTCAGAGGTGTTCACTGTCTATCTTGGGCAGTGCTCAAGTTAGAGAACTGAAAGCAATGATTTATAATTGCCATCTGACTGCCACCTATTTGGAACATATCACAGGAACTGTGGGAAAGACTGATACATTTTAATTTAGGGACATTCTTACTGAATTTTACTTTCCACTCTACATTAGCTCTGATAAGAGTCTCAATTTTAGGACTGTGCTAAATATGTCTTAGCAGTAAAAATATACCAAATGTGCAAGTGAACTATCTAGATTTTACTCTTTTTTAAAGGTCAGGATTACATTGCCATTGTATCTAGAAAACATTTCACACATTTCATGAGCACAATGTATTAAAAATGAACTGAGTGACAGTGTCACAGATAAAGACAGTACACAACTGTCCCCTTTTAAATGTCAAATAGATGTTTCACTCTGGTATACTTCAAACTGGTTAAGAAATTTAGATAACAGGTGTAGATGAATTTTTCACTGTCAAGCAATAAATATAACTTAAGAAACAATATAGAAACAGAAGGCTTTAAATATAAATATTTCCCTCCCCTAGGAGCTGTACAGAGGATGTCAACATATGTGGCTTCAGAAGATTCAGTGACATCTGGCCTCACAATTTTACCACGTGATGTGATATTTGGCATATAAAGTTCTCCTCTGTGATACTGTTCCTACTGCTAAATCTTTGACCTCGCCTGATTTCTGTCAGAAGGGCTTTGGTCTCATCTGCTTTCTATTGCTTTTTTTTTTTTTTTTTTTTTCTCTTTGCTGCTTTTACCTTCAGGACAGAACTGACCTAATCTGTCCCTTCCCAGATGATCCTGAACATGGTATCAAGCAACAGAGTAGGGAACCAACCACTGCTCTGATGAGAGTCCTTTCCAGAGCAGGTACCTGTGTGAATAAATCATCTCTCTCCACTCAACCTGATGAAGATAACTAACTCTTGACTTCAGTATTAAGCATGTCTTTTTATATGTAAGAGCCACATAATGTGTGTGCGTGTGTGTGAAAGGAGAGATCAAAAAATACTGTTACATAAGATATTGGTGCTGAATGTTAGAGAGTGATGCCAGAAGGCCCTGAGGTTTAAGAAGATGAAGAAAGGAAGGACCAAATGTGTAGCAAGGAGGCTGGACAGAGGACAGTTAGAGTGAAAACCAGGATGGGCAGGTGTAGCAGCCAAAATAATGAGTCAGAGTGTTCTTCTTTCTTTCTGCAGGGCAGGGGCCGTCTTTTTTCTATGTTCTTTTTTCTCTTCTTATAATAATACATACATATGCTCTTGTTAAAGCTCTTACTTCATAATTAGCAAATCAGCAATTAGACAGCTATCAACCTTTTCTCCTATCAGCATAAGACCACTCTAACACGCGCTGTGCAGACCAATCAGCTTCTTGTTCATGCGCACTTCAGGCAGCGGTAACTTCTCACAGTTCAGTACTTTTCCACAGTTCAGTGTTGCAGCTGTCCATTGTTTTTCCCTGCCATCTTGGCACAACTGGGCAGTTTCTTATCTTTCTCCCTAGGCCTGTTTCTCATTAAAGCCTTGCTGCTTCTCGGAGGCTGTGCAGGGCTGACAGAGGCCAATATCAACTTGCCTTTCTCTCACAGGCAGGGAGAGTGAAAAGTGGGTGAATAAACTGAAGGAGAAGCAGCAAACAACAGCAATGGGCCTGGCAAATGGAGAATGGTACAGAAAGAGCAGACACACAGAGGCTGGAGTTCAGGGCATGGTTATGTCCAGGAAGACGAAGTCCTTCCCAGCTGCTGTTCTTCATCTCTTTAGACAATGGGAGAAAGGAAGGTGTTTGAAGGCTATGGCTTCTACTCCCTGATGTCAGTCTTAAATGGCTGCTTTGAGGAAGAATAAGATTTTAAATTGCTGAGGGAGAGAGAAAGGAACAACAAGGGAGAGGGTGATAGGAGTTGAGCCTCAGTGTGACATGATTTTATTTCAGGCTGCTTGCCAACACATATTTTATTTATTTTTCTGGATACTGTTGGGTAATATAAAGACGTATGTCAAGTTGTGACCTGTTAAAGGTGTTTAGAAGGCTTTCAGTCCCTAGCAGGGAAAAGATTTTGCCACTCCTCAGGTTAAATATTTAATATGGCCACAGGCTGTCTGTGAGTGCAGTGGAGGATGCAGCTGGAGCAGAATGGCTAGGAGGTGGTCTCTGATAAAGAGAGGTGAAGGCAAACTGGAAACTGAGCTGTGCAGAAGCCTGTAAGTGTGAATGTCATCTATAGCCTAACATCACATTGAAATAAAATACATTTATCATGAACTTTTCCAGCCTGAATAAATATTTGGCTGCTTTGATGACCTGGTGGATCAGCACCTGTGTTCCTCTCCCCAACTGCTGCTGCTGCTCCTCCAGTGGGAGGGAAGCTGTAAGACCTGCACTGTCTGACCAGCTGCAGCACAGAAGTTCAGAAACCCTACTAAGCACCTGAGACCTTGACTATGGCTAGTTTTGATGGGAGCAGACAGCCCCTGTCAAGGTCTCTCTCTCACCCCAGAGATCTTTAGCTTCTGTCCCAGCAGCTTTAACAGTGGAAAAGGGAATTGGTGAATGCTCACTAGATAGTGTCACTAAGTTTCAGGGACTTAGGGCTCCACCACCCGTCTCTCTGAGGCATGGGGTCCTCTATCAGATTTCACTACTACAGCAGGAGGCTCCCAGAGTCAGTACTGCAAAGAAGCTCTGCTGGCCAGCCTATGGAGCAAGGGAAGGATGGAGGGAGATATTTTACCCCTTCTCTGTTCCCTGTTGTCAAGTAATAGTGCATGGGCAAGTCAGCTTTCATAACTCACTACGGATGATCTGATATTTAAAAAGATACTGGGTTTGCTTTGAAAAGGATTGACGTGTTGCAGGATTGTCAGCTCTGGAGCCAATGTCTTGCAAAGAATATCCCATTTCGCGTTGCTGACTAACACACCCATCTCTCAGTTGCACCATTTCCTATCCCCTCCGTTCCATAGTGAGATTCCTTTTCATTCTTTATTACCATTCCTTTAGCTTTACACAGTTCACTGCTGTAACTTCAAATAATCTCCATCTGGAATATCACTTTGGCTCTCTTTTTTCATATTACTGGGAACTCATTTAGTTCTGTCAGTGTTTCAGTTTAACTCTGCCTTCAATTTTTATTTTTTTTTTTAATTTTGGCGGTGAGCTGCTGAAAGATTGTTAGCCGAGTTTCTGGGTAGATTGCATTAGCTTCTCATTCTAATTTAAAGGTACAAAATGCTAAAAGTTAACAGGTTGTATCACAGCAGAGATTTCAGTTTTTTCAGCAACCAGGAATAATGCTTATAGTGAACTTTTTTGTCCTCCTAAAGCTTGCAGTATACTTGTGATGGACACTATCAAGATAGTGGTTTAGATATGAACTTTTGTAGCTGTTCAGTTGCATTCCCAAATCTCTGTAACTTGTTCTTGGTAGTGGAATGCCTTTTTCACTCCGTCCCATGATTATGTAGTTTCATGTCTCAGTAATTCTAAAAATGATTTTTACTTAATAGCAATAATGTGGACTTCTATACAACATTACTTGTCTTTCTGTAAGATTGGTTTCCTTCTATTATTCTTTTCCCTTTTATCCCTACAAACACAGGAAGTGTGTTAGAACAGACTTGCCTCTTTACTAAAGCGATCGATTAAAATCAGCTAAATCCTTGTTCTCTTTATGATTTCTGCGCATGCAGAGCACAAAGCAATAAACAAATTCAGGACCAGGCTCTTGTCCTCTTTTTCAGAGGAGTAAATCCAAAGATCTGGAGTTGTGGTTGAGGTATCTCAGTTTAAACGAGACCAAAATTACTGCTTTAATGTGTAGGCAGCAGTGCAGTTCTCTCATTGTCAGGAAGATGCTAATTCCTATTAGAGTTTATGTTTTCAGAATGGTTACAAAGATGATCATATCTTTTTTCAGCATGCTCTGAAATTGATAATGCGATACCTATCAATTGATAATTGATAATTAAGGGCATTTTACAAAGTACTGCAGAAATTCATTGCACTATGAATAAAGATAACATTTTTTCACTTTCCCTTCAAATTTGAATACATCTGAAAAAACTTTTGGCTTTCTTGGACATCCTTTCACACAGTATAGAATTATGATGCTATTGCAGCAGATTGATACCTACTAGTACAACAATACAGCTCGCTCTGATCTGAGGGATTATCTGTAGATCTCTCTTCATATTTTTCCCCTTCCTTGGACCTAAAATTTGGCATATTCATACTCTGCTCAGAGGGCTTTCTGTAATATGACTGAAATGTGTTTTATGATGAAAGAAGTCAAGAAAAGGACATAGAAATGATTCTTTTCTATTCATTTAGCACTGCTGTGTGATTTGAGATTCTCTGGCAGAAAAAAAAATACTCAGTTTGCTTATGTGACATCTGTGATCAGCAGTAGATATTGGCAAAACTGAAAAGTTTGAAAAGGAGTTTTGATTCTCCTTGAATTTTTAATAGTCTACCCTTCTAACACTGTAGATTTCATTCTGGGCTTCTGCATGTAACTTAAGGAAATTCTGTCCCAATAAATGGAGCTTTTCTTCAGCAAGAGAGACTCCAAGGGAATCCTTCTACTTTCCTACGCTTTTGCACGTCACTCACTCCAGGCAGGTAAGCTCCCTTCTTTTGTGGGACTAGAGCTCTTGGGCTTACCTTGAGGGCTGCAGGGAAATTGGAGATGGCTGGCTTGTGGACCTCTTGGCATTTGCCATTTCAAAAGCCAGGCTGGGTATCTTTCTACTGAAACTGTTGGGCTTGATTTGTGAAATTCAACTGCCTCTATTATGTCCGAGTAAAACAAGATGATCTGTGATGACGCTTTCTGGCTGCAGGGCTTATGAATAAATGAAGAGGTGAAGAAGTATAGAGAAAGACCCTGTGTTCTTGGGGAGTCCCCTCGCACATGAGGAACGGTAAATATGTTAACGTGCACAAGAAGCAAAGTTAGAAAGGCCTAAATGACCTTCAAATTATTATTTCCCAAGATCCACAAACCTTGTATTCTACTTTCTTTAAGGTAAAGGTTTTCCATAGAATTCAGCTGTAATTTGAACACATCTGACGCCTCTATTGCTACATTTAAGAAATGTGAAAAGTTTTATTATTTTTGTGTAGTAATTCCCTTCTGCTCCTGACATAGTACTGACAGAGCACTGTAACAGAACTGACACTGTGACTGTGGGATTCCCATGTGTGATTCATTCTGTTGCAACACGTTTTTCTACCTTGGAAATTTTCTTCAACTCTTATTGACTGATCTCATCAATATGCTACAATAGAGATACACTGAAAAACAACTGCAGATTCTGGTCTGATTTATCGGCTTGCTAGAAAGATTTACTCTTTTTGTGAGATATTTATTAAAACTAATTAAATCTGGTTTAGAAAACATATGAGTTGCATTACTGTTTTTTAAAATTGTAATGATTTCAAGAAAGCCTCTTTTTATAGCTTCAAGGCTCTTAAGGAACATAAGTTTTCCATAAAATAATGCTTTATTTTTCAAAAAGAGTTGGTTTTACTCCAAATGCAAAAAGCTAAGACATTTGAGAATGTGAAAATCTTTTTCTATTTTCATTGGCAAAGAATTTCCATTTCTTATGATATATGATTTTTGTAAGGTGATATGAGCCGGTATTATTGCTAACATTTATTTTGCTTTAGAGGAAAAATCAGCAGGAAAGAATAGGGGGCTTTGCAAGAGAGTAGAGAGCATTATAAGTACATTAATTATCCTGGCACTTTTAATATTTCTTCAAATAAATTTGTCTTAGTGTTACAGCTCCATTACAGTTAAATGGAGTCAGCTTTTCAGTGTTCTAACATGATTTTTAGGATTTAGAACGGCATCATATGAAATTGTCTCTCAGCCCACTGTATATTTTTGCAATAAAGCTCATTGTTTAGATAATTGTTTACCTTGTCTGTTCTTAATCATTTCCCTTTCATTTAAAAAAAATCCAAAACATTATTTGAACTAACATGTCTGCTTAACTGACATTAAATTTAATAGTTCTTTTTAGATGTACAAATCCTTGAGAATGACTTCGTGGCAACATTTCAAGTGCACTGTTGCACATGCCCAAAGCTTGCCTCCCATGTATTGTTCAATCCATTTGTGCAGTGTGCTGGTTCAGTGTGTGCTCTTTCCATCCTCTCCTTGCCTGTCCACACAACGAACAGAAGGCTCTTGGTCATACAGTAACAGCAACCACTGAGGCAGTTTTTGCGTGCACCCACATCAGCAGGTGCATTTGCGTTCTTTGAGCATCTGGCCTTTATGGTCACATAGAGCAAATTCCACCTTGGAGAGATGTGGATTTACAGCAAAACTATGGATAAATTAGGAAGGCCCCAGAAAAAAAAAAAAAAAAAAAAAAAAAAAGACTAGAGGCCTAGCTCTCACTTTTTTGACATTTATTCCATAGATTCCAGCAAAGTCAGCCTTTCATACTGATTCAGAAGGAACCAAAAAAAAGCTCTGAGTTTGGAGAGGTCTGCCTACCTCTGAAGTAAACAATTCTGCCTGTCTACAAATCTTTTCCCTATTTCCTGCCCTGCATGACCTGTTGTTCCCTCACTCCTCCTGCTCCTGCTCTGTTCCTTCATTAGATCCTGCAATTTTGCACAGGTCCTTCTCTCTAGAGAGAAGGCCTACTTACCTCCTTCCCTGCAGGAGAGAAGGAAAAAATGCATACATGTGTTAAAAAAAGACAAGCCTAGTCATAATAAAGTCATTCAATACCTTATTTATATACAAAATTTAATCACAGATTCAAAATCCAAGTTAGAGGAGAACCCCGCTAGTTTCATGTAGCATGTGTGACGAGGCAGAAGTAAACAGATCCCAGATTTGCTGCTTCTGTTACCCTTCCTCTGTGCATTGCTGCATGAATCAGTGAATAAGGATGTGAAAGTCAGTTAAGCTCATCGAGTAAGTTTTCAGAGAAGTGAAGGTTGTAGAATTAGTTTTTCCTGGGTACATCCATAGCTTCAAAGCTTCTCAAACCCACTTGTTTGCCAAAATGCCACAAGCTACCCATGGGGCATGCCCATGTGAGTGTGGCACTTCAGTCACCCTCTCCTAATCCACAAACCTTTCCCTACAGCTGCTTTTCCTTCAGTCTAGATGTCTGGGTGAGCAAATCTTGCAATGCCTTGCCTTTACAGATCCACTCTTGGTGTAGGGAATTCCTGTTGAGATCACAGAAGTTACAGAGTACAAAGTAAGAGAGGTGTGTGGGATTACTGGTGCATCGGATTCACTTCAGCCTTGAGCTACTGGAAAAGCTGAGGTTTCCAGTGTAGACCAGTGGAGCAAGACAGGGTACGCTGTGCTTGAACAGCTATAACAACCTGAAGACCCTGACAAGTCTTATTTTGGTATTGCTAATGACAAGTATTCAAAATTCATGAGGCAGCACCCCAAAATCCTAAGTTGGAGGGTTTTTTGCTAACATTTTCACGGTTTTAGAATTAATCATTTTTCTTTCCCATTACACTTGACATGATGCCAGGACTTAGATTTAAGAACTCCCCATCATCCTACTAGTGTAAGATACATAATAAAATTATGTGCTTCTAGAGCAATGATTAAGATTTCATGTTATTTCCATTTTATTTCATTTCACTCCTTTAATGAAATTGCTTGAGTCACATGGCATGAAGTATATTTAAATCATTTTTTGTAAAGAAACCCATAAAGGTAGAAAACTGCAATGAAGTATGCAAGTCATATAACCAGTACATTCTTCTTATCACACGATGGCTTGAGTTCTCAAAAGAGTCTACTCATGTTTAAATAGTGACGGTCTTTGGTGCCACTGAAATCTCACAAATTCTTAATCAAAGGACCCCACAGCCTTTGATTGGATGAAAACAGTCAGGGGACATCAAAACTGGCACTTTTCACTGTGGTTTACATACAGATTACAGACACACTATATACTTACTGTTTTTCATTGCATGTGACAGCTCATGACCTTCCGGGTTTCCTTTCATGTGCAAAAACATGAAGGGCTTATAGTTCTCTTAATGATCCATTTAACTAAGACAAAGGAAACCCTTTTATTCTATACAGAAAATACGAGCTTCGAACTTCAGAGGTATCCCATTTTTCCAGCTACACAGACATCTTGGGAGTGCTCAGGACAGATGTGAGCTAGGGATCTATACCGGTTTAGATGGCCTAGGTTGTCCAAGACATCTGCACTGGGCTGGCAGGTATGATAAGGACTTGCAGGAGATCTAAGCCTCCTGGTCAGGATCTAAGAAGACACTAGATGCTTCTGATTAGGCAACAGAATCACATAATGTATGACATTCAAAGCTGCACCTAAACAGGATAGTTGGTGAAATCCATACACTGTGGTGCCCAACAACTCCTGTGTCTGTATATGCAGGCAATCATTTTTAGAGGACTTGTTGATTTTGCACATGCACATTTCAGGGACTGTGCCTTGTTTAGGAGCCAGTGTTGATTAGTTGCCTCTCTGTCCTTTACATTTTTCCCATTAATCGTTCATGAAATCTTGCAAAGATGATAGAAGGCACAAACAGGAGCCAGAGACTGAGGTAACTCACATACCATACCACTGAGCAGACACCAGAACTGGTATGTAGCTGAACAGGATTACTTAGGAGACACAAGCAGCTATGCAGGAGTTGAACAGGATTACTTAGGAGACACAAGCAAAGCAATTCTTAGATGAGATTCTCATTTCTTCCCTGTGATGTCCCATGCCAGTGGGCCTGGTGCTTAGTATGGTCATGAAGATGAAAGAGAAGTAGCTGCTCAGCCAGTCTTTGTCAGGCTCCTGCAGCAAGCTACCACATGCCTCCAAAGAAGGCTTCTTTCCCCAGTCTGGATAAACGGCAGGATGTTATAGGATAACAGCTAAAGAATCCACCGTAAAGGAACCTCTTTACCCCTGCAGAAGCAGCTGGAACTTCTTAAAGATCTTTCTTAAACCTAATACTCAGGGTGAAAGCACTGAGAAGGTTGCATGCAGGATGACCTGCAGCCTCTCCACTTCTTGCATTTGAGACCAAGCTGAGAGTTACAAGCGCCTCCATCCAGATCCAGGATGAAGGAGGAGTCCTTGTAGTTCCCACTCCCTAACAAGGCAGGCTCTCTCCCTCCTCTGGAACTGCTGGGGTAAACACTGCCTCCTACCCATGTCACTCCCTTCTGAGAAGAATTCCTGTCTTTATTCAAAACAGTAGCAAAACTCCTTTTGACTTAGCAGAACAAAAGTTTCATCCTTGCAGAAACCAAGGAGTAGCTTTGCATATCCAGCCTGAGTAGCTCTTATCCCAAGGAAAACACTCCAGTACCTTAGTGGCTCAGCAGTGGGCGCTCTTGAAATGATTGATGGAATTAGCCAGAATCTGACCTATTAAAGCTGGAAAGTTCCTCCTGAACTTTGAATACATCTATCTCTGTCCTAATTAATTTTTGGTAGCTATGATCTTGTTGAGTGGACAACTTGAAATAAAGCACATAGAAGATAACATGCAGCTACAGTCAACCCTTAGTAATATTTCTGTATTAATCTTTTTCACTCAGGAACATTCAGATTGCATGTACAGTCCACACAGCTACCCTAAAGTTCTAAATTCATTGAATGCTAACACTTACCAAACAATCTGGTGGTATAAGAGGTGAGAGGAATGCTACAGACATCTGTGGTTGTGATAACAGGAGTTAAGTACTTTGCTCTGACTTCAGTTTCCTGATGACAGGAGTGGGAAACAATTACCATTTTTCCTACTGAATTCTGAATTTATTGTCTTGGGAACATTCCTTGCAGATGACAGAAAGAGAAGAAAGTATCCTACCAGATGTACTTCTAGCTCTTCCACTATTTATGTCTCTTGCCAATTTGGAAGCCTGTTTATTTGGTTTATTAAGTATTACAGCTTACTATTTAAAATACCATACAACAGGACTGGAAGAACTACACACTTAACTACTATGTTATCCTTCTTTGTCCAGCTCTTATCTGACAAGGTCTTTATTTAAAGAGTAAAGGCACAAACAACCTTCAAGACACAATATGGCAATAAATTGTTCTCTTTTTAGTATCAGCTGTAAAATCTGCAGGATGACTGACAATTATAAACACCTTAGGAAGTGACATACAAGATCCCTTTTAACACGGGATTCTGATATCTTATATTCTGTGTTGGAGGCATGGTCTCTCTAGCAAGAGGTGTGTAAGCAAACAAATGGGAGCATACAAAATATTTCATTCTTAAGGCTCCACTGCATCTTCCTCTTACTGAAGGATAGTCACCATTAGTAACTTCCCCTCCTCTCTTTTGTTTCTGCATCAGACAGAGAAAGCTAATTATCGTCTTTCAGATATCTGGGTAGCTGGAGAACTTCTTAAGCAGTTCACAATAAAGTATAAACTCCTGCCCCTGTGGTCCCTACATGGCACAATTCAGTGAGGAATGTATCTTTCGCAGGACTTCACATTCTCTATTGGTCTGTACTTTAAAAATATATGTGATACAAACATTTAAATAGGTTCACTGCATTTAGTTTTTACTGGCATTACATTGATTAACCCCCATGCCGTGCCATTATCTGTGTATGATACAACACAAAGTACAGGTGCACACTTCTGAATTATCTCGTATTACCTTTGCTCTGATGAGAATGAGTGCAGCGATCCAAGATGGAAAAGAGAAATGGACAGAGGAAGGCAGCACAGTCCTTGTCCAAGACAGGTACTCACAGGTTGGTAGTCAAGTCCACTGCAATTTGTACATCCAGAGGCAGCCAAGGAATGCAAGCTCTAGGGGGAAAAAAAAAAAAAAAAAGTATGCATATCGTTAAATTGATGGGAAAGGCCATATATATCTGTCACTTCATCTGAACAAAGTAAATAACAGATTTCCCTGAATTTTGACAGCATTAACAAGACTTAGAGATCTATGGCTGGAAGGGATTTCCTGGTATCATTTACTCCATTCCCCAGCACCAGCACAGAATGACATATATCAAGCTATACCTGACAGATACGTATTTTTTAACAGCTTCCAGTGAAGGTGTTTCCACAATGACCACAAGCAGCATTCCCTCATGCTACTTCATTGCCCTTCTAACTCGAAATTTTTTTCTAATTTCTAAGCCAAATCTTTCATTACAAATTAAGGTAATTACTTCTTAACTTTGTACCTGCACTGGACATAGCCAACAGTTGAATCAGCTTCATGACATCTGAAAACATACTCAGCAGGCTGCTATATTTCCCCTTCCCTCAGCTTCCTCTTTTTTTTTTCAGCCTAACTTCCTTCTGTTCTTTCTCAGAGCTCAGGATTTCTGAACTGCCTGTAATTTCCACTGCTTTTCTGTCAGCTCTCTCTAGTTTTTCATTCTTCTGAAAACAGTGCCCAAAACAGGACTTTCTATTCCAGCTGTGGAAGAAAAATCAAGTGCCAAACAGACCTCCAAAATTATCATTTTGGCTTATGTACGGCCCTATTATTATCACTTCACAGCACACCATTTGTCTGTTATGCCATCCTGCCACGTAACTGGCTCATGCTCAGCTTGTGACCCATGTAACCCCAGGTTATCTGCAGAAAGGACTGCCGCAAGCCCTGCATAAGGGTCTTGAGCTGACTCTGAGGGACAGACAAGGGTAGATCACATTGTGTTGTGACAGCTGTGAGGAAAGAGAGCCTCAGGGCCTATATCCACCAGCCACAACCAGATAGGCACAGCTCAAGTAAAGCACTGTCAATTAGTTTGCACAGAGACCTGGGTGCAATCAGTCCCAGACAAAGGTTTGATCCTGCCACTGAGTAGATCCTTGCATTCATCAGATAATTTAATACAACAAAACTAGACTGTAACAAATGTAAATCGAGTCCACAGGCAGAGGGAAGTGGGGAACAGATATGTCAAGCAGATGCAGGTCAGTTTATGTATTTACAGGACATGGGTCTCAAGACTGTCATGCCTATTACCTTTACCCTCAATATGCTGAATAAAGAACAGAGAATGGAGTTCACACCCCTAATGGTGTGCTTTTCTTCAGGTGTCTTCTTCTCACCTTGCTTCTGCTTAGTAGAGGATTCATCCCACCTAACTGATCTAAAACTGGCATCGTGTCTAAGGTCTCCTCTGCAGTTTGGGACAGGAACAACTGCCTTCTGAGCTCTGGATTTGCCCCATTCCAAAATAAATGTCTTAGAGACAATGCATGAATTACCTCCTGAACGTGCTGCTTTTCTCCACTGACCAGTGGGGGAGTGACCAGGACAGCCTTAGGCCAGGTATCCAATTCTTCAACAGCCATGGAAAGGCAATCTCAATTATTTCCTTAATGATGAGCCAGGCTCTCAGGTCTATCTGATTACTTTTCCAGGAAAGCACTCATAATCTGTTCCATGCATAGTCAAATTCAGTGTATGTATAAGAATCCATAAAGTTTAGTTTAAATGCTGAATATCCTCTTGTTCTCTGTCTTCCACACATCCTCTGCCTCTGGCTCTAGTTATCTACAGCAGATTGTCTTTTCCCAGTCATCCCTGGCAATACCTCAATAACCAGCAACTGGGTCACATTCATGGAGTCACAAGAACAAGACAAAGCTATCAGTTAAAAATTATATCTCCTCTCTCTGGCTTTCATTCAGCCTGGCATAAACTGGCAGAGATGTCATTTTTTTTGCCTGACCACATTTCTCATAGCATGTAGAAGGAAGCATAATTTGCTATCACAGCAATTTTTCCCTTTCATGCTTGACTAACCACACTGTACTTTTCACACAGATCTTTTCACTCAGCTGCTGCAAGTAATGGTCCCAAGGTACCAGAAATAAGAGACAACGCTGTCTCAGCTTTATTAGAAGCCATAGAATTCTATGCTAAAGCTATACACTCTTTACCGATCTTAATAAAACAAATGTTTTGGTAGCAAACTCATGAAATGCGAACTGTTGACAGAAAAGCTTTGCTGGTAGATTTTTGCAGAGTAGCACATGTAATTATACAGTACACATATATGTAATTTTGGTTCTGTTTCTGCAGAGCTTCATGCAAGAACTGGAAGGTCAATGTCATTCCCTAGAAAGAGGGATAATCAGCAGCTAAGTTTGGGATACAGAGGGCTGCTGTTATGGTTGGGTCAGAAGCTGCCACAAATCTAGAAGAGGAGCAGAAAATAATTTTCTCCATCCAAGCTGTACTTGAAGATTTATCTAACACCACACTTATTTCCATGAAAAATACTGTACATTTGCCACTAGTGGACACACAGATGTCCATTTCTGACAATGAATTGATCTGTTAGTTCCAGTGGAACATCACGGGAAAGACAAGGGATTGGAAATTACAAACATGGAAAGTCTGTTCCATTATCCTGGAATGGTCTATTTGTATTTTGTAACTGGAAAAATGTAATTCTGTGAAATTAATTAGGTGATGGTTCAGAGCACCACTAACTTTTATCATGGCTGAAACCTCTGTGTAGTGACGGTCTGTGCTCAGTGGTCTAGAGCTGGTCTACTTTTTCAAACACTAGATGGTGCCAAGGGTCCACATATCAAGAAAAGCTGACTAAAAGAAATGTTTCATTTAATGGAAATACTGGCACAGTTTGGTCTCTGTGTGGTTCTGCGAATTAGTTCAAAATCTAATGTCTCGTTACCTAGGAAGTGACAGAAGAATATTCTGTACAAGATGATAGTAACCCAAGTAAACTCACAGGTAATTTAGTGCTAATAAGTCTACAGAGAAGACAGCAATTCAGAAATGAAGTTTCAATACAGGGATATTACCAGCATGGGCAGGTCCAGATTAATCTAGTCCAGAACCTTTCCTCTGACAGTGGCTGGTACAAAGTGCTTCAAAGAAACCTATAAAAGCCCTGTGGCAGGCGGATATGTCGAATCCTACCCTCAGTCTTAGCCTGGTACCTGACGATTACAGGCTGGTTTAAACTCTAACATTTGAAGCCAAACTTTGCAAAAAGGTGTTTCTAATTTAAAGATTGGTTGTTCTTGCTAGAAATAAAAACCATAGTTGACCTATTTTATAACTATGGGCACTGGCTGCAAGATTAAAAAATGCAAATGGATGTAAACTGTGTCTGTGCCTACGTAATAACAAAGATGATTAAAATCTTTAATTTATTATAGATTTAGTGCTTTTTGAATAGCAAATTTCATATTTGCTCATCTTATAGTCTTACTGGTTTCACTGTATGACCAAACTCTAGGGAATAAGAAAGAAATGATCATAACTTTAACTCAGAAATGCATAATAACCACTGTGTACTCCTTTACAGCAATATTTGGGGGACAAATCTGTGGCCATTCTGCAAGCCAGTATCATACTTTCCTGAGGCAGTTTGTATGAGACTATTATCTGTGAGATAATGATATTGCTAGTTTGCAGGAAGTCTGTTATTAAATTACTATCAAGAAAGAACAGAAAGAGAGGACTATTTTACACCTCATTAGCATTTCTATTCTGATACTCTATTGTTTCAAGTTATTGATGCTGTTCTCTTTTCCCAGTCCAGATTTTCCTGTTTGTACACAGTAGGAGTTCTGTGGGAAGAGGAATTTCTCTCTGCCAAGGATATGCAAAAGGGTGCAATTATCTGAGTCTTGGGCTAAAGGCTCAGTTCATGTAGTTATTTGTCAGTACAGATTGTAGATCCTGGGCCTGCAGTCAGAAGGATTATCATAAGGAAGCTCTCATAGATGTCAGTGTAGATAGACAGAGAGTCTATCTTCTCAGTGAAGTAAGTAACGTTTCTTAAATCCTTCTGACCCAAGTCTTTAAGAAGGATCCTTGGATCCACTCTTGATGTAAAATTGTTCCCTGGAAACTAGACTGTGATACCTACACAGTGCTGTGTCTCTGTGTCTTTTGTGGCAGCATCATGTATATAAATCCATCAAGTTACTTTTAGATGACTGGTCTGCAAGACTACATCTATCTCTTAACAGTAGGCTTACAGGCTTACAGAGTGAGGCCCCGTCCATAGGCAACAGAAATGATGTCATGTAGTAAAGCAGACTGAGCAAACAGAAGGCACCATGTTTCTGTTGCTTGTACATCTTGAATTTACCAGAACTATGCTGCCTCAACAAGCTTGCATACAGAAGCTGTGGTGGTGTCACCGAAATCCAGGGTAAAAATAACTTATCGACACCAATTTGATGTAGATAAGCAGACACTTCTTTATTGACGGCCGGACGTGTAGGGGAGTGCTCTCACCAACAACACGTGCCAGGCACCAGAATCATACACCTTATATAGAACTTACTCATACATATTAATTAAGTCTTCATACATAAGCATACAACTTCCAAGAAATCATTAACATATGCTCCTCCTATTTCCGATTCTGCGCAGTAGAGGTTAGAAATGTCTAGAAATGGGTCTGGGGTGTAATGTGAGTAGGTGGTCCATGAGTCGGTGGTCGCGATCTCCCCCTGCCAGAATTACCTTTTGCTTAAGGACACAGTTTTCTTGGCAGGTACCTGCAAGCTATTACGGTTACTTCCCTCAGTTCCCATTAATCCTGGACCTTGACAACTACTTGCATTCTTCTAGTCCTATGTATGTATTATAAATCAGTTTACAAATCACCTCATGTTTTGTTACCTAGGTTCTAACCGTTCCTACTAAACCATTATGACCAGTCCCTTTAGCCTTGGTACAGGGCTGTACAGGGGATTTTAGAGTAGCAGTCGGTTGCTAGATTCAAAATACAGTAAATGTAAAATTATTTTTACTAAAATATCCCTTAATTCTATATTTATATTAAAATCAAACACAATTTAATTTCAATTGATAATAAAATCAGTAACAGTGGGAGGGTGCATAGGACAGACAAACATATCAAAGGGAAAACAACAGTATACCTATGCCTAACTGGTGATGTTTAGAGATACAACAAAGATTACAGGAGTTGTGAAGAATGAAGACAGGTCAATAATACAGAATAACCTGGGTGACATGGTCAGCTGGATACAAGAAGGAGATATAGTCAAACATAAAGTTATGGATCTAGGATGAAAGCATGCAGATCACATTAAGACAATAGGTGAAAGCTGGAAGATCTATCCTGTGAAGATGTGACATTGGAAAGGATTTGGCAATGAGTAAGGTGGATTGTCTGCTGAGCATTCAGCTTCTGATCTGATTCTGTAGCCAAGAGCACTAATGCAATCCATAAATGTACTTATAAATGAAAAGTGAAGGGGCCTCTTTGACATTTATGTGATTGATCTCCACTAAATTTAGTCTTGAGATACTGAGAAGGTTTAGAGAAGACACAATTGCCATTAAAAATTGGAATACATTGTGTAGTGAAATATTTCAGAAATTTGTTTTGCTTTGCTTAGGAAACAAATGTAAATTCATCATCTCTTGTGCAGTTCCTCTGCAGATCAGCTTTACTTCACATGCCCACTGGGTACACTGTGTCACTCTTATAGTACATGGGTAGATCAGGTTCCTAGGATGGGGTCATTTTCAATCTCATTTTGACACAATTACATTTTGCAAAGTTAGGTTAAATATTCTTAAAGAAAGAGGGGGGCAGTGACTGGAGATTAATCTATTACCCATTCATTACAGATCTAATGGAAATAAGGACTTTGGTTAAAAACTCTGTTCTGAGAATCAGCCACCTCAAGGTTTAAGACGTGTCTGTCTGAGCAGGTAATTGCTGCGACATCACTCCCTGAAATCCAGGCAAGTCCTGAGTACAGAGGCAAGTACTGCTAACACACGACTACCATTCACATGATCTGGGGATGAGCACAAACTGGAGAGTAGAACTGAATTTGTGGGCCAAATGAAGCCTTGTTGCCCAGATGTTGAGTAGTCCTGCCTTAAGCACTCCTTCACAGTCTCATTTCCTAACACTGTAATTGTAAATCATCTGCCAAAGACTGATCAGCTTCAAAAGGCTAACCTTACAAAACCACCTACACAGCATCAACTCAAACTCAGAGCCAGGAATCTGCAAACTAAATGATGCTGCTGCAATGCTCAATAGGTAAAGCTTCCCCAATAACAAGAAAAACATCAAATAAATGTTTTAATTTAACCCTTTTTTACTGGAGACAAAAAGGAAAAATAACAATATAGCCCCTAGATATTCCTGAATAGTACATAATGTACAGGTCAACCACATCACTCCCAATATGGGGTTGGAAATGGGTCCATCATAATTCTCCTCCAAAAGCTATCAGGAATGGCTGAGATAAACAGCTGCTGCTCACAGTTCAGTGTTCAGGCTCAAAAGGGATGAACTTGTGGGTGCATCTATGAGCAGCCTGTAAAGAGGATGATCATTCTCTAGACTTGGCAAGCAGCTTACAAAAATAAAGCCATTTTGTGATAAAGACCACATCACTACTTTCATCCTATATAGAACATTATAGATCATCCAATTATAGAACATTAAAATGGCCATGGGTGTCAGAACTGTGTTTCCTAACTTTCTTTCTCAACTTACAACTAAACTTGTCATGTGGTACTAATCATGCCAGAATTTTCACCTCCAAAAGTGTGAGTTTTACACACATGTTCACCTAGGAAACTCTGCTTATATACCAGGTAAGTAGGAGTTAAGCTCAAGCTAAGGAATAATGAGATATTGAACGAGATCACAGCTCATTTACCAGTTTATAACCATTAACAGATTTTATAAGTTATCCATATCTGAATTTTTCATTTGAAAAAAAATGAACAAATCTTAGTATTTACATGCTTCATAGTGAAGTTATAAGGTCTAATATATTAAACTGTAAAGCGTGATGAGATCCTCAGCTAGATGATGTTAGGAACAAATAAGATTTATTTGAAAGTACAGAAAATGATCTGAACAAAAAATAGTTTCGGGTAAATTAATAGGAGGAAAATATACTCTGTTTCACTCTATTAGGATGAATGGCATTTTGCCTGGAACATGAGTCATGGAGAACATTAAATTCTGAGTGTAAGACATGGCTAGGCAAGAAGCAAAGGGGAATAGTAATCTAGAGGATAAATTGCAGGAAGAAATAAGAAGGAATACACTGAAGTGATAGCAATACTGCATGAAGAACTACTTTAAGACTAAAAACTAAATTGTGTCTTATCACTTTGAAAGCCATTCAAGATAAAAGGCTGAAGGGTTCTGCTGAGGGAATGACTGTTGTGGTTTAACCCCAGCCAGCAACTAAGATCTGAAAGCCTGGCATACAGTGCATGAGAGTGCTGGGCAAAGCATGCTCAGTCTGGGATACCTGGCTCTGGAAAGAATTTTCAGTAGAGGTTAAACGAATCACGGTCTGAGCTCTTATGAGCTTGCAAAACCTTCATTAACACTTGTAGAATCGAATAAGCATTTGCAATATTAACTGAAACTCCCAGATTTCCCAGAGAACAATGAAGAATTATCAGAAACAGCCACGTCCAAAACAAAGCTTTGAAGAAAGTGAAATGTGAGAAAAGCCAGAGACTCAGAATTGAAACATTACTCATTGCTTCTGTAAAGAATCCCTCAGAATTAGTGATGCCATTTTCATCTTCTCCGGTCACATGTACATTTTATTGGTACTTGGGCATTTTGGCAAAATGACAGTAGCAATGCTGGCATCTATCCCCACACACAAGCAGTATCTCAGCTTATCGTGGCAGCATTTTCCATTTGCTTTTTTTTTGTGGACTAGGGTCACTCAGACCTCATCTGCACTGGAGCCATATGGTATGACTGTAATCATCACCAGTAACTCTGTTCAAAAGTAAGGACACCAGAAACACAAAAGCATGTCGGGACTGAAATGGCGAAAGCTGTGGGCACATCTGAGTGACAGCAGGACAAAGCAGACAAACTGCCAATGCATTACTACATTTTATCTGTACTGCTTGCCAAATGCAGTCCTATGCAGTGTCATTAAGAGAATCCAGACTTAATAAATGTCATTTGTGTAGCATATTCACAGACCCTGATTTGACACATCTATTACTGACATTACACAAGTCTTGCTTTGAGTCATTTTTGATTGAATGTGCTGATACAGACTGCAGCCAGAGCTTAGATATTACTTCCATAGGACTTTTGGAAAAATATTTCTTGCAGCAATAACCTGGTCAAAAGATGCATCTAGTATTTTTTACACATTATATAGCCTAAAAATATGTTTGATAATTTAAGTTTGATTTGCTGCTATATTTAAATCTACTCATGTTTTCAGCAACAAAGCAATTCCCACACACACTTTGATGCACTCTGCCTATATTTTCTGTATTGCTGTGCACATGCCTTCTGAATTTTGGCTTGGCAATGTATGAAGCTTATTATCTAGGACTTCTCTTAAGGCTATCAGTTTTATTTAGATTCCATTCAGATTTTAAATTTATGGCTAGGCTTTGATTTAAGTTCCTATTGACCTAAAAGGAAGTGGATTGAGGCACTTTCATGCACCTGGTTTGATTTGACATGAAATTTCTTTTCTTCCATTAGTTACCCCATATTTAAAGTGGGTTATGAAATGTCACAAAGTACTGAACTGTTTTCTGAACACAGAAGTGTGAAAAAAAGGCACTGCTTATGAGGGTCAGCACCAGCTTTCACTGAAAACAGCAGAAGCTGTTTCGTTTACTGTAGTGGAAACTGAGCTAGAGCTGAACATCAGAACTACATTTATTGCAAGATTTATTCCAGAAAGTGAAAAGCTAATGGAAAAAACAGACGGTTTTGCCTTTTCTGGGTCTTTATTGAGTTGGAGAGAAGGTAGGATCCCAGTGCTGTTCACAATTGCACGAATTTGATGAAATGCAATCTGTTAAGTTTCCAGAGTTCTGTGAAGCTCTCAGCTTTCATCTTAAAAAAGAAAAGGAACAAAAGAAAAAGAATAAGTTAACTGCTTTTTAAGACTACAGAGAAAGGTGGAAAACCATAAATCCTAAAAGCTCAGAAATAAGAAGGCCAAGTCCCTCCTCCCAGAATGATTTGTGGTAAAATGCTATGATTTTTAAATCAGCTTCATAGTGTGAAGGTATTTGAAATGCTTAGTATTGTTAATCTCTATGCCTCACTGTGCTGGATACTTATTCTCTGTGCCATGACATTTCCCAAAGACTCTCAACAGAGTCAGCACTCCCATCACGCCAGAGGCTGTCCAGAAGGTCAAAATTTTAAAAAGGGAAAAAGTCATGCAGCATGTCAGAAAAATTAGTTTTACCATGAACTACTATGCAAATGGATTAAAAAATGCTGTTTAGACTGAAACATTATAGTCTACCTCAATTCTTGTATAAAATCAAACTGGAAGAGATGTTAGAAGACCTGCAAAAATATCTAAGAATGCATCAGGTTATTTTTTTCTACAGGGAAACCTGTGTCATATACAGAATAGAATATAGCTTTGGCAAACATTTATATATGCAAATGCTTATGCATGTAATGCATGTATGAAGAGCTATTTGAAAGCCAAAGCTGTTACTGGTTCAAAAATGATTACTGACAGCCCCATCTATTTCTATATATGATCTGCTGCTCATCCGCTGTACCCAAATTTCTTCAACACAGAAACTATTGCAAGAGCAAGTACATGATATACTGATCATAAAATGTCTTAGCACTTTATAAGCTCTCCATACCTATTATCTTATGCTACTTTGCTCTTCATAAGGAAACTGCTTGCTGTTTTCACAGGAATGAATTTGTGGTATCACCTGTGGATTCCCAGTGCATTCTGATCCATAAGGGGCATGCAGACTCTCCCACCAAATCAGGGGACCACGGATGAAATTTCAAGGAACTTCTTGTGTGCTACTTCTTTAACTGTCTGATTAACACCTAAGTCTGCAAGTCATAATACAATGTTTTAGGTTCATCTTTGCTGGAAAACCTTGATACAACACTAGAAGGAAAAGGAACTTTTCTTTATGGCACCTAGCCTGTTTTGTGATATAGGGATTTTCATTAATATTCTGAAGTTCAGAAGAGGTAACAGTCAACATATTAGAAATCCACTCCTACAGCCCACTGCCAGCTGATTTCACTGTCTGATAACTGATACATGCACAAAGTACAGCAGTACTATCTAAATATCCATATGTGACTTTTACTTTCATTTTCTGTACATCTCTCCCTACCATCTACAGTCTAAAAGACATCCGGTTTTATTTCTCAAGTCAGGCAGGAAATAAGAAGTGACCGTGAGCTAAATTCACTGAGGGCATCAAAGTTCAGTTTGAATATTCCACTGAAACCCTGAGATCCTCATTTCAGTCTGCAGTGGGTGTCTGAGTTTCAACCACTGGCCACGCACAAAGCCAACTCCTGACCCATTTCCGGGGGAGCACTCACACTTTGTGTTTCCAGCCTGCAGAAGCCATGCCAGGGGAAGATGTGTAAGATGCACATCTAAGATGGGATGGATGAATCACAGTCTGGAAGTAGATATTTCTCTTCACTGATGGTAAGGAGAACACAAGGTGATTAGCTCAGACCGGACACCAAACTTCCAGGTGATGTGTGATGAATCACTGTATTGGGTTTGCATGGCGACATTTAGGTAGCAGGAGGGCTACAGGGGTGGGTTCTGTGAGAAGCTGCTAGAAGGTTCCCCTATGTCTGATGGAGCTAATGCCAGCGGGCTCCAAGACAGACCTGCCACTGGCCAAGGCTGAGCCCATTGGCGATGATGGTTGCGCCTCTGGGACAACATATTTAAGAAGGGCAAAAAAACCTGCTGTGCTCAGCAGCTGGAAGAGAAGAGTGAGAGACACAACTCTGCAGAAGGGGGAGGAGGTGCTCCAGGAGCCAAAGCAGAGATTCCCCTGCAGCCCATGGAGGTTAACAGGGGAGCAGATCTGCACCTGCAGCCCAGGGAGGACCCCACACCGGAGTAGGTGGGTGACCAAAGGAGGTTGTGACCCTGTGAGAAGCCCACGCTGGAGCAGGCTCCTGGCAGGACCTGCGACACCATGGAGAGAGGAGCCCACGCTGGAGCAGGTTTGCTGGCAGGACTTGTGACCCTGTGGGGGACCCACGCTGGAACAGTCTGTTCCTGAAGGACTGCACCCCGTGGGAGGGACCCACACTGGAGCAGTTCATGAAGAACTGCAGCCTGTGGGAAGGACTCATGTTGGAGAAGTTTGTGGAGGACTGTGTCCTGTGGGAGGGACCCCACACTGGAGCAGAGGAAGAGTGTGAGGAGGAAGGAGTGCCAGAGACAACACGTGTTGAACCCCCATTCCTTGTTCCCCTGTGCTGCTCAGGGAGAGGAAGTAGACAATCTGGGAGTAAAGTTGAGCCCAGGAAGAAGGGAGGGGTAGGGGAAGGTGTTTTAAGATTTGGTTTATTTCTCATTACCCTACTCTGATTTAATTGGCAATAAAAAAATCTGATTTCCCCAAGTTGAGTCAGTTTTGACCATGATGGTAACTGAGGAGTGATCTTGTCCTTATCTTGACCCATGAGCCTTTCATTTGTATTTTCTCTCCCCTGTCCAGCTGAGAAGGTGGAGTGATCGAACAGCTTGGTTGGCACCTGGTGTCCAGCCAGGGTCAGCCTACCACAATCACCACAAAGGAGAAGTGAAAAAGGCAGTAGTGCAGCAGTCTAGCGAATGTGTAGGGAGACTAGGTTAGATAGTTCATGTCTATACCCCTGTTGACATCAAGATTTTGACATTTAGGTGTTGACATCTAGATTTACTCAGATGCATCCCACCTTTCTAAACAAGTAAAACTTCCCCTCCATTTGACTGGCCAGTCTGCAATTCTGAGCACAGGCTCTGGTCTTAGCTGGGTTTCTGCCTGGAGGTGGGGATTTCCCACTCAGAGCAGCTTCCACCTCTTCAATGAGGCTTCTCCATGTTCAGTTTCTAGGCTTCACATACCTATCAGAGTGGCAGGGTTTGTGTCAACAGTTTTTTGTGTAGGCCCAGGACTTTACACAGTCTCTGCAAGTATCCAATGAATCTACTCTTTGTGTGACTTTTGGAGCTCCTTTCATTTCTGAGTTTGGAAACACCCACACCTCTACTTAACTCTCTGTCCTAAGCCTGCACTAAAATTACTTACCTCATCATAGGTAAGCAAGCAAACTTTTCTAAAACAAACCGATATCTGGTAATCCGGATTCATAAAGCCAAAATCCCCAGGTTAGCAAGCATGGTAGGCCATGCTTACCTTAAGAGCTTGACATGAGTTCTTGACGGATTGCTCTTCTCCTTGTGGGCTAGTAGGTTCTCACCACCTGTCTTTCCAACTGCTCTGCTCTAAGCACTTTCTCACATTCTTATTCAGAAGGTGAAGCCCAGCTGGAGATGACGACCAGGCTCTTTTAAGATACAGTACAGGGAGCTTCAATGTGCCGATCTGATGAAAGTAAAGGAGGCATCCCTACCCAAGTACCCTTCACCCCATGTGAGTGCAGTAAGCAGGAAGCTGTCTGAGTGTTGGGAAGGGGTCCTCCTGTAAGACTAAGGGCACTCATGGTTGGTTGGTTAGAGTTTAAGGTTTGCTTTTTATGGAGAGCTGTGGAAGTTCCACACTGTGGGACACTATTCTTGTTTGTGAGTTTTAAGAGAAAATTTTCTGTACCTAGCTTTAATCTTATGTGGGTGTATCAGAGGTTGTAGGGAAACTTTGAGAGAATTAGAACAATTCTGTTTTTCATAGCATGCCAACCAATTAAAACTAAACCTTTGCAAAAACATTATTAATGGTATTACATTAGTTAAATGATGATAAAGCATCACATGCCAAAAAAACCCTAGATTTATACAGATTAAGATTTATAATATAGGGGAGATCTGTATCTGTATGCATCCATACCAGAAAACATAAACAAATAAACATAAATACATATCTTACTTAGATATCCTAGATATATTTCCCTTATCTTTTCCAGGGTATTACTTGTCATGACATTAGCTTTTGTGATCTGCAGCGTTAATTCTGGACTACTCTCTTGACAATTATGCAGACAGATGTACTATATGGGACATCATTGTTTCAGACACTGAACAAACACAGTGGCGACATACCCTGCCTCAAAGAGTTTTCTGTCTAAAAGATGTACTAGGACGGAATTATTGAAATGTAAGACTGCAGAACCAGAAAGGGCTTCAGGAGATAGTATAGTCCAACTCCATGAATTAAAGCCAGCTAAAGTGTGTTTAGACCAACCAAAAAGGTAGTTGTCCATTTTCTTGAAAAACTGCAATGAAGGCAATTATACAGCATCCCTATACAACCTGGTTTAGCACTTTATATAATCAAATGATGAAAATAAATCAGCCTAACTCTCAGCAAGGAAGATATATGTTTAACGTATGAAATACGTTACTGTCGTAAGGATGAAGAACAGCTGAGCACTACATTTTTATAACATCCATTCATACACTGGAAAATTGTTAAAATCTCTACCTGTAACCTTCTCTTTCTTAAGTGGACAAACTTATTCCTTAAGCTTTGCTTTAAGTTGTGTTTTCTAAAATATGCCATCAAGACAAAGTTTTCCAACTGCATTTTTAAAAGGATCAAGTAGAGCAGTATAATTACTTCCCTTGTTTAAAATGACAGCCCTGTCCATTCATCCCAGAATGAAACTATTTAGTTGACTCATCTGTAGCTTGTAAAATACTTTTGTTCCTACACACTTTTCTGCTGTACTGCATAGTGTGGTTATTTTCTATATATGCATCTACAATTTCTCCCTTCTTTGCTAGGCTAGTTGCTCTTTTAAAGAAGAAAATTAGACTTGTTTGTCTAAGGACAGACTGTGGGGTGAACACTTATTAGTGCCTTACCTCAGCTCTCACATATTAATTCTTTGGTGTTTTATGCCAAAATTCTGCAAGGCATGAAGTTAGGTTGATGAATCTACAATCTCTGACTTCTGTTTGGAGCCAAATGCATATCATTTTTCTTTTCTAGACCTTGTAGATATCTATGAGATGATTGACTGTTTCAGAGATTAATTTCAGCTAATTGCTCAAGTAAAAGTAAAATCAATAATGTCATACTTCAGGTGAATCACAAAATCAGAAAGCAATTGCAAATTATTTACTGTTCAGTCCAGAACAGCCACTGCTATACATAAAGATGGTGTCTCAAATTGATAGGTATGAACAGTTTTTTACCTTGTTCTGATTTGGCCACTACAGAGCCTCAGAAGTTCCCTCTGCATACCAAGCAGGGCATGCCTGCCTTGTGATTCCTGCTGCATGCACAGGTCATGCCGGTACTGGGAGCCCCACGCTAGTTCTGCTAGTTCTACAATTGTCTTTGTAATGAACATTTTCCAAGCACAGTACAAGATTGATTTCATATAGCATGGGTTAAAGTGCAAATGTGTCTGTCATTAGGGAAAGCCTGGATGGTTGGAGTGGCAAGATACATGAATCAAGACTCAGGAAAACAGGCTGTTTAGCAGCACTCAAAGGCAGCTTCAGTTGGATGCGGGATGGAGGAGGGGAGGGAGGGGGTGGCTGGGCCAGGACTGGACCAGGGAAGTGTGGGGTCTGTGGGTGCCAGGCAGCGTGCAGCTGAGCTGAGGGGCAGGCAGCTGTGCGCTGAGCCACGCTGTGCTGGGTCACAATGGCCCGACTCATCCCATACTGGACCATGCCATGCCGTGCTGTGCTGTGCCGTGCCATGCAGGACACACCATACCCAGCCATGACAGGTTGTGCCATATCAACTTGTGCTGGGCTATACTGGGCTGACAGACGCCCGAATCTCATTAGCAAGCTGAGGGATGACTGAGGGAGGCAGGGAAGCCCCAGGAATTGCAAACTGTGCTTCAGGCAAAGGCACCTATGGGGCAGCATGGCACTTTCTCAGCTGCAGGCAAGCCAGTCTGGCTGGCACCACACTACTCTTAATTCCACTGCTTTTTGCTCTCCCACTGGTGATCGAGTATTCTTCCCCCAGATATCCGTCTTACTAATTTCTCTATCCTAGACCGTATTGGAAGAAAGTGTTATCTGTAATGGGAAATTAGTTGTTGAGATTGTTTGAGCATTTTCCTGGTTCAAACTGCTGCAAATAAATAGAGTCATGTTTCAGTCAGTAAGGTCTGAACCTTCTGATGGAAAGTTTTGAGACAATTGTGTAGATACAGCCTTTCCCGCAAAGAGATAAATTTCAATACCTGTCAACTAGAAGAAAGTTGTGCTAATAGGATTTTTTCTACCTGCTCCCTCACTAGTCAAGTTGCTGTTAACAGAGGTCCTTTTCCCTGTCAGAAGGCCCAAACCTAAGGGTGTCCTGTTCTAGTGGGGCTGTGGAGGAGGACTCGCAGAGCCTCCTCTTGTGTTGGTTTTAATGTCAGTTGCAAAAAGGAGTGAGCCATCTGGGGCTGCTGATGCCACTATCTTGGGGACACTCTAGAGTTCAGCAGGACATTCAGACCAATTATATCCCTGTCCTGCGATAGGGCAAGAGGGCCCCTGGGCAGTAACTGTCATTTCACAACTTGGAATCTCTTCAGGATCTTCTCTCCCCATTGTCTCCTGCAGTACATGAAATATGCCCTTACAGGTCTGGGCTAGTAAGGTTTAACATAGTCTGTAGTCTCCCAACACCAGGAGAACCAGTCTTCCCTGATACAATGATGCAGCCAGGGGCTGGCTGGTTTCCTCTTTTCTGAACAAAACTGTATTCCTACTACTTGAGAAATAATTTTTACTTAATGAGATATCCTCTTACTATAATGGCCTATTTTACCTCATGGGTCTGCCATCTCAGATGCATAAAGAATGTTTTTAATGGAAAAAAAATGTTGTTTTTTTTTTTAAAAAAGGTCCTGCTTCTAAAGCTGCCTAGGGTTTATATTTCCTTTTCTCCATTTTTTAATAACATGGATGATAAATAATATGAACTTTACTCCCACAGATTATACTTGTATGCTTTAAAATCTTAGTTTTCCTTTGTAAATCTATTGCATGCATTAATTCTATCATTGCTATTGTTATTTTTAAAATTCTGGGTATTCACACAGCAGTAGGTCTGTCCTCCTATTATTTCCTCCTATTATTTCTTTTGTTGAAAGTATGTCAGGGATAAGCCTTTTAGTAGGGGTCTTTTATGAGTCACTATTTAAAGACCAACTAAAACAGCTATCTTCATACAAAGAGAAAAATCAGCAAGTAGTTACAAACATTTTTGTCATTAATGAAAATAAGAACAAACACCAACATACACAATTTTGTTTATACTCCATTCTGAGAATCTATTCCAGAGCCATCTTTTAAGATGCTTTCCTTTTAGTTGTGTATGATAAGTTGATACTAAAACCAAAGGCCAGATCTTGAAAGCGTTTACATGCATGCACTATCTGTGTTCACATGGAATTTGCCTGAGCTAGCATGATTAAACCAGTGCTGGTGCCAAAGTGTTCACTGAATCAGGTCATCCATCAGGTAAGAAAGCACTCACGGACAGCGCGCTTGAGACCAAAAAAATATCTAGGAGTAGTATAAAAAAATGAAGATTTACCGTGTGATGAGAAGAGAGATTTGCAAATCTCATCCTTTGTACTTAGTCTGACTGTGCTTTCCCTTTCTTTTGCTATGGTCATCTGGCATTTACCTTTGTTTTTCCCCTGGCAAGCTGCTCAGTTCTTTCATCAGTTTAAGGCTATGATAATACTGTAACACTGTTAATAATTAGTAAAGGCATTCTTTAGGCAGTACTGCAGCAATGACTTAAGGGAAGGATTTGAATGAAGAAAATGGGAGATAAGCTGAAGAGAAGATGTATATACGACAGAAAGGTAGATTATGGGAAATGTGAAAGCTGCTTTACTCAGAAAATCTCCTTCAAAGATTGCTGCTTCTTCTGCTCAGTTTTTCTAATATTGGAAAATCTCCTTCCTCTCAAATAAATGCTCATTCTTTTTTATCACTTTCTGAGCCGCAGCCTTTTATTTGTGGAACTGAAAATAATGACCTATCCAGTGCTTTTTCTGTGACTCTCATTTCATTCAGGGATCTTCTGTGTGTCAACTTGATTTTGCTCTCATTGTAATTCATATGTTTGGGAAGAAGTTCCTTTACTGTGCATGGGAGACCTATTTTCTTATTACCCTACCTCAGCACACTCACTACTTGTAAACTTGGGATTTTTCAGATTGAAAAATTTTATTGGATTTTTATTCTGTTATAACAAATCCATGTCATTTCACAGAATCACGAATCATCAAGGTTGGAAAAGACCGTGAAGATCATCTAGTCCAACCATTAACATCACACTGACCATTCTCAACTACACCAGATCCCTCAGCGCTATGTCAGTCAATCACCTCCAGGGATGGGGACTCCACCACCTCCCTGGGCAGCCCATTCCAACGCCCAACAACCCGTTCTGTAAAGAAATGCTTCCTAACATCCAGTCTAAACCTTCCCTGGCGCAACTTGAGGCCATTCCCTCTTGTCCTATCGCTTGTTACTTGGTTAAAGAGGCTCATCCCCAGCTCTCTGCAACCTCCTTTCAGGTAGTTGAAGAGGGCAATGAGGTCTCCCCTCTGCCTCCTCTTCTCCAAACTAAACACCTTCTGTTCCCTCAGCTGCTCCCTGTACGACCTGTGCTCCAGACCCTGCACCAGCTTCGTTGCCCTTCTCTGGACACGCTCGAGCCATTCAATGTCCTTTTTGTAGTGAGGGGCCCAAAACTGAACACAGGAATCGAGGTGCGGCCTCACCAGTGCCAAGTACAGGGGTAAGATCCCTTCCCTGTCCCTGCTGGCCACGCTATTGCTGACACAAGCCAGGATGCCATTGGCCTTCTTGGCCACCTGGGCACACTGCTGGCTCCTGTTCAGCCGGCTGTCAATCAACACCCCCCAGGTCCCTCTCTGACTGGCAGCTCTCCAGCCACTCCTCCCCAAGCCTGTAGCGTTGCTGGGGGTTGTTGTGGCCCAAGGGCAGCCCCCGGCATTTGGCCTTATTGAAACTCCTCCAGTTGGGCTCAGCCCATGGCTCCAGCCTGTCCAGGTCTCTCTGCAGAGCCTCCCTACCCTCGAGCAGATCAACACTCCCACCCAACTGGGTGTCATCTGCAAACTGACTGAGGGTGTACTCGATCCCCTTGTCCAGATCATCAATAAAGATGTGAAACAGGAGTGGCCCCAAAACCCAGCCCTGGGGGACACCACTCGTGACCGGCCACCAACTGGATTTAGCTCCGTTCACCACAACTCTTTGGGCCCGGCCATCCAGCCAGTTCTTTACCCAGCAAAGAGTACACCCATCCAAGCCACGAGCAGCCAGTTTCACCAGGAGAATGCTGTAGGAAACGGTGTCAAAGGCCTTACTAAAGTCAAGGTAGGCAACGTCCACAGCCTTTCCCTCATCCGACAAGCAGGTCACCCTGTAAATAAAAATAAAATATTTGTCAAAATATTGGAAAATGACCTAATGAGTATTGTAAGTCTTCACATTTAGAAGGGCATGTCACTGTGCCTTAATTTGCAATCAGTAAAATAATTAAACAAATCAAGCTTAATCCTAGAAATTTATCACATTGTGACCAGGACTGAAATTGGTCAGAACTCAGACTCTGTGAAATCTCAGCAACATTCAGATCAAGGTTAACAGTACAAGACTGGAAATGCACCCAAGCCACAGATTTGAACCAAGAGCAGCATCCTCACTTTCTTGAATGGATGGAAAAAGGGCAGGTCTGGATGCAAACCCTCACCCTTTTAGAACTACTGAGTCTTCAGAGTAACGCCATAGATTAACTGCAGCTTTCTTCAGTAAAGCCATTTTCAATGGTTGGAATGTACACCTGCATTTCCCATTTGGCAAATTTCTCTTTGTCTCTTTGGGCTGTACAGCTCATTTGTTGCATTATAACCATAAATCCCTTTAGAGCAGAGTTTTCTGCTCTAAAGTCAGATATTTCCTTTCCAGTAAAAGCTCATCTCTGTCCTTTTAAGTACACTTAGTGATGTTGTCTTAATGAACGTCATGATGAGATGATGACCATTAAGGACATCGACAGGTTCTACCTTTATAAGCACCACTTACTACCCTCCTTTTGTAAGTTACTTATTCTCCAGCTGTTTTATGGAAAAGATCTGTTTTTTCAGAGTCTTGGATGTTGTGCTGAATAGAAGGAAATAAAACATGAGACAATAGCAAAGTGAATAAAGGAGGGAAAAATGCTGGGAAAAAAATGCCCAGCGAGGTAAACCAGAATAGCAAATGCTCATCCTTAAAGGGGTATGTAAAACAGTAGCTTCTTAAGAAGGCAGTTTGAGGAGCATGAAATGTGAAAGTAGTTGTATCTGTGGCATAAAGCAGTCCAGAGCTGGTGACTTGAGATATCCACCAAAAGTAATAGAGTTACATTTATTTCTGTAGCTAGATAGCTGAAAGCTGATGGCCTAAGGGGTAAAGTTGCTGCTCTCCTTTAGGCATTCATAATTCCCACTGAAGTGAATGACTGTAGCAGAAGTGTTTCTCATGTAAACACTGTGCAAGCAACACCAAGGAAGTATCTCTACCCAAAGTCAAACAAACTTAATCAAAATTTTACATTCACTGGTTTAATCCTGAGATCCTTCCACAAATGAAACTCTTGCTGCGTTTTTATACTAGAATGACATTTAAATAAAACAGATTATTTTGTTCTCTCCAGAACTTCCCTTTTTTCCTTCAGCCATAATACACTTCGTCTATACACATGCTGCTTAGCTAAAGCTTTCACTATTTATAGCATCAGTACTTACTCCATGGGAATGCTTGGCAGCTTGAATCATTTGGAATATGCAAAGATATACCTGCCTGCTTACCTCCTTACCAAAAATCCTACTTGTGATCCAGACATGCATAAACTGTGCCTCAAAGTAGATGGATTAATAATTTGAATCACTGTTTTAATTATGATTTAATTTGGCAAATGGAAATTCCTGACGAACAGTTTATCATTTTCTACTCCCCTGTTTTTGCTACTTCCTAAAGAAGTTGGATTCTCATTGATTAGTAATCTAGTGTTCATTTGCAGCAGAATGTAGCCTCTACATTAAATTTAGTCTTCTTTTTGCTAATCAGCAAGACATGTTCTCTACATATACAAGCACTTATTTAACATGGCATAAATTTATTCAGATTTCTAATGTTTATGTTTTATGATGCTAGAAAAAAGGTAGCTGATATTTCTTCAGAGTTGATTTCTTTTTGATTCTGATTAGTGTTAGGCTACATTGAGGTGCAAATTGGAATTCAAGTATAATACAAACGTTCAGAATACTAAAGTAGTGTTTTATTAGCTGAATGAAATTAGGTTAAATTCCTAGCTATAGGAATAAAAAGGCTTGTCAAAACAAAATTTTCATCTAAAATGCCACGTTATCTTCATAAACTGAATGATTGCTCCTGGGCATTCCATCTTTTACAATGTTAAAGGTATTTTTATTCAGAAACTGAGTTTCTCAGCTTCTTAGCATCCCAGCTGTCAAGAACCTCCACATATGCACTGTTTACCTCTATAACTACCATGCTTTGTGTTTCTGACTTATTGATGACCTTTTCAGAATTTCAGATTGCAGTATTGAATTTCCTATTGGTATTAACAGGAAGATACGGAGGCTTGAAGACCACAGCTCAAGAGCTCAGTGTTTACAGTTTCTGATTTACACCTATACTGCTGTGACCATGGGCAGCTCCATATACTTGCACAGAAATCCTCTTAGTCCTTACTCTATTTAGACTTCACCTTTTCTTCTAGGATAACTCCTACTAAACCCTTTCTTTTTCCAGGTATGCATCAGACACTTATGAAGAAAGTGGTTGCACTATAGAAGCTTGCAAGGTAACTGGATGTATATAGACAACCAAATCTGTGTAATACTACAGTTAAGGTGCAAGAGGCAAGTCTCATTTTCAGACCTGAGACTGCCTGGTGGTGAACCATGCAAAGTGACAGATTCACAGCTAGGACTGAAATCTTGATACTGTGGTAGTACGGTGCCTTCCTTGAGCCTTGAAAAAACTGGCAGACAGCTGTGCATTGTCTCCCAACCTGAAGAAATGGAGAGACCTCCAGGGACCAGCTACAGGGTACACAGGTGGATCTCCATCTCCATCCCAATACCTTCCCCTTCTCACAGGAAGCAAATGTCTTTTACATACAACAGGAACAGTGCCAATGATAGATTGTCTGTGGTTTGTTTGTACCAGTAACAAAGATTATGAGAGTGATCTCAATATATTTTTTGGCAGGAAATTAGGGTTTACATAAGGGTTTACATAATATGATTTTATTATATTTTGTATAGTTACTTGCAACTTTTTCATGGCAGGACTGTTTCATGCCATGGAAATGCTATCTTTTCTGACTCCATTTCCCATTCAGAATTCTTGAAAGCTTGCACACAAAACAGCTGCCATCATCTAGAAGCAGAAAGAGATTGGCAGGAGGGTGTTCTCTGTGAGAGGCACTTAATTGAGGAGTTGGCACCTCACCCTGAACTGAAATAGCCTTATGGGCATGCTACAAATGTTTTCCTATTGCCCAGACTTCTCAGTGGGGAGGTACTTGGCAGGAAGCTAAGATCTGTATGAAGGGTAGATTCGGTGATCTTGTTAGTTAAGATCTAACCACCAAGCGAACATATTTTACTGGCAGCTGCTGATGGCCCTGCTGGTCATCTGCTAGGTTTGCCAGATTAGTTTTGTAAGCAAATCAGGGATATCTCTAACTTTCAGACTGGTGCGTCTTTCTGGATAGAAAAAAAGATTTCTCACAAGTGAGGAGCTCTCCTTTCTGTTGAAAGGGCTGAGGCTATCAAATAATGAGCATACTCCCTACATTCGAAAAAATGGTCCACATACCAAAGAGATAAAAAAATAATAAGAGTCCTTCCCAATGACTCTACTATATTCCTACTGTACCCTGAACTGCAATGAACACACTGTGATACTGGCGGTTGCTTTGTAATTGTGATAGCAAGGCTGATAATGCACTGGAAATAGATCACATGGGTAAAATATGATCTCTTTGCTTTTGGCTGATAGATGTCTCACAGAAAAACCAGAGGTTTTCATATGCTGACCTTAGAAAATTGTAACTACATTTATAAACTACATGGATTAAAGTAAATGGATGCTAGTGCTACTACAGCCTGACAAATACTGGGCTGGAGCAGAGGGGCAAATGGGTTCAACCATAGCTGAACTGCAGAATGTGAGGCATGTAATTCACTGGTTTATGCTTATAAGGCTGGTAGTGCCTAATGCCTTCTTTGAATGAACCCCAGAATTGCCATAACAGTCACATAATCTAAACCGCAATAGCAGCTCAGTATTACAAAAAACCCCACAACAAAACACCAAAATATTTTGAGAGAGAATTCTACAAAGAAGAATATAGTAATGGTAACTAGTATATAAGGTATTATAAGTAGGCCTGGATGTCTAATTTTTAATCAGATTACATATGGTGGTGTACAATCACTAGCAGTCAGCACCTTTTTAAATACTCATGAGGTTCAGAGCTGCCAGCCCAGTACGCCTCATTAGCACTACACTTACTGGCTTTCCAAAGCATTAAAGAAATGCTTCTAGCAGAAAAGCTCACTTCCTTACTTGGTGTTATAATTTGATGCAATGTACCTGGAGTGTAGTAGGAACATCTCAATGTTACTGGCAGTGATAGCAGGGTTAGCCAGACCCTACTTTTCTTCTGCTAGTTATAAGAGCAGCTTATGAAACAGATTGCTCTTACAGTTAGTGAAGCTCTGAAACCTGCTGGAGTTCCCACGGTTGAAGAAGTAAAATAATTCCTGATGTTTAATTATAGTTCTCTAAAAAGTCAGGAACAGCTACACAGTCCCAGTGTATCACTGTCATCTCCTTCTGGGAGATTCTAGGGGATATTTTGAGCCAGCTCCCAAAGCTGATTTTGTTAATGACCCAGATACCATGACTTAAGTGAAGTCATTCGCAGCTAGCTCCACAAGAGAGACATCAGTGTTCCAGTGCTTCATTGTTAGTCCAACTCACGAGCGATGGGATCTTCAGCCTTGAGGTGAGTACTGCAGCTTTCCTGCACAAAAACCTGTGTGTTATTGGGGGGCTGAAGGATGAGATCCTCAAAAAACAACAATCTGAGTGAGGAGCTACTTAAGCTGTGTTAAGGTCATAATGCTTAAAGGTTGCTAAGTATCAAATTCTCAAGATGAAGAGGAGGAACATTCTTCAGTCAGACTTTCACCATGAACTCTATTCTAGAGATAAAAGGCAGATCATTCTTACAGGAAAGAGGACTACACAGTGAGTGATATATGGGTTTTCTGAATAACTGAAACGTGTTTAAATATTTACTGAAAAACAGCAGTTCATTTCAGAGCTGTTCTCAGAAGTTAAGAATGATACTTCCATGAACTTTTATTCAGACTTAAAATATTTTAGAATATTAAACTAAGGTTAAACATTTAACAAATCACTTTGTGGACACATATGCATGGTATTGCTCAATGTTGACAAACAGCAGGACAGTCATCGGTGTCATTCTTGGATCTTGCAAGAAGATCCAAAAGTCAAGAAAGAATTTTCTCACGCTGATCAAGAATTAAACAGAAAGATTCTAAATCACAGTTTGACAGCACTAACAGTAAAAACAATTGTCAGACACTGATTATCATATGTGGTATGTCTGGAGAATCTGTACAAGAGAAACAGCTATTTCACAGCTTTGTTCTCACTTCTCGTTAGCACCTTGCAGTCTCCTAAAATTCTTGCTAAAAGTATTTAATTCATAGCTACCCAACAAAAAACAGCCAAGGTGTTCTCTCACTGTTCACAGCATAATGCCACTGTAACATTTTACTAGCTAGAATCCAAAATGACCTACTTATCCGAACACAAGAAATAAAAACAAACCAACTCATCCCAACAAAGCTTACAGAAGACCAACTTAACTACATATTCCTGAAAAAATTCAGACGTTACCCAGATTTCAGTCAGAGCCGGATGACCACACACCTTTAGGATCCAGACCCCTACTCCTTGCTCCCAAAGATTATGTCCCATTTCAAAGGATTCTACGGGTTACTTCCCAAAAAATGTTTTGACCAAAAAACCAGGTCTCCATAGTCAGCATTCTCGCTGTGAACAGCCAAAAAATATATGATTGATGTAATATGGTTCTACACTGTCATCTATCCTTCCTGGCTGGCAGAATTAAAGTGCAAGCTAAAATTCCAAGCTGGCATGGGAAGACAAGCATGCCACAGTGCTTCAGGAACTGCTGCCTGATAGCTGTCCTTTGGAAGTCATAGCTCACTCGAAAAACAGTGAGGCAACTATGTGCCCATTCCTAAAAATCACTTACAGAAATCTGGTTAAGTGGACTACAGTGAAATACAGATAAGTGGCTGCAGAGAGCCACTTCTCCAGAACTGCCCCCTTCTTTCACATGAATGCTTCTATATCCTGAACTTAGGACTCTAAAATACATAGAAATGTTATGAGACCTTCTGCAGGATTCAAAGAAGAGTATTTGTTTAGCGCTCAAAAAATATTTTTAGTCCTTTTCCTTAACCTAAACCAATTTCCTAGGACAGATTGGAAAAGGACTGAATGACACTGTAACATGCAATGATATACCATGCAATCTATGTATTACAGTAAATCAGTACTGCACTATCAGCCTGTTTCGATATATGGAAAACGCTCAGTCACCAGTTAACAGGCTGCCTCATTCCTCCTGTGAAGGTAATTTATTTATCACTAGCTGGAAATCCCAGCTCAGAAGTTCTGCTTGCCACTTTTGAAGGGAATACAGAACAAACAAGTTAACACAATGCTGTTTCTTAAGATCTCTGGGATCAAACAATCCAGATGCTTATGCATAGTAAAAAGACCAGCTGCTATTGTATCGCTACCTACCTGCTGGTGGCAAGCTGAATTTTTATTGAAGCTTTATTGGAAATAAACCTGCAGTTAACAGTAAATCAGATAGAACAAGTGGCATATTTTAATATACCATCACTAATATGACACATTTTGTACCTTATTTATACCACGCAGTACCTTATTACATGGCTTGATGTGAGAACCTGTTCTCAATGAAACCAGTTCAGTGCAAATTAGGTCCCTAACTACCTTTAAATATTTGCACCTCTGAACCAAACTATGAGCAATACTTGGAGAAAAAGATACTGTTCTACATCAAGAAGAGTGGCAAAATCTGACTTATAATCTGAATTTGAATTAAAATTTTATCTTCAATAGATAGTTGAATTTTTTCTCCTATCAGATGATTGATTTATTTTTTCACTTGTTCCTTCTTCAGCATTCATAGTTTTACCAATTTTATAAATGTAACATTTTTCACATGCAAATGTGCTTTGAGATATAGCTGTGTTCTGCAGTGCAACTGTAATCCTGTTGACCTAGCTTCTTGAGAAAACATTGTCCTACAATAACCTGGATATGCCTTAATCTTTGGCAGAATTGGAATAAAATATCTTAACTCATAAGTGTTCAAATAAGAACAAGTTAAACTTGTAGTTTTATGTATGAAATGTGCAATAAATATCACATTTCCTGCCTAAATTTAATCAACACTGGAAGCTAAACAATTATACAGAGGAAGAGTTTACACAAATAAAACTGTACAGCCCAAAGTATTAAGTACTGGGGGTGAAACTTATGTACATACACACACATAAAACATTACTGAAAACTGTTTGAATGGACCTTGAGGGGAAAAAATCCCACAATAACTATGCACTATTTTCTGAATTAACTAATTCCTTCATTAAAGGGGTTCTTGTGTGAAACTCTTGTCTTAGTCTGCCCTGGTCACACAGGTATCAAAAGTATTACATACACAAAAGACACAAGCTATCTCCTAGCAATCTACTTATGACAGTTACTTTAAATGAGTTCTAACCCCAGCCTGACACCAACTTCCTTGGCAGCCTTGGACAAATGCACTGAATGGTTCTTATTTGTCTATGACAGAAGTGTGCATTTGTGCTCCATGCACTTTTTCTGCTGCTAGTCCTACAATTTCCTCCTTCAGTCTAAGCATTGATTTTTCATCACGAATACACAGGCAGGAACAAAGACAGAGCATATGACACTTTATGGTAAAGCAGTCTTTATAAAATTACATTACACAGCAAGCATGCGACAGGTGCGCTTGTCAAAACCTGGCTAACCTATATACTCCCCTCCAGTCAGTCTTCATGACCTTGCCATATATAGTCTTTATTGGAAAGAATTTGAAACTTTTAATTATTCGCTTAAATAAATTTAACCTTTAAAAAAACCTGTCATTGGTACCCAGTTGTTTCTGAAAAAAAATCCCTATCTTCAGAAATATTTCACAGAATAGAAAGGTAGAGATTACAAGCTACTTTATATCCTTAATATTTGCATGATCGTTAGTTTTAAATTTAGATAAGGTAGGTAATTTTTAAAGTTTTCTCATTTATAACAAATGTATGTGACAGTCTTTAAAAGTTGAGGTTTTTTCTTCATGCACTACAATACCTGGTTGCCTATTTTTTTCCTCAGTGCAACTATCAATGCTGTACTTAAAGTTCAGCAATAACATAGGCTTGTATGTTAGCCAAGTGCAGAGAGGTAGTTATAATATGAAATCTGGAAAAAACAGAAAGAAATGGGGGTATTATCAGCAAAATCTTAAGAAATTAACTGCTTTTGCTATTCTCTACAGCATTTTCCTAGAAGCTTCAAAGATTCACTCACACAGTTCACTATCTGTAGTGTTTTAGAATCTGCTACAGACATTAAATATAACAGTTTGACTCCTAAAGTCTGAAATCTGCTACCCTTGCTAGCAGAAGCTTTTTTTCTTAGCTACCACCAGGATAGGCACACGGAGTCTCTCTGCCTGGAGCCTCCACAACACCACTGCAGGATGCCACACGGAGCACGTGAACGATGTCGCCTTCTTCCTCTTCGCTGCAGCCCTACCAAATCTGTGTAAATCCATATTGATCTACTTACATGTCCACTATTCCTAACCTAGGCTGGGAAATGCACCAGTTTGGTAAGTTTCTGAATTTAGATTTTGCATATTCTGATGAGATCAGCAGCAATTAATCTTATTAATATTTCATTATCCAAACAGGGATCCATTTTAAGATTGGAGCAACTAATCTCTCAAGCACTCCTTCAGGCTTTCTTTGAATTCAGGCTGACAGCACTGCATACACAAAATATGCCCGACCTTTTGAAGACTTCTGTGAAACTCTGATAAGTAGGGACTACCTCAAAACAAAACAAATGTGAAAATCAGTAGAATAACTCTTCCCTTATATCACTTTTGCTTACTTCCCATCCTTTAGGAAACAATGATTTTGGAAGCCTTTCGTCACTGAAATGTTCTGTCATCACTTTTTCAAAAGCCTTCCATAAAAAGACAGATTTAAGACAGTGGAGTAAAGTCTTTGCTTAATCCAATTAGCATTTAAATATTTTAATCGATAAAAGATGGCAATTGGGCTGGGCTAGATGCCAGCTCCCTGAGAGCCATGCCTTTCATCACACAGTCTCAGTTGCACTAATGTGTTACTGAACAGTAGTAAACATACCAGAACAGTAAAAGTACATGACACAGTCTGGGATCTTTATAAACTTAAAATCTTTACCTTCTATGGCAGCAAAAGGAGTAACAGAAAATTAACAGCAAGGAATGATTTCCTGAAGACTGGATTGATAACGATGTATTTAAGATGCCCGTGATGAGACCCATTAGCCAGTAGAATATGGCAACTGTGAGTTCTGTGTGTTTGCATGTGACCTAAACCAGTTAAAAATACTGATATTTAATCGTCATTACCATGATGAGGCAGAAAAAAAAAAAAATCAACATTTATTTTCCCAATACCACTTGGCAGACGAGCATATAGTAAGTGCATTTGCTGGAAGTGCTTACGGTTAATGAACGTTAACATTGCTAAATTCAGTCTGTATCTTCCAGTGCAGAGAGACAGGAAGGAGGGAGAAGTTTCTAGAGCTTTTCTGCTAGAAAGCCAATCTGAAAATGTCTGCTTAATTAGGTAGTTATTTGGCCATCAGTTCAGTGGTACCTGAAAAATCTACTTGCTCTTTATCGCAAATGAATGGCAGCAAAGCAAAAGAGTAAGTCAGAATTATCTTTGTGAACCACATAAGAAAGCAACCTTTACCAGCAATACCTACATGGAGAACACTCCACTCAGCTCTTCCTTCAGTTTCTTGGCAAGATTTCAAACAGATTCTTCCAGGTCCCTTCAACACATCTGTTCCCATTGCCCTTAAGTGCGTGAAGGAAGCACTCACTGTCAACAGAGAACTCACGTTTTCTGCAGACGTTAGCCAGACACAATGAACACATGCATACCTCATGCAAGTTCTGCAAAGTGAGCCATGGCCCCCACCCGTAAAAGCTGATGCAAAATCAGCTTCTGATGAATTTCAGATGACAAATTCTTCCATAAAAGCACAAGTCTGGGAAGAAGACAAACAGTTCAACACCAACTGGTCTTCACATGAGGCACATTTATAATCCTTACTAAGGAAACATTTGGCTCTGTTATTCATAAGGGCTGCCATCATGCCTTATCAGATTGTCCAACCAGTTCTGCTGATTGGGAGAGCAAAAATATTTTTGCCTAATAGCAAACCTCAGCTGTGATTGGCAAGGTGTTCATTCTCACATGATATTCACAGTGAATCTTCCTGTCACCAGCAGTTTTGCACCCTGCCACATTTTTTTCTAAACCAGTGATCTGGTAAGATACTATAAGCAAGAGAGATACCTGCAAGCTCCATGCTGAACCCATGCTCACAGAGAAAATAGTCTATTAGGCAACTGGTAAGTCAGTGACTGGGCAGAAACATCCCAAATGACAGTCTTGGATTCTCCAAGAGCTAAAGCAAATGACAGAAAAGGGTCCATCTTTAGGCTGTATATACTTACAGGAGATCAGGAAGCCCAGTTTCAATCCAGGTGAAACAATGACTTGTCCAAGGGAGTTTTTAAAGACTTTATTAGCCCCAGAATCTTATTCTCAGCGTAGAGGCCCTATCACAAACCAAGTTTTGCCACACCAAATGTGAAGAGCCACAGCTCCTGCTCTTGTCTTACTGTCTTTTGATGAATAATGACTCTCCCATGCTGGCAATTCTTTCTGTGGCTGGGAAACTTACAGCTTTGTATTAGGAAAATACAGCAACATGGTTCATTGAATTACTCTGTGCAGCTGCTTAATTCAGTCTATTGGCTTTTGATTTTTGCACATACCTCTTATCTCCACTGAAAATACAAAGGCATCACTCATTCATGCTCAGAATTCAAGACAGTGAGATTGGCAGAGGGTCCTGACCTCAGTGTCTCTGAGTAGAGCAATGCTCAGCTAGTACAGAACTGGAGTATTTGTGTAACCTCAGGCACTGTGGAGAGATGGGCTGATGATAGCAGTGATACCAGAACAAGCATGTAGGTGCAATAGACTTACAATCCGAAACCTGTACATCTCTTGTTTTGATAAATATGAGATTTTGGTGCAAGTCCAGGCCGTTCTCAAGAAAAACGCAAAGTGGTCAGTAACATCCCAGTATAAAAAACAATGTCTTTCTTGCTATCCTTCTGATAATGAAGGAACATAATAAACCCAAGAGGGAGAAAAACCTGCCACATTTCTACAGGTAAACAATTAAAACAGTCCTAATGGCTTGGGACAGTATTGCCAAATGACTATCCCAGACGGTCCTTTCTTCAGCTTTTGCAGCATAAAGAACAGGGTTTAAAAACACACAAAAGAAACATCACAGTAACAAATGGTAAGGATGGGGAAGAATGTAAGAACACCCTGACACAACAAGAACCCTTCAACAGTTCCTGTTCAATTTTCATCTGACTGGCTGCTACAGACACAGTAACATTTTCATAGCTAGTCCGTTCTTTTCTCTCTATAATCTCCATCAAAATGTTACACTCAGTAACAGCTCTAGCCATAGAAAACACAGAAACAGCAAGGACAGTATAGGAATTCAGCAGTGCTAAGGAAAATTCTAATCCTACCAAATTTGGCAGCACAAATCTCTTACATAACCTGTGATTTAGAGGACAGTCTGATCATCTGGAAACATTAATATGTTCCTCGCAGTACATTAAACAAAAATGGCAACTTTCGATTACAGATTTTCTTTTGTTTTTCACTGCATAATGTCTCAGGAAAGGTGTTCCACGTACACAGGATATTTTTAGTATAATCAAAAATGCTTTTATATGACCGTTCAATTATATTGAAAGTGCATGTATGTTTAAAAGCTAACTTTAGGTGCTTCTTTGACCAGACTGGCTTGAACTGTGGTGCACCTCAGAGGTGCAGGAGAGGGCCCGTGATCTAAGTTTAAAGCAATGGGTCTCCAAAACAATGCTTGGAAAACAGGCTTTTCTGAAAGTTGACAGTTACATCGACAAATTTTACAGATCTCGGGAACTGAACCTCTCGCAAAGCCAAGAAGGTTTGAGAGCTACAGATGGAATGTCCCCAGCCTGTACAAACCACTGGAATAAACCACTGTTTGTATTGACTACTAACAAAACAAAACAAAAACCAAAACAAAACCTGTCCTCCTTTTCCAACCAAAATGCATTCTAACATGCAAAAGCAGCTGCCCAGAAATAGGATACAGGTGCATAAAAGCTCTATTCACAAAATAATTATGAACAAAGGATCGTACTGTTTAAATCCCCGTTGCTCTTAAATCAGTTACAAAATAAGGTAAGAGTTCATTCAGCGCCAATATTTACAGACTGTAATAAACATTCGATTCATACCATATATTCAAGAATTACAAACAGTAGTGCTTTTGAAATAAAGATACTGGGAAGTTTTAGGAAGACCAGAAAAGAAGTTTATTCACAGAATAGCAAAAAATCAACCAATCATAGAACACACCCCTCAAGGGTGAAGAGTTCAGCAAATAACAGAAAACCTGCCACCTGAAATTGCCACACACTCTACTGAAAGCACTTGAAGCCAACCACAGACATTTTCTTTTCATCCATACAGAGGATGTGCCATAGAGATGTAGACTAAAATTAGAATTCCTTGATGTGTTTGGAAACAAACTTAGCAGGCTGCCAACTATCACCAGCTAGCTGATCCACATATCTCCATTCAATTGTTAAGGTAGGTGAAGCTTTTCAAATTAATAGCAGCAGCATTCCTCTCTTCTTTTGGGGGACCTAGCTCATTCCACTATCCCGACAAAGCTTCTTAGCAGATATAAAATGATGAAAATAATTACTGTTTTAGCAACTGCAGGATGTCAACATTTGGAACACAAAACTTTGGTGACAAATGCTCAATAATGGATAATTAAGGGTGACAGGAAATGTCAGGCAATCCCCCTTAGTGGGCTACTTACAGCACAACCACAGGCAGGAGCTAAGAGTAAAAAGAGTAACGATATATCCCCAGTATTCTTTATCTTCTGCCACTAACAAAGAAAGAAAGCGATTTTTCAGTCTCCATTATTCATGCAGTTGTCTCAGTAATAGATATGAGAACAAAAGGAAACCTAAACAGAGTATCTATTCATAGGGAAATTCCCACTGATGGTTTTCCTGTTACAGTTGAAGGAAAGTTGCAAAAGCATAAGTAATTGCCTAGAGGAGGCTGCTGGGAGGAGTAAACACTTAAATAGGTCTAGTCAAAACCCCACCATGAATTAAGAGTACCATTTTTTCTCCTTAAAATGAATGCGCAGTGAACACTTACTGCTCTCCGTAACAGAAATTGCTTTGTTATGTAGAAACAAAGGACAAAAGAAATGCAGAGCCACACTCACTCAGTCTGTCGTGTTCAGAGACTCCCTTCAAGTCTTACATCAAACCAGTGCTGAAAGGAAGGCAGCCTGTTTTGATCTTTCAAATTTGACATGTATATAAGCAATTACATCATAGAATTCAAGAGCCTGTTTCAAACCAAGTATTTAAAAGCAAGACTAACCTAGAAAGTGACGAGACTGAGACTTGGCATTAGAAATTGATGCTCATTATTTTATTGCCTTGGGCCACCAGATGCCATATGTAAAGCATCCTTAGAGGCTAACAAGGGAATACCTAATCAGTCTTACTGCTAAAGTAAGAACTGGCAGAGTAACACACTAGATTTCAGTAAATTTAACAATTTGTGCTTTAACCAACACTACTGTAGGCAGAAACAAAATTCAGCAGGACAATTGCATTAAAATCCAAAGAGCAATAGTTAGTGGGGACGATGTAATAGTCTGGAGTGAGAGTAATAAATACCTGTAAGCATAGAACTAATGAAGACAATACTTTAATGAGGTGATATAAGCTCATCATTTATTCATCTATAAAATATTACTATCAGACAAGCAGAAGACTCCAGCTACAGCAAAAGAGTAAGCGTTAATCTCAAAGATCTGTGTTACGATAGTAACATAGTTTCAACCTATCCACTTAGGATCTTCTCAATCACTTTGAACTGTATCCATTGCTGCAAACCATTACCCTTTAACATTAGTGACAAAACAACAAAAATCAAATATTATGTACATTTCTAGACAAACAATCAGGGTCTCTTTCCCTTTCATCTCATTCTAAGTACATGTGTTATATTCCAGAAAATAATATTCACAAATTATTTTAGAGAAAAGTTACTGTACAAAGACACAGAAGTTAAAAGTTCATAAAAAGACTAGTCAGTACAATTAGACAGAAGTTTGCTTGTAGTTCTTCGTATCCAAGACCTTCTTGCCACACATTGAGCAGATGCCTATAAGCACACAAAAGGTGGTTAATTATTAAAATAATTTAAGTTCTTAATCAAAAACATAGTTGCTATGTTTTTGTAAAGGCAGTTTTCAAAAAATTGTTTAAATGAGCTCTCACTGGCAATCTATCTGTGCATTTTCTCACCAGATGTTGCAAATTCAGAATAATATGACTTCTAATACAAATTAGTATTCACAGCATATGTGTAACACTGCCACTAAAAAAATAGTAAGCTCTATTTTGAGAGCATTATGATTCACAGCACTGCCTGAAGCCTCTGTAATTTGCTGGAATACTGGAAGAGAGCCAGGAAAGGCTCCCATCTGGCAAACAGGTAAAAATGGTGCATTATTAAACTTTCTAAGTCCTGTAACCAAACCAAGGCCCATGTCCTGGTTTCGGCCAGGATAGAGTTAACTTTCCATAGGCTAGAAGGGAGTACAGCTGGAGGGCCAGGCCAGATCAGTCACTAGAGTATTACATATCATGTGACCTTATGCTCAACTCAGTATATAAAGGAGACTGATGCTCTCTCATTTCCTCTGGTCAGCCTGGCGGGATTTTTCATGCTGTTGGGATTGCTGCTGGGGGCAAACTGCGTACTGGTCGCTGGGCGGTGAGCAACCACACTCTGTATTACCTGCTTGGACTTACTGTTGGTTTGTTACTTTCACTAAACTGTTTTTTTATGCAACCTATGAATTCTCCCTTTCTTTGGTCCCTCCCCTATTTTACTGGGGAGGGGGGAGAAAAGTAAGTGGCCAGCTGTGTGGTGATTGGCTACCAGCCACATTCAAACCATGACAGCCCAAGATGGACAGAAAGTAGCTAGGCTAAGAAAATACAGTCACCAACAAACTGACTGCTAAATGTAAGATTAACAGGTGAGGAGCTTCAGACCCTTGAGAAAGTTGAGAAGAACAGGTTTCATAGAATTAAGCTATTTATAGAGTAGTAGAAGTGAGAAACAATGGACACCAAGAATACTTGAATGTTGAAGATAACCACTGATTTCCCAGAGGACTTTAACCTAAACCCAAAGAGTGGCAAGTCAGAAGACTAGAGCAGCAAGGTACACAAGTTTGGCAAGGGCAGAAGCAGGGGCTGTCTCAATGTTCCCCCTCTTCTTCTAAAGCAGAAAGATGCTAAATCTTTTGCCTGGCAGGGCCACATCTCATTTTACAAGACCATTCATTAGCAGACAAAAAAAATGTCAAGTGGCAATTACTCCTGTTAACTCTTTCCAAATCATGTGACCGGACACCTATCTAGAAGTCCATTAGGAAAGGGAACAGCAGGGAACATGTCACATGATTTATTTTGGAGGGCAAAATCCAGCCCACAGGCTGTTCACTTCAGGTCTAAACTGAGGATTAATTAACTTTAGATTGCCTCTCAATTTCAGAGATGTTCAACAGTTGAAGCACTAAACCATATGACTGCATTTGCTTCAAGAAACGTGCCACAGTCTTTGGTCAGAACCAGAACCTAAACCACTTAAAATTCTGAATTTTATGAAGAAAACAGATTCAACCTGAAAGGATACACAAGCAGACAAAGATGAAACCCTGAAGCCTACCCAAACCAGCCGTAAGTTTAAGAACGAGAACAAGGTCTAACATAGAGGGTTCAGGCAGACATCTGCTGAGCATCTAGCAACTAGAAAAGGCAACCCTCCTACAGGAGGCTGCTAAACCACTGACTCAGTGCACATTTATCGAAGAATTAAAAGTCATTTCATAAACAAAACTTACTACTGGTTAGCTGTAGCTCTACATCTAGCAAGCGGTTCACCGCATGTCTGTGTGCTATGTGGATTCCTCTGTATTAATAATATGAGTTTCATGTTGTTTTTTTCCCCCTCCAGGAATTACAACTTTGAGCCCTTCTGCTTACCTGCTAAAAATCACAGGACTAATACAAGTTTTATATCCTTAATGCTCTCCATCAAATTTGCTTGAAATTGACTTTCCCCCCCCCCTCAGGGACTTTTAAACAGTTTTTAACAATCCTGAAGACTTATTATGAATATGGGAGATAGAAAGCTTCCAGTTATAAGCAGAATTTCCATGCAGTCATTCATACATAACTCGTAAGTACAGAAAGATTTTCTATACTATGTACTGCACAGTGCAATATCTTGCTTTCTACGCATGATGATTATATTATTCTTTTCCATTTTTCTGTTTCATCTTAAGCCAAGTTTGACTTACAATGCATTAAGCATGTTCACAACAGGACCGGAGATTCTTTCTAGAGGAATAAATCTTTAAATGGCTATGTTAAGCCACCAAATGCGTAAGAATACATGCAGGCACAAAGACAACCACGAGCATGATTTGCCTTCAGAGATACTTTCTTAATTGCTTTTATAACTCTTATTTTTTTCTTTGCCTTTCATTCCTCAGATATTCTACTTTTGTTAAGCTAGCCTATTGCTTTACCAAGATCAGAAGCTGGATTTTATGTTGTTTTGTGGGGGTTTTTTGGGTGGTAAGATGGGTTTGGGTTTTTTTTTGGTGTAGGCTTTTTTTTTTTTTTGAGGCCACTATTTAGAGTTTTAGATTTAGCTATTACAGAAAGGGGAGAGGGGAGAAGGGAGCAGATGAAAGATTGCAATGACCCATTGAGTTTTACAAAAATCTAATTTTTTTCATTTTTGAACACCAAGAAAAATCAAGCTTGCTAGGTGACAGTTTTCTATGCAACTGCCAAGACTAAACTTACAGTTATTCTTCCAGTTCTACTGCTTATATATCAGAAGCAGAGATATATAAAGAAAAAGAATCACAGAATCACCAAGGTTGGAAATGATCTCTAGCAGTCTCTAGTCCTGCCCCTGACCAGTTCAAAACACGGACAACCTGGATGACGCTGGCTCAGGGCTTTTCAAGTCAAGCTCTGAATACCTCTCAGAGATTCCACAACCTCTGTGGGTCCCTGTTGTTATATATGACCACCCTCATGGTGAAAATTGTTTTCCTTATATGTAATTAGTATTTTGAATTCTAACTTGTGTACATTGTCTCTTATTCTGTTACTGTGCACCTCAGAAGAGTCTGATTCCACCTTCTCTATGCCCTCCTATTAGTAGCTGAAGATAGCAATTAAATCTCATCTTAGCCTTCTCTTTGTAGGGTGAAACAAAATTCAAGAGTTCCACTTGCTCTCCAATTTCAAACCAAATTGGGGGAATTTGGTACTCAGTGAAACTCACCTTTTTTATAGGCACATCCCTGACAATAGTGAGACCCTGGCTGATGGACAGAACTCTTACAAATCCGACATATGGCAAATTTGTTCTTTCCATAAGGATCAAACCTGGGAAAAACGAAAGCATTTTACTTATACACCTTGAAGTATTTCCTCTGCCTCATCCTAAAAAGTCCAAGCCAGAGGGCCCAGACAGAAACTCCAGCAAAAACTAGAATTTAAAAAAGGGACACACGAGGATTATTTCTAATAGGCTGCACAGTATTTACAGAAAAGCTTCCACTTTCCCCATTAAGAGAGATTTCTTGCATTACGGACAAAAACTTAACAAAAGCAGAACGAAAAATGCCTATTTTTATTAAGATACTCGACTATTTTTGAACTTAAACACCTTCCAGCAGGGCCTTGCCCCCTTGCATTACAGAACATCCCCCAGGCATTAAGGAAACTTTCAAGATATTGTACCGGCAGCCTTAGCATAGAAAATAAGCCTTTCCAGCTCCTCTCCTAACAAAAGCATCAAACCCTTACAATTTCCATGAGAACTGCAGTAAAATAGTTGCCCACGCTCTATGATTCAGCAGAATGTACCCATGAAATATGTATGGACATACTTTTACCAACTAATCAAATGTCATAATCCCTACAATTTTTGGGGTTTTTTTTAAAGGTGTATTTTGGGCAAGTTTTGAACAGTTAGCCAGATATGCAGGAAACAGGCCTCAATTAGAGCAAACACTTTTTTTTCCAGCCAAAATCAGTATTAAATACTAACCTTGCCTTCTTTGAGGTCAATGCCTTGTTTTCATTTAACTTGCGACCACCACTTTCTACAAAAAAGAATAAAACCATAAACCAACAAATTATCCGGTTCCAAGAGTACTTTAAAAAGCTTGGTTTAACAGCTTTTACTTACACATGTGCAAATGCAGCCAAAAAGAGAAGTAAACCATATGACAGAGCATTAAAGCCCAAGGGCAGCAGAATACTTTATACACTGCTGTTTGCTTACCATCGTTCCATACAAGGAGAAAAAACCACAGACATCTCAATACTGAAAAGCTTGGGGTAAACAAATTCCCAATGCATTAAATCATCGTAACAAGGAAACTACAGGAGTTAAAAATTAACCCGACTAACTATTACAGATTTTAGCCTTAAGATTGTAAGATAGCTCAGGTGCCCAACTGGCTTTAAGATACCTGAAGAACAAGTGTTAAACAAACCTCCCCAAGATTACCTGTTGTGTTTCTTGCACCATCTTTCCACGTATCGGGAGTGATCACCGTACCGAGCTTCTTCTCACCTACGTAACGAAACGTTACAAAGGACAAAAATTAAAACTACAACTACGTTAATACTCACGACCAGCGCTGCCAGTAGGATAACGACAGCTGAGACAGACGCTCCCACACCCATCACCGACAGCCCGCCCTGTGCAGCCCGGACCCCGCAGCTGCTGCTCTGCTCAGGGGACGCCCGAGGGCAGAGCCCAGCGGCTCGGGCAGGGCGGCATGACCCCAGGACCCGCGGCCCCGCTGCCCCAGGCCGCCCTCGCTCACACTTCTCGCACACCATGGCGGCCCCAGCCCCCCAACAACAACCGCAAGCCACGTCCGGTCCCGCCCCGGAGCTGACGCGCGGGGGCCGCCGGTTTCCGCTGCCGGGCGGCCCCACGCGCGCACGGCGGCGGCGCTGCGGTAAGAGGCGGACCGGTACCGCGGGCCCTTGCCCCTCACGGCCCGGGACAGGCGCCTCCGGGTGAGGCCCGCCAGGAGGCCGCCCCGCCGCTGTCTCCCGGATGATAAGGGAGCGGCGAGGAGAGGCCCAGGCTGGGCGGGCTGAGGCGGCTCCCTCTGTCTGTCAGGAAGCAGCGCGCTCGGCGGCCGGAGGGCCCCGGGGCCGCTGGGGCCGGGGCAGGCCGGCCGGCGGCTCGGTGCGAGCGCTCCGCGGGGTTGGGGGGTGGTTTTTAAACGAACGGCGTTCTTCTGCCCCCAAAAGAATCGCTTTCGCCCCCAAACTAAGCTCGGAGCGCAGCCTTGAGTATGGCGGCTAGGAGAAATCTGGCCCTGTAGCGCGGCCGCTGTGTTGCAGTAACGGGGTGCCACTTGCTGTCTTGCAGGTGGCCGGTCTATAGGGAACGCAATGAAAGAAGCAGAAATAAGGAGGCTCTTGGCTGCCAACCTCCTCTGTGTTTTTTCCATCATTCTGACAGCGGTTGTTCCATCTTTCTTCTGGGATGGATTCACGGTTTTGGGGACACACCTCGCGTGGCTGTGTATTTGTTCTGTTTGTGTTAGTACCCTTAATATAATCTTGCACTTAGTCCTTAAACCAAATCAGTCTCATAAGAGAAGTTCATTTGCTCACAAGGTAAGATTTTTATTCTTAAATCGCTACCAGACAATGTGGAGGGGAAACAGATTCTTTCATTGAAATAATAAAATGAGAAAGAATATAAATTTTTGGTGGTGAATTCTTATTTTCCATGAATTAATTGAGTGTAGCACCTTTTGAAATAAGTTCTCCAATATTTTTATGATGCTAAACTTTTTCTACCTGTAAATAACACATACAGGTGAGTAATTCTGTGCCTTTCCTTTTTCTTCTCAATATATTGTTTGTAGTCCCAGCCGTTGATCCTACGACAATTTGCATGGTGGCAAAAATTGGCAAAATTGAATGGGCGCAGAACTCATAGTCCGGGCCTGACCTTCAGCGTTATGAAGAAACGCTTTTCTTGTGTGTAGTTAGAAGTTTGTAATAACGTTGAAGGAAGAGAAATACAATTTTTAGAATTTGAGACATAAGACAGGCTCATTACAATTTAAACAACGTTGGTAAAATTTTTTTTTAATTATGTGAAAAAGTATTAAAATGTCTCCATTTGCTTGTATGATGACATTTGCATACAGGAGAATCTAAATCTGGGAGAAATTTTTGTAGCTACAGGTTTTAATGGGAGCATTAAAGGTACAAAGCCCAGTGAAATATGTTTGAACAGAGCGAATTTGAAGCAGCATACAACTTGTTCAGGAGTGGAGGAATACACCAGTGTTTTGGAGTCAGATGCACAGTCTTGCACTGCCAGCTTGCTGAGTCAGACAAGATTTAGTGCTCTGATGTAGTGATTCTTAAACATTTAAGCAAGCATCCCTGAAAGCAGTATCTTGTATGCAAAGCTTCTGTCTGGTTTTGCTGATGGAGGAGGATGTGAAATACACAAAATCATTATGGAAAACAAGTATTTTAACCATCTGTGATTTAAAAATGAAACGGGCTTTGTGTTGTAGGTGAGATTTCATTACAGCCTAGCGTATAAAGAATAAACTAAAAAAAAAGTGTTCAAGTGAAATGATGGATTTCCATTGGTGACCTGATCAGAACAGACCTAACCAGAACTGTTTATGAAGTGGCTATGCTTTTATATGATATAGTGAGTACCCAGAAACTGTTGTTTAAATTCACAGAAAATTACATGTGTTTTGCAGATTTATAGAAAGGCATGGACCTTTGTCACATGGATTTAGAGCTTAAGATGCCAAGTTCAAAATGTTGTGGGTTTTATTTCATGTAATTTTAAATACTATGTTTGATTCTGAATGTCTTTTTTTAATGTTACATTATTTTCTTTTAAATATTTTTTTCACTTTCTGTGAAAGGTGCCTTTTAATGAATGGACGTAACGCTCAGATGTAAAACAGAAATGTAAAAATATCCAATAAAATTATCTCTGTTTATCTTGTCATTTCCAGTTATATTTTTTGTATGTTTGCCTTTATTATAATAGGGTGCATGACAAAAATTTAGATGGTAGTGTGATCATTTTTAATAAATTATTTAAAGTATTAAACATGGGGAAAACTGTTCTGAAATATACCATGCTATTATCATACTGTGCTGTAGCTGAAATTAAAGAAATAGGCAGAGTACAATTCTATTGATACAGTCTGTGTATGTTACTTATGTTCTCTTTTGTTTTGAAGCATTATTCTGACATTTTATTGCTCTTTTTTTAGATATCCAGATTTCTAAAATGCTGTATATACTTTTTCATGTCTTGCATACTATTTCATGCGATTATTGTTCTTTATGGAGCACCTCTCATAGAGTAAGTCAGAAGACCCTGTCTTTCTCTAAACATTTTAGGGGGCAGTTCTCCTCGCAGATATTGGTATAAGTACTTGTATATTCCTGGTACACTGGAAGTTAAATGATAAGCTCCCGGCTAGGGGAAAAAGGATGGATTGTTTGTTTTTTTATTTGTTTGGGGTTTCTTTAGAAGCTGGCTATTCCAATTTCTGTATATTTGGAGATGTGTTGTTCAAAACAGTTACAAACAGCTCCTTTTACTTTAATATTAAAGTTCAACATGTGGGTACAAAAATTTTTCAAAGTTTCATGCAGTCATGTTCCCCATAAGACTCTAAAACATATATCTTGCATATCTTTCATCCTTTTGATATTAGTGTTTTAATTTTTAGGAATGACTAAAAAAAAAACCACCGTGAAGCAGCCTGATTTCTGAGAGCGCTATTAAGTTACTGACTAACAATGGCATCATGTAGCTTGGTTTCATGGTTGCTTCCAGTACATCAAGCTAGAAAAAGAAATGGAATAGTTAAGTAAATATGCAAGCTTACTTCAATTCAGAACTGTTGTTCTATATGAGGTACACCCGTGTTATTTAAAGTGTTCCATCTTTACTATTCTACAGAGTAAGAAGAAGATACCTTATTCTTCTACATGAGGTTTAAGAAAGCATGTGTGCTTTCACAAGTTGACTTAGAGGGAGGGGTTTTTTTAAGTCTTGGAACTCTTAAAAAATTAGTAACTACCTCACTTAATTTTGTAATATTTCTTCTTTATAGGTCAGTGACTGAGACATTTTTGTTTGCAGTTCTCCTGTCTACCTTTACTACTTTACAGTGCTTGTGTATGCTGGGGCCAAACATACAAGCATGGATACGGGTATTTAGTAAAAATGGGTAAGTTCAATTCTAAAGTTTCTGATTTTACCCGGAACAGATGAACAGAATTGATGTAAACAGTATATTGTGGAATTTTTGGTAAAGAAAGGAAAACTCTGAATTATGGGTGCTTTTAATATTTGAAATTACAGGCTTATGAAAGCTTTTCTGACAAAATTATTTATTTTGAAGACATTGATTCAGAAAACTGACTTTTTATTTTTGGTGTCCAGACACTAAATCTCACTTTATATGTGTTTGAAGGAAGTAAAGTTTCACGCACACATTTTACTGGTGTAAAACCATTGTGTGGTTCAGATTGATGGTTGTCAAATAAAGAAGAGACCTCAGACTGAGCTGTATAATGAGACTCTTGCACGTTATCCAATAGTACCTTCATGAATACTGCTTCTCAAGTAGGAATAACAAGCCAAAACCATTACAGTATTTTTAACTTGGATATAATGATGAAAATGATATATAATTTACTGTGGTCTTAAGTATGTAATCTTTACCCATGTTCTTCTTCAAATTTCAAAGAAGACTGTTTTCAGTGTCAGAGTTTTCAAGTTTTTTTTTTCAAGAGTATGTTTAAAGTAAAATGAGCCTTTTTACCTCATTTTCACCTCAGAGACAGTCAAGACATTAGCATGTATCAAGGATAATGTATTTTTCAGAAGTATTCTATCTCTTCTGCCTTTTTTTTACTCACTAGGATTGCTGAAAGACTAGGATGCTGAAACATAAAAGAAGCCCCACATATGCTTGATATTTAATAATAAGATGTTTGTATTCATTCCCTTTTAATAGTTCATAAGGGTGAAGTCTCATCTCAAAGGAAAGTGAAAAGTTGTATAACACTGCTTACCTATGGAGTTGCTTTTGGTTTAAATTTCTGCAGAGGAGGACAAAAGTAGACTTACAGTTTTAGGTGTTGACTTGGTTTATCTCAGTTCTCAACTTACTGAAAAATATCTCGAATCCTTATTCAAGTCAGTTACGCCTATTTTTCTTTATGGTCAGTGGAAGGGTTGAATAGACTTTAATAAAAGCATGGAGTTGTTTAGCCAAAACAAATCATTGCTGATTCATTTAGTCATCTTTGGAGGTTTTGCAACTGGAAATAATAGCTGAATTGAAGTAACAGATGTTTGACGACAGTGTGTCTTTGTGCCATGTTAGCTTTTGAAAAAGCCTCCTGCATAATTTTGAATGCCTGTCAATGTCTTTCTTTCCTAGTCTAGATCTTAAAGTTATTTCAGCACAATTATTGCATAGGAAACAGAGTTGTCTTGTTTTGACGTTTTTGCTGTGACAATTTGTACATACTTGTTACTAGTGAGCCATGTGACATTATCTGAATAAAATGTCTGTTTAATGATGATGTTTATTTAGACTAGCCTTTGAAAGTGGACTACAAAGAAATATTGTAGCATTTTTTTTTATGGATTGTAGCAAGATGCTCTTTTAAAAATAATCCTGTGGTTTTTCATTTGACCTCATAAATGAGTTGAAATGTCTTGCATTTAGGTGTGAACTGAGTGTAGACAGGATGTATTAAAAGGCTGTCTCTAACTTAACCACATGGAGTGAGGTGGGACTGGCTGCATGGAGGGAAAGGATGGTTAGGTAAGATCAACACAGCTGTTTGCCTTGAAGAGTTTAGTGAACTGCACTGGAACAGCAAGCTGGAAAGTCTGATAAGCGTATAGCTTAGTGTGAAAAAGGAATGTGTTTTAAAAATATCTGAATACAATTTAGAGTTAAGTAACCACTGGCGTTTATTTCTGTTACTCTTATTTGCCTGTGCTGTACTTACAAGATCAAAATGTGTTTGTGCTATTGTTGTGGCAGAAAGACAGAAAAAGGCATCTAGAAAAAGAAAGTTTATTTTGCTATATCGAGTGTAAATAAGTAACAGTGATTAATTACCTAGCTGTTGGTCTGGATAGCTTTCTGCTCTGTTTAAGGTGGTCTAGTGTGAAAATACTAATGCACATAGTGTTATAGGGCTCTTCATAAAGTTACATTCAAGTAACTTGTATGTAATATATTGCATCATTATAGCTATGGTACAACTGAGTCAGTCTGACTTAAAAATTCTGGGGAGTATCTTTTATAGTGCTTACTTTTTCTGCATAGGTGCTTAGCTTCCTCTGTTTCTACTTGCAGTGCTTGGAAGAGCAGTCAATGTTAGTAAAATAACTTCTAATAAGGTTACTACAAGATCAGTCTTTAAGTGCCCATGCCTCTGGGAGATGGATTATATGCACTGTCTCATTATAACATGTGACCTGTGACACTACAGGTTGATTGTGTATATTATAAAGTTTGGGTTGCTGGCGGGGTGGAGGGGAGGTGTTGTTTGGTTGAGGGTGTTTTTTATGGAAACAATTGCATAAAACACAATTGTAGCTCAGACAGGAAATTGCATATGCTCCACATTTTCAAACTGAGTACATTTCTGAATTGGAAATGTCTATTTGATGGACCAAATATATTAATTTTTTTAAAATTACTTTAAAAAATTTGAACAATTTGTTCTTACGTATTTATTGTCTATGTACACATTGAATGTGTGAGAAAAGTAATTTTGTGTATTCTGCATCATAAAAACTTCAATTCTAAGTAGGCTATAAATAGGGCTCTCTTTATTAATTCTGCATTTGGGAGGGGGTAGGCACATGCCAGCTATCTCTGGTCTCCATATTCTGACATCTAGTGTTGTGACCAATGTCATGACACTGATCATATGCTGTCATGTGCTGCTGTAAGCAGATACATGGAATAAAAGCTACAGAAAAGGTTATCAGCATTAATGAAAGCAGGTGACTATTCTTTAAATGGCTTTTCAGTAATTGTTGGCTGAAATAGCCTCCTGCATAAAAGCCTTTAAGAAATCAGCTTTCAGTTGCTGATTTTTATTGCTTCTTTTGGAGACTTTATTTTGAATCGCTAGTCTGAATAATTGTGTTGAAATTTCTGGTATGATAGCAATTATGTCACTTGGGCAGGAAATAGATTTTTATTTGGAGCTTGCCAAAAAAAAGGTATAAACCCATAACTTTAGGGCTCCTTCAACTGTCATTTCACCTATTTTATGACTTGTTTGTGAATGGCATACTCTTACAGACTTGGAAATGTCCTTTGTAAAAGTAGGCATCATCAAATATTAAGTGCTGCTTAGTATTTCAGTCCTGCTGCAGCCCAAAATTCCAGATTTTGTCTGTCCAGGAGCTGTCTTAGTAAATTCTTTTGTTAGCTAACCTCTTAATTCGAGCATTACTTAAAACAGAACTTAATGTATGGTATTATTTAAAGGAGTTAAATAATTACTTTAGGCTTTAAAAGGCATTTGTGCCACTAGTGATCATGTATTATCTTAAATATTGCTGGTTTTGCCTGCAGAGTGATCTTTGTTGTAGTTTACTTATGGTTAAAAAGTAAAGAAACATAAAACTCGAAGTTTATAAATGTTGCTGCAGTTGTTAGCCTCATGTAAATGAGAGGTTTATTTGATGGGTTAATGGACTAAAGAATACCTGCAAAAATCCTGATCGGTGACATTCCATGAAGAAAACAGAATAATCAGAGCATTGTTCCTTTGATATAATGTTGGAGGACAAGTCAGGTTGTATTTGAGTAGGCAGTGTTCATGCTGCAGGGTGGCTGAATTAGGAGCTCAAGTGGTTGCCAGACTACCAATGGCTGTTCTTCACTTGGGCACCGTGCCTTGCTAATTCTGTTGTTTTGCTTTTGGATTCAGTCTGGTGTCTCCATATGGTGCAGCAGTATGTGTGTAGATTTACCAGATAAGATGTCTTGTGGGGTATAAATGTACCTCAGTCATCCTTGGTATATTCTGCTGGTTCTTTCACTGCTTTAAAGCTGTAGAGAACAAATCCTGTGAGGAGGGATTGAAGGAGCTGTGACTGTTCAGTGTGAGGAAGAGAAGGCTGAGGGGAGACCTCATCACTCTCTACAGCTACCTGAAAGGACATTGTAGGGAGGTTGGTGCTGGTCTCTTCTCACAGGTGATCAGTGACAGAACAAGAGGGAATGGCTTTAAGCTGCAACAGGGGAGGTTCAGACTGGGCATTAGGAAAAAATCTTTCACAGAAAGAGTGGTCAGACAGTGGAATAGGCTGCCCAGGGAGGTGGTGGAGTCACCATCCCTGGATGTCTTTAAGGGTCGTTTAGATGGGATGTTGGGGAGTTTGTAGAGTAGGGCTGATGGTTGGACTCCATGATCCCAAGGGTCTTTTCCAACCTGAATGATTCTGTGAATGTTCTCTTTCCCATGCTGCCTAACAGCTCTCTGCTCAGTTATTCAGCTTCAGAAAATAATTTACAATTATTTTGTATGTGCAGACTCCTGAAGAGTTGTATAGTTAAATCAGGATCTTTCCCTTTAAAAAAACACCTCAAATTGGTAGGATTGTGAATTGGAGTCTTGTAAATTAAAGGGATGGAGTTATTATAGAAGAAACAGAGTTCTGCTCAAAATGTCAATGTTGCATGGTAAATATTATAATCTGTATGACCTTTATTTTGCAAACAATTGCTTTACACTTGTGAGTAATTCGGTCAATAGCAGTGAGTTAAGTGTACTCAGAAGTCAGAAATTTTACACTCTTCAAGACAAGGTGTAGGATTGAAGCTTTCATGTCATGCAATCTAAACAGCACATGTGAAGTTCAGAGTTAACTATCCATCTAGTCTTCTAGCCATAAAAATGCATATTTTTTTTCTTGTGTTAGCTAAAGCTAGGTTTGTTTTTATAACCCAAGATGTAGCAAATATAAGATTTAAATCTCCTACTGATTTGGAGCAGGGATTTCAGCCCAGTTCTCCTGCCTCAGAACTGTGCCCTACTGTGTCCTGAACTTCTGCTGTTGTTTCTTATTGATACTAAGTATTCAAATGTTCATGGCTTGAGAATAGCAAAGCAATCACTTGGTAGACTGATGATGGACAATTAGCGCTTATCTGTCAAGCGGAAACCAAGCTTTTCTAAAACTTTTGAAGTGAGTAGTGGTAGAAGGCTATAAACTGAGAACTGAAGTCATTAACATCTCTTATGATATGTGCTGTGATTGGCAATGCAAGAGTTCTCTAGTGTGTAATAAATGTATTCTGCAGCCAGTGTACTTGAACTTGGATGCAGTGGTGCTGAAGGGTTGCACATGTTTCTTTTCAGTTGATGGAAATTTGCTCTGGAATATTCACATAGTGGACTTCCATAATATTTCCAATTTCAAATTGTTATAATCATAAAATTAACAACATGTCTACACCACAGAGTACTTTTTGACTGTACTTGCACTTTTCTATACAATCCCATACTACCCTTTCATGTCTGCTTCTCCCTGCAATGCACATAGTATCGTTGTGATATTTTCATTTGCTCAGTCAAGCAGTGTTTCAAGCCCAGTAGGAGTATTTCCAAGTAAATTAACTTTTGCAGTAAACATCTCAAGGGGAAAAAAAATCTACTGAATGTGTGGTATAGAAAGATTGTGATTATAGCTATAATATGCAACTTACACTTTACATATAGTTTGTACCTTTTAGGAGAAACCTGCATGCTATTTATCAAATACATAAAATTTTAGATCTGTTTGTAAGTTTAGAAATCTTGGGAGAAACTTGTAACACACTGTATTTACAGAGCTATGTCCATCTGGGAAAGCAGTCTACAGATTACTACCATATGCAGTATACTTGGAGCTTGGTTTGGAGCTTTTCCTATTCCTCTTGATTGGGATCGGCCTTGGCAGGTCAGTATGTACTCCTTTATCATAAATATAAAAATAGTAATTTTCTGGATATCTACACTACATAATTGCTCTGAAAACTGTGCAGGTTTATCGAACTTACTCATAAGTTGTTCCTACAAGTTTATGCCAAACATTTAAGTCATTGGAAGCATCTGTGTTTACAGTGTAATGATGTAAAATGCAGAAATTTTACCTTCATATATAATAGGTTCTTTGTTATAGATTTATGAGTGTCTGCTCCATGCAAATTTTATCATGAAATAGAGATGAAAGTATTCTGATAAGAAGCAGCTAGGCAAGCTGGGGGAGAAATGTGAAATGAAGATGGCTCCAAGTTTGTCTGCCTTCAGTCTGGTAGCTTTTATTGTTTATGGGTAGGGAAGGAAAGATGGTTTCCTGGTGTTTCACTTTCCCCTCTATCTTCCATAAAAGCACTTAATAGAATGCATTTTAAATAGATTTGGATTGATTTGTAGAAATGGTGTGGCTAAAGCACTACTAAAAACTTAATTTCTGATTTCAAAGAAAGGCAAGCATGGAGAAACAGTTTCATTAAACATAACTGAAGTCTGCAATTGCCATAAAATGATGACACTAGTAACACTTTTTCCTAAGTGTCCTCAGTGGATATTTTCTTTCCTCAGGTTACCAAACTCATACACTCTCAGCTGAGTAGTATCTACCAGGCCTGTTCTTAAGCAGATGGTTTCAAAGGTTTCTTTCAGAAATGAGTATAACAGACAACACACTATTCTCTCTGATATTATAGAGACATTGTGGCTTAGAGCTGCAGTGGAAATTTGTCTTCCTTAAGTAGCCTGCTTTTATGCCACCAGCCTTTCTTTACAACATGTAATAAGATATTAAAATTTCTATTTAAAAATAATAGAGTAGGTTAATACTTTAAGTAAAAAAAAAAAAAATCAGGTTTTCTTCCCTAAAAACACTTGATTTTACTCTTACAAGATGTTTCACCATCAATCTGACATAGGTATGTGTTGGCACTAGTTACTTGTTGATGGACATGAACGTAACCCAAAAATCAAGGGATTCATTGAAATGCAATCTTGTATCTTCTTGCAAAATCTTTCCTGTTCCAATGCGAGGCAAGCACTTCTTTTTTGCTCAGCTAGGATTTTAAAATGGTATGTCACATCGAGCAGGTTTTATTTTATTCCTAAAATCTCAGACTTTGCTAATATACTGTGTATAAAAATTTCACCTTCTATGCACCAATGATATAAGGAAAACTTAATTATTAAGTTAGTTGGCTCTGATTAACAAGTCACACAAACAGATTAAGACAGATGCCTTAAGTACAGTTAATTTTTTACTTTATTTGTCCGTTCCTCCATCTTCTCATAGTAGGAAACACAAGTTTGGTAATGGTCTGGCAGCTTTTTCTGTTTGACAATTCTTCTAAGTCAATAAAAGCCAAACATGACTGATGGAAGTTAAGCTCTATAATCTGTGCTTGGACATCTAAAAAGGTATTATCTGATTCCTCAGAACAGCAAAGCATCTGCAGGAGCCTCAGATACCATAACTTGTCAGTAGTTGTTTCTGGGGCATGAATGGTCCCCAGAGAATTCAGACAGCAGCAGAAAGAGTATGTCTGCATTTTCCTTCTCCTTTACCATCTCCACCCTCACTTCTGACATGCTTGTGATACCAAAGTTGGCAGGGGTGAGTTTCTGACTATCTATTCCTTCATTGAAGTCATTTTCCTGTGCTCAGATCCAGAGCATTTGCTGATGTGTTGCTTCCCTTAAGTTCCCCTCTTTACCCAACCACCCCTTCTCCACCTTTTACCTTGTAGGGTTTAAAATAGCAGGATGGGGGAAGAAATCTTGATTTCCATTTTGGGTCTGAACTGCTTGATCATCACTTTAATCATCATGTGAGCAATTCAAGAGCAGCCTTAGAGAAGTTTGCTTATCAGTCCTGCAGGCTGCTACTTCAACAGTCTTAAAAACTGCAGTTTTAAGTGCTAATTTTTAAAGATCTGCTGTATAAGGGGAAATGAAAGAAGTCCTTGTTAGAATGTAGTTCTTAAAGTCAGATGATCTCAGGAAAGTAACACAGTGAAGCACCAAAATGGTAACAAATCTTCAAGGCAGAAATTAACCTCTTTAATGCAGCTTCTTGGAGATCCTGTTCGCAACTCTCGAAAGTTTTCAATCACCTGTTCATAATTTAATATTTTTGTGAAGGTGATCTCTTAAATATTGGTCACCAAGGCACAGAAGAATAGGGAGTGCGGGCTGTGGGAAGTGTCTTGGCCAGGCATTTTCAGTAGTTGCCCAAGAAACACTGCATCTCAGTTCAGCCAAGCTCAGATATATATGCATCGGGTTCTCTGCAAACAATGAACTTCACGCAGCAGCTGACATGAGTCTTTTGTCGTTCAGTCCCCACTGAGTACTGTGGATTCAGCAACACAGGTATTGAGTTGCATGTAGTAACTCTGTGTTGCTGTCTCAGAAACCTTCAGAGCCAAGAGACATTTCTCTTCTTCAGAAGTTCACTGGGCACTAGCAACAAAACACCTTTTTGCAAGAGTATTCCTTTTGCTACCTGTTGCAAGGCGATTACAGAAATTTACAGTAGATTCTTTCACTGTAGCAATGAAAGAGGAGAGGTTCTTTCTGCATTGTCTTCAGCCTAAAACAGGGGAAAGAAGAATGGCCCTCATAAAGGATCCTCCTTTATGTCACTCTTGAGTGTCTGACCTAACCACTGACTTATTCAACATAAAAATACATGTACATAATGCAGTTGCAGGAAGAGGTTCTTTATTAAAAAAAAAAAAAAAAAATCCCCCCAAAAGACATGGGCTGTCAGTGTTTTGTGTACAACCTAATCCAGCTGGTATGCTTATGGGAACACCTACAGATTAAGTCCCAAACAAGGTCTGGAAAAAGTCATAGATCTTAATGTAGGCTTAAAAGTAATCAGAGCCCAGTCAAAACCAAATTACTTCTAAGCATCTGCATGAATAAAGTATTAAGCTGTCATGCTTTTGACATCAGCCCTTTCTTGTATTGGCCTAAAAGCAGAAAGCTTGAGGATTACAATTTTGCATTTACCCTTCTCAGATCCAAAAAGGGACTCAAATGGAATAGCTTAGTCTTTGGATCCAATACCAGCTTTTGAGATAAGAACAGTTTTCATTAGTGATTGTTTTCCTTTTCGTATTTTAGACTTTTTGTTGTAAACATTTTTTTTTTATTATTTTTAAATCTGTAGTGGGAATGGTTCTGCTTTAGAACAGAAAATGTGGTTTAAATCTTAGTATATGGGCAAGACTAAAGTGATACTATCATTTTAGAGAGCAGTGTTAAGGCCTTTAAGGCTGCTTGTGGAAAAAATGGTTCTGATATTTGTATTGGTTATGGTTAGTGTTTGTAACAACGTTATGGAAACACAGCTGCATTTGTACTTTTGGCTTCAGACAATTCATTATTTAAGGAATGTTGTAGACAAGAATTGGATGGGTAAACAGTAGGGAGAAATATCACATGGTAGATCAAACTAAAGGGTTGCTGCTGCTGCCCTTGTGTTCTGTTTGTAACCCTGAAATGTCAGAAGTTGGCAAAAACAGCTGACATCCAGCAGGTGCAGAAATGCACTATGAGTTTGGAATGAAAAATGCTACTGATATTGATCTAGCTCTATTACAACAATTAATATAACTAAGGTTCACACAAAAAGTTAAGCACTGTGTCTTGAATTGGTATATTTTTCCGCTTGATCTCAATTTAGCACTTTATCCAATCTAGCGTCTACACTTTAAACTGTAGACCGTTTCAGTGTCTACAGTCCACTTTTAAATTGACTGTCGTCCAGTTCAGAGAGTAGACTGGAGAGGACTTCAGAGAAAGCCACTCCTGTGAAGTCAGTTTTGTTCACAGAAGTGGCTTCAAATGAAAATGACCTGTAGTCACTCACCTGAAGCAAACAAGCAGTTGAAGGAAAGACACAGAGAGAGAAAGTGAGTACTGAGGATGCTGGAATGCCAGTAGAGTACTGAATAAAGCTGCCTGCACTTTTCTGTAAGGCACCCATTGTCTGAATTGCCACACCAATGCATATGGCAGTTCTTTGTTACTGCTTTGTGGCCTTAAAAGAAATAGCAACTAAGGGCAACTTAGTTTCTTTTTTTGCTAATCTATTTCCCAGTCATTAACTGTCTGTATTAGGACTAGCATCTGTTCCTGCCATCTTAATAGAGGAACTGAAAAATTATGATAGTCATCCCTTTACATCATGGTTGAGAACTTAGTAGAAGCTGAGAAGTTCGTAGTACCATTACCTACATGTTACCTGATCAGAAGATCAGATGTCAATATGTCATGTATATTCTTCACTAGAATTTGTTTTTACTTCAAAGTACTTCAGACTTCTGTGGAGTAAACTTGGTATGAAATTCATCATCAGGAGCTCCAATTCATGTGCTAATAGCTAAAACCAAAATGCTACTTATTCCCAAGTTTTTCATAAACCAAAGAAAACATACCGGTTCTTTATGCAAACTTCTTGTGACACACGATAAAACAGATAAATACAGATGTCTCAGAAAATCCTCACTTTATTTTCCATGGTTTTGTTTGAAAAATATTGCATACAGGGGATATTCAGATTAGTGGGCCTGTCTACATTTAAAAATATTAATGTAAAATGCATTTTTTTAGCACATAACTTTCATGCTAAGTAAATATTACTTAATAGGAACAGAATATTGTGGAAATAAAATGACATTATTTGAATAATGTTTCAGAATGGAAATATATATAAAGCATTTCTGTTAGAAGTATAAAATACACTGCTGAGTCAGTTGATACCCTGATGATTCATTGTTTTTCATTATTCTGTTGTTGTTCCTGAAGTAACTTTTTAGCATAATTTGGCCATGCCTATTGCCCCTCTGCTAGTTTTCAGAAAATTTTGTAACTATGCAACAGTTGGTCAGGGAGGCCTACTCTATGATTGCTCCAGGTTATACGTCTGCAGAATTAAGCCAGTCTCAGACAAAGGTAAAGATAATTGCCTTACAGGAATGCAAGATAATCCCTACAGTAGTTACATTTCTGTACTGAAAAAAAACCCCAAACACCACAAAACCCAAAAAATCCCACCAAACACAAAAACCCCCCACCCAATTCAAGACTTACTCTGCAAGACACGTTTCAGTTTATTACGAGTGTAAAACTGGTAGTAATCTCAAAACTTTGGCAAAATTATTCTATCTAATTCATAAACAATTTTTAAAATAGTTTGGAACACTTAATTATAATCATTTAAATAAGGCTATTCTAGATGATGTTCAGAATGTTTGGAGTTGTACATCGATCTCTAGTTGCCTCTGTCCTCTGTGAGGCATGGTGGGTGTGTAGGGTTATGGTTAGCTAGTTCTAGCAAAGAAACTTTGTTACAGTTGCTTAGTTTTTTCAGACTGCCTATTTTGAGTTGATAGTGTACTTTTAATAACCACATATGATTAGGATCCTGGCTTCATGTGTCATCTGAGCAGTGGCACCTTAAAGCACAACATCACTGAAACAGAAGGGGATCATTCAGGTGTTATTAGACACATTGTGACACATCCTTTCTCTGCTCAGCCTGATGTTAATTTAGTTGCAGAACAAGATATAGTTACTTATCGGCATGCTTTTTATGTGGTGGACCTAGCATTCCAGACACCCCATTCGTCATTGACAGCTGAATTTTGGAAATTCTGATGTTCCTGGGTTTACTGCATGTTTTGATAACAGACTTTAAAAACATGTTCCTGGGTTTACTGTGTGCATGCTCATCCATCCATCTGGGGTTTTTTGTAGCATAATTTTGATCTGTAGTACCTGTTACTAATGATAAAAAGTGACTTTGAAACAATATTCTGCCTACTGAGTTTTCCTGCCATTAGATAAAAGTGAAATAGGTATATTCCTACCTTATACTGGGTATAGCACTATAATAGGTAGTGCTGATAGAACTCAAATGAGTTGATTGACTGCCATGTAATTTAGCTAATATGACTGTAGATACTAGCCTAGATACCTCTCAGACATTTGTAACCTGAAAAATAATCTGGAGAATCTCAGGTACAGTTCTTGGTGGCTACTGAGGTAAGCTGAAATAGGACCATAAACTTTCACACTTCTTTGTTAACACAGTTCGGAGTTTTCTTCTTGTATTTGCTTTTGTATCTACTACCTACTGTGAAAGTTTTGTTGTAAAATAAGTTGCTTTATGTGTGTAGACGGGATAATATGCTGTGTTCAAGGGCTTTTTTAAACAGAGGTAGAAGCTTGTTCCACTTTAGTGTAGTTATTGTTTATTTAATGATATGTTTTCTAAATGTAAGCCTTAATGGTGAGATCAAAGGCAGTTATGCTTACTATAACTTTAGAACACAAATCTACAAAACCAACTTCTAGTTACAAATGCCAACCTGAAAAAAACCTCACACTTTCTTCTCCTCGGCATGTGCTTGTCAACACACACGTTCTGTACAATGTGATAAGACACTTTCAGTTAACATGTGCATGCAACCAAAACAGATTAAAGGCATGTACTGAAATTTTTAAGACAGTACAGACTACACAATCAGGTATTTAAGGCATGTTAGAAACAGGGAGGGAAAGTAATTGTGCTCATTTATTCAGTTTTAAAATGAAACAAATTATTACATAGCTTTCTCAAAAATTATTACATAGCTTTCTAATTGACAGTCAGAAATGGATCTTTTGAAATACTAAGCATACAAAAAAATCGAGTTTAGGAATATGAGAAAAGCACTCATCTAAAGAATGCAACCAGATTACTAAAAAAACACCAAGTATATACAGTAGATTGCCCCACTGTATTTGCATGTATGTATTAAAGTTCCAGCAGTCAGCTGCTTACTTTACAGTATCTTTAAAAATTTTATTAGAGTGTTGCTGCTCTAGCCTATAAGAATCTGGCCTTTAGGTCCTTATCGGTTTCCATGTAATTCCCATTGCATGGGATGCAAGTTACAGACTTGTAATAGATGACCAAACTGTCATGCAGTCGGAATTCTGCTTTAGCTACATGCATAGTACAACAGAGCTAGCGACCTTGCTGACATCCTGCAACATGCTCTGTTTTCCACGCAATCTGCTAAGCATTCTCACATCAGTTCACAGGTGTTCTAAAGAGCACTGAGGAAACTAGCTAATTTGTGTCCTGAAAAGTTGGCAATTCCTATTTTGAGTCCTAAATTCTTAAAATGAGTTCTAATATATACTAGAAAACTTGCAGTTCTGCAGTGTCTATTTAGCTAGCCTAAAGAAATCTCTGTTAAGTCCTATCACTGCTGCTAGATGAAAGAGCAAAAAAGAAAATTTAAACAAGTAGCAGAAGTCAGGATTGTTTTGTATTAACCGCTGGCTCATGCTCTGTACCTTAAAATGCAAGTTTTGCACTTGTTAAGCATGTAAGTGGAGATTTGTTTTTGCCAAGCTGCTGTTCAGATTCCTAGTAATCATATACAGGTTGTTAAGGTTGCCCTTTTCTGCATGCATTTGATAGGTAAACTAACTGTTCTTGAATCAGGCTGTGAGGATGGTAGCTGATGCTTCCCAGCTGCTGGGACAGACAAGGCATTTCATGACACTTTCCAGAAGAATGTTCTGTCCTGTCTCCCACGCTCTTCTCTCCAGATCAACCTTCTTCCCCCTCAAAAAAAGTGCAGTTAGGCGATGTTGCCTAACATCTTATTCCCCTGCTGCTGACCCAGCCTAGACATGACATCAGTACTAGGGTAGGGTATGTCGGGTTCTTCGCAGCAGAAAGGAGCATAAAGTAGGAGGAACTGAGCTGAATAGTTCTCAGGGGATGAGGGGTGTATTGCAGGTTGCATACATTGAACAAGTGGAATGGAATCTCTTAGAACTGGCAGATGGATATTAGCTGCTTAGTTTTTTATCACTTAAGGCAGTTCATACCAAGTGAGGGAAGCTTAAACCAAGTTTAAGAGATAATATAAAATACAGGGCAAAAAGCAGACCAATCAGGCAAATCAAATTCATTTAAAAAGGTCCAGCAGAAAGTGATTGGGTCTCAGAAAAACAAGGCCAGCAGCTAATGCAAAATAAAGCAACCCACTTTCATGGACAGACAGAAAGCATATGTGAGGGCTGTTATTTTAGTGCAGCTGATGTGCTTAAGAGCCACATCTTAATCTGTCTTTGATAACTTGCTGTTTTACATATGCCCATGGGTGCATCTGCTTATAGGTAGCCTAAAGGCCAGCAGTCAAGAATAAAAGGTGCAGAACTACTATCATTACCTTTTAGGGTGTTTTTACCCCGCCTTGAGGGTTGGAGAAAATAGTGTTAAGGACAGCAACGCTCTTAACTCCAGTCTTGTAACTCCTGTGCTTAAGAGAGTTTTCAAAAGGCCAATCAAACTGTCTTCAGAACTACTTTGGGCCATCTGACAAGCATAGTAAGAATGAGTATCTGGCCTAGTACCCTTCTGTTCTATGCTACTAGAAGGGATGATGTGGTGTTTCTTTTCTCTCTCATCCATACAGGGATCTGCTCCAGATCTCCGGACAGTGAGATGGAGCGTTTTATGGTTTCTTCCCTTTGCCCCTATCTTTGCCAGATGCCATTAGTGAGAGTTGGATTTCAGAGGTCAGAGAGACTTATGTGTTAAGTGACACAGCCTGAAACTGCTGTTAAGGTAACACTGATTTTTAAAAAGCAAAGCAAAAATTGAGCATTTTGAAAATGGACAGAGGCATAATTAATATTTAAAAGTTACACAACTATTGAAAAAACATGTTCCAAATTGCAGTTCAGTCACTTAAGAAGAAGCTACAAGAAATCATCAGAGATCCTTTTAATCATACCAGCAATTGCCCACTTTACACAAGACACCAAAACATACAGGGTCAATGGGTCACTGGGGATACTGACTCTCCAGTTAAAGGAACATGAAAAATGTAGAGTCCAACATCTACCTATAATTCTGGAAAGCAAATAGGCAACTACAGATTCACCTAATGTAGGCAGAACATAATGAAGGATCATTGATCACTCGGAGAAACTGATCACTCAGTGGTAAAAAGACCACTGAGTTATGAAGCCTCTGTCCATAGCTTTGTAGATATTAGAGTGGTATTTGACTTCATCAATGAACAGGAAAGTATGACTCCTGTTTCAACTGAACATTACTGAGTGAGCAGCTGGGGTTGTAGGGGCTTTTCTACCATTTTGTCCTTTAGACACACATAATATGCAAAATGCTAGAAATAACTTAATTACATTTCATTTAAAAGTTGAAAAGATCCACCTGAAGCGTAAGTTTAGCCAAGGCCACAAACTTATGTGAGTTTTAAATAAACATAGTATCTTATCATGCCAAAGCATTTCAAGGCTTTTTATAGATCTACAATACCACTGTTAAATGAATGAAAACAAGCAAGTCTTTGGTTTGAGAGGCAACAGCCAAAATATTCAGTAACAAAAACAAGCAGCAGAGACAGAATGTCCGGAAATGGAAGGATGAACTAAGGTCAATAAAGAGTACCTAAGGCACCTGGTTTAGTCATCTTTGCTACACTCCTTAAGACCTCCAAATAATATATATAACTGCAAATGCTAAGGAATGTGAAGATGAAACAGCTGAGGAGACCATAAAGATGAAACAGAAGAGGACAGAATATGTTACTCTCACTCCTAGTTAAAATTCCCATAGTCAAGTATGTGAATAAATATATTTTTTCCAAATAATAATGAAGTAAAGAGAAGAATTTGAGCTAGGAAAATGAATGAAAGGAGGAGCCAGCAGCATTAAGAGTAAGCTCATTTGATATTCATGAGTTGCAAGTCAAAATGAAGTAGAAAAGAAGGCTGGACACAGAGATGTAGATATTTTCTTTAATGTCTATTGCATTTCTCAGTTGCAAGTACTATAGAAGGTGGAAATACCCTCTTAATTTAAAAATTAAAAAAATAGAGTGCAGTCTGTACTTGCTTCAGGAACATACACTGTATAGCAGGAAGTGCAAAACTGTCCTTGAAAAAAAAAAAAAGCAAAGGAGAATTTTTGAAGAGGGATGGGAATTCGGTTTATTCTACAATACATATTTTTAATCACCAACTCAGTTGAGACTTTCATTTAATGCAGCATGTAGTTGACTGGTAATATAAGCTACATCTGAGGACAGACGTTAAGTTTTTTGTTTTGGCCACTCCTCCCTGCAAATCAATACCAATTTAAAAAAAATTAAAAGGTGCGTGGGATGAATCCCATTACTTCTTTGCCTCAGTACTAGATGGGTTTGTGAAAGGGAGTCAGCTGTATTGAGTCAGTTCCCTCTTCTTATACTAGGAAACAGAGCTTATAATTAAAGCTCTCTTTAACATAACTGGCTTACCACGTTTGATGAACTGGGTGCAAGATGTTCAGTCAGTTTCCAAACTTGTGTTCTCTCCCTACTGCTAGCCAAAGAGAAATTAATCCCTTTACCTACTTTTCAAGACAAAAAGAGAAAGAAAAACACTCTATCCATCTCAGCCTCTGGCCTTATTTGAGTATTAGTTAATTTATAAACACCTCTAAAATTTTTGGAACACCATGAGAGATTGGAAGGAGAAGTTGCCAAGAAATCTGTAGGATTCCAAATGTGTGCAGCAGAACAGGAAGTTCGGTTAGCTGAACACTTTAGGGGATGTAGATACTTGTAAGCTTTTTCACCTAGTTTTGGGAATATCAAACTAAAGTCTGCAATATCCAGAAGCCTGGTTACACTTTAATGCGTATTAATTAAAAACTGTACAACAGCATTTAGTGTTCATGAAGATGATTGTTACACTTTTGGCATTTTTAGGAAAGCACGTCAAGCTTTAAAGTAGAAGACGACTGTACTGTCTTTCAGTACCTAGATTACACTGAGAATCTGTGCTCACAAAGTACAAAAAATCACAAACATTTTCCTCATTGTCTGCTTTTACCTTGTGTTCTCCCCTCAGGTATGGCCCATTTCCTGTTCCCTCGGAGCTACCTTTGGCTATATGGCTGGCCTGATTATTGCGCCTCTGTGGATACACTGGAACCGGAAGCAGCTTACGTACAAAAGCAGATAACTGGAGCAATGAGAGACAAGGTATTTCTTTGTGCAGATTCCATACAGACTGTGCAAAAGTTGGGGTTTTTTTTTAAGAGAGAGATGTATAGACAAAGCAGAAGACTATCCAAATTCATTAGAATATTTCAGGCCAAGCATCTCCACTCAATGAAATCACATAGATGCCATTTGAGCATGGTGCAGTTTTTGCTTTCTCTAGACTATGTAACCCTGAGAGATTGTACCTTCCAGTCTGAATAAAATATTTGTAACAGGTGTGGTGGCTTCTTATTACAAGTTTGTTGAGATTGATTTTATTCTTCTGGATTTCACTGGTTGTAGAAGGCAGAATCGTAGTTTTAGCTTTCAAACCTGTAACAAGTTTGCTGTGTACTTAATGCGTTGTATTTAAATTCAGTAGAATTTCACAGTAAGCCTGGCCATTGTCAAATGTATCTCACGTGATCAAACAGCAGTTTATGCATCTTGAGCCTATTCTCTTCTTCACTGTGTGTTTCTTTGGAGTTAGAATGGCTATAATAGCTTCATCAAAAACGGTCTTCAGTCCTTTCTGTGTTAAAGCTGAACACTCCACATAGCAGTAGGCTCCTATCTGTCAAGACAATAAGTTAATTCAATAGCAATATATTTCAGCTGTTCAGTTCTATCTGTGCACTGCCCCATTTTTTTTTTCCAATACCAACACCACAGTGTTTGTGATCTAGAAAGTTACCTGCATGTGCATTCCCCTGTAGGAGAAAAGATGATTTGTCTTTCAGCCAAAGATCTGGAACGTATTTAAGTTGGTTTGGCATATAAAGAAAGCATATTAAATAAGCTCTTTGGATTGGCAGTGGAGTCCTAAGGTATTTTTGATAATTAAACAGCAAAAAATAATTAAAATTACATGAGCAATTCATGTTTCAAGAATAAAACTCTATAAATAAGTAGTCTGGTAAGTATTACTGACACAGTGTGTTAAAATGATAGTATAGCATCCTTAAATAATTTCTTAAACATGCTTCCAACATTTTGCTTGAGCAGGAGAAGTCCCTTCCCACCTCAGCCACTCTGTGATTTTAATTCTCTCTGACTAATGCTTATGTAGTTTTTACGAGTGTCTGCACAAAGTCAGAACTATTACTAACAGAGAAGTGCTATTACACAGGTCTGCTTGTTAGCTGTATTCAACAATTTAAGTAAATATTGTTAACTGATAACCAGTCATAAGGTTTCATATGTTGACTGGTAAAAGAAATGGGCAAAATGGTAAAGGAAGAAAAAGTCAGTTGGAAGTAGGGTTTTTTGCTTCTTTCGTTTCATTTAGGAGCATCCAGTTTACCTCTTTTGCTAACTTATGTCCTTGCTCCACAGATATGGGCTTCTCTTTCATATCGTTCAGTCTTGCCAGAGTTTTTGGGTCATCACGAAGATCAATCTAGAAAGAAAGAAAGACTGCAGTCACGTTGGAATACTTTTTCTAAACAAAGTCAGCAAGCTATACACTATTGTCTTTTTAAAGTAGACATACTTATTTAATGGAGTATTACATGTATAAAAATGGGGTCATGTCACGATTCGGATCATGGACCCTTCCTGATCCAAAAGCCCCAGAAGTTTAAGCTATGAACTACTACCTTTAATCCAGAAGAACAAACATTTATTCTGTCATTCAGATCTTCAATTAGATGTGATTATCTCAGAATACCAGAATGTATATCTGGCAGTGGCAGAAAGATTAACCCAAACATAATACCAACATGTGGGTCACTTTGTAATTGAAGCCCAATCCACTGCCCACAAGAAGCAAGAGGAAATTGTCTCACTCTTCCCCTTGCTCCTTTGCTTCAGCAAATATTGGATATGACCAATAGTTGTAGACCCAAGTAATCCCAGTAACATGGGTATGAACAGACAATTTTATTCTGTAAGTCCCATGACTTTCTATAAAGTCAAACGGAGAGATGCAGCCAGTCTTGCCACTGTTTAGAATGTATGTATTTTAACAGAATGTAGGTAGCTCATTAGCAAACAACACAGACCTAGGTTTTTCTGCCAGTTGTTAGGGTTGTTCCTCCAAAGACAGGATGAGATGGTGCTCAGGTCCTGTCGGGCCTGAAGTTCCAGCCCAAAGAAAAGGCACTGTACAATGATGTGAATTGTTTAAATAAAGTAGAACAGAACCAGATATACCTGTGTTCCTACTAGTAAAAAGGGAACGTTAGGTGCATATTCCTTCAACTCCGGTACCCACTCTTCCTTCACATTTTGAAATGAAGCGGGGTTTACCACTGAGAAGCAGATAAGGAAGACATCGGTCATAGGATAAGATAAAGGTCTCAGACGATCATAGTCTTCCTGAGAAAGAAAAATTCTGTTATCTGCAATATTAAATTATTGCTTGCATTTTGTTAATTTTAACAGTTATATTCAGAAACTGTATTTATATTTTGGGAATTTTGTCAAGGCAAACTTTCTGAATGTTTATAACAATTCCAGGTTAGTCAATGTGGCTGTTAGAGCAAACTCTGCATATGACAGTAACCATGAATATAAATATTTTGAAAATGTGTTAATACAGATAGAAACTTAATTCTGTACAAGAATATACGGAAGACTACCCTTTAAAAAGTTTTCACTTAAAGAAAAAAAAAAAAGGCTTATGGTTCAAACATAGTTGAAGATCAAAGGTTAGCATTTGACCAAAAATAAATAAGCAAATGTGAATGCTACAGAACCATACAGGTTATACAAAGCTAGGATAGATGAAGGTTATTTAATGTACTTAAATGTTCTCTTTTGGATCATATGTAGAGGCGATATTAAGGCCCTCCTTAGAATTTTCTTTCTGCCTCTTGGAAAGCTTACTGTCCTGTTGCTAGTGATCAGGGCTGACGAAATAAGGATCAGAAAGGACCTTTTTTATCCAGACTCTGCTTTCTGTAAGTAAGCCCAGCAATGAGTGGGAAGGAACAGAAGTTAAGGACTAAGAACATTAATGCCCTTTCTGGGGAGAAGTTAGTGTGAAAAGATTATTATTTTGGTCATTTAGAGCCATAGCATTTAAAGTCACCAGTCCTACTGCCAGTGAATACAATACTGTGGCCACAGAGGTACCTAGGAGCATTGTCCCTATCCTGTCTCTAGCAAGAGAGAAAGTGCCGTATGTTTTAGCTAAGAGAAGGAGGGAACATGCCCCAGCTTCTCTCTGCAAGGCTTCCTTTTGCCTATGGCAGTGAACCAACTTTACCATTCTTTACTAACGGCCTTACCATAACTACCATAGGCTTTTTTTGCTTTTTTTTTAAACATAGATAACTAAGACTGAGCCTGGGCATTGCAGAGACAGTGATGAATGCTGGTTTTATGCCTTCCCTTCCACAATAAACACCAGTTTATTATGGCTGCCGCAGCAGCCTCTCTCTTCCCCATGTAAGCTCTCCATCTTAATTAAATCTCACAAATATTGTAACGATTTGTTCATTAAATGTAGAACCAGAAAAGTAATTCAACTCCACGTTTGAAACAAGCCAGAAAATTAAATCTTCCTTTCCTTGGCAACGGTCACATTACCAGATTATGAACCTATAGTTGTACCCTCAAAAAAGCCCTTCATTGATTAATTGTTAAGTTTTAAAGATGGTGTCACTAGAATTTCAGAAAACATGTGAGAACTTCCTTAGAACAATTTCTGCTAGACCCATCTTTTCATTTGGAAGTCAACAGCTATGGGAAGAGGGCTGTTATCCTCATCATAAAATGGAGAAAAGACAAGCACAGGAGCAGATTCTGCACTAGCAAGGAGGTGACTGTTGGCCAGTAATCTTCCGTGTCTATTTACACGATATTCTTACTTGTAATCAGCATACTTGTGTGCCATTTGGATTACACAGTCTACTGCCAGTCTTGTATACTCTACAAGTTTTGTCAGTAAGCTAGAGCATGCTTGGCTGTAAACATGGGCTCCCACTTTCACATCAGCAGTCACTGACACTACTGTGAAACTACAACATTTGACAGGCCTTTTTGAAGATCAGTTGTTTACCTGCTAGTGTCAGGCTCTTATCCTGACTCAAAAACCAATAACCACGTCTTTTCCACATCTGTGGACATCCGTCACAGAAAGCAGAAATAACTTCAAGACCATCACAACAGCAACACAGAATTGTCTAAGCTGCAAAAGACCTTGAAGATCACCTAGTCCAACCATTGACCTAACACTGACAGTTCCCAACTACACCAGATCCCTCAGCGCTATGTCAACTCTACTCTTAAACACCTCCAGAGATGGGGACACCACCACCTCCCTGGGCAGCCCATTCCAACGCCTGACAACCTGTTCTGTAAAGAAATACTTCCTAATATCCAGTCTAAACCTTCCCTGGCACAACTTGAGGCCATTCCCTCTTGTCCTATCGCTTATTACTTGGTTAAAGAGGTTCATCCCCAGCTCTCTGCAACCTCCTTTCAGGTAGCTGTAGAGGGCGATGAGGTCTCCCCTCTGCCTCCTCTTCTCCAGACTAAACACCCCCAGTTCCCTCAGCCGCTCCCCGTACGACCTGTGCTCCAGACCCTGCACCAGCTTCGTTGCCCTTCTCTGGACACGCTCGAGTCACTCAATGTCCTTTTTGGAGTGAGGGGCCCAAAACTGAACACAGGAATCGAGGTGTGGCCTCACCAGTGCCGAGTACAGGGGTAAGATCCCTTCCCTGTCCCTGCTGGCCACGCTAGTGCTGACACAAGCCAGGATGCCATTGGCCTTCTTGGCCCCCTGGGCACACTGCTGGCTCCTGTTCAGCCAGCTGTCAATCAACACCCCCAGGTCCCTCTCTGACTGGCAGCTCTCCAGCCACTCCTCCCCAAGCCTGTAGCGCTGCTGGGGGTTGTTGTGGCCCAAGGGCAGCCCCCGGCATTTGGCCTTATTGAAGCTCCTTCAGTTGGCCTCAGCCCATGGCTCCAGCCTGTCCAGGTCTCTCTGCAGAGCCTCCCTACCCTCGAGCAGATCAACACTCCCACCCAACTGGGTGTCATCTGCAAACTGACTGAGGGTGCACTTGATCCCCTGGTCTAGATTATCAATAAAAATGTCAGACTGACAGGTCTATAGTTTCCTGGATTGTCCTTGTAGATGGGTGTCATATTTGCCACCCTCCAGTCCAGTGGGACCTCCCCAGTTAGCCATGGCTTCAGGTAAACCATGGACAGTGGCTTGGCGAGCACATCTGCCAACTCCCTCAGCACCCTTGGGTGTAACCCATCCGGTCCCACAGACTTGTGTGCATCCAAGTGGTGCAGCAGGTCTCTGACCACCTCCTCTTCAACTGTGCTGACCTCAATCTGCTTCTCCTCCCCATGTCCCAGCTCATGAGGCTGGGTGTCCAGGGAACAGCCAGTTCCACTGCTAAAGACTGAGGCAAAGTGGGCGTTGAGCACCTCAGCCTTTTCCTCATCCTTAGTTACCATGTTTCCCTCTGCATCCAGTAAAGGAGGGAGATTTTCCCTAATCCTCCTTTTGCTGTTAATGAATTTACAGATACTTTTTTTGTTATCCTTAAAAGCTGTAGCCAAGTTGAGCTGCGCTTTGGCTCTCCTAATGTTCTCCCTGCATAGCTTCACTACATCTTTACAGTCTTCAAGAGAGACCTGCCCCCTCTTCCAAAGGCAATAGATTCTCCTTTTGCTCTTGAGATCCAGCCAAAGGTCCCTATTTAGCCAGGCCGGGCTCCTTTCCCGCCTGCTTGTTTTTCAGCACTGGGAACAGCCTGCTCCTGTGCATTTAAGACTTCTCTCCTGAAGTATGTCCAGCCTTCCTGGACTCCCATATCCTTCAGGGCAGCCTCCCAAGGGATTTTGTCAATCAGTCTTTTGAACAGGTCAGAGTTTGCCCTCCAGAAGTCTAAGGTGGCAGGTTTACTAACCCCTCTCTTTGTTTCTCCAAGGACTGAAAACTCAGTCATCTCATGATCACTGCACCCTAGATGACCTCCAACCTTTACTTCCCCCACAAGCTCTTCCCTGTTCACAAGAAGCAGGTCCAGGAGGCACCTTCCCTGCTCGGCTCACTCACCAGCTGTGTGAGGAAGTTTTCCTCCACAGACTCCAGGAACCTCCTGGATTGTTCCCTCTCTGCTGTGCTGTGATCCCAGCAGATACCCGGGAGGTTAAAATCCCTACAAGAACAACGGCAAGTGACCACAAGATTTCTCCCAACTTGAAACTATTCAACATTCAATTCTTCTTTAAAGCATGTATTTTACATTTCACTTCTACTACTGAATATGGTTAGATCCTGTTTCAGGGTTGCCACTCTGTTTTCTGGGGTGTAGATCAAAATCCCAAAAGAAACTTCTCAGCTGCAAATTACACTGGACCCTGGAGTATAAAATCTGCGTGAAAGAACACACAGGCAGATCTGTTAGTTGTGCTGAAATTCAGCTCCACTAAATCGTATGTGGGGTACTACTGAATAGAGTTTTTCTTAAAAAAAAAAGATCTAGTTTAAAGTCATAATTTGTTCCTGCCACCAAAGAGCTGCCTTCACTACACTCAACATTTTCAAAAAATCTTGCATCTGGGTTACAATAACTAGAATACTGTCTGCATTAAATGCTGGAATGCAGAAGACATTTCACTGTCACCAGAAATTACTGCTAGTCCATTGACCTTAAAATATCTCTTTAGTTAATCCATTTCAAATTACATATGGACCATTTGTTCATAGCAAATTCTAATAATTTTCTGATCTCAAAGCTGAGTTACAGTTGCATGGCTTACTTCAAAAATTTGATACTATCTTTTTAAATCCCATTAGCTACAAATCCATGTGCATTTAGCCACAACTTGGTACTGCACCTTACTTCCCACACATTCATCAGCAGTCATCTGGGAGTGAGCAATGTTACTGCTTTTTAAGGCGGGTGCGTTGCTGAACTCCTTTCCTGCCCCTGCATCTATTTATATGCCTTTAATTTACACCCTGTCCCATCTGCACTGGGCAAGCTGTGGGTCCATTCTGTGTAATTAAGAAGTTAAACTGAAGGCAAGTACAGTGTGATTGGATACATCATGTACCACAGCCAAAGATATACATGATATTCTCTACAGTGACTTCACCGCATTTACACTTAAACAGAGAATTTGGCTATACTCACCAATCCTGCTGCTTGAAATGAGTCAGTGGTTTCAGGCTCTCCTTTAAACCTTGTCTGTGCTATGAAAATTAGGTTCATATTGATACTAATAATAGCAGGTAATTCTAATAAAGCCTCCCACTACATGATTACACTGGTCCTGGTTCCTCCTAAGAGAGACCATGGCTTAAATGTTACTAGCATCTAGTAGGCCATCTGTGTTTAAAGACTCCTTCCACTACCCGACAGCTCCTCAGAAATATCAATCAAACCTGAAAACTTTCTCTGATGTATTGGGCCTAAATAACTGCTGCACTTGGTAGAAGAATCTGAAATACCAAATTAATTTAGACTGAATATTAGAGAAGCCTGGAAAAATCTGGCTGCTTCAACTATAATTTATTTCCTGAATCTAGTGTAAGGGAAATAAATGTGGTTTATTTTAAAATTAAATGCAATGGCAAAATCTAATTATACTAGCCAGTCAACATAAATTCCAATTTGAGTTCATGTATACCACATTGTACAGCAATTATTAGATTTCCAATCTAATTGGGGCAGGCACTGCATGTATATTTAGGCATTAAAAATATTTAAAGACTTTAAACGTAATATTTTAAGAATGCGAGTAAAATGGGCAAGAAAGCCACTAAGGATCGAAATATGCAGTATGAGTCTCAAAAACTCCAGGCTGTGATAGTGAAATGGTTCATTCTCCAGCATACTCTGGACTTTTAAACAAAGTTGTTCACTGTTTGCTGAAGCAGATGAATACAGATAGAAAAACATGTTGAAAGTATGAGACCTGTAATAACTTTAAACAAATTGGATGCAAGTATGTTGGCTTAATTAATGTTATATAGACCTATGATCCCTATAAAAGATACAACATTGCAGCAGCACCGTCCATCTGTTACCTAGTATCTCTGGTAACCCAGGACAGCTACCAGTACAGAACAAATGTGAGGAAGGAGTTGAGATGGAGGAACTAATGACTTGACCTGGCTTATCAACTACAAACTGGGAAGGACTGTTTGAGTTTGTTTGGTTTGGTTAAGATGGGAGAATGGAAAATTCTTTTAAATTTTCATTTCTCCCTAGTTTTGATACTCTGCAGCTAAGTCTAGCATTGCCTTTATCTTAACTCCTTAAAATCTCTCTTTTATGTCTCTTTTTCCATGTCACAGTACCTAATAATCTGCCTCTCTGAGATCTTCTGCTGCCTTGTACCTGAATACTGAATCACTGATTTTCACTGTATTTTTTGGATTTTCAGGTGGATTTGTTTTAATGTGTCCAGAATTTGGCTATTTCTCTTCTTGGCATTTACCCGCTCATAAACAGAGGTCTTGAGGAACCTTCTGTATGCAGACTGAAGAATGATATTGCAGTTCTGCAGCATTATGCTCTTCTTCATTTCAAGGGTTTGCTCAGACTAAAAGCAGAATGCAGTGGCATATTTCAAGTTGTACAATTGATTTTGAAGTAATACTTTTGCCCAATTCCACAGATATCAGCCGAGAGGCAGTTAAGAACACACAAACTGTATTCCTAACTCTGCCACTAGCACAATATGTTGCCCTGAGCAAATTATTATCCTCTCTCTACTTGCATCTTCCCATCCGTAGGGGTTTGCTATCTTAATAATGCATTAGTCTTTGCAAAGCACTCCAAAAGCCTTTGATGTACATAGCTTATGTGCAGTGGGATATTTTTTAAAATATAATCTAAGACGGAGTGAATTCTTGTAATTTCTGGACAACCTTTCTGACCCACAGAAAGCATTATTTCCTTGCATATATTAGGAAACTGAGGCATACTGAGATCTCCTAGTACTGGAGCCCTGTAGCTCCCCTCTTACGGTATGACACTCCTCCCTGCCCAAGTTAAAGTGACAAGGACAGAAGACCTTAACCCTTCTCTCAGTAATCTGAGACCACAGGCCTCTTTCTCCTCTGGAATGGTATTAGGGTCTCTCTATTCAATCTGGGGAGACGAAAGGCAATTAGAGGAGTTGCCTTTGCAGTCAATACCTTCCCATGCCTTGACCAAGACCTTTGGGGAAATTCACACCTCAGATTTGCTGTTGCAGGTAGCGAAGAAGATGCTAACCCAGATCTGTTTGTCTGATTTTTGCTCCTTGCAAATATGAGGGCTAGTGTCTTTAAGCAAACAGGAGAAACCAAATTCTGCTGTCATTAACGTTGTGGCAGGAGCCCTGAGCAGGGTGTGTCATGCTTATGTTTTAATCCAGGCCCAGTGTTTTGTACTCTGAAGGAACCAAAGCAGTTTTCTGTGTTTTGCAGCTTAGGAATGGAATTTTAACAATACATCTCCAGTTATATCATACTGACATACTCTCATAAACAAAAGAATAAGCCTGTTTCTTTTCTATGCTGAGAAGGTATAAAGTGGATGGAGGGAACAAAATAAAGTTTGCACCACTGGAAGAAAAACTGGAACTCAACAACTCTAGGTTTGTGATCTCTGTGTTAGCAACCATCTGTTGCTTTCACAGCTTACAACAGCAATCATAAGAGGAGTTTCTCACTCCCAACCATCTGTTTTTAGAGGGGAAGCTAAAAATAGACATCGGGCAGAGTTGCTAGAGGAATCCAACCTTCATGCAGTGAAGGGTAATCACTACTGCTGCTCAGAGGGTCTCAGTGAGGCACACATATGTAACTAGCTGGTTTCTGCAAAGCAAAATCCCAGCTAAAAGTCCAAGTTTTAACTCATTTCATAGTAGGCCCTGCTAACAACTGTCGAAAGTCCTCTCTCAATATGAATTGCCATGCTTTTAATTTTTGAAGTGCATTTCAAAGCTATCCTTCAAGACAGCATTCTTCATAGTTTTCCTCCCTGAAAATAAATTTCTGTTTCAGAAGGCCCCCTGTAGTATTTCGGAAAACATAACAAGTGAACCATAAAGACTGTTGTATCTAACATGTGCCGCAGGGACTTAGTAACAGCTCATAGTTACCCCAGTGGACACATCCTGCCATCTTCCCCAGGTTATTTGGAATTAAAGGCTGATCTGCAGCTTTGCCATAAGCACCAGGCTGAGCCTCCGAAAGCAACTGTCTGCTCCAGAAGCGTACCAGGAAACAAGACTTCACCCCGCTGAATCACCCTGTGGTTTCAGATTCTATGAGATGCCTGGGTGGGGGAGGAGAGAGAGGGAAGTGGTCTGTACTGCCCCATGCCATGCACAAATTGCTTCCCTGGCTACAAAAACTCTGCTGAATTTTTTCGGTCCGGGCTGTGTGACCCTTTGCAAGGAAGGAGGGTGGAGCGTTGCCAGGACACTGGGGCTTCCTGGCACCACCACCCACAAAGCACCACTAATGCTGAACCATTGGGCAAGCTGCAATTTGGACTAACACAATGTTGCCATAAAACCGCTGCTTGTCCAATTCTGCAACCCCAGGCCCTGTTACGCTATGGCTAAGTTGGATTTTTCAGATGTCTACATCTGTAGCCACTAGCTTCTGAACACAGAAAACAAGATATGGCGATTATTCCCTGGCTGCCGGCGAGAAGCGCCCTACAGACCCTCTGTCTCTTCACAGGCTTCTGGGGATATAGCTTGCATTGCTAAAGAACGCAGAATCGTCCTGTTGTGGCTTGTTCACAAGGTTTCTCAGGGAGTGCAAAAAGCTGCTGATTTGGGCCCAGCATCTATTTTTAATTTAAAGAAAAGGCTGCAAGAATGCAGGCTAAGTGCTCTTCCATTGTATTCTAAAAATGAAGTAAGCTGATCTAAATCCATCTCTAAATTCCTGTGAGGAGGACTGTTCATAGAAGGTATGAATTATACACTGAAAAAGCCCAGGGTTTGTGAATTACGATTTTTTTGACAAAACTTTCCTCCTGGCATATTTGAAGACACTGTGGCTGCTTACATGTCTGAATAAGCTCTTCTGTATAGTGAGAAATAACTAGCTGGAAGATAGAACCTAGTAAGATGGATTTTAGAGCATTAGAGACAAAAAAGAATATTCCTTCAATAAAGGCAATTTTGTGTATTAAGTGATCACAATTGATTCCAGTCTTAATGTGGGATTAAATACTGTCCAAATCCTTCATCTTGTCATGTGGTGATGCTAAACTATTTTCCTACACAGTCTCAACAGAACATTCCCTCTCTTCTCTCCATCACTACAGGAACTTCAACTTGCTGGCTTCTTCACGGTTTTCTGTGGAAGTCTCTGAATTTTCTCTGTAAGACTATTTTAGTGTCTGTGAGAACAGAACATAGATTCAACTGTCTGTAAACAGTATCAGCAAGCACAGTTTCACTTAAACACCTTACACCAGTTGCTTATCCACCATGGAGCTCCTGAGAAATGGCAGACTGCCATGGACAAGCCCTTTCACTCCTTACCTGTGAGAAATTACAAGGCTGTGGTGCATTCCTGTGCTGCTTGCTTTCTCACTGTCAGTGACCTTATGAACAGCACTCTTCCCACACAGGATTTCTACTTTCTCCAGGAAAGGAGTTCACCCCAGTTTTGGTGACCGCAGCCATGAACAATCAGGATTTTCCATTCTTTCAGATATGGGCAATCGAAAGAAAAAATGTAAAATTCTCCCTGGCACAGGGAAACTGGTCAGATCCTCTACAGAACCTTCTCTTTGGAAAGATGAGTTCTTTCACTTTATCTTTACAGGAGAATATGATCATCAATGAATATGTTCTCACAGCGAAAACAGACTATGGAATAGAGATGGTTTAATATAGTTATCCGTATTATATCAGACATATATTTTCATTTACTAACTATATAAATCCTGCCCAGGCAAGACAGACTGATCAGTTAGGTGCCCCATTCCCTTTCACTTTTTACAAATAAACCCCAAAAGCACATTCTTCAGTCCAATGTTGAGCAACAGCTCTAAGATAGAAGACTAAGCCTTCACACTGACTCAAGATTAATTCCCATCACACAACTCCTCAGAAGACAAAGTGCCAGAGTACTGGTGCCATCATGTGCACACTGAGTAACACATCACAGTGAAAGAGCTTCTGGAATTAAAGGAGTTCCTAAGAGTCTTCTGCACCTCGTTTTATGTCAGGTCCCAATTTGTCAGGGCTAACAGCTTCCACTAAAGAACGTGGTAAAACAAGTCAACAATTTCACTGCAGCAGGTGTTAAGGCAGCTGAAAAACTGCCTGTGTTTTTTCTTAAGTGAGGAATATGCAAGCCATCTCACTGTCCGTGGCTGGGCTATCTGTTGGTCATAACTAAAGATGCAGCCCAGGTCACGCCTGGCATCCATCCCTTACTGACTCTACCACTGCATCCCACCTGGAAATCAGACCGATAAGGAATCAGCATTCAGTCCTACTGACCTGTCAGCATTCATGGCTACATCTAATTTAGAGCGCAAGCTGCATGAGGAACTTTCAGTCTGTGTTTTATTCAGCTGAAGCACTAAGTTCACCTAGGATGCTGGTAGATGTTCCTTTGCTCTGGAGAATAATGCTGCCACCTCCATTTTTATACACACACCAGTGAGTGCCAGCGACTGCAAAGAATTATTGCACACATGCCACATGGATGCAGCACAGAGCAAGATTAAAACAAACTGAAGACAGTAGCCTGCTAACGTGTCAAAATGACACAACATCTTCAGAACTGCTGAAATTGTCCTGTAGCGTTCAGACATTTTTCTTGACACAAATCATCCAGTCACCAATCCAAACCAATAGACTGCTTATAAACCCACAGAACAGAGCAGTAAAAAGATAAAGTTTGCCTCCTCTCTAACCTCATTTTGCATTTTTTCTAATTAGAGAAGAGGCAGTTTTGCTAGAAATATAAGTGCTAATTTGGAGATTTGGAGGTTTAAAATAAGTCCTGAAGCTCTGTCCCAAAGCATCCCTTTTAGTAATGTTGATTTTTATAATTCACAGTAAAACTGCAGGATTTGGAATCAGTGTGCTTTATATTGTTTCTTAAAGCCCAGGTTCCTGGAGTCTCATGATAATATAAAGAAAATCACATCCTTTTCCCCTTTAAATGAAAGATAAATTTCTAGTACCCCACAGATACAGCGAAAACTTGAATATATGAAGACCAGAGGCTTAAAGAAAACCCACATCCAGCAAAAGACAAAAGAGAAGGTCTCAAACCATTTTGATTTTCTAGGTTTTTTAGGTAGTAGTGTCTGTGGATAGGAATAGCTGACTCATCATTTTGAATGCCCGGGACTGACAAAACCTCAGTATTGCTGAAGTAAGTTTTACATCCACTTTGTCCATGTGTTCTCAATAAAGGAACTGGAACAAAGCTTACTGAAATCAGCAATAGGGTGCCTGCTAACACAGGGCTTTGGATCAGATTTTAACACACGCTGGAAGTCCTTTTGCATTGCAGGTCTGCGCTATGGAGGCAGTACTCTAGTCTAAATTATATTTAGTTTGTTTTAAGATGTAGTTTGGAGGCTGAATCAGGAGTTAGGTTATAAATGAAAAATGTGCATTTTTTAATATTTTTTGTATTTACCAAAATACAAAGAGCTCTTTGCAAAGGAAACAGATTTGTCAAGAAGTCTGACCTGCCAAGAATGTCTCATATGTTCTCTATCAGAAAAACTCTGCCAGCTCATGCCACCTTACCCAGTTGTCCCATTCCATCACTCTTGCCTCATGCAGTACAGCTGTAGTTTATATGATACTCAAATGACTGCAGGTGCACACACCATCTTAAAATGAAGTCTGGAAGAGGATATGCAGTAACATCGTGCTGGAAGAGCAATAATTATTGCTTGTATTCAGTGTTACCTTTTTAGCTGGTGATGTCTGAATAGCATTGAAAGATGCCATCGTACCTCAAAGAAATTATAAATTAGTAAAATTCAGAGAGAACTCTGTCACAAACTAAAGGATATCTACTAGCTCTTAATCCAGGAAGAAGAGATTTTTACTTGAACACATAGTCAATGTTTAGTAAGAGTCTCTCTAGGTTAGTAGTCTTCATAAAAACGTGCTTTTAACATATCAAAAATTGAAGTTTCTGAGAACCTCTCAAACTTGGTTGGCTTTGGGTTCTTTGGCCTGCCATTAACTTAATTTGGCAAAGACATTCTGGATATACATTTTTAGACACATCCCTTAGATTTGATTTGAATATAACTCAGTGCCGCTATTCAGAAGTGCTGTGGGGCTTTTGACACTCTGAAAATGAAACATAACTGTCTTGAGTTTCCAACACAAATTTTAGTGGATGCTTTTGGGAACTCAGAGCAGCATCTCCCATCCTGAGACTCCCCATATGGCAATAACAATACTTACCTATCTTTCTAGGAAGGCTATGACGCTTTCAAAGTATGAGTCACAGCTCACAACGAGGCGTTTGAATGTAAGCTTTGCACTGGGATTATTATTGTTGGAAGGCCATTTTTAAAAGCAAATCTGAAGGTGTGAGTCCCTTTTAAAGGGAAAGCCTGTCTTTGCTTAAACACTTGTCTAGAGAACTGTCGACACATAGACTGTAAGCTCGGGCACTTCACCTCATTCTTTTGCACTGAAAAGAATTATACTTCAAAGGGAGAAACTAGCCACATTTTTATTTTATCGGCATACATCCAGTTGTTGCTGCAGTGCTGTTAAATCTACGTGGCTGGCAACACCCTGAAGCAGAGCAGCTTCAGCGGAGGCTGAGCTATACATAGGCCAGCACAACGGGCCTGGAGTGCGCTCAGGAGCTCGCAGCTTCCCAGCAGCTGCCAGCTCGGCTGGGACAACGTAAAGGGAGCAAGGGAAAATGCATGTGGGAGGAGGCAGGCACGGGGGGGGGGGGACGACAGATGGGATGGGACAGAAAGGGGACAGGATGCTAATTGCTAACATTTCATTTTTAGATCTGCCAAAATCACGTTACAGGTTTCGCTGTCTACAACTCTACAGTAAAGGGTGGCAGGCTTTGTGTTGTGCGAGACCATGTTTGCATGTTCCAGGCTTGCAGTTGGCACTATGGCTGTGTGCTGGCTGAAACTAGGAAGAAGTAATGTGGTCTGAGGAGGCACATTTCTATTTTACACCAGTCCAGCCAAAATGATTAGCAGCTGCCTCTCCTTTCAGTAGGATACTGAAGTGGTACCAGCTAGACCAGGGCTACCTACCAAAGCCGAGACAAAGTCAGCAAGGAGTACAACGATTACTGCTATTTCTTGTTTTAGTTATAGCAACCACAAGTTTGGTGACCACCCATTTTAATAACTACACCTCCACTCCCCTGTTTCTCACAGGCACATTCACAGTTATAACCGTTTGTTTTCACACCTGGCCTTAACAGAGGCACTGATCTTGCTAATGTTTGAGTTAGCTTTACACACTTCACAGCCTGACCAACTTCAATATAAAATTGCTTTTAACATCAGGGCCTCCTTTACAACCAAAAAATGAGTATCTATCTGAATTAAGATGGCTGCAGCTGCAACCAGAGTAGCCATTGGTATCTGAGCTGAGAGGAACCAAGAAGTGGCTTGTTCTGCTCTTGTGCTTAGCATGTTTTGTGGCTATTGTTTTGGTGACAGTTGGGAAAGCACCGAGAGCTTTACTGTATCAGACCTACAGCTTGTCCTACACGTATTAGGGCCTTTAAGACAGAGAAATAGAAACGGGAAGCCGAGGAACACAGTTTACCTCAGCTCTGTCCAACCAGTCCATACTAGTATCATATCAGTAAGTGATGCTGAGCAATACAGATGTTATTATTAGGCACTGCACCATAATAAGATTCACTCCGCTCCTTCTGTACCCAGCTCTGCACTGCCCAGATGCTGGCTTGGTGCCAAACATGCACCAGCCAGCCACACTATACCTCAGCATCTCTCTTCCCAGGGCAGCAGGAGCAGCACAGGCTCTGCTCCTGCATCCCCGCCATCCTCCCTCCAAGTCCTGACAGTCCTTCACAGCAAAGACACAGGAGCAGAGGAAAGCTTCCACCTCTATCTGGTGAGCACATACTGGAGGAAAGGGACACGATGGACAGAAAACCCCATAGCAAAAGGGACTGAGAGGAGGATGGACCCCAACTGCCATTTTAAACAGCAGCCTTCAATACGGAGCAAACTCCCCAAGAGACAGCTACTCCGTGTCCTCACACTTATCCTGATCATTTGGGACATGGCAAAGGGATATACTGCACACCTCTTTGTTAGTGCTTACAGACATTTCTCCAGAAGTTTTAGTATCATCAGAGTTGACAGTATTATTTTTGGTATTATGGAAGCGCAAAATTATAATCACTTGTCACTAATTCAAAAGCACTCCAACACAGTGAAGATAACAGACCCCTGATGAAGCCACGGTTCTCTTCCCAGGGTGATTTTGCCACATTCCCCTGCTCAATGAAGAGCAGTACTGACACACAGTCTCGCAGAGCAGGAGAGACTACTGCAAAGCCAAAGGCATCCAAGCATCAGTAGCACAAGCACCTCACATTTAAACTTCAGTGCACTGATGCTCCCCAGCTCCAGATGATGTACGTAGGTAGGTTCCACAGCTCTCATCTTCCTGGGGAAACCAAGACCCACTCCAAGCCCACCCACTCTCAGTGCATGGCTATGTACAGCAGCAAGGCTAAAAGTTGCTGCTGGCTCCACCTCTGGGAGGAATTGCTGGAGGAATGTCCTCTCGGACACCACCGGCACCGAATTCCCACCCGCTTCCCTGGCATGGGAGACTGCCTCCACAGCTGCAAACCCAAACAGGCTCCAAGAGCCTCCACTGCCCAGCAGCTGTACTGGCTATTTTCTGCAGAACCAGGGCCTCAGTATTTTGAGCCGGAGAAAAGCCTGCCTGAACTCACACACACCCAAAGGGCGGAAGGTCTGTCTGCATGTAAACTGAAGTTTGTGAACCGCTAGTGGCATTTTTCCCTGCTATATATAAACGGGGGGGGAGGGGGGGGGGGGGGGGAAGGTATTTCTCAACCTACTTTAAACTCACAAAGGTAAGAGGCATTAGGTCATTGGTATAGTTACTACATGGTCCCTGTGTGTTGTGAGGAAACGAGCTAGAAATGAATGCTGGATGCCATGAACTCAAAAGCTTGCAACTCCTCTGCCAGAGAAGTCTGTCACAAGTTGCTAAATACATAACCATGCAAGTTAAAGAGAGCCACAGGTTGCTAAGTTAGTATTCCAGAGTGATGAGCCTCCTGTGCACCATCTAGAAATCAAAAGGTCTTTGTCTTTAATCCTTGCTCTGCTATAGGCTTCCTGCATGGAATTGGAGTAGGTCACTGCCCGAACCTCCATTTACCCCCTCAGAATGAGATCAGTATATTGTACCTATGTGCTCTGTCCAGAGCTGGGAGGATAAACACGCTGAAGACTGTGAACTGCTTAGATACCACAGTGATCATGTACTGTAAAGTTTTGATAAAATTATACTATCAGGCTACTGTTTTGCAGTAAAACTATCTGGGGGTGACAGAATTAGAAATAAAAGCACTGCTGTATGCTGGCACAGAAACCCCGACTTTGAGAAGCAAAGAATCCGAGCCGTACAGAAGTCTGTGCAAGCAGCAGGCATGTACCAGATGCAGCTCACTGTTTCCTCAACACAGGGAAGGCACCATCAACACACATCTTTTCTGTTCTTTACTATATACATTTAAGCTTTAACGTAAGCTTTCTGTTATTGCACAGCTGCGGAAAGACGGGCTTGTCAGCACGCTCTCTGACAAAGCAGCTGAAAGAATGAAACTGCTGGACTGGCACCTTCACGCAGACTCCCCTCCTTAGTTGTTCTGGATGTAGGAATGGGGCTCCCGTGGGCAGCCTCACATGCCCAACAGTTCCCCAAACACACTGAAGTGGGATGGGAATAATGGTAAGGATTTTTATCAGCGGGTCTGACTAAAAGGGGGGTTTTGCCAAGGCCAGATAAATTTGTAAAGATAGCCTCATTAAAACACCCTACGTGAGCCAGAGGCTCCTCTGAATTAGGCCAGCAAGATCTGGTCCTGGGTACACCAGAAACTGCTCTGTAATTCAAATTTAAGATTTCAGCTTCTCAGAATTTGGAACAAAAAAAAAAAGCTTACCTCAACTTTTGACAGGTCTGGATAGAAAATCTCACACTGCAAAGTTTTTCTTAGTATAACAGGAATACCTTCACTTGCTGTGTGCTGCAACCCGGCCAGTTTACCCTATTAGTTCTTGAGGAGGCCAAAGGTCATTCGGTTTTGTACTCAGCACGTTCAGGCAGAGGGGGGATACCACAAAACCACACAGTGCTAACAACACATGCTCCCATTAATAGCAACAAGGCAGCACAAGCAGTTTGAGATGGCATCCACAAATAAGCTATGCGTATGTACAGTAGCGCTAGGGTCACTTTCACAGTTTCCAGTGCTCATTATAAAAAAAGAAGAAAATGGTTGCATATTAACCAAATGCTTTATTTGCCTGAGCACTAGATCCTCATTTTGTAACCTACTTAAGCAATACTTTACCAGCTGTGTTTTGAACCAATTACTACTGAAAAACAGGACTATGACAGCAATAAGAAATGCACTTAGTTGGCATAAATTTGACTAGTTTGTGTCTACGTCAGTGCAATGACAATCATGAAGTCAGCCTTCTTGGGAAGAGTCTCACCCTTCATGTATCAGCTTTCTGGAAATGGGTCTGTTTCCTACAATTCTCATGGAATGAACATTATTACTGATTTTAGGCTTAACAAAAGTACAGAAGACTGGTCAAATGCTGCTTCCCTTACTTAAGGCTGTATGCGGATCTGAAAAGGTACACTCATTTAGGCAGCAGTTGTTCAATTAAACATATGAATAACATGGTTAAAAAATATGGCTTCAGCGTACACGAGTCCAGCGAGATAATCTTACTAGTTGCTCTTTACAACAAGGAAGCATGTCGGAGGTCATGAGAGACCAAAACACATGCTTACACTGCAAGAAGTTTTAATACAAGGAATACACAACTTTTTAAAAACCGATGCAGCGTTTCCGCCTATGCTCCACACCTCCTTGTGAGACGCCAGCACCTCCCAGGGGTCAGGCACTTCACAAACTATTTTGTTTCCTATAAGGCATCTTCAGAGAGCTGGGAGTACTTTAACCCAGAAGACGGTGCTCGGCCCGCAGCTGGTGCTGTGCAAGTTAAGCTGACCAAGAAGTGACTTGAATAACGGAGCCCTTTAGCTGCTGCTACACCAGTGACCCGCCGAACATCAAGCATTTTATCCATCATGAAAGTTACTTAAGATGCCAGCTGACAGAGCATCTTTCACAACAGGCTGCAGTAATCTTAACCAAATCAATCACTTGAATTGTCTGGGGGAGCAGAAGAAACCCAGGTTATCTGAAAGGCAGTGACTGAGAGTTAAATTTTATTATTTGCCGCCCTGAAGTTGAACAACTCTTTCTGGCTACCGAAGAGCAGTAACGCGTAAACAAGGCAAGCTGCGGCACCGCCTGGGTCTCTCCCCGACCTGACGCGTCGGAGGTAGCAAGTTCCCTCCCGGCGAAGGGAGGCACATTCCCCACCCGGAGGCCGGCGGGAGGTCACCGCTCCCGCTCCGGGGGGGCTGACGGGGGCGATGCCCGGCCCGGGCGATGCCCCGGCCGCAGCTCCCCCGCAGCCGGCCACCCGCCGCTAAAAATAAAGCCCGTCTCCGCCCGCGGGAATAAGGGTTGGATCGATGGTTTTCTTTTAAAGCCTGTTTTTGTCAAACACACACACACACCCCCCGCCAACCCGCTTCTGAATCACCCGGCCCGGCCCGCAGCCCTGCGAATAACTTCAGCGCCGGGAGCGCGGCGGGGCCGGAGGGGGAAAGGGGGGGGTGGGGGGCGTCGGGTCGCGGGGGGGCAGCGCTCGGCACTCACCTGGCCGGCGGTGTCGTACAGCCCCAGCAGGTACTGCTTGCCCCCGACGGTAACGCTGACTGCGAGGGGGGAGAAACACAGCGGGTGAAGGGGGAGAAACCCCGCGGGTGAAGAAGGGGAGCAAACCCCGGCCGACACCCCAACCGCCCCGGCGGGGTAAGGCCGGGGGCCGGCGGGATGGAGGGGCGAAGGGTGCCGGGCGGTGGGGTGCCGGCCCCCCGCCCGCTCACCTGCGTAGTGGTCGAAGACGGTGGGCACGTACTCCTCGGGGAAGGCGTCGTTGGCGTAGCTCATCAGCAGGCACGTCTTGCCCACGGCGCCGTCCCCCACCACCACGCACTTCAGCATGACGGCCGCGCTGCCATGGGCCATGGCCGGAGCCCGCCCTCATGGCCCCGCGGGCGCGCCCCGCCGCGCCGGGCCCCCCGCCGCCGCCACCGCCATCGCCGCCGCCGCCGCTCAGCGGGCGCCCCCGCCGGCCCCCGCCGGGCGCGGCCCCCCCGCCATCCGCCGCCGCGCTGGGCCCGGCGGGAGCCGCCTTCCCCCGGCCGCGGCCGCGCCGCGCCGCGCAGGGGAAGCGCCGGCCCGGGCGCGGGGCGGGGAGCGGCCCCCCGCGGGGCGGGGAGGGGCGCCCCACGCGTGGGCCAGCGGCGGGGCGGCCGCGCTGGGGGCCGCCGGCGCCTGCTCAGCGCCTGCCGGCTCCTCTCGGGGAGCGGGCGGCCCCGCCAGGCGCGGGGCGACGCGGGCGGCCGCGATCCTTAGCGCTGTGCTGACGCCCCCCGGGGCGCGGCCGCCTGTGTCCGTGTCCGTGTGTCCGTGCCTGTCCGTGGTCCCCCCCGCCCCCGATCGTCTGGAAACTTGGGTCGCATCCTCCGGCATTAGCCCGTAACTGAGTCTGTATGAAAATAATCACGGGACGAGAAAGGATTTTTTTTTTTTTTTTTTTTTTTTCTGCGCTGTTTATTGTCTTTGAGCCTGAAGTTCAGGAGTGGGCGTGTATTCAAGAACACTAACGTGTGTGGTGTAGGCTGCCTGGGGTACCCACCTGAAAGGCTGAAGGACTGGAGGGCAAGAGCGAAAGGGAGCAGACACTGCATGGAAGATGTGTGGAATCGTGCTCCCACTCGTGTCAGTGGCAAAATTCCCACCATTCGGTGACACTAGGCTTTCACCCTGGCAAGCTGTTCCCAGCTTCACATTTTCAAATGGTGTGAAACACACAGTCAGAGAGAAAACAATTGCCTTCTCTAGTCTGAGCTTTTTTTGCAGATTTATGCTATAAACCCCATCAAATTACAGCGAAAGCCGGCATGCAACAGCACAAACCACAAGGAGACCTCTGTGTCGTACGGTTTGTGTTTCTGTTTGATCTGACATGCTTGAGGGAGAAAATAAATGTTGCACATCTTATCTGAATATTCAGTGAAACATGTTTTTAAATCAGGACAAAACGGAAAAGTTATTACTTTGCAAGTTTTTCAGCTTAGTCGATGAAACTTTTCATGCCTTCAGGCCACGGAGGGGGAAAGCAGCACACCCAAGCTTGTCAGCGACGATCTCCTCCCAATTCATCCAGAGAGCGTCAACTCAAACCCACGAGCAGACAGAGGCTGCCCCAGGGGAAGTATTTCCTCAGCCCTTTGGAAAATGCCAGCTATAAAAGAAAGCTGGGTTTACTGAGAAGTCAACTGGCAGCCGGCGCAGGACTCGGTGCGCAGGTCTCCCAGAGATCCACTTTGCCTAGCCAGCAGGTATGTCCTGCACGAGCAGCTATTTCAGGATGGGGTTTGGGACTAGATCCAGGAAAGCTGCTTTACAGGGATCTGACTTATGCTGCCTAAAGTTAGACGTTCCTGGGTACCCGTGAGGGAGTTGAAAGCATGCAAATACGCAGTGGCCCAGGTGACAACCATGTCCTTTTTCATGTGTATGTTCAGGAGAACCCAACACCCACATCCCTGGGCAACAGCACCCCAGGCTGCTGCCGCCTGCGCAATCAATGGGAAGTATACTTCCTCCGGTCTGCTGCTTGCTTAATTGCTAGTGTTGCTTCCCAAATCCTGTAATCATCATTGTGAACTTGCACAATCTCAGCCAAATGTTTCTCATCCAGTCCCCCATCTCTCTCAGACAATGGATGGCCAATTAGTCTGCACTAAATATTTAGAGAAAATGAAGATGCGAAGCTGGGAAACTGAAACGCTTGCCTCAGCAATGCTCACCAGCCTGGCTGGTCGCACAGCCATGGGGAGTTGTGTAGCTGCAGGAGTGGGTCCTCACAAACCCTTACACAAGTCCCACGACCGATACAGCTCTGTGGAATCACCCGTAGGGGAACAGGACTGTGCCCACAGGACTGAAACCCACAGGACTGTGGGTTTCACCCACAGCGTATTTCTTGTCCCTGTTTTTCACTCTCTGCAGATGTCGTTTTCTGGCAAGCACCCACAGAAGTGCGTTAAGGAGGGTAGAGCAATAAGGAGAATATACTCACAGAGAGTTCATGGAAATTTATTTCTTCTCTTAAACTTTTCTGAATTTCAGCATCTCCCTAAAAATGTGTTAGAGCCTCTTCTGGTGTCAACTGGTGTGGCTCCCTGGAGGAATTCAATCCAGCTTTATCTTGGCACAACGAATACCTTACCAAGAATCACATCCTTCTTTCAGATAGATTAACAATCTGTTCTGTGTAATATACTTCCATTTTTCAGCAGTACAAATATAAAAAATGTATTAAAATAATTACCTACCTCTGACAAATGTTATTTTAAATATCTTTATTAAAGGCACTAAATCTAACCATTTTTCCCTAACTTCTTTTATAAGGTAGCAAAATAAACCAGTATGAAATGTTAAAGGGACACTTTTAGCATCTTAGTGATTTAAAACGTATTTTTATTTCTCATTGTTTACTACAAAGTTGTTCAGAAAACAGTTCAATCTAATTTCTCAAAAAAAATTAATTTCTAAGGACAGTTTGGGACTAGTTCTAGCTTATGCAGTGAACAGTTATTTCAGCATCACATATGAGTGCTAAACAGTCCATTTTTTTCATTGTAGGCCTTCTATAAGACCTCTCTACACATATGAGGCTGAGCACTCACTGGGAGGAAGAAACACAGGTAGATTACCCTTAGGAATAAGGCCTGTTCCAAATAATTCAGGTCAGTAATGGTGGAAAGTGAGTAGAGGAGGTCTAATAAATGATGGGAAGCCTATGAGGACACAGGCCAGTGAAACCCCATAGATGACCATGGAGCTAAAAAACAGAAGGTAAACATTTCTTGGAAACAATTTCTGAGCTATACAGACTCCTGCAAGTGAGAACGTGGAGTGGGACTGTGAAGTAGAATCACGAAGTCCTTCATGTGTGTTACCAGCAGCAGGAAAAATAAAAGAGCAAGTGATGGAGCCAGGCCTTAGCAAGCAGCAAAAGTCTTGCATGGTCTATGAAACAGGAAATAAGTGTTGTTTGACAAGATAATTCTGTCCATCTCAATTATTAACATGTCTCTAAATTTAACCTCAAAATTCACACAATGTGGTTATTTTCATCAATTGTGCTGCCACTCTCTGTCGCAAGTACACTCCAGCATTTCTTGGTCCACATCCTCTTGCTCACTCTGCCAGATAAGTTGCGGCGCCTCCCTTTGTCACCAGGTTGATATTCACTGCTGGAGAGTGACCATGCATCTCACTACAAAGGTGGCCATCTTCCCATATTGGATGAAATGACTTCATGGGAGCCAATATTTGAGGAAACCTGTCTAAAAATGCCAAGTCTCAGACAAAGCTCAAAGTAATGTGTGAAAAATACTCAAGTTAGTCCTACAAAAGTCTATCAGAGAGAGGATTCATTTTTTTATGCATGCCTGTCTGTGCAAGATTAGACCCATGGTTTATGATTCTCTAAAAAACTTTTAGACTTACGAGAAATGTTGAGTCTTCAGGAAAGTCAGTAAAAAGGGCAATGTCATCTGAATGTCCTGTTTGCAGCGTATCGTCTTTCAGACCAATCAATCTCTGGTTTTCGAACAGAGCTGTCCCTAAGCAGCAGAAGGTAACACCCGACTGAACATAACACAAGCCTGGCTTTCAGTCAGAATAATTTATTGTTGTCATAAATGGTGAGAAAGCCATTTTTACAATTTATGAAACCAATCATTACAGTTTTGCTTCTCTACCCAAGATTATATAATGCAGAGAATGTTTATGTATCCCAGCCAATACAGAGGAAACAAATCACATATTTCTAATGTGCCAAAAATGGATAGGCAATTCAAGTAACTGCAGATTCAATTCCTTCTGAATGTCATTCTGTACTCTATCCCAAATATTTTTTTAATCATTTACAAGAGCACTACTACTAATTTCCTCTCAATTTAAAGGGTCCCAACTATGTGCTTGCTTCCCTCATAATGTTTCATGAACAGGGTGATGTCTCCGAGCAAAGGCATGCAGTATATAAAATCAGAATAAATCAGGATGACACATTTTAGGTCATCTACTGTAGTCAACTGATTGCTAGAGCACACTGGCTCTTTGCTGTACCTGTAGTGGTCCTCTTCTCAGAATGGGGCTGATTGTCACAAGCAGGGGAAACCACTTGTTCTCTTCAGGGAGCAACCTCGTGCAGTCCACTCTATGGGAAGCTCCTGCACAGGTCTCTTGAACTGTCTCATCTTATTCTGTGAGGCTACTACAGCTTGTGATACTTTGTTAACTACCCTAAATAATCTCCTTCCTTTTTGCAAGGATGTGACTGAGATGGGGGTCTTTAGGGGACTTTATACATGGCTTGTCAGTAGCAGAACAGTGGCACCAGATCCAAACTAAAGCCCATTGCTGAGAATGCGATACAATGTTTTAAAAATAAATTTCGCACTAGCCACTGGAAAGTGTCATAATCACTACTCTGTGTGCTTTTTCTTAATAACTGTAGTGCAGGGACTTCAAAGATGGTCAAAGAAAATAGACCAGTGGAACCCTTTTCTATGAAAAGGCAGCTCCTTTGAGGCAGTTTTTGAAATCATGTGAATTCCATGAAAATGTTTTAAGAAAGGCAGAAAAATGGTCTGGCAGCTTCAGAGCATCCAGTTTTTCTATTTCTAGAGCAAAACATTTTCTTTTCTAAATCATTATGGTTTCAGTTTAAGTTAGCATAGTGTTAGAATATAGTGTAACATAAATCAAAAGGTGACATCATTAAACATTTCAGTCAATCAACCTCATTTTCTTCTAGAAGTTTTTTTTGAAAATTTCAGAATTTTCAGGTTGCATTTCTAACTAGGACAAAAATCTCAAAAATGTTCATAGAACTGAATTTTCATTGTCTGCACAGCTTATGCACTCCCTCATGCTCATGGCATGCTAAACTATGGTAAGATATCTTCTAACTCATAATACCTTTTTCCCCTTGAAATCTCTTTGCCATTATTTTCAGTACTGAAGTGCCCAGATTTCATCATTGTCCAAGTATAACCACCCAACAAGTGCTGTCCACTTCTGAGCTGTGATTCTTTTAGATACACGTTCCAAGAATACATCTGATTTTGCAGCAATGCTGTATCACCACACTATTATTAATAATCGTTCTGCTGTATCACAACAGAGTCTTGTGGCCTCATTAAGGTGAACGTTTGATTTTTAAAGGAACTGCTCAAGTGGAAAACAGTTTATCTTCTGCAGAATGTCTGGTCCAATCCCTGAAGAAATTCAACACAAGACATAAAAAGGAGTGAGTGAGTTGATACAAACCATGGGTACATGCCCAGCTTTCCAGGTTTCTCTGTCCAAAGAAATAGCTGTGAATTTGATTGGGTTTCACCAAATAAGTTTTTTAAGATCTTACTTAATCTTTTTCTTGATTTCTCTAGGCATATTTATCCCATGCTGACTCCTGTAATACCTCCCAAATTAGTGTTTGCTGCCAAATTTATTAGCATGCTATTTACCAGCCCCTCTTAAGAAATTAAGGAAGACATTAAATAAAACGCTACTTTACTACAGTTGGAAAAGAAGATTCCTGAAGGAGAAAGGAAGAAAAAAAGTGAGGGAAAGCCAAAGCAAGGTGAGGACACTGCAGGAAATGGAGGGACATGGAAGAATGAGGAAACAATGGATAGGAAAGTAGGGGTCGAAGAGATATTTAAAAAAGAAAACAGAAACAGACAACCAAAAAAGGAACAAAACTGTCTGATTCAGTTAACCTCTGAGAGGGTACTTAACTTCCAATATTAGAAGTCCACAGACCCAGGCCCATGCCTAAAATTAAGCCTATGTTTCATTCAGGCCAACAAAAATAGCAGTTGGACTAGATGATCATTGTAGGTCCCTTTCAACTGAAATTATTCTATTATTCTATTCTATTCTATTCTATTCTATTCTATATTACTGTTTTCTACATGAGCATTTAAAGCATTGGAAAGAATAAATCCCTTCAAAACTTGGTGAAATTAGGGCACCTACCTCCCACAGGTTGCTTGAAAAAAACAGGATTTCAAGACATAGTATAACTACAAAATAAATTATGCTAGTTCTCTTTTAGTGCTATTCCCTATTCAGTGAAGGAGCCTGAACAGAATAAATCACTACTCGGTTATTTAGCACTGGGCTTAGTGTCAAAAAGAAGCAATTCTCTTCCTCAGGCCAACTTGGCAACAATTACTTGCAGTTCACCAGACATTTTGTTGGAAATAAAATCAGTATCATGGTGGGGCTTTTTGTAGACCTAGTCACCACCATTCCTAGGCACAGAAGAGAGGACTAAGCAAGCAAACACTTCCTCTAAGCACTTAACATCCTCTGTTGATGCTACCTATATGGCTCCATACATCACCATAGTATTAGAATATCCCCTTCATGGTTGCTAAGAAATATATACCTCTGACTCATTCCAGTGCTGAAGACTGTACAGTGGCTGTTATGTACCACAGTGTACCAAAAAGGAGAATGAAATAATATACTGAACCTTGGTTCAATACCAGAGACCAGGAGAGGTATTCTTACATGAACAGGACAGGATTTGCATAGGGAATACTGACTCCTTCTTGATACCATGTATTTTGGAACAAAACTATTCCCCTGAAATGTTCTGGAAAGTTAAATTGAGCATCTTCTGTAAGTTACAAATCACCCTCCAGTTCTACAGGCCTTACTGGAAGTTAAGGGCATCGCACGATGAATCCATGAGATAACAGGTTTCCTGTTTTGTACTTCGCTGTACATTAGACTTCCACAGTCTAGGATCAGCACCAGGATCACTGCCATGTTGTGTCTCAGTTTGCTGCTCGGGCCTGTGATTATCCCAAATATGGCTCTTGTAGGCCAAAATTAAAGCTTTAGCAATCTCCCATTTTAGCCAAATTAAAGTAATCTTTGAGGAGACAAAAAGGCCACAAGCTGTAATCCTTCAGCTAAACTAAACTAAACTAAATTGTGCCTGAGCCTCTTCCATGACTCTGGGACCAACAGACACAACGACATTGATGTCTTGTACCCTGTTGGGAATGGTGCCTTGTCAAAGCTGACTTCTGCGTGGCATTCATGAGTTCCCTGCAAGAGTCCTGGTGTTGCTCCACCCAAAACTACCCCCAAAAATGTTCTAGGGATGTCACAGTGCTGAGTCTTAGATTTCAAGAATATACCCTGCCTTTGTTTTATTTACTAGGGTAGATGTCATCATTGCAAGGCTTATGAGTTCTGAATCTCATTTTTACTGAGCTGTACTAATTCCACTGCAAATGATTTCCCTTGGTTCTTACCAGTATTTATGATTGTTTAATTATGGTAATATTTCCCTCCATGAAAAAAAAAACAACTAACCAACCAACAAATCCTCCAGCTTTAACACATATACATGAAAAAATAACTTTTTTAATTCAACTTATTGCAAATGAATCTGCCTAAAGCTGACCTCTGGATTTTCCCCAACCTTTGATGAAGTACAGATCTGGGTTTGAATTTTCATGAAGTCTGGACTACTTTCATCAGCTTCTTTGAAGCGGATTCTTGATCTGCTTGATAGACAGAAGTAAGACCCCAAATTACTTAATCTTCTGTACACCAGTAAGATTTAATTGTAAAGCCAAATGCTGAAACAAACATCTTTCTTTCTTTGAATATGTTGTTTCACACAGAAAAACGTGGCCATATTTTAACCTGTGCTAGTTATCAGCTTCCTAGTGAAGTGCCTTGAAAAGTCTAGTGTCAAGTAGAGGTAGAGAATGGTGATGGATGGAATATTGGGAAACGGGGGTGGATGGCAGAGAACAGGAGAAGTCAGTGGGAAGGCAGGGAACCCCACAGTCCTTCCTCTCAGTCCTGCTCTAGGACCTGAACCCACTCTGCACTAGGAGGGAAAGGGTAAGTTCTTCTTTGGCTGTCCTTGTCAACATCTTGTCATGTAATTTGGGATGTGGAGGATGCCAGAGGGGATTAAAAAACAGACCTGAGGACAGAAATACAGACTTGGGCAGTCTAGCATATACAGGGGAGCATGGGGCTGCAAGAGGCTCGCTGTGAAGCATGCCTGCAGCAGCAGAGTATCAGAGAGCAAAGAGAAACTCTTGAAGTGCTAATAGCTTCTAAAAAGCTAACAGCTTAATAAGGCTGGAAGACAAGAATGTGCTTGGCTACATAACAAGGCAGGGTTATGTATATCCTGATAGGAAGTGGTGGGGAGGGAGAAGAGGAGAGACTCATCATTTTCTTCTTAGGTGTTTATTGTAATCAGTGTGGAACCATAATTTCTGAGGATTCTCTCATCACACTTGATAACTTCACCTTCCAAATATTTCAGCGAGTGGTAACCTTCTATATAACAATGGAGAACAGGGCTTTGGAGTCACAGGGCTGCCTTTACTTTGTTTTAGTAGTGCCGTTGTTGCAGTAGTAACTACAAGCACCTACAGAACCTGGAAGATCTACAAAATATATGTCCCTATTAAAAACATTACTTTGCTGAAAAGATTTGCTAACATATGGTTAAGATTGCTCACTTGCTTCTGTAAAGTTGAGCTCAGCATAATTCAAACCTCTAAGAAACCAGGAAATACAGAGGATAATAAAGCAATATTAACTCCAACCTTTATAGCAATGCCTTAATATATATGTAATGGAAATAATTCCCCTTTCCAGTGAGTGTCTTTCAGAGAACATAGTATGTAATTACTATAGCACAGGCACACCTTCTCTTTGGAAAAGTGGGCTGTATTTACCGTGACACTTCCTTCACATGCATACTCTGACCCAACTGCCTTGAAATGATTCCATAATAATTAAATTTTTTCTTTCCCACTATTCATCCGATATCTATATTTGGTCACATATATATTATTAATCCCACAGAATATTTTCCCTACTTAACTTTGCCCAAGTGCCAATGGCTAAAATGTCTCTGTCTCTCAGAGTTGACTCAAGCACAGAACACAGTCATGAAAAAAGGTACGCAGCTATCCCAGGGTATATATGTATGTTGGTTTTTTTTTTATCTCACCCACAGAAATGATGGGGCTGTGGCCCCATCTGAGAGGTATGGCCTCCCATCTTTCCTACTGTAATAGTTTAGCAAGTCTGCTACCATTTGACACAGCAATATTCAACTCAGAAAATGCTGCCAGTTCCCTATTCCTATTGCCAGCTCCCAGGAGGGAAAAATAAAGGTTGCCTGAATGTTGACGTAAACTCTGTATTTCCTGGCTTCTGAAAGTCTGAATTTTGCTGAAGATGATATTTTTATAAGGGCTCCAGCTACTGCCAGGAAATCCTAACTCTGCATTAATTAAGGGATTTTGTCAGTTAGTAAGAAGGAAAGATGCTTTAAGGACCTGAAATTCGCTCTTTCCTTGATCTGCAAAATATGGCTTGAGAGAGCATCTCTGCAATGTGTTGGTCTGTGATTCAGGAAGAGAAAAAAATCTGAAGCTACTGGAGTCCTGAAGTTGTTAGTAAGGACCAGATGCATGAGGGAATGGAAGGCTGGGGTTTTTTTGCTGTCTGTGGGGCGGTGGTTTGGTTTTGAACATTTTTCTGCTGACTGACTCTTTTATACTGGTGGTGGGGTTTACCACCATTTTGCTATTTTCTTTATTGCTTTCATGGGTTGTGTTTTTAATGGCAGTCAGAAAACACTCAGCTAGGGATGAGCAGGCTTCTTTAGCAGGTATATATAGAGAAACTAACTTTTAAAAATGTATGCATAACTGTCTGAAGTCTCAAACACTGCACCAGTTTTCAACAGAAAAACTCCCATCTGAATATATTAAAAAAAAAAAAAAAAGGAAATTAAAAAGGATAGTTATCCTGAAATACTCAGTGGATCTCACTGTCACATTTTACAGCTGGATTTTCAGAAGTACCTGAGTGGGCTCTTTGTGTGATACATGCCCACCTTTCAAAACTCTGATTCCAGCTGCATATGGACGAAAGATAGTGTGAAGCTCAAGTTTTGACCTAAGACTACAGGTAATCTAACCCTTTAGTCCAAGGTCTGTCAAAACTCATCCATGAACTCATGACTTAATTTTTCAGTTAATCTCTGAAATAGGATGGAAATGCTGTGGCACATCATTAATGTTGACAGGATAATAGGGGTGAAGGATCAGTGGTGTTAGTGGAAACAGGGGATGCACACCTCTCACCCCCTCCATCTTCTGATGTAAGTTATATACCACAGCTGTCTCTTAAAGGTGGCCACAACCTTCTTGAACTTCCATTTCCATAACCTGAAAAACCTCCTCCCAGGATGGCTGAAAAAAGCTGTGGCGACAAGGGCAAAGAAAAAATGTTTTAAATATCAATTTAAGCATTTAAAATGAATCTTTAAAAGAATAACATGAAAAAACATTTTCCATTGGAAAACTGGTATTATCATGCCAATTTAGGAATGACAAAACACTCAGCAGTTCATGTATTCATGGATATGCACTTCTACAAAATTAATTCACTGCTCCTTTCAGCCATTAAACTATCATCATAAAGTGACAACTGTTGCTGGGCAACAACAAGAGCTCAAGGAGATAAAAGTGATGTAGACTTTACCTCATAGTAATAGACTTTGAAAAGGATTCAGTGGTGGCATGAATCAGCCCAGTTGCATCAGCTTCTGTGATGTCTGAATTTGGTCAGTGGACAAATCCAAACAAAGCAGATATTGCTTTAGAAATAAATTCTACATGGCCTCTGTGCTGTTAAGCAGTGCAAGAGAGAAACAAAAGGATTTCAGGCACAGACAACTCCGACACTCCCCCCGAGGAAGATTTCTGTGGCAACCAGTGATTAAGCGTGATTGGGACCAGGCAAAATATTTTCAGAGCTGTTTATTCCCAACTCAGGTTTGGCTTGATTTTGAATTCACAAAATCTTTAATGAAACTGGTCATCTTCTCACATGTTCCAATTTGTGCCCCCTTCCTCTCCCAGAAATAAGTGATATGATCATTTATTCACTAGAATGACTGCCAAAATGTTGGGAGTAATGGTTGTTCGTATTTTTAATTTCAAGCTTGATGAGTTGTTCTAGATTTGTCTGTTGGCTTCAGACAAATCTCAGTTCCCTTACTGGTCATCCTGCTTCAGGTTATCCAAAAAACCCAGTAGAAAAGTCTACTTAAAGTTTTCAGACAGGGAACTGCACTCTTTGTGTTGTCCTCCAGATGGAAAAGATAAAGAAGTTCGTGCTTCCTGTGTGTGGAACTCCAGGATCTTACTGACCACAAGGAAACCAGAGACAGACAGGAATTTAGGGACATAAGCATTTGCAGAAATAACAGCGCATATAGTAAAGACATCAGCGGAAAGTAATATAGGTCACCTTCCCTCTAAGATAGTAACACTGCATAATTATGACCAACCTTACAGAGTGCTCTAAAATCACAGATGGAGTTAAAAACCTCAAGTCCTTTCCTGGCAGTAGAGCTGGATGTGACATAGTTATGTGGAAGACAGTTTTGTGTGTTTGCATGCAATGGTGCTGCATTAACACAAGGACTGCAAAATTACCGCTATCTTCATTAATTTATTTCTCTTGTAGCCACAGTGAATCAGTCCTGTTTGCTACATTGTGCATTTCTCGAATTGTTGCCTGAAGTAACCAGAACAATTTCAATCTCATTTGCATCACCTATAGAAATATGTACTCAGCCCCCAAACAGCTCCCAGGTTACGGGCCTGATCCACCCACCCTTTCAAAAGAGGATGGAAAAGAATTAAGTGCAAAAAGCACTAGCAGAACCAGAAGAGGAGTGCTTATGCTAATGGAAGCTTTTATACAAGTGCCCTGCCACCTGTCTGACTGACTGCAGGATGCCAGCCTTTGTGCTCTCCTAGGATATGCTTAGGAACATTTTAATGGGAAGTGGCCTGGTTTTCAAAAAGCCATCAGGAGAGGGGAAATTTAAAAAAAAAAAAAAAAAAAAAAAGCAAATGTGCAAATGGAACAAAACGTTTCCTAACGTGACTCAGTCTGTATGTGTGTGGTTTTCCTATATGGAAATAGCAAGCTCTTTTTGGCAAGAATCATGTTTTTCTACCATATTGTTTTTATTAAGAACCTAGAAAGATTTATTTTTCCTCAAAATCTATGCTCTGGAGTAATAGTTTTGTAAGTCCTAATTTAGTTTGGTTTCGTTAAAATTTTTGCCCTCCTGATTGTGAAGAAAAGGTGGAAAGGTGAACTGTAAAGTTCTAGAGACACTAGAGGAATTTTCAGGAGGTCTGGTGATGGAAGTTTGGGGTCTGACTCTCAGTTTCTGATTGTTGGGGTTAGCAGCGCTATTAGCCTCAAGACCAGAAGGCTGAAAAAAATTGGCTTAATGCTCATATAAGGGTTTGAGCAGGATATTTTCTTTAATCCTTTATTCCCCACCCCTATACCAGTACCAAATTACATTCATTGCTTCAGATTTCCAACATTTCCCAATCTGGATTAATTTACATTTGGAGAGAGGGTGTGAATTAAACTGTTATAGAGGGCTTAGATGCAGTGCCAACTTGTTACTATGCTCTCTCAAGCATCAAATGTTTTTTCTGTTAAGGAAGCTCTCAGAGAATTTCTTGCCTTTGGAAATCTCTCTCATTGCACAGCTTATTTATCAAATGCAAAAGAAGACATACACAAACAAAGGCATTCATAGTAATAAAACTCCTGGAGACCTTGCTGCAGTTGGAGGCTCCATCGTATTATTGCCTACAGTAAGATGTTGCCTTCTTCAAGAAGATTTCAGTCTGAGAAAAACCCAGCTGCTGCTGGGATGCAGAATGCAAGAGAAGAGTCAGAAGCATCAAGGAGAAAAGCAGAGGACAGAAGACTGCAACCAAACTGTTACAGGTGACACAGTCAGAACTCACAGCCTGCAGCCTGAATTGCACTTAACAGTCCAAAGTGAGAAGAAGATCAGCCTGACACCACTTGTTAATTCATTAAATACTGCGGGGATGACTTCAGCTTCCATGCTACATTTTACATGCCACCTAGTAGACAGCTATACCTCCTTGTTTTCTGCTGTTCTTTTTTCTTGAATTTTCTTGTATATCAAGTGCCTACAGACATACCATTCCATCTTCTGCCAAGGGATGTGATATAATTCCCGTCCCCTGTTGGTTGTAAGTATCGCATTCATACCATGCGTTCTAATTAAAACACTAAAGCATTGGATGAGGCTGATTCAAATTTGGCTATGTAAAGGATGGTCTCATTCTTGCTGTTATTGATACTTCTATCAGAGCTGTGTTAGTCACTAAGGATTTCGCTAGCAAATTGTATTCAAGGCACATACAACTTCTCCCTTGCCAGCATTCACAGAAATCTCTCTCTTATATATTATCTTAATCAATTAGCCTCTGCCAATTTTTGTAGTCTCTGTAAAAATTACTCAGGGATCACAAATCTCCCAGTGACGGCAATTTCCATCCTGAAGCATTATTGACCAATGCCCCAGACACTTTAGTATGTTCATGCACTTGTGATCTTTAGCTTGTCCTAACCTTCAGCTCACTGCCACCTTCATAAGCATCCTTCTTCAAGCTAGAGAACACAGGAAGGAGCTTAGAGCTGAGTAACTTTAGATTCTCTCCAATGGGCCTGCAGAAGCAGAAGGGGATCAGAGCTTTGAGGGGGAATTATTGGTGATCTTTTTTTCGCCTTTGTTCATCCTTTCCAATCAACAGCTACAAAAGCCTTTGAGGTTCTGCATTCCTCCTTTACCAGATTTCTTCTGTCCTTTGGGGCATGTGATTGGCATCGTGGGGTAGCTACAGAGTACAGCTAATCTCCCACATCACTAGTGCCAGTGTCAGAGACAGCCCAAATGCTGCCAGCAAAGATCCTAGTCCTTCTTCCCGACAGTTCAACAGCTTACTTATCTCTCTGACTCTGCTGAGTGGGGGGAGTCATGTATATGCATTGCCTTGTAACTCATCAAATGTGACTAATAGTTTTATGGTGCTTAATATATGAGATAAATGTGAACTGTTGTGAACTGAAATGCAAGGAAATTATCAGGCAGCAGGTTTTAAACAAACAGGAAACAACTGCATTAATACAGTGCTTAATATTGTTGTGGGACTCATAGTCATCAGTTGTTCTGGTAGCAAAAATGGATAAATGAGCTTTGAAAAGATTGGAAAGATTCGTGGAGAATTATTCCATCCTTGGCTATTAAATATGATGATCCAAATGCAACCTCTGACTCAGGAAACTGTTCAACTTTGTCAAAATATGCCACAACGTTCTAGGGGAAGAAACACTCTTCAGAAACATTTCCTGAGCATCAATCTCGGCCCCTGTTGATGATAACATGTTTAGCTAGCCGAACTTTGGTATGGCATGAATGGTTTTTTTTTTCCGAAAAATTCTGCATTTGGATAATATATTTTTATAGTGATTGATCTGTGTCATACAGCAGCTAACGTATAAGGACTGTTCTGTTCTTGTGAATTTACTACTTGCAACCAATAGGATATTGATGAACCCTATGCAGTGAAATATCTATATGGTTCTAATAATTGGGGATTTACCTAGCAAACAGACAGTACCCATTCTTCTCTGCCGTGGCTCACCAAATAAAAATGGAAACTCATAAACAATGCGAATCTGTCCACACTGTGCTTGCAATGCTTCTGAGTCTGCAATACAGAAGGCCGCTACAGAGAGAGAGACAACACTGGTGTGCTTCTGCACCTGCTGACATAACCCACAACAGATCTGGCTATTCTTCTAGTCATAAAACAGTCACTGAAAAAAAAATTTCTTTTTTTTTTTATCCAGTGCCTGCATATCCTATGCAGCCACACTGCAGCTGAGGTGAGAATCATGCAGTCAGATAGTCTGGAAACAGTCTCAAAGCCCTGCTCCTCTGGGCAAGAGACTGCATTCACTCCTGCTCAGCCTAGCAGGCTCAGAGCTCTCCTGAAACACAGAGGTTAAATTTGCCGCTCCAAACAGTCCCACCCAAGAGACTGCTCTGAAGCTTTTTATAGGGAAAGGATTTAATTAGAATGTGATTTTCCTGGTACATTTCAATATTTGGTATAACAGACAAATACCAAAATGTATGCTTTGTGATTCATGGTACCGGTTTGCTCAGAGAACTTTTAAAATGATCCCTAAGTATAGAAAGGGTGAAGGCACCAGAGCCAGAGAGGCTTTGCTGAGCAGGTTTGAATGTCATAAATGCACAGTTATGGCTCAGTAATTGTATCACAATTGACAGATGCTGCAGCAGTCATGTGACTAGAACATGACCTCATATTTGAGCTTTCTCCCCTCCTCCCCCAGTGATGAGGGCAGCGCTGGCACTTAAATAAGCAGAAGGCATTTACAGAAAGCTAGTTTGTAAATTACTTAAAGGAGAAGCCTGAATTTGGACACAGAGATATACTTTGTGTGGGCTATTAAGCAGCTGCTCAACAGTGACAGTGAAGCAAAACTCTTTTTCTTCTGCTTGGGAAGCACACTACAGTTACTATTAGGGTAAAAATATTGAATCCCAAATCACAGGTGCTTAGATCATCCCTTCCCAAGGAAAAATCTGCAGGAGAGTCGGTAGATGAAAGAAATGCTCCATGATCCATTCGCAGGCTTACTCTGCAGACAACGGGGCTGCTGCAAGCTCAGATGTCCTCCGGGGATCTGTGGGAGGATTCTGCAGCAATGAGGAGGTCATTTCTGCCCTGCCACTGCCCCAGAAGCCACTCCGGATGCTCTGGTTGAGTGATTTCACAGAAGGATGGAACAGCCTGGAATAGTTTTTAATTTTCTGGAGATTTTCCAGGGGTACTGACTGTCCTTCTAAGTCCGTCCACGCCTTTTTGCATAGATTTTGGATCATGCAAGTCCCAGAAGGGTTCTGGAAGGAAGATATGAGGTGTTGCTCTCTCAATAGCCAAACACCACTTCAGCATGAAGTGGAACCACACCTTGGAAACTTCCAAAGGTGCAATCGGCCCCATGGGGATAATTTTCTATCACAGCACTGTTACACAGGGACCAAAGCTGAGGCTGGCAGAGAGTTAAAAGTTCTAAATTAAAATCCAGGCTTTGGCATTGACCCCCATGACAAGCTATGACTTGTATGAAATGACAACAGCAATTACTTGCCAAGCTATCCCAATGTAAAGTGTTCTAGAAGTGTGGAGATTTTTGTATTTTTTAGGTTTCTCACTAATACTTCTACTATTCGCAGCTATTTGTAGACTACAGACCTGAAACTTTCCAATACAGTTCCAGTGTTGTTCAAAGATAAAAATTAAGAATTTTCTGTACAACTACTTTTCTCTAAGCCTTCTTTTCTTTTGCCTGATGTTGCTTATCTTCTCTTTGGAATGAAATGTGGAACAGTTATTCTAATCTACCAATTGCAGAGGTAATACTTTGGAGTGGTTAAGATCTTAGCCTCATTAACACTGACAAGTGTATCAGAACAGGATGGGAATACTCTGCTTTTGATAAACAGGGTTGCAGTCATTCTTGGGTTTCCAGGAAAGCTTTTGCTTGAAAAGCTCTGACTAGATGTTGTAACCATTATTTTCATTATCCCAGCTGAAGTGTAAATGTTCTCAAAGGAGCCAGCAACTCCGTGGCCTGATGCTCGAGTCCTGCTTTGTTGCTGAGCTGTTGTTACATGGCTTTGCTGAAGACCTTTGTATGGTTATTCAGTTTTTAAATGAAAGAATATAAAAACTGAAAATTTGGGGACAAGAAGAGCTCTGTGTGTGTGTGTTAGGTATTATTGCTTGACCACAAGCAAGGGTCTTCTAGTCCTTTGGTGTGTGCTTGGGTGACTGAGCCTGCATCCCAGCGAGTGCAGTGCCTCTCCTCCACTTGAGACCACCTCCAGAGGTTCAAGCTCCGCAGAGCCACAGGAGATTACCAGAGCATTTTGGTTTTGTTTGCTTCATCCTTTTCCCCTTCCTAAGATTCTAGAGCAGAAAACTGGCTCAGTTCTTGCCGTTTTCTCTGTCACATATGTGACTGAGAGGTGCTGCTGGAGAGGCACTGGGCGCAAGTGTGGGTGGGAAGCTTGGCCTCGAGTTTTTTCTAGGGACCTGAAAAGCAGCTGCAGTCATTAAATGTCCTGGGAGCAGCCCCTATAGCAGGGCCCATGCAGCTCTTGCCATGGCCATGGCACTGCCTGTCCTGGTCCACCCCTGCCAAAGGCCCAGGCTTTCACATCCGAGGCTCTGGGATGCTTTCAGCCAGCACTTTCAGTCAGGAAGCCGTTCCGACGCAGGGGAGAAGCCAGCCCGTAGAAAAATGAGTATGCTCAGCAATATCGCAGGGTTTAGCCCAGCTCCCACCACCCGCGATCCACCCCTGGCGCGGCGGCCATCTTGGGAGCCGCGTGCCCGGTGCGGCGCCATCTTGTGGTCCCTGAGGGCTGGTGCCCGGAGACAGGCGGGAGGGTCTTGGCGCCGTCAGCCCCCGGAGAGGGAGCCGGCTGATGAAGCCGTTGCCCTTCTTGTTATGGAGAGAAATAAAAACATATCAAAGTGTCGTAGTGCTGCCTGCTCCTTGGTGCAGCAAGCGAGCGGCCAACAGCTTCAGCAGCCCCACTGCGACACCTCCCTGCGCTGGGTGTGTGCCCGGGTGGAGAGCCACAGGGGGTGCAGAGAGCCGCCACCCAGTGTGTAGATTTTTCGAGTGTCATGATGAGCCTCAGCTCCTCCTCAGCATATCAGAAGGCACTTTCCCAGTGGAAACTACCACATCAGCAGCAAAGGACTGCTTCCTACACTACAACACACCGGTTACTGAACAGCTAAAATGCCACAGTGAGAAATATGCGTTATCCCTATTCCGGGTGAGCCTATACCTAAGTCCTTCTAAGTGCACATGGCTGAAAATATAGCTCCCAGCATTTCACCACGATTTAAAATCCTCAGGCACCTTTTTTTCACCTAGAGCCTCGCCTGCAATAATGTTTTGAGGTAAAACACTGAATTGCAAGCATGTATTTGGGAAAAATAAACTGTTGACCAGAACCATCATTCCTCAAATGGTGGTGGTTGGTGGTTGGTGGTGTCACCTTGAGGCTGGTTGAGAAAGCTGAGCTACCCCCTGTTTTGAATGGGCCTCCCCCTCTGCTGGGCTACACTGACAGACAGCAGACACAGAGCAGGTCAGGTAACACTGGGGAGAAGGGTCCCACACCTTCTGATGGCTTACATAGCCTTCGGAGATGGATTTGAATGCAATGAAATTGGCCTGGAGTAGGGTAGTTAGCAGAGTGGGATCAGTCATGGTTTCAGGTATTGACCTGTTTGTCACAGCATCATCCCTTGGGGAGTCTCACTCTATCCTCCTTCTCGCTAAAGCTTTCTAAAAAGTGTTACTTGGGCATTTTTGCAATGTGCTGTCCTATACCATTCAATGAAAAGTTTTCATAGACAGTCTGTATTCACTGTGTTATGAACACCGATCAAAACATCTAGGTTTACACATTTATGCTGTACATTTAGGTGCCTGCAAACATTTGAAAATCTAGTTCTTAGTGTTTAACTAATTTTTTCATTAATTTTCTTAGTATTGGTAAATTAAGTAGTCACAAATTATTATTATTTAGTAAAATGCTGTTAGGGTGAAAGCATCTGTTGTATTCACTTGACAATTTTAACAACTTAAAAGTAGTTAAAAATCACTTTTATGAAGTAAAGCAGTACAAGGTCTGTGTGTGAGCCCCACCTAAGCCATGAACTGCATTCAGCAGTGAAGAAAGATTATTTTTACAAGTTTCCAGTAAGCCTACGTGGCTTGAGCGTAGACAATCCTCCCAGACAGTCTAGGTGAGGAGCTTAATTTATTGGCGAAGGGCCTTGGGATATGCCCCCTTACAAACGTTATGTGTCACTGTAACTGAAATTTTATTCTGGGAGTAGATTAAATGACAGTATCATTGACAATTTGTCTAGGGCTTTACAATTTTCTCTTTTGACTTGAACCAGGAATTAAATTAAGCTTCTAAATTCTGCTTTTCTGCTCACAATCTGCCTAATCAAAGCAGGAGATCCTCCTGAACATTTCAATGCCCAAGTTGCTGGTAGGAGTCCCTGACAGATTTCTCTTTTAAATTTAGCACAGCCCAGAATAGTAACTCTTACATAACATATACACAGCAAATATGGGACTTGCTATAATTTCAGTGAGAGACTGCAGATTTCCTGCCTTGCAGAACAACTAAAGCAGACAGCGTTAGAGTCATCCCTCATATAAAAAGCTTGAGCAAATAAGCTTGTTCTTACAAAGCAGGGGATAATGTTTCCCTTAGGTATCAGAATATAGCTGACAACCAAATGGACTCTGACAGGTCCTAGCTCCTCTAACGTGTCTCTGAGTGCCCTTGTGGCCTCTGTTTACCTCAGACATACAGGTGTGCTGGACCCCCTGTTCCTGAGGATAAAGAGGGACAAGGTAAGAATTGGCACTCCATTGCAGACAGGCCATTGGGAAGGGGAGTTCTTAGATAAATACGATCTCTGCTTATTCACAGCTAGCTAGCTACCTGTGGAGCATATACTCCTTCATGCAGCCCATGCCACAGATGGCAGAACTTGAAGGAGTAAAGAGCAGGAATTGGACCTTTCTGCATAGTATGTTTGGCAGGGGATCTGGCAGAAGGAATGAAATGGACCTTCAATCACACCTTCCTGCCTTCTGTTTTCCATAGCTTGACACTTCCCGTAACAGTGAACTACAGAGCAATTGCAGAGCCCACACGTTATATACATTTGTCATAGCTGGAGCCTGATCCCTGCCATGTTTCAGGGGTGAATCTGTGGAACACTGCGTCCTCTGGGTGCTCTCTCTCTCTTTCAGGCTGACAGCCTTTGAGGGCCGTAGCTTACTGAGCTGGTTAGGAGTCAGCTGTTCTGGTAGGCAGGGCACCGAGGTACTGCAGCCTCCCAGAGTCACCCAGTGCTGTTATACTGGAGGAAGCAGCAAGGACCTTCACTGTGCTTAGTCAGATGGTAGTAGTCATGTGGACTCTTGGAAAGGATTTCATTTCACTGGGATCCAAGATACAGTGTCCTAGAACTGCTGGCAGCCTGCATACAGAGTACAGGCTGGACAGTATTTGGCCCTGTGTCATTTGATGAGATTATTTACACAGATGAATTTGCTTAGCTAGGAAACCTGGATGGAAACAGAAACATGTCAAATAAGCAATTACCCCCATGCTCAGAAGCTTATGGAGATCAATCATACTGACCTATAGTCCCTGCCATTTCCTGGATTGCTTTAAAAATAAGAAAACTACCAGGAAAGGCATTAAGGCATTATTAGATTAGCCTTGATTTTGCAGAGTTGCCCTGGGAACTTTTGATCTGATAAGAAGTATCCCCTCTGCTGATCTGGTAAGGTACCCTTTTCTTGTAGGTGTAAATGATGATTCAGACAAGGCAGTGGGGTCTCAAAACCAGTTCATTACACAGAGGAAATGTATCTGTTTCATTAGAAGGATGATGTTGCACCAGTTTAATTGTGTGTCCCTTTAAACCTGGTGAAGTTTCTGCCAGACGAGTAGAGTATGCACATAAGAGACAGCTGCACTGGTTGAACTAAAGCTGTGTGATGCCATGCTTTTAGCTAAAACATTTAAACTCCTCAATGACTATTTAGGTGTGGCATTTATCTGTCCCCCAGCCCTATAGCAATGCACTGATCCTGCTTTCGTGTCTCTGTTGGGAACTAGTCTGTATTTCCTGTGCTGATACACAGAAAGGTTGGGGACTGAGCATGCATGGTGTCTTCCTCTCTGCTTGCTACTCCACAGACCCTGGCTTTTCTGGACCCACAGAAGTAGAGGACTGTGCTAACTGGAAAGTAGCTTGAATGCCAGGCATTGCCGTTCGTAACCATGAATGTACTCTTTCTGCTCCTACAGAGTCCCAGGAGTCACAGCCATCCAGATCTCCCAGATTCAGTGCCTTTATTCAGTGTCATGATTGCTGGTCAGAATAAAATTTTCTGTAAGGGGTAGAAAAAAGTAAGAGGAGCTCACCTTTGTGTAGGCAATAGACTGGCAATGAACCCCACAGTAAGGTGGGGAGGAAGCCTCCCAGAAATTAGAGAGATCCAGCCTACTATGGGTATCTGAAAATCTTGCTACAGTTCGGGCTGCAGCTGCATATTTTTAACAATGAAGGATAGTTGGGTATTGGGTGTACTGAATTCCCTGTTCTTCAGAGTCTATGACAAGACAGGATGTCTTCCTAGAAGCTTGACTACTTTTCAAAGGAGAGCTATGGGCTTTAAATAGGAATTCCTGGGCTACTTTATTTGGTCAGTCCTTTAGGAGAAGTCAGACTAGAGGATCATAATTGATATAGCTGAATTTAAACTCTCAGACAGGGACTTTGTTTCACTAATAATCACAGGGGAACAGTGCTATTGACTTTACTGGGAGTTTAACCTGTGTGTGTCCAGTGAAGACTGCTGTACATCTGGTGATGTGCAAACTCCAGCAAAAACTCCAGCATGCCCATCTCCCACGGTCCGGGTCATACTCTGGAGACTGTAGAAAGCCAGTGATTTAGGATATAAATCAGCAATTAACTGTATAATCCCAATGTAGAGGTTTAATTTAAAATAGAGAGAACTTGATTAAAATGGTTAGATTAGAAGCAAGATTTATAAATAGTCATGTGGAAGACATTTAAATAATACAAATAGCTTTTATGAAACACAGTGTTGGAGTTCAAGAAATATTTTTAAAAATACTTGTATTGAGGGCTATGCCAAAAAGCCCTTGGAGAGGTCTTGGAGAGTTTAATCAGATTTTTGTTGGTGCTATAAATCTGTCCTTAGAAACACTTTCAGTTCTCTTACTTGCCTTGACAGGGGCCAGATAAACACCTTGGGGTATTCCTGCTGGGTTCAGGTCATCTTTATGCTGAGAGACATCACAGTGCTCTACTTAGCAGCATCAGAACAGGACTTAAATGATGCATAAATCTTGAGCTCTCCAGGAGTTATTTTCACCCTCTCTGTATGAGAAGGAAAGCAGGTAGTTCCTTTAATCCTGCGTGGTTTCTGTATTAAAATAAGCTTTGATACTAATCCCTGGCTATCTGGATTTTAAATGACATATATCCTAAAGCTTCAAATACCAGAACATCCAAGTTAACAATGTGCCCTTAAACCCAGAGTGTTTATGTGCTTAATCACACAAAGGACTGAAAAGTCATTCTCCTTCCAGTGTTTCCCTAATACTGCATGGGTTCCTTCAAAAACCCAGGCAGTTTTCCTCACATTATTTCCTTTTGCTGCAGTGTTTGCACTGTTCCCTGTTACCATCCCCAGATAAATATCACAGAACAAAACATCAAGGCTGTGTTAGCAACTTGCATAACTTCGACTATACAACTTACACACTGCAGTTTGCACCTGAATTTCACAAAAGGCAGGTGGCTTCACTTGTATGCGAGCAGATTCTCTCTCTGACAGAAACACACAGATTCCTAGGCCTTGATCCTAATACATTTGTCAAGCTTGACCAAACAAACAAAAAAAAATCAGTACATGATAAAGCATCCATGGTTCTGGTTTATAAATGTATATATGATGTTAATACATCAGAACAATGCTCCTGTAGTAATAGCTTCAGCAATGCCACTTCCCGTATGTACTGTGCACATCATATCACATAAATAAACCACAGCTTATACCTCCTAGTGTCCCTGAAAGTGAGGCAGTACTGTATAAGAAGCTGCTGCTCTGTTTGAGTGTGAATGACCAAACCAGGCTTTGCCTTCTATGCTACATGGGTATCAGGGCAAATGCTAAACAGAGCCAGAGCACTACCCTGTGACTTGAAGTTGCTTGTGGCTGCCAAGGCTCATTGCTGAGAACTGGTGCTGGCAGATGCATTCATTACATGAAGTCCATGCTTTATAGGCCCCACAGATGAACTTCACTGAAGTCAACCAGTGAGGAGGAGAACAGAGCTGAAGTTGCTGAGGGGATGACCAACAGGGCTCCACAAAGAGCTGAGGTGGTACCAAGAGGATTTTGTAAGTGCTCTTTGTCAAGGACCAGGAGTCCCTAAGCCAGGCAGTGCTCAAAGTAATTATCAGCTCCTTTTTTAGGCATCACAGTAGGCTTCAGCCCTACATTCTTTAGTCACTGGAGAAGAAATATTAACAATGTGGGAGGTGGTGTCCCACTTACTCCCTATTCCATACTTTGTCACGAGAGAAAGGAGATGATCCTGGAATTTCAAAAGCTGTTGCAATTATTCTTAGATTGAGGTGGAAATACTTCCTTGAAAAGAAAGATGCACATTTCTTCCAAAAGTTCTTTTGGAAACTGTCATTTGTTCTATTTGCAATTCAAGGACTTTTGCTTTTGGAATATTAGAAGCCTTTAAAAGGATATAAAACAAAGGATATTTTAGACAAAATGCCACTCTTGTCAGAAAGGAGAGGTTTTTTACTAGAAGATGTTTGTCCTCATCTAATTCTTACATTAGTGACTGGCAGTGACTGAGAGCCACAAAGTAGTCAAATTTTTGTCCTTGCTAAAATTGTAGCAGGTAACTACATTTGAAAGGTACATGCCAGAAAAATATACAAGAAAATCAAAACCTGTTTGTTATTGTGTCAATTCCAGGTGTGTCTCTATTTCTTGGGACATAGTTGATGATATGTCCAGTGAACATCTGTATGCAAGATGGAAAGTGACCGATCTCTAAGACTATACTTCTAGTCCTCAGGAATTTCTGGTTAGATACTTGTGTGAGATTTACTTCTGCTTCCTATTAACTGATTTGATCCAGTTGGCTGGCAAAAACCCGAGTATATCAACACTACGTATTCCATGTGTAAATGGTCTTTGCAGCACAGCATTTTTATGATGGCCACAGAGGAGTGTAAAGGCAGATCACAGAATCACAGAATCATCTAGGAAAAGACCTTGAAGATCATCCAGTCCAACCATTAACCTAACACTTGACAGTTCCCAACTACACCATATCCTTAAGTGCTATGTTGACCCGACCTCCAGAGACGGGGACTCCACCAGTCCCTGGGCAGCCCATTCCAACGCCTAGCAACCTGTTCTGTAAAGAAATGCTTCCTAATATCTAGTCTAAACCTTCCCTGGCACAACGTGAGGCCATTCCCTCTTGTCCTATCACTTATTACTTGGTTAAAGAGGCTCATCCCCAGCTCTCTGCAACCTCCTTTCAGGTAGCTGTAGAGGGCAATGAGGTCTCCCCTCAGCCTCCTCTTCTCCAGACTAAACACCCCCAGTTCCCTCAGCCGCTCCTCGTACGACCTGTGGTCCAGACCCTGCACCAGCTCTGTTGCCCTTCTCTGGACACGCTCGAGTCATTCAATGTCCTTTTTGTAGTGAGGGGCCCAAAACTGAACACAGGAATCGAGGTGCGGCCTCACCAGTGCCGAGTACAGGGGTCAGATCCCTTCCCTGTCCCTGCTGGCCACGCTATTGCTGACACAAGCCAGGATGCCATTGGCCTTCTTGGCCACCTGGGCACACTGCTGGCTCCTGTTCAATCAACACCCCCAGGTCCCTCTCTGACTGGCAGCTCTCCAGCCACTCCTCCCCAAGCCTGTAGCTCTGCTGGGGGTTGTTGTGGCCCAAGGGCAGCCCCCGGCATTTGGCCTTATTGAAACTCCTCCAGTTGGCCTCAGCCCATGGCTCCAGCCTGTCCAGGTCTCTCTGCAGAGCCTCCCTACCCTCGAGCAGATCAACACTCCCACCCAACTGGGTGTCATCTGTATGACTGAGGGTGCACTCGATCCCCTCATCTAGATCATCAATAAAGATGTGAAACAGGAGTGGCCCCAAAACCGAGCCCTGGGGGACACCACTTGTGACCAGCTGCCAACTGGATTTAACTCCACAACTCTTTGGACCCGGACAACCAGCCAGCTTTTTACCCAGCAAAGCGTGTGCCCATCTAAACTGCGAGCAGCCAGTTTTGCCAGGAGAATGCTGTGGGAAACGGTGTCAAAGGCCTTACTAAAGTCAAGGTAGACAACCTCCACAGCCTTTCCCTCATCCAATAAGGAGGTCAGCCTGTCATAGAAGGAGATCAGGTTTGTCAGGCAGGACCTGCCTTTCATAAACCCATGCTGACTGTGCCTGAGCATCTGGTTGTCCTGCATGTGTTGTGTGATGGTACTCAGGATGAGTTGCTCCATCAGCTTCCCATGCACCAAAGTCAAGCTGACAGGCCTGTAATTTCCCAGATCATCCTTCCAACCCTTCTTATATATGGGCGTCACATTGACCAATTTTCAATCTGTCGGACCTCCCCGGTCAGCCAGGACTGCTGGTAAACGATGGAAAGCGGCTTGGCGAGCACCCAGACAGCTCCTTCAGCACCCTCAGGGGTATCCCATCCAGTCCCATAGACTTGTGTATGGACCACTCACTCTTTCAGGCTTTGTCTTCTAAGTTTTCTCTCCCAAAATATCTGTCCTAACTGCACTATTTGACCATTTGTCTCTAGCATTTGCTGAAATTGTCCCAAACTATCCCGTCTTCTGATCCAGCATTGTCACTGTTTAAGCCCTTCTGATCAAACAGTTATTACTAAGAAAAGAACCAAATCTGTGTTTCTAAGTGTAACAGAGCTATAAAGAAAACAGCGGCTTTAACCATGAGGTATGTCTTTTGTAGCAACACTCTGGCAACATTTATAGAATTTCTCCAGTTTCATCTTTGTCAAAAAATACAGCCCAATGAGCACTTCTGTGACGGTCAAGAGATGTCCCTTACCCTGAAGTTTGAAGCACGTTGAGGTAAAGACCGTAAGTTTTAGAAGTTATATGCAGTTTGTGAATGTACCCACAGAAGGGAAACTGGATGGTTTTGGTCAGCTATGACTCAAGATTTATTGAATCACCTTATTTCATATGGAAGTGATCTCCTTTCTGTTATGATCCTGAGGCTCTGCAGTGCTGCAGAGGTAGTACGACTGAAGAAGGGAGCCAAGCAAAAACTGAGCTGTAAATAATATCCATTAAAATGAAAGACTTTGACAACCTCTCATGCAAAGATAGCATTTCAGACTTGGTGCCTCCCTGAGACAGTTGCAGCTTTTACAATGAGAAGTGCTATTGTTATAACACATTCCACAAAATTCAGTTTAAAAAAGGGCAGCTGCCATAAAAACCACTACACTATATTTTTTTTTCTTCTTCCTCTCACTTATGCAGGGTGCTTCTCAAAGTATATTGTATGAACCAAAACTGTATTCAGGACTGCACTCACTTTTTTAGTGCTACAGAATCAGTAGTTTCCCCACCCTTGCTAAGCTCAAGTATTCAAAAATCCTGACTCAGATTTCAAAATCATGATTGGCTTAAAACTCATGAGAATTTTCTTTTTAAGCAAGTAAGAGCCTTGGAGCTCTTTAAATTGTCATCTGGTTTCTGGCTTCAAGTCTTGTTCTGAAGTTTTCATAAATACGAGAGCTGGAAACTTGAAAAGAAAGTGTTTATTGTGTAATTGTGTAATCACATGACTAGTGGCTGTGATTTACAATAAAATCTTTAAGAGCCAGCTTTCACAATCGAAAAAAAAAAGAAAAGGAAATTGGGCTTCTATAGCCTGATGCTGAAGAAGGACCTCACGGATCTTATGCTCAGTTACCCAGTTCCTGCACTTCAGGCAGGAGGGAAATGAGTGCAGGCAGGGAAGCAAAATCATCTGACGTTACCTTTGGATTCATACTCTGGAGTCCTGCAGGGGCCGCAACAGCTCTGACTGTGAGCTGGGGCCTCTCTAGGGCCACTGTCATTCGGGCTGTGCCTTTTAAGGTCCTGTGAAGCAGAGACTACTCAGGGTTTAGCGCCTACCAGCTGTGCTCCTGGTTTTCCCTGTATGCTGGAGCTGGGAGCAAAGCCAATGTGGAGTTCCTAAACCAGTTCTTCATAGCCCAGAGGGACCCTTGGAGCAGAGGGTACTTATCAGCAGATTACTTATCTCTGATGACACCGGAACAGATTTCAAGGCAGGAAACACCCAAGAAAAATCTGCAGTGTTCTTCGATGAGCTGGTTGAAACGTGACAATTATTTTGCATTTGATTTTTTAATATATTTTCTAATGCAAGTTTCTTTTTGAAATGGAAATAGGAAAAAAAGGTTTCCTGAAAGCCAGAAAGTTATAGCAAAAGTAAAAAGCATTGCTGAAAGAAAATTTTATTTTAAATTTTGCATCCAAGACCTCAAAATTTTTATCCCATATACACATTTCACATACACACACTTATGCACAAAGTCTATAGTTAAAGTGACTTTGTCTTCTGTTTTAAAAAATTGTAATGAATCCAAAACATACTGGTATTTTACTGTATTTTGAGTTAAATGAGCTTTGAATCAGGATCTGCTTTAGAGATGAACAGATTTGGACACCACATTTAAATGACTTGATGAGGATTTATAGAAGGAGCTCGTGGTACTTCAAGGAGTGAAGCCTCAGAGCCCTGCCTGTTACTTATACTGCAGGCAGTCTTCACCATTGGCTGATGATGTGAGGCAACTGCAGAAAAAAAATACCACCTCTGGGCTCCACACAAGGTTTGGGATTGCTGTTCTAAAGCAACAGGAGGTGCTGAGTCATTTTGGCCTGGTGTAAGAGCAGTGATGCAGGACAGCAGCATCTAAACACAGATTAGCCCCCAGATTTTTGAAGTTGCCTGAAAGAAGATGTGTTTCTCCTGGGAAGGTGTCATGTCTTGCCATCCAGGTAGGGGTGCCATTAGCAGTGGCATCTCATAAAAGAGTCTCAGCAAAATAATTACTTTAATGGTGATGGCTAATTTTAGATTTTCTGATCTTTATCTTGATCATGTTTTGTGCCTTATACATACACTCTCTGATACAAGAGCATGCCACTGAATAATGCCACCAAGCTCTCCCGCAGCACAAGAATGAGCTCTCTGTAAGAGTCAGAGCTCTGCTCAGGCAAAGCTGAATTGAAGCCTGTGATTTTGGATAAAGGTCACAAAGGGCACTAATGACAGTGCAATACCAGTGTCAGGCTTAGATGACTTGTCTGTGGGCAAGTAAAGAAGCCAGTGGAATAAGCAAAATCCGAGCTCAGGTAACTCTAAGGCCTGTCTACTACCCACCTTAACAAATCTGACATTCAGCAGTTATGATGGGGGGTAAATAGAAAGGTTGAGACAATGTATGTCAGTTCTCTTTTTAAACCTCATTTTAAGGTCAGAAGAAGACTACAGTGTAATAAGAAGCCCTATTTTATGATGGATTAGAAAGGTTCTAGATTGTTCAAATTTATCAGTTATTCACGGCCCTGCTAATATCCTTTCAAACACAGACTGAGAGGTATGTGCTGAGTCATGATTATGCTTACTGGCATCTTCGTAACTCTAATGAGTAAAAGCCATATTTGTTGATGCCTATACATATCGATGTGTGTACACACACACACACACACACACGCATATATATATATAAGACTTTATCCATTTTTATCCAAGAGTGAGATTGTTTTCCTGCTGATATATAGATCTCCTGTGCAATGCTAATAAAAATCACAAATCTGTTTTTTCACTTGGTAGGCATTGCCTTCAATGCTCACTTGGATGTCCACAATGAAAAACACACAATTATGATCCATGTTTGAGTAAGAGGGTCTCTGTCATTAATTTAAGACACTATGATGCACACAGCACCCCTCAATTTTGTTTTGTAGTCAACAAGTCTCTCTGCTCAGCAAACTGTAATCTGCAGCATCTTGGTGGCCACAGATCTTTCTCTGCTTTATTAAAACCACACAGGCCCAATGACTCAACTTGCATTCATCCTTATTATCTGATTGGATAGCTACAGTACTCGGCATCACCCATGGGGATTGCTTAAGAATTGTCTAAACCAGTGGCTGTAAATGCAACTAATGATCTAACTTTCCCTTTTAAACTCTTTAGATGTAAATCACTTTGTGAACTCAAACAAACACCAAAAATAAAATTCTGGAGTCACTTGTGAACTCAAACAAACACCAAAAATTAAATTCTGAAGTCACTTAAGAGTCTGAAGCCATATGGTCTAAATTTTCAGAAATAGTGTAGGAAATTTTACAACACTCTATTAACAAATCTCAATGCCAGTCCCTATAGGAGGGGAAGGTGATTTCATTGTAAAATCAAACCCTGAAACAAACCAGATGTCATTCATTCACATGTGCACTCTCACAGCTATGTACAAGCACCAGGATGTGTGCATCCAAGCAACCTGCTGAGCCGTCAGTCACTGGGGGGTGTGTGTGCAAGGGTTCTAGCAGCCTGTCCAACACACTGGCATCAAAACACATGGATTCAGGCAGTCTGGCAGGATTCCTTGCGATGATGCAGAGGACAAGGACATGGTGACCACGTGGTTGTTTTGCATATGCCTTTTTGTATTCTTTTGGAGCTGATAGTGATCAGCCAGTCCATCCTGTTCTATCTCTGTGAGAAATCAGGATTTACTGTCCTTTGTCCCTTGGCATGGGTGTTCTGAGAAGTTGCACATGTATGTGTGCTAGGGCCCTGATGACTTGTTAATTTAGGTGCCATCAACACAGGCCATTCCTATAGTCCTTATCCCACCTTGTGTCCCTTCCAGCACTTCCACACCCAATTCCCATTCATTTCTATTACAGTTCTCTTCAACAGCACTAAAACTGTAAAGAAATAACTTTCCGATGCATTAAAATTTCTGAAGATTGAAAGTATTTGTCCATTTCATATTAGATGAAACCATTAGCTTTCCAAAAAGCAAAGGTTTCTTTTTTATTTTTTTCAGATCATCATGCTTAGACTTTCCAATCAAAATTTTAGGTCATGTAACTAAAACCAGACCGTTAAAGGTGATGCAGGTGCAGATGAACCGAGCTCCCCATTGCAATATTAATGGGACAGAACAAGTATGCTCCAGATGGACCTGGTAAGTCTAAGCATGGTAGCTAAAGTACTCACCTGGTTTCCAAGAGAGCCTTGTTCAAGATTACATCCTGAGTCTAGAAGGCCAGAGGTTCAAACATGAATCACACATACCCTAGAAGACCACTCTCATTAGCAAGCTGTAACGCCAGAGTCTTGCTGCCTTTCCCAATGTCATATTTAATTTCTGATTCAAAATAGAAGTGGCTTCAGAAGGAGAAGCTCCCATCCTAGAATCACCTATTGCCTATGGATTAGGACACTCACCTAAAAGATGGAAGACACTACTTTTCCCTTCTCTAAATCAGGCTTTCTCATCTCTCAGATGAGGTCCCTGTAACTAGACTACAGGTTTTCTGCTGGTTTGTGAAGAGGCACTACTTGGTTTTGCTTTCTGAGAACTCATGGCTAAATGAACTGTATAGAGGAACATACTTTTTGTATAGAGATAAGTATTTGATGTCTTTTGAGGAGCTCCTGTTTTCCGATGCTTCCTGTCAGTTCCTTTCACCTAAGTCATGAGACTTTTTATGTATTTTCAAGCATGTAGCATGTTAACCATAATTTGTGCCTTCATAAAAAAGTTTAAATTTCGTAGCTGAAAAGAGAAAGCACCTAAGCTTCTTCCTGTTTAGACAGAGAGTCTGAATGGGTCAGTGGCTCAGGACTGACTAATGTCCGCAAGAGGCAAGGTCCTTAAAAATTATCTATTCCCTATTTTAAATCACAGTTTAACATGGCCCTCAGGTGTCTGAAAACATTATGCGATCATTTAGAACCCGTGGCTTCAATTTTTGTGTCTGTCATTATTGGCAAATATGCTTTAATTATTCAGACACCTAAGGACCTTATTGCTCTTACATAAGAAATGCTCAGACATCAATATAACCTAAACTGTATTCTCTGAACAGTTAAAAAACACAATTTGTACCGGTGATTAAATGTGTTTTAATTTACATTTATGAGCAATTTTATTTGGTGGCTCAGTTCCCATGGTTTCTCTTAAAATATAATGCCCAGTCTGGAGATAAAGAAAAGCCAAGTGCAGCTGTGCTTTTTTGTCGTTTTTGTTGTTTTGGGTTCCCCACCCTGCCACCCAGGACATTTGTATAAGTCTCTGATACCATCTTTCCCTTACAGCTTTGAGCTGCCGCTATCCCTCTGACCACTGACAGAGGGTACAGTCCTTCCAGTCCATAAAAAATGAGTAGCTAAGCCCTCCTTAAGGTGGTGCCTCTCCTTCCTTCTGTTGCCACTAGCCAGAGAACAGGGCACTGGACTGCCTGCCACTCCCCAGCATGTCGTCATTGAAAACCTGAGATGATGCTTGGTGAGTCTTCACTGGGGCTGAGGGTTGCGCAGGGCCCTCTGCCCCCTCTGCTTTGTGCTCTGCAAACAAAGTTGCATTCCCCAGTCACTGGCATTGGCTGCTCTGGGGCTCAGTTTTCCTCACAAGGTGAAGATAATACTGAAGTTTCCACTGCTAAAGGGTCATTCCATGTAGGTCATTCCAGCCCCATGGCAACACTGAAAAAACAGCCTCCTAAGCTGTGCTCTGTTTTGCTTCAGTGCACACTCATCATACCAGGAAATCACCAGCTGAAAGATATTAATGTGAAGCTGCTCCTTTCCCTATGACCATTTTACCTTGCTGTCCGGGTTCCTATCACAACCCAGCGCTTACTCTGCTTTCTGTAGGGAAATGCAGCCGGACAAGGTATTCACAGACATGTGGTGATGACTGTAGCTTATCCCTAATGTTACACTTCTTGGAGAGCACTTTGCAAGTGGGGCTGTTGGCCAAGGCTGGGCAACTTAGAATAGTCATCCTAATACAGTGAGACTGAAGATACAGGAAACTGGAAGGCAGAAAAAAGCAAGCTCTTGAAAGTAAAACAACAAACCAAAGGTCCACAACTTTTCAGATTTCTTGGGTAAAAACCAGTTCCACTACTAATGAGACACATGCCTTTTAGTTTCTGTGGAAAGACTTCACTGCAGACATTCAGAGTTCTTGCATCTCTCTCTAAAAGCCATAGTCCAGTTACCCATCTTTTTCACACACCTGTTTCCTTTGTGACTTGGAGAATCTGATTAGCTTCATGTTTTTCTCTCCTGCCCCTTTCCCTCCCAGAAGGCAGTCTGCCACAGACTGTCTGTATGCTCCAAACCCTGTCTCCGTCTCCCAGAACCAGCTACGTTTTCCTTCTCCCGGTACAATGGTCAGAAGACTTCCTTTGGTCAAAGTGTGCTCCTTTCAGTCCCCTGAACTCATAACATCCATGTTTTCAAAAGCTACTTCCTGCTCTTTGATCCCTCTTTTTTGCTGGGATTTTTCCATGACACATCCCAGCTCTCACAGACCTCTGGGTGCAAGGGCAGCCATACATTTCTTCTATTTAAATAGAAGACTATTAATGTCAGTGACTCAGATTTTTTCCCTTTCCAGGAAGTTATATGACATCAGCTGTGGTAACAAATTACTGATTCACTATAACTTTAATCATTCTATGATACAGCAATTTTATAACCTTATCCAGCATTCATAAATTCCAGATAAATGGATTTTTCCTACCTGTCATTCTTAGTTATTTAAGACAGGCTTTGGCCTCACATAAGCTTATGGAATTGTTTAATACAGGCCTAAATACAAACATGACTACTGCCTAGAAATATGAGGAAATTATACTGTATGTGCCAAAATGTGAAGCCTAGAATATATGAGAAAGAGCACAATATATGATGCCAGTGCTTTGCATTTGGCATCATTTATAAAGGTCCAAGGAGGAGGCTTACACAACCATTTCACTTGGCGGTTGCTAGCAATGGTGTAAATGATTCAACATCAATGGTACAGGGTCCAGCCCAGAATTTTCTTCTGCCATATGTGCTGTGTCAACATGATGAATGCTTCACAGAAAGCAAAAATGATAACAAAGAAAAGTCATGTTGATGTCTGCTGTAGAAAACAAGTTGCTTAAAGACATTTTTTTAGTTTCTTCCATTTCATTTCCCAGGTAAAGGATGGAAGTGTGGAGATTTGTTTGTAGAAACATAAACAAATAGCATCAAAAATTATGAGGTGAAGCTGACCAATAACTCACCTGTAACAAAATGACATGTAAACAGATGCCATTCCATGGGAGTTTCTTTCTCTCTGGTAGATTGACAGCCTTTTATGACTCAAGAGGCATTCATACATCATGAGACTAAACTGAACTATTATTTTTCCAGTGGGAAAAGCTGACACAAAGGAACTCACTTGTACAAACCCTTTAGCAAATCAATGAAAGAACAGGAGTAGACTCCCAAGGTTTACCCAGCATGGCAGCAGAACGTCTGGTTCAGCTTGCCATGAAGTGGAGTGCTGCAGGTATCGAAAGTGCTAGAAGTTAAGGTGCTAGGGCTCTGCAGGGCTCTTCTAACACTTAAGGGAAGAAGCTGGGTATTTAAGGAACAGAAAAATAACCTGTGGGGAAAAAGAGAAGACAACAGGGGATGCGTTAGACAGATGTATTATTTGTTGTATACAAATGTTTTCAACCCAAAACTCAGATATCCTGGGAAAGTGATGGTTTCTAGGTGAGAAGATTTATTTGTAAGTGTCTTAGCTTTGCCTGAGACCACAGGGTTGGGGTGTGGAACAGAAAGGATCACGTGAGAGCAGGGACAGACTTCATCTTTTTCCTTACTGCAGATAAGCATTGTGAGATCTGACCTTTGTTATGAGGGGATATCCCTACACAGGTAGACCAACACTTTTCCTTTGATAAATTCTTATGTCACTGAGTTTTGCCGGGTTTTTTTCTTGAGCCAAGTTTAGCAAAGGAACGTGTCTGCTTTTTCACTAGACTGCCTCTATGTACAGGCTTGTGCTGACAGCATGAACAAATATCTGGGAAGTATGGGCCAGTGAACGTGGGCTGATGCAAAGTAACAGGCTTTTTCATTTTTGCTGCTGGTTGAATGTAAATGAAGACTTGCATTCACTGTGGTTAAAAGAGAATTTAGGGTTACTGTGGTTTTCTTTCAGTTATTCACATGGCGTATTTTTCAGTCACACTGTTCTTTCACTCAGGGGGGAGACCTCATCCATTATTGTGATGTCCTCAGGTGAAATACAGAGCCACTTCAAGGCTGCTCTAATTGACATAGCTGCTTCTGATCATTTTCTGTTATCCCCAGGCTATAAAGAATACTGTATTACAGTACAACACAGGACACTCCCAAGAAACTTTGACCAGGCCCTCATCCAGTCTTAAGCAGTAGACAGTTCTTAAAGCAGGCAGGCAGGTATAGACCTCTTGCCTGTTGCTCTAGGAAAGTTTTCTATGTGGGTGTTTGCACTCCAGAGCTTCTGTGTGCTGCTACTTCAGTCCAACAGAGCTCTGTGGGCACTGAAAAGAAAACCTTTGGAATAGACTCACACCAGACACTCAACTTCTCTATACTTCAGCCTTCCCAGCTCCTCACGAAACTAATAATACCTGCCCAGCTTCTTCCTGAGTGACAGATACGGATCTGGCATTCATGTTTGCACAGCCATTGGAGATCCCTGGATAAGTACATTAGAGGTGTCATTACTATTTATATATTTACTTATTTGCATGATTTATCACTGTGGTATCTAGGCACTCCTGGCCCATTTAAGAAAAGATTGGAAAAGATGCCCTGCTCAAGTCCACTTCCCCTGCTACTGCAAATATATATATAATTTCTGTCATGAACTGACAGACCTCTAACTCGTATTCAGTATTCTTCCCCCTCTTACTTCCATAGAAAAGCTGTTGCAGGCTATCACTCTCCACAGGACAAAAAAAAAAAAAAATATCCCGATTTCCAACCAAAACATATTTGCGACCCATTTAGAGCTTGACTGCTTTTGTGCACACTTCACCTTTAACTTACATAGTTCTTGTCTCTCCTCAGGTTTAAGTCACCCAAGGTATTTATGCAAAGTGATCCTATCTGCTCAGTCTTTGTTTTGCAAAGATTTACAGGTTGTGCGTTTTCTTTATCTCCCTTTAAAGTCTTCTCGGCAGGCATGCTAGTCGCAGTTCAGCTGTATTTGAACGTGAGAGACCAGCACCGCATGACCGAACCAGAGCTGCACGCGGCATCTCAGCCACCGTCCCCTGCAAGCGCTTATCTACTGTGGCGTGTCATACTGGAATCGCCTCGGGTCCCATTGCCTTTTTTCGCCGCGGCATCAGTGGCAGCGCCTCAGAGGCCGAATCCTTCCTTCTTGGTCGCTTCCAAAGTGATGATGCCCCGGTTTAAAGCCGAAACTGATCGTTCATCCCTACACGTGCGGACGTGGGCGTATCCCATCTCTCTGAGCTGGGTCTCCGCAGAGCACCGTGCCGTCCTGCGCGGAGCTCACCGCCCGGCTCCGCGCCCTGCGCCCATTGCGCCTGCCGGCTCCGAGCGCCTCGGCCCGGCCCCCCGCCCCCCGCCCCCCGCAGGCGAGGCGAAGGCAGCGGCCGGGCCGGGCCGAGGGGTGGCCGGCAGCCGGGTCCCGGCGGGCCGGTCAGCGCCCCCCGCGGCGGCTCAGCTCGGGCGGCTGCCGGCGCTCACGTAGGCCGGGGGCGGGGCGGCGGCCCCAGGAAGCGCCGGCCGCGGCCGCACGTAGCGGGGCCGCCGGCCGCGCCGCGCCCGTCACGTCGGCCGGGCCGGGCCGGGCCTCTGGCAGCGCCGGGGGGGACGCGCTGAGCGGCCCCCGCCGCCGCGCCGGCTGCCCGCGCCCTCCGCCCTCCCCCTCAGCTGCCGGCGCGCCCCGGCTCTGCCCGTCCCACAGCAGCGGGGCTGCGCCGTCCGACCACCCCCCGCAGTCCCCGCGGTAAAGAAGAACGGGCCTTCACTCTTCACCGGGAAACCGGAGTCGTGGCTGAAAAGACTCTGCTTACTCTTCCCGGTACCCTTAGGAAACGCACAGAACTTGCACGTCGGAACAGCTGATTCTCACCCAGAAGGTCCTACACCCAGCGCAGGGAGGAGTTCTGGGCAGGGTAAAGCCCATTTCTAATGTGTCCTAGTATAAAAAATAGGTTCCAAAGTGGTTTTTGTATCAGATGGGTTTAGTAACCAGCCGTTACGTGAGTTTTATACACAGGTATCTGCCTAGACCAAGCCAGCTCTCAAAAAAAGTGGCACCTGGAAAATATGAAATCATTTAACTTGCAATGGTGAAAAGTATTTAAAAATGATTGCCAGTTATTTTTCTGGCTTTGTTATCCTTATATCCCATAGCGATTGCTTCACCTCGTAGGCGTTCTAATGAAAGCTGTTTCAATGCACATTTTATGGTTATGCATAACTTCTGTATGCTGAACAGCATGTCATTTCCTCTTTTCTTATAGCATCATCATGCCTGTCACCCTAAATCTGCTGCTTAATTCTTTCCTGTCCACATGGCACTGCTCCTTCTTTTAATTTCTTCTCTCCTTTATTGCAGCAGCTTTCATCCACTTTTCCTGTTACTACACACACTTCCACTACACATGCCAGCACCTGCCTTTCAGCTCATTTCATTGCCAGAAAAGTGAATTAACAATGGAGGAGTCTCAAGCCGGTTTCCTGGCCTGAAAGGAATCCTTAATAACATGTGTAGGACCTGACTCTTGGGTCTGCTTCAGCTGCCATCGCTCTGCAGCTATAAAAGTTGGATAGTTAACAGGGCTCCCTAAAAAAAAGGTGCTCTATTGAGGGGAGATAATCAACCCTTATTCACCCACAAAGGTGATATCCTTTAGAGTAAGGAAGTAGACAGGAGACAGTTCCACAAAGGCCACTGGCTCAGTGAAGCAGATTAATTTTAAGAAGATAGAAAGCTGCTCTGAACCATGCCAGGGACCAGACTAGATCCTTTCTGCCACCAGGATTTGAAGAATATAGGAAGGCACAGAATGACCTGTGCCTAACCCTGGTCCCACAACTGCTGTTTATTGCAACATCGAAGTTTAGACTTTAATGGATCGGTATTGCAGATATAGTCATCTTGGAGCTCAGTCTAAATGGCTGGACAGTGTTCTGTGTTTGGAAAAAAATCATACAACTGTCACAGTTCACCATTCCTTCCTTTAGGACTCCAGGAAGACTTGTTTGGAGAGACTAAATTGGTTAGTTTCTGGTTTTCTGCAGTGGCAATCATATTACAGGTTCTGAATTTTGCTTTCAGTTAACAATCTTCTTGCCTCTGAGTTGCCAGGGTACTTATAGAAATCTGTTGGTTTAAGTCTGGTCAGGTCTTCCCAATCTTTTACCCCGCAAAGAGAAGGGAAGTAGACTCTGTACCTTTCACCAGACAAGAGGTTCTTCTAATAGCCAGGGTATTTGTTTTGTAACAGGCAGGTGTCTGTCCAGAAACAAATGTGGCTTTCTATTATGGCAAAATGTTTAGGCTTTTGTCAGTGTCTTTACTGTGTCCCCAAAAATCTGTAGTCTTGAAAATAGCTAAGAATCCTTGCTGCTGCATGCTGCTTGGTGCAAGATGCTTATTACACCAATAATGTGGTTATTGTCTGCACCAAGAAGCATATGCACGTGTGGAACTTTGCACAGGATAGGTCTGATCACAGTTTCCGTGTAAGAACATTTTTTTTTCAGTGAGACAAGACAAATCCTCATTAGTGGCATTGTTCCATGAGAAGTCTGTGTGACAATATGTTCATAAAAAAGACTAAAATGGAGATAAAGCCACAGACCATACTAACATATAGCAGCATATCTCTTCCATTTTTAACCAGTGGTAGAGCTCTCTCACTGCTGTCCACAGTCCTCTAGATCAGCTAGAGTAACTTCTTATGCCTGGTAAGAAATCCTTTCAGGACCCAAATCTTCTACACAATTAGGAATCTTCTTTATGGCTTTCTGTTGAAATTAAGATTATTCTCTCAGTAAAGCAAATAATCAGTTTGGGTTTGATTGAACCTGTGTAGGGAGACCAGAATCTGTCAAGGAAACCATTCCTCTTTCTTCTAGGATTTTAAGAGATCTGCAGATTATGAAATATTTGTCTTTATCCTCACATCCCCAGGAAAGAGGTATTTTAGTAGACAATGAACAGCTGGATGGACCAGAAAGTCATGGAGGGAGTGGAAAGAGAGAGCAATCACAATTGTCATCAAAATTTAAAAGGAAGTGGATGCACACAAGTCTGTGGGATTAGATGGGTTACACCCAAGGGTGCTGAAAGAGTTGGCAGATGTGCTTGTCAAGCTGCTTTCCATGATTTACCTGAAGCCATGGCTAACTGGGGAGGTCCCATTGGACTGGAGGGTGGCAAATGTAACACCCATCTACCAGAGAGTCAGAAAGGAGTATCCGGGAAACTACAGACCTGTCAGTCTGACCTTGGTACCAGGGAAGGTCATGGAACAGGTCACTCGAGTGCCATTACAAGTCATATAATGGACAATCAGATGATCAGACCCAGTCAGCATGGGTTTATGAAAGGCAGATCCTGCCTGACAAACCTGATCTCCTTCTATGACATGACCTGACTATTGGACGAGGGAAAAGCTGTGGATATTGTCTATTTGGATTTTCAAAAGGCATTTGACACAGTTCGCCATAAAATTCTCACAGAAAAACTGGCTGCCCATGGCCTGGATGACCATTCGGTCTGCTGGATCAAGCACTGGCTGGATGGACGGTCCCAGAGAGTGGTGCTCAGTGGAGTTAAAACCAGCTGACGGCCAGTCACAAGTGGTGTTCCTCAGGGCTTGGTGTTGGGACCATTTCTGTTCAACATCTTTATTGATGATCTTGATAAAGACATAGAGTGTATCATTAGTAACTTTGCAGATGACACCAAGTTAAGCGGGAGTGTGGATCTGCATGAAGATAGGAAGGCTCTACATAGTGACTTGGATAGATTGGATCGGTGGGCTAATGTCAATGAGATGAGCTTCAACAAGGTCAAGTGCCAGGTCCTGCCCTTGGGCCACAACAACCCCCTGCATGGCTACAGGCTTGGGGAGGTGTGGCTGGAGAGCTGTCTGGAAGAGAAGGATCTGGGGGCTCTAATTGACAAGCAGCTGAACATGAGCCGGCAGTGTGCCCGGGTGGCCAAGAAAGCCAACGGCATCCTGGCTTGTATTAGAAATAGTGTGACCAGAAGAAGTAGGGAGGTGACAGTCCCCCTGTACTCTGCACTGGTGAGGCCACACCTGGAGTATTGTGTCCAGTTTTGGGCACCTCAATACGAGAGATATATCGAGGTGCTGGAGCGAATGCAGAGGAGGGCAACGAAATTGGTGAAGTGAAAGGACATTGTAGGGAGGTTGGTGCTGGTCTCTTCTCACAGGTAATTAGTGATAGAACAAGAGGGAAATGTGTTTAAGGGTTGTTTAGATGAGATGCTGGGGGATATGGTGTAGGGGAGAACTTTTAGAGTAGGGCTGATGGTTGGACTCCATGATCCCAAGGGTCTTTTCCAACCTGAATAGTTCTGTGATTCTGTGAAATTGTAGAGATCCTACAAGCCACAAAGACTCCCACAAGGGAAGTGACAGAGGCAGGTGAAGGTGCAAGGGGATGATACACTTGAACAGTGGGTATCTAGGTTTTGCCTTGCAATAGCAAATTAGTGGACTGGAACTGCAGCATATCAGTAACATTCCTCTTCCTGAAGAATGCCATCCAACCAGCAATGTGGATGTGAAGTCTTTTTCTTCTGCATCAATCTCTAAATCAGCCATAACGTTCCTAATTCACATTCAAGCTGCTGTAAGAGTTCTTCCTCTTTATTAGTGTGTGTGTCCAGCTGATAGTCCAGACTTGCATGGGTGATCAAGTTTAATAAAAAAGAACCAGTCAAGAACATTTTCAGGATTTATGACTGGTCCTATATACTAAATTGAGTTTGGGAGTGGGGAATGAGATATGTTTCTTCTTTTTGCTCGTTCGTTTTGAGCCAAAGTCTAAGCTTGCATAAGGTTTACAGTAGTGCCAATCTGAGGCTCACAGAAAACTTTTAAAAATTAGCAGTATGATTTATGACTGGAGAGAGGTATGAATATTCTCTTTCTGAATGGTTTCTAGGTTCACAGTGGGGCTTTTGTCTAGTGCAGGCTAAATTAGAAAGATGAGACTAGAACTGACTTCCTTAGTTTTGTTCTCAGCTGCTGTAGGCAGCCGTGCGATGTTGTCCCTTTTATACACTTCATTTGGCTCTAATCAGTATAAAAAATAATGAATAGTGTCTCAGTGAACTGGTTCTGCTCCCAGAATAACCTCTTGCTGTGCTCTGATGATCCCAGTAGTGCATTAGGGCTTTACCTGAGAACTTCAGTCTTCCTTTAAACAGATCTTTCTTAGTATTTTCTTCCCTGATCTATTCTTTGCTCCCCTGATCTTCTGTTAATTCCTCCTTGTTTTGCATAATGATTGCTTTTTTTTTTTTTTTCTCCGCTGCTTAGCAATCATCTAGAATCAAGGAGTCTGACTGAAATCTCTTTAATGTAGAGTCTAAGTGGTCAGTGAGCACAGCATAAGGTTGTGCCATCATTTGTTAAAAGTAATGGTCTTCTCTTTCCTTGGTGGTGGTTTACTTTAGGACTAATACCTGGAAAAGAAATCGGAATTATGGAGAGAGAAATGTACTATGTAAGATATTCCTGGCAATAGCTGTTATATTCTAGAATAACCTCCCATGGTAAAGTCAGATCCTTCTTGCTCAGAGGGAAACTGAGCACCACGCAGCTGCTAACTTCCCCCTCCCCACAAGTGCTGAGATGGAGAAAATAAAGCAAAAGGCTCAGGAATCGAGATAAGGATAAGGAGGAACAAGTCACCCATTATGGTCATGTGAGAAAAACAGACTCATCAGGGGAAGAAAAAAAGATCATAAATTTAATATACACACTAACAACACCACCACTTACCAGAGTAGGACAGTAAGAAGCATTACCGCATCTTTAAAACACCTTCCCCCTCACCCCTCCCCTCTTCTCTGGCTGAGCTTTGTCCCAATATCTCTGCCTCCTCCCCACAGCAGCACAGGGGCCAGGGAGTGGTCAGTCCTGCTGCTTTTTTCACCTCAGAACAGGAGGACAATGACTTCTGGCATTCCGCTCTTGTTCCAGCATGGTCCCTCTCTCACAGCAAACAGTCCTGCACAAGCCAACTCTGACATGAGTCCCTCCTGTGCCACAGCGTTTTCCAGGCTGCTCTGGCATGGGCCACCCCTGCGTGTTACAGTCCTCCCAGTGCCAGACTACAACAGCAGGGGCTTATAACCACAGAGTCCTGGACTTTCTGGGCACAGTCACCTGCTCCAACATGGAGCCCCCCACAGACTGCAGGTGTTCATCTGCTCCACTGTAGACCCCCATGGGTGGCAGAGGGGGCAGCCCTGCCATCTCACCACAGGATACAGAGGGACTCTGCTCCGGCATACCTCCCCTCATTCTCCTCCTTCCTTCCACTGACCTCGGTGTTTGCACAGATGTTCTTGTCGCAACTTGTCCTCACAATTCTTCTTCTTCCTCCCAGGTTCCCCTTCTTAAATACGGTATTGCAGAGACATGGACACCATTGCTAATTGGCCCAACTTTGGTGCAGAGGAAGGTCTGACTTGAAGCTGGGGGAGCTTTGAGAAGCTTCACAGGGGCCACCACTGTAGCCCCCTCCCCACTACCAAAATCCGCCACCACTCACTCAAATTCAGGACATCATTGGGATATTTAGGATGGCATTGCACATAGCATTGGAGAAGACAGTTTGTGAGCTCCCAAGAAGCTGACGTAATATTGTAGTACATATTTGCTTCATCCATTCTTATACCATACTCAATTAGTTAAATGATTTTTTTGATAGAGGAAACAGTGAAATAATTTACAGGACTGATAGGGCATCAGGAGGACAGACTTTCTCCAAAAGTGAAATACTGGAAAAAACCACCAATGGCTCATACCACACAGCTAATTCTTCTGCCTTTCATCCTTACATCTGAACAGTGTGAATTGCAGTCAGGAATTTCAGTGAAGGCTGATATGGGAGAGAAAGAGCTAATAGCAACCAAATAATTCCAGAGATTTTTAATTAGATACAATAGAGTCGGTACAATAACAAACAGCTGATGCTTCTCAATGAAAAAGAACAGCAGTTCTTTTCCTATGTAGCTAAGGAGCGTGATGATGAAGCAGCACAAAAACAAAGCAATCTGGTCTTGGGGCACATAGATGTCCTGTAATGTTTCAATAGCCTATAGGAAAACCAGCAAAAATAGATGATACACAGAAGAGGATTTAATCAGGAGGTGATATCCAATGTATTCTTTCTGCCTTTCCCAGCACTGCTCATACAGTGGTAGACAGTTGGCCTCCCATCTGAATTACAGTCTGATCCAGCCATTAATATTTCAAGGTCAAGCCCTTGGCACCGACACTCGTCATGATCTACTGAAAACCACTAGAACTGCATGGGAGAGTGCCAGTGAATTGCAGACTGATGGCATTGCTTAGTTAGGCAAACCATTCAGCTAGTGTTTGAAGGTGTACACTAAAATTTCTTTGAATACCTGAATATTCTGGCACTGAATGCTGCCTTTCTTATGCTTGAAACTATTTTTCTGCTCTAGTGGCATAGGCTGGAACAGCAATATTCTGGACATTTTTATATCAGCTGTAGAATTTTTCTTCAAATCCCAGATGATGAGTCAAAAAAATATAGAGTTTATAGGAACTTGCATGTAAAGCCACTTGAGGTCATTGCTGCTGCTCATTTTTTACTTCTTTGGAGACTCATTCTTGGTTCATAGACCATTCACCCAAAAGAGACTTCTGGGACTTCCATTCAGCACACTGCTGCAAGACTGAAATGCTGCTCCATTTAACTAGTGTAAGAACAATGTCATGCTGTGTATTAGGCAGCTGCTTTAAAATCTACCATGGGAGCTAGGAATCCAGCATGAGATCCCTGGTGTCACTGCAGAATTTATTCTGATTCATGTGAGAATTGAACTAGACTAGTGTTACGTTTTTCCTTTGTGGTCTTTGTCACTGGTAGAATACAAGTGTTCATGAAATATATGATATCACATAAATTCCATACTACTACATATTCAAACTATTTCACAATGCTACTTTATGGATTCATTTTCCTGTTTTCATACTGACTCATCCACAGAGGTATTGCATGACCTCCAAAGACTTCCTGGAACTGATGTCAACTGCCTAATCGTGTATAGAATAAAGTTATCAGCTGTTCTCTTACTTAAAGTTATAACTCTACTTTCTAAAGTATCTCTAAATCTGTGCTATTGGAAGAAAGAGAGGCCATGGACATTCTTGTACACCTCTTCATCAGAGGTGTCATAGTAGATTTCTTAGCACCACCTGCTCCACTTTGCTCTCAATAGGTTAACTGTTAACAAACTGCCACTTTCTTTAGACAACCAGAGCATTTTTTTGCAGTCAGTGGCTTGGATCTGCAGTCAGCAGTCTGAATAACTGAAGACTCATTTCAGAGCTAGCTGAGTTTCCCCACAGCTGTACTGCCATCTGGCCTGTTTCTTTTACATCATGCTCCATGTCTCATTATTCTTTTCCTATGAGCTGTCCTTGTGTCTATTAATCATCACAACTGCTTGTTTTCCCTTGCCTGGGATTTGGTCCTCTAATCTCCTCTTCAGTTTCTTCAGAATTTATTCAGTCATAGAGTATTTTTGAGCTGACTGATGAGTATTCCCTTGCCTCAGAAAAAAAATGTGACCTCTCTAATATAGGTTCTGACTTCAGCTGTGCCATGCTTATATTCCCCTCCAACCAAAGAAATTTGGGGCTATACACTCCAGGCAAGCATTTACAGCAAAGAATTCTGGAAAGATGAGTGGCTGTTTGTAAACACTCCAGAGGGAATGTGGGCTGTGGGCCTCTGCTCCTCCTTGCAGAGTGTATTGCAGTATCTTCAAGGTTATCACACAACAAGTTAGCTAGAAAGGAAACTACAGAAGATTTTTGTGCAGTGAAGCTGTCTGTTGGAGGACACTGATGAGACAGCAGGCATCTGGGAAGAGTAGCAGTTTTGGGTGAGGAAGGGAAAGTTCCTTGAGTCAAATCTCAGAGCTGAAGATTGTGATGGGTAACAGGAAGCTTTCTCCAGCTCTGCTGGGCTAGAGGGAAAAGAGAGTCACTGCTTGTCAGGAGAAAGTCATGCTGAGGAGTGACAGAGGAGCTTCTGCTGGTTTCTCTGCCACCTTGTCTTTTATCCATTCTGTTACTGATAAGGATATCTAAACTGAAGACCCAGATTCCTGACATCAGGATGGAAAAGGCAGAGGGGTCACAGTGAATGAAACTGAGAATGAGAGAGAAGTCAAATTTGCCATCAGTACAAATCTATTGAATGGTTTTATGCAGTGTATAGATTTAACCCAAGGCCTTCCCTTTACCACCCTAGTGCAGCAGGAACCAGCCATACAGAAACCAGAGTAATTAATATGTCTACCTTCTAAATATGAGAAAATTTTAGCTTATTAATGCTCCAGCATATTTTAATGCTGTTCCCATGTATTTTACATTCTTACATTGTGGTTTTTGCATTTTTCTGAATATTTTATCATCTCTTAGCTGCATGGAGTAGAGCTTGTCAATGTTAACTAGTTTATTGACAAACTTAATTATCAATTTAAGAAGTTCTTGTCCCTTCCCTTGCTTGAAATGTCTTCCTCTGTCATCTGTGCTAATTGCCAAACCAGCAATGTGGGACTGAGCTCTAAGTGATGGTACAAACATCTGGTATGATGACTATGGCATGCTTACCTTTCTTTTCTTAAATCAAAGGTCACTTGTGCTTATAAGCTGAAAAAAAGCTAGAGAAAGTGAGACTGTTTTCTCTCCCACCTATTTTTTTGAAGCTTATCTCACTTCTAAGTCCTGTTGTATTGCATGGACTGTTCTGCTTTGGACATTCTGTCTTCCAGGCCCTGTATCCTCATGACTAAACCTCCAAAGTCTTTCTCATTGTTTTCAGAAGAGAACAATTTCATATTGACTATAACTGGAGCTATCTAGTTAGAGCTACATATAACGTTTTAAAGAAAGGTCTGTTGGGTACTTTCAAAGTGATGTCAGTTGAGTTAAGCTGGTGGATGTTGTCTGAAGATCTGTTTATTTAGCAAGTAAGCTCAGGAAACCTGGACAAGAGCTTTCATTAAAAGAAGATCAAACAGAAAAGGTAAACTCTCTCTGTCACAGGTGTTAAATTCTGTTGTAGTTCAAAGTCTATATAAAAAAGAACGAGTAAACATGAAACCAGACAGTATTACTCTTACTGTTGAGATACAAAGTTAGATACAAAATCAGAGAAACTAATGCTGGGCTCATAAATAGTAGCTTCTGCCTCTCAAACCTCTCCTTCTCCCTGCAGAAGACTCTGTGAAGTCTGCCCAAGGTCGGCTCAGCGTCCTGGGTCCAAGCCCAGTGCCAGGTGCAGGGAACAGCTGTGCCCACCTCACTGGCCACTGTGCTGCCCTTGCCACTGGCCCACTGCACCAGGGTTGTCCCTGAGGAGTTGTGGAGCCCTTTGTCTCTCCAACCTGCAAAACGGAATAATGTTGTTTCCTTAATATATGCAGTCTGGAGTAGAGCCAGGTCAGGATGCAGTCTACTGAGACATGATTTAAAGCCGTGCTTACTAAGCCACCTTTCCTATTTTCTCTCCTTCCTGCCTTCTGCTTCCTGGGTTCTGTGGTGGAGGAGATGCAGTTTTATCCATGTGGTTCTGCCTAGAGAGGGGTGTTAGATCACCCACCAATATACTCACAATTAACCAGAAGACCTGGAGAAGAAAAGATTTAAGAAGGAAATTGAAAAATGAGCTGTTGAAGTTTTGCTGAGTTCTGGTAGGGATTTTCATATCATGTCAGATTATCAGGAGCGTTATTCAGAGGTGTTTGTTAGTAGAATAACATGGACTGACATTGTCATTTTTGTATCACAGAAGATCTAATTATCATTGTGATGTTACCTTGTGGCAGTCTTTAAAGCCTTGAGAAAGAAGCTTATTTTTAAAGTAGTAAGATGATAAAAAGAAAGTAAGGTGGAGCTGGAGACATAAGCAAAAGACAAAGTAGAAAATTGTGGTAGTGTTTGGCATAGATGTGAGTGGCAAAAGGACTAAAGGCGACAGAGCTGGAAGAGTGGAGGTGGCAGTAGTCAAGCAACAAGATTATCAGCCCATCGACAAACACTTTGGCAGTCTCTCAGGCAAAACATGATGGTCTTTGCAAAGTGTGGAGGAAGGAGTGATAAGATTTACACAGAGCCAAGATATAAGGCAATCTGGGAGGGGGGATGAGGAAGGATGGTGCCCTGCTTGTGCTTAGTGAGTAGGAAGATTATGCTGTCATTCCTGATGAGAGGAGAAGGAGAGAGAAGGGAAAACGGGAAGAAGCTGGAGTCTCAGTCAGATTAAAATAACAGACCTGCATCAAACACTGAGGTGTTGTCACAGTTAGATAGATGGTGAATGTTTTTTAGTGAGTTTCACAAAGTGATGCTAAGGTATTGATTACTTCATGCCATTTCTCTTGTCCCTGTGAACTGAACAGCTAAGCACAAATGTACTTTTGAAATATCTGGTTATTCTGTCCCATCCTAGAGTCTCCATTTCTTATGAACAGTTTTAATCAAGAGAACAGAGAATGTCAAAAGAAGAAAAGATGAGCTGTGCTCCCTTTTGCAGAATATGAAGTGAAACAGACTTTGAGAACCAAACAAAGAGGAAGTAATTATGAAAACTGAGTCAGGAAAATATCTGACAGGCAGGCAGTTTTCTTTTGTAATAGACGCTGGACAAAAAGAAATCCTGGAGGAGCATGAGTTTGCACTGGTAAGTGCACAGAAGCAGATAGAAGGAACTGATGGGGGTGCTCACACTACTCAAAGCCTGTTGTTTTCCACACGGAAAGCTATAAAAGCTTGGACTTTGACAGATGTAGTTGTTGGATAATTTCATGGATGTCCAAAAGAAATACAGAAAAAAACTATTTAAAAGAGGAACAAAAATAGTGACAAAGCCATTTCAGAAGAGCAGTTGAAAGTACTCAGTAGCACCATCACCATGTACATATAACAGGAATGTGAATATAACCAGCAATCAGACTCACCATGAAGAAAGGGATAAGGAAACAATTGGTAGGTGCCAGCCATATTCATCATTATAAGATAAAAATGGTGTAAGGGCACAAAACCAGAAGGCTTGCAGTAGATGTGAGTTGCCTCATGCACAGGAATGTCATGCACATGAGAAAATATGGAAAATATGTATGGAGTGCAAAATGGTTTTCACTGTTTCACAAATACACCTCACAAGTATGCAGAAAAACATAAGATAGAGAGTGTGTATAACCAGAGAACAGTTCAAGGGATAGAATCTCAGCAACGGTGATACTGTCATATTTTTATCAAAATTTGTGGATTTCTTTTAATGGATGCAGAAGTAGTACCTTAGTAAGGCACAAATAAATTGGGATAGCATGTAAGGAAGCATGGCCCATTTTAAGACATTAACATAACTGGTATCAGCAAGACTCACAGGGTACAGAATATATCATACATATATATATACATATATACAGAATATTCCATATACCTGGGTATGCAAAGGTAAAAACACCAAAACTTAGGTTTCCATGTAATAAATGTGTGCTGGCAAAAAGCGTGCTACTGAAAGGCCTTGAGTCTGTAAAGCTGGTTGGGTCCCAATGACCAACCATGGCATCGTTCAGAGGATCATAGAGTGGAAGACATTTTTTGAACATTCCCTTAATATTTCTTGAAGTGTATCTCCTGTGACATTGCATCACTGAAATATCTAAATGCAGAGCCTGCCATGCATGCACTGAAATAATCATTGTTGAGGAAGAAACCTAAGGAAGTTTCAGCATCTGGCATATTTGAGAATGAACGAAAAGGTGGAAGAACCATTGCAGGGCAAAATAGGCCAACCCTTTTATCCATAGTTGAAGACTGTAGGCCAGACTTAATGGAATCAAATGAAATAAAAAGAGATCATTTATACTGTCAGTTTATTATAAGAAGCAGGTTCTAGAAAAGCCTGTGTGCGGGAGGTGTCCAGAACAGCAGACAGAAACAATCATGTGGCATTGCTGCTACCCACTCAGTTTGGATGACATTGGTTTGCACACTGTACGCAGCAGGTGTTAGATGCTCTGTGTAGATGACTGCTGTCCCAAGCTGAACAAAGAGTCTGTTTTCAGGACTCAGATGGAAAGCAGTGTTTCCAGGGAATATCTCATTGATCTCTCACCTACATTAGAGCTACGCTGGAATAAGAATGTGAAATCTTACCAGAACTGATGACATCCTTGTAGACATCAGATGAACTAGTAAGACATAGCTCCTGTAATATGGACAAAATTAGGACAATTACTTAAGTGAATCTCTGCCAAAATACACTGCCTTTGGTGGAAACCTTTCTCTTTACTTCAGTGGTCACTGGATCAGACTTTGACCTGCTGATTGCTTTTCTTCAAAGTAGTGTGTATCAGTCTTTGTAGAAGAATATCTTGGTATTCAAAAAACATTTGCAGTGCTTTTTAGAATGTCCAAAATATTCATTAGTGGATTGAGTCCAGGCAAGGAAAATATCAGTTGGAAAGAGGTAGTTTCAATTGACTTTGTGTGACAAACACAAAGAAAAACAAGGGACTGCAGATATCTCCCATTTTTAACAATTGAACTAATAAGTACTTATATGAAAATGTCATGAGTAACGATACAAGAAAGTCTAGATAAAATTTCTCAAAGTTTATATATATGAAGGTCATGTAATACTGTATTGGAAGAGCAAGAAAATGCCCCATAACCTTCACTATCTGAAGAGAATCTGATAAATTGCATGAAAGCATTTCAAAGAAGTTTCTACAGAATTCACTATGGAGAAAGAAGAATGTAACCTTTTGTGGGGGGAATGACCTGCTGTAACTGAATCATTCTCAAAAGATTAAAAATAAATCTTATTTGCCTCTCCACCATGTGTTATGTTTTTGACTGACAGTAAATTGCATAGGATTGCTAAATACAGCAGTGGTATTGTTTGGGGTTTTTTTAACTTTTTAAGAACTGAACTGAGTGTCAGCTCAGTTGTGGATCTCATTAGATGATCATGTGGCTAAAAACCCTAATAGATTCAGTTGTTCTGATTTCATTGTCCAGACCTCCATAGACTTTCTCTTCAGCTTGGACAAGCTGTCAACCCTAACAACCCACAAAAATCTATTGAATTCTGAGAGCTTTGTGTCAGATGTTCATCTATTAAACACTGAGTTAATAGTATTTCTTCTTAATCTTGCCCATTAACTCTACAAGATCCATGGGTTTTGTCATCTTTAGCTGTACTGATGCAAACACCCCATTAAGGACTTTGGCACCTCCCTTTTTTTAACTAATGAGAGCCAAACACCTAAGCTGGTTATTTGCTCTTGAAAAATTATACTGACTAAACCTTCACATGATCATGGAGATGTCATTAGGTGCCCCAAAACTTTTAAAAACCTGCCCCCTAAATATCTGAGACAGATATATGAAGGACAAAACCCAGAGAGGGACATAGGAACTATAGCATTCAACAGTAACTCAGTGGAATTTATATGTTGCTGATTGGTACCCTGACACTTCAAGATAGCCATCTGAAAATGCTAAGGGGAGGAATAGACTTTTTCTTGTGTTTCTTCAGAGGTAGCTTTCTGCTCTTCCCTTAGGATTCACATTTGCTGGAGATGACGGCTTCAAGTGGTGACATTTTTCAGAAAATTGAAATGTAGAACTTGGATTTGTTTGAATCCTTCATCTGATCTGAAGTGGAGATATGAATTTAGATCTCCACATCTCTCCAAGTGAGCAGTCTAACCACTGGATTAGTAGATATTAGGATTGTCAAAGAGGGAGGCATCTCTTATGGCTCATTTTGTGCAAGATAAACAAAATACATAATAGGCCAGTGTCAACAGTATTTAGATTTTGGACGTTCTGTCAGGCAAGGGGGAGGGAGGACCTGAGGACCTGATGGTATAAGGCCTTGAACAGTCCTTGTCAAGGGATCACTTTGGTAACCTAATTTTCCTTATGCGGTAGGTAAAAACTCTGAAGTTATCCATCAAGTGAATTATTCTCAACAGTCTGAATATAATTTTTCCATTTTAATTTCTTTTTCTTCTGAATTTTTAACCTTCCTTCTTCAGGGCAGAATTCAGCATACTTTAATAAGCTGCCTCATCTACTTGAGCTTCCCAAGGAGGAGTATTTTGGCTTTGTCTGTGAATATGTTTACACTGTTGGCATATTCCATGATCTAATTTAAAACAGGCTTAAGAGTACTCTGAAGAGTATTTTCTGAAGGAAGGAGACATTAACAATATGCAGAAGCATTCAACAACTGATCTGAGTATGATACTTCCTTCTGTGTCCTGCCCAACCTTCCTTTTCCCATCCTTGCTTACTGATTTGTGGGCTGATTATTGACATAACTTTTCCATTTCCTTCTCAGACACCTTTTACATTTAGTTATCTTTGTTTGTTTGTTTGTTTCCGAATCCCACCACATCCTTGCCAGCTGTGTGTAATCTTCTGTGATCTTCATGCTTCAAAGATGTTTTCCAGATTGTTTTCAGGTCTTTCAGATTGTTTGGTAGTGAAAACTCTCTGATCAGCTTTGGCAAATGTTCATTTAAGACATATTTTTCCGTATATTATCCCAATGGGTTACCTACAGGTAAATCAAATTATCTAGTCACATTGCTTTTTCCCTTTTTTGGAAAATGTCAGACTGTACAGATGAAGACTGAAAGGTCTTTGACACTGATCATAGCAACAAGCTTATCTGAAGCTAACAGAGAACCCATTATCCATTCTCAAGAGTTGGCACAGGTTCCTTTCTCTTTGATAGGTATTTCCTTCTGAGCATCATTTCTTTTCTACTTCAACTTTCTTCAGATATTGACTGTGAAACAGCTGTGACTCTGCTTCAAAATCTCTTCCCTTATATTTTCTTTTTTATCCTGTTACAACTGCCAGTATAGAACCTGCTGGTCATATGCCAGTAGCTATTATATCTCTGATATGGATTGATTTGAAACCTTTAACCTCATAGCTGCTTTCTGAAAACTGAAGCCTAATCCTAACACATCATATGTCTATGATCTGAACTGGTATTTGTCACCAAATGATGCTAAAATCAAGAGCCATTATCGGTGCAAAAGATTTATTCTCATTCCCAGTTAGTTGATTTCTGAGGAATACCATGATTTACATAAGTGAAAGTGCATATCATTGATGGCCACAGTACTAATGATAAGAGACATTTTTCTAATATTTACAAATTAGTCTTTGGGTTCTCTGATTTTTCACAATAACATAAATGTATTTTCTTCTTCCCCATGGTAGGTGATTGAAAAATGTGAGATTTTCAAATCTGACTTATGAGACACTGAAGTTTATGGGTATGTTTGACTCCTTCCAGGAGAGAAAATGCATATACACAGAAAAAGACAGCCCTCTTTCATAGCCTAATGTATTTTTTCACTCCTACAAATTGGCATCTCAGCTTAGTATTCGAACCTGCAACACCCTCAAATCTCACACCTCTCTCTCCTTATTCACACATCAGTGACCCACATCCTCCCACATCCTGAGCCAGAAGTGCGGCTCCCAGCACGGGCTGAGTTCCTCCAGCAAGCGCTGCAAGTGAAGCAGCCAGTCAGCATGGAGCCACTGGCGCACACAGAAACAATCCATTATTAATTGGTGGGCTGTAGGTAACTCCCTTCATAGAGTGATGCTTAAAGCTCAGCTCAGCTAAATGCTTCCCCACACAAGAAGCTGGAAATTGCTCTTCCCACCTGAAAGTGACTATGAGCCCACGATCACAAGGGTCATTTGGCCCCTCTGGGCACCAGCTCCAGTGCTGGACCACTCTCACTGTGGAGAAGTTTTGCTAGTATATGATCAGAGTTTTCCTGACTGTGACCTGTACTCATTGCCTCTGTGTCTCCAAGAAGGATCTGGCTCAGTCTTTTTTACCACTGCCCATTAGGTAATTAATACAGCTGGTAGGTCCCCTCATAGACTTTTCTTCTGTAGGCTGAGCAAACCCAAGTCTCTTGTTCATATATTGCAGTTCCCTGATCATCTTAGGATGCCTCCACTGGACATCAGTTCGACAGTGTCTTTTGTGTACTGGGGAGCTCAGACTGGGTACAGTACTCCACATGTCATCTCAAAAGTGCTGAACAGAGAGAATAAGCACTTCCCTTGACCTGCTGTCTACACTCTTGCTAATGCAGCCTAGTATGCTGTTGACCCTCATCCCCCATTAAGGCATATTGCTGACTCACGTTCAACTTGTCTGCAAACACCAAATATCCTGTTCACCCGGTAAGTTGGTGACCATGCAGCCCAGTGCTGCAGCAGATGTTCTCGGCTCTCTCACTAAGACTGGTTTTTCTATTTCCTTTTTGTGCTCTAGATAAGATACTACTCCTTTAGCTTCCCCATTGGGGGTGGGGTGAGGAGGGTAAGTTGTGCCTGAGAGTAAGTTTATGAACTTCCCGCATCTAGTGATGCTGTTGCCTGGTTCTGGATACTGATAATATATTATGTTGTAGGTTCACACATGCACACAGACACAGAGCCCCTGACATACCCTTTTGAATGTAGAGTGCTTTTGCAGAAGGCTCAGTAATGGAGAAAAATCTCCTATAGGCTGTTCCTGCCCGGTTACATACCCACTCCAGAGCAGTCTAATTGCTATTTAACTGGAGACACAGAGCGTGAGACTACTGAGTGTGGCATGTGCTCCATCTCCCAGTACTAGAAATATTTGTAACTGTATTGGTGATAGACACTTCCCTGAAGTTTGTTACGTCTTTCTCTGTATAGCCCAGTCTCTTCATTCTGTTACATCTGGCTGTTCAAACGCATCGGCCATTCCTGGACTCACTCCAGAATAGTTTGCCAAGCCATTCTGTCAGAATGATACATTTTCTTTGCTGTTATTATGTTGCCACAGTCTGGCAGCAAGAATGACAACTACGGCAGGTCACTTCAGGGTGACACAGCACTTTTCTTCGTCATTATATAAGACTGCCATTCTGTATAATATTGTCTTTAAAACTGGGGGGTAAAGGAGGCTTGACTGTGTTATGATGATCAGCATTGTTCCCAAGTCATGCTGTACAGGCTATGATATGAGCTTCCCCTCTTCCCCTTCCTGCTATTGCATGATGTTGCTATTTGAAGAGATGGCTGCTTGGAGCAGCAGCAGAGAAGATGGAGAATGGGGCCAACTCCTTATCAGCTAGACACTTTCCAGTTAATGTTAGAAGAACAGCTGTTAGGTGCCTCAGAGAAGTGTTGAATGGAAAAGTCTGGGAGTTGCTTTTTGGGAAAAGGGTGTGCTTAAGCAGTTCCTCTAAAGATTTTAGCTGACAGAGAAACTGTAAGTATTTGCCTTCAGGGAACAGGAGGTGGATAGCCTGGATGATGAAGATGAGTCGTGCTGGTAGAAAACCTCAGCAGGAGTTATATTAAGGCTCAAATATGAAGACCTGGAACCAGCTGGGAAGGCTGGATGGATATCCTTGTGTTGCTTTTTAAGTTTCAGTAAGTACAAATTTCCCAAAGGGAAATGTTCTCTAGAACTTGTCTAACTTGCTGGGAGAATGTGAAAGGAGCTGAGAGACGTGGTGTTAGCAGGATTACACTCTGCCAAGAGGATGCGTGCCCTGGGATGGTGCAGTGCTGGCTTCCTCCCCATGCAATACACACAAATGCGGATTGAAGACAGAGACTGCCTTTCACATTAAGAGTGTCTATGTTCAGTTAATATTTCTTTGCTCTTTTGCTCCTCTCTGAGTCATCTATTGTTCTTTGTTCCTAGAGATTCTCCATGAGGGAGTTCAGTCTTGGTGATATTCATTTGCTTTGTTTTTCGGGAGCAATTGCCATTTAAAGCTATTTGTTAGCTTCTTTTCTTTATTCAGTCCATGTATTTCACTTGTTTCTTCTTTTGTATCTTTGTCCTGTAGGGATTTTCATGCCTTCTTTTTTGTCTTGCTTCTCTAAAACCCCAAGCGTCATCTCCCAAATTACTCTTTATATGTGTCCTGAATAATCAACTGCCACCCGCCAGACTAAGAAGGACTGTTATGCTTCCATTGCTCTTACTGTAATTGTACTTCCTTTTAGAGAAAAAAAAAAAAATCAGCTAGTGTAAATAAGTAATGTACTCTGTTTACAGAAGTAGAGCTGTGCCAGGAACAACTTGGTCTTTTAATGGAATCATTTGACCTTGGTTTATATGGTAATGTCCTGGGAGAAGGGACTCACCTACATATTTATATCAGGACAGACATATTATTAGTGTTCAGTAAAGTTAGTCATAAAGAAGAAAGCATCATCCCAAAAAGGTTATAGAAATGTCAGATGTGTGTTTAAAAAAAAAAAAAAAAAAAAACAAGAAAGGAAGAAATGTGGTCTTGATGGCTTGAGAACTGGATAACTATCTTTTTTTTGAGGAGGATTACTGATAACTGAGAAACATATTTCAAATGCTAATGTCATATTGAGAACCATTCTGACCACATAGTATGAGATGGAGCACGCTGAGTAACTAGGCTGACATTTAATGTGAGTGGTATTAGTGTGGGGGTACTTCCAAGTACAGCTGTCATCATGAGCTGGTTCCCAGGGTAGGAGGAGAATAAGAGCAGGTATCCAAATAAATCATGGTCTCAGCTCTGTGATTGTGTCTCAGGCTTGAGCACAGGTCTGATGATTGCTAACAGTGTGCGTGGTACCTCTCTGTTCTCGGAACACGGGACATGGTTTCTCAAATAGCTGTGTTTCCATCTCCTTCCTTTCTCAGTGTATATGCTAAGTTTTCTAAGCAGAGATATGGTACACTCTAATTTTAGAGACTCGTCTCATCTGAACAGATATTCTGAATATTCAAAAAAAAAGAGATTTGCCAGCTATTGAAAGTGCTCCTGTCCCTGCAATGAATGCAGTAAACTGTGGTTATAAAGAAGAAAGTAGAACTAGCTTGAATGTGAGATGCCACCCAACCAACAGCTACATAGGAAGAAATGACATTTTGTCAGTTGATTGTCATTCTCTGTAGGGATCCTATATTCCAACAGACAGGCAGTTGTAAAACTTATATAGGCATAAGCAATTGGAGAAACCATCTTCTATAGTGACGGCCCAAAGCCAACAAAAGAAAGACTGCATTCATCTTTCAGGACTGGCGTTTCCTTGGCTCGGACTCCATCAATGATCCAGAACATAGCAAGGGTGTTAGAACCTGAAGCAATTCACTTGGAAGTAAAACTTTCATGAATTCTTCAGTGATTGGTATGCTGACTGCAGCAAAACCAGCAGCAAAAGTAACTCAGGTTTTGCAAGTAATTTTATGTTTATTCTGATCTTATTTCTAATACCTGGAATAACTGCAGAAGTTTCTGTCAGGTGTTCAGAAAAGCCTGTTCCCATTTTAAATGTATTCATGGTTCTTAAAGGTCCTATACCAAAACCCAACCATCAACTCCTTACTGAAACCCTGGATACTGTTGAAGTACTGTATAATAATTTCTGCCTAAAAGCTGCATTTAAATACCATGACAGCAATACTGTGCTGTCTTGAATCTTGTGATGTCTAGTATACAATTTCAGGAAAATCAAACTGGTGGTGCTTTTGTGCTTGTTGTTGGTACTTGTTGGCTTTCTCTGCTTACTCAGAGAAGTCAGACACAACATGCACAGCCTCCCACTCACATCTTTCAACTATCTTTCAAGCTTAGACATCTTCACAGCATTGTTCTAATACCTGCCCTGGGAGAACCCAGGCTGCACTTTTTCACCAGAGCAAGTAGGGTTGGACACAGGCTCCAAGAAATTATCTTTGCTGGAGTACAGTTAGAATTTTAACAAGTACAGAGTAAAGTCTGAAATTAAGGAAGCTCCAAAATGTAGGCCTAATGAAACAGATCTGTTGGTGTTCCATGAAACACTGATATAAGAAGTTTCCTGGATGTGGGGAACTCAGTATTATTTGTCAGGTAAAAGAACACAACTTTATCTGTAGTGCGAAATATTCTAGGCCAAATTCTCAGATGATGAAAAATAGCAGAATGTCATGTCATGGCAGAAAATATGGTCTGTTAACCTATTCTAGATGATAATCTTGTCCCTGGAGGGTGTTCATATCATCATAAATTGCTGTAACACCCATATCCTTCAAACAAAACATCACTCAGAAAATTAATTTGCTCTAATGGGTCACAAAAATATTTGTGTTTCCTATTCTGTCATTCATGACCTACAAATATCATAATCACAAATGTCGATATGTATGTATGCATGTATGTTTGTATGTGGCAACTAAATCTCACAGGCAAATAGTTTTGCACTATTTTTACAAAATGGAAGAGCTTTTTTCTTGGTGCACAAAGAAATGAAACCATGATAAATCAGCCCATGAAAATGAAGTGTCCCAGTGCTGACACAGCAACAGATCCTGAGTTTATTAGTCAAGCTGGAGAAAAAGCAAAAGAATCCGTTTTACAGTAAAATTAGACTACTTTCTCTCAGTATAGCTTAAGTAGTATTATTGTTGTTATCCAGTATGTACAGCCCATGTGTTTTGTGCTTATCTTCAGGAAATTCAAATAGTGAATGATAGTGATCATCAAAATTCACTAAAAGGAACAGTGAAGCACAGTTAACTAGGATAATTTAAAATGGTTCTTTGAAATCGATCAAAAAACACAGAGAGGGAGCTTAGCCTTTAAAGAGCTTGGGAATGTTAGTGATCATAATTTTTCGGCCATTATATTTGACAAGGGTTATGTGTGTTTTAATTTCACTGAAACATGTACTCTTTCCTTGTATGTAAGTTTTGGCCTACCAGAAAAAGAGAAAATTGGCCATTTTTCTGGAATTTCTAAATGTTGACATCCTGGAAGACGTAGTGATGTTGCCACTATACACAGATTGACTGTCCAGTGCATGCACAAGACCTCCAGTGTGATCACAAGGTGAGAATGATAGTGCATGTGTTAGTTCTGGTATCTACTCAGGGTTTTCCTATGCATGCTGTTCTTTCTGGTATGAATAACTCTGTACCACAGCAACTTTATGTCAGTTTTCAAAAGGCAATGTATGCAGGAGAAATGCGATACTTGTTTCCTTTCTAAGATTTTTATCTTGTCTACTGCTGCACTATTTGGAAGGAGAAAATACAAGCAAAGAAGGATGGTTGCACAGATAAGGCATAAGACTAAAGATTAGGGGTGGATATGTCATTTGTTTTAGCCAGTAACTCATTGGCCCCTATGTAAAGAGGAAGTAACTCCTCTGACCATACCATTAATTCACAAATTAACACAAGTGCATAAAAATCTATAGCAATATTGTGTGTGCCAGAAAGAAGGTACTAATTTATTTCCTACGAGGTGTCTAAGGAAGACTACCTGACTACTTTGACAGCCTAAAAGCTGCAGTCTAAGGAACTATTTTGCCAGTCCTCTCGCATTTTTCCAAACAACAGCACTGTGATCTAGTGTATTGGAAGGTCATCTAACCTGAGGGGATTGAGACACTGATTAAGTGTCTACATACAACTCCATTGGATGACCTTCCCATTTATTAAATACTATGTAGGAACTTGCAGTGCCCAAGTACCCCACCTCTGAATTCTTTGCACCTGCTCACAATCCCTTATTACTAACATCCTGGTCTAAATTTGACCCCCAACACAGATGTCCATATGAGATGCACTAGGCTTTGTAGAGAAATTATTTTCAGATACTGAAATACATTCTGAAGAAAAACTTCCTACTCAGGCATGAATGTTCCTCACTCTCTAAATATGTATAGTTATCCCAACTGTTCTATACCCTACTGTGTCCTTGCAACTATGGAAAAATCATATCAAGAAAGAGATGAAAGTAAAATTTTTAAATATATGGCAATAACTGCAGCACAGATGACAGCAACAGTATACCTTCCTGCTGTGTGTTAACTTCAGCTCTGCTGGCAAAGTGACGGCAAGTTTGGAGAGAGTAGAGGAAAGCAAAACAGAGCAAAAGGGATCATCATTTGATAATGGAAGTAGCAGACTCCACTTCTGGGGTGCGTCAAGAAATGACATTAGCTTCCTCTTTGGTTTGAATGTGAAGGCAAATTTTTAAATACAGTAAATCAAGGACAAAAGCATGCGAGATTCTGAAAACTTCACAACTCTGAATACCTTGTAGTGAGCCTGGCTGCAAAAGACTTAAGGGTGTTTGCTACATGGAGAATAAATGATGTTGCAAGTACCTATTTACTGTAGGAGGTTTACTGTATATTTCATGCCTACCAAACAGTATCCTATGCCTCCCACTTGCCAATTAAGTCATTCAGCAAAACCAGATTGATCTCCTAACTGCACTACAATGTTTCATCCCTGGACAGAGATGAAAATCCTTTTTATCGTTCTTTAAGATTTATAGGGAAATACATTCATGAGGATGCCTTGAGACTGACTGAACAAATACATCATCAGTAAGCATTTAAGGCATTATGATACCTGCATTGTCCACCAGGAATTCAGGAAACTTAACTGCAATAAAAGCACAAAGACTGCCACAGCTCCATTTCAGTGTCTTCTTAGAAAATACACGTTACCATTGGAAGGCATAAGGTAAATAAGCAAGCACACATGTACACACAAATATCCTACATCCCTTCTTGCTCTTTTTCTGATTACTCAATAACTAGGACTTATGTTTAACTAGGTAACTGGATCATTTAGCACCAAAAGCAATTAAAAACTCCCTAATATTTTCAGTCAAAACTAATGATGGAATTCCGGAGCCCTGTGTATCATTCTGTCTTCAGTGTGCCTTGGGATTTTAAAATCCAGCTGTAAACTGAAAAAACACTTGATAAATGATGCAACAGGAAGTGGTCTCAGTAACTTCATTAGTCTTTCTTATCTTGACTGGACCTGTCATCCAGCTCTCCACGCAACACCTACCAAGCAAATATACTGACTTTGCAACAGTGTATATGATATATGGAAAAGGCAAAAAGCCGTTGAGGTTGCTATGTTTATTTACATGATATAATCTGCAATTGATAGATCCTTTTCTGAAAGGTGCTTTATACAGACTAGTAACTGTAGAAGAACTTTATCTCCCTACTCCTGAATAACAGAGAAGAAGAAAGTTTTCTTTAAGATTCTTAAAAGTCTTACATTACCTTACTACAGGGACATCCCTCACTGTATCACGAAGTCACTGTGATCTTGTGACCGTCCCTGTAAGGGATTCCAGTTTATAGATGGGAAACTGAAATGCTGGCATATCTACAGTAGGGAATAGAGGACAGTGCAGAAATTCCTGGGCTAATTACATCCATGAGATTCTGTGCAACACCTTGAAGAGAAACTATCCGGGAACATGGAAATGGGATAACTATTATCATGGTGCTTTATCTCATCCAGTAAACCTGCCTCCCAGAAAGAGCTAACTGGCTTAGGCACAGGGACATTCTGGGAGTCCACAAATTCTGGCAGAAAGCTTCACTGTAACATATAGATGTATCTGCAAAGGAGAAAACAGTGACCGAGTAGGATGGTCTGTGACAGAGGAAGAGGAAAGCTCAGTCCCCCTTGAAGAGCCTGGATACTGCCCTGGCAGTTGAACAAGGAATGTGACAGAGCGTGACCTTGCCAACAAAAAGCATCAGTTTGTTGTGGCAACAGGGCAGTTAAGAAGTCAGCCAAAGGCAGAATCTCTGCGGTCACTGTGTCCTGGCCTTTGAACTGGGGCAGCTGCTTTCACATTTTCCATATGGAAATCCTGTGAAGAGGACACTGTTGCCTTATATTTAGCCTGCTACCCACCCTGTCTTTGGACATTAGTTACTCACAGTAATCATCTTGCTTTACTTTCTTACCCTTCTGCTCCTCTTCCTCAAACTCAGTAACAAAAAAATTAATCGTCTTACTTGCCTAAGTCTTTTATCAGATATGAAATCCATGCCTTATATAACTTTTATAAAATGCAGCAACAACTATGAGCCTGGAAACAAGAGGTTGAACTCTTAGTTCACATGCTGAAATGTCTACTTAGCTCTAGTCAGTTAAAAGGATAGTGCTGACTTCTACCTGATGACTAGACATACCCTACAAGTTGTGATCTGACTATACTGGAGGCTGTAAGGAACTCCCCAGTCTAAGGTAGATTTTTAGTTGAGTATTATTTCCATGAAAGAAAAGCCATCCTTCTTGGAGCTGCAGAAGTATTTTGATTATGTTACATTTTAAACAAGTGTGATATACTATTTTTTACTTGCTAGGGGCCCCTAGCCAACTCCACAGGTTACTGTAAAAGCAATTGCTGACAAATTCTCATATTAAAAAGAATACAAGTGAGATTTTCAGAAGATCTACTTATAGACCTATATCCAGTGATTTTTATTTATTTTTTAATTCATATCTAGGAAAGGAACAGGATGGAATGTAAATGAGAATTAAGCCCCTAGCCACTTCTGTATAGGTTCCAGTATGCCCTATGTGTATGTACCTACCATTATTCTCAGTGTCACTCCTTTTCTTACATATGGGTCACCTGCTTCATTGTCAGCTCATAAAAACCCCCATTCTTTTCCTGAACATCCCTGGAGATGCTTAAACATCAGTGGAGGGCTCCCATGTTTGAGACAGGAATTCTGCCAAAGACGAGGAAATACAGGGAGATTTGGAAGAAATCAGTGATCTAGAGGGATCAGAATATTCGTTCCAAACACTATGGAAGGGCTTGAGGAAAATCAGAAAGTTATTCAACTTACTTCACAGGACGCCCAGAATAATGCTAAAAAGAAGCAGCAGCATGAAAAGATGGCAAGTGGAAAATACAGTTCTTCCAGATGTAAAACTACAATGCATCATGGATGATCAGCTAGGAAATTGAGTCTATAAAGGAAAGTGAGGATCGTGAGTCATTTGAGTTACGTTTCAGAGGTAAAGAACCTCAGTGGCTCCCATTTTCTTGGTTAACATAAAATTCACAGCATGTGAAATCCTTCCATTTAGTCAAAAGAGCCATAGTGTTTGGTTTGTGTCAACCGAGTCCTAATTAAACATTTTTAAAATTTTCTTTACACTTTCAAATCAGAAAATATGGTGGATATTTCATATTTTGTCAGACGACATTCAGTGGAAGATTTCTTTTCCAACTCTAAGAACAAACATTTAAAGGGAAGTAATGGATATTCTAGAACTAGTGTGTTGTTATACGAATGTATGAATAATCACTTGAACAAATATTCAGGTTGACTTAGATGAGCATATTCTATTTCCATCTATAGTCTTTAATACAAATTTATAATTCTTCTCTCCAATTTATGGCAGGGAGCCATCAGAGACATGACAACATCATATTTCATCTCAGAGAGTAAAACAGAGGGCATGGATGCTAAGTGTCATATGGCATATTTGGACATGAAGGGAGGAACCAGCACTTGCAGTTTGGAAGTATCCACCGATTCAGAGGAGCTGGAACAGCTCTGTGGCAAGCAGGTCACAGCAGCTGATACTGAGCTTGAGAGGGTGAGGTGGGATTTTGTGCTGGCTAAGCTGAAATATGAACATGAGAATAATGAAAAGCAAAGGCTTCATGAAGAAGAATGGAGCAGATTCATCAACAGGTAGTAAAAAGATCAGTAAGTAGGGAAAGGAAAAGGGTTGAACATAATGGAGACTGAAACATTTGCATTCTATGTTAAGCAATATGTAAGGTTTTATTCTTTTGCATGTTGAGTAGTAGTGTGACTCCTTTTAAAGTTAGACTTGACTAGGTGATCTTTACAGTTTGTACACATACTTAAGGAGAATGGAATATGAACTATGAACAGAATTCATTGCTGTAAAATATATTAAAGAACAGTTAACTCCCAAATTATGATGTAAGGATCCCAGAACATTTTTTTTACCTTATTCCCCCCCCCCCCCCCAAACCATCAGAGGAATTGTTCTGATTGCCACTTTGATCCATTTCCTGCTTCTACAGTGGCATCAATTACCTGGATTACACTTAGATGACTCAGATAACTCAGTGCATGAATCAATGAGTGGATGAAAGAATCTGCCTAAGTAATGCAAATTTTATAGACAGTCAGTTTTTGCAAGCCTGTTCTTTTACAGAAGTTGATGAAGTTAACATACATTCAGGCATAAGAGTCTGTTGTTGTCTGCTGTAGTCCAGCTCAGAAGAGACCATTCTATTTGGCAGAGTTTAACAAATGGAACAGCTGCAAGTCTTGGTTGTCTGGGCTCTTCCTGATCACAGTGGCTGTCTGTGGGCCTGACTCTCCTCCAATTCAATGCAGTTTGCCACTGGACAGAGAGAGTAAACAGCGTATCTGAATCTAAATCATCAGTGTTTTAGAGGTACTTCCCTGTTTGTCTTCTCTTGCATGTTCTGTACTCTAAATCAAGACAGGATAGAAGGATGTGTTTTACACGGTATTTGTAGCATTTGTGTTGTGGTTGTACATAGGAGCTCAGATCATGCACAAGAACGGCACTTGGCTAAGTACAATATAATCCCTGAAGTTTTCTATATGATTTTTTTTTTTTTTTCCATATAGCTAATCCATAGGCCTGGATAGGATCTCACAATTATGTGAAGTAAATGCAGTTCCAATGAAATCAATGAAGTTATATCAGCGAAAAAAATAGATGAGGTTCATGTCCAATATATATTTGGCTAAATGACTGACATGCATCTGGATTAACAAATTAACTACCAAATTTTTTATTAAACTAAGACCTGAAAGTTTGCCCATAAACATGTGTAAAGGTGTGAAAATGACCATGCAGTGAAAAAACATAGGCAACGGTTTGTGCCACAGATGTAGAGATGGATACACAAGAGCCTTACCATGGGCATGCACTTATCTCACATGAACTGCTTTGTGTACCTGCATGCTTGTTCCTTCAGTAAATATGAGGTCACATCTTCATTTCAGAGACAGAAAACCTAGCTCATATTATGGATATGGGTGGGAATGTGACACCTAGCACTTAACACAGAGTAGCTGATTTGCTCTCATTTCACATGCTGGCTTATCTCACAGCAACTTTTAATGAAGTAAGCGTGCCAGAGAACCAGGTGCGCTCAGAGAAGCGCATGGACTGGTCATGAGTGGAACATAATTGTGTGACATAATGCGTACTTTTTTTTTTTTTCCCACAGTTTAGTCAAGTACTCCAAGACATACTCCAGCCCCTGAACCAGTATCCCTTGTTCCTGTACTGCTTTACCGTTATTCATTTTATTTATACAGTGAAGTATCTGGTGTCCAAACCCATTACCTGTTCTGTCTTGCTGTTGTGCTCTTTTACATTCTCAAAAAGATTTTCCAGTATTACAAAAGTAAGAAAAAATTTTCTTTAAAAAGGCAGCATATTGTACTTTTTGCCCCTGGTTTTGCTGCTTTTTTATCTTTTCCTCATTACACCGATCATACATGCAGGATTTCAGCTATTGCTATATACACAGTAGCCTAATTATGGAAAACAAACTGATTTCCTCCAGAAAATTGTGACTGAATGACATCATTTGATTTCATGCTGTCTCGCCAACATGTTTGGCATCACTCAGGGGCATTCATCTATACAAATAAAGTTATATGCAATAAGAAATAATTTTGGAATATGTGCTTTCTATTTTATCTCACCTCCTTGGATTAACACAGTGACTTGGGTTTACCTATAATAAATCATTACAGAGAGGTTTCAGGGGTGGATTAATTAGCATGGAGGGAGGCGCTCAGGAGAATTTAGTATTCTGTTCTGTGTTCACTACCATGCGCTGGGCAGACATCTTGCTTTGCATTAGGGCTGTCTCTACCTCTGGGACAGAAGCATTCCCCTCCGTGGTGTGCCATTCTCTGTAGCTATGCAGTTACCATCAGCAACAGACCAGCAAGCACTGGCGAGCCCATATGTTCTTTATAGTTAAGGTATCATGATTTCTGAAGTATCCACACTGATAAGGAAGGGTATCAAATGTAGCCCCAATAAAAAGGCATTTTGTCTAGCAAGAATGTGACTCAACCCTTTTAATACTATTTCAGTCATGCAATAGAGGATGTTTCCAGCAGAAAAACAGTGAAGAGTCATCTACCATATGCAATGTCCGGTTAGAGTAAGTAAAATCTTGTCAACCTTCCAGTGTTGTTAGAATCAGAGCATAATTCACCCATACATCACCATGCACATGGCTGATTCTGTTTTATTTACGTAAGTCTTGTCTCAGTTTGAATTCTTTTTGCATTGTGTTCTTAACAGGAAAACAACCTAAAGAGTATTTGATAATCAGGCTAGACATGCAAAAAAATGTTCAGGTCAGGGTGAAATGGGTGTAGTCTAACCCGACTCAAGTCTGTATCCATGGTAAGTTTGACCTCAGTCAAGATGGTATTCTTTGGGCATGCCAGTGGTAATGTGATTACAAAACCAATGCTATGTACAAGGCTGGCTGAATCAAGGCAGTAGAGAAAAGAGTATCTCAGATCCAGGTGTAGTGACTGGGTAGTTGCCCAACAATGCAGAATGAGTGCAGAGTGCAGGTGCATTTCCACAGCCTCTGCGTTTCAGAAGCGGTGGAAGGTTAGAGGGTGGATCCACTTTAGATATAAGGAAAAATCTGCAGAAGATTGAAATAAATGATGACACTATCTTCCTGAATGGAAATTTAGCCAAGCAAAGTGAGGTTGTTTGCTACAGGTATGATCTACGTAAACAGATTTAGAAAACTAAATCAATCAAAAATAAGTATGTGCATAAAAGCTTTATCCCAGCTGCAGTTCCTCTTTTTTCCACCAAAAGTGACCATTAGCTGTTACTGAAATCCTAGGCCCCCTCACTGCTTTAGGATTTCTGTGGAATACAGTGATCTGACTTTTTTTATGACTGAAGAGTAAGACCTGTAAATAAGCTGCTTTCAAATCTGTGTTTTTCTTTCACTGAAATCATGTCACCCAAACAACTGAGAGAAGCCTGTCCTTTGTTTTCTGTTGAATCTGAAAGCAGTTCCTGTAGATAACCTGTATAAAAATATGGTTTGCAATAGCACAAGCAACTTCAAATACTTCTCTTCATCATTGGCAGCTCTTGGCTTTTAATCAACAGGAGAGATTCTATCAATCTGCATTTAATATTTTTAATTCAAACAACAGCTAGAATTAGTCACAGATGTGAGACCACTGGAAGTTCCAGAATACAGGGTCTGCATAGAAGTTTTATTTTTAATACTAATCCAGTGCTAACTTTTGGTGAGGGGCAGAAGGGGTTGGTAGTCTTTTGCATTTTATTTACTGCCTGCAGGAGGCAATTGTAAATAGTCTTAAGACAGCTGCCTGACCATACACACATATCCCCAAATCATAAAATCAAGGAGAAAAATAGGTAAGGCTTTCCCTGACAGGTGCTCTCTGAGCCATTGTGGATACCCATGCTATATTTATAAACATATTCCCACATTGATGAGAGCTAGATTTGTTTGGGTTTTTTTGAAGTGGCAAATTCTGTGTAGGTGCCTAGATTCTGTGAGCTGCAGCTCAAAGAATCATTGAAAATAATTGTTGATAAAGTCATGAGAAGTAGCAATACGGCAAAGAACAGAAAAACCCAAGCTCCTCCCTAACTGTTTCAGGTCCTGAGGTTGGATCAGCTCTTGCCCTTCACTGGGGTGACATACACCCTTTGAGTTGCCTGGCTGTGCCCCATACCCTTATTTTATGACAGTAGGCACACATCACAAAGTGTATGGTTTCATGTCAAACCACAAGAAACTTGTTGGTTTCAGCCATTTTAATCCTAAAAGTTGGTAGCATCTTACAGCTGGTTTGATTTCAAGAGAACCAGCAAGTAGAAAGCGCTCAGAGTTGTAGCATAAAGCTATTCAGTTTCAGAAGCCACTATGAAGAGACCCAAAATAATGATTAAAAATAGTAAAGTCATAACTCCCGCGGGTTTTGGTGGCAAACTTTTGATTTATCAGTACCTGTGTTGGTCATTACTGATCCTGACAAAACAAAACGTTTGCCAATTCACCTACTAGCGCAGACTCACAACATGTATTCATCATTCTCCCATAGGAGCCCGACTGCACCAAATCAAAGGGCAAACTCGATAGTGAAAGGAAGGCACCAACCTGCTAGGAAACCGAAAGTTGTTTTGTATTTAGCAACTTCATTCTGGGGCCCTCTAGCCAGAAATTTTTCTGCAGTTGAAGCTGGGGGTTTTTAGAAGGCTGCATGGTCAGCTTAGTTGCAGAAAGTTTGCGCAGGCTCCTTTGAGTGGATCGGTGACTTCAAACCTTTTATTTACATGTTGAACCCAAGATGCGCTCCTACCTATATACAAGCTTAGCAAACCTGATCAAAAACTTCCTCTTCGTTTTTTCTTTCTTCCCTGGAGTGGAAGGCTAAGGAGAGGGGAGGGACGAGGAAAAGGGCAGTGCAGCAGAAAGGAAGACCTTGCCAGTGCAAGGGCGCATGGGTGAGCCCCTTCGCTGAGCAGAACTCAGAGGTTTGAGCCGGAGCCTTGCGCCTGGTGCCGAGCGCGGGTCACGGCGGCGCCGTTTTGAACCCGCGTCCCGTTCCGCAGCCCCGGGCCAGCCCCGGCCGCACCGCGGGGCGGGAGCCCCGCCCCGGCCCCGCCGCCGGGCAGGGCAGCGCCGGCAGGTCGGGAGCAGGGGGTGGCGGCGGAGGGGAAACTGCTGGCTGGCCCTGGGAGCAAGGGACAAAGAAACCTGGGAGAGCTTCGGTACGAGGCGCGGGTGAGTGATATGAGTCTTTCTGTAAGAGGAAGGGGGGCGTTGCGGATGGGTTTTAATGCTCTGACGAGTGTGATGTTAATTTTACGTATTTTCACCTGTGCAATCCCAGAAGAAGCGTTGCTCAGATCAAAAACCTGTAATAACCGCAACTTGCGAATCATTCTTCACAAATGACGAGGGGTGAGGTGGGATAGGAGGAGAAAAAGGGATTTTGCTGAAGGGCAGCAGTCCCAGCTGCGCGGCAGTACCTGTGCGCACAGGTGTGCTCCCTGCCCCTCTGAGCCGGGCAGGCACGGGCAGGGAAACGGGGTGTCAGTGAAGGCAGAGGGTGGGATTCCTGCCCCTCTGGTTTTATGGAGCAATTTGTCTGTGGCAAATAATTAGGTACAGTTGTATAGAGGGTTGCTGTTGCTCCAGATTGGATGCTTTTGCTCCAAGTCTTTTTGAGAGTGGTTTAAAGGCCGGTACCACACTTACTAGCAGTCATGAGCAGCCAGCTTCTAGGTTTACTATATGTACTCCGGGTTGGGAGGAAGTGGGAAGGAGAGACTTACGGGTCTTCTCTTATTCCTTTTTAGATTAACATAAGCTGTGCTGGAGAAAAATGCTTTAGGTCCTGCCTGCTGCCTTCAGCTTTACAAACTGCTTTGCAGGTCTTGCAGAATAAGATAGGCTCCTAGTTTCATTACAGTTGTGGGGATGACTCCCCAGTGCACAAAACCAGGGTGTAAAACGTGTGTGTTTGTGCAAGTGGCTGGTCCGGCCTCTCAGTGGTGGGAGGTGAGGCCTGACTTGGAAGTGTTTGCACCTGGGATGCCACTGATCACAGCCAGGTGTGGACTCAGCCTCCCTAGAGGAGCCTCACACCCTAAATCCCAGTGCTCTTTATTATCTTTCATTTCCTATCCGAAGGCCCAAACCATTGGGCCTAAATTACAGTAATGTTCTTGAATTATTCTTTTGTCTGTGCTTGGTTGTATAAGGGAGAGCTTTGGCATGTTTAAAAGCAAGATGCTTTACCACTCTGCAGATATGCACTGTGTCTGCATAAACACTTGTGCTCTTGGCTCTCCTCTAAAAACTAAGGTGTTTGTAGAGCTGTGGTTAGGTTAAGTAACTCTGCACTTTAGGGATCCCTTCTTGTTTGGAGCTTGAGAGCTGTAGCTGGTTAGCACTTCATGGACTCAAGTCCTTTCAAACTTCTTGAAATGCTCAACTTTGGATGGCTGTTACTGAAATGGTCATTTGTTGTTCCTTTATAGTTGTGAAGAAAATTTTAAAAACCTGCCTTAGTGCTTTTGTCTAAGGACCTTATCATGTAGATAGCCTCTGTGCTACAGCCTGGTCCAGCTTTCACTGAAACCAGTGAAAATCATTCTGTTAACCTCAGTGGTAGCTGGGTTAACTGTTCTGGCTTGCAAAAGTACTCGAGTGTTACCACTGTAGAGGCCAATGGGATACTATAGCTGTAAAAGTTTCATTACAGCCACAAAACTTTCCAGGTATGTACACTGGGCAGCAACTTTGATCGGAGCTGTTGGCTGTTTCTCATGGTGTTCTTCTGTTGGCAGCAGAAGCTGGTGGAGTGTTTATGTTTGGGGGATTTCTGAGTGCTTCAGTGAGGGAAACAAGAAAATGGGTCCTTGTTTGCTTTCTTCTGCAGCCTTGAAATCTCAATAAAGAACTTTAATTTCCATTAAGAAATCTGTCCTCCACATTTGTTCTTTTGTGTTCTGCCCCCAGAAGTCTCACTGCTGTTGTGAAACTTCCGATATCCATGTGGGTTAACCTTACTGGAGAAAAAATTTAGTGTGACCTCTTTTACCAGCTTAGTGCAATTAATGAATTGGTCACCAGCATGAACAAAAATGGCTTCATGTGAATGCTCCATATCTCTCTCCCAAGCAAAAGGATGAGGTACATCTCTAAGATGTCGAAGGTAATTCTGGTTGAAGGAACAGAATTCACTGGATTCTAGTTTCTCTGACTGGCGTGAATGTGTCTGTGGACTTTGCCATCTGTAAGGCAAGAGCAGATGAATCTCACAGGTGTTGAGTGTGATGGTGTGCAGCTGGGCTAAGGGTTTTAGTAGGACATTCAAGGACATGAATCAGGATCTTGTCACTTAAAAGATTTGAAGTAGTAGCATGCTCACAGCTGTTCCTCCATCCTTAGTTTCATAAGAATTTCTCCAGTGCACTGCTGCTCTGCATGGCTCCAATACAAGCACCACTACCCCTAGTCCCCAAAGCTCAGGTGCTGCTTCCTGCATGTCAGTGGGTGGCTCTACCTTCAGCATTGGTGTAAGTAGGGATAAATGACTTATAGGACTTGGGTTATTTCCAGCCAGGTTGTCTTCTGAGTGCTGAGGGTAACCACCTGAAATGTGGTGTCTCTCCAGGGCCTGGAAACCACCATCGATCAGCTGATGCTTAGGCTGGAGGTGCCAGTTGGATCTAAAGCATGGAGGGGTTGGGAGCAGTGGGAATTAGTGGAATGTTTTGCCTCCTTCTAGAAGCCGGTCTGATCACTGACAAGAAAGAAGGTACTGGACTGTGTTTTGGGGCTGATTTTTTCAGGTGACCTTCATTAAGGATTTGAAGAAAGGTAGAGAGAACTCTGGTCTAGTATGGTTTTTCTCTCCCTAATTGTTTAGGTAGTAAAGTTTTTGCTCAGAAGGAAAAGCAGACAGCAAGGCTGGCATAGTCTAGCTGGCTGATAGTGTCTTTTTTTAAAAAAAAAAAAAATCTCAGAAGAACCTTTTGGGGAGAAAAATACTAAATAAATTGACGGTTTGGTGTTTTTTTTGGTGTGTTAGTATTTGGTCTTGTAGAATCTGTGTGATTGCCTATCACCATAATCTTACTGCTGGTGAACTCAGAGGCAAGGAAAAGTGAAAGTGTTGTTGACTGCTGTAAAATTGATGGTGTGCTTAAAGATGAGCGTGTGCTTAACCAAGTATTTTTTGTTGGACTAAATCCACATGCAGAATGCTGTTCCTTACATTATAGCATCTGTAAAAGGGAAATAATTTCCCTCCCCTCTGGATCTTGCAGGAGGCTAACTTGTAAGTGTTGGCATATATGTAAGATTTTTTGATGGACGGTGCTATTTAAACATCAAGCTGCTTAGAGACATACGGTAAAATGGGTCGGGAAACAGGTGTAGCAAGAACGCCCTTTGTGAATCATCCCTAGTCTAAGACTGCCCTCTTCTGGAAATTATCAGTTGCTGCACTGGGCTCAGAGGGGTTTCTCTCTAAAGTCATCCTTTGTAACTGACCCTTTGCTTTTACATCTTTTTTAAAATGTTGGTTGTCCTTTTGGAGGAAACACTAGAAAGTCTCAAGATAATTCAAGACACTTGCTGCTCTGTTCACCCCAGGGTAGACAGCTGTCTTCCAGATGAATTTTTTTCTTTTTATTTTTCTCCTTCCTTTAGAAACAAGGGAGGCTGATGGAATATTAGCAATAGAACAACCTTTCAAAACATGTGCTTAAATGTAGTGAGGGTAGAGTTCCAAGGAGCCAAAGGGATGTAGATGACCAAACCTTGAATTTTTGGAGGGATTTCCACATCCAAGTCCATCAATGCTGTAAGAAATCTTGCCCTGTGTTAGTAGGCAGCATCCTTCATCTCCTAGCTGATCATACGTGATTTTGAATTGTATTCCACTTAAATGTTTCAAGTAACATCTTTTTAGTAATATGACCAGGGCAACAAGAAGGTATATGACTAAAAGTTGTCTTTGGCTACAGTAATGCTGAAATGTTTGTTTAGATTTAGCTAGACAGGCAAGTTAGGCTGGTAAACTGGTTTATCCAGCCTCGTTCTGGTGCCTAGAACAGAAAATGTTTATTTTATTAATCTGTCAAGGTTTTTTTAAAAAAGAAAAAATTCTCCCAGGTGATTTAAGGTGACACAGACTTGGTGTGGTTGGTTCAGAGAACACCCTCCTATCTTGCTGTTTAAGCCTTTCTTGATAGACTTTGGTGAGTAGCTTATTGTTTGTTTTAAGAAGAAAACATATTCAAACATTCTGCTGGCTTAGGAGCTTATTCATTTTATTTTACTGCAACGCTTCCCTGGAGCCTGATTTTTGCCCTATTTCATGGGATATCCTCAGGCCAGAGGGAGTCTTGCCCTGATCCATGTTCCTGGCCAAGTCAAATATGCCCTTGACATTGTGAGTACACCAACAGTCAGAGGACAGTAAGGCTTGCAGAAGGGAGGCCATCCAGAGCAGTGCTGTAGGCAGCTCAGTAGAACCATGACAACTTAACTTGTTTTCAGAGATATCTTGGAGTGAGCCTGCCTACCCTCGGGTTGAGAACTGCAAAGGGCTAAATTGCTTTTTGCCTTGTCACTTTGTTTGTCACTTAATGAAATACTGAAAACTTGGGATCACCCCAGCACGGTTGTATGTCTGCACAGGACAAGGATTCAGGCAAGCCTTTAGGTGTCACATATTCCCAATGTTCTTCAGCTCACTGAATTAGTATCTGTTGTTGGTTCTGCTACAGCAATTCCAATGGAGAAAATGCTTTTTCTTTTCCTAGGAGAATAAGGAAATTAATTGATTAACTCTTGGCTCACCAATATCGTAGCATCGTTCAAAGACGTCCAACTTAAAAAAAAGGGTATTCTGAATTTCTGTTTCTGACAGGACTAGCTTTTCAAAGGTGAAATAAGTTATCTTCTGTGTTCTTCCTGTTCAGTGAACAATCCCTCTATTAAGACAAGAAAATTCCTGGCTTCTGTTTTCTTTGCACAAGCTGATGTCTGAGAATATTCTTCCCCTGGTGCTGGAAGCATGTTCTTTCCAGATCCTGTAGGGAGTGGAAAATTATTTTGGCCTCAAACCTCAATTCAGAGATGCTGAATATGTAGCCACTCTAATATCAGGAGTTTTAAGAGCATCCTTCCCTAAGATGCTTTAGAATTTAAGCTGTGGTGAAATAAATCTTTTAAGAGCAGTTGTTCTCCTGACCCCTGGCTACCATCAGAATTATAACAAGTGCTGTTCTGATTGGATCTAATCTAGAATAGCTGCTGCAAGACTTGGCTTGGGTTTTGAATTTGTGGGCTTCAGTTGCTTGTAGCTACCATGATATTTCAGCATAGAAAATTGAAATAACTAGCTAGTCAGTTATCTGTAGTGTTTAACACATCTCACTGCATTTTAAAGACTAGGACAGCCTGTAATGATTTATATAGAGATACCTGCTGTTCTTCTGATGTTTTCAGATCCATAGGGTTGTGGCTTCTGAGCAATGAGATCTCAGAATGTTTCAGGTGAGACATGAGGCTAAACTTATTCTCGTCTCTCCTTTCTTGCTGGAGAGGAAAATCAGCAGCACAGGAAGACCAGGGTGTCTTTTAGCACCTGCCCCACTGAGGCGTGCTGGGTCTGATATGTCTGTCAAAGTCCTTCTTTCTCTGATTCTTTCTGCAGCTTGACATGCTGCTGCTCCTGCTTTTCAAATAATCTGAGAAGGAAGGAAGGAAGGAGGAGGCATGCCCCCTGCAAGCAAAATTTCTCATACTGTCCAAATAACCTTTTTACTCTCCCCCTTCCAGCACTGAATGTCTTGTGTGACATTCATTGCTCCTCCTTCAGTGTTGTTTTTCACTCACAGCCCCAGTAACTGTCTTGGGAGTTGTTAACATCTCAGTCTCCACTGTTCTTCCACATCAAGATCCATTTTCACATAAATGCAGATGGGGACAAAAAGCAAGAGGGAGAGGACAAGGAGGTAGCAGCCTGGCAGGGACAGCAGATGGGTGGGGTGGAAGACTTGCTGGGAAAGACCGCTCTGGGAGACACATCAGGTGACAGTCTTTTGCCTTATTTCCTTTTGCAGTACAAGGGCAACATGTAGGTGCTTTTGACCTTCTGAAGGGCAGTGTCCTTGCAGCCTCCTTCATGGTGACAGAAGAGAGAATCTTACAGGGTTGGAAGGTAGTTTAGTTGGGCAGGCTCCTGTGAAACGCATCACTGTCCCTAGGGGCTGTACAGAAGGTTTCTGCTGTGATTTGAAACTGCAGGGTTCCCTGTCCAAGAGAGCAAGTGAGGGAGATCCAGTGTCAGTGCAAAGATCATTTTTTATAAAAACAGAAAAAGGTGGGACAGGAGAGGAATTTCAGTGGGGTGCAGCTACAGATTGGACTGTGAGATAAAAAGTGACGCCTTGTATCCTGCACAGCCCCTTGTGTGTAATAGTGTGGCTGAGATCTGGCTGCAGCCTGTCCCTCCATGAGGTATTGAGGCTGTCTTTCCTTTCCCTACCCATTGTCAGGACTCTTAGAAAAAAATAATATCCCTGAGGTCTCTGTAAAAATGGGATTGAAATCAGGCAGCTAGAGTTAGAAAGGGAAAATAAAACCCAAACTCCCTCTGGCAAGTGGGGCAAGGACAGCAGAAATTACTGAATTTGCTGCTTCCACCTCAACACGTGCTAAGATTATTTTTCTTAAAACAGCTCAGGTTTTTGCATTATTGCACTTGCCTTTTTTTTTTTTTAAACCAGATGACCTATTTTGATGTTAGACTACCGGTAAAACATCTGAAAATCTTAAGCCCTTATCTTTAACAGTCATGTTTCCCACATGATTTAAAAGTATCCATACAAAACACATCCAAAGAGTGGAAAGTATTTAGTTTTCTCTCTGTGGGCTCTGTCCCTGTGCTGCTGGCAAGAGTAGCAGAACCAATGATGTTTTAATCCTATTGACCTGTGATCTATTTTGCTACTGGTTTACTTACCGTAATGACAATGACCCTTGTTTGTCCCATCCTTGTGTGTCTGGGGTCAGCGCCGGGGCCTGGGGTAAGAAGGTATTTGCAGTGGCTACTGGAGAGCCGCATCCATACTGGTTGACTGGCTGCCACCAGCCAGGAAGTGTCCTAGCTAAGTTCTTTCTTTGCTCTCCCCAAATGAGGCATAAATTTGAATGTAGCTTATCTTCTAAACTGTTAATCCTCGGGAATTTGGGATTTTGTTATCTGAGATATTTCCCCTGTGTCAAATTTTATTGAAATTGGCTAACAGATTCAAAAAAATAGTAGCAGTAGACAAGATGAACAGTAAAAAAAGATAGCCTTGCTTTTTTACAGAAAAAAAACCTAGCAGAGCTCAGGGATGCTCTTGTAAATATTTTTTCTTTTTCTACTGGAAATTAGCTGAGAAACTGAAACCATTTGACCTTGATATACATCCAAATACAGAACCAAGCCTGGAAATTTATGGGAAAGGTGGATCTTCCTCGTTGCTCAGCCTCTGAAGCTGTTTCCCAAAAGGTGGCAGTCTCTGCTAGCAGGAATGCGTCTCTCTCTGGCAGACGGATGCTTTTCCTTAAGGTTCATTCAGTTCTATGTTCTGCATTGGTTGGGGTTTTTTCCTTCCCCTCCTCCCCCATAACCTTTATCTTTCAAACGAGACCAGCAGCCTGTATATTTGACAAATATTTGTCTAGCACTGTAAATGCACGCAGACTTTAAAATGACCTTTGAGTTAAACCAGAGCAGATTCCCACACAAAAAGGAATTAGTTTTAGTTAGGCTTTTTTCCCTAAGCTGTGTAAACAGAAATTATTAGAATGCATGCTATGAATGCTTCATCTCTGCATCTGTGGCTGCGTTTCCGCAGCTTTTTAAAATGTCATCACAGCTACAACCGTTCCCTAAAAACTGTGCCAAAGGCCTGGACCTGTACTCTCCAGTTATATGGAAACTTCTTGACTTCTTCAGTGTTTTCTCAGTTTGGGGTCACATCAGAAGAACCTGAAGCTGTTTCTGTGCCATAATTCAGGCCCCGTAGAGCTGGCACTCTTTGCTTACTGATGTTTTTCTGGTGGAGCTGTATTTTACTTCCCTGCTTGGACGCTACAGCTCCACAAGGCAGAGTTTTTCCTGAGCCACGCTACGTCTGATGGCAGCAACGAGCCTGTGGATCCTCCTGCAAGATCCAGTCAGTGGTCATCACGGGATGAGGGGGAATGCAGTTCATACCCTGATGTTTCCACCCCCCACCCCCATCACATCCTTATACACATGATTTCCTCATCTACTTCTGTAGTCTTCTCCCTGGAGAGCTCAATGAATCTAAGGAAAGGAGTGGAAAATGTCTGAAGCAGCAGCTAATTCTGTCCTTCCATTTGGGGACAGAAACCCAAGTTTACCTCTTGGGACACTCAAAGGCATGTGCTAGTTGTTGCTTAAAAACAAATGGGAAAACAGACTTTCCAGAATGGATCTTTTGCACTTAGGAGACCAACAATTATATTTCAGGCCTGTTTTGAGGTAGGGCTAAATTAACAAAGGTATCTAGAGACAAATTCACTGGGACTGAGCTGTTTCTACTGTGCAGAGACTCTGAAGTAGCTTTGTCTTTGTCTTTACAACATGACAATTTCCATGTCAGTCAAGTCAGAATAAAAAGATTTTTGTATGAATAATAATTCAAACTAGCATGGTACCATTAGAAATTTCGTTTAACTAAGCTGTTCCTATCAGTGAGTCTCTTCTAGGACTGTCTAGTCCAAAAATACTCACTGGTTAAAAGAAATTGACTTACCTTTGCTCAAAAATTATATGACTTTGAATGAAAACCTGAATTTTGTTTGGTGTGTGGGCTTTTTTGTTTGTTTTTAAGAATGCATTTTGTCTGCCAGACCCTGAGAAATTGGTGAGTGCAAAATCCACATGCCTTCCTCGCTATTGATTTTTGGAATACCCTTTGGTTTCACTGTTCCCTGCATTAAGGCTTCACACAATGGGAAAAGTAGTCAAAAGCCAACAGTACAGAAAATGGCTAAGGGCAGCTCCACATCAGAAGAGGTAGATTAGAGCTAGAGAAGATTCAGATCAGAGCAACAGTAGTTGCCAAAGGCACTGAACAGTTTCTTTACAGCGACAGATAGGCTTGGGACTTCCTTTCTTGGGAAAGAAGCTACTGAGAGAGGATGGACAAAAGTCTTTTGATGCCACAGGGAAGGAGAAGATGAAAAGGAGTTGTTTGCTGCTGCTAATATGAGATCTAGAGGATGTGAAAAATTTTAGTGGGTTTGGGGTTGAAAGCAAGGGGGCGTGGTTTGTAACCATCTAAGCTGTTGAGTAGAGGCTAAAGGTGCTAGAACTTTACGTGGGTTCAAGAGTTCTGGGTTTAAGGACTCATAGGAGACCTGTGAATTGTGTGGACCCTGGCAGAGTAATCTGGTGAGATGTCACCATGTGCTTGTGCTTGTCTTACATTTTTCCCCAAGCATCTGGTATTTGCCAGCATTGGAAACAGGCTAACCTAGGCTGCAGAGACTGATGTGGCTGAAATATGGTCTCATCCACTATGGGTGTTGTGGTTTTTAAATGCCATCATAACTAATTTTCATGTGGATAAGAACTAGTTTGAAAGCCAAATTAGTACAGTTTTTAAAGGTTTTCTTTTTCTTTTTGAGCAATCATGACTTCTAAGTAACTTTCCTCCTTTTAAAGAAATATTTCACATGCATAATAGGAAATTAGATGATCTGGATTATTTCACAATCAAACGTAGAATTTGCTTCCTTTTTTTTACCCTCCCCCCTCTTCTTGGCTTGGCACACTGCAATTCCTCACTAGGGGCCAGATTCTGGGAGATGAATGTCCCAACTCCCACAGAAAGTTTCCTGGAGGCAGTTGGCAGAGGAAAAAAACACAATTTTTTTTTTCTATTAGAGAGGTTTTTTCTTTGGTTTTGTCTTCTCTCTCTCTCTCTTTTTTTTTTTTTTTTTTTTAAACTTATTCTGGAGCATTTGTTTTGCTTATGTCTTCATTAAACCAAAAAGAAGAAAAAACCTAACCAACCAACCAAAACAGCTAGCTTGTTCTTCCCTTGTGAATAGAAGTGCAGTGTCCGTGTTGGCCCTGCACACATTGCAGAGAGTAACTTAAATGCAGACAAGCTGCCATTGTCACTAAAATCATTCATGAAAATGTGCTCGTTTAAAGTTTTTCAAAATTCTCATTTTCTTTCTTTCCCTGTTAAATTTCTGTTTATTTTTATCAGCTGGCATTTGAGACCCATCGAAACAATGGAAACTGACTTGGTTAGGTGCTATCTAAGCTTTCCTGGGTGATGGAATGGTCAATAATCTTTGTCCCAAAGATTTTTGTTTTGAATCGGATGAGAATGTCCCTTAACAAACTATGGTAGCCATAAGTTATGAGGCATTAATAAAGTTATGTAGCTTTTTTCTTTGTTATATTTCTATAATTTGCTAGGGAATAAATTTCCTAACCAGATAAGGGAAAGAATGAATGCTAAATGCACATTGCTTTAAAATAGACTTGGAGTTTTAGTTGTTTTGGCTCTCTGTTGCAAAGATGTTTGGATCAAAGCTTATTTAATGACAAATAAATTGCATTAAACACAATTATATGCCTTTCATGAAGATTCAAAGACAGAGCTTGTCAGCAATGCAAATATTTTGGTACATGCATTACAGGTTTCTTCTGGGCTGGGCAACTTCTAATTTAATTTAAGAAATGAGTGGGGGAGAGTCATATTTATAATAATAAAATCGCTGTTCCAGAAGAAAAGAGTAGGAGCCTGTTTACTGCCTTCAGTGGGCTTTAGATCAGAAGCAAAATTATCACAGTGATCGCTAATGCCCTTAAAATTATTGTAATAAACTTCCTTTTCTTCTCTTTAGTATCCATGTGGAAAATCTTGTAATCTCTGCTAATTTTGAGGCAACAGTTTCCCTGACTTTATTAGAGGCTTTCCAGAACTGTGTTAATGAAACAATGAGACATGACAGGTTGGGTGTTATGGTCTAATAACGATCTGCCTTGGAGGTTAATGGCACTTGGCTCGCAGCCTCCTGGTAATAGGCAGCGTGTGCACTGACTGCCCAGGTGTAGTGTTATTAATTCACTTTAGTTTACTCCAGGCTGCATGTGCATCATCGAAACATTCGGCTCTTCGTTCTTCAGCCTCAGTGTAACCTGGTGTTTGAGAAGAATGGCAAGATTTTGCCAAATAAAAGTAATGCATCTCAAAATAGGGACTCTTTCTAATGCCTTACCTTGTGGTGTGCAGGGAGCTTCTTCGGGCAGGAGAGGCAGGAGCAGAAATGGGGTGAGAGGAGCCTCTTCCCCCTCCTCCCCAGGCAGCAGCCCTTCTAGCACACCTGGGGCCACGCTCCCTCGCCAGCTGCAAGGCTGTGGCTGGGCACAAAGCAGTGCTTTGCAGTCCTCTCCCCCTGCCCAGCTCTCCTCAAGAGATGGTAGACTTAGGCTGCGCTGCTTCTGCCACACGCCTTGCGAAAGCTTCAAATCTGACAATCAAACCTCGAGGATGAGGGAAGCAGGCAAAAGCACAGTCTGCTCCCAGGCCTCCTTTCTCCAGGGTCTGGAGGCTTTACAAATGGGTTCACTTCAGCCACGGGGTGGGAACGAGCAGGGATGGAGGCAGGGGCAGGAGCAGAGTGGCACAGGATTGCGTGAGGTGGGACATGCTCCTAGAGGCACTGATGTGGTGGTGGCCTATGTCTGTACTCGCAGATATAATGCTTTTTGGTACTTGAATGATTGTTGTTAGTGCAAAGAGAGGTAACAGCATGTGAGCACTGAATAACGTATGTGTAATTAGCTCACACTTGGGAGGGAGGGGCCATTTTGTTTAGCTGAGGTGTGCTCTTTCTGGAAGAGGAAGAAGCTCAGAGGCTTGAGATCAAACTGTATGTATCATTTCCTTGGGTTATAGTTCAAACCCTCCTCCTCTGCTATAGTAAAAATAAGAAAATTGAAACCAAACCACCTACTTATTATTGCATTAACATGGCCAAAGAGGCCTGGGGGTATGAAGTAGAGCGCTGAGTACCTATGCTACTGGGTGGGAGTGATGCAGACGCTGCTCTTGGGTGAGACACTACCACCTGCAACTCCAATTTTGTGAGTTACTAAACGAACCCGAGCACTGCCCTGCATCTGGTAGAAAAGGGCCCAGAAGAGCAAATTCAGATTTGATTCTCACCTGATGAATTTTGCTTGTGCGTAAGCAGGCTTGGGATCCCAGCACTGCAGCTTTGTCAACACACTGAATATGTAGAGAATTAATATTTTTGTACTTTGAATCAGTTGCTTAACTAAGAATCACTTCCAAGGTGGAATGCCTCCAGTAGTGCTGTGTATTTGGTTTGGTGTTTGTCTAGTAGAGTGATTTCTTCTTGTGCTATTTTTTTTGTTTTATTAGTGTTTAAAATGGGAGTTTTTCTTAGCAGCTGTATATAACTAGGCTCTGCAGTGATGTTGTCCGGTAACAAAAATAGCCTCTTACATGGGAGGAGAAACTATGAATTTATAGTGCAAAACAAATCCCTTAAATGCTATCCAGAAAAGGATAGACAACTGAGTTGGAGTGAAGGCTATTAAAACATTTTCACTGCTGTGTAACACATCCTGGCTCAATTCTTTCTGCTGAAACTTAAGTTCCTGAAAAGAGTAAAGATGCTGCTCCTGAGGTTCCTGCTGCTCTGTTCTCCAGATGCATCAGTGTCTGAAGGGGTGACTCTACGTGACAGCAATGTCTGTAGCCTAACTGCGTGGGAGACCAGGTGTGTGGTGGGATGGAGGGGACTCAGGAAGCCAGAACTCTATTTCTGGCTTTGTTAAGGACCTGGCATGTGACCTGGGGAAAGGCACTCTGCCTCTCCCTGCCTGTGTTTCCTTTCCTGTTTATATAGTCTGCACACTCTTTAGGCAGAGTTTTCTCTGGCTGCGTTTGGTGTTGAATGTCTACTTTTCATCTCTGAAGGGCTATGGGCCTTAACATCTGATGGTGGGTAAATGAAGAGTTGAGGAGGTCCATCATGATACTGGTCTTGCCTGTGAACAGCAAAACAAATCTGCTCTTTCCTGTGAAAAATAGATGGTTCTTTCTGATGTGACTGTTACTTTTTCCCCATTTAAATTGCCTTCATCTAAGTTCCAGAGAATTATTAATATAGTAGCTCCTGCATTTTTTTTTAAAGGTCAGAATGGACTTGAGAACATAGGGTGCCGAAACAATTGTTTATTGCATATAGGTCTCTTGACACTTACAGTACATTGTGAAACATACTTGTAGTATGGAGTAGTGGCGGCAATTCATGTGCAAGTAATAATAGTTCAGCAAAGAGTACTTTGTTAGGGGAAAATACATCACCAGTGGCCTGAGATAGGTGAGGCAGCTGTATCCCCAGGTTTGACCAGCAGCAGGGCTCACGATATATTCCCAGGCATTAGTAAAGGCTTCATCCCACTCCCCTATCTGGTTGAGCAGGGCAGAGGTCCTCTAGTGAGGGGTGGGGGGAAAACAGATATTTTTTTGGCCCTAGTCTCCAGTAGCCAACTCCTCTGCATTTTTGCCCCTAGAGACACCCATGGCTCCCAGGCTAGCTAGCTCAGCTCAGTCTTTGTTTGCACTCACACACTCCCTCACATGCCTGCACTCCATGGACACATGAGCCCTCCCACCCCTGGTCTGACTCTAGTAGCTGTGCTCAGACCCCCCTACACACACGTGTGCACACACACACTGAATAGAGACTCCCTCACCCAATAAAAGAGTTAGAAATGAATTTAATAAGAACATAGGGCAGGGTGCAGCCAGAAAAGTGTACCAAACAGACAACTGGTTACATGTGACCAACCTTTTATATCCCCTTACCTCTCTATTTCCCCCACACTTGTTCATTCCCAAATCATCTAAATCCATCCCTTTTCCCACCTCTGGTGCCTTCCCTAAACATCCTGTAATAAGCCTTGTGCAATCCCAAAATGCTCTTTCTCCACATCCCATAATGTGTCCCATACCCCTGGGCAGCAACCCCTCTCCATCCAAAAGGTGCTTTACTGTTGACCCATCTTGATGTGTTGCATGCCTGGATGCTGGGGCTGAGGCCACGCAGGGACATGCCCAGGAGGGGCCTAGGTAGGGTGTCCCTTCTTCTGAGTCCTTAATTTGGGTTCCTGCCTGCCCTTGTGCCTGGGTGCTCCTCTGGGATTGTGGAGATCAGGCTGTGGTGGGCGGGCTGATGGCTCCTGTGATGGGTTTGGGAATAGCCAGGGCAGGGTATTATTCGGGCTTCCCCTCCTGCCACTATCTCTCTGTACTCATTTGGGTATGTGCAGATGAATTTTTATCACATAAGTGACAATCCTGAGGTTTTCTTTTTAACTTCATAAATTGCTAGGGAAGATGTGAGTAAGCAGGAAAACCCAAATCTGTAGCTGGCTAATTTGTGGCCACCCAATGTGCTTAGCATCTGAGAAACACATGCATCATCCCTGTCAAAACCACGTAGTGAAACCTAAGGCAAAACAACATAGCTACTTTTCCATATTAGCGATTCATCTCTTGCTTGCTATTTTTTTTTTAAACATAATTCTTCAAACTGTAGGTACAAAACCATAATTAGTACGCAGAACAGATATAGCAACTTCAAAAATGGAAATCAAGCAGTAAACCCTGAGGCAACATAACCACATCTTGGTTGTCACTAGCGTGTTATAGAGGCAGTAATGATATACGGAAGTGTATGTGGCTTCATGGGAGATGAGATAGGAGGCCTTTATGAAGGTTAACACAATTTCTGCACAAAAATTGAAGGGCTTTATCTGCTGCTGATGATGTTGGTAACAAACTCCTGGTTTTGTCCTTGTGGTGGGTTAGGTTGCTTATCCCGCTTCTTATTTGTCAGGCTGTTGTCTGCAGCAAGGTGAAAGATAGCAGGTTCCTTCCTCCACACCTGTATCATCTAGTTACTGATTTTTTCTACAAGTTGCCAACCTTCTTGTCAGCCTGTGCAAACATCAGACCTGAAAACAAGTCTGCTGTCCACCCTCAGCTTTTCTAGAAATGGCTTCTTTAGCAAATAAAAAAGCATTGCTGGAAGAAAGGCACAAATTGTGTCTTTCTCTTCTGTGTGATGCTGGGCGGTGGTTGCGTGTTTAGCACAGAGCAGCCTTTTATGAAGAAGGGCTTGCTCCAATTTGAGCAGACTGAGAGCAGGGCTGTGGCTGGGCAGAGCTCGTGCAGGAGCTCGGTGTGGACATACAAAGGGATTAGTTGACTGCAAGCCAGAATCAGATAATCGGATAGTATCTTGAGTCTTGTCCATGCTAAAAAAAAAAAAAATAAATTGTACATTCTTAACTATTCCAGTGAACTGTTTTATGCAACCCACAAATTCAGTTGAACTGGTACTGCCAGTGTTGAGGTATTTTATATTAGAGTATCTTTCCCACTCATTCCTGTATATGAAACCATGAATGATGCTGGTAGAAGATACTTAAAGCTGTTCCTGTGTCACTGTACCAATGGTCTCAAACCAACTCACTTTCTCACGGTCACAGTGACTGTCTGGTAGCTGGGGAGGACCCTGCGTGACAGTACTTTGCATGCATGCGTGCATCAGTACCTACAAAGCCTTTAAGTGAAAACCACCCCAGACACAGTCAACCCCCTGCGCCTTCAGTGGGAAAGAAGCCGGGTGTGCTGTGCGGGCCAGAAGCCTGCTAGTAGAAATCCAGCTCTGCCTCGACAAGGAGCTCTGAAAATGGAATGAGTGGAGATGATGGTGAGGTCAAAATGGGTTACTTGGGGAGCAGCATCAATTATAGTCACAAAATTTGGCCCTGAAACATAACCTGGAAGAAGGAAACTGTATTAATAATAGCACTTTGATGCACAAGGGAAATAAGGAATAGGGTAAACCACTCTGCTGTTTCTTAAAAAAAATTAATCCCTTGTATTTTTTTACTGAGATTATTTTCCAGGTGCAAACACATAAGAGAGCAGTTAGAGCTACTCTGTGAGGTGTCCTGTGCCAGAACCCTTCTGTCCTCTCCCCAAATGGAAATTAGTAATATTATTCTGAGCAGTTGCAGATGAATACTACAATGTTTGCCCTTGGAGAACTTGTTATCTATAATAATATGTGTAAAGCAACAGCACTTCAAAGCAAAGATAAAACATAGATAAAGATATCTTTCCATCTGTGACCCTATTATTCTGCTCTATATTTATTATTATGTATTTTGACCAGGTAGTTTCTAATTTCTTTTCCCTTCTTCTGATAAAATAATTTGTAGGCTTAATTGAGGTTTTCTGAACTGAAAACTGATGCCTAGCACTTTTTTCTTTTCTTTTTTTCCCACGAGAACCTCTTACTTTGTGGTTGCTTGAGGAAGTTGACTTAAGCAATTTAAAATGTAGTCGTGGCTTATTTAGAAAGAGACACTGGCCGTTAACACAAAAATATATGCCTAAATATGCTAACAGGTGCAAGAGCTGTCTAATCACATGATGGCTACAGGAAACCTATTAACCATAGTGTTTGGGTTAAAGACAGGTCACACTGATAATTAAATACAGAAAGTAAAATTTTTTGCTATATCTTTTTCTTTTTTTTTTCCCCTTAGTTTTTCCTGCTACTGCCCGTGCTTAGAGCTGGAATTTGAAGTTTTCTGTGTTCTAGAGTTAGTATGAAAGGTTGTGACAGTGATTAAAATCAATGACAGTCATAGCTGTAGTAGGAACAGAAATAGAGGTGTGAGGTTAAGCAGATGTCAGCATTCATTATGAACTTCTGTGCTCTTTCAGGTTTGAGGTCATGGCTTCCAAATACTTTCTACATACTGCTAAAATAAAGCTCCTGAAAACACATTGTGAAAAATCTGAAGTTACTGTCTTAAATTATTGCTTAGACTGCTTTGGCTGTAGATGTCTTATGTAAGACACCATTTGGATTTGGTTTTTTAGGGCTAGGACTTTTCATCCTCATTGTAAGGAGGGAACACACACACAAAAATCTTTGGAGTGGATTTCAGCTTTAATAAGGAGGGGCCTTCTTCTATACTACCTATTCCATCAGGTCTATATGGACTTGTAAGTGTGTATACATACAGCCCATCTCAAACCTCTCTAGCAGCTGAGTAAAAATCTGTTGGCTTTCTGTATCATAGACTTCTGTAGGCAGGGGAACCCTGGCGATTCGTCCTTAGCCGTGATCCAAAGCATTTCACACTCTTGATATTGATGTGCTTGCTGGTTCTATGTTTGATGCACAGGTTACCACTTTGCTCTTACCTTTTTTTCTCCCTGTCATGACTTCTATGTGATATAAATTACCTCACAGTTGGTTGGTGCCATCTTGCCACAGTACCTAATTTTGATTCAACAAAACATGTTTATGGAGCCTGTAGCCACATCTGGGACTAAGCATAGTGACATTTGTGTTTGAAATCTACTTCCGAAGGATGTTTAATGAAAAATCCCAAACAACCTTCTGCAGTGTCTATCCTTTCCAGGGCGAGAAGCACATCTGCCTGTCTACAGCAAAGGCAGTGCTTTTCAGAGGTTAGGTCCGCAATGCCTGTGTAGCAGGGCCAGTCTTTCAGCAGCAAGCAAGGTACAGGTGATTCTGTCCTGCAGATGGAAAATAATAGTAAGTGAATTATCTGGTTAGAAGGTTTCTTACTGTGCTCATCTTCCCTCATCCCCAGAAGGGCAAGGCAACATGAAGAGCAAGATTTTTGTTTTCCAAGATGCCTTCTTACATGGTGAGGCTTCATCCCTGTCTGGCCTCTACCTGCTAATGACTAAACTGTCCTGCAGCGTACCCTCCGATCTCGGTACCTAAACCCGCATATGCAGTTCAAACATCTCGCTTAGCTAGTCAGCTTGTGCTGGTGTCTACACCTTTGAAACCGTATAGCAGATAGAAGTTGCTGGGTGTTCCCCTTCGGATTGTAACTGTCCTACTCCTTTCATTATTACGGTGGAAAGTTGATGGTGAGGTAAAATTAGGAAATATGAAAGCTAGACTGAAGTGCCAAATCTGTAGATTTTGATGCTTCTACCTAATTCTTCTTACTTGCAAGGTAGGAACATGTGAACAGCATTTCTGTAACGCTCCAGAGGTATGCAACAAAGACTTTGCAATCTTTCATTAGAAACCATTTCCCTTGGTGTAAAAACCCAAGCACAGTAACGCTATAGTAGATGCCTAACTTCTGTTCATACACTAGCTGGTTTTCTTCTTTAAACTGTCACATAAGGATTTTTGAATTGCAGGTGTCTAACAGTGTTGGTAAATTGTCACGATCTAGTGATTAAGGGATTGAGTTCAGTTTGTTCTGCTACAAATTTATTCTTAGCCTTCAACATGTGTCTTAGACTGTCTGGCTTTAGAGCACATCCTCCTTGGCTGGCAAGCTAGCTTAGAAGATAAGGATCATATGAGAAACTCCTGCCTTGTAGTCAAGTAGTCCGTGGTTCTTCTTACCTGGTTTGTCACCCACTGACATCCCAAGAACTCATCTGTGTGTAGGATAACCCTTTATTACACAACTCTTTTCACAAGTATAAAGTTTTGTATTACTCTTTTGGTAAGCAATCATTTTTATTCTCTTAACTATTCCTTCTTTATGTTGTTTAAACATTCTGATTTGTATAAACTTGGTTTGCTTCCCTGGTTATTTTTAATATTCCAGTATATTTAAGCACTTTTCCCATCTAATACTAATACTTGTGTTACTTACCTAAGGTGACAAACATGTCGAAGGTAGGTATCTTCTGAATATTCCCTGGAGAATAGAGTAACATGTTTGCTTCTCTGGATTCTCCATACCCTATGTGTGATCTTTGCTTGAAGCACCCACCCAGATCTGCCCATTCCTGATTACATATATTTTAATTGCATAGCTGTAGGAGAAACTGTAGACAAGGAGGCAGATGGGTGACAATCCTATAACAGCTTGTTCTGCTGTGGTCTCCTGTGTCACAAGTCCACTACCATATTTGATTGGAGGAAGCATTTTGAAGGTATGGGCTCTACATTTTAGTAAAGGCAAAAATAAACAGTGTTTTGTGACATATTTACACCCATGATGGCAGATGGGTTTTTGGTAGTGGAAAGTAAGGGTGGAAACAGAGTTATCGGAGTATTATATCATAAGCTGGAAATAGGGCCAATTCAGGCAAATGAGAGGTGGGGAAAAAAAAGGTATTTGCATTGCAAAAGGCCGCACAGTGTTCTGCTGCTCAGCACAGTATTGAATAAAGCCACAACAGATGCAACAACGTCAAATCTCTTCCCCAGAGAGGAGGAAGCCACCTTCTCTAGTTAGTGACAAGTCTTGGAGGGAGCGAAAAGACTTCATTTGTCCTCATTTCAACATAGTCTTTTGTTCTTAGCTTTATAACAGCTTCCTTCATGAGAGAGTTTGGAGAGGAGTTACTGTTGGCGTTACTGTTGGTCATCTTGCATAGTCTCATGCTATTCCTTCCATAAGTGAGGAAACAGCCTTCTCAAAACTTGTACCAATGGTATTTTGCTACCTGACCCTGGTGCTTCAGTCTAAATGTCATGGTTGTCCCCACTGCTCACACCTCGACTCACATGTGGAGCAAGGTGACCCCTCCAAGTCAATACTAACACGAGGAGGGGAAAGCTTGGTGTGGTGTTACACTTTGCCCAAAGAGGCATACCACTTTGTCCACTACAGAAGTATATATGGGATGGAGTTTGAATGTTGGGCACCACTTCTGGAACTTTTTGAGTATATGGGTAGCAGAGTCCTTACTTATCTTCTAGGGATACAAAGTTCTTGTCAACAGCTTGAAGGAGGCTTTGAGATTGGCCGTACCAGAAAAACTTAATCTGTGGCAATCACATTGCACCTATCTCAAGGCAGCTTTACGAAGAGTCCTGTACAATACGAAAATTGAAGAGCATGCATATGTCGGTCGCAGGGGCCTTTAGTTTCTAAATATGTGTCCATCATATGAGGATTCAAAGGAAGCCTGTGCAGAGCTGTTATGGCTGAGTTAGTATCTGTGTTGTTTTGCTGGAAGCACTCATATAGCCTGTCGATGCCTCTGATGGTCTGTTCCCATCTCTCCAGTACAGATCTTTATCAAATATGGTACCTAGTACAGACTTCTGGAGTTTGCATGCAGGTTGCCAGCAAGCATGATAGAAATCCAGGAATCAGTTCACTGAAAGAAAAGAGATAGTATTTTTCATGTGGGATTGGAGCGCACCTCGGTGATGTAGCAGACCCCAGCACTCCTTTTCACTTGCCACGTTCTTTTTTCCACTCTCTCCTCCCCTAGTATCACTCAGTCTGTCATTTCTGCCCTTCTCACCAAGTAACTAGAGCACTGAACAGCATGTTCTGATACAGCTTCTCCTTTTCCTCCCAGCTTGGGTCATCCCATCGGTGGTATTAGTCTTTGTTCTTGAGAAAAGGAAGTGTCTAGTTATAGTGTAGAGAAGGGACAGTTGTAGCGGTGGTTGTATCCTTTGCAATGCAGATAAAAGTTGTTTGGAGATTTGTACACAGCTGTCTGCAATGCCTGCAGCACCCTGGAGGCAGATCGAGGCTAAAAACCAGCACGCCCGCTGTGCTCTTGCCTGCTGGAACGCAGTGCGGGAAGTCTGAATCACCCTGAGCTGAGGTCCCTGTTACTCTTGTTCACAGAGGCACTGTGCTAATATAGAAAAGTCAATATAAATGGTGAAGGGCTGATAATGTATTTGGCCTTCGTCAGAGGGAAGATATTTTGTTACAAGGTGCACAATACGGCTTGGTGAAGCAACATATGTGAGCCAAGAGGCCTGGGACAGGTGATCTCATAGGTGTATGAGATACCTAGTGAGCCTGAATGGGGCCATCTGCATAGGCATGAGTCAAGTTCACCTGGTTCACTGAACGTGAATCGGGATTGAGACATGACTACTAAAAACAACAGATGTATCATGAGATACTAAAGCCAAAGTACAAAAACATTGCTGTGGTTCTGTTGACACAAGAAAATACCTTTGTGCTCTACTGAATCCACATTATTCCACAATTAGAGGAAGAATTGAAAGCCATAGATTTACAAGATCAGTATCTGATGTCCTTGTTCCTGTTGAGCTGCTATTTTGTTGCCATTGCTGGGTGAAATATCTTCTGGGATTTTTTTTTTTCTTCCGTTTCTTGTCTAAAATCCGAAATTTCCATGAGATGGGCTATATGTTTGGAAATAATTAGAAAAACACTAAATAGATAAAGAGACAGAGTACTCTGAAATACCTGACTTGGAAAGAGGTTATAGAAGTTGCTTGTAAACTGGAATCTGGAATGTGGGTGTGGTTCTTGCATCCACACTTCTTTTGTGTTTAAAGCAACAGCAGGTCACCTATGTCCTGTAGATATGCACAATAAAACAGCTTGAGAAATATTTTTTATTCCACCTTGACAGCTGTGTTTTGGAGAAGAGTTTAACAACATGTTCTTCAAGTTCGTGGCCTTCAAATGCTCACTGTGAATATCGAAGATGGAAGAACATGTGTGTAGACTTTATAATGAGGAATACTACATAAAGAATTTTAGTCTCTAAATACTTCATCATATTCAGTATTGACCAGTATTTTCACTTTACTCCCAGAGAAACTAAGGCAGAAAGAGCCTGTGTATTTCCTCTCTGAGCTACCTTGGAGCTTCATGCTGGTATAAAGGATAAATTTCACCCTCACAAGCAGAAGTCTGCTTTACTACATTTTATATTTCAGCTTATAATTTAGCCATGAATTAAATATAATAAAAAATTGGTTGAATGCTTCTCTGACCAGCACAGAATAGTTCTTTTTTTTTTTTTTTTTTTTTTTTTCTTTTTTTATGCTTATGGCAAAGCAGATACGATTACTAAAAAAGCCTCCACAATGGTTTGGCAAGACTTACATTTACAAAAAGACATTGCATATGAAGACATTCTAGGATCAGTAAAAAACAGAATAGCTAGACGAATTGAAGTGGTTTATAGTGTTGAAATACCTTGTAAGATATGAGAATCCCCAATGGGCATGGGAGTGAACGAGATCACTCTCAGGCATGCTGTCTCCCCATTCCTAGCAAACCATGGTTTCAGTCTGTGAATTCAAGCCTGGAAAATCTTGAACAGAACCAAAAATGCAAGAGATGAATACTTCAGCCTTACAAAAGCCCCTACATTTAAGAGAGAAAGTTTAATGTTCATACTTGGTAAGAAAGAATACAGTTTTAAAATTGGGCTAGTAGATCTCAACTCTGCATAAAAGCTTATTTTTCACAGGATACATAGGAGAGAGTTAATTGGAGGAGGTGGAGGAGGCACAGGAATAGCTCTGGGTGCTTTTGCATCCTTTTGTCCCCCATTAACAAGGTTATGTAGCTGTCCTAATTAATAATATCAAGGACAGTTTATGGAGACAAGGTACCTGTGAATAAGGTAATTATTGAATAATACAGGACAGGCGTGCCCTTGGCCATGAATTGTGATTGACTATTGAGCCTGAGTGACAGGATCACTTTTGACAAAGAAGAGCTCATGTTCAGAAAAGATGCAAAGAACTTGGATGGAAATTTGCTTATTGGGCAGAAAGCCATGTGAAAGAGGGGAATAATTTCCAGCTTGCTTATTTGTTAATAAATGTTAAACTGTGTAACACAAGGTTATTGCTTGTCCAGCAGTTTCTAAGCAGTATTAGAAATTCACATACTCCTTTCCCTTCTCGACTTTTTCTGTCATAAACTTACTTTCAGCTGAAGAGATGATCTAAACCGTATCAAATGTCACACTGGGAACAGTTTACACTCATATTCCAGACAGAAGAAACCCTAATTCTGATTTCAGGAGGAATATCAATCCTAGCATGCTCTCAAAAGCTGTGGGACTATCAAAGTCAACCCTGTGTGGAGCACACAAAATTTGAGGTATCAGGGAGGTCTAGTCTGGGTTTTACCTAGTATGCAAAGGATGAGAATATGAAACCAAATAGGCAAAATTAGCAATAAATTAGCTAGTCCAAAGATCTTTAATCTTCTTTCCTTATGACTCTGTGTGTTTTATCAGGCCTTTGTACATACTACCAAGATCAAAGGCAGGCCCTTCCTCAGGGCAGTTCAGTGGTGGCTCTGAGTAGCCCTGTGTAATAATCTACCTCTTGTCATTGTCAGAGTGAACCAGGGAAAGATTAGTATTCAAAGACTAAAGTTTGTTGGGTTTTTGGTGGGGGGTTTTGTGTGTGTGGGATTGTTGTGTTTTGTTTTGTTTTAATTAATACTGTGCCCAAAATGCATATTCTTGATAATACAGCTTTTACCATTTAGATCTAGAAGGGAGGAATTTTTCCAGTCTCTAGATTATCTCTGATAATTGCTGTCCATTATATGGGTAAAAAAGGAGCATACTAGAAATTGTGACTCTTGCCATCAAGTCAGGCAGTTAAGCATTATAGGTGATAATTGTGCTCCTGGCAACAGGTTAAGCAAGATGTTCAGGAGCAGCTGCTATCGACCTGTTGGCAAAGTTCGTTGTTTCATGGTATGATGGAGTGATTCTTGGCATCATTCTAGGGGAAGAGAGCATAAAATTGAGGGGAAATTACACTGGATATAAGGTGCAACAATATGCTATTATGATAGAAATGTGTATCAGTAGTGTAGAATGGAGAATCTTGAAAATTATGGCAGCTCTGCAGAGGGTAGAAAAATACCTCCTGGGGATCATTAGTCAGTGATTTCTGCTCATCAGAAAGGGCCATTAGGAGTGGCATCTGGATCTGTTTCAAATAGTCTAGCTCTGGATTGTGAGAATATGACCTAGAAGTTTTTCTTCCATCACAGGTACTCAAAATTCAGGCACTTGCGATTTCTTTGCTAGCAAATTTTGTGAGGAAAGGAAATACAAAGGTTACAGTGGAAGGTCACAGGTACTTTACTACCGGCACAGTGGGGGTGAAATGCATGATAATCTTGGGTCTAACATTTCTTGAACCCTCATGTACTTGTGTAATTCCTCTAACTCTCCTTCATTAACAGCCCAGGAGGCATCTCGGCAACTGGGGGAGCAGTTGCAATAGTAATCACTTGCTATCACAATGAGGATTTCATGAGTTTCCTGTAGATAAGTAGACCATGCAGGGAAATATTTTGAAGGAGCTTTAGTCCTCTGTTCTTTCTAATGGATTCAGAAGCAAGTTTTTAAAACTTGTCTTTATGGATAGGAAAATGTAATGAGTTTTTGTTTTCTTTGCACTTTATACCATGCTTGAAAATGGTCTGAATGGAATGGTTTTGCATCTCTAAGTATGCTTAAAAGGCCATATTGTTTTAATCGTACATTTGCACAGATAATTCAGTCTCCAGACTAGAGTCCATTTGTGTTTTGTCATTCCTGAGAAGGGTAAACAATTCCGTCTGTCCATGAAACACATCTTTTCTGTGGAGTCTATAGGAAATCTGAGTAGGACAGAAAAGAAGAAAATATGTACTTGTTTTTTTACAAACACAACACTGAAAATGGACAAGCTTTACATACTGTGCGGTGTATCTGTAACTAACTTAAATATAATTTAGGTTTATGTATGTCTTGAGATTTCCTTAACTGAATTGTCAGCGTTTAGGTATGCAAAACACTTGATACCTTTGGAAGCCCAATGCTGACCGCCACTGTGCGTCATCATGACCAAGACCGCTTTCTCACGATAGAAGTTTTAAATTCCAGCCCCCAGAACCTGGGGGTTTTAAGATCTTGTTTGCACTAAATCGTGACATTTTCACTCCCAAGTACCTTCGAATCAAATCCCAAGTCTCAGCCTTTGGTATTCATGCACATGTTTGCACATGAATGAGCTTACATAAACAGGTATTTGTGTGCTTCATTGCTTCACTTTTCTTAGGTAAATGCCTATGAGAAAATATGCGTGCTTCTGGGAAGAGTCCATTAAAAACTTCTTATCAGGGTTAAACTGTTTCAGGGATCCTTGGGCGATGATAAGAGTTCGTTTGCCCGTGGTTTGCTGTCCTTCAGAAGAATATTGCTGAAGGGCAAGCTATGTAGAAAAAAAATAAGGTCATTTTACCCGTTGCTTACTGAAGAAGCATAAAGAAAGTTCAGCTTTTCGAGTGAGTGTTGCACGGTTGTTTTAATGAAGAAACATGTGGCATGATACTTGCACTGGTCTAGATGCTCTTTTCTGCTTATTCATCCCAGAGGGCTTAGACTGTTATGTTTGGGTTTGGGTTTTTTTTTTGTCATAAGCATAAACATTGTCTAACCATTGGGTAGACTTTGTCTGTGATCAGATCTGCTGATGTTAATGTTTCCTTTAGGAACTAATAAGAACACCTCAAGAAAAAAAATGTTTTTATATTGAGGAAAGATTGTAGAGTAAAATCTACACAAATTATTGCTGTGTGTTTCCCTGGAATAAGTAAGAAGGGTGGATGGGTGAGAACATGTAACAAAAAGCTCCAAGAATAAATGACATAATATTGTCATGTTCCTTTTTTATTGTTCTTGTTAAACTATATTTTTCTGTTGCATAACATTTGTGTTAAGCTCTGCTCCCCCAATACTAACTAACTTTGTGATGTGTAAACCCTGCTTCAGGTCCAAAATCTTGCCTGAAATGTATGTGAAGGGGGAACCTGTCTCCCTGCCCCGCCCCAATTGTAGCCATTAAAATGTAGAACCCTATATATTTTCTTGTGCATAATAAGTATTATGTCTTTAAACCCATCCTTTTAGAACGAAACAATTGAGGGAAGAGATGGTACTTTGGGAGTTTCAGTGTTTCCCTTATTCTAAGTGCGTGCCCTTCATGATACTGTAGCATTTCTTGACAATTTCTCTGCAGAAAATTTTGAAAAAATTGTAGAATAAACTTTAATAAATTTATTAAACAGCTATAGCTCAGAATCCTAGAATAGTACGGTATGTCTAATTTCTTACTTTCCTAGGGTTGTTAACAACTGAGTCCCTTACAATTTTAAGGTCCCTGTCCTACATTTAGGTCAGTGAAATGGACTCCCCCTTTTTCACATGTTTCTGTTGAATTCAGAATGTCATCATGCTGAGACGAGACTGCACTGTCTGAGGACATGGAAGAGAAGAGCAAATGAGATGGGAAGGGTTAAGCGTGAAAAATAACCGTAACAATAATGTGACCTTTCCTGCTGGTGGGCTGTAGGCTATCATTTGTTCTGCAAATGGTTTTGCTTGTCCAAGCAATGTGTGGTTGTTAGTTTTGAAATGGAACTGAGAGACATAGTTTTATTTGTCTTTGCTCATTTTGTGCCTCTGAACTTCTTTCAGAAAGATGTGGTGGTTCCTCCAGAGTATTTAAAAACTGCAAGAATAGCAGTTGGGTTGAGAGATGGTGAAGGAACATTTGCAAGACTAAAGCTTTAGATTAAATTCAGCGTTTTAACTTCACAGGGGCAGGTCTGTTAGCCTCCTGTGAGGTGGGTTTGCTAACTGCCCTGGATCTTATTGTGTCCACGGTGACCAGTGCCTCAGGCTGTAGTTTGTGTGGCTTAAATTAATACGTATGCTCATGGACTCGCCCCTGCCACTATTTATGATTGGAATTTGGAAGCTTAACGATTAGTGATTGCTTAGCTTACCACGACTCAAATGCCGAAGACAGTGTTGCTCTGTCAAATAGGGAGAGCACTACTCCCCTGGGTTTGCAGGGGGAAAGGGTTGTCATGAAGCTGTGATGCTTTGTCTCTAGTTAGGAAGTGCTCCAATCAGCAGACCTATCGATTATTTTGTGTGAAATGATGCTTTTGTTGATGCAAGGGAAGATGGGCTGGGCATGAAGAGGTGACCAAAAATTGCCTAGAGGATTCATATGTAATGCTGATGTAACGCATTGCTAAGCCAAAAAGAACTGCACAGCAGTATTGTGAAAGCATTACTGGTGAGTGGTAAGTGCTTGGAGGTAGAGGCTGATTTAAATACCTTTGCTACATTGTCATCCCATGACTAAAATGCCTCTTTCTTGCTTCACATTATTTATATCTATGGAAATGGCTTCAAGGTTCCATCCTTGGAGGTATTTTGAAAACCAGCTGGCAGAGAAAATTCCTGCACCAGAGAGCTTCAAATCTGAATGGGCTCGTGAGGCAATGAAGTAAGGGATGCTGCCTCCCATCCTCCTTCCACACCTTCAATTCCTCCCTGTGTGGCTACAGAGCCTCCTTCCTTCTGTGGTCAGCAGCCAGGAACCTGCTGTCCGTCCCCCCCCCCCCGTGCAACATATTCTCTTCATTTCCAAATGTTAGCCTCAGGACTAACTTTGAGTGCCTTCCTGAGCACCCTCAGAAGATCTGCAGACCTCTGGTGCTAAAATGAGGCAAAAGCTGCTGTTGAGGTTGGCTGGCATGGCCTCCATTTCTTAGTCCTCCTTCTAAAACTGATGCTCCTGCCTCTTGCCCTGGTGCTCTTCGGTGCACCCGCAGGCTATTGTGGCCATGGAGGGGGAAAGCAGGTCCCCGTGGCTTCCTGGTACACAGGCTTGCTAAGAAGAGGTGCAATGTTGTAGCAGGGGTGCTGTTGTTGATTCCTCTGCTCTCTCCATGCTGCTTTTTGGCCCTCACTGCTGTGCCCTCCCTCCCTCCCGTGCCAGTGCGTGCCAGCCCCTCTGGCCAGAGGGGTGCCCAGCTGGGCCATGCAGCTGGCATGGTGGGGGCAGGAGGCGAGGGCAGCCCCCGTACCAGCTGCACCCACACACAGGAATGCCTCCGCAAGCTGTTTCCACATCTGCCGGAGAGGCGACGTGTCTGTTCATTTACCAGTCACGTGTGGCTTGCTGCCCTTACAGCTGCGCAAAAGCCATGGGACTCTGTCCTGTTGTCCACGCATGCCCAGGGGATGCTTGTGAGGTGGTGACTGCCCCCCTCTCTGCTGGGTGAAGTCTTCTGTGCAAACTTCTTCAGGTTGGGGCACATGCCTCTGGAGGGACGAAACACAAATTTTGCCAAAAATGAGCAAGAAGTCGGGAGGTGTAGTAGTATGGTAAAGGCTGCGCTCCCTCACTTTGAGGAGCAGCATTGTCCCTTTCCATTGCCTCCCACCTGTATCCCTGATGACTCTAAAGGATGTTCCGTCTTCCACCTTTAAACTTGCTTGAATGTGTGTTGCCATGTTACCTACTTTTCACCCACATGCTCTAGTTAGTGAGCTTCCCCATGCAGTACTCCCAGCAAAATTACTTCCCTCTTTTAGGCAGAAGGTAGTGTGTCTTAGGGGAGTATTTGTTAAACCCGATACAGTCTTGAATTAAGATCTGACAGAAGTGTTGCTGAAAGAAAATGGATCCCACCTATTGTTCAACAGGTATAATGGGGCTTCTTAAACAGCACATTTTGGGAATAACCCAACTCCTTAATTAACTCACTTTCTATGCCAAACCCAAGCTGTTCAGGCAGTTTTATACTTTTCCCATGTCTGGGAGGCAGACAGTGTTTAAAGACTACAGTAAAGCTACATGTTGATTTTTAATAATACCTGGCTCTTGAGGCCGATTGAGGGGGATTGCTGTCTGTCATTAGTCAGTTATCTTGTTTAAGCTTACTAGCCAGTTTGTTGTCAAAAAATATCTCTGTTTTGGAAGAAATCTGACACCTTTTTGCTCTATTTCTTTAACAGTTTAGTTTGCTTTTCCTCGGTTTCTGTGCAAAAGGAGGAACCAAGCTCCTGTTTGAAGTAACTAGTGCATACCTATGAAGTATTCATGAAAGGATTCAGGCTTTTTGTTTGTTCTTTAATTATTCCTAATTAAACATCAGAGGATCACTCAAGATAGCTGGAAGTTAAAATTGCTCAAGTTTGTCTCCTATGTAGCAGAAAAACAAAAGCACTTTCAAATGCTTGGTTTCTGTGGGTGAATGTAGGCTCTGGCTAATAGTCATGCATACATGCTGTGGTGGCAGCAGCCATCAGACTGGTCCTATGCCCCTGTGTTCTGCCCTGGTCCTTCCACATCTGTCTCTGCAGCCGGGCTCCACCTGAGATGGAGGGTGCTGCCACATGATGGGCATCTTTGTTCCAGGAGTGGGAAAAGGCAGGAGGTGAACAGCCTTTTTCTGCCTTCTCACCAGTGATGCTCCTCCATTCCCCTAGGGAAGTGCTGAAGGTTAACCAGGCAGACCCCAAGTGGAGGTAGTGTTAGCCCCTGCTGTGTCATGATGAATGTTCACCCCATCTCCATGGACTGTCTGGGGACAGGAGATTTAGCAGTTGGTACCTCTAATCCCCTAAAGCCCCACTGTCAACTCGTGATGTTATAGGTGAAATGTGAAGGACTTAAAGCTTCTGTTGTAGCCTGGGATGTATTGTAGCAGGAGTGTATTTCTCATGTTTGGTTTATGGCTTTAAGAGGGAATGGGTTGCCTGGATTTTGCCTATAGATGCATTATGCTTTGAATGGGAGCCATCCTTTTCCCAGATTTAAACCATGGTGCTGTGCTTGTGCTGTCATCATGTTACAGGCTAAAAAAGATAACCTTACCACCACTCTATTTCCGTGCCTTTTTATGGGTATATCCAGCATCTTTCAGATATATCTGAACCAGGGTTGAACCTTATCTATTCATGCTGAGCAGGTCTAGTGACACCCATAGTAACCTTGATGTTAAAGCTGGAGTGCTCTGTGACCTCCTAATGCTGCAATGTACTTGTCACTTGTTTAACAGATGGTCTGGGCAGCTATTTAGGCATTTAGAAGATCAGAAATAAGCCTTTCTCTGATTACTATTATATACTGTGACTGCTACTTTGCTTTCCACAGCAAGGGTGGGATAGAGGTTTGTATGTGATACTAAACAAAAAGAATACTCAAGAAATTAGCAAATTCAAGCTGAGACTGTTTTGAGATTACGATTTCAGTTTTATCAGAGTTGTGTGAGGGCTGACAGTGTCGCCTTTTGTGACTGTGTCCCATAATTGCATGTATTCCCTTGTAAGTCTCTTTGTGTGTGTCTCTGTACTCCTATTGACTCGTGACAAAAAGCTCCGAGGAGCACTGGCAGGTTTGTGTTGCAGCCTGAAACGGCTCTGTAATGAATCCCTGAGTGGGAATTTCCATCTCTGCTTCTGTCTCCTGCCATGGATTATCTGTATACGTGTGATTTATGGTTTAGATGAGCTAACGAAGCAGGAAGGTCCCAGCCCCTACGAAGGCCCTAGACACGCTGTACCCAAGCGCGGAGGGAATAGACTCCTCCATGCGGGAGCATGGTCAGCGCAGCACAAACTCCTTGCTGCCTGCAGAGAGACATTTGCTCACTGGACCGTCTTAAGCCACCAATTTGTCACATATGGAACATATTTGTGACCCTACCAAAGCAGTTAATAAGATTTTATTTTCATTTAAGCATGTTCACAAAGTGGAAGGCTCTATGACTCCCTTACATCAATATACAGCCTGAGCTTTTGTAAATTATAGGGGACATTGTAATAAGATGGCTTTCTGCCTTTAAGGTTTAGCAGAAAAATTCTGTAATGCCATTTTTTTTTTTCTATTAATTGCGAACAAGAATTGAATAAGCAAAGAAAGACCTTTATAGCTGTGGTTTCAGAGGCTGTTCAGCTTGAAACAAAGGGATTTCTTCACATTCAACCTCATTAGTCTGATTAGTGGGCTTGTAAAATGAAGCATGAAAATGAAACATGACATAGACATGAATTGATTGTACTGAAATCTACACAAACTGCTGCTTGGAAATGAGAGGATGACAGCCAACTTCTCTGAGCTGTTTAAAAAGTTAAGTTTTCAAAGTAGCTTATTTTAGAGCCTGTAAACTACATTTCTGTAGCTGCTAAGGGGAGACACTAAGAATCTAAAAAGTTCAAATGACTTGAGTGATTTTTGTTGTTGTTTTTAAACAGAGGAGAAAAATCTGAAAAGATAACAAATTAGCAGTAGAAAGAAATGTTGAACAGGAACACGTTATGATTGGGTAGAAATGAATGACAGTCTACTCGTTTCTATTTTAAAGATGGAGAGAACAGTCGGCATCATTTTCAAAAAGGCCTCTTTGTATCCTGCTGACTTCTGCCTTTAAATGCACTCTGTCCTGTTTCCTTGGTTATTGCAAAATACTTGTTTGGTTGGATCTTGACTGGAGATCCTGAAGGAGAGCAAGTTTACTCTTTCAGCATTAGTTCAGTTACAGGCACTACGTGGTGCGGGTGCAATGTAGTGTTCTATATCTAGCGTTAGCTGTACAGCTACAAGATACTACCTTTAAAATTCAATTTTTAATCCTAATTTTCTTAACGGAGTTTAGTCCCACAAGCCCTTATCTCTTTAGGTATGGATTTAGTTCTGTGATTTAGTTCTATGTACACCTTGTACTGTCAAAACTAGGCCTGTCCAACTGCAGTGTGTGCTGCACATAACTGCGCAACTGTCTGTGTCCTTTTTCTTCTGTAGCTCACTTAAAATAAAACCAAACAATGAGCAACTAAATAATTTGAATGTATGTTTCAGTGCTGCTGCAATACTACTTTCAAAGATGAGTCATGGTGGTACAGATAAGATCCCAGAACTCCTTTTGTAACTGTGTGGTCTGCATTTCCAATAAGAGCATCTGGAAAACAATTTCTAAATGCCATTGGATGTTGTGAAAAAGCAAGCTGGAGGTGTTCACTCAGGGGAAGAATTTGACATCTTGGTAGCGAGGAAAGGGAGGGTATGGCTGGGGGATGCAGCAAATTGAGGAAGTACCGATTGCTGTGAAATTCGCTGTTGCGAGTGAGCACCGCTGAGCACAAGTGTGCTTGGAGGACCCTGCAATGCTGCTTTTGGTCCTAGAAAACTGCTGCCATTATGGTTTGGCTCACTGGAAAGAGCAGGGTTGGACACCATCATAGCGGGTGCGCTATGCTGTTGCCCTTTAGGCAGAGAAGCTTGGGGGTGTAGTGTCAAAGTGGAAAGTATGGTTTTTGGAAAGCTTCCTGGGGCAATTTCCTGTTAAGCAGCTTTTGCTATGCATGATGTTGCTCCATTATGCACAGCCACAAAGTATTTCCATGAGCCATAGAAGTAATGCATTGCCAGGCTCACTTTTTTTTTGCTCCATATGTAAGTGAATGCACGTTATCTACGTTAAACCTAAGTAGATGGGTTTTGATTAAGTGACCTATGTTGGGGGCAGCATATGAAATGAACAGCTTGTTCAGCCACTGCACTTCTGGCCCACGACTAGAGGAACAGCAGTGTCTGCTGGATGCTCCCATGCTGGGCTCAGGAGCACCCAATGGAGAGCATGAATTCCTGCCATAGGCTGCAGAAGACCCTGTTTTTCAAGGACTTGGGAATGGTTGCCCCTCAGCAACTGGTTTGTAGTGTAGGCTTTGTAGACATTTGGGCTTTATTTCCTTGGTGTGAGTCAGGACATGATTTTGCCCATAAGAATCAAAATACTCTTCATTTAAGAAATTTCCATGGAAGGAAGGAACAATGAGGGGAAAAGGGAAGGGGTGGAGTGAGGATCACTTCTATTTTCTTGGAAATATCCGGGGGAATGTTTCAGGAGGAGACAGAGGGAGCATTTCCTGCTCTCTAGGGTGGCTCATTTGGGATTCAGTCTCAATGTACCCACCAGGGAAAACATTCTCTTGGTAGGTTTTGAAGAGGATGGCCTTTGAGAAGGTTTCAGGTCTATTGAGTATGCCCGGCATGGCGGTCTGACGTTCAGAGGCACCTGTTGTGGTTCCTGAGTGCTGGGCACAGGCACTTTTCACCCTCTTTATTATTTTCAGCACAGGTTTGTGGAATTTGTGCACTGAACAGGACAGAAAAAAATCCTGGATAAACAAAATAATATTTAGTTAAGTGTGTGTGTTTCTAATACAAAACCTCAGCACAAATAAACCCTGCCCAGCAGGGACTGTGTTGTAGGAAGAAAAGAATGAGTGCACTTGTTGACTTGAATGTTCCCTGTCTTTCCAATGAACTTAAATGAGTTCCAGGTATTTCATTGGTTCCTGGTTCCTCTGCTGGTTATCCAGACAAGTATTTCACTGACTTTCATTTTTTTCTAAAGATACTTTCTTCTTGGTTTTGCATGGGGAGAGGGAGAATGTGTAAAGGGGTACATTGGAGAAGTCACTTTAAAAATTAAAGCACAAGTTAAAGTGTTTATTTGGTATATTAAATATAATTGACGGTTACAAAGGCAGGGTTTTGTCCACTTTTCAGAGTGCTTGGGTGGCTTTGCAGAGACGGTGCTTACTGTGGATCCAGGGACGGCAGAAAGAGGGGTTGCTCGATAAGAGCAAACCCAGCACATAGTTGTTCAAGATGTTGCCTATCATTAAGCAGAATCTCTTCTACAGAAGAGGTTTTAAGGGGGGAGAGGGAGTTTGACCAAAAATTAAAGTATATGGTGTTGGTGTCTCCATTATCTTTGAGATTTCTGCAGTGATCAGATGGCCCTGAAAGAGATGGTACTGTGCACTCCAAGAACTGACTAAAGATTAAAGAAATTTGAAGTTGTGAACAGCAAGCTATGCTAAAAACTACAAACATCTCTAGTTGAGCAAGGCACAGGAAAACTCATCTTGATGTTTGCAGCTGAAGTTAAAATAGTGAACAACCTGTTTTCCCAGTAAACTTATATTGGTTTGCTTTCAGTGAACTCCAGTGTGTTTTCAGGGCTACAGTTAAGGACAGCACTATCCATGTTAGCAGTAAGGCGATAGACACAATTAGTATTGCCTGCTCTTCCAGGAAAAAAGCCAATAGATGCTATGCGATGTATCTAAAAATGGATGCTGACGACATCCATTTTATGCTTCACTTGATCCAGTGTAATACTGTTGTGGTGCCGCTGTGTGGAGGAGGGGCTGAATTAAAATGACATATATTTGTATTGATCGTAAGGCTCATCATATGAGGCAACTTTTTGTAGTTTGCCATTTAGAAGTTCATGCAACTTCTACTACATTATAATGCCAGGGAGCTGTGGGCTTCAGTCTGTGTTTTTACCAGTTGTGGGTTTTTTTGTATTTGTGCTTTCCTCTTCTGTCTCAGATTTGGCCTTTAACAACATCTTGAGAAAAAGAGAGCAAGACTTTCAAACTCCTGCTTTTTTTTCACTAGAAAATCTAAAGTAAAATTCAGCAGCATAAATAGGAAATGTAAATAGGAAAAAGGGTCCCTGTCAATGTCTTTAGAAAGAGCGTTATTCTGGAAAACTGCTCAAGTGACATTGTGATCACTTTACTGTCACTCTCTTTGGTGGACATACCAGTAGGTTTAAGTTGCCTGCGGGAGTGTTATTCTGACTTATGGGTTATAACTGGACAGAGAGATCCCTGTGGGTCACTCTCCTCCAGGGCACCCTGCAGTTCTCCAAGTTCTGAACAGCCAAGCTCTGGAGTGAGCGCATAAAAATTGCCCAGGGCTGAAAATACTGAGGGATAAGCTGGACTTGGAAATTGCACCTTAAGTGAACTTGGTGTCCATCAAGCCTGTAGCAGCCTTAACAAAGCGCCTTAACAAGTGTATGCCGTCATAGAAGGCGCATACACTTGTCAGTCATGATTTGCCCTTAGTGGCCTTCTATGTCGGGATTACAGTGTTGGTGGATAGGGGAGAAGCAAGTGACGTCATCTACCTGAACTTGTGCAAAGCATCTGATGCTGTCCCACATGACAAACTTGTCTCTAAATTGGAGAGAAATGCATTTGATGGATGGGCCACTAGGTAGATAAAGAATTGGCTGGATGGTCGCACTCAAAATGTTGCAGTCAATGGCTCTGTATCAGGGTAGAGAGCAGTGACACACATGGTGTTCCTCAAGGGTTGGTGTTAGGACCAGTACTGTTTAACATCTTTGTTGGTGACACAGACAGTGGGATTGAGCGCACCCTCAGCAAGTTTGTCAAGGACACCAAGGTGTGTGGTGCGGTTGATGCGCTGGAGGGAAGGGATGTGCCATCCAGAGGGACCTGGACAGGCTGGAGAGGTGAGACCGTGCAAACCTCATGAAGTTTAACAAGGCCAAGTTCAAGGTCCTGCACATGGGTCAGGGCAATCCCAAGCACAAACACAGGCTGGGAAAGGAGTAGATTGAGAGCAGCCCTGCGGAGAAGGGCTTGAGGGTGTTGGTTGACAAGAAGCTCAACGTGACCCTGCAATGTGCACTCAAAGCCCAGAAAGCCAACTGTATCCTGGGCTACACCAAGAGAAGTGTGGCCAGCAGGTCAAGGGAGGGGATTCTTCCCCTTTACTCTGCTCTTGTGAGACCCCACCTGCAGTGCTGTGTCCAGCTCTGGGGCCCCCAACATCAGAAGGATGTGAACCTGCTTGAGCGAGTCCAGAGGAGAATCATGAAGGTTATCGGGGGCTGGAGCACCTCCCTTATGAGGACAGGCTGAGAAAGTTGGGGTTGTTCAGCCTGGAGAAGAGAAGGCTTTGGGGAGACCTTATAGCAGCCTTCCAGTACTTTAAAGGGGCTACAGGAAAGATGGGGAGGGACTTTTTACAAGGGCATGTAGCAGTAGGACCAAGGGGTAATGGCTTTAAACTGAGGGTAGATTTAGGTTAGATGTAAGGAAGAAATTCTTTACTGTGAGGTTGGTGAGACACTGGAACAGGTTGCCCAGAGAGGCTGTGCCTGCCCCCTCCCTGGCAGTGTTCAAGGCCAGGTTGGACGGGGCTTTGAGCAACCTGGTCTAGTGGAAGGTGTCCCTGCCCATGGCAGGGGGGTTGGAACTAGATGATGTTTAGGGTCCCTTCCAACCCAAATCATTCTATGATTTTATGACTAGGAGCTAGGGGAAAAAGTGGAATTGGGGTTAGAGGAAAGACCAGGAATCAAAACTAAAGGTAGCTTCCTGCAGCCAAGATGCATGTTCAGCTGTTAAGAGACTAAAGGACTTTCCATGTTGTATGGATGAACAAGCTGTCAGGCTGCTGGTCCTGTGTTGCTGTGGTTTATCTAGGACCTTTGGTCCTTCTGGAACTACATGCTGGAGGGTGACACCAGTATGCCTTGAGGAGGCAACGCTTGAGGTGGGTTTCTTCTGCCACAAGAGTTTGCTGTCTGTTGGCCTTTGCTAGCGCTGTGGGGAGACAGCTTCAGTCACTAGAGCTGCTGACATAACACACTTTCTTGCAAAATCCAGCTAGTGCCAGTGCTTCAATGACCACCAGTTAGACCCTGAATCATTAGTTTAAAAATCATATAATTTTAAAAAGTATACCTGGAGGGGAGTTCACTCTTGTTTTCTGGTGCTGGTGGCTTTGAGGATCTGTCTTGCCAGATTTGTCTGTAATTCTAAGATCTAAACACAGGCTTTTAAAGTGGGGAGTTTAGGGAGTTGCCTATTTTTATTTTTTTAATGAAGCTAAGGGGAGTTGGGTTTTTTGAGATGTGACCCAAGTCTAAGAAGTCCTTTCTACCACTGTCAAAGGCAGTAGTAACTGGTGCCGGCTGGCTTGCAGGTAGTCTTTGCAAGCCAGGTTCATGCATGTGCTTCAGTTCCCTAATTGGACATCTCAAGCATGTTAGTAACTTAGAGGTGTGACTAAAGAGAATTAAGTAACTCCTTGATTACAGGAATTTAGGACTTCTTCAGGGAAAATGTTCCATGTGAGACGTACAGTGCATCACAAGCTGCCAAAGCTTGCAGGCTGGATTTCAGATGAAATGTCAGTGGTGTTACCAAACTGAGTAGCTAAGGCTTTTGTTTTTTCTTGTTTTTTCTTTTTTTTTTTTTTTTTTAATTTCAAACCATTTTTAATGTGAACACCCAAAAATGGGGTACATACCAGTTGCTACAGCCTTCCTATGGTGCTTTTGTAGCTTCAGTTGTCTAAGAAAAAGCAACAACAAGGAATTGGACTCCACACCTGCCTTCCCTGTCGGTGAGGGTGAGCTCACGTGCAGCCCCAGATAATGGAAAAGCCACTGTTGTGCTGTACTGGCTTGCGCTAAGGGAGCAGAACAGGGACAGGTGACAGATTCTGTTGTCCTAAGAAAATATTGTAAAGGATTGTCTTTTTTCTTAGAAATTGCTTCTTTCTCTCTTGAGAAGTCTATAATAAGAGTTGGAAAGAAGAAAATAAAATAATGCTGTTTATTTAAATGTAGGTGGATATTTCTAGTTTTCTGCTGTAGCTCTTGAAAGAAACATTTTAAAAAAAAAAATCTGGCATGTCTGTAAATAGCTTTATGAAGCTCCTCGGAGAAGTAGCAGATGAAACCTTCACTATCTAGAACTGGAGCAGCTGTGTGTTTAGAGCAAGTGTTTTCCTGTGCTCTGCCTACTGCTGTAAGCAAGCATGATGAATCACCTACAGTCCGAAGATCTCAGTATAACCTAGGAGCTGGTGCCTCAGCTGAGGTATTTAGACTTTTCTCCAAGTTATATGGGCTTTTTTGTAGTTTTATTAGTAATCACAATATATATACCAGGATGTTGAGACTTTCCTATAGTAGTTTGTTATTGCTATTTGTTCGATAAACAGTGTGAAACTTACATGCATGAAATCTATGGTCTAGGAGAAATGCTGGCTTGATCATTTAAAAAATATGACAGACTTGAAAATCAGCCAAGGACTGAGACCAGTACAAGTCATGAGAGCCTGGCAAAACTGCCCAATTTTTCAGTAGTACGTGGTGAGTGCTGAAGAACATAGTTGGGATGAGCACTATGTTGTTAGTGATACAAGATCTGATGCCAAGAAATGGTGCTTTTAGGCAGTGAAAGATGTAAATACATGTAAGATGTGAAAGATGTAAGTACACTTAATTTTAAGCACTGCTTCTGGCCTACTGGGGGGGGGGGGGGGAATCAAAGTTTTTAAAACACTGTAATAAATTCCTGTTCAGCAGGACAGAACTTTGTTACTGATGCAATCTACGTATTATGTTTCTGGCCAGGGCTTGGGTTTTTCAGGTATGTAAATGTCAGAGCTTAGCTGTCCAGGACATTCATTATACGCAAGGGAAAAACACTAAAACACTACTAGTATGTTCCTTAAACTACTTTAATAGGAGACTGTTGAATGCTGAAAGCTCTTCAGAAGGGGAGTGCTAACAATAAGCTGTGTTTGGACACCTGAAAAAATAATGCCTGGCAGCACTATTTTGTATTAGCAGTTACTGATTACAACCATTAAACGTTAGAAATTGATCTGAACAGGTTAATCTCTATTTAAGAGATGATTGGCTTTTTTTTAACCCTGAGTTGGATTAGGATCTGACATGCTGTTAGTCTTTGTCCAAGTGCCCTGAAGATCAATGGGTGGGTAACGGGGCGGGTACCACCGTTGGCTCTTCACTGCTGGGTGTTGTGTGGTTACTCTTAATTACAACAGGTTTAGAAGGAAGGAGTTACTTTCTACACCTGCAAAGGTGATGATAGCCCACTTAAGCAGGTTCTTCAGAGGGAGTGTCTGTGTGGACACTGCACATTTCAAAGGCAGTTATCAGAGGGGTTAAACTCCAACAGGTTCATTTAAGTACTTGTTTGGAAATGAATTTCTTAATGTGTCTGTCCTCCTACAGCGTGATCAATGTTATTACATAGGTAAAACTGGCAATTTCTGTATGGAAAAGGATTGGCACGTTTAAGAGCAGCATTGGGGTAAAGGACTGGATGGGTGAGGCAGAGGCTTGGCTCAGGGAAAGCCCATTTATTTATGGGCTTGTCAGGACTGCTAGAATATGATGGCTTATACTACTGCCACAAAAAAAAAAATAGGGAGCTGTGGAAATTCAGCCTCTATCATGTCATTTTTGTCAATTTAATTTTGTTTTCTCTCTCCTTTTTCTCTCTCTCTCTTTTTTTTTTTTTTTTAAAAAAAAAAGACTGGCATGACAAGAGGCACCCTCAGCTCCCCGGACATAAAGACACTTTTGAAATGGAAGCAACAGTCTGAACACCAGGACATGTTTCACAAGGGTGGTCTGCAGGGCATTAATTCTCCATTTGAGGAAAGCTGGGTAAACTCTACAAAGAGGTTGGTGGTAGAGACCTTTGGCAGGCTAATTCTGAGCTCTCAAATATGGATAACTTCTTTCTTTGTTCTTTCATTCTTCAAAGATCAATGCAAACCTTTATTTTCTATAAATAATTTAATAAATACTTTTGTTTTACAATGATACAACAAATAACAAATTCATAGCAAATGAGTCACAAAGAATTTAGGATCAGTATACTTTAATAAGGTATCAGTGTCAAAATACATTTCCTTATCAAGTTAAAGTTCCCATACAGTTATAATATTGTCAATAAGAATTCAGCAATATAGATTATAAAATAATTATAATAAAAAGTATGATTAATATTAAGACATGGAATATTTTTTCAGAGTGTTTTTAGTAAACTGTTAGGGTATAACATTTTTAATGCTGAAACTACACAAATAAGAAACAGAAGAGCAGTATTCAAGTGTCTTTAATCCTTGAAGCCTTTAAGTCCTTGCTACTGCAAATTTGTCAAATCTGGATTGCCAGTTGTCGTCAGATTTTGATGCTTACAATATATTTTTTTCACACAGTAATAACTTCACTGTAGTTGCAGATTATTTTTGGTAATAAACTCTTGAAAGATAGGACTATCATATTTTTTTACATTATGTACCAATAACAAAAGATCTTCAGCTTTTCTAAGTATGTGTGGTTAAGACTCACTTAACACAGGGAAATCTGAAGTGCTCTGTGAATCCAAGGCTCCCTCTCTGCAAGTGTCAGTGCATGGTATATAGCAATTTTATAAACCAGGCTTCAGCAGAATCAGAAGTCTCAAAAGATGATATCTTTGTTATCTTTTGTACATTGCCACAGTTGCATTTTCTTCAATGAAGCTGTGATGATGATTTATACCAGTGGAGGAAACAAGATTATATATCCCAACATATATCTAGGTCTGTATGTATTTTAAGGTCAGAACTGCTTACCTGCCTTTTATTACTTACTACACAATCCTTAATTCTTTTTGTCTACTTATAACTGAGTTAGCCTAATATAGTGGGAAATATAACTTTTAGTTTTAACAATTCAATTTTGCAATTATATTGCTAGCTAGCATATGAAATGAAAAAGGGTAACATTAGTCAGAGGTGTTAGTGCTGGATGCTGGTCAGATTCCTGAAGTATCAGCAACACCATAACAAATATTACTAGTTCTAGCAGAAACGGCTCTTAAAGTTGTTGTGTCCTAGATATAGCAAAAGTACCAAGAGATGATTAACTGACCCAGAGAGAAATTAAAAAAAAATATCTGTTTTGTGTAAAAAATAAAGGAAACTACAAAGAACAAAACAAGAAACCTCAACACAAGCAAAAACACAGGTCTAAATCCTCCACTGGGGTAAATCTGTAGGACTCCCTTGACAGTAGAGCTAAGCCAGGTTAAGGCAGCTGAGAACATGGCTTGCTTCTGAGGAAAAAAATCTTACAGCGTGCAACTTTCACAGATACCCACAAACACTGCAGTTCACCATTCACATTTCTTTCAACAAAGTCTGTAAAAATGAAAGGGGGGGGGAGGCAGAAGGCTGGGATTTTTCTTTACTATGCTTTTCCAAAAGTTATTAAAGTTACAATACAATAAATGCTGGAAAACAGAAAGACTTAAAGGATTTCAATTTGGCAGATTGACAAAAAACTGTGGTTGGAGATCTAATTTGTTTCATTCATCTTTGGCAATAAAAATAAATCTTTGCAGTACTGCAGCCAAAGTATCACATGATGAGGCATTTATACCACAGCTTTTTATTAGCATGAAATTTGAAGCAAATTTCAGTGTATAAATTATAGGTAATGAGATAAGGGGAGGGTAATCAAACTCTCTAAGCAACACTTTAATTGCAATACAGAAAATACAGTAGATGTATTTCTTTAGTAAGAATAATAAAGTGAGTAACTTCAAAAGGCCACTATTTGGTAACGTGGACAGGTTCAATATCTAAGTAAAATCCTGTAAAAGTGTACTGGTATTAGAAATTGTCTACTTGCAAAAATATATTTAAAAACTGAAGCTGTTTTGAACAGTATAGGCCACGGAATATTGCAGGATTGCTCAGGTTGCCTGGTCTAGTGCTCTGAGCAGTTCGCTGCCCTGCAGAAGTGTAGAACTGCCCAAAACAGGGACGTTCACCTCACAGTCATATCTCGTCAATTCTGGTAACAAGTAGGGTTCAAAGGAGGGCCCCAGCAGGCGACTGGTCATACCTGGAAGAAATTAGCGAAGTCAGTCATGGTGCTGAGACCAGAGAGTCAGAGGACTCTTCTCCTCTCCTCCCTCTTCTGTTTATACCAGTTACAATTTCATTTTGTGTTTACATCAACATGCCTCAAACCACCAGCAGTTACGGGTTTCAGAGCAAGCCTATGCATCACTCTCCCTTAACTGTTGTGTCACATGGACACATGCAGTTTTTCACCTCCACCCTCCACTTTAAATTGTTCTGAGAAAAATTATATTGGTGCAGATGAAGAAAGCTGTAGTAGACAACAGTTTCTAAATTGACACCCACTCCCCTTATATATTAAAGGGGACATATAGATGTATACACGTCCCCTTTTAATTACTTATTTTAACATTTAGAAGGCACATGTTAAGACTCTAACCTGCAAACCTCCCATATCAATGATGCAGTGAAGCTGTTTAGTACAATTTAATCAAATCCATCACAAGAGTATGGATGGAGGATGACTGGACCTCTAAGGTAAAAAGGTATTAAGTTTAATTGAAACGAAGAGCAAAAATATTTTTTCCTCATGTATTATAAATGTAAACATTAAAGTTTCACACTAAACAAGAGAACTAATTTTCTTCTTTCATGGAATTAGTACTGGAAGCAAATACCACATTTTCCACTTTGTGTATTTGGCAGCTCTTACCTGATGCTTTATAAGCTGGCTGGACAGTATAGGCCTGATGATGGGAACTGTAAAATGGGGGGGGAAAGGCTCCTGCTTTCAAATTCTCACCAGGACTGCCACAGGGGGATTGTTGCTGCTGCTGTTGATTCATTGGTTGGCTCAGACCTCTCGAGTTACAGACAAATTCATCTAATTTACATAGTAGGAAAAATAGTTTAATTAATCCAGTGTAATAATTATAATAGATAATACTAATTCAAAGCAAAGTTGCTCCTCAGCATGACAATCACATGGCATAGGCATCTTGTCACAAAGGAAGTCCACAAACAGCACTAGCTCTAGAAGTAGTATTGCACCCAAAATATGCTTGTATAAAGAAACACAATGTCGTAGAGAGAAGGTATCAGTTCTAGCTCTGAGATGTCTACACCCTGGACCAGCATGAGGTAAACGCATCCCCATTAAGCTGATCTCTGTTACCTCCAAAGCAAGAGTGTGAACATACATGAAACCAACTATCTGGTAGTTATCAAATGTACCTTAAATTGTTCAGCTCTTGGTGATACAACCTGATCTTTTCACTTCTAGCTTAGTGTAGTATTTACAGACCTTATTTACATTTCATATTAAAAGAGTCTGTTTCTATTTAACCTGTCTTAAAATTCTGTTTCAATATGTAACATTGCAAAACCTCTTTCTTTTGTCTTACCGTTAAGAACACTTGTGCTGAGAGACTTCTTTTCTGTCATCAAGGAACAGTTGTCCCCTTTGAGAAATTTCATTCTCTTCCACATTAGGTGAGATGGGTTAATGACAGATGGATCTCCCTAGAATGTAAAGAAAAGCAAAACAAATAATTACACTGCCCATGGTGAGTCCAAAGTTGTGAAGGGGATGCATTTCTTATGATTACCCCACTCGGCTGTCGCAACGCTTGTTCTTCATAGTCCAGTTGTCGCTTCAGTTTCAAACTGTTAGACAGAGCAAGTCTTGCTGGGTTTACATCTATGCCTCGTTGCCCAAAAGCATCCAGGGACCTGTAGAGAAAAGATCTCTGGATGAGTGAGCAGGGAGGCAAACAGAAACCATTTTGTTCTTTTATACAGATTCTTCTTTCATTTAAAAACATTTAAGGTGTCTTTGACACACGACAGTGGGCAGACCTCAAACGTCAAATGTTTCTATTTCCTTTTGTTAGTCATACCACAAGGTTTGGAAACTTCTGACTTTTGGGATCAAAGAGTAATGGAAGTCTAGCATAAACAGCCTCTAGGGATCTCCAGACAGACATAAAAATGTCATGAGATTTTTAAGGATAGGATGTTGAGAGCCACACCGGTCCCCTTCCTTTGCATACTAAACATGAACACACAGGTTACTGTCTGGGGACAAACCTCTCTTTCCAGATGCATATGCAGACACTGGTATTTCTGCGACCAAGAAAGCAAAATGCAGGAAAACTGCACAGCTTCATATTTTAAAATGACCATTGCTATTTTGTGCGCTTCCTGAATGTTTTAGCATGACCAACACTGAAGACCCAGGAGCTACAGAGAAACTTCTAGCTATGATAGGCAACTTCTAGGACTGTAGACTCTGATCTACATCTCATCACATACTGTTCACATGTGTAAGAAAGTGAACAAGGTGAGGAAGGGTTGTAGAAGAAAAGCCTGTAATTTTAAATCTTAGTTGTAGTATTTACATATGACAACAATAAATGTACTGTCATCTCTCCCTCTCCCCTATTTTCTGTTGTGCAAAAAATGTATGTGAGGTAAGAAAGTATGCATGGGTCCCAGCTTACTGCTGGGCCAGTAAGCCTTTTCAGTATTTTTCTGAAACTGCATAAAGTCAAGCAGGCTTTGCAAAATTACTGGGGTATAATTTTTACCTGACCATCAGGAAATCCATTCATGCATTCTTACAGGCAATGACAAATTAGCCCACTTCTGCTTCCACCAGACTGACTGCCACTGGGAGAGCACCACACTAATTTCCCCAGAGATGCAGTCTGATGCTTATCAAAACAACCATTCCAGCTGAACTGGGAAAAATAATTTTTCAAGATTATGACTCCCCTCATCCCCCAAAATATTTTTTTGAGTAAAATACATAGTTATACCTCAAAAACTCTTACCTTTTTTTATATATGGACATGTTTGGAGAATGTACTGGTGGCCCTGAGGGGGAACTTGATAGGGATCCTGAGTATTTATCCATGAGTCTCCATTTAGCAGGAACATATTCTAATGGGGGATCAGGTGGCCACTGGGTGTTTGGTCTTCCTCCCATTGAAGACAGGGGAGTACTGGCTTGGTCATGGTATGGTGGCAGCGATGACCTACTCACATTTTTGAAGAACACTGATGACAGGGACCCATGACCAGGGTTAATGTTTTTATTTGATAGCTGTGGGCAATATTTCTCTGGGAGGAACTGATTCTGTGAAGCAGAAGCGAGGGGTTGGAAGATGGTACTCATGCTACTTAGACTCTGCTGGGTATTTTGTGCACTTTCAGAGAGAGGATGTTCTTCCTGGCAGATTGGGCTGAGCTGGAAATCTTCTCCATCCATAGGAATGTAAGGAGCCAAGGTTTCAAGGTCCAGTTCATTGAAGTCAGTCTACATAAAGTAAGTTCATAAAGAAACTAGAAGTTAATCAGTGTTGTGGGAGTTAGTGTGATACGGAATACCAGTAGATGTGAAGCTAAAAAAAATCACTGTATGCCAAATTTACCTACATGAAACTGGCCAGCTCCTATTTAAGTATGTCTTATTTCTATGACTAGCACACATGTTCATTATATCATCATCAGCAAAGAAAGACAATAAACATAAGAAAAAAACCTCTCAGATAAGCAGTATTTGCTAAATCCACTTCCACACAGCCTGCAGTATCAGTGTGGTCTGAAGTAGATCTTGTGTTTTATTACACTTTGAATAACTTGTCTGCCAAGACTACAACATGTGGCATGTAGTTCAACTTCAGGCTTTTTCATGCTAAAATAGAAAACTCAGCTTTCTCATAATCCAGCTACATGAAAAAAATGTGTCAAAAAATGCAAAATGTTTTAAAAATGTAGTTGGAAGGATACTACTGCACTTTTTGGGTTTTTTTTTCCCCCTTTAGAGGACTAATCATATTTAAATTTTTTCTTTTGGAGTTTAATCAGAGCTGAACAGAGAGGGAAATCAGTGTTTGCCCACCAGTCAGCTCATGACAGGGACACTTTTCTAACACTCATTTTCCCCACCAAAGCTGTTGATGTGGTGGGACACACCTGACCAAGCAAATGCTGAATCTGGCAAATCTGGTTTGCACGTGTCAAATCCTGCACTGAGTTTGATCTTGATCCACATTTTCCTCCTACCTGTTCACTCTTTCTATTTCTTTCATTGCTGTTTCTATATCCAGACTTAGATGAAATTTCTTCAGGACATGGACTACAGCCTACAGACCCCAGTCTGAAAATTGCACTGGCAAACTGAGGCACCTCATTTGGACCCCAGTCACCCTAAACTTTCTGTAGGATTAATAGAAGGAAATGAGTGTAAGGTCTGAGCTGCCAGCCAGCAATTCCTGTTCCTTTCTCTTAACTATAAAGAAGTATAAGTTCTTAACAAAGGCATTTCAATTAAGTCTCTCAAGTGAGGTGGGTTCAATCAGGCCTACACCTTTTATTCACTAGCTCACTTGATGCAGTGTTATAATAGTGGAGGAATAAGAGAGTTAGTTATAAAGGGAATTCCCACACTTACACCCTGATTAGAATGCAGGAGATGGAGACTGTATGTTACTTTATGTGCAAGCAACTGTCACATCTCTCTGAAATATTCCAAGAAGTAAGACAAGAAGAATATATCCAAAATGACAGTTTTAATTTTGTAGTTAAAGGAGATATGTGCTATGAGGGGCATTCCTTTCTCATTTTGACATTTTCCAAGAATTAGTTTGTTTATATTTTGTTCTAGAAAGGATGTTTACTTGCTAGTCATCAGATCAGATTAAAAAAAAAAATTGCTGCTGCCTGTATTCCTTATCCAGTCTACAGAAGCTTCCAAATTCTGAAAGCTATCTGCTGATTTCTTTTTAGCAGTGCTGCCACAGTGACACCCTAAAGCACTTGCTTCAGAGAGTTAGAGATAGAAATTTGCACCCTAGCTTTTGAAAGCGTGTGTTTTTGTTAGTGTTGTGCATCAAAACTTTGGTGTATATGTGCAAACGCGGTCTGCATGTTCTATCACGGTATCTGCACCTACAGCATGCATCTGTACTACCTACTAGCAGTGGCTTTTGAAAGAGATACTAGATCCTTACCTGGGAGGTACACTGACTTTTTGATTCTGTGTCCATGGCAAAAAGTTTTTCAATCACCTCAATCTTAAAATCTTCATCCACAGAACTGTAATAATCTTCTGGGCTGCTTGGCTGCACAGAAATAAGAATTTGCTATAAGCAGCAAGACAACCATAGTATTGGCTTAGCATTGTGCCATTTATACTGTACTATTCAGTTCAATTCTTTCCTATGAAAAGCAAATGGTCAGACTGTATATATAGTGCCCTCAGAACCAAAACTGTCTGCTTCTATCATGTTTTTCTCCAACACAAGATTACTTGTCACTGCAAAACATAGGCACCCAATACAGGAACCTAAATGTCATCTTGGTTTAAATGTTTTTTTGTCATCTTTAGACCAGGAACATGAAATGTACACTATGACAGACTTTTTTCAAAAAGGGAGATGCTTAGCAATACCTCAAAGCCTTTCTTAGGGTTGGACATCCTCTATTAAAGGCCAGCTAAGAGTGGCTCTAGGTCTTGGGGACAACACCCTGAAAACATGTTCATTCTTTCAGCAGGGAACTCCATGGAGCTGCTCTCAAAAGCCTGAGTCTAAAGGCTATAGTTTCCAGTCAACGAACAGAAAGAGGATGGGGCTGGGGCAATGTTGCTAGCCACTGCGCTGTTTTACATTGGCTTCTTATTAAGGCTAAATCTATGAATGGTGGTAGCATCTTCTTCTAGTAGTTGTTTTATAGGTTATAGTAATTACTGAGGGACAGCTGGGAGAAAATTAGGAGTGCAATGTAAAGGCAGGCTATAGTTTCCATTTGACGTTTTTGCCACTGATGCTTAATATTGATGCTTATTGGGCCTTGTTAATAAACAATGATACAGGACTGCTAACATAAAAACATCATGCACATATATATTGATGGGGCTTACATACAAAACATAACATACATTTTTCTTAAAGCCTTTCTTACCGTAGAACAGCTACTGTTGCTGCTTGCACTTGGAGTGCTGCTGCCAGGTGCAATCTGAGGCATCGTAAAGGATGGTATTGTCAGTGTTTCGCCTTGGGCAGCGTGGCTTTTCATTTCTACTGGCCATGCTTTGTTTGGTGTCAAAACAGCACCGGTGAAGGCAGGGGCTTCCTCAAACTTCTGTGTCCCTGGATGGAGTTTTAACAATATTAATAAATGCTTTTAGCTTGTGCTGTGTTATGATATAATTGCAGCTATTCATTAAAAGTAAACACTGCTCCTAGTTGCCATGACAATAAGTTGGCACAGACTTTATGTTGTTTAGTCAGCAAGAAAGCCTGATTCTGCTCTCATTCACAGAAATTTTCCACTGGTGTGAGCACATGGGCTCTTACAGCCATTACTCCCAAATTGTACACACAGCAAACAGACCTTGTCTATTAAGTTTCTAAATGTAGGCTCACACATGGTTCTTTGTTGCACAAAAATTATTTATACAAACACTAACCAAAATCCAGGGAAATAATAGCATCGCCAGGTGTTGGTGCCAGCTGAGCAAGTTCCTCTGGTTCCTCCTTTAACTTAGTAAACAAGAAGTTGCTCTTCTCTGTCCCGGGGATGCTGCTCTCATAGGCAGTGCTCATTGTCAGCAGGTGAGGCTTGAAGAGCGATTCTGTTTGGTCCATGGAGAACACAACATCGTTCTTCTCAATTTCACTAACAAGAAAATAGGTTTTAGGCATTTTGCACTCTAAAAAAAAAAAGATGCAGGTAATGTAGGCAGTATAAACTCTCTAACTCTGGGGCCCGTACAAGCATTTTGGACTCTCTGGGTTGCACGCCAGGCTCTCGACAGGCGAGGCATGGTTCCAGCGTTGCTGAGCACCACCATCTCAGATGACGCAGAGAGTGTGGTCAGGACTTCTGTGGGAATGCTCAGGCCTTTGTTGCTCTGCTTTTTAAAGGGATGTAGTCGAGGCTATAATGACCCAGACTATCACTCAAATGAGTATTTCCTACTTTGGCCCCATCTCGGACCAAAAATACTTGAGTTTTGCCAAACAGCGGCAAAACTCCTGATTGGAGTTTTGAGGTGGTAAACAGCTTATCCTAGCAACATAAAGTACAATTACTACTTAATTTTATCTGTCTGTCACAGCATTAGAAAACCAAAACACATTAGCAGTTGTGTTACACAATAAAATCTTCAGTGCAGGCTTTATACTCTGTTGTATCAGCACGGCAGCCACTCTGCAGAAGAGAAAGGCTGTGGTGTATTTCAACAGCATGTATGGGAACGGGCATGTCACATTTTTCATTGATGTCTAACATTAATAAACAAGACTGAACAAACATGACTAAACTGATTTCAGAATAACAACACTGAATAAATAGACCCTTCAAAAGTTCCTCTGATTATTGCATTTCTTCCAGCACATGAATCCAGACGTGTTTTTTCTGTCCTGTACAACTTACCTCAGCACATAGTTGACACAGACGATACACTGAGGCTGTAGGTTGCGCGTATTGTAAATCACCGTTCCCTGAGTCTCCAGCCATACGTATCCACCGTGCTTGGCAAGCATACGGTACTGGCCCGTCACTACTTGACCTTTTGTACACACTGAGAAAAGAGGGCAGAGAGATATAAATAATGCAGCAGGACATGAACACACAATACGTAACATTTGTTTTAAATAAACCTGCTCCTGAGTTTTCATTACAAAAAAAACTGCACTAAGACATTTGTTAGCAAGGTTGTTTAACTTTGGGAAAATTCAGCCATTTTAAATATAAAAGTGGGTGTTCATTTGAAGTTTCCGCTCAAGACTGGAATTTTGAGTTCTGGCATTTGAGCTCTTAAGATGGTCTGTGGTCTGAATATTCAGATCAGAGTGTGGGATTTTAAAAATTTAATAGAAGATCCCATCTGCCCCCAAAATAATGCCTGCTGGCTACATGTTTTTTGAGAGTCCCTGTTCTAGAAGCGCCTCAGTTTGGGTTCCCAAGCTGATCTGTAGAAAAGTGAATTTATCTAGGAAACTATTTAATGGTTTCCTTATTTAGGTGATGGATAAGCCCAACAGTCAGATATACTCACAAAAAATTTAAAAAATCTTAAAGTATAAAAATAGTTATAGATTTAAACCGTAAGAGTTAGGGGCTTCAGACATCAACACCACAAATAAAAGTGAAAGTGGCACTAGAACAGCACTGGTGTTGGGAGGCTGAAGAATTAATAGCACTCTAAAAAGTATCAAAATTAAGGATGGTAATTGGGACTGGTTTGCCTAGAAGAAAAAGTAAAGCTGAACTATTAGATTTCTTTCTCTGCTTGAACTGTGTTGTTCCTCTGCAATTAGCAGCCTAGGAACCAAGACCCACGTGACAAATCAAATAATGTTTAACTCAAAATGTTTTTTTGGACTGGGCTGTGTTTCTCAAGCAATAAACTGACAATAGTACAACTTGGGTTTAAAACTTGCTCTAGATGTCTGAATGGTGAAATCTGCCCCTCCCCCCCAATATTTTGTAATATTTAAAGAGAATGAGTTTTTCAGTGTGGAGTTTTGGACTCTGGAGATGTAAAATAAGATGTAAATCCTCTCCTGAAAAGCAATGAATATTGCTTTGCAACTCACAGTTGTCAGTTGAGGAAAAATATTGTCGATAAACGGCAATAAAATTAGGGCTGGAGTATGCAAGCAGTACCCGTGTTAATAAGAGTTTTGTATTTGTAAGCAGACGTAGTTGCACTGAGTAACAAAAGTGGGAACTGGCTCAGCTAAACTTTTGACCATGTTGGCAATCTTTCCTTTTAAACAGATTTTACGCATGAAGACAGTATGCCATCAAACTAATGCCCTAAAAATAATGCAGTTTGACTCAGTAAGGCTGGAAACCTGATTCTGCAGTCTTTGTACAAAAAATTCCTTGTGATTGTGGCAAATAACAGACGCTATTTATTGTCAAGTCTCTGCTACACCTCTACCGTACAAATGTACAAATCCAGGCCTGTGAAATGCAACAACTGTTTTGCAGATAATTGTTGCGCTGTTTATCCTTCTATCTCTAAACTTTGTTTGTTTTCTTCCTAGGAGTATTTAATCATCCTTCATTTAGTTTATTTAGACAAAGTAGAACATTACTTTTATTGATTAAATACTTCTGGTGGAACAAAATCAAAAGGCTTTCATTTCAAAGTGTTTTAGTGACTGGACTGTTCTGCTCTGCTTGTGAAACATAATTACACTGCTTCCTAATCATCAGCTCATCAATAAGAGTCACAGTGTAGGCGCCTGTTACATTACAAAGAAGCTTTTTACTGCTTTAATCTTTTTTATTATTATTATTCAAAGCATGTCATGTTCTGATATAATAAAGTACAGCAGAAACCCTCCGTGGGGTAATCTCATAAATTACTAATACATTTGTAACTGCTTTGTTACTAACGCTACATTTAAGGTTCTGCCTTGAGAGTGAACTTCTCACTTCTCTTTTTTTTTAAAAGCATATATTACCTTTATCTTCACAGAACTAGTAATAGCTCAATGAAATAGGCTCCAATTATATTCCTTATCTTTGGATGGAGAAAGGGGGAAGGCCGGGATGAATTTTACTGAACACAAAATTTATTTTTTAATTGCTGAGAGACACTTCAGAAATACGATTCATTTGGAAGACCTGTTGAATTTCTGCAGATGGTGACATTCTGCTCCCCACTGAAGTCAACAGCAAAATCCCCATTGGCTTTAATGGCAACAAGACTCAACTGGAAGCTATTATAGATTATTAATTGCTGAATTGAAAAATACAGCTCTATAGTCAATCTTCTGTGTAGATTTATGTAACAAAACAGAGATTTTCATCTTGTGTGCATAACGTGAAAACCTGGGCAGGCTAAATACTGACAAATGCACTCTAATCTTTTATTTGATGGTGACTAATTAAGACTTTCATATTCTATGGGCAACTATACTTCCAGCCAAGGACACAAACACTATTATATTCAAGCGAATGTGAAGTTGCTATTTCACCTCAAGAAAAAAAAAAAAAAGACCCTGCAGTACAGTGAAACTGCAATAAGCATGATTTATCACTAAATTAGAAGGAAGGAAAGGGAGTGACTTCTGCTTCTATCCAAGAGACTCATTTGAGGTTTTTCTCCCTCTCTCTCTTCAAACTTCAGCCTCCTTCCTCTATTTTCTATGAATCTTTACAATACTAAATGGTTGGCACTGCCAGAATTGATGACTGTATTATTGCATAAATATAGACTTTATACCTAGCATATTTCTAATAAAAATTATTGTTTAATAAATAAAAGTGTACTGAACATGAATTTTGAGGTGGATATTTCCATGTATGAAAGACCATTGCCAGGAAGAACTAAGAAGTTCTGTATAGCTACCTGCTAGGAAGAACTAGTAAAGTTCTGTGTAAGCTGTATACCTGCTTGGTTACCCTGTGCATTAGGCAACATCTCAATGGCATACATTATAAAACCTAGGGATTTCCTATTCAGAGGGCTTATGTGTGTTTTCACAAGTCACAGCTTGCTGTCACTTTGCCTTTGTGGTGGTTCTCCAAGTTGGTAAGAAGCCTGACTGTCCCAGAAGACACAGGAAGCATTTATCTTAGAAAAACTAAAGAGGTCCTATTTGCTGGTGATGTAAACTCATGGTTCTGTTGTGGGCAACAGCATTTATCACAGCGTAGACTCTGGTCCTGTGGTTCCAACAGTAAAGATTGTCTTTGCTTATCCTGTGCCATCATAAACACTATGGAAGAGTTTCATCCTATATATTTATAACCTGTGCACTGTGTGCAGTGCCTTGAGCACTTTTGTTAGTATAACTCACTCCTCTAGACTTTCCCTTGCCTTAATTCTGCTTCTGAATCAGTCCTCATGCCCAACAGCAACAGTTCATAGGACGCAGACCTTTTCAGTAGGCACAAATGGCATCTAGACGTAAGCTCTGCACTACATGAGGGGAACTGAACTGCTAGAGTGAGGTGCAACCTCAATCAATGCCTGATCAAGATGGGTACTAGAAACTCTCTAGAAATTTTTACATGGACAAGTCCCAACACAGTGGTCTCATTTAATTAACTAGATAGGGACAACCAGCAAGGGTTTGCTCTCTTACTCCTGTTACCAAAGAGACTGCCAGCTCTCATTTCATTCCCTCCCCAGTGTCATCCAGTTCTTCAAAATGCAACACAACAATTCAAAAGCAACAGTGCAGCATACCCACTGATTGCTCAGGATGACTCGATAGCCCAGCATAGGGTACAGACATCCTATCTATGAATATCACTAATTCATATTCACTGTTACAAGCATGAACACATTACCTAAGAAAGAATTTTCACAAATACATTCCCAGACAACTCCGAGTACAGTGTGATTATTTTTTTTTTTTTTTTTTTTTTTTTTTTTTAAAAAGCAGCTCTGGAAACAGGATGATTCATACCAACACCGTTTTACAGCACACAACTTTGATCACTGCCAAACATTCTTTCAAGTAATATTTCAACTCAAAGCTGTCCTGAATCCTTGCCATTAGAGCTAACACATATTCCCCCTTTTCCCCTTAAGGTCAGACAGTTATTCTTTGCTGCTATTTTTCTCTGGGAAGTACAGAAACACTTTCTGTTTGGTGGTCAATTCCCTACACATATGACCTAAGTCACGGGCTTTCTTGTGAGGCACAAAGACCTTAATCATAGTAACTACAAGGTGGGGTGTTTTTAGCTTGTGGAATCCAATCTAGGAGCTTTGCTTTGTTTTTAATAAAAAGAGCAGCAGCAAACATTTTAGTGTTCATTGCTGAGAACTCTCCCATGCACTAGGTTCAGTTGTTGTCACAGCCAGAGGTGGGAAATGCCATTTGTACATCAGTGCACCATGGTGTCTCCAGCCATAGCATCAACTCTAAGGAAAAAGACTGAAGATTTAAATCAAATAATTTTAAGACACCATATGTGAGAGAGAGAAAGGATGCGTAACAGTGTGGCCTGTTGAAGAGGGGTAACAGATCTTGGATCTGATCTCTGCTCCCAGAATAATTCAGGTACTTTATACATTAAAACCAGCTAAAACTGGCGGTTCACATAGGCATAAGAACAACAAGAAGAAGCTGTTCCTAGCAGTATATATTATTTGTATAATGAATATCCCTTTTAGAAAGTCTCCCCGCACATCTGTTTTGGGTGGGGAAGATAGTTGTTATTTGGTAGCAGAAGACGTTCAAAAACACACTGCAATAAGCTCTTCCTATTGCCCTTTACAGCTGCTTTTCCTGCCGAGCTCAACAGCACACCAGGACAATACCACCAGAAAATACACTTCTTACCAGGTTAGTACAGCCTAACTCAGCTTTTTTTCAGCTGATCCTCATATTATCCCTTAGAGAGACAGCAATTCTCCTCTCTACCATCCCAGTTTTGTTTTAGCTATGGCAAAAATCAGACCCTCTGAAAGATCATCATCAGGTTTCAGCTAGACAAGCACGGTAACCTTTCTTGCAAAGCGTAAATACTGTTCTCAGAGAATATCTGCACACAAGGTGCATTTGCATTTTCAACTACTTATTTAGGTACCTGCAAGCTGTGCTGTACGTGCAAACTATGAAAAAAATAAGAATGTGACTTACAGTTCTGGTGACTCTTGGTCATACTCTCTGAGTCCAAGGCATGGTAGAATTCATATGCTGAACGGCCCAGCAGCTCCTCTGGATGGTATCCAATCAACTCTGTTATTCTTAGTTAAGAAAAAAAAAAAAAATTATTTTAAATTCAGGTCGCCTTAGCCTTATGCTTACACGTGCAGAGCAGCTATCAGCTCTAGATCGCAGGCTAACAGAATTAAAACCACGAGATGAGAAATTCTGAACTTTCAAATCCATTAGGAGCTGTAGAGGACTTATGATCACATTCTGAAATATTTCCATGTTCGGAATAAACTGCCCTTTACTACTACTGGAATAAAAATTCCTAGCCATTACATGTGTTGCAAATTTTCCTAGGCCTGTTGCACCGTATCTTTTATAGAAGGTCTCAATTGGAAACCTACCGCTGACAAAGTTCTCAAGCTGTCCACTACATGCAGAAATTTCCAACTACCATAATTAAAAATAAAATGCACATGAGGGGCTAGTGTTTGGCAGCATCAGGTTTAAAAGTATGTATGTGTACATTTTTAAAACATACATTAAAGGGTTAAATCACTACTTTGGGTATTGCATTCAATAAAATAAAAATGCAAGGTGAGAAATTAAAAGCAGTTAAAAGAAAAAAAATCAGTTCTTAGTGTTTCTCAATCATATGAGAACTTTAGCATATGGATTAGGTTACTTGGGTGACTAATCCACAAACCAAGTAGGATTTTACACAAAGAAAGCTATGATCTCAAAACCAAGACTTTTTTCAGAGCCTTTCTGAGTATTTGGGCAAGGCAGGATTTCTCACAAGTTCCTGAATAAATGAAAATAGGTCATCAAACTGTGCAGATGATTTTCTCTAATGAGAGGGTGGAAGAAAAGTGTTCTTTTTTCCTAAATTCAATTTGAAATACCATCACACAGAACTTTACAAGAAACATGCTTAGTAAAAAAATAATTCAAAAGCAAAGATACCATATCATCTGGGCAAACAAGGAAACATTACTGTTTTCTAAGTCGACAACACTCCTGGATGCCTTTTCCTAGTTTTTAAACTGCAATAACAACCTGGAATGTAGCAGAGAGCAAGCAGCAGCAGAAACGACTACCAACCACCGCTAAGCTGTCATAAACCTTGAAAACCCAGGAGGTTTGCAAGGAACGGTCACATCTTGCATCACATCACTGCCGTCAGCGGTAGTGCCCAGGTTTTATGCCTTGTAACTAACTCCCTCAGAATGGCTTTATTTGCCACCACCATATCTGATTAGTTGTGATGCTGCTCTTACGAGACACATCCTCAGGTTTGTACTCCCTGGAAGGACAGACAGCCTTTGCCCAGCCCTCCAGACACAAGCATGTCTTTACAAGACAGACATGTAAATACTGAAAAACAAACAGAGCAAGAGCATGGTATTCATCTTTTGGATCCCCCTCCAGCACAGAAGACACATAAGATGGAGCTATTTTGTGTATGGTTTGAATGCCAAGGCATTGAGTCAGCTTTTCCCTCGCCTCCACAGAACTATAGCTCATACCCCTGGGACACCTTGGTTTTTGTCACTCTGAAAACTAATCTCTGTCCTGATTTCCATGGAATGAACCTGGGTTTATAATGGTTTAGTTGAGTAAAGATGGTTTATGTTTGTATGTAAAAAACAGTATTATTTATGCTTACAGTTGGACTGACAAAGGGGAAATTTTTGAATCAGGTTTCAGAAAGAGTTGCTTTTTTGACACTCTTCACTGACAAGCTTCTGAGCTTTTAAACTGCACCCCAGCCAAATCTGTAACTTTTCTCTGAAACCACAATTGCTTTTTCTTTTTTAATAAAAGCAGAAGTTCTCAAAATGAGTTGGCTCTCAAGAGCTGAACCATCAGGAGAAAACAATGAATAGAGAAGGAGCCCTAATAAAAGTAAACCTCCCAAAATACAGTTGCTGCTGCCTTTACACAGTGGTGTACACAGTGGGACACATTGGTGTAAGTGGCCAGAGGCTTTTGCCAGGACCAGTGTAAATAGACTGTCTTTAAAAACAGAAACTATGGCCTTTGGTTATATAATGGCATAGTATCATAAAACCATCCTGGTTAGTCTGGAGCTAATCACAAGGGGAAGGCTTTTAAAATTCAGGAAGTTGAGGATTTACTCTTAATCCAGTTACTGGGAGCTGAGAGCCAAGTGGGGGGTTGAGCAAGGAGAAGGAAAAGGAAATAAAGATAATTGAAAGAAAAGAAGCATCATGTACCCAGCAGCACCAATGCAAATCCAAAACCACATTACAGCCTTCGTGGGTGTCAACAGTGGAACAGAGATTGCAAGAAAAAAATATGCACCACAGTAGGCTGAGGGACCCGTAACTTTTACCATATAGAAATTGCAATTTCTATACCAAATTTTCTATTCCAGTCCTATAATTCCCCTCTCAAATTGCTCCTCACTGTTCATAATGAGTGCCCTCACTATAAAATTACTTTTCTTGTCATTCCATGGCACACAATGACTTGTGTGATCCTGCTGCGACAATGTCAAATTTAACTAGACCTAAAGTAGTCTTTCATGAAAGTTAGCAAGTAGTGGGTTGATATCTTTACTACAACCAACTAAAAAGTATACAGAAAGATAGAAATAAGATATCAAAGAATTACCCACAAACCCCATAACATTGGCCAAATTCTACACCCACGCCTGGCAACAGTGAAATACCAATCAAGAGTAATTTTTAAAAAGTTACTTTAAATACTTTAAAAAAAAGGCTAAACAGCCCATTCTGTGCCCTTCTTACCTGATCTGTAAATCTGTTAACCACTATTCAGACTCATTACATTTCTCTTTAAACACTCCTGGGAGTGAAAAGATTTTTTTTTTTTTTTTTAAATTACAGAATGTTTCTTTCTCCCATCCCAGACAACCCTAAAAATGGCTGACAATGTTTGCTAGCTACATTTTAAAATACCACTAGTTTATAACAAACAACCCCTCTCCAAGAATTGTTAGCAGTATTGGTTTTGGGTGCATGAACTGGCAGATCACACCCTCCTTTATTCCTCCTCTGGTGCTGCTGACTCTGAAAAGCTTAAAAAAATCTTGTGGCCCTGCAGACAGAGCAGGGCTGGAAGTCACATTTGTAATTCCATGCCATGTTACGCACCAGGACCGAGGTAGGCAGCTACCCCCATCTCCATCACACCCATCCTGTGACTTCTCCCAAGACCTTCATGGAAGAAGACTGGCTGCAGCCGAGAGCCTGAACAGCACCTGGCAAGAAGGCAGAGAGTGCTTCAGCAAAGGCCTCTGCACTGACCTCACCTGAGCACCACTTTGAGGCTCACCAGTGAGGTGCACCCTCCAAACTCCACATGCTTTCCACAGGAGCCTCTTAGTAATACAAAATGCTAAGTACACAGAGGACTAAGTGCAAAGGAAAAAGCATCCTATAGAGGTATGAGGTGGAGGGGTACGTAACTAAGAGAGTAACAGAAATGTATATGCCCTGTGGGACCAAAGGGTCATTTACAAAACTGAGTCCAGAACACAAGACTTCTACTTTTGCTTAGACACTAGACAGAAAATTGCTCTTTGTGCAAGCTGTGGAATGACAAAATTGGAAAACAAACCGTATGGTGGTTTTGGATGGCATTTCTGCCATGGTAGGCTTTGTGTTTCCTTTGCAAAAGCAAAATTGATGCTAATTAGAAGGATAATAAGAATTTTTGTTGAAGAAGACAGGTAGGCTGAGAGGCTGGTTATTCTCCCGTTAACCACTCCTTTCTGAAAACACAAATACCTTTGGGGGAATCTTAATTTTCTGAGCTGTCACCATCATGCACTGAGGTCAAAATCTCAGAAAACATGGTAAAGTGGTAGGCAGTAGCCCGCTGCAGTAGCTGATCTGTCCCAACTACCACTCCTTATATGCTTTTTGAGCACTACTTCAGTTTCTCTTATTCTACTCATTTCTTGGGATGTGGAGTAAAGGCAGAGTTTTGTCCTTAGGTACACAATGGAGAAACAAGCAATCTGAATACTATTTCTAGATTTGTACAACTTTGCTGTACTTTATCTCTCTGAGACATGGCAAAGCAAACAAAACTCACTGCTTCAAAGGCTACCTCTCCTACGAGATGAGCTATTTCAAGTGTTTTGGTTTTTCTTAAAATTGTGCTTTTCTGTCTCTTTATAGCAGCACAAAGCTTTTTATTGTATACCATTTCTTGAGTTAAAATAGAATCGTAAGAACCATCAGTACTGAGAAGTCAGGCTCTTTGTGAAAGACTGCTGCAATGTTTACTGCTCATAAAAAAATAGCTGGGTATATATTCGTCAGCAGTGTGTGGACTGTGTGTGTGAGGGCGTGGATCTCTTAACAAAGTCTTTCTGTATTCAAACTGTTACCAAGTTATTGAAGTTAAATTGGTCTTAACGGGAACAAACAAAGTTATACTTAAAGCAGAAGGAGTTAAAAAAACAGAGGGGGAAAAGAAAAAGCACTCAACACAGCCACTATACCTGGGGTAAAGCACCCTGCAAGACTGCTAGAGCATGTGGCAGGGCAGCATGGCAGTCCTGCCAAGTACCCACGTTTTCTCTCAAAAATATTCATGGTGGCATTTTTGCATAAAATGCAACATCCTGGCACCCCTGCCCACTTCTCAGAGGCATTTCTGGCATGGTCAGTTTTATCTGCCCTGCTAGGCAAAAAAAACTAGATGAGTACATAAAAAACTTCACCAGGGCTCTTCTCTCTCCTACTCATTTGGTCTATGTAAATCAAAGTTTCGTTATTAACAAAAGAAGTTGGTTGTGTTTGTTTCTTAAATATGACATATACCAAAAGCCAGTTTTGCCAAATGCAGATCTTTGGCTTCAGATTTCATCACTTCACTGTTGTCTCCATACTGCATTTTGCCCCTGAGCAGAGATGGAGGAACAGGAGGTCCTTTCAAATGCTTATTTGCATTCTCACCTAATTTAAAAATATTCCCCAAATATAGGTCAATTGGCAAACGGACTTAAATCCTCATATAAGGTTCGGTGCCTACTTATTTCTGTTTCACAGGGACATAACTGGAAACACAGCACAACTCAGTTTCCTCTCAGTTGGGCACAGCCTGGATCCCACATGTACACTCGTATTAGGAGAAACCTAACTGGGACCAACACTATTGGCACTGCACCTCCCTGCACCACACTATTCTGAATCACCATACGACCTCCATCACTCCTTTTTCTTCTTCAACTCTTCCATTAAAATGTTCCAATCAAGAAGAAGCAAAAAAAGAGTATAACTAATCGAGTCTCTTATTACCAGGAATATACAATTACCCAAAGCAAGCTGTACCCTCAAAATAATGGAGAACATAAATGTTTCGGCATGCTGGTGCCAGGGAACTTGGTTTGTGACACAGCCTCCGGAGTTGCCACCTGCACATCTTGCCCCATGCAGAACAGATCTGTTTCCTTATCCTTCTCTCCCCACAGGCATGCTACCTACAGCAATTAAGAGCAGAAAGTGCTTCCCTCTCCCTTCCCCAGCACGTCATCAGAGAGGTCACAGGGCTGAAGGTGAAAAGCCAACACCACTTACAATGCTTCATGTTACCCTCTGCTTTCAAAACCTTGGTCCCCTCCAAAACACAGCTTACGGTTTATAAACCGTAAAGGCTGAGACTGCATGTGCTGGGGCACCTGAAGTAGTTTTGGGGGTTTCTATCAAATTCAGATACAATTTTCACTTCTATTTTGTGGATTTTTCCACCATAGAACCATGCTACCACTATTTCTATCTACCCATCGCCCCCGTGGCCCCACGTAAGAAGGTACGCTGAGCATCAGCTATGCCACCAAGGTAACAAAATTGCCTTCATACAAGACTTGCCTTTTTTTTCTGACTAAAACACCCTTACTGGCAATCTTCCCCAACACAGAAGCATTGTGCAGCTGAACTAAATCCTCACTTGGATTACTGAATTATACCACTGATCAGCATTTCTGTATTACAGTTAAAATAATCCTTCCTATAAACCACTTAGCCAAGATTAAGTGGAACAAGGGAACATTTTTAAATCACACTCCAGGAATGGCTGAATAAGGCATTTAACAAAACAACCTATTTTTATTATTTATATCTCACAAACCTTTCTTAACAGGCTCATCACCTTGCAAAAGCTATTTTAAGAATACGAACATATGCCAGCTAACCACTGGCAAGTCATAAGCCCACATATATAAATTATTTTTGGAAGGCAAAATTTACGGGCTAGCATCTCCCACATTTTAAATGAGGGATGGCCAGTCTTGCCTGCTTCATACTGCATCTGTCCTGTACCCTCCTGAGGAAAAGCCAAAAGAATCAAGGCACTTCATGTCAGACAACTAATTTTTGCTACAAAGTGTTGAAAGGTAGCCAGCCTTTATTTTGCGTGTTGTAAACTCAGAGACTGTGCCGTTTCCTAAGGAGATGACAGATGTGATCCTCATTTTCCACAAACATAAATTTCAGCTTCATGTACAAAGGCACTCTTTTGTACCCACTTAAGCTTCATGCTCAAGGTGGATGCTCCCATTAGTAAGGCCAGCATGGCTGCCATTCATTAAGGTACTTCCTCAGAAATCCTAGAGGTTTTTTAACTGAATGCTTCAAACATAAAAAACTTAATGCTCCCTGGAAGCAGACCTGTCCACATCAAATGAAATGCAGAGGGTATACTCAGATTGCTGCAGAAGCATGCTAGAGGAGGCATGCTGTCCTCAAGGATATCAACCCTGAACTGGGAAGAAACAGACTCTTATGGAGAAATGAGCTCTGTCAACCCTGCTGCGTCACTGCGGAAAGGCCAGTGTAGGTTGAAAAGGGTTTAGGCATCTGACTGGCACATGCTGCTTTTTCTCCTCTGCTCCTCAGCCTGGATTTACATTCCTGGCATAAGCTGCTCCTTCAATGCAATTTGTCTAGCAGCACTGAATTTGATAAGAACAGCTGAGTGTTTTGCATTTTTATGCGTCTAGAGATGTGTCGCCTGCTGGAGAGAAATCAACATCCCTCCGGGAGGGAAGCAAGAGCCAGGAGAATCTGCTGGGAAGAACCTGAAAGGTTTGTGAGGTCTCTTCCTTCTCTGGCCTGGCTGGCTTTTTACAGCTTTATCATAATCTCAATAAAATGTGAATGAAACATCCAACCAAAACTAAATAGTAAAAGACGTGCTGTTTTGTTGCCTGATTTTAAAGAAAAATCTCTGAAATTCCCTACAAGTTAAATCCTCCAGAGGAAGCTGTTGCATTTTACTGCCATGTGTAAAGTTTTCCCTGTAAATCAACTCCCGGTATTTAAGGCAGGGCATAATATGTCATTCTTTTTAAAATAAGCATGTGTATCTTTAATGGGATAGTATCAGTCCCTCTAATTCTCATTTATAATTGCTTATGCATTAAGTCTGGCAGAGACATGTGAATGCTGCAATACAGCAAAATCCTGTTACTCTCCCCTAGCCTGCCACTGACTGGCCCCAGTAATTCAGAGGTACATTGCTTTTAACAATGAGTCACTACCATATTGTTGCTCCCACCCACCCCCCGCAGAATAATTCTATTGATATCTCAATATTTGTCATCCTGAAAGTAGTAACAAGAAAAAAAAAAAAAGTAGTAGTCTGTTTTGTTGCAGTTACATCAGAGGACATTTCTAGTTACAGCACACTTGCTGCTAAATTTTCATAGAGGTCAGGAGAAGGTCAGTCACAAGTTTCACACTTGTAATCTTGCTTTCATCCACAGCTGCTAACATTGCTAGTTTATACAGCTGATTTATCACATTGTTTAAAATAATAATCGTGCTTAGTGCAAGTTTAAAAAAACCTTTAATGGATGAAAAAAATAACCACAATCTCAATCCTGTGAGTTTTTGCATAAAATGTGAGCATACGTATAATCCCACTGATAACCCTACAGACCTCAGCAGTTGCTAGCATCTCTGAATTTCAGGAGACTAGTTTCATTAGACAGAAAACTTCATATTAAATTCAGGGATGACCTCATAAACTTAAAAAGCCCCAGAACAAACACCAAACCCACAGTAGTATAGACAGGACTTTCTAAGGAAGAGGGGAACAGAAAGACACTTCATGGGAAGGGATCTCTGGCTCCATTACACACAGGGAAGATATGTAGACAGGGAGAAGAGGTAGATGGTATGAAGTGCCATGGAAATCCCAGGGGAAGTCAGGTAGGTGGAGACTAAGGTGATCTCTATTTTTTCCACACAAGAGGGAAGTGTGAGGAGTGGAGGATACAGCCCCTTGCTTGACCCAAGATCTTCCCCTACCCTTCATTTCACCACTAACAGGAGCAGATAGATAACCAGCAAAAGTTGTTTGCTTTTCATTGAGCAAGAGGCTGCAACCCTATTTCAGAACTGCAGATGCTCTGGATGCCTTAGCAATGCTTAGTTAATCTAATGCATGAAGTACTTTCCAGCTAACCGATAACAGCATCCTGGGCCAAACCAGTCGTATAACAGCCCTTGACTAAGGTCCGTAAGGCATGTAATTTGAGACATTCCCTAAAAAACGAGAACAGAAATCCCATATACTCTTCAGTTTGTTAAAGCCCAAGAAGTTAATGCTTATGGCTCTATGTTGCCCCATCTTCTGCCAGTGAACTTGAATTTCTCACTCAGCAGGAGTAGTAAATACAGCAGGAGTACCATTTTGCCTATTTGTACTTCTTGTCCATGCTGTACCATTTTGTACTTCTTGTCCTTGCTTACCAGATCCACAGAGGAGGACATTTGGAAAGACTGCTTGTTTTTTTCAAGACAGAAACACCCACAGAAAGGAAAAAATCAGTGGAGTTTACCTGTCATCACAGTAGGTAAATTTCATATCCATGCTATGGCGACTGAGGAAGGTCTTGCTGTCCAGGGGGATATCGATGTTCGAAGGATGCTGAATAGGCTCACACATTATTATAAGGCAGGTGAGAAGAGGCTCTTTATACCCACACAGAGTGTGAGGAGGGCAAGTGTTATACACTTTAACTTGTCCAGTGCAGTGCAAAACCTGAAATAATGATTTTTGAATGAGAAACAAACTTAGAATGTACTTTCTCTACATGCCAAAGTGTCTTTTTACATCAAGAACACTTATTACAGCTAAAATATGGTACCTTCCACGTGGCAGACTTAAGGTTAACAGTTCTGCCTCTGTTGGTAACGGTGCATTTCATCCTCATGAAGAAGTCACGCTCAGTTGACATCTCTTTGCTTTTCTTTCCAAAGCCTGGACCTGTATAAGGAAAATGGCAAATGAGTTTTCTCAGTTTTCCTTCTTGATTTCTTCTATTTATAAGCATGAAGGATTCAACAGAAATAACAGACTAATTCTCAAGTAATTTATCTGCAGAGATCATCAAAGATGCACAGACCATTGAAAAGCAGTTTGTAGACCTGAGACCTAAAACTTTAAGTGGAACTTAAATGGGACTTTAAGCATTTAAAGCTATGTTTTAGCTTGCAGCACATAAATCTTTGCAAAGTGTCACAAGTGAAAACATTATGCCTGCCTTAACTTGATGAAAGCAAAACAGTAAACAAACAGTTCTTAAGTGCTATCATATATTAGCAATATTTGGCAAAACAAATCTGCAAAGTATTGAAGAACAGTTAATGATTATTCTAGGAATGAAAATTCCCTTTACCATAACTAACAGATCTCTACTGTCAGCCAATTACTTCATTTGGTTATTTAAAAAGCAAACAGTGATTCTTTGTTATTACCATTTTTCAGACTCAGATTCTCTCGAATTTCTTCATGGTCACATGGATGAGTGAAGTCAAAAACGCTGTGTCCAGTTAATTCCACCTGTGCAGAAGTAACAATATATTTAGCCAAATGAAAGCAACTGATAGTATTTATCTGGTTTTAAGTACTGCCTATTCAGATAAAACTGGTCACTAGAACCAAGTGCATCAACAGGATGATCACAGATACAAATCCTGTGACCCTCTCTTTGTTTATCCTATGCATTAACTTTTAATTTTTCTCCCCAGAACAATTCTCTATACTTGGATTTGCACAGTGCAGTTAACAGAAAATACCAATCACTGGTTATTTTCAGCCTACAAAGAGAAAATCCCCCAATCCACAAGGCAGAAAAGGGGGGACCCAAAAGAGCAGCTCTATCCCCTCTGTACCACAGTCTAAGGCACAAGTTGAATAAACACCCATTTTCCTCTCCACAGTAATATCTAGGAAAGCAAGTTTACAGTCACCAAAGACACTACAATCTTGATAGAAAGGGAGAGGGGAAAAAAACCCCACTGTTGTCTGGTGTGCAGAGTACCTGCCTGAGAAATAAGACATTTTATTTCCAGGTTTTTTTGCAGTGACACACAGCTGGTTTTCTGCATTTAGGCATAGGACTCGCTTCTAGGAATTGGATTACAAAGACAGGAGGAGTGTTAGAGAACAAGTTACCTGGGTAAGACCCATGTATTTGTTGACATTCTCTGACAAAAAGATCATGTCTCCATCCTGTGTCACCACGGCAATAAATCCCTCCAAAGCTTTCAGGTACAAGTTGTCCATCTGCTGGTCTGCCTCTAGTTCATTCTCATTGTCAGCACATACTAAGAAAAGAAGAAAAAAAGCACCTAAAGGCTTCAGCAACCTAGCCAGCCTTTTTCAACACAAGCACATCTAGTTACAAGGCAACAAAATATTTTTCTGCTGTTAGAATTTCCTTTCCATAAACCCCTTCTGGTGGGGCCTTCCTTTAGAAGAAAGCTGTCTGCACAGTGTACAAAAAGGATGTCCTTATCACTAGAAAGATATTTTTCTAAACCTTTTGGCAAATACAACAGACCCTCTATTTACCTTTAGCGTGTTTCTGCAAGATGTGTTTTCCGTACATAACACCTACATACCCAGACACTGAAGCTCATCTTCTTTGTGCACATTCTTTTGGCCACATGCAACCTTTATATTCCTCATAGGCACAAAGTATAGGGCAAATCTTACAGAAGGCAAGTATATTTGTGCATTCCTAACAGATGTCTAACAAAAGACATTTTCATCACCTCAGGTTTTCTAAGAAATTAAAATACTTTTCCTATGAAGTGTGCCTAAATAGATCACTCCACTCAGTATGGAGAGATCTGTTAACACTACCTTTAGTAGAAAAAGTAGAAAAAACATTATTTGAAGCCCTTTCAGGACTCATAAACCTCAGTATTCCTGGGAAGAACGCAGATCCATCCCACTGATACCTCTCTTTTCATCTGCAGACATCAGAATCCCTTAAGTGCCACTCCACCAAACGCTGACCAGCTTTGTCACCCACCTAAACTCCTCCTGTCCCACATGGAGGAGAGCCTCAGACCCCGCTTATGTCCCTTATGTTTATTTACCTATGCAGATTGTTGAGCCCAGTGCAACTTATCATTTTTGGAGAAGACATGTCACTGTTGTGCTGATGTGGCAGAACATTTATTAAAGTTTTTTTTGGTTATTCCTTTTCCTGATGCTTTTTGGCTGTGCTGTAGAGACAACTGATGGCCCTGAGATGCTCTCCTTGTGTGTGCTCCACATTGCTCACCTCCTGTGATGAGAAGCAGTAAGTAGGCAAAGCCACAGGTAGGGAATGAGGAAGAGGAGACATGACTCCTCCTAATGCCAGTCACCCAAGTGTTCACTCAGCACTCTTGCTTTCCTTTCTACACTTCTAAGCATGTCTCAGCTTCATGAATAAGAAGCCTAGAGGAGATGATTTGTAGACGACCAGTATTAAAAAATTTCTGTGTAGGAGCTGGTCCAATTAATTTCTTGACATGTTTTATGTGAAACTTCTGGGATTATTTTTTTACAAAACTATTTACAGATATCGCATCTGGTCTGTGTACCTCAGACATGCTGTGGTGAGCTTATCTTCATAGTTTTGTCAGTTGGCCTACACATTTGTGATCAGTCACTGCAAATATGTGTAGTGGTAAGGCTCTGAATTCAGGGGTGAAAAGCAAGCAACGAACAAAAAAAAAATCCCTTATTGTCTCAGAATAAAGAATAACCAACTCAACCACACACTGCTGAAGATGCAAGGCCACTGGTAAGCCCCATCTAGGTGAAAGGTGCTCTATGGCGCAAGGCAGCGACGATGATGCGAGAGGAGCTGCAGCGATGCTGCTCTCTGTGCCACTCCTTGGTGGCACAAGAGAGCTCCAGGCTAGGCCCACCACTGATATCGCTGGCCAGAGGCTCCAGCTGCAATTGCATCAGCCTTATTCGCAAGAACAGTGGGACTCTTAAATGAGTTTCTTGGAGAAATTGCTCTTCTTTATTGGTTGCAATTTCAGCTTACAGTTTTTGTTCTCTAGTACACACACTGCTAGCACTTGAGAAAAGTATTTCACAGCACATTCATAATTTCCTTTCATGTTTCTCGTTGAAATACTCATGTTGAAAGAAGTCTAGAAGTGGGAATGGAGTATTGCTTTGTAAAATATTATAGAAGTGGTTTGAGTTTAGTACTTTTTTGGATAGGGAAGAGGCTGAGCCAAACTAATGCAGTTTTTACTTTGAAGTATTAATGAGTTATGATTAAAGCATGAGTTCAATCTATATACCTCCTGCAACTGCATCTGCTAGTGCCTAAGGATGGACAGAGGCGTAGGCATTTGCAATGCAGAGCCCATGGAGCCGCTGTTTCTAACCGATGAGTGGTGACAAAAAATGATGCTGCACCCTCCTTCTGCTCCTCAACATCCCTCCCTGGCAGCAGCCCATTACCCATCCTGCAAAGAAGGGAACAAACGGACTCAGCCCCAGAACCACTGGGAGCACTTGGTTTATCACCCTTTGCTTCTCAACACAATCATTTGGTAGCAGGGAAGAAAAGACACTCTGTGGAGATGGCCAGCACAGGCTAGGGATTTATCATTTCATGTCCCTACACTGCAATTCTAAGTACACATGCAGGGGCCAGTTCCTCCTCAGTACAAAGCAACTGACTTCAGGAAATTACATCAGGGCTAGCGTTTAAAATACAGAAAATACACAACAATACATTTGAATAGTATGCACTTTGACCATAATGACATTTAGGGAAGGGAAAAAAAAAAAGAAAAAGAAAAGGGGTAAGTGACCATCTGCTCCCAAGCTTGTTTCTGGTGTGTAAAGAATGTCAAGGGTCTTTTTTTACTTTTCCGGAAGCAAACAAATGGTTTATTCAGCAGGGATCATGGCTATAGCCCAAGACAATCAGCCAAGTGTGGATTCAGAGAAAAAAAAAGACTTTTCAGCTCTAACTCCAGACCCTCCTTTCCATTTTTTTCCTCAGTTCATTAAGTTTGCATTAACAAAACATGACCATTCAAAGGCAAGAAGGCTATTCAAAGCATTTGTATTCTTAAATGCCTCCAACAGTGAAAGACAAACATTTTACTTGTATTATCAGATGATGAAGTTTGCTTTTCCATGTATATAAATTATATTACTTACACAAACACACACAGAGGACATAGGATCACTCACATCAGGGCTGCAGGTTCAAGCCTTTAATGTCCTAGCTGAGCACAGCAGTTACAGTCAGCTTTAAAGAACTCAGTTACAGGGTTTTGTGGGATCAGAGTTCACTTTTTTTTATTATTACTTTGTCCAGCTGGAAGCATCTTAATGTGGAGTGGGAGGAAGGAGTGAAGAGGGTTTGTGTCGTTGTGCACCTCCTCTCAGATAACCCAAAACCACTACACCAAGGTGTTTTGCAGACACTCTCCAGCTTCCCTGGTAACACAGTAAACCCCTCCTTAGCAGCCCTGGCCATAGCAGGCAAGGGGAGCTGGCAGATACTGCTTTCTTGTAGTGCTTCATAGGGCATGATCAGGTTTCAAAGTTGGAGCAGCTGTATTGAAACTGTAGGCACTATCAGGCACATAAAGGTAGGTGACAAGTGCCTCCAGGGGCCACTGTGCTCCTGCTGCCTGTCTATTCCTTGCCTGTCCCCCATGAGCATCCTCGCAGTGTACCCAGGGAAGCCCAGGCACTGGGGGATGCACCAAAGGTGCTCAAGTCTTCTGCTGCATCCAGGTTCTTTGCGGTGGTTGCGAACACAGTCCCAGGAGGTGTCATCTGTGCTAAAACCCTGAAGCATTAGGTCCCTGAAGATCCTTACTCTGCAGCAAAGAAATACGCTGGGCATCACTGTGGCGGCCCTAGTATGCCCTGTATCAGGTAACTTAGTACAATGATAGCAATATGAATAATAAATAACAGTCCCTCATATGGTTGCAGTCACAGCATTATAGCTTGCTTTCTCCTGTGAAAATCACTAGCTACTAATACACAGAGGATATACACACATTAGGAGACTGAAGCAATTCAGCTATTGCCAACTAGCAAAAAATTCAGTTTGCTTTAGAAAGAATCTATTTTGCAAAAGAAAGACAAATAAAGACATGGACGCTGCAAGCTGCTCCCAGAATTCCCTATTCTCTTTCGCTTTGCTTTAAATTTTCTTCACTAATATACCTCAGGGCTGGACTGAAGCATAAGAAAATTCACCTTCAAATGGAAAATATTGGAGAAATCTGTGACTAAATGGAAGTGAGAGGTTAGGATGAGGAGGTAGGGGCACAACTTCAGCCTTTGGTTTCTGGTAGATCTGAGGTCACTTTATCCAGGTAGCAACACCCAATGTGGACTTGCCAGAATTTTCCAGGTCTTAATGATAAGCAACCGTGGACTCAGTTTACCCTGATTTTTAGGGGTTGTCAGCATTGCTTTTCAAAATAGCTGCTAACTAAATTTTGAAATAAGGATGCGTTTCTTGGGGTTTTTTTCCTACAACTTTTTCCATTGCCCCTCTACTACTGGCAGTATCTCACTTCAGGCACCATGACAGTATAGCAGGGAGACTGGACTGCAAATATGTCAGTTTAACTATAAATTAATAGTACATTCAGTGGAACGAAGTGCTGTAATATTATTGTTCATATCATAGTTACATTTATGGATCCTGGCCAAGATGGTGCTCATGTTGCACTGGGAAGCCTATAAAGGAGGGAGAATCCCTGTCTAGGTGAGACCAGTAGGTGTTGAAACATGTCAGAGAGCCTCAGGAAAGTGCAGTGGCCTCCCTGGGGCAACTGTCATATCTACAGCAGAACCAGGAACAGAGCAACTATGTCCCATGTCCCAGTCTGATGGGTCATCTGCTGTTCATATTGCCCCAAGGCAGTATTTCTTAAGTCTGCATCAAATTTTGATACAGTATTTTTCAGTCCATGTCTCAGTCTGTATTAAATTTTGGTATTTTTTTAATCAGCTCTACTTTCAAAAATTTTCTAACCACCAAAGTAGAATTTATTCATCAACAAGAAACTTTGAACTGTAATGGCAAATGCTTACTGCAGTGTTTATGATAACCTTTTATGCTAAAAATAGCTCTTGTAAACAAGCTTTGATTAATTCCCACTGTCAGGATGTGCACTGTTCCCAAGTTTAAGAACACTTTCCGTAGATGCTTGCTCATTTCCTTCAGTCCAACCTCTTGGAACGACTCTGAAGGCTCAAAAATCAGGCTCTTCTTACAAGAAATAACTGCTCAGGTATAAACAACCTCCTAGCAAATAGCCTATACTCCTCTCAACACCTTTGATCCGACTCAAAGGGACCTTTTTGGTCAGTTCAGAGGTAGAGAGTGATAAAAAGGGTTTCTGCTGGAGCGCACACCATCACCACCACCACCACCACCAAATTTTCATGACTTTGTCTCTCATCCTGGATCCTATAAATACCAGAAAGTTGCTTGGATGTTGTCTATAATAGATACCACGCTATAGCTGCCACTCCAGAGGAGGGTTGTAAAAACTGCCTGATGCTAGTAGGCAAAAGTTAGGAAACATCTAACAGCAGCTCTATCCTGCATCAGAGAGCGCAGCTTTGAGACAGACTTGTCTCTTCCTTGTTTCTTGTTTTGCATTAAAGGAAAGCGACTGATTTTTTGTTTCCCTTTTTCTTTTTTTCTGTCTTGATAGGGCAGTACATCCTGTTCAAGGGGATATTTTCAGTGTGTTCAATAAAAGCTTTCAATGTAGATACATCAGGCAAAAACTACTCTTAAACTTCAAGCTGCAGGAAGGGCTCTTATCTCCAAGCACACAAGCAACTTTGATAAAGAAAACACTTATGTTAGTGCTGTTTTGATTGTAGAGTTTGTATCTAGGCAAATCATTCAGACGCTCCTCCTAAAAAGCTGCTTTGAGTCCTGCAGCCATCAGTGTTGAACAGCAGGACACAGCACCCCATCAGACCAGGCTTCCTGAGCCCTGTGGGACCTTCTGGCACATCTTCCCAGAAAAGGGACATCACTTCAAGCAGCTGAAGCACTCAGCACCCCGCTCCGCTCTCATTCCTAGCAGCACGGTTGGCACAAAACTATTTTTCCAATTTAATAAAAGCAAACAAGTAGGCATGCTATTTTTAAAGCCCTGTTTTATGCCACAATGGTCTGAGATTAGGTGCAGCTTGTCCAGACATTCAAAAACAATGCCCACATCACTTGTCCCTATGGTTTGTCCTCTCCCTTAAAAGCCTAGAGAAAAGCTATTTTTTCCCTTCTGCTCCCTGCTGGCTTTCCGGCTCTGTTGTCTCCCTCCCTTGAAACAACTTCACACTGGCTTCCTTGTGGCCTCTCTTCTCCCAAACAACTTCCCGTCTGCTTCCCTGTCCCCTCCCCAATTCTGCTGCTGTCTGCCTGCACAGGAGCAACTCCCATCCAGTTTCCTTTGCTGGATCTCCGCACAGAAAAGACACCCGGGTGACCACACATTTGGGACGGGATTAAAGAAAGCTAATAAAATTGTGTTTGCCTGATTAGCCTGACTAACAAGTCTGTAGTCCTGGCACACAGAAACTCACTGGTACCAAGGAGTTCTGGTTCCTGTAATGCCTTTAGCATCAGAGTGGTCCAAATAAACACTTAAAATTATTTGCACCTCATGCTACACCCTATACAGCCTTCCTAAAGTGGATTCTCTTCCTCATATTCAGACAAAAAGAGACAGAGGCAGCCTTAGCAACTCTCATGATGTCAGCTGTTATCCAAGACAGCCATTCTTTAGCAAAAGACAGTTATTTCTCTTTTGTCATCTATTAACCCCCCAGAAAGCATTAGGCTAATTTACTACCTATACTAGAGAATAATAGGGGACAAAAACTGCTATCAGTTTTTCTGACTATACTAAAGGACATAAGATTCCAAATCCCAAAGCTCCACTACTGCTAAGCATCAAACTGTCTATTTTCCTCAGCAACTTTATGGGAGTAAAACATTGACTTGAAATGAACAAAGATCAGTTCTAAATTTATCCCAAACATTTGAATGTGATGATGGCAAAATGTCTTATGCCAACAGAATTAAGACATCTTGAAAAATATTTAAGATGATCATATTCAAATGATATTTCTACTTAGCATTCCAATTATACCATGTACTGTTCTGTGCACAACATGGAAACAGTATTATAATGCTATTGTTTCAGTTTGCTTCCTGTGATACTAATCTCAATCAGGCCGTCAGACGAACAGCCTGCATTTCTAAATGTTAAAGGCTTCCTCTCCAACATTCCCACACAGAATTGCCTACTGTGAAAATCAAAGGGAAATGTGTTACTAAGTAAAGCAGCAACTTTTATAAAGCAAAACTTGGTATTTTTTACCCTTTTGAACTCTGAGATATACAACCAGCTATTTCCTATTATGATAGGATACAAGGGCCAAGCTCAGGCCCTGCAGCGCCTGCAGGAGACGTGCACCCTGCAATCCAGAAGTTGGGATTTTTCGGAGGCACATAGTAGGAGAGCTCTCAATGAGGGCTCAGATTCGTGGGCTCTGCCATTCACCTGCTGGAAGAATGCAGGCATAGTCTTCCCTAGGTCTTGGCTTCCTGACAGATAAATAATCATTATGCAGACACAGCTAGTAAAACAGCCTGAGTTACACAAGTGAAAAGTCCTATTCCAAGTCATGGAATAATAGAAAGGGGCATGAGACACTCAATGCCAGTGGACTGAGGCTGGCAAGTTGCCTACAGCCATCTCTGAAATCCCATCTGGAGCATCATCTTGCACAAAGCAGAGGATGCAGTCCTGGGAAGGGCCTTGCTCTCTCCACTCCCAGAAAAACTGCCATGAAATGAAGAGGTGTGTTTGCCTTGGAGAATCGTGCCCACAAGCAGTAGTGTAAAATAAAATCTGGTGTACCAGTAGTTTTTGATAGAATAAACAATAAATAACAAAAATGCTAATCAAGCAGTATTTTTTTCTTTACTACCTTCAGAAGCATTTTTCAAGCTGCACTGCAAGCTTATTTTAGTGACATTGTCTATATATAAATGCAGTAAATATTATTTTAATGTCCTAATTAATGACAGAACAAATACTCCCACTTAACTCCAGTTTACACTAAGTGTCTAGCCCAAATAATCAAAACTATTTCCGTGAAGATAACATAAAGCAAAGAGGGGGTCTGTGGGCTGGGGCAGGCATTTACTTCAGTTTGCTGCAGTTCTCCACCTCCCCATTTCCTGGTTCACCCGTGAGAGGCCATACCATAACACCCATGCTCCCTGTCAGTCGAATCAGGCTCCTCAAATACAATGCAGAATCAATGGCCAAACTGGGCTGCTAAACATGCATGTGAAACGGAGGCAGCTTTGCTTGGGGCTCAGAAAGGATCTAGAGCACAAGCGAGAACAGAGCGTGGACAGGCATCACCCAAGCCCTGTGTTGATTATGCTCCGTGCTCTCGTCAAAATGTGAGGAACAGCAAACCTCTTCACCTGTGAGCCAGAAGCGGTATCGAAAACCTATTGCTCTGAATTAAATCAGACGGCCTTCCAGTGAAAGACAGTATCCTTATAAAGACTGATACTATTCAGAGGCTTACCCATCAAAGGGCGTACAAAGGAACAGATGAGAAAACAGCACCCATCAAACATTACCTATATTAAGCAGCTATTGTGCAGCAATGGTGTTAATCGGTCCTGAAAGGTGGTATTTTATCAACAAAGCTCACCTTCCAGAAACACCTATATTCAATTTTACAGCGCTGTCTCCTGAGAGCAAGAAACAGTTCTCAAACTGATATTTACTTTGGCCAGAGCAGTCCTCTACATGTGAATCTCAGGGTCTCAGCAAGTTTAAACTATCGGGCAGTTGCATAAGGAAGAAATAGTACTCTGAAGTCATTATCCTGCTAATGATAATGAAAGTTCTCTCTCTGATACCACTTTATTCCAGTGCCTGATAAATTTTATCTTTCAAATATTCAGGGCTTAAATTTTCAGCCTTGTTGTTTAGCTTGGCTAATTTAAATGTTAGATACACCCAGAAGAACATAAGCAGCAGATGAGGCCTTTGCAAGCAAACTAGTTTCCTGGATTGAGTTCTTTCATTTCAGTGTATTCTCATGGTCAGAAAATAATAGCCAGCTCTTCCCGAAAATCAGTCCCTTTAAAGTAGCTTAAATTCAGTTCCTTAGAACAGAAGCACTAAAGATTCTAAAATCCTTATCTACATCTTCAGTGTCTAAAGACGCAGCAATGGACAAATCTGCATTTGACTAAACACACAAATTTTAATGAGAGGGCTTACTCCAAGTCAATATTTAGACTGGGGAGGTGCATCAGATTTAAGGTTAAACAAATAACTAACACAGAGAAAGCCTGGAATATTAGATCACATCTTGTTGCTACTGTAACATTTCACTTCCAGATTCCTTTCTAGCTGCTGGGTCCTGGTAGTACTTCAAGAGAATGTAAATCAGATACATGAATCACATTATTTTTCAAACACTGTCACAGAAAAATCATATATGTATGCATATGTATGAATATTATATGCATACATTGAGTTGTCATCACTATCAAATTATATGAGCCTAAGCCTTAAACACTACAGAAGCAATAAAACAAGCAGTTATCTGTAGATTTTCCCCTCACCAATAAATTATTTGAGAAAGTTCACTTTAAATTTAGCAGCTTTCAGGTGAGCAAATGGCTTTTCTTATGATGACAGCATCACACTATTTCATGTCAAGTTTCACAGACACACTATTATTTATATACCTGTAACAGCCCTTCAGAAGTTTGCTTTTCCTACACTGTGACAGCCTCTAGTTCATGTCACATAAATATTTGAAAAGCTGAAGCTGAGATTTTATGAGAAAGTTATTAACAAATCGGCTTGGTGTATGGCATGTTTAAGAGCATTCACCTATTTAAACAACTTCTTCAAGTATTAATTACAGGACGAAATCAGAGATGATTTCCAAACACTGTTCAGCAAATAAACTTTTTTTTCCCCACAGAAGTAAATGTCAGAATCAGATTCTGTAAGATAAGATGAAAATACCCACATTTTATACAATAGCCTTAGCAGAAAGAAAAAAAATAGAAAAATTACAGAGCACCCAGAAACAAAATTGAATTTCTCATATCTTTCAGACTAACGAACAACAAACCAACAGCATACTCTTCCACAAAATGAGGTACTTCCTAATAACATTTATTAAAGTAATTGTTATGGTATGACTCAATTTTTCTAAAGAGAGGAAGTGCAATCGTGACCTTATGGGGGGTTTTGCCAGTACTGAAGGAAAAGATGAAATTTTGGGTTTACCTTTCACAAACAATGCAGGCATTGTTTTGTTAACATATTCTTGACACTTATAGGTCACCATGTGAATGTTCCCCAGAAACGTCAGTTGTTTTCACTGATCTCACAGGCTACTCAAACCACAGATTTTCATTGAAGTGATTGTTCACGTATAGGTGCAAAATAAGCATATTATTAATTTTATCAGTTTTCACAGGCTATGAAAATGATGCTGGTTCACATTTCCTACTAGTCCAACATGAGCAAGATTTTGATTACACAGAATCCATTCATTTTGAGTATTCAAAAGTTGTTTGCTTTAGCTGTCTTAGTCTACTTTGTCATAAATGAGCTACCAACTACTCATTACCAGCATATAGCACAATCAGTCCTTTCAAATGAAGTATTGGACCTTCAGAACTTCCCAGCTGCCTTTTGAATGCACTGGCACAAACATGGTGGCCACACCAAATTCAAAATTTACTTGTTTCAGCATGGAAGCTTGAGATGTAGGTTTGAATTCTGATTAAATGCTTAAAAGTTTAAAACTAGCTTAATAAACCACATTCAATTATTTTGAGAGGATTTTTTTAGAGAAGCAAAACTGATCAGTTATTTTGGTAATGAAGATATTATATGACTAACATCACTCAGATTTTCCTATCCCACTTAAAATATACATATTTCTGATGACAAAACCCTACCAACCTATCTTTAAATCTAGTTGTATTCTCACAACACAAGCAGTTGTGTGTCCCGTTCTCACATTATCACCCGGTACTCAGATAATAATAAGCACAATCTTACCAAGCTGCCATCAACTAGCATTGACAACTTCTTTCAGCCATATCTTACCAGAAGAGAGAAGCTTGTGAGTGCGTAGAAAACTGATTGCCAGGCGCATTATGGATGCCTTGTCCAGGTGTGAACTGATGTTGTGAGGCAGGGGTAGCTCATGTGCCAGTTCATAGAAAACTTCAGTCTCTTTGCTTCTTCTGCACCTTGCTGCATCTCTTGATTTTTCCTTCCTCCGTTCAGAACTGCTCCTGGTAGGTAAAGGAGAAAAAGGAAAAAGCATTTCTTCATATGCAGTTTATGACCCGAGAGAGGCATTTACAGGAGTAAATATTCTCAGTAGTGAATCCATTCTGTCAACTGGTTTAAATCAACTGACCAGACTTTAATATATATTTGTTTCTTTTAAAATGGAATTAGGAGAGGACTGGAACATCTGGAAAGGGCTCTAATCTTACACAAGTCAGCCTTTGGACACCCTGAATCCCCACTGAGTGCAATAGGATCAAGATCTGCCTTGGGCAAGTATATATAGCAAAATAGCTAACTATTATTCCTGGGATTCAGTAAGTATTAAAAATAAACATTTTGTTTGTCCAGTCTAAATTAATTTACTTGAAAAATACTTTGGAATAAGGTGACAATCCATTTTAAAGCTGGAGCAATTAGAGTGCATGTGGCTGTGTCTTAGAGTTTCAATGGCTGTACCCCACATTAAAATAAAAGTGGTAACAGGGTATCAAACTGTGCATGTATATACACCTGTCTCAGCTCTTAGTCCAACACTACTCTGGAAAACCACCTTTCCTTGACCATGAAGGACACAAAATGGGAAAGAAAATACTGTTGCTTGCAAGAAACCCCTCCTTTGTAGAAGCTATTCTAATCAAATCACCATCTCTCCATTGTCTATGAAAATAGATTCCTTCTTGAGTAAAGTAACATGAGCCAGCCTCCTTGAAATTCCGTAGAGAACAGAAGAGCAGAAAATAATGAAGAGAAAGGCATTTTATGAAACAAGTATGCAAAATTAAGCCAACAAGGTACATAAATCTAAATTTAACATGCAAGAAACACACAGGCTATATGTATAATGGCTCTGGAACAGAACAGTTTAAGAGGGAACTTCACTGACTCCAAGGTTCTTTTATAAAGCACAGTTCTTATTTCAGAACATGAAGAACCTGAATCCATTCAAAGCCATCAGCTATTTCAACCCCATGCAACTCTGCTGATACTACAAGTTTCCTTCACTTGCATGAGTTGAGGTTTCACCTTAGTCACATCACACAGAATATATTTCTTTTCAGGCAGATGCCTGTAATACTTTACCAGTGCAAACAGCACAGCTTGGATGAGCACAGAACAGGGTGTAGAGATCAGCCCCACTGTTTTTGCTGTTGTGGCTACATAATCATTTCTAGAATCACCAGTGGCAGCTCTTCATTTGCAAGGCTGCCTAAAAATGAAGCATCCTATAACCTGCTTTTTCCAATGTCAGTATAAAATAATGAGCCAACATACTAAAAATGGATCAACCAAAACCCAACAAACAATCAAAACAGGGTATTTCAATAAATATACCCTCTTGTGTGAAAATGATGATGAAAACAAATATTAATTGCATCACTTAATCCTAGAAACTGTTCCAATCATAGCTGGTCTCATGAAAACTGCATAAAATAGAAAAAGAGTATTAATACATTGTAACATATTCTAAAGATGACCAATTCTAGAAAAGCTTGATTGCCTGCAAAAGCTTCTAGCATAGAAACTACTTTGTAAATTAGGAAGAAGTAAAAATAGCCAGGGTGCATGTGAAATACTGAGTAAAGTTACAGTAAGGTGTTTGCTCGGGCCCAGGCAAGGCTAGGCATTCAACATCACCAAAAGCAGACAAGTGCTCACAACACATCATTAGGGTGCTCATGCTACAAAAAACATGTGAAGCTGGGCATACACTGAGGTGCTCACCAGTGAGTGTGGTAACAGGGCAAGGGGCCTCATAAATGCTTACAGTATCTTCTCAAGATCCACCATCAGCCCTCAGCAAACCTCTTTCACAATTACTTTGCCTGAGGCAAATATTTTCTAACATGGCGTCTATTACAGGAGGTATGCACGGGATGAGACCTACACATGTTTCAGTACATAATGATAGGATACAACTTTGATAATGACTTTAGGGGCATCACTGGAGCAAATCTGTCCGAATTTGAATCTAAAGGATCAGATATTCAGAAGGTGACACTAACTCCTTACTTTTATCCTTGCCAAGTCAGTCATACTACCCATATAAAAAGAAGTTCCTTTCTACAGCTGTACAAAAAGGTACAACAAAATGTCCTGTGTCCTCCCAGGGCAGGTGCTGGGAATGGGAAAGCCACGTGAACTGCTTATACCTATGCTCCTTTCAGAGGTACATCTTGCTCTCTAAAGAAAAACGTGTCTACACTGTGCCTATAAAGATGCCAGACTGGGAACAAATCTAAATTTTTAATTCTACCAACAAAATGACAGAGTAGAAATAAAACAAAACCAAACAGAACAAAAACTATGTGGCAATATTTGCGAGAACTTCCAACTGCAGCTTGGAAAATTTAACTTGAACCATAAACATTCAAGCTCTGCTCTAAATCTAGAGCTCACAGTTTTCACATTAGAACCAACTTGGGCAAAACCAACCCCTCCTCGTTTAAATACGAAACTTTGGGAACCAAGGCCAAGGCCGTGTTGCAATTCATGCAGTAAAAACGGGTTGTATAAGACAGGGTCTCTCATGACGCCACTCCAGCCACAAAGAAAAATATTTAGTTTTGTTAACCTCTGTAAATACAATTTTGAAGTGTGGCTAATGAAACAAGCTGGTTTCATTAACCATGGGTTGCTCAAGGTTTCTAATAACTAATGCTATGAGCAGAGAACGATTTTTTTATTTTCCACTGTGCTGCAGATGCTTTCCCTCGACACTGCTTCTGACTGTCATTATTCTTGGTTTCTCTGCAGAGAAACATCATCACACACTGCTCACATCAGAAAACAAGGGGAGGAATCAGCCTGCCTTGCTGCTTTCAAAAGACTTCCTTGCTCCCCCATTATCATTTTAAATAAACGTTTTGCTTGTTAAGCATTTCCCCCTGTAGCTTCCTGCACCTCAATTTTCCTCCTGTTCTTGCCTCACTCAGCACAGCCTCACGTTGCGTTGTTACTGTAGCCAGCCCAGCACAAGCACACCCAGGCCCAGAACATCCCCGTGCCACTTGTCATCGCATGCAGGAGAGACATCTACGCTTTCTTGCTGTTCCTCCCAGGGACATCCATGTTGAAGACAGTCATTCTGTGCTTACTTGGCCAGCTTGCAAAAGCGTCGAGTGACAGAATTCTGCAAAAAGCAGTATTTTCACAGTTTTTGTCTGCAGATGGCAGGCCATTAAATCTCTCTGCAGTTACCCCCCATTTTATGCCCGGGATTAGCATTTTGCCCATGGCGAGTCTGGGCTACCCACAGCTAGAAGGTGAAAATGTAACCACTCCACAACCTGCCTGTTTGAAGGCGAGGAAGAAAGGCTGACACAAATACTCTTCTCATTAGGGCAATAGAGAAAAGGACCAGGCTCTAGCTAATTTATGAATCATTCCCTCCCAGCACATAAACCACCCACTTGTGTGGCAAAAAAAAGAGCACACGTGTGCGTCACTGCTTGGAGAAAGTGACGCAAGCATAAGCAGAAACCTCACTCGCACAAACCTGTGTTAGATTTTTTAAAATGCAGAGGGGAGAGAGAGGAGAAAGCCACCCCAAATCAAGCCATCCACCTGTACACCTGTGCGAGGCCTGGAGGTACTGCAGGAGAAGCCTCCTGGGAGCTCCCTGACACGTGTTCCTTCAGGACTCCCAGGATCCAGTGGGATAAGACCCCACTAGTGCAGCCACATAAGCACCCTCACATTGTAATCGGAGCATGAGCATGACCGTTCTCGATAAAACTACAAAAAAGCAATGGAAAAGCTCAAATCTCCATTGGAAATGGGGAGACCAAGCTGAGGAACAGACCTGGGGACTACATTCAGGACTTGGCTATGCAGAGGGTGGTTGGGAGGCTCAAGGAGAAGGAAAAGGAAGGCGTCGCTTCCCAGCAAGGACTCTCTCAGGGCTGCTGGATGATGTTCCAGGGCCACAGTGAATGAAATATTTAAGGTGGTGCATGCAGTTCCCCACCACAGAACACAAGTGTGGCACTGTACCCCCCCAGGACGGTTGTTTACACAATTTCCCACTCCCTCCTGGCATGTTTAGTTTGTGCTCTGAAAATAGAATTTACAGGCCAACACATGTGAGCAAAGGTGACAAGCAATTAGCAAGTATTTGCCCACTCAGGTGAAGCTCCTGAATTTTCAGGAGCAAAAGCTCTCCATGCTTCTCCCCATAACCCAAATAACAAACCAGTCCCAAGGGATCCCCCATGCAGGGGAACAAAGGAGACAATCCCACCTGCCGGAAGCATCCAAAGGGGTGTAGGAGCGCCCTGCACAGATCCCGGGAGCCAGATTCTTATCCTCTTGTGTTGCAAGGGGCTGTCAGAGATGAACATCTTCACCGAAATTAGCGGGAATGCCTGCAGACCACGGTCTTGCATGCCCGGGGTGAAGATCATAATCTGGCTTTCTGAAGCCTCTCTCACTGCAGGACTGGAAACTCCAGGCACAGCAACTTATTGGCAAAACCTGACACCCCACATAGCTGGTCTGGCTTAAATAACCTTGCAAAACTATTGTGTCAGCTTCGGGATTGTCTTCCCAGCGCTCACTGCTGTGACGGCTCTGAACTTCAGCAGCCAGGAGAAATGCTGGGGCAGCCAGCCTGGGCCAGGGCTGCTCTGCTGCCACTTGCCCTGCCCAAGCACTCGCAGAAGGTGCCTGTGACCCAGACACAGTGGGGATCAGCCCACACACAGACCACCACCCTCCACGGGAGCTTACGCACAGGCGTACGGTGTCACTCGCTGGGCTCAAGTAGGGTTAGGCACCCACAGAACCCTCCTCAGCTCAGCAGACAGGGACTGACCTGAGATTTTGCTTCCATTTCCACTGACTGTGACTGTACTTGCTCTCTGCAGTCCCAGTCCTACCAGTACTTCACCAGTGATCTGTGCCCACCACCTCTACCCATACATCTCCCTGGTCCTTCCCACATGCAGTTACCTCCTCAAAGCCCGTGGTACCCACTCAGCTGACGACGGTGCTGGGTGGTCTGCTTCAGCAATCCTCCCTTCTGTCAAGGACATCAGTGGGCTCCTTTAAGCCAATGGAGGGGACTTGCAAAGATACCAATCTTCTGCTTCAGGGTTTTGATGCTCTCAGCAAGTCCATAGGGGTTGAAACTTTGGTTGTGCACACACACACTTGCTTGTTTAAGACTAGGCAGCACACTAATGGCACTGAACTACACTCCCACCTTGTCAGCTCCAGATTACAGAAGCTTTTAGAGAAATTGTAATCCTCACCTCGCATAAAAATACCTTACATGAAACCTGGTACATTTACTCATACATACATACTGCGCGACATACTCTTAGAATGCTTTGTTCAGACTGACTCGCTTGAGTTTACTTCATGATTTTGGTGACCCTTGGACTTTGCTTCAAACTGCCATGTATGCAAGCTAGTAAAACAACAAGCATATTACTTTATATCCAATGGCAGGTTATTAAATGTTTCTAGCTCCAGCACTTTAAAGGTCAAGAATCCACAGTTAATTAAGCTGTCACATGAAATTTCTGTAGTAAATGCTCATTTCAAATGGTTTAGAGTTAAAGCTTCAAATACTAACTTGCAGAACAAAATTACATTCTAAGGATGCAAAGATAAGAAAATATTTTACAGTACAGATAAATGAAAAAAGATCAGATGCTTATTATTAAAAAGATTTTTCAATTCAAATCTGTAAAAACTCAATAAAAATATTTTAACAGGCAGGACTATCTTAGATCATAACAAAGATTTATTTCACACTAGTAAATCCATCTTTTTTCTGCGTGTTTGTATTTTGCTTTACCTTCTGCCCAGCAAATCCCTAATTGATTTGAACCAGGATAGTATCTAAAAAAGAGTTTTGCTGACTGTGAGGCACTCCACAGCTATCTCTGAACCACACCACTTGACAGCCCCAGCGATGTGCTTGCACAGACAACCAAGCAGCCAGCAGTCATGCTCACTTAGATTTAAAATTCCTTTGAAAAGTATTTGTAACCATTCTACCTGACAAGCAGTTTATTCTGGATGGCATGCTGTGCTTTTGAAAACCCCCTCAGTTAAAGTAATAAAAATTACATTAGTAAATAAAAAGTGCTACAAACAGCAATTTTCTCACTCACCAGGAAGTCGGGCCAAACTATGAAAGCTGTGAATGAAACCCATACACAGTGCCATACAGAACTCTCCTTATACCTCTTTCCAGTTAAAATAATTATCTCTAAAGTCTGAGAAGACACCAGGTGTCCATGTTCAGCACACCAGCAAGAGCAATAGGAAAGGGAAGGACACAGAATTATTCTTGGATAGAGAGAAAAAAAATGGCTTGAAAATACGTGGTGTGCTCATGATGGGGAAGTGCTAAAGCAGTGCTACTGCACATTTGGATATGGTACCCAGTACACAGACAAAACAAACACAAACGATGCCAAAATGGGGAATTCATTAATAGAGGAAATGAGAGTTCGAAGGTAACAAGAAAAGCTACTAGCAGAAAGGGCTATTACAAAAATAAGGAAATGAAATACCTTCCACCCTTCCTTTAAAGCTGCCCTTACAGTAACTCACCACCGACTCTTTGGTTTGATTGGGGGATTTCTTGTGTTTCTGTACATACCCACCAAATAACAAATCACTGCTAGTTCCGTAAAACTTGGCACCTACTGCCATATCAATACGTGATGCAATTCTTTCCTCCAAGTTTAAAACCAAAGGCTAGATGAGAGTCAGGAAAATCCGAAATAGGAGTGTCTCAGGGACAGACGAGGGAAGAGTTCCTGTTAAGAGCAAGGAACTAATTTCCATTTTCATTAGGCCTTTTCAAAGGATGCTTGGCACAATGATACGGGACTAGGCTAGTACAACTAGAGTATCAAGAGAAGAGGCTTAAATGAATACCAAACTTTTAGTGTATCTGAGCATATTTATGATAGTCACTAAGTCCATGTCACCCTAGGACCACCACAGCTGAGGGTAACGCAGCTAGGAATATATTTTCTTGAATGGGGAACACATCTGCTCTTTAGACAGGATAAATTCCATATGAAATTTAAAACCACATGTAAGACTGTAACGTCTCCAAGTCTGAAGCTCTGAGTACCTTTAGTCTTAATAATTAAGTGGATTTGTGGTTTTTTAATTTATTTTCATGAACATTCCTGGCAAAATTTATTTTCATGAACATTTCTGAAAAAAAGGTGGTGCTGACACAAAAAGAATTACACCTAAAATGCTTATAGCACTAGCATATTTTTTATACCACTAACTGCGTTTAATGCAGCTACTGAAAGAAAAACTCTTGGCACCTGCAATTTAAAGTATCATTGTGAATACTGAAGTTGCCACAGCAATTCAATGGTACTTTGGAAATGCGATGTTGAAAACCTTACTGAGGCTATAGGAGCACTCGTATTTTTTTTTTTTAAAGCGTTTAGGTTCACAATATGTCACCAGAGTCTGATAAATTTAATCACAGTAAGCAAAACAATGTCTATGGGATTTATGTTCTACCATTTTTTCTCTAGTTTTATGAGCATCTCGAACCAGAAGGATAACTATAAGGATTTCAGCAGCCATTTATCTGGTCCTGGATTATTTTATGATGCTGAGTGCAGCCCGTCCTGCAGTCGCCACACCAGCACGAGCCTGGTACCTTGGAGGACATGCCAAACATGTTGCTCCTGGAGCAAGGCATGAGAGGCCCATGGTGTGCAGGCTGCTGTTTGATCAGCAGTTAGAGCAGACAGAGGCATTGCCTTTTTGCCTTTTCAACCCATTCCCTGCATCAGGGCTAAATAGCAGAGAGATTTTTCTTGTGACCTTAATTTTCAGGCAGAGCAGCCTTCTCCAAGTCACTATGTGCTCAGCAAGCCCCAGTGCCGGTCACAGAAAGGGTCAAGACAGCTCTAGATCACCCTTGTAAAGCTGCTGCAGCCCATGCTTAAAACAGATCAGTGAAATACCTTCTCCATCTTCTCAAATAATAAGGAAATTTGGAGAGGAACAAGCAGCCCAGCATATGGTCAAATCTTGAGCAGTGGAGCACAAAGTCATCTAAACTCAGTCTTCCTTCCCCAGACTGCTTTTGCACTGCTCTGCTCCATCAAGATACAGGATCATGGATTCCTTCCCTGTGGCAATCAACTCTTTGATACCAGCCAAGATACAGCAAGCTTCAGAGATAACCTGCAGACTAAAACTGCTTGCCACTAAACCCACTAAACAATACAACAAAAAGGACCATTTCAACTTTGGCCAAAACTGAACTTGCTTTCAAATCAGCAAATCTGTGGGGGGATGATAAACGTGCCACTCTGCTTTTCCCTAGTTTCCACTTGCATGTTCAAGAGTCCCTGCAGCACAGCTAGAGCTGGAATTGCACTGCAGCAGCAGGAATAAGGTTATGACAATGCACAACCCGAGATCTCTATAAATGATTTGTGTTTGAGAGATTACAGATCATTATCTTGTGGCATTACTTGTAGTAATCAGTCAATTTTGACAGCTAATCTAGACGTCCATAGACATTGTTGCTCAGAAGCTCAACAGGTATTGCTAAGATCTGTTTTCAGATAACTCAACTATTTACCTGCTCTAAAAAACACATACCAAAGGATGTGCTTTATCTCTTCACCAGCGGGTTAAAGCTAAAGGTGAACAAAGTGCAATTTGCAGGCTGGGGCAGGGGGGGGGTTGGGAAGGGGCAGAAGTTAAACTCAAAGCCAGCCTCATTTTTCAGATGGGGCACTGACCACATCCCAGCCCATACCAAACTACAACCAGCATTATTTATCAAGATGGTGCAACTGGAGGTAAACGAGGACAATTTTTCAATTAAGCTTTATTTCAAGCCTAAGGGACAAACATGGCATCATATGACTTTACTATCAGGAGTATGTGTATCTTCACAGCCTCAATATGTGAGGCTTTAGCCTCAAACTCACTCAACTGTAAACAGTTGAGAGACTCACGATGAACACTGTTGACAAATCCAAGTTTTATGACTAATGCTGTGTTATGCTTTGGGTAATATCCACCGATGCTTGCAGGTGAAAACCCTGGTGCTTCGGCAGGCTTGGACCAATATTCCATGACATTTTATCTCGTCACAGTGGCACACTTGCTGACAGGTTCACACAAGAGGCCCTTGTGGGTAGGAACAATGAGTGAGGCACACACAGCACAGGAAAATGGGTGGTGACCACCAAGGGCTGGAAAAAAGCCTCTTTCAAAGGAAGGTCTTTGAAAACATTCATTACACCCCACCCAGCTATTTTCATGACAATATTTCAGTACATAAAAACAACACAGGGAAAATAAACAGCCTACCCTTCAATATGTCATCGTTCTCCAATCCCTGAAAAAAGATCAGCAAGCCATAAAGATTTAGAAATCTTCACCAAATGGAGCCACGTCATAGGTCTGCAAGCATCCACCTAAACCTCCCCCATCACCCTTTTTCTCTCGTGCATCTCCAGGCTCTCTAGGTAAGCTGACTCAATTAGACATTTTTTTCCAGAGTAAAGGAATCAAAATTTAAAACAGTATTGACTGGTAAATAAATGATAGTGAGTATTTATAGAGATTATAAAGTAAATGTACTGCCACAATTAAAAAAGCTGCTACATAAGTGAACAGCCTTTCACAATGCATTTCAGCTGTTTTTGTTTTTATTTGCTAATTCTGTCAATCAAAACAGTAGCTAGAACTAATAAAATATTTAAGATAAAACAGCTGCAAGACAGAGAAGAAGCAATAAATCCAATCCATAATGAAATGGGTCACTGAAATCAGCACATAAAAGACTGGAGGCCAGTCTTTGAAGGTATGGAGGCTGTGCTCTCACACAGGCTTGTCTCCATTGCAGTCAGCAGTTTCCAATAGCGCAAAGATCAAGCAGATGAACCCCTCAGCCTTGGGAACACAAACAGAGCTCCTCCTTCTCCTAAGGCTTTGGGCTGCTCTTTGGGATGCCCTCTACAGCACCGTTACTCCCAAGGTCAATATATAAAGACAGCAGAGCATCTACAAAGGAAACTTGGCTGCTTCATGTCACTTCGTTTCAAGCACAGAGTCTCCATGTTGGATGCTCTAAAGACAGCAGTGGTGGCACACACCAGTTTGAAATGAAGATGTTTTCATCTCCTTAACAGAAGGCTCAAAGAAGATCATTAAATTTACTTTGTGCTGTTGCCTGTTAATAAGCTGTACCTTGTCCTTCCAAAGGGTCAAATCTTCTAATGATAAAATTAAGAAAACAGCTCTTGCAGTAAAATCTTTATGAAATTATGCCAACTCTTCTTTACTTTTTGGACCTTAATAATTTTAATGTGCTCTCAGTTATGATGGAAGTGAATGGTTTCTTCCCTCTATCTCTTGGTGACTTGTAGTCTTCACAGTAAGAAGATGGATGTCCACACAGACAGATTAAACAGCCATTTCTTTGGCAAGCAGGGAATAATAATTCTTGAGAATAACAATACATAGAGTCTAAATTTTGATCATTCCATGTAACAGAGTTTCCTCTACTTCCTGCAAGAACGATCAAGTACAGATCCTGAGAGCCAGGCTACGTTTTTTGCTCTCCAGGGTGTGAGTTTTGTCTACAAACATCCTGGGAGACAGCTCATTCTTAGTTCCTGCTTTCTTTTCAGCAGGCTGTTATTTTATACAGTAGCTCTTTAATTGTCCTCATCTTAATTAACTTGTACACTGTAATAGTGATAACTTTGCATGCTGTGATATTGATCTCTCGTTAGTATTCAAGTCTGTCACTAGTTTAAGTTGATATAAATTGAAAATTAGTAGCTTGAGCTGGGGTAAATTGTATTCTCCTTTTACTATGAAGGAAAATCAAAGGGTCAGGCAACTTAAGCTGCCTGTTCGGAAAACCAGCAGTCAGTTCCAGAAAAGTTAGGCAACTCCTCTAAAATTACAGCTAAAATCAGAGGCTGGAATGATGTAACTCAGGGGCAATCAGTGCCTTCTCTGTCTACCCCCCAACACACACCTTCAGCTCCTGGCAAAACTCTGAGGAGCCTTCTCATGGCTGACCTGCCTCTCACCACCCACTGCTGTGGCAGAAGCCAGAGGGACATTGAAACTCCAGTACTCAAGGAGGAAACAATGGTGGCTTCTCCACACTCAACTGCAGTATTTCAAATATTTTAAAAATTAAGGCTTGGTTCTGCAGGGAAATGGTCGCTAGCTCTTCTGACGCATTGCCCTGAACAATTACTCGCTAAACACAAACTTTCAAAGGGAACTGATAGAAGGGCAGTCTGTGTTGTAATACAAAGTAAATAGCTGGATGCAGTCTTTCTCTTTTGGTGTTTCTTGCTATATCACTTCCTTTCCTACTACTACCTACTAATTCCTTAAACTTCTATGTATCTACAATTAAAGGATGGTTTATACAAAAATAAAAGATGATGACAAATGAGAAGCAGCAACTCTAGGAAGCATTCAGTGTGTATACAAAAGGAAATTCACGTGACCACATTTCTTTGTATTTTCTGGGTTTTATTTCAGAAATATAAATTAACATATCAGTATCTCGCCATTATTCCTGTTGGAACTTTTGCTCTCCTTAAAAGTTATGCAAAGAAGGCACATATGCATATATGGGGACTGATTCTCGCCTCCATCATGGTCCCCAAGTGGGCAGGAGATAGGAGCCTGTAATAAATTCTGTTTATGACAAAGGTAGGTAAAACTCAGTTCTTCCAGAAAAGAAGTTAGACTTTTTTGTTTCATTTGATACAATTTATAATTGTCAGCTTATTTAACAAGAAACACATTACAACAAGGCAGGTCTTGGACATCTATCAAAACTTTGCATCTGTCAGGGTGTGGTACCTCAATATTTCACTATTTTGATTCTAACTGTATAGTAGCCAAATTTCTGACACGAAGGCCTAAGATATGCACCCTGCAATGTATGCAGCTGTATCAGTACACACATAAGGAGTCACAAGAGTTACACAAAACAGATGGTACTTCCCAAGGCAGGGGCAAGGGTGCTCTCATCCATTTGAAGCCAAGAGTTGCAATAACTACCAACACTGTTTTGTAAACATACTTTGTACCTCCTTACAGAGGTTCTTGGAAAATGCAAGTTTTATTCTTCCTGTCCTTTCAAAAATTAAATAACTTAATCAACTGAACTGCACAACTGTTCCTAAAATGACTGCTTTCTCAGGATAAGCAGACAGACAGAAAGACAGACAGACAGAAAGACAGACAGACAGAAAGACAGACAGACAGAAAGACAGACAGACAGAAAGACAGACAGAAAGACAGACAGACAGACAGAAAGACAGACAGAAAGACAGACAGAAAGACAGACAGAAAGACAGACAGACAGAAAGACAGACAGAAAGACAGACAGAAAGACAGACAGAAAGACAGACAGAAAGACAGACAGAAAGACAGACAGAAAGACAGACAGAAAGACAGACAGAAAGACAGACAGAAAGACAGACAGAAAGACAGACAGAAAGACAGACAGAAAGACAGACAGAAAGACAGACAGAAAGACAGACAGAAAGACAGACAGAAAGACAGAAAAGAAGCTGCATTCACTGCCAAAACTGATGATCTTGTTATTAGAAAACACAAAACAGGATGGTCAGAGGCCAAAGATGAGGTACTCTGAGAAACAATTGTACCAGGACCCTACTCCAAATGCTAGCGCAGAAGAGGGATGAGGCAGGCACCGGGAGCACCATGTACCCCTGTTGATACAAGCTGAATCCGTAAGGTAACATTGCTTCTTGCAGTAAACTATTCTTTCGAATTGTATTTGTATGCCAGTATAGTTAGCTACATTTGTACAAAACCTCCCGCTATGGCCAAGAGTAGTTACAAAGATTTTAATCCCTTCATAAACAGAAGAAGAAAAAACCAAGCCAGTCCTTTCATACAGAATACAGAACATGAAGAAATATTTAACTCTTTTACTGGAACAGCCATATGCTACCATGAAATACATTTAAGAGTAAGAAACGTTTAGAAGGCAATGTGTATGGAAAACAACAGTAATAAGAGCAAGGAACAGCACACGTAATGGAGTCAATCCAAACTGTACAAATATGATTTAACTTGTTTTAACATAGTTTTTAGTCAATGGTACATTTATAAAATAACAAGCCTTAGATAGATATCCTTTATGTACATCCTATTCATGTTATTCCCAATTAAAAACAAAAATAAATTCACAGTTGTACATAACAATAACCAATATGAATTTTTCCTCTCCCTCCTCCCTATTCTTATTATAGTTTCCTCATATAGGTAATGCACTTCCACCAATTTCTGTTGACCCACCCACTAGTCTTTCAAAGAAACTTGAAAACATTGGGAAAAATCTCTAAGGACTCTAAAAGAACAACAGTCATTAAGCAGAACAAACCCACAGGGGTGAATGAACATTTCAACCACAGTTTCTCCACCTAGAGGGGTCCAGTATCTCAAATCATTGACTAAGAATCAAACAGGCAATTTTCATGAATGATACTAAATAAAGCTTTATTATCTACCAATAAATGTTTACCACAGCTGAGAAGAGGTTGTTTAGCTTTAACCAGCAAAAACTGCATAAAAGCTTTCTGAAAGTACAGTGAATAAAACTGACTCTCAGTGTCAGAAGAAACAGGGAAGTGATCTGCTATATTTTCAATTAAGCTTCGAATCAGAGTGGAGGTAGGGCACAGGCCTGTGCCTCTGCAGATGCAGGGATTTTATTTGCTATGATTATAACATGTTTTATAAAAATCCTGAATGAAGACATGTTTCCCTGAAGCTCTGTCTTACTAACAGCTCTGGCAGAAGGATGAATGACAGCGTCACACCTTGTCTGCCCAGAAAGGAAGAATGCCAACAACTTGTCTAACCTGTAGAGATCAGAGGTTGCAGGATTTGTTTGAATTAATACAATTTGAATCTGAGCATTTCATTAAAAAAACAATCCAGTCAATTTAGGCAACTTTCAGGGATGGAGAATCAAATCATGGTAACATTTAGTAGGTTACTCCATTGGTCAGTCACCTTCACTATCAAAATATTTGCCAAGATTTTATTTTCCCTCCATAAGAATCAGTTTCTTACTGCCTATTTTTACAAGTCTGAAGTTATTTTGGGTGCATAGGCATGACAACCAATATCGCTTGACTTCCAGTCTCTGTTTTATATTCTGAAAAATCTCCTCACCAGCATATCACTGATATGTTCTGTGCAGAAACAAGGTGCAAATTCAAAACAAACACTTAACATGAGAAAACTTTAGGCTAGCAGGAAAGAATGCAGAATTACAAACTGGAGTCTGGCCAGAGGGGAGAGTAAAGACAGAGAAACGAGCAAGATAAGCTGTGAGGTTTGGGAAGAAAAAACCCACACACAAACACACACACCCCTGCCCCAGTTCCCAGAAAATACAGTGTTTGTGTCTACTCTGGTGAATGTTATTTCTCCTTCTGCCTTATGTATGTACCAGCCACAGCAAGTTGTTACTTAAGTGCTTTTAGAATTACACTGTTCACTACTACTCACCATCACACAACTTGGCCAGGCATAAACACTTCTACAGAGTTGCTCTGGACAGCAAAAATCAAAGGGTGGCTCCAGGCAGTGGCCGCAAAGCCTGCTGCTGTGTGACCTCTCTTGTCTTTACATGGGAAGCATGCCATGGAGCATACCCTCCGATCTAGGGTTGACTCTAAACAGCTTTGCAAAGCCAGTCTCAAAGAATGTCTTTCCCATGATTTCGGGAGCTGCAGCTATTTAAATTATCATCTTGAAATGTTAAGCTCCTCACTTCCTCATTTTAGTATTAAAACAAAACTGCAACAAAATCGCTGGGAAAAACATCTTTGACATGGGAAGTGGGGTGTCCCATGCCTGACCCATCAGACTCGAACTCAGAGCAGGGATCCAGTACTGACATTCATCCCCACACACAAAGAGGGAACCCAAGCACATGAAGAACAGCCAAAACCATCCGAAACTCCACCCAAACAATGATACTTGCAGTACAAGGGAAGAGGACACAGTGGGGACACAAAGGAGTCCAAGATGAAGGACTCGACCGCAACACTACAAAGACAAAGTCTCCCCTATTCAAGTCCTCCTCTGGGGGGTTACATCACACCTCTCTCTGGGACCAATTCTCACCTCACCACATGAACTCAAATGAAGTTATCCTGACTTGCATGCATGGGAGATCAGAACACAGCTCTTCAAAATAAGTTTTATGTTTTCTTGTCTTGTGTCAATGCCAATAAACAGGAACTACTTTGATCTTAGACTCTCCTGAGACGTGTCACGCTCCTTATACCAGACCAGCTACTGGTAGGCAGTGACTGTTAGGCAAGGGAAGGAACATCCAAATTTCTCCATCAGTTCTGTTACTTGGCTACCAAAAGAGAAGGATAAAGATTTAAAAGATAAAGTAGGTAGAAACAACAGTTTTGTGGTAAGTTTAAATAAAACAAGGGGTCTACATGGAAAAAGTAACTCTTTCTACAACTCTATTACAAGAAACAATGAAAGTCTCACATAATTCCATAGGCCAGTAAAGAATTAATTTCTAGCTAGTCTATGGTATAGAATTTCCAACACACCTCTATTTCATTCCAGAAAAATTAACAAAATTATTGAGGAGCATTTGAAATAGAAAGGAAAGCAAGAAGTGCCACTAACAGAGTTTCATTAAATGATGTTCTCTACCACGCAGAGACCTGAAGCATGGAGAGAACTGGAAACCAGATTTTTATCAAACCATCTCTGGAGGAAGTAGATAACACAATTCAGAAAATGGGAAAAAGATTTGGGAGCGCCGTCAGCAGATTTAGGGAGAGGAAAGGGAAAGCAGACAACCAAAAAATTCCCATGGGCGTAGAAAGACTTCAAGAATATGGAAAATATTTCCAAGTGCAGACCTAGAATTACATAAAGAGAGAAGTGAAGAACTTTTCACCCCAAGTGTCTTGCTTAACACAAGGTAAAAGGTGCAAGTATGACTGAAATACAGGAACATCTGGACTCTGTTAAAATCCCAGTTACGCAAACACTGGTCATCTTAATTAACCAAGCTTTGAGAACAGTCAGATGGACAAAGATTAATTCTGTTTAACTCCATGAATAACACTTCTAAGAATAAAAGGGCCCAGCCCATCCATTAGCTTCATCAGCCTGATGTATCAGGACTTAGTAGATCAGAAATGGTCTTAAAGAGGAATCGCTTCTCATCCCCACAAAGGTACTATAAAGAAGATTTTACTACATAGAAACTTTCTAGAAAGGATAAAAATATATCTTCTATTAAGTGGTAACTTCATCTAAATATACGTGACTTCAACTGTGGAGATACAACTCAGCCCTCAAAAAAATCTAGAATAAACCTTACATCAGGATCTATTTTCTGTTCACTCAAATATTTTCCCCATGCTGCTGCCCAACCAACTTGCACCATCCTCATCCATGCAAAGATTCTGTGACTGCCCAGTGAGCCCCATGCCAGCACCTGCACATTAAAGAACACTCCAGTCCTTCTCACAAAGGTCCATGCTCTCCTACTGACAACAACTCTCCCTTGAAGCAGAGATAATTTCATTTACTGAAAAGCCTTTTGCACTATCTTTTCCAATTTTGGCCTGAATAAAATTTTCATGGCTATCTAAACAAACATCTCAGGTTTTACATGCTTTATCTCTGGTCTGACCACTCACCTAAGCTATTTTAAATGGCTAATTTTCTAGCATCCTTCTGATGCTTGACATCACAGGGCAAGAGGTGTTGAGCACTTGCAACCTCCTCCCTGAAGATGGATGGAAAGCTCAAAAAAGAGCTTAGTCTAAGACCAGCCATTCTCAGGATTTAATTCTGCAGTAATGTGCATCTCCATAGGCATTTTACACTGTTTTCAGCAGAGACACCACTTTCCTAAAGCTCTCAATGTTTCATGCTGCTGTTCTCAGTAGTTTTGTGGTCTACCCCTCTATTTCACTCTGTCTTCAGGGAATAGGGACCATTTTCTGCAGCAAAACTGTTTTGTCCAACATCCATTCATACCTACAAGATCACAAATATGTATGTAAATATGACAAACAGCAGAGCTACCCCTATTTCTACTTGTACATTGGCATTCACACTCTGGCTTTTTTTCAAAAAAAGCATCAGTTTTGCTACTCCATTTTGTTCTCTGATGTTTTTGTTAACCAATACATAAATATGGTGCCAACGCATTACACCGCTTTGCTATCCAGCTATGGTGATACAGCTTTGATGTTACTCAAAGTTTTACTTGACTGAAGTTGTATTTAACACACCATGAACAGAATCAGCTTGTGCATCACATCCTGCCTGTTAAAAGCCAGAGCACAGCTGCTACTCTATGCCAGCAAGCAGACCCTTGCCACCATGCTTTCAGGTTATTGCCATAAATTTGGGTTTATATCCGTAAACTAAAATTTAGGTTTTCTTAGAATATGGCATTATTATTATTATTCCATTATATTGATATCTAATTATTATGCCACTAAATGCATCTTTGAAGGCAACTTTCACCTATTTGGAACAGTACTGCAAAAGAAGAACTTAAATTATCTATTTTTAATACCACACTTTCAAGCTGCAGAGGGAATAAAGCTTGACACATGGAATGGACATAATACAGAAGCAAAGCTCAAGGTATTATAACATTATAAGCTTATAACAACAGCATTTAGCCACAAACTTTAGAACAATACAGACCAGTACCACCTAAAAGATTAACACAAACATTTTTGTCCGATAAAAGTACTTTAGAAAGTTCATACATGTGATATTTTTTCCTATGTTAGACATGAAAAAATAAAGACATTCATGCACAATAAAATATTAAAACAATAGTAGCTTTGCACATTGTATAATCCTGTGCCTATAAGAAATTGTCTGACCAGCAGCAATAACACTGTGTGCTCTAGCTAATACTCTGCAGAGCCACACAGATGAAAGGAGTTTCCAGAGCTTTCAAGGTGCCCTTGCCTTATTTTTTGGGGAAAGGAGAGGGAGTTCATGTGCCTTCCCAGACTGCCTGGACCAACAAGGCCTGGGCTTCCCAAGGATCCCAGCCATTACAGCTACACAGCAAAACAGCACTTGGCAGCAATAGCTGGAGGAGTAGTGCTGGAGAAAGGGCAGGTTTTTTGAAGGATGGTCAGAGGCAAACGAATGTGAGAGGGTAACTGTCCTTGACATTTGCAAGCTGGCAAGCACTGTACAGCAGCATTCAGGCTGCAAACATAGAATACTTTTAGGTACTGCAGCTAGAGTTTAGCAGTTGTTCCCTATTTAGTCATTCACAACTGAATGTCTTTAAATACTTTTACAAACTACAGATGTACCAATGAGCATGCCCAGCTCTTACAAGAAATAAATCATCCTTCAAGTACTCCACGGCTAATGTTTTACCCTGGACGCTGGCTTCTTATCATAAAAGTAATCTGAATTCCAAACATTTAAAAAATGACAACTCAACTTCAAGAGAGATAAGGCTCGTTTAAAAGGAAATTACAAGATTTAAATGTTTGTGCATGTGTGTGTACACATTTATATATGCACACACAAGAATCATCACTCACACACACACAAACACAAAGGCCTCAGAAGTCTGTATATTTGCCTTCTCCTTTCTAATTTTTTGTCAGAAACTAGGACATGACTTCAAACTTCTCTTAAGAGTTACAAAATTAAATTTAAAAAAAATTAAAAAATAAAAGAAAAAGACACAGACATACAGAAAGACAGACAGAAAGGAAAGTATGAGTCTTGCCTAAACACAACTCCAAGAACTAAGGCTTCCACAGTAAATATCATATCACTCATGATGTTTACAAGAGTTACCAGCACCAGAATGAGATAAATAATTTTCTCAGTTTTTGTCATTAGCAGATACATTCCTCAAGTTGGGATGGATAAAATTGTAGTGATAACCACACTTCAAACTGTGGACATGCTTTGACTTGGAAATACTGTAGTACAGAAAAAGAAAAAAAAAATTAGTTATCCCTCACAAAGTCACCCCTGCCAGGATTTAGCATGCCCATAATTTTATTGCTCTAAGCCTCTATGGAAAAGGCCCTTACTAGCATGGGAAGGGGTAGAAGACAATAAAAACCAGGGGACAGAAGTAGGTTACAAGCTCTAGCAAACATTATCCATTTAAACTGCTAATGGCAAGCTCTGATGTTATATTTTTATCATTGCTTTTTTGCAAATTACTTTTATTAGTGATAATTTAGCTTTTATTTCATTATCGGGCACAGCAGACAAAAGGAAAACAGATTTGTTTTACAGCAGCTCCAGCACTTGCTCTGTCCATTAACACTGGCAGACGAAGGTAAATTAAAGCTCTTAGACCACATTTTCAGCATACATGGTACTGAAAACTCTGTATCTAACCAATATGTGTTTCTAAAGGAGAACAGAGTGCACGCTAATGCTCCTATTCTCTCCACAGAGTTAATGGAAGTTTTTGTATTTTGCTGTTTCGTATTTTTTCCCCATTCAGTTCTATTTGCCTCCAAAAACATCTCAGGGCAATTGGGGAGAATCAATATTTTAAACAAGGAAATTACTACATTTCAGTCAGCTGAAGAGTGAAAATGGCACTTTCCTTCCTTCCTTCCTTCCTTCCTTCCTTCCTTCCTTCCTTCCTTCCTTCCTTCCTTCCTTCCTTCCAGTTTTGTTAAGACCACAAAACCACAAAGAAGTTGTGTTTGATTAAAATATTAAATATGCATAAAGAACCCTTGGAGGATGTTATGTTGTTCCGATGCTCCTCTTCATCCTGTTTTTAGGCATGTTTTCAGCCATTCTACTTTCCTCAGCAGAGGTAAACAGACTGCTTTATAACTTTCATCTTGAATAAACTTATTTATAGAAGCTAATGTAACTACACAGCTGTTCTGGACAAACGGTGGCCTATCCATTTAAGCAATAGTATAATGGCTTTGATTACAATTTTGCAAGAAAAACTACGAAATATTATTGACTGCTCTAAAAACGCAACTAACAGTTATTAGTAACAGCCATTAGTCATTAGTAATAACCATTCTCCTAAGTAATAAAGTCACTGCTGTTCTTGCATGAAATATCCTTTCACCTTTACTTAACAAAAAAGCCATATTAGCAAACCAGAATTCTAAAGTCTGAACTGACAGCCAGGTGTTCTAGCTTGCTTCGAAAACCGCCTGTGCTATCATGAAGAAAAAAAAGATTCTTTAATTCTAGATATTTGGGATAGTTTTGCTTTGTGATATACAGACCACATAAAAGGGTTCTTCCTCAAAGGCAACAAATAATGTCATTACTGGTTGTTCAGCCTGAAATTGCCACCACAACCCAAGTATAAACATTTATTAACATATAATGCAAAATTAAAAGCTAGTGAGAAAGTATTTCAAAGAAGGAATATTCTACTTTGTAAAAGCAAAATTAAAGAGTTCTGTGCCATAATGTCTTTAATGACTGTTCAGTTTTGTGACAAATTACCCACCGATACCATCAAATGCCATTTCATTTTCTAGTAAAACCTTTATTTTTCTTAGAATAAGGTTTTTTTAAAGCCTGAGATAAATTTAGTTTCATTTTTATGTCCCTTCAGCAATCATTACATGACCAATTACAAACAAATTTTATTGCTGGGGCAGGTCACATTGATGAAAATAGATTAATATTAAAGCACATGGAAATTTGGAAGAGCAAGAAAATACTTCCTGGACTAACCACCAAGGCATTTTCAAAGAACAAACATAAATATAATTTAATCATTTCCTTACAAGCAGGCTTGGCTACAAGGCTCCCAAAGTAATGATAAAAATGAAGTCACAGAGAATGTATTTTAAGAGGACCTTTACTGAGAGGGGAGAGGAGGAAGAACATGGTAGTTGAATATTTTTATCCAGCTTTCCACAGATGGGTCTAAATCAAGCTCTTACGATTCTTCCCTGTCATAACTCACTACAGAGGTCAAAGGTTGAAGCTTTCCCAGAGGTTCACTGTGCATAACAAACACTAAAAATTCCTCAAATTTAGTTTATATATAACAGCAAAAGTGCTGTGGCCATTTACATCCCATACAGTCCCATTAGTATTGAACAGGGCATAAGCAGGGTAGGCAAAAGCACAAAATTTCCACATGTTCAATTAGTTCCTTTACCTATGCTTGCAAAAGTTAATGCTTCTTACACTCTTTAAAATATGCTGCGAAAGGATGACAAAAGAAATCCTTTACTGTGAACATATAGACATAATTTTTTTCTAATTTATTAAAATTATTAGTGATCTACTATTAAGCATTACAAAGGGACTTGGGGGTGGTCACTTTTTTGTTTTGTTTTGAGCAGAGGTCCAGTGATTAATCTGAGTAATTTGAGATTGTGAGCCCTGCAAGCTGGACTGCAGAAGAAAGTTCAATACCCTACGGCTAACGTAAGGGAATCCTGGGGATGTACAGTCAGTGGGAGCTTGGCCACTCTGCCAAAGCTGAAGCCTTTTGCTTTTATGCTAAGCATCTGACCTGTATGCTATTCCATATCTGTAATTTATCTTTAAACAACAGCAAGGATGTTGATAGGAGAGGGAGGGCTGTTGAATGAGTGCGCTGAATGAGTGTCTAGGAAATCATCATTGCTACTGCAGTTAGGACTTGTTCTTCTAAAACTGCCTCTGATCAACTGATCAAATTTAAAAAACAAAACAAAACAAAACAAAACCCAACAACCTTTCCTGGAACTTTTGGAAATACTTCAAAAAAAGAAGAGTCAGTATACTGGAGATTGTTCTAGAAGGAGCTACAAGCACGATCAAAAAGGCAAAGAAAAACTATTGAATTTCACAAGACATTGTCATCATCAGCAAACTCAGTTTAAGGAGATTTTTCTGCCCCAAGCTGTTCATCCAGCAATGGGGAAGAACAAAGGGACATTAATGATGCAGTTGCACGTACTGCACAGCCCAACCAGGATCAGGGAAGAGTCGAAGGGCCTGAGGATGCAAGTGTCTTGCTCCACCAGCTGCCCCGTCTCCACCCACCCATCCACCCCCCACGACATTTGCTGTGGGCACACAGGTGCTGCAGAAGCCACCGTCAAACACTTGAAGGTTAAAGTCTTCACAACCCAATGTGAAAGAGAATTTAGCTTCAGCTGGTTTAGTGAATATAATTGGTACCCATAAACCTATCCTTTTCCATACTCAGGTGATCTTGACATTACCATGCCCTACAAATATCTACAACTTGTTTGGCACATAATGATGCTTTAAAAACAAGAACAGCATTGTAATTATGGTTTTGCTTTGTATATAAGTAGTAGTAACCACAAAATATATTTAAGGCTATTTGCTGTATATGCAGTTCTATCTAGCACATAAACATTCCTCTCCTAAAGAGAGCCTATTTCCTCACAACAGCTACCCTGGTGTCCCCCCCCAATTTTTGGAGCAGACATCACCATCTCCTCTCCTCATCACTCCCTGCTTACACCAGCATTCTGTCAGTGCCTCACTCCTTCTCCTGCAAGGTCTTACATATCTCCCCCACAGACTTTTACACTTTCCAAGTAACAACAGACAAATAGAAGTCTCGGCATCAGCATATGCTAAATGCCCTCAGTTCCTCAGCAAAGTCACCCTACAGGAAGCAAATGCAAATTACCGTCTTCCATACATAAGGCACAGTCCCAGGGACCTTGCTATTAAATCATTAACCTTCACCTTTCATTTTACCTATGTTTCCAGTATTCAAATGTTCCTTGAAATAGACTGTGTTACTATTTCCTCATGCTGCAATTTGTTATCAAGTATTTCGCTCCATTGATTGAACAGTGACAAATGAGAGCGCCAATTTTTAACCAACAAGAAAGCAGTTCAATAATTACAGCAAAAATTAACAACAGGGTCCCCATAATCCTTGCAAAAATTGGTTTGTTCATGATTCCTATTCAGTCCTTAAAGCAAGACTTTCAAGAGCCCTGAATGCTGTTTTCTCTGCCTTCCAAGGCTGTAACTCTGCACCCTACCGAGGCTCCAGTTTAATCAGGAGATGATGCTAGCCATGGCTAGTATCTTATCTCTGTAGTCCCCCCAGTGTTAGGCCAAGGCTAGAGTTGTGCTAAGGGTATGCAAAATGTGCCTTGCTGTGGAAAAAAAAGACATGTCATTTGGAGAAAAGGCAGAATAACTGGTATGGAATAATTATGGGTGCTAGTAGCAAATGTTAATGTTCCTGCAAAACAAGCAAAGCAGAAGCAACAAAAATACTTATTTCATAAGAGCCCTTATTAACCCTCAGACTAAAAGGTGATTCATACACATATTAATGATAGATGTGATAGATATATAGTGATGAGGATGTCTGCTCAAGAAACATGTATGGTCACTGAAATCAGCAGGAGGGGGTTTTGCTCACAATTTGGATAGAGTGAAGGCAAAGATGGTTTGGCCCTTCTTTAACCCTTTCTACTCTCTTGGGGTACACCCTTGTCTACAGAGGAACACACAAGAATAGCCCTGGTGGGCCAGGTAAGAGGTTGATGTGGCCCAGCATCTTCCCATCAGCCTATTTTGATCAGCAGACACCTAGAGGAGGACACAGAAAGCAGAGCGATGCTTCTCCAGAAACATCCATAGACATTCACCTGAGCACCATCGTCAAGAAAGTCAGTTCAGTCAAACCTCTAATGGCTACAGATGCTCTTGATGACTGGTCTAGCATATACCCAAGCCTCAGCAAAACCTTGTGAAACTACACGCCATGGTAGGCCAGCATGACACTCAGAGCTGAAACTGCTCATCAGCTTTCTTCACAGCTCATGGTCCTGTCCTGCCGGCCCTCCCATGTAGCAGGTAACGTACAGCAGCGTCCTCAGGAGAAATTCATGCTGGTGACCAGGGCTCCGCAGAAAGGGCAGAGCCCTCTTGTCCCTTCCCAGCCCTCAGGCAGCATTGCTGCTGCATATGCCACGTCCACCCAAAAGACCTCACCAAGGCTGCAGGACCACTAGCACCAGCAAGAGAAAATTGTACCTCTCAACCTCTGTTAGTGTTCCCATTGCATTAAGCTTTTCTTTACCTTTGTTTCAAAAATGTTTCTGTCTTCATTTATTAAAGGAAACAAATCAATTTTTTTTTCTGTTTTGTGAAATTGAAGCAAGGTGTCATCGTTCTTTCTGGGACTTTTTGGTTGACATTTCAAAAAGGTGCATTTTTGTAATTTTTATTCCATACCCACCCACCTCCATCACTCCCTAACATTTTTTAAAAATGCAAACAAAAACCAATGCACCATAAGCAACAGTAATATTTACAATTCACTTCTGCTTGATCTGGCAGGTCTGACAACCAGAGAGCTTTTCAGATCCCTATTTTTTGTAGTATGGCTAAAACTACACTTCCTCACCATAGCATATGTTGGGTTTTAATGTTAATTTTACAGTCCTGTCATTTCACTTTTTCAAACTGCATCCATTTAGGCTTTTTAAGCATACTTAAACATACAAATGTACTAATTGCCGTTATTAGATCTATCCTCTAAGAGCCTAAGTATACTGAATTACTACTTCAGCCAGTAGGAAAAGCTGTTCCAAAACTCTCAAGGTCTTCTGTACTCAGCAAGACCAGATTTATAGTATACAATAGAATTGTTATTACACACCTACAGCATTCCCTCATGTGCACAGCTCCCTAATTACAGCATGAGACGTGGCGCGTTTTGCGGTGACATCACAAGTTTGGCTTTCCCTGCTGACAGACTACAGCCTCTGGGGAAGTGCCATTAAAAAAAATCAAAACGGTAAGAAGAAATTAAATAAAACAGATATCAGCAACTCCTTCTCAACTGCAGTACCTATATGAGGAGTATCTAAATAAAGTCAGGAGTACGTCCCTTTCTGCTCTGCACGCCTATGAAGAGGTTTGCAGATGTCACCCACTTTGCCAGATGCAGAATGCAGCTTGTGAAAAACACTCTAATGCTCTTTGCCACCGTAAGAATAATCCCATTTCTGATGTTTCTAGTCCATCTTTACACAGTCTCTCCCTTAGATAAGAAGTTTATTCTTGTTCCCGTAAAAGTTCAGCCTAAGAAACACTGAGCAAGGTCTTCAGCCTCAGGAAGGGGTAGACATGTAGGGATGAAAACACCCAGCTGCTCCCTCCTGCCTTTATCTGTGAGCACAGGCATTTTGAAAGTGTGTATCTGCTCTAACATGTCCTTCAAAGAAGAGTGGTATCTCACTGCACCAAAAGCCGAGTGACGGAGGCTGCTATACCCCTCAGAGATATCTAGTGCTGCCCTCCTGCCACGAGGCACATGTGGATTGGCGATCAGCATCCTTAACATGAGCTCGCATAAGCTCAAGACATGGCCATGTACTCAGCCACAGAAGCGATGCAGGGTGTTCCCCCCTTCGAAAGTAGATTACTGCGTACAGCTACACGCTTGTTTACTTGGCCAAGATCCATATTTAGACACGTATACAAGTGCATAATCCCAAACTGTTTATTCAGACAAAACTCCCACTGAATGCAGCAAGTACATGTCTGCCTGTGTGGCTGAGGATTAAACCCTTACATCTTCTGCAGCACCCATTTGCACATTTCTAGATAATCAAAGACTAGAAAAAAGGAAATAAAAAACAGGAAGAACATGCCCACATGTCTGTGGACCTCTCCAACACTCGGCTACACTTGGATTCAGAGGGCATGAGTGCCTCTCTAACATTGCTAATACACATACTAAGGCTCTGCCCATCTGTTCTGAACCAGAGTTCCTAAACCTCGTTATTCTATATGCTGAGTAAATTTCCGACTCTGTAACTTTATAAGCCAAAACATTTTTTCTGAAATCTCTTCAAACTGCTCAGATGGTTTAAACAGGAGGGACAAATACTTTTTAAAAGAAACAGACTGTCAGATCCTAAAATTTATCTCTAATTGCTTCCATTTAGAGGGGAAATCTCTCTTTATTGACTGTGAACTCTGTTCTCTAGCTGGCTAAACAATGCTCAACCCAACATCTTTTGTAATTCTTACACTTCTTCCTTAATCTCAGGGCCAACCCATCATCAGTCAACTTGTACCATGCAAAGCATATTTGTATGGCTCATCTAGGACTCCAAAATCATCAGTGAGAAACTAGTTTGGTACAGGCTCATCAAGCGGCTTCTCCATCACCAGCAAAAACATGCTGAGGTGAACCTGGTTTATTTAGCATCCATGCAGCTATAGCTGTATGGTCAAAACATACTAGGAACTCTGGCTTAGCATCCATCTGCCAAATTTCAGTATATTTATACAAGCCTCTCCAAAGTAGTGGTATTCACAATACTATAAAATGGTCTGCTAGATGTCAGTAGTATCACCGCTATATTATTTTGACAATTCTCCAAGCATTATATTAGCTAGACTGTAGCCATTAAAATGCTGATCCTAAGAATACAAGGCAATAAACCAGTTTTAAATGACCAGAAAAGCTTCCCTGATAATACACCCTAACCAGTAAAAGTGTATTTTCCATTAAACTAATCAGATGAAAAGAGAGTGTTGCAAGAAGTCATGTGTAGGCAGCAGGAACTTTTTGATGTCAGAGTTACTATGACAACTGGATAACCTGGATTCATGGAAGAGATGACGGAATTAGATGATTTAAACAAAATCTCACACAACTGTGATGACTAAGTCAATTCTGATGTTTTCCCTTAAAATTATTCTTCTTTTTCTCCACAGCAGATCACATTTAACTGGAATATCATACAAGATCTGAGAACTATTAACACACAAATCGGTAAAATCTATCTAGTAAGTTTACAAACACACTGAAGTGACTATTTTGTAATCTTTGCTCTTCAACTTTTCAAAATCATGCCAGGAATGGGGTTGCCAAAGAACATGAGTAACAGTTTGAAAACTGTGTTTAGCAAGGGGCTCCTAGAAAGCAACTGCCTTTCTGAAAATGACAAAGCTCTGTAATTATGTGCAGTGTTATATGTATACATACAAGCACAAACACAAATATTTAAAAAATAATCAATTTTAATGCAGAGCTACATGGCACAAACTGCTATAAAATTCACTTCTAAAACCTATATACAAATAATCCAGGCTAATAAACAGTAACCATTAAGACATACACTTGCTTCAACGGTAATACAAAATTAATGCACATTTTAACAGCATATAATTGCAGAAACAACTTGTGTGGAAGCATTAAAAATCAGCAGAATGAAAATATTATTTTCTTAAATACGCTGACTTGCTATCCTTGTCTTAAAATTTAATACTCAGGATGCCTGGAGCACATTTTCAAGGCAAATATAAGGACTTTTAACTGAGTGACTACAAGCAATAATGAGAATTTCACAGTGCTCTGAAAATGTGCTCATTCACCGCTACACTGGCCCTGGTGCTGCCTTCCCCCCTCCTTATTAACATCTGTATTTGTTACAGAAATTAGAGCAACAGTGATGCATGTTTCAAAGGCGCAGTCAATCTGAAGTTCTGCCTCACACCTATCTTGTCACAAGGCTGCAGCAGTCAACTTTATTGCCATCAGACGTATCGGCATTGCCACACGCCCTCGCCGCCAGCAGTTTCCCCATGGAAGGGCGCTTCCATCAGCGTCACCGCTGGGACATCTCCTGCCACTGACATGGCTCAGCCGCACGTTTGCAGGACTGGCCTTTTAAAAAGTCAACTGTATGAACTGGGCAGTGACCAGATCAAGCCGCAGTTATACAAGAAGCAAGGAAATATTATGCAAGACCACAGGAAGTCAGAGGAGACAGCATTCTGGGCAGGCCTGGCAAGGAGTCTGTGTGAACTTCAGCTAACAAGCAAAGCTCGGTCATTGGCGCCAAATTCAGCAAGAACATTCCCTGTGCTGCAAAGGATAACACTCCCCATGTTTTTGCCAGTGGGCTACGGTCCAGGACGCCATGTACCTGATGAAATTCAGATAAACCCGGGTCTTATTTTTCGCCAAGTCTTCACTTATTTTTAAAATTTGGAGCATATTTTTGTCCAACTTTTGTTAGAAGTGGCAAATGGTTTGTTTTCATGGCTTTGCTAATAGACCACTTGTTCATATGCTGCCTTGTAATTTCAACTACAATAAGTGACCTACAAAGAAAATGTTTGGCAGAAGCCTCATTTTTTCCACGCATCTTGCCCATTTCTACCTCAAGGCACTCTGCTAATAGGATATGTGAGGGTTATGGATTCCTTTTCCCTTAGAATTTTGGAATGACCACTGCAAGTGGACTTGGCGCAAAAAGATGACACCCGCCTCACACACAACTACACTATTTTAATCCACTTCCATGCGGAAAGTAATGGGGTTTTTTTGCATTTTTGAGAACTACCTCATCCAGGTCCTACTTGGAGAAGACATCCATTAAAATGCAGCAAACTTTTGTTTCCAAAATGGATGAAAAAATCTGCATTAAACTAACAAATGTTCATCACCTAGCAATACATTGAGTTCAGAGAAGTTTTAATGCTTTGTTCTAGGATTCATCTTTAAAACATCAGTGATAAAAGGTTGGAGGTGGGAATCCATTTTGAGGTTCACACACACACGCTGCCAAGTAAAAAGCGTAGCATGCAAAGTCTTACACAACACAAAACAATTACCAATTGTGATGAGTGTAGACAAAGCATTCTCAGGAGAATCTATTTTATGTTTGTAATCGCCCTCAATAAACACACAATAGCACTCTCCTTCCAGCAAATACATAATACAAACAAAAACCAAACAGTAGTACTGCCTTGATTGGGGGAAGTGATTCTAAAAAGTATAATAGATCTCCAGTAGATACCGACTACCAACACCAATGAACTGATTTCAAAAGTTTTCATTATTACCGTCACTTACGGGAAAACATATGCAACTTTTAACAAGAGATTCCCATCTTCGTCACAGTTTGCACATGAAAAGGTTCCCATAACCTACAGCTTTTGCAAAAATAATTAAATGAGCACCACAGGAAAGTGAAAATGTTAGTAGTGACAATGCCTTCATTGTTACAGCCAGTATAACAATGCCCAGAATTAATCAAGAACTTGACAACCAACACCAAAGGCACACACAGTTGGACCTCTCCAACCAAAACAGACCTTTGGATCCAGCTGTAGAGAGCTATAGCTGTTCAGAAGTGCAGTTGTTTCACCAGCTGAAGACAGAAATTCCTGTCCAGCAGAAAGAAGTCCAGCTGCGCTTCCTGGGGCCTGAATAAAGTATACACTGGCGGTTTTAATGCAGCCAGTCTAAAACATCTCATAGTATCAAGTGTTAGTGTTAATTACAGTTGCCCAGCAGTTTCTTCATCCAAAACTAGTGAGGTCTAAGGACACTGAAACACTCAGAAATGCCCACAGTAAGGACAAACATTTTATCTGCATCTATTTCTAACAAATAACAAGGCAAATATCACAGAACCAACTAGGTTAGAGAGGACCTTGAAGATCATCTAGTCCAACTGTTAATCTAGCACGGACAGTTCCCAATTACACCATATCCCTCAGCGCTAAGTCGACCCTGACCTTATGGCGAGTTTTTAAAATGCCACAAAGATTAACTAGTGAACCATGCTACAAAAGCAACGAGCTGTTGCGCTAACAAGGGCACTAGCAAAACCAGGTTTCTTCAGGCTCTGCACAACCTGTTGGACCCTGGTACCAGTGGCACAGCAAGCTGCAAGCATGAAGCTGTCTGGAGTTACTGCCCCTGTGACTTCTTCAGCCATAGGAAGTCTCTGGTCTCTACAGGGGAATGTGCTTGTGCTGCAGCCTTTCACTGAAGCAATTACAACACTGTTTCTGAACACCTATTCCCAGGAAGTCAATATCCTTGAGATCTTTACAGCTCTGTCAGGAGCTGAGACAGACTGTAACACCGTAAGCCTTGATTCTTTAAGAAAACAAGCTGGAAGAGGATAGTTCTTCTAATCACTGTCTCATCTTCTATTAAAATTTCTTTTGATGACTGCATTTCCCAGTAGCTCACCAGCCAAAATCCTTCTCCAAACTTCCCATACGCAGTTTATATTCAGCTACAACAAGCTATAATAAACTATCACCACAAGCAATATGGTATTTACTTTCTCCAGGGTGGAGGGGGAAATGTTTTGACTCATAATAACTAGTATATCTCTAGGTTGAGGCCTTCTCTTTATTTTCCTTCAGTTCAGTAATTTCATATTCCACAGCTTCACTGTATGCCCTACAACTACTCCTGGTATGTGAGCAAACTTAAATACTTTCAAAACAGAGAGGACCGAAATAGATTTGCCCACCAACTATTTCCTTCTTACAACTTTGTAAATCAGAACTGACTTCCTACACAAATAACAGTATAAGAACAGATGCCTGCTCTGCTTTCCTCATACCTTACTAAGTGTTTGACCATTTCATTTGCTTAATCTACCAGCTAACAGCAGTAGAACCCAAGTGGAATGAACATGAAATTCCCTTTTAAGAGGGATAAAGGTTCACACTACACACAATTTATGTCATATTTTCCTCAAAAGTATTTTCACAAAGCTGTACCCAGAGGTCTCAGGCAGGAACTGAACCCCGTTTTGATAAAAGTTCTAGATATATTATCAGACTTCAGAGATTTTGGAGCTGGAGTTATTTTGGTACAAAAGCCAGAGCACTCAACCTGTTAAGTAAGGTACAAATAGAAACTGAGAAACCCAACCAACGGGAACTCACAGCTCAATGAACAAATGACTCGGTAGGCTCATTCCATGGCTGTAACCTACCCAAAATGCTATACAATACAGCATGAAATCATTTTATGCTTGCACTGTACTCATCACATTGACTCCCTCTGAAGGGACGCTCTATAATGATTTCACTTTGGCATGATTTCTTCTTAAAGGTTTTAACAGGTCACACTGCAGACACTCTTCCTCCTCTTTCAGCTCTGTCTTTAGGTGGACCTCTGCTCCACATTAGCCATAACAGCACCTGAAATCCTTTCTGTGACCTGCAATGCAGACTTTGCTCCCTGCTCATTTTATTCCCCAGACTGGAAGAGCACTTAAAAGTCCCTGCTTTTTGAATAAGCATTATTTGCTGTCATCTATCTCCTTTAATTTTGATTTTTTTTTAAAGTCAGAAAACAACAGTGCTGGTCACTGTGGTTCATTACTTCATGCTTGCATTTAAAGAAGCTGGATCTTAGTGAACACCGTGTTTATGGTGGCATTTAGGTTTGGGGGGTGGGGATGTTGTCCTAGGATTTGGCAAGCAAAGGGAAAGGAGTAGTGCTATACAGATAACATGGCTTCCTGCATTATCTTCTTCAGTGCCTGCACATACAGCGTGCAAAGCTGCCAATAAAAGTCGGTATAAAATGTTGGGCTTTTCTCAATGTCTTTTCTTTACACTGAAGAACACCCCTGCTCCCTCTTCAGGACTGCCATGCCACCCGTACGCAAAAGCCTTAACGTGAATGAAGATCCACAGGCTTCAGCCTATGCAGTCTGTGTGAAGGAGCTTGCGTACACTAACCTCTAAACCCACGACAGATTAACCCTGGAATTCAGCACTGCCTTCCTTTCTTACAGCTCTCAGTTCAAAGAAACTCAGAGCAATTGATTGCCTGCTGAAACCCTACTGAACTCCCCATCTGCAGAAGAGACTGATTTTGGTGTGACAGTCAGACCCTCCTTTTCATTCTTATTGCCCCATGGATTGCTCACTTGCCTGCTTTGTGAAGATATATGTAAGAATAAGTGGTTTTATCATCTCTCAGACTCTTTCAGGGCATTGCAATCCCCTGCCACCCCCACCCCATCTCCTCAATTGCTTGAGGCTTCTAAAACTGCACACGGATCTTACATGATAGGAGGACCAAATTCAGAGGTGAAGCAAATGAAGGCATGGGTCACCCATCAGCACATGGGTGTAACCTACATATTGAGGGATAATATGGAGTGCTGCAGTAAAGAAAGCAAAGAACCAGGCAATGTAAGAGCGAGAGATAACCAAACTCCTTCCATTTGACAACCCCCTGCTAAAGCATTTTCAAGTTAGGTTTATCATACAAGCTCCTTGCCAACATCGCTACAGCATTGTGTTAGGCATAGAAATAGTAAGTCCCTACTTTAAAAAGTTTACAGTCTAAATAAATAAGACACACAAAGGGTGGAAGGAAGGATATACTACCATCCCAGTTTTCCAGACTGGGGGAAGAGGGTAATGACGGAGATCAGCCGCCCTGACCAAGCTACATTACCAACCCAATGCCCCCAGTCCCCAGCAGGACAAAATGTTGGGGCCACATGAGCAGGGCTTTCGGAGAGGGTGTGGTGGGGAAAGGTGACAGGAGAAGTAGCTGCAGAGGCCAGAACTGCTTGCTGAAGCTGCTGTTCAGCGTCCAGGTCAGCAACCAGACACGGCTTTCGCTCTACCAAGAGAGGCAAACAAGCTCAAGAGACAGAATCCAAAAACATTATTTTATTCAGCTTTGCTGTGCTTTGGCCCAGGTCCCCCATACCAAAGAGGCTTTGTTTGGGCCAGCCACATGGTTAACAAACAAAAGTAGGGTTGGGGGGGTTGTTTTTCTTAAATGGAAAATAATGAGTGTTTCGAAACACCAGTATTAAGTTTCCCTCAAGATATCTGCACTTGCTTCTATTTCATTTTCAAGCCAGCACTTGCCTAAGTGAACGGGATAGTCCCCTTTTGTGAATCACTGGGAGCATAAATACAGCTTTGCTGTTATATAAAAGCCAGTAGCAGCATTAAGACAACTTGAGCATGGAAAGGATGTTTCCATAAAAACGTCTGATTAGTAATGGCAATAAACACATCCTTCAAATCATTTTCAGGGAAAAAGCAAAACGTGAAATTATTAACAGTAACTGATAATCTTAAAGTTGCGACACATAAACAACCCACCCACAGCTGAACCAAGCTACGTTTCATCAGTCCAACAAGAAATCTTCCCCCAAATCACGCATGTAAAAGTTCTGCATTAAGCAATAAAGGGGGTCACCACCACCCTCCCCCCGTCTACCTTTTCTTAAAATGTAAGTAATGACATCTTGTTAAGACCAGGCATCACCATCTTGGCTAGATGGGGTAATGGTTTCCTGCTCTGCAAGCAGAGGTCATCCATCTCACGTGCAAAAGTTGGCAAATTCCAGCTCTGCATTCCCGATGTACATGAGTCAGCTTAAAGGATGACGGGAAACGGGTCGTCCAGGTCAATATTGGGGATACACTGGGAGAATTAAACCAAGAGCTTACATTCGTCATGGATTTCCTTTGCAACAGAGGTTCCCTTTAAGGAGGGATGGGAAAACCCAGGGACAGCTAGAGCCAGCAGCAAGCAAAGCCCTGCTGCTCCTCCAAAGACAGCTCTTCCCTCCTCGTGAGGGCAACATGCAGTGGCCATTCCCAAAGGCTCACCGCTTCCCAAAGGCTCTTCCTGTCAGGGAATTGGACAAATGCATCCTTCCTAGAAGAATCACCTGGAAAAAGCCCTACAGGAGAAACAGCAGAAGCGTTTCTACCATTTTCCAATCCTCTCACAGGTTATGAAACACACTGAAGGCAGCTGAGTCCCTAGAAAAAAAATACTGGAGTGGAGTACAGCTGTAATTGGTCACTGGGTTTGTATTCCAGAGAAACACTACCTAAAGAGTCATGGCATGATAAAGCCACTTGATGCTGAATTTCTTCTCACATGTGTATGTATGATGCTGTCATTCCATAGATCATTCAAAAAACATTTTTGTTCTAAGCAAGCTTCATATCAGCTTTAAGTCAATACTCAAATTACCTAAGAGTCTGAAGATACTGCCATTGTCACCAGTTGACAAGTGTGTTATTTCATCTTATGGCATATAAAAATCTAACCAGGTACAACACCACATAGTCTCAGAAGATATTCTGGTATTTGCAACAAATTTTGGATACAGATTGCATGACAGCCAGAAGTCTGGCACATTCCCAGTACCATTCTCCATATGTAGAAATCGGGGGGGGGGGGGGGGGGAGGTTTTTTTACTGTTCGCTAATATCACAAAGATCTTTGAAGTATTGTTACAACAAATACCCAGTAACACCAAGAATTTACTGGCAGAGAGGGTGATACAATTGTGAATGAATGGACAGGGCTAAAAGACCAACACCAGCCACGAGAATGCCCCAAACACAATGACTGAATAGGGTTGCTTTGTAGTTTATCATACAAATGCAAGTGAGAACGACAACTGTGATACTCAGAGTTTAAGTACCTTTTTATGGCAGTAAAGACCTTAGATATGCTAATGGTGAAACAAAATACAAGGAATGTTCTTTAAAGCACTTCCACTACCTTTATAAAAACTGCCTAATAACTATCCCACTTCATACTTCCTTCAGCTTATTACTTAAGCAAATATTTATTTTACAAGCACATAAAAGAGAAAATACTATACAGTAACTTTTGAACACTATTAGATGACTTGCACCAAAATTTTCATCTCTTAATGGATTTTTCTTGTGCTAAGATATTTAAAAGTTCATAAGGCTTCTGACACTGTAAATAAGCAACAGCTTTGAAAAGAAGAGAAATAGATTTCATGCAATTTATTCAGGCCATTGTACTGGCTTCTTAAACTGAAGTCATTCAGCAAATCACTTTCTATGTATTAAATAATGTATACTAAGGGACTCAGAAGCTGACTACCTAAAGGAAATGCATGTACTAGGCCAAAGGTGAGTATCACCTGGGATCATATATTTCAAGATATTATTATAACTGTTACTTAAAGCAACAGCTTTCCTGGGAAAGGTAAACATTTCTTTCTCACAATCCGTAGGCAGGTTTTCAAGAATGTGATTCTGAAATTATCAGTCCTTCAAGAACAACCATGTTAGAAACTCCGCAACATACTGTTCTCATCTCTCCCACATTTTGACTTTCTTGTTTGTCATATCAGGAGCTAGTGATGTGGGCCAGGGCATAAGGAGGGCCTTTATTGCTCTGTTTTCAATTATACCACTATCTTTAAAAAGCTGTTCACACAACCAAAGCTAGAGAAGACCTTTGTCATCACCAAGTCATGCTTCCTGCCTAACGCAATCCAAAACCAACTAAATGTTTTCCTCAGACCTGGTAACCTGTTTAAGCATTTGCAGTTTTTGAAAGACTGGGACTGGTTTGAGTTCAAGGCCTCGAGTGATGAGGGCTTCACAAGTAGTGCAAAAGGAATACCTAACATTTTGGTTCAGCAGATAAACCTAAAAGAGTCTTCCTGAAAGAAAGACAGGAACTTGATTGAGGTCAAGCCACCGAACCAGATTCACGTATGTGTCTCGTGGCTTTCAGTAAAACAAAGAAGATCTGGAAAACAAATGATTGAGTGAAACACCAGAAAAGAAAGAAATAATAAAATCTTCAAATTAAAAAAAGGCTAAAGATTACATGTCTCATTCAAATGAAATTTAATACATCCAGTTTTAGATTAACAATGCAGTGCAACACAGTAATTCAAAAAGTTTATTAAAATAAAGCCAAATCTAAAATATTTCAGCAGTCTCCAAATGTTTTGACAATTTCTCAATCCCATCCCTTCGTTTTAGTCTAACACTAGCTCTTGTTTCCCTTGTGCTCTGGAAAATTACTTTCCAAGAAAGTATTTATTTTTACAGAAAATATTCGCTCCACCAACTGCATCTGCAGCTTTTCCAATGCTCAGTAACCCATTGTTCAAAACTTATGCCTTATATCTTACCTTCATTTGCCTAACTAACCAAAGGTATTTTGATATATTGGATAACGAGTAACAAATATTTACAACAGTTTAAGTTCATGTTTCAGTAGTTTCAAATAGTTTCTAAATGGTCCCCGTAATCTTGTTGCACATATACCTTCAGACAGACTGCTTGCTATCAAGTGCCATAAGTTACACCCACATGATTCATTCATTAGGAGAGTTGCTCAGTTAAAAAAAAACACCAAACAACAAAACTAAAAAAAAAAACCCACCACAAAACAAAACACACAACCCTCCCCATATCCCTTCTAATTTTAGCCTCTCCTTAGATAACACAATTTCCTGAAACAAAAAGAGAGGGTCACATTCGCTCCAAAGTGTTATTTGTAAAAGTAATTGAACGTATGCGGTATTTTGTATCCAAATATAAAGGGATGCTGTAGTGCTCCAGCCTTCTGTTCAGCCAAGGCTGCAGCAAAGCAGGTGAAAGCAACAGGGAACGAGAGATTTTTGGAAAATAATTGAGGCAGAAAACAGTGCACTGTAGGACTTGGCACTCATGACTTTTCTGTAGAAAAAAAAGCGTACGGCAACCCACCAGAGCACAAGACCGAAGGCCAAGCGTGCACCATCACTCCATGTCCCCAGTGCTATGACTCTGGCTTCCAGGGACAGCCCCAATGCCAAAAGCAAGGAAACAGCTGAGACATTAAACTGGTCACGGGCACAGCAGCATGGAATATATTGGTCATTGGTGCAACCCTCCACACAGCAGGAAAGAGCTAACCCCCATGCCAGCATGCAGCAGAAAGTCTTTGTTTTTCAATTCAAAGAAACTTAAGGTAGGTTTGACACCAGCCCAGATCAATAAGAAATCAGATCATCTGCCCATCATGTATTTCATAAATACCTCCTTCATTTTACAGATCTGAAGGACTAAAGCAGATAGCTCATGGAGGAATCATCATTCTGTTAACCTCACCTTCATCTTGGTACACTGTAAAATGAGCACGGTGTTTCCAAGACCAAACAGCAACCTAATCGCCACTACACCTAGCTGGGAAAAAATAGCTGAGGAGACATATTAGCTGCTGTGAGTTATCTTAAGATCATGGCGGGTCAGTAACTCTTAAGCTTACTGATGACATAGTAAAAAAACAAACAAACAAATCCCAGCCAAATCCCATAAATGGCCACAGTCTGGTTATTCTCTCCATCACAGTCCTGCTTTATAGCCTGTCCGCTTTCTGGCCTGGGGTTTTCATTCATGTAGGTCACAGCTGGGATTTAAGGACAGATCTCAAGAAGTAGGGGTTGGAGGGGTAGCCAGGCACAGGCAAGACGCATTTTTAGACATGCATTTACTTCTCCTGTATCTTGCTGGAAACACCAGTAAGTTGTTGAGACCTTTTTGGAAAAAGGTTAGTTTGGTTCTACGGATAGTTCACAAATACTTGAGATCAAAACCTATGCTACTTAATGTTTGCTTGAAAGCAGATCAATCTATGAATATGTACACAGCAGAATGAAGAGCATTTGTAACTCAGGGATGGTTCAACATATTTGTATTAGGAAGGAAAAACACTAAAGAGCTGTATTATCCTGGTTTTGTCCCACTTGAGAGCAGAAAAAAAATACGAAAGGGTTTTTTCCTCCTGCCCAAATGCACAGAACTTGTTCATAAAGCTGCAATAAGCTAGTATTAATCATACACCTATAGGCCAACATAAAGCATGTGTAAAGTTTATGAATTTTTCCGACAATCTTTTTGGAGGCAACACCCTAAACATTCCCCTAATCAAACAAAACTGCTGATTCCACATATTCACACACAGAGGAAGGGTCAAGACCAGGGCACCTCTTTGACTGAAGATCAGACGTAAAATATCAACTAAAGCCCTTTCCTTCTTGTTTTGCAAAACATTTGATGTGTTTCTATAGAATGGAATATTGAATATTTGCTGTGTCATATAAATGCAATGGATAGAGAAGCATTCCAACTCCGAACTCTTTGTATAATAATAACAGTCAAGTAAATTAAATTACATGTCTAACTGTTTTAAGACCTAAATATGCTCATTGAATCAGAATTTATTATGGTAGACTTTGTTTCAGCTGTATTTCCTAGACCTAAATAAAGTCACAGAGGAAAGAACCAAAATAGTAATTAGATTTGAGCTCAAGAAGTACAGAGCATAATTAAATGAGTTACTTTGGAACATTTAGTTATTTATCAGCCACTTGGCTTACTGTACTTCATTAATCTACTTTCCAAATGCACAGGAAAATACAGTCTCCCATTTTACATACTTCAGAAAGAGTCTCCATGAAATGTAGCCTTGTAAATTTAAGAAAGCAGGGTTTTTTTTTATATAAGCAGTTTTTATCCTCAGCAGATAAGTACTTTATTATATTGCCTTTTAAGCAAATGGAGAGTGAGAATGCTAAATGAGAAAAAAATTTTCCAGCTGCATAATAACCATACTTGCACTTTCACTTAATTTAAGGGTTCTGTCAATCTTGTGACAGCTCTAGGAGTAAAGGTATTTATAACTACTAAGATATACATGACACTGTGAATACTGAAGTAATGAACAAAATAGCATTTATCAAACAGCTTAAGAATAAAATGATTCCATATGCCCAAATTATTTTAAAATACAACCTGCCTTTGTATTGCTCATTTCTGTACTCTAATTAGTTTATCCTAATTCTCAGTTTTTAAAAGGTTATCTATTTGAAAATAACAGCATAAAGTTCAATACTTGAAGAGTTCTGCCCCCACCACACCCAACAGCAACTCCTAATTGGAACCCGAAACCAAAAATACTTAATGTTGATGAATCCATCATCATAAAAACATTACAGAAATGCAGACATCCATTTTTGACACTCACGATAGGTCTCCTAAATGAGCAGCTTAGTCCCAAACCTCCTATTATCAGAGTACCTCTAATAGGGGAAATATTCCCAATGACCCACACAGGATAAACACAAAGACAAGTCCCAACATCAGAAAATGAAGTGAAAAGGACGTGACACAGAAAGGTGCTGTGTACTGAAGGGGTGTTAGATTTTTAACTTGCTCTCAGCCTAAACGCTAAAGATGAGCAGAGCCAGCCCTTGTGGCATCTCTGCAAAGCACAAATCCTCAGAAGCCCAAGTAACTTCAGGAAGATGGTACACACTAGGAAGCACTCGCACTTCACCGCTCCCACAGTGGAAGCCATTCAGCCTCATTAGGCTCAAATGCTTTGGCTCTATAGAGGTGAAGCCACAGCAGCTGGGCAGCAGAAGTCAAGCTTTCCCAAGTAGGCCAGGACACCAAGTCAGAGCTCAGCCAACCTCTGCTACATGCCATTGCAGGCAAAGGGAGACATCGAAGCACATGTGCAGTCTGTTGTTCCTCAGTCATGCGCCCTTGGGCCACCCTCTGGTAGAAAAGCCCTTTCCACAGTTGCGGAAATACAAAAAGGGCAGTGAATGCAGAAACCAGAAAGGGCGAAACCAAAGTATGATGGGTATTGAGTGGCAGAAGACCTTCAAGCTATGAAGTGCCTGCGTTTTTGGTGCTGAAAAATAAGTCCAAGCTGCTTAAAGTCAACATACATAAAAATGTGCTAAACAGCCCATTTCAGCAGATTGTTCATCATGAATTCAGGACGTTATATTTCCTTTTAATAACTCCAAACAAGAAAAATTGTAAAGGCAGATGTTAACATAGAAGCAAACAGGAGTAAATGAAATAGGTGGGCTATGCATGGGAAGATGTTGAGCAACAACAAAACTTGAACAATTTTTTAATGAAGACGAGTAATCTGTGCAACAGTCTGCAAAGCAAAGCATTCAAAGCGCCATCAGCTGAAGTACATAAAGTTTACAAGAACATAAGGAGCAACCTACGCTGGCAAGCGGGTGGACAAGATCATCTAATTCACCACCGTCACAGAGTAACAGGCAGGAGGTAGTATACCTGACAATAGGGACATACCTTAAAACAGAAAGCATAGCGGGTGGAACAAAACTGAGGATTGTACCTTTCCTGAAATCTGCAGTTCATCTGCAGTTTAACACCTTGGTACATCCAAACGCTCAAATTTTCTGGCATCTGAATTACATCCATTAGGAGCAAACAACTACCTGAGCTCTGGAGAGCAGTGCCGTCAGAACTGTTTCCTCATCCTGAGGAGGAACAGCCAAGAGTGACCTCAGCTTGGCAGAATCTCTCTCCTGAAATAGAGGTCAGTCAAAATTGAGGCACAAAGTGTCTCATTAGAGGGGCTCAACATCTATTAAAGCCCAAAATGAAACAGTAACTGAAAGCAGTCAGTTACCTAGTCAATAAGTGGGAGGAATCCCATTTGTTTGCTATCTGGACCAGAAGTTAAACAGATTTATATAACATCACATCCTTAGGGTCACAAAACGGTACCTCTAGCACAGAAACTCCCCGAGCTGCAAAACTGGTTTATTTTTCATAAAATTGGAAAACACACACGAAAATCCCCAAACAACACAACTGGAAGGGTGAAGCCAAATGATGCATTCAACTCAGCGGTACCTGATCTGTCCTGAGCCTCGTTTCAAGACTTTTCTCAAACATACGCTGTCATCCACTCAGAAGAAAAACGTCTATTTATCACACCATCCATTCCTAATAAAATAACTATGTCTCTCCAATAATTCAAAAGCACATGGTGACTGGCGACTAAATAATTTTAAAAAATCACACCAAGATATTCTACAAGACTACCCTAATTGGGACCTATCTACTAATTGTCATTGTCCTGCAAGATGATCACGGATGTTTTTTCATTAGCTCTTATTATTTTGCTAAAATGTACTTTACCCTTTTACTCTTCCTTTTCCCCATTTCTAGTTACTGGAGTTCTAGGAAACATCAGACTTTACATTTGAGACTGTGTATAGAATTATTTAAAAAAAAAAAGTTAAATAATAGTCATATTAATCTCGAGTCGCTATCTTGGACTAACTTCAAATGTGAGAAATCAGCCTATTGAAAGTGCTATAACATTTGTTCCAAAGAAAGCAACTGCTCTTTTCCATTGACAGCCAGAGCTTCAAATGAGAACCTGAGGATGCTCTTCAACTTAAATGGACCATTAAAAGAATCAAAGATTATCTTTCACAGAGCATCTGTTTAACAGTAAGAGAACTGCTCCTCTAAACATATGTTCCAGAGCTGCCTGGAAATCTGGTAAACCAGATTAGCCCCACCACCTTTTCTCCCTGAAATTGATTTATAAATGCTATTAGCGAGTCAGGTTAGAGTTCCTAGCTGCATATCTGAATAGAGATCAAGCAAATAATACAACAACTGTTGAACTCTAGGCAATAAATCTGTAACAGTACTGGAAAATAAAAATAAAAAAAATAAATAAAAAAAGCCTTGCTTCAATAGGCAACACAGGGTATGATCCCAGTAGGGATGTACATAGACTCACAGACAGGGAGGCACAAGCAAGCTATCTTAAATGCCTCATCTGATACTCTCCTGGTCCTTCCACAAACATTAATTTACACAACAATCCCATGAGCCAGATAACAATTAGCCTACTTCTGAGAGAGACAGAAAATTGTTATTAGAGTGTCACAAGATTTATGTAAAATCAGTGACAGAGTAGGGATTAACGTTCAAACTTTAGTCCTGTGAAGTTTCTGTGCTGTATCTGAAGAGTATATTCCACAAAGCACTTCGGCGTGTTGTCCTGCAAGATTAGACAGCACTCAATCCCTCACTGTGTTTGAAAATAAAACTGAAGAGATTACGAATACATCATTAAAAAGAGGTGATACAATGGATACAGTGTATTTTCCATACGTACACTATTTTATTCTTCTCATTCCTATAAACTACTATAACACATCTTCATAACTACATTATGCTGTACTATAATTTTTTACTCTTGTTCAACACAAGAGGATACAAAATGTACCCGTATTTTATATCCTGCACAGAAAATTGATACCTAGAACAAAACACACTTGAGGCAATTGTTTAACCTTAATACATTAGTGTTTGATAAACTGAGGCTAGCTACATGGAAAATGTGTGCTTTATACTACAATACTTCCCCTACTACATTGTCATAGGGTGACTCAGTAAAAAAGGAGCTATTACACAAACCAAAAAATAGTGTTTAAAGTTTAGTGCATCATCAGCTGGAAAGTAGACAAATAACAAGATAAAATTCTTAGTCTGTAAATCACATCGTTTGTGAACACAATCTATAGTCAGAACAGCAACCTGAACCAATAATAGACTTGTGACTGCCTGCTGGATAAACCACACTGAATAAATACCCCGTTATGAGACTTCGGGGACCTTTATTCACTTGCTTAGCCTTCACCATGTCAGCGCCCTCACCCATCCACAGGGATGGTTTATAGGCTTGGAGCCACGACTAGACGCTGCTTTTCTTAATCCTCACCTGTAACTTCTGCGTTAGGGATCGCGAGTTTTATTCCAACGTTCAACCTCAAGAATCAAGAGGAAAACGTACTCTTTGATGCAACTACAAAGAAAACCCTACTAAGTTACTTTTATCCCCTCTGGAAGGTTCGCTAGGGCAACCCGGAGACGCCGAGCTGTACCCCTCGCAGCGGCAGCCCCCGGCCAAGAGCAGCGCCCGGCCAGGCGCCCCCCTGGCTCCCAGCCCTCCAGGAACACCTCCACGAATCGCGGGAGATGCGAGGCCCCGCGTAACGCGGCCGGTTCTGGGGCTGGCTGCGGCCAGGATGCGCCGAAACGCGTTCCTTTGGTACGGTTACTGAGCGTGTACGTCGCCGGTCACCTACATCCAGACCGTTTTCATTATGAAACGTGTCTTGCTAAGGGCGCTACCTTCAAACCCCGCTCCTCAACTGAAAAGTAACTTCTAATAACGAGGTCCTAACCGATACCGAGCGGGTAAGCCCGGCCATAACGCGCACTAAAGCCACCCCGGACCCGCGCCGGGGGGCGCAGCCGCCCGCCCCCGCCAGGTGCACCTGCCCGCCGGGCACGGCCGGGGCCCGGATCGGGATCGGGAGGCCGCTGCGCTCTGGGGAGCAGCGGCCGCTCGGGACGTGCCGGCCGGGGCAGGGGCTCTGCCCCCGGCGGCGGAGCCCGGGCTGCCCCGGAGGGGCCCGGCGCCGCTCCCCGCCCCAGCCTGGGCGAACTCAACCCCCGCCGCAGCCGCTGCTGCTGGTCCCCGCAAAAGCTGCGGGTCCGGAGCCCTCGCCCAGGAGGGAGGGAGGCGAGGCCGCGCCGTCCCCCCGCCTCTGCATCTGCCCCTGCGCGCCGGGAGTCCCGCCGCGGCCCCACGCGGGACGGCGCCGCCGCGGCGAAGGGGGCAGCCGCGGGAGGAGGAGGGGGAGGACGAAGCGGCCCGAGCAGCCCGGAGCCTCGCCCGCGGCCCCCTCACCTTTTCTTCTCCTTGTCAGCTGTCATCGCGGCGGTGCCGGCTGCTGCGCCGCCTCTGGGGCCGGGACGGGCTTAGCACCTGCCCGCGGGACGCGGCGGCTCGGCGGGGGAGTCGGGGTCCGGTTCGGCCCGGTCGCCCCCGAGACGGGCGTACAGTCTCAGGACACTGCCGAGGATTGTACGGCCCGCCCGGGGGAAGCGGCGGCGGCGGGGCAGGAGCGGCGCGGCGGTGGGCTGTGCGGCTCGGCGCCGCCCGCAGAAAGTTCTCACTTTAAACCTTGGGCCGCCGCCGGCCGCGGGGGCAGGGCCGGCTCCTCCGCCCCGGGCCCGGCCCGGCCCGGCCCCGCCGCCGCCGCCGCGCCCGCCAATGGGGGCCGGCGGGGCGCCGCCGCCGCGCCCCGGCCTCCCCGCCCCCGGCACCGGCCCGCCCGGCGGCGCCGCGGGGGGCAGCGGGGCCGCCCCACCGGCACGGCCACCGCCACCCTTCTTGGCTTTGCTTTTTCAGGGGCTGAACGCATTCCTTTTTATCCCCCCACCCCGACGGCGTTTGTACCCCGGTGCGGCCGCAGGGGCGGGGGGGCACCGCGGCACCTGCCCCGCGGGGATCGGGCCCCGCTGAGGAAAAGGAGGGGGTAGCCCTGCCTTCGCCCCTTGGGGCGCCCCAGGCAGGGGGGGCCGTTTAAAAAAAAAAAAAAAAGTAAAAAACCTAAAAGCACGACGGCGCGGGCTGTGGGAGGCCGCACGGAGCCGGTCCCGGTGTGCGGCGCGGCCCGGGCCCAGCCCCGCGGGTGTCAGTGCGGGTCAGGCACCGAGGGGACGGTAGAGGCATAAGCAAACGAGGGGGGGGAGGGATGCGCTTCTGAGGTCCTGAAGGGGCTTCCTTCCTCCATCGGGCTTTACAATTTTTATTTTCTATGTCGTGCTGTGTATGTCGGCAGCTCATGCACTTTTAAAACTCCTCGCTGTCGGCACACGGTGAACTGCAAGTGTCAAAGCTCAGCTCATGCTAGCACCTGCTATGGTTTGTGGCAGTTAAAATCCATGGAAATAGTAAAAAAACCCTCACTTTGGTTTTTATTCACTTTACATCAAAGCAACTAACCTTGCTAGACGAGGAATTACGAGATTTTTTTCTGTCTTTCATAACCGTGGAAACTGCAGCCTTACCCTCATGTTTTCTAAGGCTTGCCTTACATTTTTACATCTCAAACCAAAGTGTGCACCTTTGCATTAAAGCGCCCCAGGTTTCCCGTACTTCTGGAAAATGAAAGTACTGCAGGCAAAATGAGCCAAACTAGATTAATTTCTTGGTTATTCAAATTTGAGCAATTTCCCTATGCCGTTTCATAGGCTGGTTTGTGTACAATGGGTTTTATTTCTTTTATACAATATGAATGTTTAAAGAAATGTATTCGAGTTTGAATTTGCATATTCTGCTCTCAAGTCTGAAAAGAGCTACACATGCTTACACAGCAACAGCCTAATTATGTGGTAACAGTTGGGGTTTTTTCCTTGTTATACAAAAGAACCTAAACAAAAGAAACCCACAAATATTTAAAACCTAAGTAAACTTAGTCAAACAGAATTTGTGTATGCAGGACTAAATTTAACCTTCTGGGAATAAGAGAATGCAATAGGATCAAAGACCCAAGTCACTCATTTCCTAGATTAAATAGACCTCTTCATCCTTCATTGATCTCTGCTGATGTCAATGGTCCTTGCTGTATCTTAAAGCACTTCACTTGGATAAACAACTTGCCTTCAAAAATCAGACAAGAAAAGCATTCAAACTGACTAAATCTAAACCACTCGGTAATTTCAAATATTTCACATCCAGCCCATTGGCCTAACTCTTCCTGGCTGTGCTTACATGGATATAGTGTAGTGGATTAACAGTCTAAATCTCTTGCTCTCCCGACCAGCAAGGCCTGAAGGTGCTTTGACAACAGGAGAAATCACATCTATGTGCCGCTCCAGAGCCACCACCTGTCCTCCTCTGTGTAGACAGACTGGTGGGCTTCAACACAGGTCAACGCCCAGCAAAACCAGTCTTGCTGCTGCATCAGAAATGTGAAGCAAGCAAGACCAAGTGGATCTTACAGCTCCCTCTCAACTTCAGTTCCTGAAGTTGTCTATGCTATTATTTCCAGCAGCTGAGCTCCCCATCTTGTCCACGAGGAAAACAAGTGGCCCGTCGTCTGGAGCTTACTTTAGTTGTTAATTCCCTCTCTTTCCCATGACTATTCAGGGAGGGAAATATCAAATACATCTTTAATAGCACTGTCATTCTGCAACAATACGGGATCCCCTGGCACCTACAGGCACGTAGAAAGGTTTCTCCTTGCTGGAGAACAGCAAAGATAATCACATAATTTTATTCTCAACTGCACCTTATTACTGCTTTGATCTCCTTCACAGTCAGTCAATATTTATTAGCAGCAGTATCCACCCTAAGGTGAATTTTCTCTCACTCAGAAGCCTCAAGAGGAGCCGCACCATGAATGCATTTACTCTACAAATGTGCATTATTTAATTTGCAGGAGGTGATAACTGCCAGGAAAGCCAAGCAAAACCTCAAACTGACAGTAAACACAGTTTGACCTCTCGATTACTATTACCATTGTGAGGACTCTCTCCCTTTTGTATTGCTGTGTTACTCCTTACATTTTATCTTGCATTTGCTACATTTTAAAGTTAACTTAGTAGGTATAACTCAGAGAAAAGCTCATAGAAAGGGAAAAATTGCTCAGGAAACTTCATGAGCTGACCTTAGCAGGGGTTAGCTTCTGGTTTTTTCCCCCCACCAAGGTTTCCAGCAGAATCAACAAAACAGACAGCGCTTCCTTACTCTTTGTGGCCAGAGAAAATACAAGTGGTTATGTAATCCACTCTGTTCTGGAAATTACAGATGACAACCCACATTGTCCCTATGTGAATTATTCCAGAGATGCTATAGGAAGAGAAAGTTTTTGATTTCCTGAAAGCAACCTTCACATAAGGTATTTGAAAAGAGTCATCAACATCTGCCAGAGTAGCAGATGGGTTCTTGAAGGGTCCTTCAAGTCTACAGGAACCAGTTTTTTAACAGTGTTTGAATTAGGCTCTAGGGAAAAAACAAATGGAAGACTTCCAAAATATAACAGTGGTGTCTGAGTAATTTTCACAACCCACCCTCAAGTTTAAACTACGTTTGGAAATCTGCACACTGGGGCCCCTGATGCTCAGCTCACCCTTCTGGTGTTCCCCCGGCAGAAACACCCCATCACCCAAACAAGATTCAGGCAAGCTCCTGATTACTGCCATTTATTCTGAAACACACCATTGATTTAGGACCAGTTATGCTACTTTTTTTTTTTCCTCGGGATATGCATATGTATGTAATCAACCATCCAAATCAGCACTTGCACCAGTCTGAATGCACATAGCTATCATGAGTGAAGTGAAAGCTGTTCTAGTACTCTGTTTTATGTATGCATGCTACTGCTGCCTGTAGTGACTGAAGAGTATTGGTAAAACATACAGAAGTTCAACACTGTTCAGCAATTAACACTCCAGAGTAGTCAGAAGAAAACATGGATACTCCATCCCTTGCAGGGGAGGCATTATTATTAGAATTAAAAGCAGCTATTACAAACAGATTGTTGAGAGGATGAAGTGTTTCAGGTTCATTAATAATCCCCGTATGGTTTCTTTCTTTTTCTGGCTCCTCAATACTGTGAGAAAGTATGACAACAAAAAGTTGACACTTGTAATAACAAATAATGGCATTATGAGAAAGGGAAGGGGAGAAAGGAGAATGTTCTTGCAACACGCTGATCTTTGAAGGAAAGAGGCAGGATTCTTCACTTACTCTGGTGTAAGTTACAGACACAGAAACTTACTACACACGATAGCAAATGAGACAGGAAAATATCAAACTTAAGGTTAATTTGTTAACAGGGAAAGAGTGGTATCTGTAAGCTAGATAAAACACAAAAGGTCCACGGGAAAAAGAGGGAACTACTTGGATACAGATATAAAAAAAAAAAAAAGCCTAATCGTGCTTAAAAAAACCCAAACCTACTAACACTGTTTTTTGTGCCACACTCACTCACACCTTCTTTCATAATTACAGGTGTGCACCTGTGTCTTAGTATAGATGTACCTTCTGCAAAATCAGTAGCTGTGCCCTTCCTCCACAGTGGCACCTACTGCTTTCCAGGGTAGGAAACAGCACCTCAGCTAGCATACCTGGGGAGTCTTTAGGATTCCTCTGCCTCTTGCTACAGTTTCGTGCTAGAGAGAGGATTCTTATACATGAACATATATTTCTCTTACACAAGAAGAAATACTAAGAGCAACGTATAACAGTACTTCCCCTGCTACCCTAGGCAGAAAGCAATACACTCTCTATAGGCTATACTGGACCAGCCAGTTTAAAATGTAATTTCGAGGGAATACATTACGATGTCTTTGGGAGCTTCCAATAATGAATGCACAACTTCAAGCAAGGCTTGCAGATAAGCTCCAGCGTTCTGAGGCACTGATTACCTACAGACACATTCCAGACGTTGCAGCCATCACATTCCCATGAAAAAAAAAAAAAGACATAATAGCCAAAATGTTGGGAATGTACCTGTAAATATTAAAAGGCTTAAAATTACTCCACTTACTCCACTTATCTTTTAGCCTTTTTCAAAATGACATACTGGAGATGTCTTAAGCCTATCCCAAGAAAAGGTGGCAAAACAGACAAGATAGCAATGTGTTGCAATAGAATCAGTTTAGAAAGAAAAACGATGATGAATAAGTACACAGAAACGCTCCCATCATGATACTGGAAACTATCATTTTGAAATTTTGGGAAACCTCAAAACTAAGATGAAAACAGATGCAATCCAGCTTGTTAAATGAAGGAGGCTTTTGTTTCTGGTTTTTCCTTTGACCTTCATTAGCTTATTATTTAGAAATACTATGTTTCACAGTTACATTTTTTTTATTGGCCTGTGTAGAGTGAAGGCTGAACACATTTGCTAAGCAAGACCCTGATTCATCATCTGGAATGCGAGAAACTGCTGGGAAGCCAGGGCAACCATTCAGAAGTTTAAAGACTTAGGGCATGTGTGAGGTTCCAGCATATTTTAAAAACTACTGAGAGCAGTCAGCTTAATCATAGAATGATAGAATGGTTTGGAAGTAACCTTCAAGATCATCTAGTTCCATCCCCCCTGCCATGGGCAGAGACTTACTACTAGACCAGGTTGCTCAAAGCCCCGTCCAACCTGGCCTTGAACACTTTCAGGGAGGGGGCAGCCACAGCTTCTCTGGGCAACATGTTCCAGTGTCTTACCACCCTCACAGTGAAGAATTTCTTCCTTACATCTAATCTAAATCTACCCTCTGTCAATTTAAAGGTCAGTTTAATTTAGGAATATAGTCTGTTACTTTCTGCTTTTTGGTATATAATGCAATCATAGCCCAATTTAATGAAAATGAAGTACATATGGCCTTCACTTAATTTTCAGGAATTCTTTTGCAATATTTCTGGAAGTTAGGCACCATACAGATAACATATTAATTATTACCTCCTATGCTATTTTAACTTCACCCTCCATATTACCCACACTAGCTGTCAGTGCTAATGTTGGGCAGAAGAGGTCTGCAGCCTCTTCCTGCTCCTTCACAGCAGCTCTGAGAAAGAAATAAAGGTGAAGATCACCAGAGGCATGTTTTAGTCAAAGCCAGTAAAAACAGTAACATTTAGGAGATGGGAAGCCATTCTCTGGGTGGATTTTAAAAGCCAAATTTTGTAGTGATGGTTTTAATACTTGTTACCTCCTGTCCCCAAAAAGCAGTTATCATCACAGAGAAGGAAGAGGAGCAATACAAACAAGAGCAAAAGACTGTGTGGCAGATGAATGGAGAGATGGGAAGCTGTGATTGAAGATTTTTACAAAACTGAAGCTGATACCAATACCTAGTAGTTAACATTTAGTCACTCAACAAATATTTATTTAGAGGCGGTGTAACATGCTCACTGGAGAACTTTTAAAGAGCCAAGAGATTTTTTTTTTTACTTTTTTTTTTTTTTTTTTTTTCTTCATTTTAGGAACCTTAATACCAAATGCAATACATCTCTTAAATCTTTTCATCTCTGGCAGATACTTCTAGAGGGTTTGCAGGACGCATGGGTGATACTCAAGCTTACACTGACTTTCTGTATAGCAGTGAATTTTCCTCTAACATAATCCCAATGATAACTCAGGTTAGAATGAAATTGAAGCAATGAGCTCTCTTAATCCCAGCACTAAATGCTGGTTTAGCCCTAATCCAGACAAATAGATTTGGGTTTGTTTTTATTTGCCAAAGACTAATTTACTTTAATGAAGATCTTGAAAAGTATTTGTTTTAAGGGAGTCATTCTTAAATTACTAATGTTTAACAAAGCCCGCAAACCCATTAACCCCGTGGACACTTGTCACCTAAAGAGGGTGACAAATTATTGTAAAACTGCAGAAAAATCCAAAATTCTTCAAGCACTGCATTACTAAATACCAAATCCCTGTCAAGAATGACCTTTTCTGGGAGAAGAAAACTGTAATGAAAAGATAAATTCCTTATCACTGCATCATTTGAAATAATCACACAGTATTGCTGGAGCTCTTGGACTTTTAGATCTCTTTGTTTTGTTCTAAAGAAAGGCTAGTTTTTAGTGGGTGAGGTTCTTTGCAATTGAAATCCCAACCCAAAAGTACTGCTGTACAATTCCCAAATGTATCCTGGGTACTCTAAAACCTTAACTGCCCTAAGGCAGACATAGACACTCATAGTGGATAACCATAACCAGCTCTCTCTTAGCTCCCTGTAAATCAGATGAAAACACAACTTCCATGAGAGAGTGACCTGGAGCAAGAGCTTAACTCAGGTCTCAGAGACATCTGGGACAGCCTCCACCTACCTAGCACACTCTCACTGCCCAGACAACTGAGCTACTCACAAGTTGCCTCTTCAGCTGCCATGAGATTACAGCAACCTGACTTTAAAGTGCTGGCAAAGTTCACCTTTCTCTTTTCGATCCCAAAACTTGTTCTATTTTGGGGAACCATTCCATTTGTCATGGGGTCTAACATTTATTTCTCAGGTAGATCTGCTCCTGGAAATATTTATAGGCTCTTAAGGAGAGATAACATGAGATATTGGTAACAGTACAAATGATTGACATACAAACAAGGAGTTGGATAGTCATCTCCCTTTTCCCCAAAGCCATCTCTGTGTTTTTCTTCCACGTCTATGTGTTGCCTGCTTTGTGCGAGGCACCTGTTATCAATAATGACCCTATCTGGGCATACTAAGGGACATTTTTCTTTGTTACGTTGTAGTATATAATTTATGAAGATGTATCATTTCACTAAGAAAAAAATAAGAGTGGGAGAGAACTGCAACTATTATATCCCAAGTCATTTATTTCTGTGGAGAAATAGATTTAATTTCATTGCAAGTTACTTTTAACATTTTCCAAGCCCTTAACTCTTGGGTTTGAGTCATAAAAATTAAAACAAGAAGGACCATTACAGCTTGCTGAAAATTAGCATTAATGATGAACCCAAGATAATTTAATCTAGTAGTGAATTTGGTCACAACACATACATTAAAATAAGAGTTCATCATCCCATTCTTGCATTCTCAAGCAGCAGCACCACTAACAAGGGTAGGTACTTATATTTCCACAAAGTCATTATGTTGCTACAGACAGCCACAGTCAGATTTTAAATACCTGAAAATCTCCTTCAGTAGCATGGAATCTGAGACACTATTATACATGTTTTTTCCTCTTTCTGTACCAGTGACAAAGGAACTGGTCCAAAGATTCACACTGTCTTTCAGAAGTCTTTAATTTCAAAAAGCACTAAAACCTCTGAATCTCTATCTCCAACAAGTTTATTAGAGCTCTACCCTCTGCTTCATAGCAGTTGCAACAGAAGTGTTTGCTCAAGCTATGGGAGTTGTTGACTTATTGATTTTATATATGTCCTACAGACAAGGTAAGTGCAGCAGCCAAAGGAAGGAACAATGTTTAGGACTGTTTTTCTCTTCAGACAGCAAGTCTTCGGGAACGCAGCTAAAACCTCCAATTACATTTTTCAAATAGCGGAGCATGTTAGGCCAGTATGGCCCAAAATCTCAGCCAGCCTGACAGGCTCAGCAGGTTTTCTCCCTGAATTGTGTCACCGACTCTGAGACAAGTATAGCAAAGTTCCAGACATGCCTTGCATCAGAAGCCAACAACAAGAGACACTGTGAGCACTGCACTTAAGTTTTCAAAGACGCGGGTGGAAGTTTTGCTGCAAGAGTCCTACAGAACACCCATGAAAATTATAAAACTGAAAACAGGACCTCCTTCCCCCTCCTAATTAATATTAAAGGCATCTACGTCAGTCAGTGTGAGACATTTCCCACCATCATCACAGGTTTTCATTATGCTAAATGATCACTGCTGGGATTTTCCTAAATCCCCACTGACATCAGTTTGCAACGAAACCATCAGGATTTTGAAATCACAGCACCCATTGTTATCACAACAACTGAACTCAGAACCAGTTGGATATCAAAGCTTTCCTCGAAACCGACACAATTCCAAACAATAATTTGTCAGAGCTTCATCTGGTTACCCAGATGTATGCTTTATTAAAAGTCTTTTGAGCTGTGTCATATAATGCATCTGAACTTCAGAAAAGCCCTGGAAAATCTGCACGTATCGCGATACCAGAAAAACAAAAGAACGTTCATAATTTGTAGCAATGTCCAAAGGCAAGGTAACAACTGGGAATCCGTGTCCTACTTAAATAAACCATGATTTGTCTGGAACACAGTAAAGAACTTAAGTTTTTAAGTCCTTCATTGACTGGATACTCATGATTTGGCTTAACGCAGGGTGCTGGCACATTTCCATAGTTACAGGCACATAAATGACTTCAGTAGAGTTCTCCGACAAGCTGAATTAACTCAGTGTTCACATTATTAACACTGCTTTTATTTTGTACCTAAATATTTTTGTTTACGGATTTTATTTAGTTTTCATTTCTCTGTTTATGTTCTGTAGTTTTGTCTCCTAAAAATGTTCTGGAAGAGAAGATGCTTGTGAACAGATGCTTTTCAATGGAAATAGTAATTTTTGCAGTCTGAGTGTGTCCAACTTCAACAGAAGTTTATACTCAAATTAAAAATTAGGTCACATTAAAATTACTGAATATTTTTCAAAGTTATTTTTACCAGAAAATACCCGATATCCCTACCACGCAACCTAAAATAATGAAAACAGAAAGACAAGCCTGAACTATCTATTCTGTAAAGCAACTTTCAACTCTCTTTCCAGTAAAACCTGGCAAACAAATGCGAGAATTAATCTCCCAAGAGATGAATAAGAAGGTAATTTATGTCAAAACTCCTACAATTCTGTAATAAATAACAGAGACACATTATGAAGTATTGTGATGAAAGCACTGAGGTTGGAAGCTGTGCTGCTCAGCTCCCGACATGAAGCAAGCAGTATTACTGGCAAATATCAGAATCAAAGCAGGACTAGTAAGTACTGAGCTCAGAGGTTAACACATGTTCTCCTCGTGAGATAACTTTCACTTTCTAACTGAGATTTTTGGTCCAGAAACAAACACGGATGGTTGCTTCCTATTAGCTTCAAACAGAAAGCAGGCTGTGAAATACCCTTTTTGTGATATGTATACTTCAGCTGCAAAGAGGAAGAAGATGAGGAAAAGAGAGAACCGTGAAGTACTATTCCAACCAACCAAAATATTCCATGCCTTGTAGATGGGTTTTGGTTTATTTTTGTCTTGGAATTTATATTTTTTGCCCTGTGAAAGATGAGTTAATTTTAATCTCCATGCTTTAGAAGATGTTCGTAAAAGTATCCTTCAATAGAGTTACTTCTGCCATTTTGGGGAGTCTCTAACATGTCCCTTCTGTAATAACAGAGAAGCAATTGGAATTTTCAGCTGTTTGCTTCCTCCCACCCAAGCTGGGAGGAAACAAAGCACTCTTTAGGCACTGCCACAGGGCTCCCCCCCTTTTGGTGAAACAGAAAGGCTTCCAAGTTTTTGTCTGCCATCTGACATGCTCAGTGTTTTCTCCTAACTGGTTTTTGTCTGGCAAGAGTCTGATGATGACATGCCAGATCCTTACTGTCCTTTAAATCCTCACCCTCTCTCATCCCTCCTTACATCTTCTCCCATAGACCCATCTCAGACTCCCCCTTCACAGCTTTTTCCCCATGTCACTCTTCTTCCCTTTCTCAAACTGCCAGTTCACTCAAAATGCTCTGTTTAAAAAGACTTGTTAAATACAGTTGTCATAAATCCATAGATATAAATCAATAAAACAGAGTATCACAGAGAAGTTTTCTAGTATCTTTTAGATAATTTATTGGCAAAAATCCATAACAACTCTTGTTAAATGTTCTCATGCTTTATCTTTCCAGTTGAAAACCTACATGCAACGAGAAATGGCCTGACTTCTATTACCTACAACATGTTACATGTTTTTCAAAATCAGTAAGAAGTTTTTTCAACTTCATTCCCTTTTGCCTGGGAGATACTCATGTTCTGCAGTCTACTCTGCTTCCATCCTTCTGCTTGACTCTTCAGGCAGGTTTTTTTCTCCCTGTGTCCCACTACAAGCAGTTTTCTGCTCTTTTAGTTATTCCCAGGTGGATCTCCTACAATTTCTATATTGGACTAACTTGAAAGTGTCATAAAAGCATCTCCTGTGTAAAATACAGAGCAAGCGTAAGTTCTGTTGATACTGCCTGAAGTTCTTCAGTTCGTAAAATTAAGGATCACATTAGCCTTTAAAGTTACAAATATACTAGATACTGAGGTTCAGTAAGTTATCCAGCCAAAGATCATTACACTGCTGTCAGAGTCCCTGCACTCCAGGTTTGCACCTTGCAAACATAGCTTCCTTTTTTACTTTGCTGTGTAACTGCATAGCAAGTCTCAGCTTGGCAGTGTCCAGCTTACCAACCATCTACACCACTTTCCTTCAGGTGCTGCAAGTCTTCATTGCCTTGTGCTTCCAGCACAGGCTAAAAACGCTTGTTGTTTACTCCAACAGCACTGATAAAGGTAACTGGAGTTGAGTGAAGAACTAAGCTTTGCCAAATCCTTCTTGAAACACTGTCCTTGTAACAGTTACACTTTGAGACCTGTCAGTCATGCAGTTTCAATACTGTCAGTATCTTCTGCTAAATCAAGTCATTCTATTTTCTAATTTAAACAGTGTATGACATCAAGTGAAATATTTTAGAGGAAGCAGAACACATTACTTAAACACCTCTGATTTCTGGAAGCAAAACTTTCAGGAAGATTTTGGTTAGTGGAGTGACTTTACATCACAGCCCTGTAGTGTGGCACTAAGTTAATCTGTTCATTTTTTATCAAGTTTCATATTAGTTGTTCCATTGTCTTCCCCAGAACAAGACTATAATTTATCGTTCTAAAAATGCTACTACAAAGTCAAAATTCTTCATCTTTTCCATGGTTTCAAATAGCTACTTGTGGAAGAAATCAGTACCCAAGAGCACCATCCAGCCAGCTCTTTCAAAACTCTCAAATGTAAATAATTTTAGCCTGTCAACATGCAAGTCAAAAAATTCCTCTTTAGTATCCCTCCTTTGTTATGAGTGATACTGAAACACTTTTGATTTCATCCTGCAATTTCTATGTCTGTGGACTTCTCTCAGATACAGAGCACAAATATAAAGGCTCAGCCTTTTAGCATTACTGCCGCTTCTTTCATTTCTACATTTAGGTGAACTAATAACATTTTCTTCATTCATATTTTTAAGCCCCTTTCAACATAGGCTCTACCATTCACAGCTCTACCAACTGCCCTACTGTTTTCATTTACTTTTCTTGCAAGTTCTCTATCATTGATAGCGTGATCTGCATCAGTCATTAGTTTTGATTGCATGGGCAGCTTCCTTACTGCAGCTACCTGCAGTTAGCTTTTTGAGCACGTAGCAACACTTTCTTAAAAGTCTCACTAGAATTAAGAAAAACACGAGTGATGACTTCAAACTGTGAATCAGCCAACTGATCTGATGCCAAGGAAGCCAAAGTGTTTAAGACCACATCTTTCCAAAAGACAGCTGAGAGTAGGCTGCTGGTACAGTGATACCAACAACAGAGATTACATATCCTGTATATTAGAGACAGAATCAGTAAGAGAAATAATTAAGTTAAATGTTCTCATTTTGTTTGTCATAGAATACTTAAAGTTTGGCCTAAAGTGAACTGAGAACCTCAAATGGTTGTCTCAGAACTAACAGGGAGTGGTTGCTGTACCAGAGGACCGGAAGAGGCAAACTCAGTGGCAACTTCTAAAAAAAAAAAAGGGGTGAGGTGGGGGTGGCAGGGGATGGTGAAGTAGTTAAAAAGAGGAGATGTTAAAAAGAGAAGATGTCAAGATTTCCAGACTTAAAATAAATCCTTAGAAAAATTACATTGTAAATAATTAATGTGCCGTGGAAGGAAACTAAGAGAATAACAGCAGTTATTTAAATCTACCAACAACAAATCTTGCCCAATCAATCAAATTAATTTTCATCTGGAACAGAATTTCAGGCATTCTAGATAGGAAACAATGACTGCCATATCTTGAATTAATTAGTGCTGCGTGGCAAGCCACAGAATACACTGATGCATCTTTTTATTTTTAGCAGTTATCCACTGGAGATAGAGGAGTTTGTGGGTGTATATGAGATGATAGCATTAGAAAGGAAGGATGGTTTTGGTAGACCTGGAGAAATGAGGGGGGAAAGGGGAATTCAGTAAGAAAAATACAAGTTACTAGGATAGCTGACTGTACAGATAGAGTGTGAAAAACAAGAGGCAAGGGAAAAATTCTTGCAAGAAATAATTTGGAGACTACAGGGTGGATCATAAAGCATTTCCTACTTTGTGACAGTATGATAATCCTTGTACTCTGACATCGATGTGAGAGTGCAGCTGATAAGACACATGGAAAACTTCTGCTACTCTACTCAGCTGTAAGGTTGAACCATATCTGTTCTGTAAGGCAGCACTCAGAATTGGATAAAGCCAGAGAAAGACTAGGAGAGATCACTAAGAGTGGTCAGAGGTCTTCAAGGGTGAGCAGTAAAGAAATGCTGACCAATAAAAAAACCTTCAAATATCAAACAGCTTCTGAAAAAAAGAAGGCAGTCATCAATTGTGGTGAGAAGGATATAACTGAGACTAAGACTTCTAGAGAACACATCTTATGAGGCACAGCTGAGGGAACTGGTGTTGTTTAGCCTGGAGAAAAGGAGGTTCAGGGGAGACCTTATTACTCTTTACAGCTACCTGAAAGGAAGTTGTAGAGAGGTGGGTGTTAGTCTCTTCTCTCAAGTAACAAGTGATAGGACAAGATGAAACAGCCTCAAGTTGCACCAGGGGACGTTTAGATTGGACATCAGGAAAAATTGCTTCACGAGAATAGTTATTAAGGATCGGAACAGGCTGCCCAGGGAAGCGGTTGAATCACCATCCCTGGAGGTATTCAGATGACGTGTAGCTGTGGTGCTTAGGGACATGGTTTAGTGGTGGACTTGACAGTGTTAGGTTTATGGTTGGACTTGATGATCTTAAAGGTCTTCTACAACCTAAACGATTCTATGATTCTATGTAGTGAATACTAACTTCACTAACAGGAAGAGAAGCTATGACTGGACATTGACTTAGATGAATGCTTCTCAGAAGAGATGTGCAAATAGCTGATGAGGACAGGCATACAATTGAAAGGTCATCTCATGAGGTGCCACCTTTTGCTCTTTTTTTTTTTACCCCTGCAGCTACTATGGGAGGGTCGAGATTCAGCAGTGTGAAATTGGCAAAAGGTGTATAGAGCAGGGCTCACAAACTTACGTAAATGGAATACAGCTAAAACATAATCAACATAAACTATTTTTTTTCTATTAATCTTATGATGAAAGAGGAATTACAGAGACAACATTTTTAGAGATGCATCATCTCTTCTCTCCTCCCTGGTGGTAGGTACCCATTTTCTGGTTTTGAAAACTTTTCCTTTAGTATTTATAAACTGTTACCCTGTTTCAGAGCTTACAACATGTAACAGTCATAGACTAGCCTTCCACTGTAATTTGGTATTGCTTTTATTGGGCTGTGTAGACCAGATACCAGGTTTTCCAGACCCTTAAACACCAGTGATCTGATGTATACAGCAGACACAAACTAGTACCATATCCCATTCCTCTTCTTTTATAAAAGGTGATCAATACGCACAAGTTTCCATACTAATAGTAATTCTGCAACAAAAAGTGTTCACACTGAGAAGCACACGCTCAGTCACTGGAGGAGTAACAACCTAAATAGCCGGGTAGCAAAAGGATTTCAGAGGAAACATCTAAATAGTTAGGTAGATCACTTTGTATGCTTTCAAAAAGATTTTATGACATTTGCATGCAGCAACAGAGATTAGTTTAGGTGAGTCAGGAAGTCTCTTTCAGTCTATGCCCCTACAAAGTCAAGAATATCAAAATGGTTCACTTTTATCATTAATCTCATTACTGTCGCTTTTAAATCAAAAATCACACGAAAATCTCAGCTTTCATTTTAAAAGGTTTCTAAACCTCACAGTTTCAGAGGAAAACTTGAAGAGATGACACAAGCAAAATCTTGGGAATCAGAAAATAAAACAGTGGAGAGAAAGGAAAAAAATGATGAAGCAATAGAAAAAAATAAGAAACAAGAAGACAGTCCTAAAACACTGCAAGGCAATTGAATCAATTATCATAGATCTGGACAGATACTTTTCCAATACAACTAGCAACAACAATCCACCTTGGTTTTTCTGAAAGTATATAAATATATTGAAGGAAGCCTTTTTCACTTATTATTCTCCAAGCAGCAATTCATAGGGAGAATATGGACCATACCAAGCAATCTGGTTATGCATGTGTTGGAGAGAGCAAACAGTCAGATGTCAGTGTGACAGATACACATGCACACTGAAACTCTCTGAAGTAATTCAGTAATTCACAAGGAGTGTATGGGCAAGACTTCTTGATTGTACTCAGATGCTACAACATGGTAGTTACAAAACCAGTCATTAGCACTTACCATCGGTACGGTTCAGAACTACCTTTTAGCAGAGGTGGACAACACTAGAAATAGGTTATCCTGTGCAGTTATGACAACTTCTGAATAACCAAGTTGAAATCGCCTGGTTGGAGTTGTCAGGGGTGTCAGTCAGATGCCTGCCTACTTTATTGCTTACTCTTCTTTAGAATACAATAATGAAAAACTGGTTTCCAAGAAAAGCCACGTGTGTCAACAGGCTGCTGTGCTTGGGCTTAATGTCAATACCACTGAAGGGACCTTGCCTCCTAGTGAGAGAATATTGGCCTTTGAGATTTCACAACTGGTTTCAGAGTGCCTTCGCCACAAACCTCCTGATTATGAAGTTCTAGCCATGACTAATCCCATTACCAGTCACCGCAGAGGGTAGCGGCCAAAATGATACACATCTCTGTATTACTATGATGTGCCCAAATTTGGTTTCCAGTCAGGGTGTCTATTTATTTTCTTTTAAATTCAAGGTACTTTGGGGCTTTATATTACTACTGTCTCCATAATAAACATTTCTATTTTTAAATATATAATATTTGAAAACCAGGAAGCAAAAATTCCAAAATATTTTGTCAGAAGAACAGCATTAAATCTTTGATGTAAATAACTGCAGACACAGACTCCACCTGGTCCTGGATACAGAAGGAGCAGAGCCAGCGGAGGGAGGAAGCCACTACAGCTGGGCTGAGCCAGTCCAAGGGAAGAAAAGGCAGCAGTTGTGCTCCATTGAAATGCAGACTGCCTGCCAAGTTCTTCAACTGTACTGCACCAGGAAGTATTTTTTAATCAGTAAAAAAAAAAAAAGAAGGGAAGAGGGGGTGGGGGTGGAAGGGAGTACAGTTATTAGAAACAGGACGACTTCTCTATCAATTGACACTTTCCTAGAAGGACTGATTGTCTCTTAAGATATTATTATTTTTACTGTTCTTCCAGTAGTAAGTAAGAAAAATTCTAAGGAGTTTACCACAGCTGTCTCACAGAAGGTTATCTCTTGTTTACAGTACATTTTGATACTGTCTTTTAAGCACTGAAACAGAAACAAACAGGCATCTAAAATACATGTTTTACCACGGTTTGCAGAAGCGATGAATTATTAACTATTTCCTGTCATCTTTTACATTATGTTGATTTGTTTTATCCTGCACATCTGTCACACACATCCTCCTATCCAACATACGGGAAAAAATATATTTAAACAGTTATTCTTGCTTACATGTGGACAATATAGGTGACATTAAGATATAACAGGTCAAATCTCCAGAGAAATTGCACCAGTTACTCTGCTGGAAGAACTGGCCCTCGGTCTATGCAAGGTGTCTTACAGCCCTCAACTTCTAAAACAAGTTCTCCTCAACACCCTATCACTTTTTTTTTTTTAAAAATAATCTTAATTTAGAAAAAAAACCACACCCAAAAAAACCAGAAAAAAAATATTAATGCTCTATCACAATAATCCTTTGTTATTTTGACTTCTCTAATTTAGGATTACCTTCAAGTTTGTTTCCTTACACAATTGCCCAGTGAGCATGAAAACAAGCAGCTATCACAGGCTTTAACCACTTCTCAAATGAAAATAATAGGTCAGAAAATTCTTGTTGACCACAGTGGGAATTATAGGAAACCTAAGTACTACACTGCAGGAACACAAATTCCACAGGCAAGCAGCACTGCCAGTCTGTATGGTCCATCAGCAGATAAGCTTTTACACAAGATTTTTATTATCATGAGAAATTCTGACAGAGATTTAGATTAATTATATTGTGATGCTTTATTCCCAACTTTATAATTAATACCATAAATACAGAGACTCCATCTAAGAGCAATGACTTCCAATAGCAACACAGACTAAATTTCTGTGCATGTAAAGCATTAACACAAAGGCAGAAATTGGGTTAGGTGTCCAGTGTATATAGTTACAGGATAGGAAAGCATTTTCTTCTTATTTATTTGCACAGGTCTCATTTGCCAAGAAAGAGACAGCTGAATGCATGCAGATACTCAGTTGCTGTAGACCAGGTGCCTCCTTTAAAGTCAGCAACATCATGATAAATTAACTCAATCGATTTACACTAGCTCGGGATTTCCTGCCCTGGAAAAATTCTATGTAGATACTCATAGCTCAGTAAGTAAGACTGCAGTACAAACATGCATCCCCTTCCCCTGCACCCTTCTGAACAAGTACCATGGTTCTTCACCTGTTTATGATTATAAACCAAGAAATCAATGGAAATCCCATAAGAGTGCTCCAAACCAATAATTTTATTTTTGCCCTGTGTTTTATTTCAGGTTTCATTTGTGTTTATTAGACATATCAACAGTGGCTCACTCATAGGAACACCAAAAAAAGCATACTACAATGTACGAAAGAGTTGGTAGAGCCGGAGAGGCTGCTTCCCATGGAAATCCTGATCTTTCTCCTTTTCAAAATACAGAAGTCTAAAGCATCGTTAGCGCTGAGTTATACACAGATACTTCATGCAGAGAAGTATCATGATTGGTAACATGTATAGTCTACCCCAGGGCTGGGGATATTTCAACTGAAGGCTGTGGCAAAGAGATGCTTAAATTGACTATTTCCCTGGATTGAGGCCTACACGTGTATGGGAGTCCCTCAGCTGCTCACATCTTCTCATTCTGCATACACCATCTGTGCACACAGATCCTTAGAAACAGAGGCCCCTCTGTGTCATGAATTTTTCCTCCATGGACAAACCAAGGTTTTATTCACTTTATCTTCAGACCACAATGCATGGAGAAGATCAATTAAACTTTTAAAACAATCTTTAACACATGTGTATTTGTCAAAAGAATGTCATTTAAGGGCACTTGCCCACAGCAGATCAAAAGATCAGTGAAATCTAAGGGTCTTTTAAATTATTATTATTTTTTTAAAACGATAGCTAATGCTTTTATGACAGTTACTCAAGAGATAGACTATCAGGCAGCAAAGAGAGAAGGCTGGTATAAGGCTCTTAGAAGAATAGGTTTGATAGTTCTGATGTGGAACAACTGATATGCTTATGGCTGCTGTTAATCATTTGCTGTACACCAGCACACAGGGTTGTTTCTTTCATGTAGGGGAGTCTCTCACCAGTAAGAAAAGATGCCTGTTTTCCTGTTTGGAAGTACATATCATTGCACACAGCAGAAACAAGAAAACAAGGAATACACAAGGAATAAAGAAGGCCAGAGCTCTGCTCATCCAAACACCACTCACTTTTCTCAGAAAAATGAGTCCTTCCACAGGGTCCTTCACACTGTTAGCACAGCAACCCAGTACACTTCCTTCACAGCACTTGTGAGATGGAAGAGCTGCCATCAGGTTACATGCTTTACAGGAGGCCCCAAATCTTAATGCAGCGTGGTGTTTTTGCTGCTTTCCGAGGAGCACACACGTGCTTCATCAGCAGAGCCCCATCGGCAGGAGTCATCACTGAGGCAGTGAGGCTGTGGCCAGGCAGAGATAGAGGAGGGTTGTCCCTGACCAAGCCACCAGCAGCATCTAACCCTTTGCATTCCTGTGACACTGTCTGTATTTACTTTTGGCCAGATCATTAGCCAAAGACATGAGCAGATAATACTGTCTTTATCCCTTTATGAGAAGAGCAAGTAAGGAGCAATATGAGGGACATTTTGGGTAGACCTAATTCCTCATTTTCACAGGAAGACTCAGGGTCATCTGCAACCAGGAGCTAATGTATGTTTCTGCATCAGCATATATAGCTGTGGCAGTTAAGTCAGGTTCATAGGCAACTATTTCATGTTATAACAGCAAACAAACAAACAAAAATCAAAAGTTACATCATTTTGAATTTAGAAAGCCCAGCTCACCAATTCAATGTAAAGCACATGGTCCTTCTTTAGTACATCAGTAAATCTCATAACGACTCCTGCCTGAACACGTGTGCACTTCAGTGTTTGCACTCAGATAGATCCTTAATTTTCAACTCATTTGTATAGAGATTTTGGACATTTCTTAAGGAAAACTGTTGTAATTTCTTAAGGGAAGTTGCTGTAAGAAGTTACCTGCTTACTATTCCCAATAATGAAAAAGCAAGTGTCATTTCCCATTCTCTTATCCCTCTTGTTTTGAAAAAGTCTCACATTGATACATGGCATTCATTTCAGGCAAAGAGAAAACAATATTTATTTTAAAGAGAGAGCAAGACCAAATAGCATACTCAGCTCTCCTTCAAACAGGACCTAACTTAGGCTGTGGTAGGTACTTATCATGTAGTTTAACCATGTAACAGTACAGGGAATTTTAGATCTTGGATTCTTTGTCAGATAACACATGCAGATTAATCTGTAAGTGTTCTGAATATTTCATGACCATGTGACAAATCCTTTCATAGGCCAACAGTTTCCCTTTCTGTCAGAAAAACACTCCCTCTAGAATGACAGTCTTAATTCAAAGCTTTCCTTGCATACTGCTGGGTGAGAGGATGTATGCTAGGAGGTAGGACATCAAGATACCTACATTTAACAAGAGCATTTCAAATTTTAAGAAGTGTATACCCTGAGCACTGATAAGATGAACATGGAAGCTAGTTGGTAGGATGAATCCATGCAAAGGATTAGGAGATTATTTTTAAAGGAAACCAATTTTTTGAAAAAAATTAAAATCACTAAAAAGTAAAAAATGGGGGAGTAGAGGTTCCAACAGCAATTATTTTCAAAAAACCTGTCCCTGAAAAACGTATCATACTGACAGCCTACTGGGGAATCCCCCAAAGCCTCTGAGGCTTAAATTTGCAGTGAGTGGGTGGATTTCTGCAAGTTGCAGGATCAAGAATTAACCATCAAACTGTGAACATGCCCAGACTGTGTAATCACACCATCATTTAACAGTGACCCTTATCCTTTCCTGTATCTTTCCCTCTCTGCCCTTTATTAGCATGTCACTGGTGTCAGGCTGTGGCCTCTGCAAGGAAGGATTTTTCCATATATTTTTTTCCTGCAAGATGCCCAAAGCCCATCCTAGAGATGTAAAGAGAACTCCGAGGGTGCTCAGCTAAGTGGGATGTAGTCATTACACAACAGACTCGCATGCTTCAGCATTTGCTAAATGTGCTGTAAAATCAAGTGGATATGCTGCTGTATTAAAATTATTTTCCAGCTGTATATTTTCCATGAGTTGACTGTGCAATTTCCAGATGTCTAGCCTTAGTCTTGCACTACCCTAGACTGGTTTTTGTGCATAATTCATCTGCAATAATATTACTTTACTATTTCAAATGACAGAATTTGGACTGTAAATTGTATTTTGAGTTCCTTGAGTACACACATGTAACAGCAATTATTATAGTACAAAGTTTTTTGGTTTTTATTCAGTTATCCCCAAATATTAGTAAAGGTTTTTCCTAGAATTATGCCAGCAATTCCTTACAAGCTGCCTTTTTTTTTTTTTTTTAAACACACTTTTATAAAACTTATCTGGCAGGTAAAGCGATTCTCTCAGGACAGTTATTGGTAATTTTGGAAAAAGAAACTGAATGCCTAAGAACTTTGAGTTAAACAACATTAAAAAAAAAAAAAATCTACCACTCTCCTATATCTCATCAAGAAGAGTTTTTGTAACACTTTTTAGCACTTTAGGAGAGCTGCACAGCCAGCACAGGAATGGTCCAGCAGTTGACTGGAGGCCCAGAGGGGCTCAACCTGGTGTGGAGCAGGAGCTCTTCCTCCTGACCTCTTATCCCACTTAAGTACTGCAGCTCCAGGAGACCGAATAAGCTGATCTAACTGTGCATCACATGTGAAAAGTATTGCCACCATCTGGCTTCCCACACCCATTCCTGCCTTACATTGTGCTAGGCCTGATGCTCATTAGACTATTCTTACCAGCCACTATAGCTCATTAAGCCAGGAGGAAACTAACCCAGAAAAAAAATATTAAAAATAAGCGTACTACATAATTTTGTGCTGGTATTAAGACAGAATCATCTCAAAGAGTCCAAGCAGCATGCAGCTGGTGCAAAGGAGCGAGACAGACCTCTTCCCTTTTGTGGTGAAAAATTGATGCATCTGCTTATTCCACTCATCCTCCTGCCTACCTGAGTAAGGGCACTCAAGGACTCTAGCTTGATTACTCCTAGGGCAGAAAGTTATTTCGGGATCAAAACTAAAACCAAACAACTGGCTAGTGATTCCAGTTGTGCAACAAAGAGCAATACCAGAAGTTCCTGATGTTTGAAAGTATGTATCTGCACCACACGAGGAGAAACAAACAGACTTCTCTAAAGTGGAATGCTGGAAAAAAAAAATAAAAATCACCACTTCTGTTAATTTTCTTAAGATCTTGGCTTTTGAGCTCCCTGGGATACCTCAGGAAATGTGGGTTTCCTCATCCAAACCAGCCAATCTTGTAAATTGGTACTGTAGAAACCAGCAGCAGGTGTGGTTAGCTCATAAAACCACTGGAGAAATAAACTGCAGAGACTCTCTAGCAATGTGATCAGTGTTAGGGCATGGGAGCAGCCACGGGCACCGCATTAAACTCTGTCGTCTCCAAGGGGAGAACTGTACCTTCCCTGATCTCAATCTAAATTACTTTACATCCACTACAAGCCAGTCCCATACTAGCTAGCTGCTTTTCCACCGGTTGTCTGGAATTGCTGGCACATTGGGCCACCAGCTCCACGCTTGGCCTAGTGACTGTGCAAAAGGAGCAGGGGAGCAAGAGATGCCCTTTGCCTTGCCAGGCAGCTCTGGAGACGCAAACTTATTTGAGCACACTTCAAGCCACAGGAACAGTGCAAGAGAGCCAGCCATGCCAGAAGGCACAGCACTATCCTATCAGTCATACTGGTACAGAAAAGGTATTTTCTTGCACATAAACCCTGGGACTTAGAAGGTAGAAGGTTGACAATAAGCTTTTGAAATTCAAAGTAGGATTTTAGAAAAGTGATCTTATCACATGAAATCTGCATCTTTATGTAGTATAATAATTTTTGGGGGAGTTTCCTGGTGTAATCATCTACTAATGGCTGGTGTAGATGTGTTGCCTCTAAGACTACACAAGGGCTTTAGACAGCTTGCTGACTATTTACTGTACCTCAATGCACTATGCCAACTGACAAGCAGTAACCCAGAACAATGTTGTTTTACACAATCATCTGCAAGTTCATTGGCGCGTTCATTGCTTTGTACTGCATTTTCTCCCGGTCCTAAAGCATTTTCCACTCTGGACACTCTCCTTATAAAACAGATTATCATAAAAAGCAGATATCCATATGTGCTTCTGCATAGAAGAAAAATGACTGAATGAGTGAACTGAGAGCAGAGTAGGTGAAAAATTTAAGGTAATCATCACAGCAAATCAAGTGTAAAAGTTTACTGAAACCACAGTAAACAAGTTCACTTTTAGCTGTTTACTGTATGCTATGTAACAGCTCAATTCACCTTAGCCCCCCTTTAACACAGCAGTGATCACATACTTGGCTTTAAACACTGGTGTCACATACCTGAGATTAGGGAGGTATTCAACTAGATTGCTGAAACTGGAGATCACAGAGCAGTTTGTCAATAGTTGTGTAATTATTGCAGTTTAACAGGAACAATAAGACTTCATCAACTTCAGTCTGAGCAGACAAAAACAAAATAACTGGACTCCTATGTAGAGGAGTACATATAGACATGTAGACAATAGAAATACATGTAGACAATAGGAACTTTGAGTCGGTGTAAATCTTTAATGGCCACTTAGGTGAGCAATACTGTCTAAGGATCTATCTTTATCAAAACCAATAGGTTTAGTTAAGCTATGAAGTATATGAACAAGTCAGGACCCTGTCTGCATCAATTTTTCTGATTTTTGTGGTCAAATGCTCTCTTTGGGATCAATGGCAACATTGTGATGTGCTTCCAAGAAAAGGATGATGTTAAGAAAGACCAAATTGAAAGCAGGCTTGCATTGTATCTTAATCAACCTCCACAGATTACATGATGAACCAAAGAAAGAGAGCCAAAAAGAGGTTAGGAACGAGAACAAAGTTAAATGGAATAAAACCTGGGAAAACATCAGCTATACACAGGGTTTGGAAGGAAAATAATTTGACAAATATTAGTTAAAACGCAGTAACATGGAAGAGTGAAATTCAGAGCTGGGCCTTTCATCCCTGTTGCAAAGCTGCATCATTTAAATTCCAGTCAGAGCCAATTTGGGTCTTGCAGTGAGAGCAGGCAACGAGACGTGCAACCACCAACCAGTTTAGTCTTCAGAATGCTTGAATCAGAAAGGGCAAAATGCATTGCTTTGCAAGGCCGGTGACAATCCAGCAGGATTTTCATCTGAACTTCAGAAAGATGTAAACAACTGTGAGGGATTTTGGAGAAGAGCTTCAAAACAATTATGTAGTTGGAGGAACTGACTAAGGCTTCTTCACAAGAGCTAAACATATCTAGCTGGGCCGAACAGTCTCCAGAAGCAGTGGGAGGCAGACCTGGGAATTTTTGAGACCCTTCATCTGAAGTCCAAAACCTGAAGGTACTTACAGAAATGTAAAGCAAATGAGTCCCACGTGATAAAAATTAGACACTAGAAAGTAAGTTGGTAGGGAAAAGTGTACTCCATAGGAAAGTGAAATAAGTAGCTGAGGAAAGCAGCTGCATATCAATCCAGATTATCAGGTATTAACAACCAAATTTGAGGGGGATTAGTTACTGGAATCATAGAGAGCCCTGAGGAGTAGCACACTTAAACTGGAATAACAGAAAATAAGATTCTTTGGATCTGAAGACAGACACTTTTGGTGTTCTTCAAATTCAAAGTCTAAATTATCTCCCTTCCTAAATTTTTGAACTAGTAACACCCAGAGTATTTCAAACATCTAAATGTTTCACTAAAATTTTGACCCACTATTTTATACAGAAAGCTCTTCCTCATAGGTAAAAAAAAAAGTTTGTTGCAACTGATAAGGGAAAACCAAATTTTGCATGCATTAGTTCAGTTGCAAATTTATTTCACACAGGCTGCTTTAAGTATGTAGAAGTCATTGGAATACAGCTGTCAGAGCTTATTGATTGTATTGTCAGAATCTGAAGGCTTTTTAGGTTCACAGAAAGAGCAGACAAATGCAGGGGGGAAGAGAGCCTGTAATTCAGCTTTTTGTTATCCCCATGTCTATAATACTGGCTGATGCAAATGTCCATTTTTAATTGTATGTACATGGGCACATACTGGATGGTCTCACAGGGGAGTCACATATTGGTGGGAACAACATGTGACAGTGATCTAGTAAGTATTTTCCAATTCTTAGACCTATGTCTTACTGAAAACTGGCAATCTTTCCTACAACTTATTCCAGCTTAAAATAAGCCCTAATTGTGGTCTAGTCTAAAGCTTGGCATCTGTCAACTTTATGGCACACAGATACACAAATATAGTAACATTTATTTTCCACACATTATATTCCATTCATGTTGGTGAGAACGATTTTACATCAAATCTTTCTGCAGTTCCTCCCCCCACATCTGTACACAAACTTCATGTTCTTGTCTATTTTCCCATTTAGCTCCATTTTTCTTTCCTTTGGGAACAATAACTGAGGCACAAAAACTTTCCAGCTACATTTGTTTTTCCCTTAGAAATAAAAATGATAGACACTGGTAAGGGAAATGGACCGCACAGTAGCAATTACACTTATGTTGAATACATAATTTGGTCTGTGTATTTTGGTTGCCTTCTGAAGGTCCTTTTATTTTAGCCCCAGGCCTACTTGGCTGCAGTAGGTCACTTGTTTCCGACAGCAATAAAAATAAAAAAGAAAAGGCCCTGAAAGCAGTATTTTTTTTTGCTCCCCCCCCCACCCCGAGGATGTTGTTTTCTAGCTTGTCTCAGTTTCCGGTTCCCATGAACCAGCTTGTTGCTGTTGTGTTTGGATTCACTGTGCCATAGGAAAATGTTAAAAGGCTTGCTTTCTTTTAAACAAAAAGCAAGACAGTTTTTAATAGAAAGCCACCTTGATTTCCATGTATTAAAAAAAATATCTAGGTTTTCAATCTTTTTCTTGATTGTCCTGCTTGTATTTATTCCAGAAAATCCCTTTCATCTTTACTGAGAGTTTGAGTGGTACCAAAGGGTCAGGTCCTGGCTTTTTGCAGCAAGTTGCTTTCCTTGTGGATGGTGCTGCTCTGCCAAGAGAGGCCTTTGAGGATTTTTCCCACTGCAACCGGCATTTTGGGAAAACGTGTTCTGTCACCCCTCAGAATGCCAGCCCATGCGATCCCGCCATGGCTTCACCAGCTGGCAAAGAGTGGGAGCTGGGCCAGAGCTTCAAGACCATTCGTGTCCCTTTTCAGATCCAACCCATCCCTCTCTGCTCCAGAGAACAAGGTGAGGAAATATGAGCACAACTGGTAACAAAAGCCCAAGGAACAGGCCTGTTGCTCTGTACAAATTACAGCTTGTGTAAAACGCACATACACACATATATAGAGCAAGCTACACACTGGTCTTCAGCCATTACTGCAGGACTTGGCTACATAAAAAACTAACGCAAAAACCCCTTAATGTCTCCTAGTTTCATAAGCTAAAATAGCTGACCCTGCTTCCATTAGTACGTTGGAGTGGATGATTCACCAAAGCTCCTTCCATCATCCTATGACCCTAAAATGCAATTAAACTCTCAGTGTGTCGTCCCGTGCCGTCTCCTCCCCAAATAGCTTTTGACTTAACTGTTTTGTATGTGGCTTGGCACAGCAGTATTAAGGGATAATTAAGGTCCTGGAAGCTTTTTTATTAGTTTGTTTGTTTGGTTTGGTTTTTTGTTTGTTTTTATAATTATGGCATGATAGAGAAGAAAGATGAAAAACAGATTTCTCCCCCCCCTTTTCCTGGGAAAAGATGACAGATTTCACATTTTGAACACTATTTAGCAACAGCTTATACATCCACCAGCTTACTTCCTTCAGCTGTTTAAGCCTGTGACTCAGATAAGTAAAAGACACCAACTCTCACACAACAGCCCCATCCTCCCCTCCTCAAGATGCCAACCTTTCTCCAGAGGTGCTTACACACTGATCTAGCAGACATCAAGAAGAAGTAATGGTGGTTCACAGCTGCAGCTCCAAGCTGTGGGTGTCTCTGACAGCCCATACTCCTAAGGAACCACAAAAAACCCCCAGAACTGGCTTAGACAAAACCTGGTAGAGCTACCACATACTTTTGTGTCACTAGCACAGATAAGTTGCATTTTTTTTTCTGCAGTTTCATGTCAGAGATGGCTGTTACATGCTCTGGCAATTTTCTTCTTGAAAACAGTCACATGTACTTCAGACTTCACAGAAACTTTGAGGTGCTCTCATGCCCCAGAAGGTTTTCCACCCTGAGGAGAGGTACAAGGCAGATTTGAAAGTGAGATTGGGCCCTCAGTCAGCAAAGCTTCCAGGTTTCTAAGGGCACTGTCTCACCCTGGGCCATCTTATGTGGACAGTTCGAGAAACGCAGCATGATCCACCCTTGGGGTGAAGGACACCTCACCAGGGCTATACTTTCCATGTTGGCATCAGCAGGGCACGGTGGCTGCCTGCAGGTAAGTGGATCAGAGATAGTGGGATCCCTCATGGTAAGCCAACATGCATTTCCACACAGGAGCCACAGGTCCTGGTTTGTACCTCTCTGGTTCCCCTTCCCTACCCTCATGTGGGATAAAATGCAGCAGAAATTGAAATGTTTAAGGAAGTTCCACACATCTATTTATGACGCAGACAAACCCAAAACATTAAGAAAGGTCTTCCCTCCTCTAGCAGGCTGCGCATTTGACCACGCCACATACTTGACTCACAGCAGCCAGGAGATATTGACTATTTTCTTAAATCTCCATACCCTGATCCCTTGATGCAATGGACGTTTTGGGTTCTGTTGTTCCCCCCCCACAAGGCAATATCACAGCTTTTTCACAACTCCTCAACCTCACCGGCCAAACTGGCCAAGCTGTCTGCCACCCTAGAACATTTGGGGAGGCAGGGAAGGTCAAGGGTGTACAGGGGAACAGGACTGTGGTGCCACATGCTGACCTGGAGCAGGTGAAGTTCCATGACACCATGCAGTTTGGGGGTGGGCAAGGCAAAAAAGCAGGAGTTGTTTCCATGTCCCATCATTCATGGCAGGGCTGTACTTGTTCCTGAGAAAAATCCCATTCACGTCTATCCTGGGATTCTGGCTCCCTCAGCCCTGCCTGTCCTCTCCTGTTTCCACTTATGCCTCACAGGGAAATAAAAAAAAAAAAAAAAAAAGGAGGAAAAAAAATAATCAGCAGTGTAGTGGTGGTACTCAGAAAATCCAAAAGGCCAAACTGATACCTCATTGCATAGAGTAGTAATTCATTGATTCCACACCAACCACACATTGCACAAGGGCATACGTCTTTGTGCAATGGAGGGCAGTGCTGCTGGGCTCCCACAGGCTGGTACTGTTCTGGGGAATCCCTGTAACCCCTCAGAAAGATCCAGAGCTGAGGAACCCCACCAGGAGGTGCCTGCTTTGCCACACAGCTGGCCTCCTACCACAGGCCAGCAAGCTGCCTGGAAGGCCTGCATACCCTGCCCTGCTTCCTCTGCGTGTGCAAGTTTTTGAGGTGCTCTGATGCTGTTCTGTGGGGAGCCCTGCCCTGGCACCCTCCACGCATGGGATGAAGATCCTGCACAACCTCCTGAGCTCAGGTGCTGCCACACTTTGTGACACCCCCCTCAAAGGGTCTATCTCCCAGCCATGGCAGTGGCGCACTGCTGGCAGGGCTTATGCCACTTCTAGCTCAAGTCTGCCTCACTGTATACATAGTAGAATCCTGCCCTACAGCTCTCCCAAGCCCTCCAGCACTTCTTCAAAAATCTCTCAGAACAGCAAAGGCATCCATTTTGATTAGCAGGAAGCACAGGCTGGCCATACCACCCTCCTTGTGAGGCTCACTTTGTTGCCCAGCCAATGCTACTTACAATTGCTTCACATGAGCACTCTTACACAGGCAGCATTTTGTGCCTGAAAGATCGACAGAGTCCAAGTAACTGCAAAAATAGAATCAGATGCAATAACATCTTACATAAGCTTTGGTTAATAATAAACCCAACTTTACTCAAATCCTAGTGACTCTAGTCCTAGTAGTGACAAGATAGGAGATAACTATGAGAACATATTGAACTATTTACTGTAATTTGATTAGATTATCCTTCTTGCACTTTGTAAATTGTTAATAAGGCATCCCCCTTCCTTCTCATTGCTTGGAATTGTCCAGGTAGCTTAAATCAAACATCTGATTTAACAGACTGATTGCAAGTGTCACAGCACAGATTTATGAATTATGTTTTACTAGGACCCAAAAGACGTAAATATATACCAAGGTGGATTCTCAGCTAACATTTGGTTCACTTCCTCCTAAAATCGATGGTAAAACTCCATTTAAAAATAAATAATATTACTTCCACTGGTTGGATAAGCTAGGTCCTTTTAAAGTCTGTCCCAGCCTATCCTTGTGCTTCTTGATTAGACAAGCCAGCCTTTATAAACTATGTTTGCTTCTGCCAAAAAACCGACCTGCTTGGTGAATAAACTGAATTTCTGATAAACTGGATTATCCATTTTGGAGCCCTTTGAACTAAGAAAATATTAGTCTTCCCTCCTGTCCCTTAGCAATTCAACAAGGGTCTGAAATACTGTCACAGAAGTTCACAAAGCTACCTGAAAAGCGGCTCTAGCCTGCCTGTTCCTCCTACTCAGGAGACATTATTTGAGGCAAGTGTTAAATAGATACTATTATCAGCCATATCTATCCTCTTCTGACATGGAGACAGTAATGTTCTAGGACCAGTTAGAGACAAAAAGGCATGCAAGCCTTCAATAGCTAGGTGACTAAGAACATGCATTCCAGGGGCAAACAAAGGAAAGGAATTTAAATGCATTGAAATGCAACAGTCTCAGCCTCAGAGATATTAACAAAGAACATGCCCTATAAAGGAATTTGCAAGGTCACAACCTGGTAAGAATATTCATATTCCTTCTAGACACTGCCAACTGGATTTGCAAGCTTCTCTAAAGCCTATTCTAAGTCACACATTTCTTCAGGTTTTGGTGTCTCAATAATATATGTGCTGGTGCATCAATAGTACATATAACTAATGCAAGTTATTTAGATATGTTTGTTAAAAGCAAAACAAAACACATATGCTTATATCAGATCATCTGTTTTTTCTCAGTTTGATGACAGAACTCCAACCATGTTAGTTACAGACAATACTTCAAAAGCAAAGGCTCAGCTCAGAATAACTTTGGAAAAAGGATGTAACACTCACTTTTCAGTTACAAGCTGAATTCACTTTAACATTTTTGACCACATCTCTGTTCTTGGCTACTTACACCTTTGCTGTTGTTCTGTATACTTAGCGGGGCAAGGAGTATTTGTAAAAAGACAAAATTAAAGCATAGGCACTGACATAATGAGATACTACTATAATTTATGAAAAAGGTGATAAAAAAAATCACTATTAAGACTGTTAATTTATGTGAAGTGTTAGACTTCATAACTTTAACAACGTTAATAAAATAAAAAATTTGTTACAATAACAAAATGCATGTTTACATGTCATGGTAACAGCTAGCATCTCAAAATCATCATGGAGGGAGCATTCAGGTTCAGATGTGAGCAGTAGCACTGCAATGGACGTTGAGGAGACAAAGACAGAAGCAGGTATCACTGAATCACAGCATGACCCTGAATAAGTTATTTGACTGTTCAGCTCCAGTTTCTCAGTTTGTGAAATGGTAATATTAATGTTTAACTACCTCAATAACCCAACATATACACATGACTACTGAAAAGGCCATGGTACTTCCATGTTAGAAATACAAGTTAGTACACAGGAGCTCCTTTTACTAAGAATTTGAACCTTTGCCATTCCCACCCCCCTCAGAAAAAAAAAAACCAAACAGTTGTCTAGAAAAATGTCACAGAATTGACACAAAGCCTCACAGTGAGGATGATTTGGGGATTTAACTTATCAAAGAGAAGGTCAAAAGTTAACTTGATCACAATCTACAGGTACTTACACAAAGAGAGTAGCTATAACTAGAGGGCTCCATCTCTTAGACAAAGGCAAAACAGCTACTAGAAATTCAAATTACCCAAGGCTGCAACAAATGGGTGAGCAGTAACAATCTTCAGATCAAGGCCGAAAAACATAAATTTCTGAGAGATGCGCTAGGTCACTGGGTTACCTGCAGGCATTGCTGGCCAAGATCACACATGCATTCTTTGCAGAGGGGTCAGATCAGACTGTTTTTAACTCATTCTTCCAGCCTCCATCTAGAGAATTATTTCTTTAAATAGCAAAAATTGAATTAAAGATCCAAGAGGGCATCCTTATCCAAAGGCTGGTACTAACTCAGGAAAAACTAAGACTGAAGAACTAACACACGCTAGAATGTTATTGAAGTTTCTTTAGTGATGACAGTTGATTGTTTTAACATCAGCTCAGTATGGTTTACAAATGGTTTTCTCAGGGGTGTGGGGGGAAAACAGGATGGCAATTTTTGCCCAAAAGGATTGGTGAGGAAGGCAGACAGCTGAGGACAGCCCTACAGCACTCCACATGGTATGGAGAAGGGAGGGAAGGACAATGATATTGTGTGCCAAAAGCCTTAGGAATGAGAGCAAAGGTTTTACACATCAGCTATCTCACTACTGGGAATACTCTGCTTCTTTCACCAATAAGCAGCCTGTCTTCTTTCCCGATTCAAAATCTTTGTGTGGGAATGCACAAGAGCCTGTTTTCCTCCTGTCCACTTATTTTGGGTTACAGGTTGTAATCAGCACTCACCAAATTAGAACAGCACAGTTTTTTGAACAATTAATTCAGCTGAAAATAACTGCATGAGGTAAATAGTAATGGCAAAGACTGTTTGAAAGAACTGTGAGTCCAAAAACACATTTATCAAGGCTGGGAAATCAAAGCCCTGCACTGTTAGGCTGCTCTTATTCATCTCTATCATGATTAAGAAGACTCCAACTCAGTAATGTAGGCAATTCTGAAAGAGCTAAGGAAAGTTAAAACTACAGCTGTTAGCAGGGATGAATCTGGATATTCTCATCTAGCCTGTTATTCCTTCACACACCCCAGAGATGCAGCTAAGAGCCATCTTCTAGATGCATGCCCCCTTCTTCATACAAATAATTAAAAAAAAAAAAAAAAATCCCAGAAAATAGTGCCTGATTCCCTGGAAACTCTCTCTTTTGGAGATAGATGTCTAAACAGATTGCCTTTCCATGAAAAACTGAGACATTCAGGCTCCAAATTAGCCAGGGCTAAACGAGTGCTGAGCTTGGATACAGAGGACTCAGTTTTTAACCTCTCCTCTTCTGTGTTATTTAGAACTTAAATATGAACCTATGTCTTCTACCTCCTGGAGGCCGAACAGGCTACTGCATCCTAAAGGTACTCCAGTAAATAGTGATGAAGATTATGTTGAAATGATGCACTGCCTGCAGTATCACATTCCAAAATGTCACATTATTTACTATAAACATCCATGAACTATGTGCACTCTTATCTCCTGATTCAAAGGTAATTGGCTGCAGGGACTAACAGAGACAATACCACAAACACACATTATAGGATTTGCTATTTACTTTCCATCATTTACCAACACAGATCCATACCTAAATGGCAAGGGATCTGTTGTTTGGTTGGTTTTTTTTTTTTAATTTTCACAAAATTTCAAGTTTCTAAGTTGCATAATTTTATGCTGTCAAGTCAACAGTAAATAAAAACAGCTTTGAGTAAGCATTGTACATCTGACCCATTTGAATGCTCAATCTACTCTTTAGCTATAAAATCAATTAATTCAACATTTATACATACTGCAATTACCACACTGCTCAAATAAGAGGTTGGATGGAATCCTGGTGAGGGATGTGAATGTCCCTGCAGCATGCTGAGTCCCATTAAAAAGTTCTGGAACTACTGCAGATGACATGATTCCAGACCTCATGTCAAAAACCCTCTTTCCAAATATTCCACAGAAATCAGCAGAACACAGTTTCTATGAGGCACTTCAAATTGGCTTTGGTAGAAGCTGGGCACCTACAGGTCATCAGGAGATAACTTATTCCCCACTTGTGAATCACTCAAGTACAGGGTATTTGTATTTCTACCATCAAAGGAAAAGGGCTTTCCTCATTTTGGAGAACATATTACTGTGTGCTATAAGCCTAGCAAAGTACAGACCAAGTTCTGCATTGTTCACATTCCCTGTGCAACACTTCTGAGATAATCAGGGCTCTACAGGAAAATAAATTTGGTTCCTTAAAAATGAAGTATACATTGTATGTGTACATGCCCCTGTAACATGTTTTGGGCCTGTCAGTGATCATCAAGTGTAAAAAGAGAGGAAAACTTACAATGCAGGTTTCTCCCTCAGCCCCCTCCTTAAGCATCCAAGAGATACTGTTCTGCAGCAGCCTTAGGCCAGAAGACACCAGGCGTCTTCTTGTCTGGCCCAAACTTCCCTGGTTCTGCTCTTGCATCTGACCTAATTCTGGCTACCCCCAGCTAAAATCACAGTATAGTCCAGAAACTATTAAGTGATAGCTAGGCCTCCTGTGTCCAAACAGGTAGGCATGTCCTGATTGCACTTAACACTCTTCAACACAGTAAAATAAAAATGCATCTGCATGGTCTTAAAGATGAAAGTTAGAGTCCTAAGTTGCACCATCCAGCTTCTGTATAACAGCCTAGCAGATAAACTTCTTCCCGAGAGAGCACAGTCCCAGGGCTTATCCCTGCTTTAGAAACTGCAGTATCATACAGTCAGGAATGCCAGGGTCAAAATACAGCCTGATCTCTCATACAGCGTTTAGGGCACTCAAGCAAGAATCCTGGCTTTGTATCTTGCTCACTACACCAACGCAAACAAAAAAAAGAAGTACAGGGACATCGAGTATGGGGATAGACTCTATAGCTTCCCATTCAAATAATTTAACTAGAGTCCTATTCCCTCTTATCTCTACAGTGGCAGGATTTCAACAGGCAGCACCTGTCAGGAGAGACCCAGGGCTTCCTCCTCAGTGGCAGGAAGGCCCCTGAAACATTAAGGATGTGAAGAAACTGGTTTTCACCACTTTATCTGAGAGCGTTCCTACCTCCAGACTGCTGCAAAATGGATCAGAATTGCTTCCACCACTTTTTCCATCATAGACCATATCCTAAAAGGGAATCTCATCTTATAGATCCTTAACTGATAGCAAATTTTCTTTGCAGCTTCTTCTCTAGCTTTAGTTGATCATACCTCGTTACTAGGAGGATTATGGATACACCCCAACACAGCATTTCTTAACAACCCATTCTCTAAGGGGATCATATTTATCAAGTGTTTGGCCATTCTGAGCTGAACTCCCTCTGTGCTCAGTTTCAGTCACCAAAATGCCTGTCACAGGTATTTGGATTGCACATGAAAATTACTGAGGGTGGATTTTAGACCATGCAGTGGCAAGGTATCCAAGTGTTACTGAATACACAGAATCTGAATGATTTTTGTTTTCCTTGTCTTCGTCTTAACTTGACTGGTCTTAAAACTAGCAGTTATTAAAATAAGTCACTCTCTTATCTACTAGGGCTACATTTCTAAGAGGACAATGACATTTTGTGACTGTAAAACACACTGTTGCCTTCATCTAGTCAGATAAAGATAACCAAACTCTGATGTTCCTGATTATGCATGCTAACAAGCCTCGACAGAGGAGGACAGATGCCTCTCCAGCCTATTCAAGAGACACATTTGGTGAATCTCTAGCACAACACATGCTGCTCTGCTGTGTTGTGATTTGACAGGCACATCTCTCAGCAGCAATACTAACTTTAGCAGCCCCTTGTCCTCACTCCTTTTCATTTGCTCTTTTGTGGCTCTCATTCACATTACGCTGGTACATTTGCTCATGCAGTTGCACATTCAGCCAAGTAAGAACTGACTCAGGTTCAAAACAGCTTATCTAAGAGGTTTAGCTTTAACATGGGGGTATTCAGAGCCTGGTCCAACCAGCACAGCTCAACTCTGTACCAGTAAAAGGGGAATAGAAAGTAAATGGGAGGATCAGAAAGCTATCTCTGGAAAAGGTATGGCCATTCTCCTCCCACAGCCTGCACCTTGCCCTCTGTCTATCTTGCTGCCACCCAGCCCTAAATGGTGGTCAAAAGCCAAACAGAAAGACAAAGAGAAGACATAGATGGTAAGTTCTGGGCTATTAAGTTGTCAGTTATTCACACCAAGAGTTCTCTTGCTTCCCATAGAGAAGGGGCAAAGACAGGCCAAAATTATGAACAGAGAACCTCTCTGCCACACCTCAGAGCACCACTGCCCCATCAAACCCCCATGCCCTCTGATGCCACTCCAGTCCTTCTATTCTGCAGAACCACCCAAAGGGTCAATAGAGACAAATATTATTAGGAACTCCCTACCTCCAAATTTGCTTTCCACTTTACCTCTCAATTATATTTTTTTATTAGTCAAACAATGGACAAAGGTGGGGAGAAAGGGGTGAAGAGGCCCCTGTTCAGAAACGCATGTACATAGCAAAATGAAGACTGCAAGCAACAAACCAAAGGTTCAAATACATAATTAAAGAATGGTTTCCTTATAGTTCTAATCATTAAGTATGAGCTTCGTTGTTTTTAGGAGTGTTTCACACGACAAACAAAACCACCCTTGCTCTTAGTCACAGAGATACAACCATGTGACTTGAAACTAAGATTAAAAAAAAAAATCCACCACCAAATGGTATCACCAAAAGAATTGCCGAGACAGCAGTTTGCAATTTTAATTTTTTAATTTCAGAAAATGAGGAAAAAAAGCAAAAGACAAACTAGGCTGCCTAAAGAAGAAAATTTCTCAATCTATGGATTGAAAAACTTCAGTGGACTGTCCAAACAACTAGGATAAAAAGATAGTTCACAAGCCCTCTTACTCATGAAAGCAAAAACCATGAAGTTGAGCAAATATAGGCAATATTTAAAATTTAGTCTAGCATTTAGTTTGCATTTGAAATAAGATTGAAGATTTTTCTTCCCTAAGAAACTTAAGAAGCCTTACCTTAGGGGACTAGAGTGTTTTATACCTTACATTAATGAAGAGTTTGAGGGAAAGAAAAAAAGGGTTCTTCAAGGAAAAAGAGGTTAAATAGGTTATTATATTCTTCAAAAAGTTCAGTCTCAAAGACTGCCACAATAGCAAAGACATGCAGCAGAGATGTTTCTTGACATGTAGTAAACACAGCTACATCTTAATTTCTTCAAGTTAATTCTGGTTCATGAGCACAAAAAACCATAGAGAACTGACATATAGAGCATTATAAGAAGATGAATGTTTACATCAGCATAGACCAAGAAATGTAAGACACTTTGCCTTTTAGCCTTTTCTATTCTTACTTTCTGTCGCATTTTTGTAGGGAGTTAAACTTAGAGGAGACGGTGCAACTGTAAGAGTATTTGGTCTGTAAGATTCTGCATCTGTAAGCTCTCTGAGATCAAGCCACATAAGTGTAAATCCTCTCTCACAGGCTCCAGTTTCACAGACATTTTTGCAGCTGGAATAAGCAATGCTAGTTACAGAAGTCTTCCCACTGTCCTGCTCAGCTTCCTAGTGCAACAGAAGGGCTGTCCTCAGACTTGTTTGAAAGCAGTTCAGGTGGCCTTTCTATCACTGTCCAATGACAGAAAATACAAATTCCCTGGGTCACTATGACATGCGGTTTCCCACACAGAGACATTCACATCTTTTCAAGTGCCAATACAGGGAAAACTTTCTCTAGAAGAAACTCAAGCAGTAAAAAGAAAAATATACAAGCAAAGGGAGGATTGAAGTGGATATACTTTTTTCTATTCTCCAGCTTATAGCAGATCAGGACACTGTTACCACACCACATTAATAGCAACTGCACTGGAAGACAACAACCAACTCAAGACAAGTTCATTATAAGAACTGCTTCATTTATGTGTCTTAATCACAGTCTGTCTCACCCCAAGACCTATCACAGACAATCCTACTAATTTCCTTACTCTTTTCACAGGCTTTCAGACAAGAAGTAAAACCCCCAAAGTTAGTCCCTCACTACAAGTGCCCACAGCTATATCCAGTTTATAAGCATAGCAAAGCCTTCACACATTAAGTTTTTTTAGTATCACATAAGATTCTTTCATTACATATCAGTAAATTAGTTTCATAACAATAAAGTAAGATGCCTTATTTTTACCATGTTTTATCCTAATAAAACCTCATGTTTAGCAGCAATGACTAGAAAACTCTTTTCTTTTTTTTCCTTTTCTGGAAACAGGCACAGTTTGCACTTGAACAAGATTTAACACAACAGAACCCCAGCTGAAACTTCAATCTGCTACAACAAGAAATAGTTAAGTTACAAACAACCCTGAACAATTATAGGTATTATATTAGAAAAGTGTTGCAGGTCCTGAATGCTTATGTAGACTATAGGCACTAGCAAGGAAATAACACACCTCACATATCAGAATTTTTACAGGGGAACAGCAAATTCTCCTGACAGGTTCCAAAATTAAGTCACCTTTCTTAACAAAGGACCGGTTTTACCAGCCTCTTCACAAAGTATTCACATGCTCAAAGGATACTTTCCCCCACCTTAAAACCATCCCTGACATCACTGCCACAAAGATCAACTGCACTGCTTGCTGCCCTACCTGTATTTCTTCTGTAGACAGTCATGTAAACCCACCTCAGGACTGGGATGTGAGCACATCTTCAGACCTCTCCCTGCATCAAACACTTGGCCAGAGGACTTGCCTGTCATAGCCACCACAGCTCTCGTTAGTTCCAGCTGCCAGTGCTGGCTTTGGCACAGCTGGGCCTTGTTATGGCCCTGCCAACTCCATGCTGCTGCTTAGCAGCCTGCACCTGGGACAGTAGCAAGGTTTCATCCCCTCTCAACCCACCTCTTCAGATCTGTCTGGAGGTAAAAACCTCCCTGACCCAAATGCAGCAGGAGGGAGGTCACTTCCACATGGAGAATTGTTGCCAGCAGTAAAAAATACAAGTACAGCAGCTGTCCCTAGGCAGGGAAAATAGCTTTATATATGTAAAGGCTGAATGAGTAAATCATTAAATCACTGCACATAAACCAAGAAACATGACTTTTCCTTAGTATACAGGCTGCTGGGTGGCAGTGGTGAAATTGGCTGGAGAGCACAATACATTCAGGTGATGTGGTATGCAGGGTGTTTGCGGATAAAATGAAGCATGCACCAAGGGAAAAGGAACTGCAGCCCCTTTTGTTTTTTCTCTGAAAGTTCTTCACGACTTAGCTCCCCTCTCTTGTTGTCATCTTTCTCCTGTGAAAAGATCCGCCCTACTCTTTGCTTTACCAATATCTGATTCCCTTGCGGATGCTATAACTTCTTCCCTGACTACCTTCTACACAGAGAATCAACTTTCATTTTGTAAGCAGCATCTTCAATGTCCCTCTCAGTTCTATGTAATGCACATTGAGCGCTGCAGCGTGCTGACGGCTCTGACTGCAGCTGTTGGTTTTGAATCTGCATTTGCAATTACAGCCCCTCTATGCCTTCCTTTGCTTTTCTCTTCTACCTGCTTGCTCTTCTTTCTAGATAAGAAACGGACTTTAGGGCAAGAACTACCATGTTACCTAAAAATGTAGATCCCCCTCCTGGTGGGATCCTGAGCTGCTTGGAAGTATGGCTATCAGCAGAGAATACAAGTGACTATTGCAGGTGGGTGGTTTATTACCCATCAAACATGTCTGGTTGTGCGGCAGGTTTTCAAATGGGGAATGTGAATCAAATTCAGCAGAGATGTAAAGATTATTCTTCACTTACAGTTTAGCCATTGAATGTTCATTACAGTATTATAGTTTTCACTGGTATGGTATGGTATAGGCATGAAGCATCACGGAAACTCCATGCTCAGGGTAGAGAGAAAACCAGGACAAAGAAAATACAGGGCACAGAAAATTAAACTGAGATATTTCCAGGGTGGATGATGCTGTGGACATTTCACGGACAGAATGGATGCATCTGGAGTCGACCGAACTAAGGACTGCTAGAGTATGATTCATATAAACAGCAGTTCCTTTGCTGCCTTTGCACAGTTAGCACACTACTTCAGAAACAGAAGGATGTGGTATTTGAACATACTTACTGCACTGTCAGACACTGGAAGGCACTAATAGATTGCTGAGTAGAAACTCTGAATCACCACAAAGCAGCCAAACTGATGCTCACTTTGCCACTCCTAATTATCATTGCATAATACACAAAATAAAGAGATGACAATACACGGTTCTGAAAACATACCACCATAGCAGATGTCAGCTCTTCTTTTCTATTGTACTTATGCCTATTGTACACCCAACAATGAAATCATCTGTCACTTCAGCTATCCTCAGGAGAACTGTTTGTAAATATTCACACTGACATGTCAAGTAACAAGTAAATTTGATGGATATCAGCAATATTAAAACTTACAATAAGAGGAAAAATTGTGCATTTCTAGATCCTTGTAAAAAAATTCTTTTTATAGCTTTTAAATTTCAATTGGCCAGAGAAAAGCACAGGAAGGGGAAAAAATAAAAAGGGACATGACCAGCAGCACACTGGAGAAGACACATGATTAAATCCTGGCTAGATGCCTCCAAGTGCTGCAGTCCAAATACCATTGTTAAGGGCCTCATTTATTCAAACAACTGAGCTCACAGGTCTGTAGCAAGCACACTGCTCCTTTTCTCTTCCCAGTGCAGGAATATCACCAATACTCCAAATACTGGCCCTACCCAACACTGCTAGTGACCTGCACCTGTGAAGCAAGTACATCCTTGATCTCACCCTGTCCCAGGCTCCCTCTGCCTCAGAGCAGGAGAGAGTGGTTCATATGCTCCAGGAGAGCAAGGCAGGGTAGGCCAACAACCAAGACACTCAAACCCTGCAGAGGTGAGAGGAAGCAACTGCTGGGCTTTCACCAGCAGCACAGAGGGAATGGTATGCACAACCCACCAGGAAAACAGCCACCAGTCACCTAAAAAGAACAGGAGACGAAGGGCCAGGGCTCTTCTCATCCTCTCCCAAGCTGGAGGAAGAGATTAGTATTTTCCTCATCTCACAGTCTGAAGATGAAAGGAGAGGTAGCAGAGTGCTGACCTTATTCCAGAAGTTGCAGGGGAAAAGGGGGTGAAACGCTCCCTTCTCTAACAAGCTCAGTTGCTTCTCTGAGGGTTCTGGAGTATTTACAGCACAAACGTATTAGGACTCAGGGCCACTGTCTTCGAGACGTTCTGGTCTCAAGGTTGTAAGTTTGAGGAATCACCCTAGCAGGAGACTTAATGTAGTCTGTTCTTTATTTACACACTGTGCAGTACCATCAGAGAACAAAATCTCCACAATGTGGTTTGTCATTGGTAGTTGCAGTATCAATATGCATTTCTTAATTTAGGGGTAAGTTTGCAAGGCTAATTCATCTCTTTCCACTGTGAATCTCAAAACACATTTCTCATCTCCAAAAAACAGCAGAGAACTGATCAGTAGTCACAGCAGCTACCGACAAAACCACAAGTATTTTGAGTAATTTTTCCCCCCCTGTTTGCATAGATTCACTTTGAAAAAGATTTCAAAGAGTCGATTAGCGTTTGGTCATTGGGCATCTGTGACAGAAGATGACTAAGTGAATCAGTAGTTCCTTTCACTTATAATCACTCATTGTGAGTATTGGGTAGCAGTTGCACAAAAGTGTATGGCTACTTTTATTGTACATGGAAAAGAGCTTTCAAAGCAAACTGAGGGACAAATGTTGCTGCTCAGAACACCCATTAGCCTTCCGATCAAATCTCTCTTTGATATCCAAAGTGGTGCGTTCCAAGAGCACATGCTATTGACTGCAATACCGTAAAAGCTGGCTGGCTCACATGCAGGATTGTAATTTTGGTAAATCTGTTTCCTTTAACATACATACTTTTTGAAGCAAGGAGGAAAACGGGTTGTGGGGAAGAAAAGGGGTGTGAGGTAGCAAAACAAGGCAGAATGCCAGCATTTTCTTTCAGTCACCGTTCGTACCTATTAAAACATTTTGCCAAATAAGAGATGAATTACCACTCTGTTTCTGGAGTCTGATGCAACTCTTTTCGCTCACTCTGAGCCTGCAGTCAGCTGGTATCATTTTGCAAGCTAGGAGAGCTGCGATTTACAGTCTGGGGGATATGAACTCAACAGTTGGATCACAAGTTTTGGAACTTTCAAAGCACAACATTGGACGTCTGTTCTTTCAGGATGCATTTTGGCAGATGGCAGTAGCCAAGGAAATTCACCCAGCCTTCCATCTCCATTAAATGTTGGCTGGTGGGTAACTCCTGCTCTGTGTTTATATATAGTTGGTAGTATCATCATTGTTCTGTGCTCCTGTAATGAAACAATTTATTCTCTGCTCCTGCTGTGAATGACACTGAATGAATTGTATTATCTTAGCCAAAGTCACAGCAGGCACTGGGTCAACGGGTAAAACTGTCCAGTATTGGAAGAAATCTCACCCAACAGCTCAATCTCCAGCTGTTAACATGAACTAGATTTAAAAAAAAATAGGAAGATGGGGGAAGAGACCAAATTAGGTTGAAGGGAAAATAACATCAGGGGCAAAATAACCAGAAATGGACTAAAACCAAAGCAAGGCACACAGAGAACAGAGTGGGTGCATCCAATAAGTAACTTTTGAATGTCCATATTATTGAGGAGAATAGGCTGCAAATAGCTTAGTATTTTTGCAGGGTTCTTTGAAGTACTGAATTTTGTATCTTCCATGCCTCTACTCGAGTGAATCTGAGTGTGCTACTTCCTCCTGAGACCTGAGGATGCTGTGCACCTCACAGGCCAGGCTCTCAGTACTATTGCTTCAAACAATTGGACCCAACCTCCTGTCATTGTATTAGCCAAGGCTGTAGCTGAGCTGTGAGCTGATGCCTTGGAAAGGGGTGGTAAATCCCCATCCCAGTCCATGGAAATCAGAGAAACAAAGACAAGTTTCACCAAAACAACTGCTAGTTCATCAGCTGTTTTGGTGAAATACAAAGCATACTCAGTTTTTTGAATATTGCTGCAGAGATACAAACTGATGATCTACGATATCTGCTTGGAGCCTCTGGGGTCTACATCTAGGCATTGAATCCAAGAATATCTGTTTGTAAAAAAAATAAACCAACCAACCACAAAACCCCTTTATTAAAATGCTATAGTTCTGTCAGCCCCATAATTTATTACTTTCTACATCCAACAAGTAGGAGAGTGGGTGCTGATCTGTACCATTTCTGCAGGCCCATAGGATCTCTTCGGGAGACTGGTAAGTGCAGCAGGAATGTGTGCCTATGATCACACAGTCCCTAGCATAACTCTGGATTCTGGTCCAAGTGTGAAGGCTACCTGTAGGTCATACCCAGCAGGGTGATGCTCATGTCTGAGTGGGAAGAGTGGTTCCCGTTCAACTCTGGAGGCCATGTAGACTGCTTGCCTGAGGACAAGACATTCTTGAATGGAATCACCAGCAATTCTTCCCTCACTTTTTTGGGGTGGGTCATTTTAACTTCTGTATTTTATCTTAATTCCCTATCAAACTTCCACTGAAAACTGTGGGCTTTCTTCTTAGTGCTATTTTAAAATCCACCATTCAAGAGCTTAATTTTATATCTCATTTGAATCACCACACTTGAACTACTTTTTCAGCAATTGCATCCTCTAATCCATCGTACCAGCACTGGACCAGCACTGATTCCAAGACAGGGCAACACCCCGCTGCTTCATCAGCATGGTTTCCTGCAGCACAAGGATTGTCCTTTTGTTATTTCTCACCTTTGCAATGGTGTCCCCTGAGCCTGTTTAGTTAAGAAGTGGTAAGGTGACTTGAGATGAACTGTCCACCCTCACCACTCCAAAGAACAGTCTTTCCTCTTTCTCCCACCTTGCCATTCCCAGTTTCACAACCACACAACTTGCCTTTGGTTGTCCAGCATGCACCTGACCCTTTTATGAACTAATACAGCCTTCTAAAGTGGCAGAGAACTGACTCATGAAAAAAAGTGAGTTGTTTCCTACCAGATTAGCAAGCTGGATTGTCTCAAAAGAGGTCAGGCAATTGCCAGAGCCAGCACAAAGCCAGCAGAGTGAACAGGAAACTCTGGCAGGCAGGAAGGGAGACTGCCCTCTTTGCAGGGGAGTGTGCTAAATAGGCTCTACACATTGTAAATAAGAGAGTGGGTGCTGACGTACACTATTTCCCATAAGAGCATTTCAGGGAACTGGTAAGAGGAGAGGAGGAATGGAGTACAACAACTAGCATGCTTGAATCCCAGCTCACAGTGCCCACAAAGTTGGGATGACATAGCTGAGAGCAGGGAGAGATGGACAGGATCACCACTTTCAGCCACTATGGCCTGACAGGCTGGCTTAACTATCACAGCACATGACAACTACAAAATGCTTCTGGAAAAAAAAAAAAAAAAAAAAAAAAAGATTTTGCAAACAACCTCTTTTGTCAGCTTGGTCTACCAGTAACATTATGCTAGTTTTCTATGCTGAAAAATTGATCACTCAGAGAAGAAGCCTGAACGTTGATAAATTAAAATATACTCCGAATGCAGAAAATATTTGCTTTAGCATAATTTTCTATCCTCTACATGGAAGTTAAAGAGCTACCTGGATTTGTGGAAAGCATTTGACACTGTCCCACATGACATCCTTGTATCTAAATTGGAGAAACATGGATTTGACGGATGGACCACTCAGTGGATAGGGATGGTTGTACTCAAGGTGTTGCAGTCAACAGCTCGATGTCCAAGTGGAAACCAGTGAAGCATGGTGTTCCTCAGGGGTTGGTGCTGGGACTGGTGCCGTTTAACATCTTTGTTAGTGACAGAGACATTGGAACTGAGTGCACCCTCAGCAAGTTTGCCATTGACACCAAGATGGGTGGGGCAGCTGACATGCTGGAGGGAAGGGATGTCCCATCCAGAGGGACCTGGACAGGCTGGAGAGGAGGGCCCATGCAAACCTCATGAACTTTAACAAGGCCAAGTTCAAGGTCCTGCACATGGGTCAGGGCAATCCCAAGCACAAACATAGGCTGGGCGATGAGTGGATTGAGAGCAGCCCTGCAGAGAAGGACTTGGGGGTGTTGGTTGATGAGAACAATGACCCTGCAATGTGCACTCAAAGCCCAGAAAGCCAACTGTATCCTGGGCTGCATCAAGAGAAGCTTGACCAAGCAGGTTGAGGGAGGGGATTCTCCCCCTCTACTCTGTTCTCATGAGACACCACTTGGAGTGCTGTGTCCGGCTCTGGGGCACCCAACATGAGAAGAATATGGGCCTGCTTGAGTGAGTCCAGAGGAGGAACACAAAGATGATCAGAGGACTGGAGCACCTCTCCTATGAGGACTGGCTGAGAGAATTGGGATTGTTCAGCTGGAGAAGAGATGGCTCTGGGGAGACCTTAGAGCCTTCCACTACCTAAAAGGGGCTACAGGAAAGGGGAGGGACTTTTAACAAGGACATGTAGCAATAGGACCAAGTGGTAATGGCTTTAAACTGAAAGAGGGTAGATTTAGGTTAGTTATAAGGAAGAATATTCTTCACTGCGAGGGTGGTGAGGCACTGGCACAGGTTGCCCAGAGAGGTTGTGGCTGCCTCCTCCCTGGCAGTGTTCAAGGCCAGGTTGGACGGGGCTTTGAGCATCCTGGTCTAGTGGAAGGTGTCCCTGCCCATGGCAGGCAGCTTGGAACTAGATGGTCCCTTCCAACAAAAAACATTCTGTGATTCTATGATCTCCTATTTGTTTTGTTGCACTGCTTTACTTTATTGCCTTTGACATATGAAAAATTTTTCTTGCATTGCTAAATAAACAGGAAGGACAAAACTGAAAAAATCCTGTGTGTCCATTCGGTGTAGCATCATGATGTCATTGGGCTAATAGCCATAAACTGGTAGCATAGTTCTTTACCTGATCATTTCCCTGCCATCTACTGACATTTCCATCATGAAGAAACACATACATTTTCCTTGTGTAAGGACATATACAACACCAGTAACAAAGGTTTATTCTATTTTATATTAGAATAATCCACCTCTGCTTTTTTTTTTTGGGGGGGGGGGGGGGGCAAGCCCTAGCATAGTATCTGCCCTACATTTTTTAACACGTAGGCTGTAAAGCTTGGATTTCCTGCAGTGTTTCAAAAACATTGGAGTACTGGATTTAAGTTATGCCCTTTCCTTGAAAGAGCTGAGTGCAAGAGCTTTATAAACATATTTTTGGCAAGGTGATGACGGCCAAGTGGCAATTCTGATGGAAGAGAGCATGTGGTGTATTTTCCATGAACACGACAACCTTTGGGTTCTTATTTAGATGTGCTTCCAGTATAGGTCAAATTGTGTATAAACACCCTGGATTAGCTTTAAACCCGGTTGCTCTTTATTCCTAGCAATGTAATCAGCAGCCACATTGAGTTCTCAGCTGATTGTTAAGTCCCCTCCCTCAGGCGCCAGATAAATATTTGAACACGAGGCTCCACTGCTGAGGTAATGGTACCCACACTCACTATTTTAGAAGTAGCTTGGGCATAATGTCTTTGAAGCAGACATCCACTTGAAATTCTTCTTGTTCCCTCCTATGCTTAGCTTCTAAGATTCACATTTCCTCTCTTGATCACCTTTCAGCAATCATCTCACCGTTCTCTTTGATCACTGGAAACCTCTCCTGTTCCAAGGGGATTTTTCATTTTGGACTGCTACTGTGTTGTCTGTCTTTCCCATTCTCACCTACTTGCTCCTCAGTCCTCTTGCTGCCATTAAAACAACCATCCTTCCACTCAGTTCTTTGAATTCTTCCAACGACTTCCCATTTCATGACAGAGCAAGCTCAAATTGCAGGTCCACTCACTCCTGGCACTGCACAGCTGCCACCTGTGAATGCCTGATAGCGTGTTAACGAAGTGCTCACGCACCACAGCCATGTCTGGTTTACATATTTCCTCCGGGAGCTCTGCAAGGGTGGGTGTTTACCCAGCCGTTAGGCAGGAGGTGGCCTCAGCCGTTTCCCCACAATCAGCAGTGCATCTCAAGGTCTTGCATTCTTCCACTTCCAGATTCTTTCACTGAGGAAAGCATGTTTATTGCTAAGAACAGTTTTGCCTTAGTAATGTATGGTTTCCAGCAGAATTCCTGGAATCTTCTGTTTACAAGCAGGGTCAGAGGTTACAGAAATACTTTCAATTTGCATATAAGTGCTATACCAGGAGGTTTTTTGCCCATGCATAGTGTCTAAACTATATGACAGCTGCTTTTTTACCGGTGTCGATAACCTCCCTGGCTCTGAAATCAACTTGTTCAGCTGTGTGGGTGGTTCAAATTATTGCTAGACAGCTCAGTAAATGAAAATTAATACTCTCTACTCTTCATCACCCAGACTCTTCTCCCAGCACAGGCAGCAATATTAACAAGAACAAAAACATCAGTAAAGCTTTCATATCTGAAGTCTTGCAGCTGGAGATCCTCTCTCGGTGTATCAACCAAATACACAGTGGCAGCATTATTGTCCACTGCAAAATGCTCCTGCGGTGTGTTACTTTTCTCCCTGAGCAAGTAAATAAGAAAAAGGATAATGTGACTGAGATGAGCATCTTGACAGTTCACCACTCGGTATGGGCCTCTCAGAAGGCTAATGGCTGATAGTACACAGGCTTTCAGCAGGGAAGCATTGAGAGGATGTTGGATGTAAATTGACTCCTTCTGGAGGAAGGAGATTTCCCTGGTGGTATTAAAGACTGATGGTTTAATATTGCTTATGTAGCCTTTTAAAGTTGGCCCTGTATTTGGGATTGGAAAAGTGTGAGGAAAAATCTGCTCTAGAAACCAGTTTTCCAGCAAGATTCCTGCGCTTCAGGAGGACTGATCTTGGGGTTACCCAGAGCCTCAGTTCAGCAGCTAGGAGGTAGTGCTTGAGGGATTTCACACAATCCTGTACTTCAGTAGAGCAGCATTGTAACAGGCCTCATAACAGAAGAATTCAGGATCTAGGAAGTTCAGCTCTTGTCCATTACAGGAGGAAAATAAGAGTGAAGGTGCAATACACTAGCATGTAAGGGGTTAGCATATCATCTAATCAATGACAAAATGTCTTCACATTATTCTGACAAGTAAAGTTTAAAGGTCTTAAGTTTGCTTCTAAACTGGACGATGATCCCCACCCTAACATAAACATTTACCTAAGTGAGATTTGCATAATCTCTTTGACCCTCAATCTGCTCACCTTAATCAACCACATCATTATTTAGAAAAATGTACCTCCATGTGCCCGATATCTTAGCCTACTTCTCACTGCTCATTAACCAAAAATCAACAGAAAATGTTCTTTTTTGATGTACCAAAGACCCTGAGTAAATAGCTTTTCTAGAACACAGAGGTTCTCAAACTTTGCCTGGGTGTGACCATGTTTCAATAAAAAACTTGTCCCATTGTAAAACCAAAAAACCCCCTCCCTTACGCATCAACTAGTGCACCTGATTGCACACAACTTTTGGCTGTCTTTTGACTTAGTAGCTGAAAAGAGGAATGAAAGAGACCCCATGCAGCCATGAAGCCTTTTCATGAGACCACCAGCATGTATGTAGTGAAGCATGGTTTGAAAACACCTTGGGCTCAGAAATGCTAGGACAGTGAGAGCACTGACTAGCTTCACCCATGCTCTTTTCTGAGCACTTTTGCTGACTTTATACTAGCACAATAAGAAGCAAATCATCACCATAGCACCTAGGTTCAATTTGATTTGTAAAACGGCCATACTAGTATCAATCCCTTTGCACAATTTTGAAGTCTCAAGCTCCATGCCACTTATGTCAATGAAAACAGGAGGTTGCTTAGGCAACTGTACTTGTGTTTTTCTACATGAAAGCACAAGTAACATTTCTGACATTTAGACACACGTCTTTGTGTTGCTATTCTAGTCTCACCCTCTCTGTAACTGTCACTATCTGATTTGAACAGGGATGTATTTATTGTCACTCAAGGAATATCTGGCCTATTCCTGAAAGGTTGTCAAGGGTACAGCTACGTAAGGTGACCAAACTAACCTAACAGCTAGTGCATGTCAGAAGAGAACTCCTGTTCTCTGCTTTCTCCCTTGCAGCACCATCTATGGCACCTGTGGGTCACATTTTGTCTAAATAGGTTCAGAGAAATTAGCATGTGTGTTGGCACAGACGAGCATCAGCCTGGCACTGACTCTTGCTGCTACTAGCAGCTTTAGTCTTATCTTCACGCTACCTCCTGTAGTATGTAAGACACTAGATCAAATGGGTAGTATTGGATGGTGATGACAAGTGTACGCAATGCTCAATTCAGTTCTCAATCCAGTGGCCAAATCAGCAATAGACTGCAGGTCACTGACTTTCGTCCTAACTGATTTTTTTCCAAGGATTAAACATCTGTGTACAAATGTGAAAGTTCTTTAATTCTTTTCCAAATTTTGGACAGTCTTGCATAATCATTTCACAATATTTATAGTGGCAGCTTGTGTTCCATCTCAGGCTGCTGCCCTTATCTCCTGCTTCCACAGCAATGATGAGGTAAAAGGAGAGATGGAGTGGAAACTATTTTGGCACATATATACATTTCCTCAATGTGCTAAGAAAACGTTTATCTTTCTTCCCCTTCATTGTAACTAATGTGTCAAAAGAGGGATATTCAAGAACACAGTAAGAGCCTGTATTGATGGAAGGGGAGTAGAGCATGTCGTGTATCTTGATTTTGGAAAAATATTTGTTGCATGCAGTGTTCTAATAAGCAAGCTAGAGAAAGACAGTCTAAACATAGCTATATATAGGGCGTACAAAACAGTACTACAGCAGTAGGAAAACCATATGGGAGAAGGTAACCATCAAAGTTTTATTGCTAAAATGGAAGCCTGTAACAAGGCAGAATTTTGCACTGTTTAAACTCCTATTTAACCTATATTCATTATATCCTGGACACAACCCATTTTGATTATGACTGGAGAATCTAATAGAAAGCATGCATATTAGATTTACAACTGACACTAATCTGGGAAGGCCTCTGAAATAATTGAGAATAAACTTGGATTAAGAAAAAAAGATGTAAAAATGTAACAGAAACCAAAACAGAACACACCAGTCACTGTAATAATCCACATTACATCCACATAGTGAATATTACACTGTGGTGGTTTTTCACTGTGGTAATTCTACTCCCTGTCTTCAACAGGGATACAGCAGAACTAGAAAAGATTCAGAAAAAGTTGACACTGATGACCAAAAATATGGGATGTGTCTTTAGGAAGCCATTTTGCAGACAGGGGAAGACTTTTCAGTCTGAAAAAGAACTGGCTGAGGAAGGATGTATCAGTGGCCTATAAAATTCTGAGTGGCATGAAAAAGGTGAATAGTAAATAATTATTTATCTTCTTTCAAAGAAAGACCCAGGCAGCATAAAATGGAATTATGACTGGGTCAGAATAAACAAAAGGAGATCACTTTTAACATAATGATTAGTTGAGCTGTGTAGCTCTTTCCCACAGAATGTTTTGCATGCCAGAAGTTGACGTTCAAAAACTGATTAATCAAAAGAAAGTTAATTCAGACGTATTAAATATAATAAAGAGAGGACCATATATTTGATAACATCATGGAGTCAAACTGCTGTAAGCAGAACATCTCATGCTTTCTTGTTCTCAGGTTTTTCCACAGGTATTTTCTATTTGTTACACTTTTATACTGCTATAGCTGCAATCAAAGCTGACTTCTTGATTTCTAATCAGTGCCAAAAGCAGGATACTTGACCTGAGTGATGTTTGGTTTGACCCAGTAGGCTGCTCACACCTTCATCTGATTACATCAATACCTTATTTATGTTACTCAGATGAAAAGTTTCTTGTTCCTAAGAGGTCCACTCTGATCCAACTCATTCTCATTTTCTCCTCATGTCTGGGATGAGGCATGTTCACCCCATGTGTTTTTAATTAAAAAATTGCTTTGCTCAAACAGTATACATAGACGAAGACCCAGATTCATTTCTGCAGCTTGAGTTAGGATATGTCCACCTATGCAATGCTTCAATTCATTATTAGATTATTCTGATTTTGATCCATTTGTTTAGGTGCTTATCTCATTGATTTACTCATGTACCTGATCAGACTACTAGAAGGCTAAAACCATTTTTGACTGTAAAGTGATTTAACATCCCCTGCGTGGAAGGCCACAGAAGCAGACAGATACATACTGTGACTCTCTCCCTGAACTTTTAGTACCACATTTACAGCATGGACAGTCAATCAGACAGCAACTCATTCCTCTTAAAAGACTGCCGTCTTTCCAAATTTTGCAGTCTGATCAGCAAGGATAAAAGCTTTTCTTAATACACATCAGTTACAGCATTACAAGAAAACACGATGCTGTATTACGGAGACCAGCAATGCTTACTGTTTGCAAGATGACAGTTAGGTTCTTCCTATGCTTTTAAGGTTGCAAAACGTTACACAGTTGTTTAACTGGTAAAATCTGTGTGGCAAAGCTTATGCTAATGCTGTCAACACACAAGATTTGGAATAGCTCTTAGGCACCAAACACATTCAGTGACTTTGAGAGACTCAGCATGAAGGAAAAAAACGGAGCTTTATGCAAAAGCTGCAATTTGAACAGAGAACATTCTTGAATTTTTTTTTTTTTTTTTTTTTTTTAAAGCTAGCAGTATACCTACTAGCTAAGTATACTAACTGGAGATTGTGAACTGGAATTACTGTCAGAGTATGCTGATAGCTGATCTACTGAAACAGAAGTTAAGAATGGAAATGGAAAATATTTAAGGTGCAAATTGAAACATGATGTAATACTGACATTTCAGACAATATCACATTGACAGATTAAGTTAAATAATTTAATAAGATCAAGGACCCAAATTAATTAAATTTATGCATATTATTAATCCCTCTAATCAGTCCAATTGAAGACTAAAGCAGTCTCACATGTTTGTAAGATCTCACTGCCCTGCTGAAGTGGGTTTTAACAATGCAGCTAAGCAGAATGCTGGGATCAGTCAGAACTCAGTAACCAGTATGTAGCTGTTAAGCAAAAAAAGTCTCTAAACTCACCTGCTTGATGTTTTTGAGGTAAATGTTGTATTGACCCATATAAATAGTGTTCATTCACTGCTACCTGTGTGTCTCTTGGAGCATTTAGTGCTTCACAGATGAGGCTCTTGTTAGCAAATCCTTCCTTTGCAAAATGTCCACTCCTAAAAGAAAAGCTCACGGTATTTTGTACAACATGTAACAAGAAAAGATATTCATCCTTCACCTTTCTTTCTTCCTCCTTAGGAAATACTCAGGAAAACTTTGGGGAAAAAAATAAGATTTAACATCACTGTATTTATTAGGTTCCGAAACAAATACACATTCACATCCTTTTGAATACAGTACATTTGGCACAGTAATAATGTTTACGATGAAATAACACTAATGAATGGCAAGAGATTCAAATTACATCCATAAGAAAAAATTCTGTACAAATAAATCCTCACAATAAAAAAAAAAACCTCCCCCCCCAACTGAATACATTTTATATTTAGCCAGAACTACTCCGCACATAATTTAAAAAGAGGTAATGTAAGCCTTTTTTGGAGAGAAATATTTTTCACCTATGGAGAAAAATGTGTTTCCATTTTTTAATAAAGTCTATTTGGGAGGAAAAACAAGAAACAATGGATTCTTTATAATTATTATTATTATTAATAATCTTTTTGGCATTTTGCACTCATTTTACAAAGAAGGAACAGGAAAGATTTTACAGAACAGGCAGAAATGTAACAGAATGTCCATTTTTAAGAATTATCTTTAAAAAATGTTCAAGGTAAAGACAAACCTTCTGATGTAAACCCAATGCAGAGGATCTAACTATTTATATTGAAGAAATATCTGCCCATGCAACAGTTTTTATCTCCTTCACTTTTCTCTTAGCATCCTATCAAACACTGCAGGTGCTGAGGCCTTTTGAAATATAAACATTTGCTAATGATCTTCATGTTAGAAACGGGAATACAAACTACATAGCTTGCTTACAAAAGCTTTATGGGACACATATTCCTTCAAAATAAATGCTCAGAGTTTTGTGTAAAGGCCTCTTATTGTACAAACAGTAGTGCACTATCCGATAACTTGTCTTCTTAGTCAGTCTACTCACCTATGGAAAAGAACACTTTAGCATTGTGATCAGTTCTTGCCTGGATGTCAAAAGCTAACCGTGATGAGAAATAAACAGAGCCAGTGGCAAGACACAAATTGATGGGCAGTTCTACAATATATTTCTAAAAGAAAAAGAAATTTAAACATTGAGATGATGCAATCATTAAGATGTTTCTGTGCTGGTAACTCAGCTCCAGAAGCTAGTTTCTTCCCAGTACAAAAGATCAGTGAAGATAAATTAAATTAAACTAAAGGCTTGATCCATTATTACACCTGTAGGCCAGACAACACATTAATTGATATCTCACAATATTTAATATTTTGAAATCATCATAAGAATCTATATAATAATTACACCTGAGTTTTAAAAACAAAACAAAATGGAACTGAATGTTGTCATCAGTAACAGGCTATGAGCAGCCAGACGCAAAACTGACACAAACTAGCTCATCTGCTTGAGTCCAAGATTATCTCTTAAAGCCAATGATTCACACTTTGTCCACCACGATTTGTAACATTCCTTTCTCTTTCTGAGCTCTATCATGTCATAATAGAGTTGAAGAGAACTATACAAGAGATTTAGTATAGCTTAATATATGTCTACATCTTTTATAACAAAAACCTCATCTCTCTTGACAGTAACTTGAACCAATACACATACAAGAGTATTGCACATGGACATTATTATAATTATTCTTTCATAGACTAACATTTTAATAGTATGCCTGAACATGCAGCAGTTGATACCTCTATATTCAATGAATTCCACAGGCCTTGCAGCAAACACTATATACAAAATCTCACCTGTACAAAAGGCAAAAAAGCTTCTTTAGTGCCACTTTGCCAATCACAAGTATATATATTTTTGTGCAGCTGGAAATCCATGTGCAACAATTAAAATGGATTCCAATGACCGCTCACTCAGTCCAGTAAAATAGATAATAAAATGACCTCAGCGATACATGTACACAAAAAAAAAACCCAACCAAAAACCAAACCACAGGGTACTCCTGGAAATATAAGTACATAACACTGTTAGCATATCTACAGGAGGTAACTTCACATTAGTAATATTGTCCACATGAGTTACCATTTCAATTCATACACAAAAAAAATTTCAATTTACAACTTTCAATAATGTCAGTTTGTGAATGTTTGATCTTCAGTTTTTTAACACACTTCCACATAATGCACATGTAGCCTTATGTTGTGTCTTCTAAAAGCAGATTTCTTTAGATTTTAAACATAAAAAACAACAAACACAGTAGTATTATGGTTTTGTAAAAGTGTGCAAAAGTAACACACTGCTGAGAAAATAAATATAAATAAGAAATTATTTATCAACTTAACTACAATGGAAAAGGCAAATTTAGAATGTTTATAATTAATTTTTTATGTAAAATTAACTGTAAACATTTTCAAGCTTGCCATCACATTAATGGTTCATTTAAATGGATATTAAATTTGGTAACATGGATAGTACACCCAATTGCCTGAAAAACTGTAAAATGCCTATATAAAGCTGTGTTAAAGTTCTACAGGCTTTTTATTCTTTAGCCCTTTAATAACTATCCATTATCGTATCTATTTCTTGCTTTAAATAAAATTTCAGTTATCTTTGTGACTCTTCTTATTCCTAAGAGTTTTCTGTAAATTGTACAAGGAACTTCACTGAAAGTCTTAACTGATGTGTTTCTTTTTCTGGATAGCATTATTTTAAGTTTGTACCTCACCACAATAAATTCATAACTGAGGATTACACCTCTACAAAGGCAGATTTCTTTGCTTACCAAAGGGCAATATAGTACTTATTTGTTCCGCATCTGAGTACAGATCTCATTGTAACCACCTGGGCAGAAACAGCTTTCGCCTACTTAGCTTAAATACATAAGGACAATTACGGAACGTGATCTGCTAAATCACTTTTAATAGCACGGCTTCATTTTCCATGGAAAAGATGCTATTTTGTCCTCTGGGGAGATCTTAGGAATAAAAGAAAAGTTGCAAATATACGGCAGTGTGTTACATCTACATTTTCTGATACAAAATTATTTTGCATCGCTTTGTGAGACAGAAATTAAGAGTGCTTTCAGGTCAGAAGATAAAAGGAGAAAACCAATAAATATATACTTATTTGGGGATATGGGCTCAGGGTAAGAGAAGTAGTTCTTGATCTACTGAGTCTCAGTAATTTCACGATCTCTTCAGAATCACTTCTTGCAGCATCATTCATCTGTCAGCCTAGCGTCTATGGCAGTAGCTCTTCTCCAAAATAAGAGAACCCTTTAAATTCTTCTTGATTGATTTGTTTTATAATTGTCTCATCCACTAGCGTTAATACTGGTTCTTCTCGTGTAAAGTCTTGATCAAAGTTATTTACATCCCTTTTGGTTTTCTGAGAAGAAAAATACAAACAAGGTGAATGGTAAAACAGCACAGCAAAATAAAAGTTAATCTCCCTCCTCTCCATCCCCCCTGAAAGGCTGAATTTTCTGGAATGATTGAAATAAAAGAGGAGCTACTTCACACAAAGAATAACAGACGTATGAGAGAAGCTACGGGAGCAAGTACTATAAATGAGTTTGGGAGAGGCCACAGAAGCGGTACTATAAATGAATTCTCAGAGACTCACGGGTCTCTGACAGGTGAAGGAATAGCAATATGATGACAAAGCAGGAAGCTGAGATTAGGACTAGTTTAAAAAAGGCTTTGGCATAATAGGTGACATGGCTGTTTCCTCTTAGATTTGAACGTAATGATATCTCATTTCAGAGGCACAGAGTGAACTGATTTAACTGATTTCCCCACAATATAGCCCACTGTTTCAACTCTAAGTTAACTGTTTATATCTGACTACACTCAGCTTTAACATCAGGTGTAGACCTCACAACAGCTCTCAGTCCAAAATCCTTGAGATCCACATTTGCAACTCAGATTTACTAATGCAGCTGAATGTCATTCAGAGCACTGTGGCAAAGTACGAAATTCTGTATCCAGAGAAATCCACCTCAGAACTCTTCTTTATTTCACTGGCATCAGGATTTCCCCACTGAAGTATAAAGCACCTCGCTCTTCCAGTGAAGTTGGGTCAACAAAGTGCAGCTGTGCATGTTCTGGTTGGGACAAGACATATTAACTAGAGACAGCCTTGGGGAGGCTGACTTGTTGTCCTCAGGGCACTCACAACAGTGACTATCTGTGACCACTTACATGTAAGAAAAGCCTAACAGCTACCAGGGAAAACATTCTCCATGGTCATTCCCTTAAGACCTGCACTGTTCATGTTTTCCACGTCAGCAGTGTATTTCAGGCACGTATAGGTTCAGGGAATTGGCAGGGAACACGTCTCTCTTTCCTCTTTGTTTCATGAAAACTGATGATACTTAATGGACGCAAAATGACACACTGAAAACTAGCTTTGTGTCCATCCTGCACATGTCTGAGATTAAGAGGATATCAGAAATATCAGAATAGCTGTTTGACTTGTAAAGTGATACATCACAACATACATTAATGTATTCCAAATGGGATATATGCCTTTTTTCAATGCAGGTAAATTTTCCTATAAAATATACAGAATAATGTATTTTCTTCATCAGCATTACTAAGGCACAAAAACAAACAGGTTTCTTTCTCAAAGAAAATGGTCATAGCAACCTAACCTACATTGCTTGTGAGAACTTTATAGATATAGGGAAAAAAAGGTCTATATAAATGCAAGACTATCACTTGTAACCAAGTACTTTCTAAGTGCAGGCAACCAAAAATCCACATCCTCTATCTATAAAATTCCATTAAAAGGAAAGGAATATGGACTTAACAAACATATACATATTTGTTCATATTGTTTACATTTGTAATATTTACTTTTTACATAAAGACTGGACATAAAGTGTATATGACCCGTATACTCTGAATTGCATCAAGTCTGAGGGATGTGGCTTTGGGCTTTATGTTTTTTTCCCAGTCATTTTAGCAAATACTGCAAAATAAGAACGAAATTCCATATGAATTTTTAAATGCACTACATTAGAACTATGTCTACATTCCTCTTGTTCCCCATGTCCTACCATAGTATTTTGATACTCTCATACAATAAATTTACTACAGGAAGAGTCACTAAAGCAGAAGAAGATAAGTGAGTATTTGTAGAAAGTTGAATTCAAATTCAGAATTGTAGTTATGTGCAAGAGAAACGTGAGTACACTCATTCTTTAAACATCAGCTATCCAGGGCAAATAAGCTCTGGACTAGCTGAGAACAAATACTGTATATATTTTTTTCAGGTTTTCATACTTAATGTATTTGTGAAAAGTTTATTTCCTTGCTGAATTTAAAAGAATAAGATGACAAATTCCACAAAGCCTATCGAGGCAATTAATTCCCAATAGCTACTTTTTCCATAAAACCATCCCTAAGATTGTGAAGGTGATAGGTGAAAAAGAGTGCAGATGAGTACATCTGAAAAACTGTTCCAACACCAGTGTACCTAAATCCCATTGATTAAAAATAACTGTACCTCCAGTAGAATTTCAAATCCCAAACACTTCTGAAACAACAAAGGTATTTGCTTAGATTTAAATGCCTAGCATGTCTTAAAACATGTCTTCAAGACCAAAGAATAGAAGTTTTTATTTTCTCAGATTTATACACAATTCCATGTCTTTTTGGCAGCATAGATGTAAATCACCCAATTCATTAACTGGACAAGTATGGAGCAATCTAAGATTGCAAGGATATGCTAGCAAGCCTCTAACTAACCAACTGATGAAGTGAGATTAAGTAAATCACAGGGGACAAAAGTGAGTGGATTAAGCCATACAAGACAAAAGGTAGAGTTCGTAACAAGTGCTTCTTTTCGACAGAAAGATTTATTTGAGAAACTCGCCTTAGAAACTTAGGCAGTTTCTTCCTGAAGCTATGACTATTTTGCAAGGCCCCATCTGCTAAGATGAAACAGGTCTGGCCACATTTCTGCTACTATTGCTATTTTAATGTACTTGTACTGTGACTACTCTATAGACCAACAGCATGAACCAATATCTAGTTGCAGCATGAGGGCTGAGGATGAAGGTATGAAGGGCTGTGGCTATCTCCTAGCAGAGAAGCTGAGAAAAGAAAGAAGATCTGCAAGGTAAGGAGAGTATATGAAGGAAACAGAGTGCAGCTATCATCCCACTTTGAACATGAAAGAAATCATGAAGAAAAAAGGAGAAATATTAAGATCGGCTGGCAAATGCATCATTAAAATTGCAGGACATTCTGTTTATTTAGCCTGCAGCTCCTGACACTTCAGGACACATTATTTTAACTTTTCAAACTTTTTCTCCAGGTAAGACTTTTCAGTTTCTGATGACTGAAGAAACTGGGGTTATTAGGAAAAAAAGAAGCCTCAAAACCACAGCTATCGACCCAAACACACAAAAATTCGATTAGGTTTCAGATGCTACTTTTCTTCTCTCTAGACTACCCAAACAGCTTGTGTTCAGTATGTGTCAATGCTATATGAGAGCAGGAGCACAGCAGCTACCCAAGAGCTTCCAACAATAGGTGCCAAATTCCACACTGCACAACTGCTCTACTGCAGGCAGCATGTAGGCAGTCTGTCTCCATCTCACAAAGCAGCAACAGTGCCACGGCACTTGTAATGACTAAAAATTACGTCTCCCATTCTAAATCTCATCTGAAAGGTGACTTCTACATAGTGAGAGTGAGAAGGAATAGTGACTCACTACCTATTGTGAAGGAAATGTGCTGGCTAGTTGATCTTTTTTTTTTTTTTTTTTTTCCCCCAGCACTGTGACAGGTCTCCTGTCTGAGCATAGTGTGATCCACTTATCCTGGGAGACATGCTGGACTCACTTCATGTGAGTGATAAGATCTGATCAGATGTAACACGTATGCTACAGAAACAGAACTCCTTGAATTAATAAATATTAACACGATTTACTGGCCATCAAGGATGACAATGTTGAAGTCAAAGACATGTTTTATTCTATTCAAAGATTACTGCTTCTGTTTGAAGAGCTAAAGATACGGGAAATTTTAAAAGACTATCTCTTCATAAAACACCACTTAAACAGCTTTCCTAGTTGGCCTGTACAACTCTGGACAAAGGGATATTGTTTTATGAATCAAAATGCTTTTTTTCTTAAATATCTTCACATAATCACTAAAAGATTAAAAGGAACTTAATATGCTATTAATAAACACATATTAAACAGTGCTTTCTGAACTGGTTTTATTTTCACTACCATTTCAATAAAAAATTAGTTTTCTACCTGCAGTCACAGGCTCAAGTTTAATAAAAACTTCCAAATCATGCTTAATAAGCTTTCCAGTGTCAAGGATTACCAACCTTGCCTGTTAATGATTACTAAATGGCACTATATGAATTGCAACAGTGACAAAAGAAATCTAAGTTGATGTTTGTACCACTGAAAATACACTAAGAAACTCAGAACTTGCCATTCCTTCCATTTCTCACATGAACCAAATGTGAATGACAGTAGCCTTTGGTACTGAAAAGCCACAAAAATCCTTGCAAGGAGGACCTGATAGAGAGTGTTCCAAACCAGGTAATTCAGCAAAGCTTGGGCATCTCATCAGCTGAGTCGTGAGGCCAAGAGGCTCAGTGGACTCTCTTCTGTCTAATGAGGATTAAATTAATTCTCTGGCTTGGAGGCATCTCTTTCTACTATTATTTATTTTCATTTAATTTGCAGAAAATCACGGAAACTCTTTCATGTCCTTTTCAAACTCAATGGTTCCACTAAATTGGGCTGGAATTGTCCAGCAAGTTCAAAAGCTACTCAGAGGAGGTAAAAGAAAGATGGAGGTGGTGGCTAGAAAACAACACTGCCACAAAATCTTACCTTTTGTATTTTAGTCTGATTTTCCTACAAACTCACAATATACTCTTTAAATATAATTATAGGAATCCTCTTTAAATCAATGAATAGATTTCTGTTTAGTTTAATAGAATGAGGAGCTAATCCAGAACAACCAACCAATACAAGTGAGGCCAGAAATGACCATTGTAACAATGAACCAGTATGTTGGAATAAAAAAATATTGTGTTATGATATTTTTCAGTAAGTGGACCTTTTGACACAAAATATATACAAATCTTATCCATAATTTTCACAGCCTGAGATACTGTCAGCACAGAAATGCAGATGCAGATGGCCCTTTCTGTATCACTGAATGAAACATCTTTAACTTTACTCCACTGCAATTTTCTGCCAATAGCAGTGCTTGATGCCTCTTCACGTATTTTCAAGCCCACAGTGAAATCCTGGAGTTTGACAATCGTTTGGGGAGCTTTACCTGTGCAGTTTCCAGTGCAGCACCTGACTGTATCAGCAGCACATCAAACACATGACCGGCACACTAAATCAGGGCAGGAAGTTGCTGCAGCTACAGGCGCAGAGGACAACAACAGTACAGCAGGAATGGGACAGGCAGCAAGAGTCACACCTTCTTGTATGTATTACATGGTAACATTTAATTTTGTTCATAATTTTGCTTCAGTAAGAAAGAAATGATTCCTGCGTTCGACACAGTTTCATCAAGAAGAAATTCTCAGATCAGGATGATCAGAGTTTAAATATTTTGTATTTACCTTGTCACTGATAAGATTTTCAGATTATTTTGTTCAAGACAAATGGAAAGACATCAGACAAACTGGTTTGATGCAGAAGGTTATGTGGCAAACCTCACAGATCACTGTCCTCTCATTCACTTCTCTTTATTATGATAACAAAAACCACAGCACAGGCAGAGATCAGTTTGCACCAACGACTGGATCTCTTTTCATAAAGGTGTAGTAGTTTTTAAAGAGTTGAGACCAACTACAATGAGCACTCACTTTTGTACATAACTCATTCTATGTATACAGAAATTCAGTATGAATCCTGTGAAAGAAATGGGCTGAAAAGTGCACCAGTTCAGGCCTCTCTTTCTGTTTATCCTGGTGATGCCTCTTCATAGTATTTGCACACCCTGAGAATCTGAATCAGTATTAGAAGTATTTACTAGAATATCTTACTTCAGAAGGTATGAAATATGTTATCACAATAATTTTACAAGTTACTGAATTTTTTCGACATGTTAATTGCTCTATTCACACAGGGAAGGGTTACAACATGAATATACCATGAGTATATTCAACTGAAGGTTACGATGATAAAAAGGGGTTTGAATCCAAGTAGATTTTACAAGTATACCAACATTCATTATTTCCAAGCAGAGAGATTTTGTGCTCCTAGATTATGCTTTCATTAGATGTAAAGGCCATCAAATAAAGAGAAAGATGTGGGAAAAAAACCCCACTCAGTAAAGATGTTAATAGATAGTGAAACAGTGTTTGAAAATCATGCCAATCTGTGCAGTCCGCAATTTAACCTGTTACAGAAGTACACAGACACTTAATAAACACCAAGCTAATTCACAGAACTATGTATTTTAAAAGGGATCATTCATGACTCAGTAAACTGGAATCACCTTTATACTGAAACAGTATGTATCTTTCCTAGGAATGTGAAAAGAGTCAAGTAGGAAGGAGGAATAACCTAAGCAATAGGGGGTTCAAACATTTAATGATTACATGGCCAGGATACCAGCCTTAGTACTTCACTTTTGCACAGCTCTTCTCCTATCCTACACCAAAACCCACTACAATAAAACAAACAGCAAAGCAAACAAAATCAAATCTCTGCAGGTTCACTCATAACCGTGCCATGTTCACAGTCTGGGCAATGAACCACACCCAGAAGAAGCTGCTGTAAAACTGTTGTCCGCTATGGCCATACTTGGTTATGGTTTTAGAATGAATGAGTACACAGCACTAAAGCTATATATACCACACCTGCTTTGTTCATAGACTGATTGCTAAAGCACAACAGTTAACTCCGTAAAGCATCGATGGAGATAGCTTTCACAGGAGCTGCAGGAGAGGTCAGAACTACAGCTTCCCACATGTGGTTAGTCCTTTACCCTCACGATCCGTCTTGTCCATCTTATAAGGGCTTACTTTCATTAGGACTTAATCATGACATAACCACTGCACATAAGCTATGCTATGGTAGAGTGTAGACATTTTTTTAGAGTGAAAAAAATTACAGGGGAAGAGTGCCAACTTCTGAGTCTCTACACTATATTTTTCCCTTATGGTAGGTTTCTCTGAGGGTTTAACTAAATGGAAAACAATTTTCTATTTCTTCTTGGGGCAGAGAGGAAATACGAGAAGAGAAAGTAATGGAACTATCACATGAAAATACCCTTCATATGCACAACGCAATTCCTATTGCAAATTTTATGATCCACTCCGCAGCACAGATTTTATATGTGTGCCTCTCTAATTCACATTATATTGGCAAGCCTCCACTGATATCCTCAACTGCTCTAAGGCTGTGATCACCAATGTCACCTCCCCTTTCACATCCTGGAACACATCCAACATTCAGTTGTATTCTCGTGAAATTGCATTTTAAGCATTGTTGTTACAGCAGAGTCACAGCAGTCAGGGCTGGTGCATCTGTCACATGCTAAACCACCTGCTGGTGAATCCTCCAATACATATGTAGAAAGCCTTTTTGTCTTCCTGAACACTAGCACTTCAGCACAAAGGACTGGCTATACCCAGAAAATGAAGCTGACTTGCAAAGAACGGAAAAAAAGTGATAAAGGAGAGTTGATAAGTGTAGGGCACAGGTCCCTAGAATTCCAGTAGCTTCCAGGAGACATCCCATGAATCACTGAAAAATTACCCAAACACATAGTTTAGCAGTGCACTGAGATATCTGATCAAATTTATTCTGCAAAAGGTCAGTAGATTTACTTAGCTTTCCATTCTTTAAGCAATCACAAAGACAAAGAATAAACTAAGGAGACTCTGATGCTAGTGAATAGGTGAGTGATGTAATGAAATATTTCAAGACTCATATCTCTGCCATGTATCCTGAATAAATACTGAGTGACTGACTTTCCAATGTTTTATTCTGCCTACAGTCACCTCTTCCACTTAATTACAGAAAAGTAACACATTATGGAAACCTTCTTGAATATGTTATGAAATGATAAATACATAGCAGTATCTTGTGATTCTGAGCCCGCTCTCTATTGCGGTGGCATGGACATGTGCACTGTGACATTGGATGCAGAGAAACACCACAGCATGAAAGGTAATAGCAAGCATATACAGTGGGAGCGTCATTCTAAAACTTGGCTACACACTACAATGGTTTGCACTATAGGCCGTAGAGCAGGAATGCTACGGAGTTTTTGGCAAGACTGTGTTCTTCAAAACGTTTTGGGAAACTCATGCTCTTTGATGATGATGATAATGAACTCTAGCTTATTGAGAATAAAGCTTTTAGTTTGACATGGATGATGCATATGACAGGCTTTCATACAGAGAATGGTATAGCAGGTCTCACCTTATACAAATGGAGAAAGCTACACAGTGAAGGTGTAATTCTAAGACTCATGAATTGTTAGAGATCATATTTTGAAGTCTTAATGGCTATTTTTAAGCCTTTGAAAAGACAGATTTAAATAAAGATGCAAATTTTTAGAAAGCAGCTGAAGCTGATGTCTTTTTTTTAAAAAAACTAATGCACATATTCATATAAGTTGTAGACTGAAAATAAAAAGCATTGCATAATTATGCATGAATGCCCTACATCTGCATCTCAATATATCTTATTTCTACCTTTCCTCCAGACATGAGAACAGCTTTTTTGAAACACAGTTTTATTAAAAGAGTGCAGTAACACATAGCAGAGTCTGTAGTGACACAGGTTTCATTCTTGATTCTGTTACTGATCTTCTTTGAGCTTGAGTAATTTCCTCTTCATGATGCATCTAATTTTCTTCCTATTTTTGCTCTCCTATACATGGATTGTGATCTCTCTGTCTATCATTAACTGTGAACTCTTGATTGTCTCTCACTTATACAGCTTTTTGCACAGTGGGAACATCATCTTGCTGGGAACTTAAGCTGTTATTGTGGACCTGAGAGCACAAATTCAATCTCTCTTTCTTGTTCGTGTCAAATATAATCACAATCCTTCAGAGAGTCATGGACAGTCATAGGTATTAGGAAACGTGTTGCCAGCATCTTTGTTGGCGACATGGACAGTGGAATTGAGTGCACCCTCAGCAAGTTTGCCAATGACACCAAGATGGGTGGGGCAGCTGACATGCTGGAGGGAAGGGATGTCCCATCCAGAGGGACCTGGACAGGCTGGAGAGGAGGGCCCATGCAAACCTCATGAAGTTCAACAGGGCCAAGTTCAAGGTCCTGCACATGGGTCAGGGCAATCCCAAGCACAAACACAGGCTGGGCGATGAGTGGATTGAGAGCAGCCCTGCAGAGAAGGACTTGGGGATGTTGGTTAACAAGAAGTTCAACATGACCCTGCAATGTGTGCTTGCAGCCCAGAAAGTCAACTGTATCCTGGGCTGCATCAAGAGAAGCTTGACCAAGCAGGTTGAGGGAGGGGATTTTCCCCCACTACTCTGCTCTTGTGAGACCCCACCTGGAGTGCTGTGTTCAGCTCTGGGACCCCCAACATAAGAAGGACATGGACCTGCTCAAGCAAGTCCAGAGGAAGGACACAAAGAGGGCTGGAGCACCTCTCCTGTAAAGACAGGCTGAGAATACCTAAAGGGCCTTCCAGTACCTAAAGGGGGCCTATGGGAAAGATGGGGAAGGACTCTTTATCAGGGAGTGTAGTGATAAGACAAGGGGTAATGGTTTTAAACTGAAAGAGGGTAGATTTAGATCAGATGTAAGAAAGAAATTCTTTACTGTGAGGGTGGTGAGACACAGGAACAGGTTGGCCAGAGAAGCTGTGCCTGCCCCCTCCCTAGCAGTGTTCAAGTTGGACGGGGCTTTGAGCAACCTGGTCTAGTGGAAGGTGTCCCTGCCCATGGCAGGTGGGTTGGAACTAGATGATCTTTAGGGTCCCTTCCAACCCAAATCATTCTGAATCTATGATCTTCACTCTTTCTTTTCCATATTCCATAACTAAGCAAAGGGAATCATTGTTCTGTAGATCCTTTGCAAACATGAATATGGTGCGCATATAAGATGTGCGCTTAAAGTTCTTCATAAATATCTAGACTGAGTGTTCCTCTCACCCTACCTTCTTTAAACACATGACTCCTGGAGCATGCTGTTGAGAGGACCAGTACAAGGTCTGTGCCTCCACAGCAACAAAATCCCTTGTACGCAGCAAAACAACAGGAAAGATGCAGTTAATAAAGTGCTAGGATTCCTTACCATTTAAAGATGCCTTCTCTGTCCTGCTACTGAAGATAAGTGCCTACACATCAGCTGCTTCAGTCTACCATCTGCATATTAGTGTATGTGTCAAAGAAATTACATTTTGCACTAGTATGCTGAGCTGTGAACACATACATTGACAAATTTTTGCTGTCCATTTGGAATGAACATCCTAGTAAGACACTGTTAACTTTACACTCGCATTACCATGGTATACTTCTAATACAAAAGGTTCTGCACAAGAAATAAACGCGAAACCAAAGCTCTTCTTATACTCTATAGTCACCAGACTCCAGCTGCGAACGGGACTAGTCATGGACTGTCAGCCTTTGACAAGTCTTCTTTTTTCTGATAAATTCCTCTCCACAGTCTGATAAAGAGCCAGATGCTACTGCTACTTAAATCACCTGGTTTTTTTCCACTGGCATTTAATGACATCAGAAACAGGAATGACATCAACCCAGGAATATTATTTCTTATCTACATTAATATAAAAATAAAGTATTTCTGTTTGAACGTTTAAGAATGTGCTGTAACTAATCACGACAAGATGATTTCACTCATTGGTTTAGATTACTTTCTGAAAATAGCACTGGAGATTAAAGCAGTCAAAAAGTGAAACAGAATTTGTCTTATTCTGAGGAAGCCCAAAAGGAAAGCAGGAACACTCTGGCTGCTTATCACTCCATCCCAATGGGCACCACTTAACAATGTATGTTTAACAGATGGTTAAATGAACTTAATTATTCAGTATGAAAAGATTTTAGTGCTCTTAGACCAGGACTCAACAAAATCAAACAAATACTGCTGTATCCCCAGTACAGAATCAAAAGAAGCATAATAAAATTTGTTTAACTTATAAATATTTGGGAACCTGCAGTACTGAGAGGTAGCTTTCGAACTTCTGTAATTCTAGTGTTGTGGTAATCACAGCTAAAAACAGCTGTTGCAGACACTGATGCTGAAGAGAATAAAAAACAAAAAATAAGACAACTGAATGACCAAATTCTGGGAAAACAGAACCTTTTTCATTCAAACAAACAACACTGAAATCCCTTAAAATCATCAGATCACTTACTCTTGATTTCTCTGTTGTGATCAAGCTGTACCTAAGCTCCTCAAAAGCTACGTAATTACACTCTGAGCAAATTTAGTGGTTGTACAAAGTGCTAAGCTAGTTGAAGCTTTGGAAATCAAGGTCCTTTATTCCACTGAGGGAAGAGGCAGAAGACTTACAGACTTCTCTGCCTGCCCAGCCACATGCTATACCTGTGGGTATGAACTATGTTGCAGGCAGTTATGGTACTGCTGTTCACAACTGTTTACTGGAAGCTCAAGTGAGATCTTGAATTTCATCACCTGCCAGTAGCCAATGCCTCTCAACCAGCAGCAATCTGGCTAACACTTAAAGGAGTAGCAGAAAAGTGTAAATTTTAGGAACCAGCTGACATAAAATATTCTAATTCATGATACCCTGTGGCAGAGGCAGTGCACAGTAGTGGACTTCAATCATTATGGCTGTTGGTAATCAAAAGGCTGGCCCAAAAGTCCACATCCACTTTTCTTTAGTTTTTCTAAAAGATATGTTAACTGTTCTGACAAATATAGATTCCGCCCTGTTTCTAAACCTTTTTTTTTGTACACCAGTATTAATCACCATGGTGTCACTCTCAGAAGAAACCCCACTGTTTTCCTATGCCTGAAATGTCTGCAGCAAGTGAGGAATACATAATGTGCAATGTTTAACAATGGTACATGAGGGTCTGAGGTCTCAAGATCACTCCCCAGTGTTTCGTCTAAGCAGTAACACTTCATGCAAAAGCATGCAGTATAGCCCCTTGCGTGCCCACCTGCTAAATGCTCATTGCCATGCACTGATGACTGAATGGAAATATATTATGAAACTGAAGGGACACCTCAAGTTTATTAGGCCTAAAAATGGACCTACCTTGACATTTTCCCCATATTGAAGGCCTTACCTTAAAGAGGGACATTCACACTGAAGCAAACTTGAAAAGAGAGAACATTTATACAAAAAGAAATTTACTTGGCCTGTAATTTCCTATGTTCCTTTTGGTGCTACTGAATGACACTGCATTTTACAGGGCTTCTTCCCCACAGTGTAAAGGCAAAGTCATAATTCTGCATGTATGACGATACAATCCACTGTCACAAAAAAACAGAGGTGTGCCAAAAAACCCCACCAAAACAGTATCATGACTTCCCAACACCAGGTTAAAAATCCCTCGTTAAAAAGTAAAAAAATCTTTGCCTGCTAGCAGTCATGTATGAAAACAAATCTGAAGTTACAGAACTTATGTTTCAGGCTAATATATTGGAAAGTTTTCTCCAGAAACGTCGTCCCTCTTTAAGGATTCCAGCCATATTTCACAGTAAGCAGACAGTTGCTGCAGCAATTTAAACACACACCTCTCTAATTGAACACATTTTCAGGGGCCATTCAGTGAGGCACCTACCCATGAGGCAGGTGAGGCCTCTGCCTGTTTGCCTGTACAAACAGGCCAACTGTGCACTCTGTAGAGGCTGATGTGTATTTGCTATTTATTACCCAGTTTCCAAACACTGTGGGCATCCAGCTTATCAGAAGTCATCAACAAACAAAATTTTGCCAGTTTTTCACTCATTTAGGGGAAGGGGAAAAGAAAATTCCCAGTGCTCACTGACTCCAGTTGTACCCACAATCATTGTCTAGGACTAGAATTTTGTATTTGAGAATGATTTTATTTCAAACCCTTGCTGCAGCGCAAAACTGAAAGAGGACACATTGCTGGCATCCTTAAGTCAAGACTTAACAAGGGAGTTTAGGTTCACAAAGAAACTGCATACAGACAATGTGGCTCAGATAGTGATAACTAAGGGGGGAGGGACTTTGATAACGGTTTATGATTATCTTAGAGTTACTGGAGCTGAGAGAGACGTGCAAATTACTGTAGGAAATTTGAGACTGAGGATCAAGATGGAGTCTGCTAACACTGAGGTCTGGTATAGCATAGAACACTCTTCCAAGGGAAGTGCTACACATTTAGTCAATTTAAAAGCCAGGCTGATCTTGAGCATTTGTTTTTTAACACTTCTCAGTCATATTTCTTTGCAGAACATTGCATTAAGCATCCTGAGATTACCACAGAGTGAAAACTGGGGCATGAAAAGGTTAGGTGATGAACCCTGGACCACAGCATGAGTTTCCAGAAAATCTGGTAGAAGAACTTCTATATCTTGCAATTCTTGCTTGGGTCTCTGGTTTTAGCTGCTACATCAACTCTGTCCCTGAGAAGTCAGAACTGAAGAGGGAACATACAAATATTCAGAAAACATTTTCAGTATGTAACAGTAGGAATGGAAGAGGCTGCAAAGTGAAGGGAGTCACATTAGATGAACCAAATGGGCCAGCGGCAGCTGCCGTTGCTCCATACTGCAGGATACAATTCTGCAATAGACTATCTTGTTCATTTTGTTTCTAATGCCTTGAAGAAAGCGAGCTTTTAAAATAGAAGCCCAAGAAATTATGAATGCACAAAGAAAATTAAAATAATGTATTGTTCTGTGAAAGCTGCAAGTTCACAGTAAATCATCATAATGCGATTATTTTGTTAACTTCATCTCCATAAAGCCACACTATGAATGGATTGCCACAGGCACTGATAAAGCCATTAGCGATGAAACTTTGGCTTAATTGCTAAAAAGAAATACATATGGCAAACATCTGTTTTACCAGGCTTTGTATAACCCTCCGGCTCAGAGTTCTTCAGCTTTTTCATGCTGAAGACATCTTAGTCGAAGTCTCAAATTTTCTCAGCCTTGACATTTACAACAGGGTGGGTGAAAACGCCAAGTCTGTTTGCATGCACATGTTTCAAGGGTTGACAGTGAAAAGTCAGCCTGAAAGGAGTGTGCCTGTGGTGAGACTGCCCTTGCTGCATAGTGCCTAACAGCTTCCGCTGTCTCACAGCTCCTTGCAGCACACTGAGGCAGTGTGACCAACAGCATAAGAAATATGAGAGTGATTTTATTGTGCTGGGCTAATTCATAAAAACCAAGAAAAAAACCCTCAGAGGGATGGAACATATCTCCTACGATGGCAGGCTGAGAGGGTTGGGGTTGTTCAGCCTGGAGAAGAGAAGGCTCCAGGGAGACCTTATAGCAGCCTTCCAGTACCTAAAGGGGGCTACAGGAAAGATGGGGAGGGACTTTTTACAAGGGCATGTAGTGACAGGACGAGAGGTAACAGTTTTAAACTAAAAGAGGGTAGATTTAGACTAGATATAGGGAAGAAATTTTTCATGATGAGGATGGTGAAACACTGGACCAGGTTGCCCAGAGAGGTGGTAGATCCCCCCTCCCTGGAAACGTTCAAGGTCAGGTTGGATGGGGCTTTGAGCAACCTGATCTAGTTGAAGATGTCCCTGCTCACTGCAGAGGGGATTGGACTAGATGACCCTTTCAACCCAAACTATTCTATGATTCTATGGAATTGATGCTCGTATGAGGTTACCACTGACTTCAGCCAAATGAGCAACAGATTTTGGGCAGTGGTGTTCCTTCAACCCTGGCAAGTGAGACTGGGATATCGTGCATCTTTATGCCATCACTTATATGCATCTCTCTGAGCTTCACTGGCTGATGCTAGTGACATGTCAGCAGGCCAGAAGTTCAGTCTGGAAAGCCTGAGGCTGGCCAGCTGTGCTCTCAGACACGGCACAAAGAATTTTTTGCAGGGAATCCAATAAGATATGAAGCAGATTGAGGAAAAAGCAAAATACAATAACATATACCCTTGCTTCACTGTTTTAATTATAAGCTTTGCCAGTAAATAACAACTTGGGACAATATAGGTTTCATCTATACACATTAAAGGTGAAGCAGCAATCTGTTTCAATCCCTGTTTTTAATGCATATTTTATTAGTTTGTATGGGATAGACAGAAGCATCTCATGATGTCAGTAAGCAAGATCTACCACACTTACCACCATATCAATGACTTTGGTAAGAAATTAATCTACTACACCCCTGCTGTCATTTGTAATATGGCAAATGCACTTTGAAAATGGAAATAACCAATTCAACCAAGCCTGGAGCATAACCATGGAAACAAAGAAAGATGGAGAGAAGAGAACCACTGAATACTATCAAAGCCTTTGGGGTTCTTGAGCAATAAATTATGTTGCAAACTATATCCTGGTCTTACAGCTACCGATTAAGGACATTTCATTCTCCAAATGGAATAAAACTCCAGGAAGAATACATGAGACAAAATATCTCAACATAGGAATAAAACACCTCAAAGGGATTTCTGTCTTACAACAGTTGCTGTGGAGAAAAGATACGCGTCTGCACTACAACTGTACTTATATCTTGCATATGCAATTACATATTCATGTCTGCCTTAAAAGCAGCAGGGAAGAATAGAATAATATTATTCAGAAAATTTCAAGACAGTCTGTGAAACTCCAAAAATTAGGTTTTAAGAACAGCGGAAATGATCTTCAAGAGACACTGTCAAGATCACTGAAGCTTAGATGTAACGAATATCCTTTTCATACCTGTTCAAAAATTTCCTTGATTTCTAATGTACATGCCACAGAGCTATTACTTTTTCTATAGGAGCTTAACATTTATAATAGTCCCACATGGCACAAACACTCAGTACAGTAAACCATAGTGTATATATAAAAATTAGTTTTGCACTGAAAAGTCTCATGATTCTGGATTTATGAAAGGAAGGGCTGGTAGGTAATATGTATTATAGGACTGGGCCTCAGTGCATTTTCACCCCTTTGTATTCTCTATTCCAAGTCATTAAGCTGGAGGAACAGCCAAAGATCCTTCACAGCAGGTTTCAGGGCCACCAAATCTGCTTCCATTGTCTCTACATAGCACAACCTGGTGTGGTACTCCAGTCACTGCTTAGCAATCTAAACCTCAGCCATTTGTATGAGTGCTCTGCCCAGGACACTCTTGCAAGCCTTCAGAAAACATGGTCAGCTTTTCAAGGACCTTTTGGACTCCAGCAATTTTTATTCCAAGACTGAAAACAGTTAGAAAAGAAACTTCAGCTTCCAGAACATCATTAGAATAATCAAATCATGTATTAACTAGAAGAACATTAATGGCATATTTCTGGTATACTAAGGAACATTTTTGCATACATCCACAGTGTGAACAAGATTTAAAAATAAAAATCACCTTAAAAGTCTGGCTAATAAATAGCCATGCAGTGTTTCTTCCGAGTCCAGTTGAAAAATTCAGACTTAAGGCTGACAGAGCTGAAGAGACATACCTGAACTATGGAGAAGCACAGGCCTTACAGTACCATACCATATAGCTCCTCAGAAAATCTATTATGGCAGAGAAAGGATAAAAGGTAACAGAAAAGGAAGACAGCTGTGCTAACTAAGGAACTTGCATGTTTTGGGGATCAGTGGAGAGTGAGGCAGAACTGAAGCAAGGTTTGTTTCCATGCTAGCACCTCCATGACCTCCCTTGGCAGATTATTCCATTCTCTGATGGGACCTCAGTGTTTGACCATTTACCCTAATGACTTTACTTGTTTAGTGTCCATGTTTTATACTGCCCAGAGCTCATTTGAATAGATCCTATGGTTTTTCTTTTTTTCGAAAGTGTGTATGATACAGTAATTATAAAATTTCCCCCCTTAGTCATCTTAACAGTTGGTCAGAAAATAGATGAATACCTGTGTAAATATATGCATTCTTGCATGAGCAAAATTTTGCATGTGCATGCAAAACTCAATTTGAATGCACAAATGACTATGTATGCATTGTATATGCTTCTTTCCCTACACATATGTACACTCACATATCACATGCAAGAATGTCTATTTTCTGACTAATAATCTGGCCTCTCTTCTCACAGCTGTTTACACAGATCTAGGCTCTCCTGAACATAAGATTAAAAATATATCTTTTTAATCTCCTTTTGATATTAGAAGTTTCTTTTAAATAGTCAACAGCCCTTTATCAACGCTGAAAGAGGTTAAAAACCAGAAAACATTCAAAACACAGGTATTAGTTATGTTTTTTTCCATAGTTATTCCTTAGCTATGGAACAGTTTCACTTGTTAATCAATAAATCTCAACGCTATATCCAGAACTGAATTTAGAGTGGAACTTTCTATCTAGATTTTGAAGTAGATTTTATTTCATTAGCAGTCACCTTCTTCCCTCTTTCCTTTTATTTTCAAAGTGAGTGTAACCTTTTCTCGTATGGCAAGTATCCAAAATAATCTTTTCAGCATTTGAAATTTACTGCCCTAGATTCCTTTACCATTTCTGAAGTTGCATAATTAATATTTTATTTTTGTGATCTTTCTCGCCAGCCTAGATATATATATATATATATATATATATATATCTCACACTTTACTCTCCAATTAATAAATTGTTCAATTTTAAGAGGACAAGTAAAAATTTCAGTGTAATCTTGCTCAAAGATTTCTACACAACAACAAAATCCAAACAACTGCAAAATTTATACATCTGGTACAAAACAGCTGATGGATCATAAACACAGTCTTAAAATATAAGGTAAACCCTTTCTAAGTGTAGAAAAGTTATCAGTAAAAGTTGATAGCACCAGGTCACTGGGGAAGATATCTTAAGAGAGAGCAGACTGAGAACATGAAAATAATAGTGATACCTGTAACACAGACTATATATTAGCTGAATTCACCACAATAAAAAAAAGAGTTCAGAAAAAAACAAGCATACAGAACTACTAGACTGCAGGAATCAAATTCGGTAGAATAAAGAAAGTTGGCATATACAATATGGAAGCAAATAGTATGAAAATCCAACATTATAGAAGCAGCCTGAAGAAAAATGAGAAAAGGTGTTAAGATGTATAAAATCTCCCTAATAATTATTAAAGAGCAAGCAGCTGTCTTGAAAATTATTCAAAGGACTACTCTGAAACAATCTGAAATCACTATTAAAACTGAAATATCAAACTAAAATACCATTAAAGAAAGCAGAACAGGGGAAAAGGAACAAAACAATGAGAATTAATAAAATAGGAATGGCTTTACAGTGTAACAGCAGTGAAATAATTACCAAAAAGAGAAAGAAGCTGCACCGAGAAAGTAGAAGGTATTTATACCAGCAATAAATAAAAATATCTGACATACTAAATGCCTCCTGCCTTTTAAGAAGGACTGCCACACCAGGAATACTTACAAAAATAATAAAGCCTTTGTAAAGGGACTGAGCATCTCAATCGTGAAAACAGCCAATGAACAGACTAGATGTCAGGAAGCTGGGACTTAACTAGATGCAGGCATAAAGTGAAAATATTTTTGGAATTGTGCATCCTGATTTGATAACTATTACCAAACCACTGATGAATACTGATCAAAGCAACAAAAATTACTGTGAGATGAAAGGCCAAATACTTGTGAAAACAGGAAGAGAGCTACACACACGCAACTCAGCTAAACACCAACTAAGGCTGTCTGTAGCTATGTGAAGGCTGTGGAACCTGACTGGAAAGCAGTTAGTTACAGTATTAAATAGGCTTCAGATAGTTACTAAAGGGGCTAATTTGGGGTTTACACTTCCTGCAGCAGTGCAGAGCCTTCTAAGTCAGCTCAGGCACTCGACGCAACCTGGCTGCAACCTCCAGAGCAGAGCTGGGCAACAGGATAAGTGAGCCACCATGCCCATCTGGCTGCACCCTTTCCAGGAGAGGGGCTGTCTCAGGCATCCTTCTGCCTATAGCTACTGCATTACAAGGTTTCCATTCTCCAAGAAATATATTAAGAAAAACTTCCCCATATGATAACACTATATCTTACTATTACTCCTAGGAACACATTCACAAGGGCTAACTTTCACTTACAGTTGTCAGTCCCCTGGGTCTATTTCTGCATAGCTAGAGAGACAGACTTCTCCAAGAGTGGATTCAGAGGAGCTACCTTAGGCTCCTGTTCTGGATGGGCAGCCCCGCTTTCACCACCTACACAAGGAACTTGGGGAAATGCATCTCACTGGACTAAAAATAAACACATTAAATGTGACAGACAGCAATTCTGCAATGACAGGGGGGACTTTCTCACCTCTAAATTTAAGTTAGGGTTCAGTGTTGAGCCCAAAGTTTTGTTTTCTAAAAAATACCTTTGTAAACTATCTAAAAGAAACAAACAAGTACCTTGATCATATTTAGAGGCAAATCAAACACTGTAATTAGGAATGTGCAAAGTCAAAAGACGCAAATCATTCTCAAAGAATTTATCATAAAGTTATTCTCTTGTACTGTTCAAGCACAAAATTAACTGCACGCATTCTCAGCTGAAAAGCTGACATTTGGTGAACTGTAAGTATCTTCATCCAGAGGAAGACAAGAATAAGTATTTTTGTTTGGCTTTTGTACTTTCTGTATGTGGGGCTGCTATTTACATTTTTTAAACTTTAAAATAGAAATACTTCATCATTACCTAAGAAAATGTAAGTATATAAATCATGATGTACGTTTCTTTCCCTGAGGAAGCTGTTTTTTCAAGTATCTTCAGTTAAAATATCATTAATCAGAAATCCTTTTCTCTGTCTTTCACTACAAAATCCAGTGGCCACTGGCAACGCAGGACTGTAGTAGAGTTCACACAGAAAGTACAGAGATATATACTCAACTAAAATAATATCTTCTGATCAAGGTGTCTTTAGGAATGCAGGAAAAAAAAAAAAAGGGCCTTGAACCCTATTCATGGTTTGTGTGACTGAACATGCACATCTTCCTGTGCATCCTGACACTTACCTTCACAGAAACAATGACAAAGCAATCTTTTCAGTGAGGTTTTTTTTATGTTACTATTTCAACGCCCAAATGTTTTATCAAGTAATCTCATGTGTCAGAACAGACAACAACTAGAATTGTCAAACCAAGTTTTCTCTGAATGTTATGCAAGCTGCTACTTACAATCCGAGGTTTGAAGGGTGGCTTGATTTTCCTTTGTTCTAGAAGAACCCAGTCAATTTCCTTGAAAAACGGATGCTGCTTAATCGCGTCTTCCCCATTTTGTGATGCCACACAGCCAAGTCGCTTATTTGGGTTTTTTGTCATGAACTGTGGGGTGGGGGAGGGAAAGGAGGAAAAAGTTAAAACATAAATGGCAGTGGCTGGAAATCATTTGCAGTTCTATTATGCATTACAATTCCTAAAGCTTAGTTTTTAGAGACAGTCCTCTTTCAGAAGGTTATTTTTTCTGTAAGAACAACAAGGATGTCCCTCCAAATTTCCGAGGTTCCAGCCAAAAGATTTAGAGACTCCAAAGTGTACGTTTCCTGAAGGAAGCTCTTTCAGTTGATTGCCGAGACCTCCCAATTTCATGTGGCTGGGAGTGCTACAGGAATAGATCTTCTTTCACAGCATTTCTAGTTCCAGCTTTGGCCAAAAATAGTAAAGGAAAGAAAGAAAATATTAAACCGTCCAGAGACACTTCCAATAGATGGTCAGGACAGCTCTTATTTTATCTTATTTGCTCTATCTATCTATTAATTTGGGAGGTAGGGGCTACATATTATGCTTACTGTAGTTTATTTTCTTTGGGTACGTAGGTTGCATAATGATATACTCCATTCAAGCAGACACATGAAAAGCCATAACCTCCTTACTCATTTCTAGGATTTTATTCTAATACAAGTAAGAACAGTAGCTGCAGCTATGTGAGTGACAAGTGTTCTGTCATACATTTCAGGAAATACATGGAGTGATCAGTACTAGCAGAAAGCTTCCCTTGAGAAACTCCATGACATAACTTGCACCTTCCCTTTCATCTTCAGTACACTGTTAATAGCTGCAACTAGAACAAACTGGTCTCCTCTGGCATGGTAATGACTAAACTTCTCACTTTAAAACTCTTACTATTGTTTTCAGCAAAAAGCTGTACAACCAGTGTAAGACACTGGTACCAAGTGATGCCAGCTGATAATATTTTTCCTGATTTTGCTCTGCTATTTCTTCCTTCTTTTATTAGCAATTGCTCTACTTTTTTCCTAGTGCATGTGGACACTGAATTCTTGCAATTCGAGTAGCAACAGATGCTGGTCTTATAAACACACACACACACATACTAGAGAATTATCCCAAGCTTTGCTATAACTTTATATTCAGCCATTATTATAACATTTTGTAATTAAAAAAGTGTACAAATGAAACAAAATTTAATAATTGTTCAGTGCCTTTTTAACCTAGATACCACATAATACTATACATCTGTAGAAAGCAACTTACAAAAAAATAAATCACTGTAATGCATACCCTTACTTCAGTACTCCAGTTATTAGATAAGTAGCTACTTTAGCCCTTAAGATGGTTTTAGATAGCTAGACCAACCATCTACAGGAGAATATCACTGCTATCATTTTAAAGATATAACAGAGATCAGCGAGGCAATTCTCTCTGCAGTTTCCCACATATACGCACTGCTCCAAAGATGATCCTTCTCTTTGGTCTTGTGTTCAGCTGCTCCTGCAAGTTCTTTTGCAAGTGGACAAGTCATATCTAAACTACAGGCCATATTTTCTATGGGCAGGAGAAACAAAGGTTTTAAAGGGATTACTGTGCTTTGGTGAGGTCTTTTGGAAAACCACAAAATGCATTCCTACATTCCTCTGCTTTACTTCACCTCCAGGACTGGAGCTAGCAGGCCAGGAACCAGCAGCCACACATTTTGCAGAAACAGAACATGGAAACTACAGGATATGCTTTTTGTACTGTATAATCCAGGTATCAAAAGAAGTAAAATCTGATCCTAGTGTCTGCCATGCTCTATCTTTGTTTTAAGCCAGAGGCAGGGAAAACATCAGGACATGTCATTTTTAAGAAGCCCAGGACATGAAAATATGACTAGGTAGTGCAGTTTAGTACTATACTTCACAAACTTCATGAAACTTGGAAATGTATGACGAAGGAAACCAAATTTTAAGAATGAATACTTAAACCAAACAAAATTATCATATGCAAATATGATGCAATAATCTCAAACTTCTGAGGTGGTCATTTAATTCTATAAACTTCAGCCTCTGCAATAAATATTGTTTTTTTCACATTCTATTTCTGAAGCACAAGCTGACATTTATTCCGTGTTTATCAACAGCATCAACAATGATGTAACTGTGAGGGCAGAGACAGCTGTTAACTGTACTGTGTTGATGAGATGGTCGTGAGTGGAGCCGACAGCCATAGCCGTAAGTGTTGCCTTTTTATTTTCTTAAAAGGCAGGAACCTCCTTTTATGAAAAATAAGCCCCTTAAAACCAGAGTTCCTATGACTTAAATGACAACAGGACAAAAGCCTGTTGCTGAGATAGCCATGCAACTTGGGGCCTGAATCAAGGATCATCAGGCTCCCAAAATTTTGCTTCTTGAAATAAATGGCACAGCTTAAAAATAAAGTTCTGCTTCTGTATCCAGAGATCTGTGTCGTTTGGGTACAAAGGGAACACACACTGTAGACACAACCTCTCTCCATCACTTGCAAAGAAGCATAGAGCTAATTTCAATGAAGAATTGTTTTCCTTACCAGACAGGAAAGAATTTTAAATAGCAATTCCTGTCAATTCACAGAAACAGGACTAATAAGATCTGTGGGATTTCATGGGATAAGCAACATGCTGCCTTGTAATGCTGAGCTGTAAAATTATCCTCACGTTTTGTTGGAAATAACAGGAAAACTGTTTCTTCAGAAAATGAGAAAACATTGTTACTTAATACAAGAGAACGTCTTCTTATTAAACCTTCCTCACATGCTGTTTGGAGAAGGGTAAAAATACACAGTTTCTAAAGAATAAAACCCACATCTCAAAGCACAATGCGAGGAAATGAAGTGTTCCAAAGTTAATCCCTTGCTAGCATTCAACAGTAAAATACATAGACGCCTCTTTCTTTCCTCTGTTTTTCCTGTTCTTCATTTAACAGAATGTGGACAAGGATCAGATGAAAAGCACAAGTTTCAAACATGTTTCACACCATAGCTGCATAACCAGCAGGTTTCTATATGTAAGGAAATGTTTTTTTTTTTTTTTCCTGTAGTGCAAACTGACACAGCACCATTAAATTCTATCAGTCTATGCCAATGAAGACATCTTGCCTAATGAGGAATAATTCTTATAATAGTGCAAATCTATTCAATGGATACAACCTTTTTTTAAGGTTTATAATGACACTGAGGATTAACTTTAGACAGAAAGATGGATTACAGCAAAATATAATCTACCACGCTTACTATCAAAACATAGACCCAGGAAATGAGAGCCTTATGCGAATTTATAGTAAAGTCAGTTTTAAAAGAAATTAGAGGGTTTAATACCCTTGCACTTAGGTTCACAAAAATAGGTAGTTTACACCTGCAGCCCAATTCTGTGTCTGCATTTGTGAGTGGTTAATGAATGACATGGATAACTTTAAGTTAGACATGTCATTACTTGCATCACAAACGAGATAACAACGTAAGGTTCTGACTGCCAAATCTTTCTCCCTTCCCTCTGTAAAACAAACATCTTCTCCTAATACCCACAATGGCTCTTGTAGTACACACTTAATCAAGGGTTATCAGTTAACTTTTCCCCTTCAATAAATGTTTCCACGATTCAGAACAGAAAGCTCAGTTAACGCAGACTCACTGAAGGAGCCCGTGGCTGGCAAAGGAACAGATCCTACGGGCTGGGAAACCAAAGCACTACAGAAAATCTCCTGGATTTCAGTGAAATTCAGATGTAGATATAAACATTGACAACAACCATTTCTCTACAATACTCCAAAATAACCCCTGAACCCTGGATATCAAGCCTGAATTTTGCAGCTCAAGTCCATAGATTTTTTTCTGAAAATAATTGAAGGGTCTGGGAACAAAAAAACAGAAGCATGAAAGTATCATTTCAGCTAAAAAGTCATCAGAGTGGTATCTGGGGGGAGAAGGGAGAATATGTATAAAGGTCAGCTTTAATAAAACCTCCGTGTTCTCACTACAGTGAATGGAGCTAAAGAGATACTCTATAAACAATTCAGAGAGGTTAACTTGAATCATCTGCTAGACTATCTCTTTCTCTCAGATAGAAAAAGCCTGAAGATAAAGATCAAGATGACCATTTCTGTAGTATGCGCTACCTGTCCGATGGTGTTAAAATCAGAAATTGTTCAAGTTTTTTGTATAATTTCAAAATGTAACCCTATATGAAGATCTCTGCACTACCAGCTGCCCTCTTAATTGAAAGCCTCCCATATTCCAGATGCTGAAAGAAAAACAGAGGTGGAAAAGTAGAAATTTTCCACTTTCAAAGAAGGTGGAAAACTGGAATAAAAACCAAATTATTTTCTTAAGCCAGAAATCCTTCTGAGGTTTTCAAACTATGTGGATTGACATACTGCTTCTGTTTTGTTTTGCTTTTTATTTTAGGATTATACTAGCACAAAAGAAAGAATTTATGACAGTGTCATGTTAATGAAGTAAACCTGACTTTAGAAAGGTAGTCTAGAAACTGAAGTTGCCCATTGGCATATTTTGACTGATTAAAAAAATTGTGGCATTTGGTGACACATGTTTCTGAAAGTCACTACTCAAGTTGAAAAACACCAAACAGAGAAGAAACAATTACACTAGAGTAAGACTGCTTATCAGAGTGTTAATGAAACTGTAAAATAGAACATGCAGCTGTAAATAAAGGGCTTTCAACCAATCTTGATGATAGAGGAAGAAAGGCAGAAGGACAGGAAATTCTGTAAGTAGGTTATATAAAAACATTGTTTCTTTAATTACGTAGTGCTTCCCTCACTCTAATGAACATGCAGCGTATAAAGTGTCAAAGTGATAGCACAGTTCTAGTTGGTTGGGTTTTCCCTGAAACATGAATCTGTGGTACACAGATTTACACAGTGTACAACTGCATGGAATACAAACATTCTGTTCCTTTCCCACAAGCGGTGTAATTTATCCCAGGCCCCATTATCCTAACAGTGGCACTCTGAACTGTGCTTGAACTCCCAGCGGTGACTGCTCTCAACAACTTTTGGCAAATTCAATTTTAATCAAGGAAAAAAAAACCCCACAACCTCAAAAAAACCCTTGAAGAGGAGGAGGAAAGTAAGTAATGGAAGACTCACTGCTTTTAAAATGCTGACAGCTTCCTTACTGAGCCAGACTGGATACAATACATCATCATGAAGGATGGATTCAAAGAGATCGTCTTCATTGTCAGCTTCAAAGGGAGGTTGCCCCGCCATCATTTCGTACATGAGAACACCCAGTGCCCACCAATCTACTGATGGGCCATATTCTAATTCCTGGAGGATCTAGTATAGAAAAAGAGATTAGATTGAATAGACAAATTAGACAATACTCTTGGCTGCACATTTGCTCTTTCCACACGATACACCGCTTTTTTCCCTTAGTGCCTGCACAGGACTAAATCCCACATTGATTTCGGTAACAGACATGGTTTCTTACCCATGCAATTTGCACTACCACAGCTAAGTGTCAATGCATAGTTGTTCTCAGAAGTACTGACTGAGTTTATCAGTCCCCTGAGTAAAAGAGTATGCTCGTGAGCAAAAAAGTTGTATATCCTTCCAAACTGTTTAAAGCAGGTCACGCTATAGGGGAAAAAAAGATCACATATACAGAACAGATTGGTGGAAAATGTGAAACATTTCCTTGTCTCTATCTTGAACAAAACAAACTGACCCAGCTTGTAATGCTGCACAGAGATCATCTGAGAGATTTATTCTAGTCCTTTAGATAGGGCTGAAGGAAGCCAAAAGCATTTTTTGTTCAAGTTCTTTTTACAGCATTAAAACACTGTACAATACATGGCTGTAGGACTCACTTTAATTGCCCTTGCTTTCAGAAAAACTGGCTACAACTTTTCATGTGGCACAAGTTCAGCCTTGTAGCAAATACCTTTAGTGGGGAGTAGTAGCTTAGCATGATGGAGTTTTGTTTTACTAATTGGTGTTATGGAACTAGTGTTGTACAAAGAACAAGTTTAATTCTTGGTTCCTCTTCACTGAAAAGAAGCTTGTAGTTTGGCTGCAATGTTTCAGCATGACAGGGGACTGGGGAAAGTAGAGCGAGTGACTGCTTAAGGTGAAGCTGACCTCCTTAAAATGAGTTGGAATGGCAACAACTCCACTGCCTCCTTAAACAATACTAGAGTTACGGTGAGAAGCCCTGTGGTGAACTGTGTGAGCTTAGTCCTGTATTTGGGAATCATGACTAATATAAAACCAAATACAATCTTAACATAAAAGCAGAAATGAGTTTAACATTTGAATACAGAGGTCTGGATCCCAACTGGATTCTTACTTGAATGGATATTACATTTTATAGACATTAATTACAGAAAATTACACTCTTCAAAAGTGTACTTTTCAAGTGCTCTGGACACTCTTTGGATCTTAGATATTGCTAAAGAAAAGGAAATAGAAACATACAACCATGATGCAAGAGAAAGAGAAGCAGGAGATAAACTTCTGCAATTAAGATGACAAAATGAAAGCCTGAGTTACTGACTTCAGTGAGACCAGGATTTCATGTAAAAGTCCTGGATTCTTATTATTGCTTTGTTTTCAGCAATAATTTCCCAAGAATTTGCCCAAGCAGTCAATTAGTATACTGAATCAGAAAAGAATTAATATAAAACCAAAACCATCACACCTGTATTTATTTTCTTTTAATGTCAGAATACTTTTAAAACTCTGTAAGACACACATTTATATTACAACAGTTTAAAGATGATTCTCACCTTATCAGTTGTCTACCAAAGCTTGACAGTCATGAACACTAATACGTATTTCTAATTTAGTCTCTAACAAATAATAAACTAATGTTTTTCCATGCTGCAAATTTACGGTTGATGAAAGCCAAGCCAATGACACTTTTACATTAAATCAGCACACTGATTCATCACTGATTCTTCATCAGAAAGATGCATAGCTTACTAACTAAACTGAGTAGAAAAAGTCTGCCTAGCAGACTAACTGTACAATATTGATTTATTTTAGGCACTTGGAAACGCATCCCATAATATTGAAATTTAGGATATGTAAAACCTGCATGATTCTCAGCCATTTCTTTTATCCAATGAATGCTTTGAAATCGCTTTGGATGTTGCCAACTGATATGCAGCATCCATGTGAAAAGTTTATACTTTTCTATACAAGTCCATACATTCTGTTCATCCATATAACAAGTACCACAAACACAGTATCTTTCACTCGCTGATAGTTCAAAGAAAGGGAAAAAATTATATTCTCAGAACGACCCTATGCAAAATGACAATAAACATATGGTCACTTCCATATGAACATGCCCTTCTAAGTCTTATGAAAAATTAAAAACATTTTTAGAACTACTAAAGACCAGTGTGGGCAGTACTCAGTTGCATCTACCAGCTTAAAGGCTGGTAAGTGCCTTCACAACGATGCTGAGTCAGAAATGAGCATACAGAGAAGAATACTGTTAAGGTCAGCAAACAAACATTAAAAAAACCCATGTTTTTTCGCTCCTATCAACATGAAATACTGCTTGTGAGCACGAGAGTAATTGATTTCTGCAAGATTACCCAGGCACAACTGCAGCAGAGTCCAGTCTCTGCATCTTCTACCGTTTTCATCTGCATGTGGAAAGTGTCTAAAATTACAGATGTAACAGTCTGATGAATAATATCTGTATTCTTAGTGCAATGCAAAAAAATACCTCTGGAGCTATATAGTCAGGTGTGCCACAAAAGGTTGTGGTGGTCACTCCATTCAGAATCCCTTCTTTGCACATCCCAAAATCAGCCAGTTTACAGTGGCCTTCTGCGTCCAGAAGAATATTGTCCAGTTTCAGGTCCCTGAAATAAAAAGGCCCAAAATTAAATCAACTGTCAATTTTTGATCGTGTGCTCTTGAATTTCATCATAAATTACAGAATATGACAAATAGCTGGTTTCACAGACACAACTGAGAAACTATCCTCCACACATATGCATGAAAAGTTGGTAGCGGTCACTAAATAGGCCTAGTTAAATGCAGTAAGGAAGGAGGCAATGACAAGCATTTTGCAGGACCAGGCCTTTACTTTCCCTTTACCTGCCTGACAGCACAGCTGTATTCAAGACAGGATCAAAAACATTTGGAAAAGATCTGTCTTTTGTTTGCTACAAATCTAACATTCTGTGTATGTGAAATAGGGCAACAATGTCTAATGAAGCCATTCTTAATTTTTGCATTACTACACAGTAAGGAGTACCAATTTATCCATACTCTATCAAATGGCTTGAATTAATAGGTACTTTCAAATCTGGATTATTTTGAATTGGTTTCTTAATGTATATTAGCAATTCAGATTGCAGTGAGAGGGATGAAAACCAACTCTCTCATCCTTGGGAGCATTATTTTCTGCAGTTTAAACCTGCTCAAAAATAATCTCACAGGAATATTTTGCATTCATTGTTAAACAACACATCTTAGCAGCTGTCTCTGATCACTTGTTGTACAAATGTCTTTGTGTCAAAACCACACAATTCTTTGGTCATTAAACTGGGTGAGGTCAAAAACAGGTTGAGAAAGCTATATCCACCTTTCCTGTCTTGCCGTCTGGACATTTTCTAAATATACCATTGATGGTTATTGCATGTTCCAACACAATGGATGTTAGGTACCATTTAACTTGCCACTTGCCTTAGACTAAACTACAAAAGAATCTGGTACGTCAGTGCATAAAAAGAACCCTCACTTTCATGAAAAAAACCTCACAATTAAAAACTTTATCGTGTATAATAATAAAACAAACAAAAACCAAAAGACAACCCCCTCCACTTAGTATGGACCATTTCATTTTTATACTTCTTGTCTAGGCTTTAGGTGTCTCTGCCATGTATTAAAAATACACAGTAGTAAATGAATGCATCGTATGTATGAATGCATCCAGGTGAGAATCAAAAGTGGAAGACATGTTCTTAGGTGACTTTATGGACACTTTCTGATAGAACTTTTTTCCTAGAATAATTAGAGAAATTTCCATAGATGGAATTGATGAAAAAACAGTGTATGTAGTTAAGTTCTATATCAGATAGAGAAATAAAATCCCATGCTAGCCTCTGTAAACAAATTTCACCACAAAAACCGATGAAAAGATACTGTTTTTTTTCAAAAATCCTTTATGCCAACAAATTCCACCTGAGTGAGGCATGAAAAGTCTTTACCTTACTCTGAGGATTTCTTTCAGAGAAATATCTCCCTATCAAACCCCAGACTTTAGAACCACAGGCACCATAATATGGTGGAAGCATTCACACACATTAAATGATTAATCAACACTTCCAAGACTGCATTATGTTAAGATTTTTTGTGGACATGTCCAAGGCTACAGTATGCTGGGATTTTCTCAGAAATGTTATTTTCTCCCTATCACCCCAATTTCAGTAGGTGTATCTTTTTTTTTTCTTTTGACATGTGTTCAAAATTTTTGAACGCGCTGGCCCACATATATTTCTGAAGCATGTACACAGGACAGCATGAAAATCAGGTACTTCTGGGACACAGTGGACTTACTACTTAAGGTCTGCATAATCATTGCACAACTGTGCAGTAAATTAGACACTTCTTGGAAGCACTGTGTGACTTACTCTGTGTGTAGAGATAGTTGTGCTGTGTACATATTACAAAGTGGTTTGTGCATGCACAAGAAGTCTGACACAGCAAAACAAAATCAGATTTACCTCACTAACAGTAAATCTACTGTCTCCCACATAAACTAGCTTTATCAGATACAGTTTATATAGCTGAAGTATATACTGGCTGTAGAAATGTTTGTTGCAACCAATATGCTCTACACCAGACTTTGCTATCTCCAGATCAGTTATGCTGCTCTTGCAGGTCCTGAGCTGGTCACCCGTGTAAGGCCCCTTGGAGCAGACTACATATTTTATTATTCCTTAAGGTTATCCTTTTTACAAGTTCCTAAACAACACAAGATTCAGATGGCTACAACATAATCCCCTACATCTAACCACTTAAACCCTCAAATAACAACCTCTTCCTATCCTTGGAAAGTGATTTGCAAGAACTGTCCAACATCATGCAAGGGCAAACAGGTTATCAACAGCTTTGTGTCCCCAAAGAAGTCAAATGAACAAAATAAAACTCCCAGCTCCAAAAATCATGTGCCTTCTCAAAACTGCTCTTCCAGTGAATTATTACAAGTGTTACAATCAAAAGACCCGCATTAAGACAAGACTATTCACCTGCTTATCGGATGAAGGGAAAGGCTGTGGATATTGTCTACCTTGACTTCAGTAAGGCCTTTGACACCGTTTCCCACAGCATTCTCCTGGTGAAACTGGCTGCTTGTGTCTTGGATGGGCACACACTTTGCTGGGTAAAAAACTGTCTGGATGGCCGGGCCCAAAGAGTTGTGGTGAACAGAGTTAAACCTGGTTGGCAGCCGGTCACGAGTGGTGTCCCCCAGGGCTCGGTTTTGGGGCCACTCCTGTTTAACATCTTTATTGATGACCTAGACAAGGGGATCAAGTGCACCCTCAGTCAGTTTGCAGATGACACCAAGTTGGGTGGGAGTGTTGATCTGCTCGAGGGTAGGGAGGCTCTGCAGAGAGACCTGGACAGGCTGGAGCCATGGGCTGAGGCCAGCTGGAGGAGTTTCACTAAGGCCAAATGCCGGGGGCTGCCCTTGGGCCACAACAAACCCCAGCAGCGCTACAGGCTTGGGGAGGAGTGGCTGGAGAGCTGCCAGTCAGAGAGGGACCTGGGGGGGTTGATTGACAGCCGGCTGAACAGGAGCCAGCAGTGTGCCCAGGTGGCCAAGAAGGCCAATGGCATCCTGGCTTGTGTCAGCAATAGCGTGGCCAGCAGGGACAGGGAAGGGATCTTACCCCTGTACTCGGCACTGGTGAGGCTGCACCTCGATTCCTGTGTTCAGTTTTGGGCCCCTCACTACAAAAAGGCCATTGAATGACTCGAGCGTGTCCAGAGAAGGGCAACGGAGCTGGTGCAGGGTCTGGAGCACAGGTCGTACGAGGAGCGGCTGAGGGAACTGGGGGTGTTTAGTTTGGAGAAGAGGAGGCTGAGGGGAGACCTCATCGCCCTCTTCAACTACCTGAAAGGAGGGTGCAGAGAGCTGGGGATGAGCCTCTTTAACCAAGTAACAAGTGACAGAACAAGAGGGAATGGCCTCAAGTTGTGCCAGGGAAAGTTTAGACTGGATATCAGGAAGCATTTCTTTATAGAACAGGTTGTTGGGCGTTGGAATGGGCTGCCCAGGGAGGTGGTGGAGTCCCCATCCCTGGAGGGGTTTAAGAGGTGGGTCGACATAGTGCTGAGGGATCTGGTGTAGTTGGGAACTGTCAGTGTTAGGGTAATGGTTGGACTGGATGATCTACAAGGTCTTTTTCAACCTAGATGATTATGTGGTCATGAAGTAGAATGTGGTCAAGTACAACAATAGGATAAGGCTCTTGCAGATGGGAGAAGGGAATAAGCTTGTAGCTGCAGCTTTTAGCCTTCCAAATGCACCATTATCTTGGTTCCTAAGCTAAGGAAGTATACAAGCTATATTTCAAAAAGTCAAGATGTTCAGATAAAGAAATCAAAGTATAATTATATTTGATGTAATCCTGGAATCACTTCCAGCCACCATTACACCAGATTGTTAGGAAGAAGGTCATAATACAAATAATTATGATAGGAACTGATGAAATTCAAGAGGCTGCTCAGAAAACTGGATCCACCATAATTTGGAGTGGTAAGTGATCATCAGAAGACTCTTAAATGTTATCTTAACCCTGATCCCAGAAGTAGGACTTCCCAGTGCAGGCAGGTGACACACTGGAGCTTTTGGACTTAAAACTGTTTAAGCTTCATTTAATGCCACCCATATGCTAGCCATGGAGTAGAATGCAGATATAGTCAGTAACCTAACACACTCCTAAACTAAGAGAAATCTCAGCAGTAATACTAACAGCAAGCCACCGCATAATGGAGAAGGACAGGATACTCATAATTGTCTTTATTTCCTTAAAGATTTGTATAAGACACTGAACTTAGCAATAAAAATTTAACATGAAAGTGGAAAAAGTGAATGAACAAACTGAGCAAGAGAAAAACAGTAAGAGTCTAAATATTAAATTCTGGCTACCTGCAAAGACTGATAGTGAAATTTTAAGCCTATCTGTAAAAGCACATGTCCGTTTAACTTTCTTACCATTTACCAAACTGTAATCCTACTTGACAGAAGAAAAACATCTGGGATCCCTTCATCAAGCCAAAACAAAGCAGTGAGGCCTATAAGCCTCTTCAAAACTCTACTGGAGGCACTGAGGACATCATCTTAATTACTCATACAATAATGGAATTTAATACCAGTAGATTTTTATTATCACAAAGTGCGCCATCATTTCAAAAGAAATCTAAAAGAGGCTAAAACAATAGCAGCACGACTCCTGTTAAAGTGCAGATGGGAGGTTAAAAGGTAAGCTGGGAGTCTGCCAAAGTGCCAAATTCATAGCTAGCCTGCAAGATTATCATAGTCCCTAAAAGTGCTTGCTCTGAAAACCATTCAAAATAATTCTGCCAATTTACAGATGCCAGATTAAAAAAATAAAACAACAACCAAAAAAAACCCCAAACAAGAAACTCCACCCCCCACCCCCCCATGCCCACCCCCCCAATTATGCAACTTCGGAAAAAGGAATCTTAGTTAACTAAATAAATGTAAGAGAATCGGTAACGTGCTATTTAACACCTCACAGGAAAAAAACTGAAACAAAACAGATAGAGATGAGGAAACAAATAAACAGTAACAGAGTTGCCAGGGAATCTTGTCTTTCCAGAGCAGCAGTGTCTCTGAAAAAAACCTTTAAGTTTTAGTTTAAGACCTATATCTCCCCAGAACTGTTCTAAGAAACAGCTAGCTCTCTAACATCTCAAAAAGTAAAGAGCTATCAAACTCTGGAATGTAAAGTAATTGTACAGAATGATCAATTTCGACCCATTCTGCCTTTCATTTGGTTCCTGGTATTAGTGCCAGTTGTCTACCTCTAAATCAGAGCATACCAAATAATACAGTCTCAGATAGATCAATAACAAAGACATTAAATTATTCTTTTTCTGATTTTGCATTCTCTTTGTAGGAACTAAGAAAGTAATCTGTATCTGACAAAATGAGTTCCTACAACCTGAGTAATTACATGCAACTGCAAACAATCTAACCAGTTAAGCAAGGAAAATGCCCAGATTGCTTGAATGCAGTAATGCTACATTAAGCTATTTCTCTTCTTTGTTTGTTTGCCAAGATACTTTGTACAGTCAGTTCAGTTGACTCGAGCAGTCAATTGAATAAAATGTTTTGAGTTTGGGGTTTGTTTTTTTAAAAACTTTTTTTCTTTCTCAGAAAGCTTTACACAGAAATTTAAGCCTTGGTTTCTATTTCTGGATACCTGCCAGCATCGCAATCACCTCAGTAACTGGAACGATTGGCAGGATCGCAAGAAAGAATCAGGATTATAACAGTAAGGTTTGTACAAGTCGGAACAGAAGAGTGGCTGGACTGCAGGTAACCTGCGAGAAAACTTCCCTAATGCTCATTCCTTCGTCCACACGCCAGTGCCACGAGACACTGACTGCCCTGCTTCCTACAAATGCTCAGTGGGTGAGGACTTCACAGGACTGGATTCTTAAAGTCTGACTCCTGACAGACGGTAGACAGCATGATAACTGCCTTGTGTGCATGGCTCTCTGTGTCACACGTGTCATTTAGGTAACAGATAATCTTCTTTTTGAAAGTAAGGCAACTAAACAGTCAAGATGGGTTTTGACCAGTAAAAGCAGAAAGTCTGCCAAATATTACTAGCAGTAGCCTTTGAACATGGACTAAATAAATCCGTATTTGAAGAACAAATTAAGTAGCTGAGAAACATGATCACAAGCTGGTTTAAGCAATCACTTTACAATGAAGTATTTCTGCAGCATCTGCTTCTACTCTGCTGAATGAGCAACGAAACTAGAAAGCATATACATTTCACAGTGTAGGTTAGAATGAAGCATAATAATTATTATCTACCAATAATGACACCAGAAGCAAGAATATTTCTTTATAGGGAGAAAGTTCAATGAAGAAATGTACCTTACTAAACATCAGAGGAAAGACCTGAAAACAACAGAGGTCTCAAGTATGTAGCTCCTGAACAATCATTATTTTTGGTGACTTTCAACTGCAATAAACCCTTTCAACAGTGTATTTGAAATCATTGCCACTGCCATTGTTCCCCTGCATGGGAAAATCACATCCTCTCTGCAGGCTTTAAATAAGGAAGCTGTTCACAGAAGAAACCACAGAAGGTAAAACTTCCCCAAACAACATGGAAAACCATCGTAATAATTATCTAGTTACTATACTTACTGAAATTCATAACTGAAGGTAATATGCTCATTATATCAATTAGCAATTTCAATGGGTAAGATGAAATTTTTTTTTTTTCTGTTTAATTAAGGTAAGACTTCTACATTCCTAGAATTACTTTTTAACTTACTCAGTGGTATCCAAATTGCTTTTGAGCCAAAAATGCTCACCTGCACAACAGGCCTGTCCTGTACCCAGCACAAATTTACTCTTTGATATAATTTTAGTTAATGTTGCATTTTCAACATAAATTTCAATCACAAGTAGTAAATATCACAGAACTTGGATCATTTGTACCACATTGTCTCAAATGGTATTTTCTGGAAGACTGATAAATCCAACAAAATCTTTGTCTCAGTTTTTCAAAATACTGACAACTACTTGTACTAGGTTACAATCTAAGCAAGATGCAGAACTGGTCAGAAAACAAAAAGAAATGTCAACAATTTTAAAGTTCTGATATTAGCTTCTTTAGTGATTAGCTCTCACCAACTTAATTTCAGTTTCCATACATAAACTACGGGACAGATATATTAAGATTATTTTTCACTAGTGGATTCTTTTGTTGCTTTAAGTATTTTAGTCACAACACATCAGCAAGCCTTTTTTTCTCCCCTCCCCCCCCAACAGGTCAGAGATAAATGGGAAAATCCAAACCTTAGCTTCTAAGAAAACACAAATAGTAATATAATTTTCTCCCATTTGAAAAACTGCGCGGAAAAGAAGGAGCCCACACTTTCTGATGTTGCTGAGCATAAACATGCAATAATAGCAGCATCATTGTATCATTGTATGTCGGGTTCTACCAGCTGATGTGACCGCCCTTATCCATGGACTAAGAAATAGGACAGAAACTTGATGGTTCACACTTATAAGTGGATTCATGACAGTAGGGCAGTTTTTATTAGCAGGGAGGGAGTAGGGAGAAACCTGAGTGAGATTAATGGTCAGAAAAAGATGGTTCTGCTGCTTTTGTTGTTGTAGGAGATGTCAGGAAGTTTTATCCGTGTTTATCTGAAAGTTTTGGAATTTATCTGCTTTGCTTTTATGTTGAACCATTAAGTAATTACTGGATTTATGGTACGCATTGTCTTTGTCACTGTTACATTAGTTGATATCATCAAAGAATAAAGATACTATCTATCACAACAAGTATAGGAGAGCCATAGTCAGCAATATACAGAAAAACCTGCTGCGCAGATTTGAAAACTGCTACTTTTCAGCAGTGCCAAGTGCACTTTGGAATAAAGTGAATCCACCTTATAGTGATGTGTATCAGTATGTATAATGGTTAAGTGGCAGATCAATTAAGAGCACAGACTTGGTTTCAAATAAAGTCAGTTACTATAGCTGCTTCTCATTGAAGAAAACAGTGACAGTTCAGGTAGCAGGGTAAACATTAATGGGAAATGGCAACTTTTAATGTGACCATAGTGACACTCTCAGTCAGGCATATTTACTTTTAAAAACACACACATTTACTCTCCTTACATAACACAACATCCATCACACTGCCAAATGCACAAATATCTTGTGGACTAAGGGGGTAGCAGAGATGGGAGGAGGGAGGTAGCAAAAGGTAGTTTGCCATCTACGCACCAAGGACATCAGAGGGGGATAAACACACGATTGCTATCTCTGGTGCTGTAAACCCTAGATGTTATAATGCAAAAGTATGGCTTGCGTGATGAACGTCACCTGTTCCGGTACTGTGTACCACTGAGAAAACATTCAGATCAGCAAGGTCCTGAGATGGAAAAGAAGGCCATGTGTTCCTCACATGGCCCTAACTATTTACTGATGTCTTAATGACATATTGAACAAAGGTGTAATATTCATTTCCAGTAGCTTAAGGAAACCAATGACTTTTTTAGTAGCATAAAAACAATTTCTATAAAATAATTTCTATATATGGCTTTTAAATGGCTTTGCCCATAACTTTATTACAATTGTTGGTAGCAGCTTAGGACATTAAAGTGCCTGATCTGCTTATCTTATTATGCTAAGTTTCCTTAAAATAATGTGCAGACAAGTAAATATATCATATTTAACAGCTTTCCTTTGTGTGCCTTTTCCTTTCTTATTATTTCCACATTTTCATTTGTGAATATGAGTGAAATATGTACAAGTTTAAATATGCATTATGTAAAATATTCTCCAAAATTGGCTAAGCACAGAGGGGAGCGTTCTCTAAATCTTTTGCAAGAGAGAGTTGCCTTTTACATTCATATCACACTGCTTTATAAACCTCCTCCTTCCATGATCCCTACCTGGAAATGCAACAATTTTTCCATGAGCCTGAGGCAGGAAAGGGATGTAGTGCTACGACTGTGCCTCTTGACTTAGACTACTGCCAAAGCCCTGATTTAGACAACTTTTGTGTTGGATCACAGTGGCAACTCTGCCTTCCTTGGCTCGCAGGCCTGCAATTTTGTACCAAGTAAGAACTGTCATGAATGGAGTTGGCTTCATATTAGGCCTATTGTACAGGACAAACAATCTGCCTCAGAAACTCGCAGATAAACTAGGTAACAAATGATTTTCTTACTTTGTAAGGCTTCTGGAGAATTTACAAACCATTTGTGTTTCACGCTGGGTACAAACACAAACTGTTCAAAGTTTTTTGTGAAAGTAGCATGCAGACAGCTGATGGCCTGGTGCTCAGGACAGTGACTGGCTCTGAACTGATCCTGAGCTGCCTGGTTGTCCTAGTCCCTCACTGCTGCCCTGAGTGCCCTGACATTAGGCTAACAGCAGTTCTCTCAGGGATCTTCTTCTTTCTCACTGTCTCTACTTCAGTTAAAAACCCAATTTTCTAACTTTTTTTCTTGAAGACTTCAGCTGAAAAATTCCTGACTGGCTCTATGTATTCAGGCTGGTAGTGACAGGGTGAAATCTGTACTACCACTAATGATATTTACTGTTTCAGCATCTGCTACAAAGCTCATGTATTAAGTCATTGCTAAATATGTAATATGATAAACCCTGTCCTCAGTGACACCTCGGTGATCCCACCGAAGACAATAAAGGTCCCCAGGCTTAGCCAAGGACTGACTCAAGCTGAGATATTCTACTCTGTGAAGTTCAATGCTTCATGCTGTCATTTTTATAACTCAAATAACATAAAAATAAGATTGTGTATTATAACAATAGGTTAGGTGGAGTGCAAACTAAAAGTGCCTACTATGTATGTCCATAATCCTCTTAAACAAAACAATACTAAATCATTATTTGATAAAACCACTTGATGAAAGACAGTGAAGTGATGGCAAGAAGCTAGAAAAGCTTGTCAGATCAAGTTTCAAAAGCTCAATTCTGAAAAAATGTTACCGTAACCTTAGAAAGCAATTTTATCAGTAGACACACTAATGAAGTTTGGATCTGTTCAAAAGTTTTTATTTGGAAACCAAAAGTAATGTTTTTTTTTCTCAGTGACCTTAGTAGGTAGGATGACAAAATCGCTACCATTTGAACAATGATGGAATACAAATTATGCAAACACAAAGAAAAAAGTACTTGGGTTTCAGATACAGTTTCTGGGCCTAACCAAAAAGACTGAAATTCTTTTATTTTTGAGTGAAGCTTTCTTACACAGAATAAAAAACATACAGCCAAAAAATGCATGTCTATCCAGGAGGCATCTTGCATTTCTGTAGCAGTTCTCATTCAGTTATCTCAGCAACAAAGCCTTGTAACTCTTAATAACCCACAACAACAATATGTACAGATATAGGAAAGACAGAACATAAAAAGATATAATGTAATCAACCACAATTCCATCCATTTTTCAAATTTACCTTAAACATGAAAGTAACTAGAGCTCTGAAACAGTTTTCTCCAGTTTTATGGTAATTTTTTCTTTCTTGTATTTTCCAGGTTTCTGACCCAGATTTATCCCACCAGACATTAGGGCTTAATTGAGGTACCACCGTTTGCTCCAGGCTCCCTCCATGGCCATCTGCACAGATATCTCCGAGTGGATGATTCATGGAACATGTGGGCTGCACAGCTCCCTTAAGAAGCCTACCCTTCTTCACCAACTGCAAATGCACTCCAGGACAAGCAGGATCCTGACTTGGAAGCTTCAGTTGCATTCCTAAAGTTAGGTGAGATGAATCTGAGCTTTTGTGTATATTCAGTATAAGCTGCTTCCTGGCTTCCTGTCTTCCAGCTAGAGATCTCACTTAAATTAGTTGTAAAACTCCATTTTTGCAGAAGAAAGCCAAACAATGGCAGATTTTAAAAAAACACCTGCATTTGTCTTGTTAGTCATGGTAGAATTACCACACACACACACACAAAATTTGCTAGGCTTTCAAGTTATGTCCTGTAATAATTCTTAAATTTTCTCACTTCAGTCATATGGCATATTCCTGACTGCAAAAACTTCCAACATGTATATCCATCAGAAAGCCAGTTGTTTAATTACTCGGACACACCAAATAAAGAGCTCCAAAGCATTATTATTCTACATTGTTTCAGCCACATAGAAAGAGCATTCTGAAAAAATAAAAACAACAGAAGAAAAGCTGCTACTGTAATCAGCCATGATTGAAGGCATTTCCTGTATTTTGCTATCAAACCGGTTGTTTTTTCCATTACATACTAAGTGAACTTTAGTAAGGTCAAGACACCAGAGAAAAACAGGATCAGAATATCTTTTATCAACTAAAGTTGAGTACTTTAGTCTCTCTCTTTCAGATGTTTAGCCCTGGATCTCATCCCACATCTTCAAATTTCTTCCTTAAATCATAAATGTATAAACCAGGTCAGTTTGAATTTATGATTTAGATAGTTGTTTTCAATGGCATTTAACTTGTTAGCCACAGACTTCCCCTAGCCTAAAGGTCAATCAACCTCATGCTGTGTAACAATACCAATATTATTTTAGTATGATATAAGTCCAACAGGGGAGACGGGTTTTCATTCACAATCACAATACTGGGCCAAAAACTTCCCTCAGTTGGAAGCCTATAATTTCCATCATGCTGCCTGTTAAGATCAACTGTAAGTTTCAAAATTGCTATTAAACGGAAGTCAAAGCTACACTAGCATGGGTTAATTTGATCCACTCCTGTACACTGTCATTCTGATGTCACACTAAATACAGACTATTTTAAGGTATACAGCATCCCTGTCCTGTGCTTTGACCCCATTTTTTTTTGAGACAAAAAAGTATATTTTTCTGCTATGAATGCCAAGTGACATCCTTTTACTTTTTAATGTAATACCAGTTGTCAACACCTTCCTTGGAAATGACCAGTTTCAAGCAAGTTGTTGACTTGTTGAAGAAGGGAAAAGCATGTCATCTTTTCCCAGCAGCTAGAGAAAACCTCATGCTTTGGTCCAGTTCTGTTATGTAAAGAAGACCAGCCTGCCTAAACACTGTGATAAGACTGCAAGCCAACTCATCATGCAACTTCATTATCTACCTACTGAACACAGAAGCACACCGTAGAGGCTACTCAGTGCCTCAGATGGCCTCAAAGCTCATCTTAAATGTTCTCCTTTGCCCCTCACCTCTTTTCTAGCTTCAAAACTTTAGTAAAGGTTATCTTTTTAATTCAGCTGGGGTTGTTTATCAAAAGAAAACTAATGACACTCACATAAAAACCCATTTTTCAGTCAAGGGATCAGATCTCTTAAAATATTACAATCTGATTGTAAAAGGTAGCACAAATTTTTTACTTTGTCAATAATGCTTATTTTTCTGCTTCTCTCAGGAACAGACAGAACAAACATTAGATTCAGGGAAAAACTGAAAAAGTGTCAATGCTGGGAACCTACTTTATCACTTGAACTGGTCTTTTTCTTTCATTCCTTTGAGTAAATTCTATATACTCTGTAAACTTTTAAAGAAAAAAAAAAATTTAGCCTGACAACCACAACATGGGGCATACAATAAAATGGCCAAACACAAGTGATTGAGACCATATCCTGAGTGAGCCATTAATGCGCCAGCATGAGCCAACATTCCAGTGCCTTTCCTGTACTAGCCAATGCTCTCTGCAGCTTTATGATGCCCGGAAAGTGTAAAGGAGAAGGGTTGCTCACTGTTTTTGCATACAGTGTTTCTTTCTAGAAAAGAAACAAATTTATCAGACTTCTCTTCCTTATGCTCCCAAGGGTATCCTTAGCAGGGAACAAACACGGTTCCTAGCAGTAAGCACACTCCTGTTAAAGCTCCATATCATGTTTCCATGGAGAAAAATGCTTTCTTAGTCAGAAAAAACCTCATCTGCAGCAAACTTTTATACTGACATTGATTTTTTTCAACCTCACTTTGGTCTCAGTTCAACCTCTTGGGTCTTTTTATGGAAAGACTTTGCACAGAGTGGTGCATGTAATATTATGCAGAATGGACTAAATAAATTATATAGCATAATTGATGTAACTCAGCAAGAATGTTGCTTCCAACAAAATGTTTACTTATATGGAATCACTAGAAGGAAGATTTTAATAATTTCTGCTTCTATTCTGATTTCAGTAGCATAGTTCACATGCCTAAACATCTTTTTACACAATCACATGGGTCTGAACTTGGGAACGGTATGTAGGCTCTTCATTTAAAACTTTTTCTAACCCTTCTGTATTTATTAAGGATCAAAACAGCAGCAGCCAACAGCAGTTTAACACATTTCTGCAGAAGTTCTTGTAAAAACAGTGAGTTAAATCTATTTTTTTTTTTTTACCTTCTAAACGCATTGTTATACAGATAGATTTGTCCGTTTCAAAATTCTGTAGAGTTAAAAATTTTCTGTTATGTTTAATGGAGGATTACTGCAGTGGAGGGATTCTTGCAAAATTAAGAATCTTTATTATTTGTCTGTAAAGTATGAAGAGGATGCCTGAAAAAATGGGAGTTGCTTGCCCTTCTATGTTGATCTATATGTAAAATAAACTCCTAATCCTGCTTCCAGACAGAAATCATAGAAGCTTGTCCTATGCACTGATGGTTCCACCTCCATACCTTGCTTCAATATGTAATTAAAAACTATTTCATATGTTAATACAAAGAGTTATATTTTGCAAAATACTCTTTTAAAATTAAAATTGTGTAGTAAAATCAAATTACTTTTGCCCCCCAACCTCTGCCAAACATTCCTAGAGAATCTTTTTCTGTGCAGGAAGTTTCAGCTACAAAGTATTTCACAAAATATTTTACAAAATACTCTTTTTAAAATTATAATTGTGTAGGAAAATCAAATTACTTTTGCCTCCCAACCGCTGCACAAACATTCCTAGAGATTTTTTTCTTGTGTAGGAAGTTGTAGCTCAAGCACTTTTCAAATGTAGCTCCTGCAGCCTCCCTCCACCTCTCCAGAAAACACGTGCTTGGGAATGCTACTTCAGATGTAGTGCCAACGTACAATATCATCACTTAAAATCTACTTACATAAGGCACCCCACTATTTTTAATTAATATGAATGCAATGGAAAGATGACTCATGGGTTACTCAAATGAAATAAAACATAGCATGACAGGAAATTTACAGTGTATTCACTTTTGTCAACACCAAGGTTAGCAGAGTGCCATAGCAATTTACCTTCAGCTGTGAAGACAGAGGGCTTACCGAGAAGAGCCTAACAGTCCAGCCCAAATGAAAAGAGAGTGACAATTCTGAATACAGGATTTGGGAGGCCAAAATATTATTTTAATCTCTAACATTTGGTACTTACTGGGTAGTCGCTGCATGTAAATACCGACTTCGGTAGGATTATAACATAAACTGTTGACCTAAGTGGGCTGTTCTTGAACAATTTTGTCAACATTAGAAAAAAATTATTTTGAGCCTGAAGAATTATCTTTGTAACTTCTATGTGCTCAGCCACTAGGTCACTCTTCAGGGACCTGCTAACCAGAGTCTATGCTCTGAGAAGATCAGAAATTATCCTATAAAACTCCCAGAGAGTTATGTGGGCAAAGTCTAGCAAGAAACCTAATTACACAGCTTACAAAGAACTATTTTACTTTAAGTTTCATTAAATTATAATGTTCAATAAAGTCTCTTTGCATCCTTCTCACAGCCTTAAACTGAGTGCACTGAGTACAATTTAATTCCATTGTAAAATTGCTTTGCTCTTCTGGTGTCAGAAAGAGCTTTTACTGTAAATGAGAATAATGGTTTTTAAAGAACCAGTCTCTTATAAACCAGACAGCAGACAGCAGCCTCTAAACACCCATGTCATGTCGTAATCACGTTTATAACATATTCTTATTATGCATTATCCCATTATGAATTCCAATGAAAAATGCATGAACAAATGATTCTCTGAGAAAGATTATCAAAATGCTTTTAAAACAAAACAGGAGAGAAGTTACAGTTGTGCTATATTCCAAAGACATGTAGTAAACAATGTATTAAATTCAACATTGCCCAACCCTGAAACAAATGTGGTTATTAGTTTAGACCCCCTGTAGCAAATTTGTAGCATTGTGTTAAGACTTCATAGGATAGCAAATGAAATATTAAGGGGCACTACAGTATCCTTCTCAAGCCAGACTCAAACTTTAATTGATGACATGAAGTACTCTATTAGCAACAATACAGTTCAACCCTTTACTGTCCACTCTGCCTCGGGCATTATCCCTTCCACTTTCTTTCTTACCCCCATGCTACCATCATTGCAATTAGGCAAACATAACTGTGTTTGACTGATTTTTAAATGGATTTATTAAATAAGGTGTGTAAAAAATAAGCCCCATTTTCTATGGCAGGATTTTGGGATTTTAGCCTAAATCTCTCTTGTATTGGCTTTACACAATTATTTTGGCCTAACTAAGAGCACCCATAGCTGACCCAGGGAAGAAAAGGCTGTAGAGGTAATGAATTATACCAGATTTGTAACCAAAACATTTCTAGCTTTATAAGTTATAGCACATTAATATCAGTTAATGTTTTGTTATTACTACACAAAGAATTTCCAGGATGCTGTTTCAAAATTTCTTCAGACTCTTTTGCTCATGGACAGAACAACTTCTACCCAGTCTGCAGATGTTTTAAAAATCGTAGCCAAATCCTTTTCTTCTTGGGTCATGCACAGAAACCCACAACTTTTGTCCTACTGTGTGTGCAAGCATACTACTTGCTCTGATCTTGTGGAGGCTGACAAAAGAACCCCCCCTTTTTCTTTTGTGAGTTTTCGAAAGTTGAAAACCCAGTGTTGTCCAAAGGGTTTCTCTCACCTCTGCTTGGGGCATTTCGCCCTCAGTGTCTGTGGAAACCAGCTTACAGTTTAGGCAGAGGCAGTTTCAAACAGCTTGTAATGGACTGCCTGCTGCCTTGTGCCAAGGGGTACGCTGCTGAGCTGCTGTCTACTTTCCTTGTTCACAATCTGAGGATCCTTATATGCTATCAGGTATTTAAAGACTTTCATGTAAATGAGAATCAGGGCTTCTTTATAATAGCTATGGCCCCTTTGGACCTATTACAGATTATCAGCAAATGAACCAGCACATATTTGGTATGCCTTTTTATGTCCTCAGTATACAGTACCATAAACACCTGCTGTCCTGTTATTGGTGGTTAAGTTTAGGCAAATATGTACTCAGGCAGTTTCTTAAGTGCATATTATTTTTGTTCTACAAGCACTCCTTTAGAGCTGCTTCAGATTTATTGATGTTTGGAAGCTTTTAAATATCCATTACCCACTTAATTGACCATAGCAATTCCATCTGACTCATTATTTGTGTTTGTTAGAATATATTTAGGCATTTACTTAAATGGGCGTTAATAGACCATAGGATCTCCCTTGGAAACCCTATAATAAATCAAGTAAATAGCTGGTGAAGTGCTATAATGCTTATTTGTTGCTACTTAATTTTATCCTTAATATTCCACATTTTGAACGTATGAAGTTCCTCAGTTCAGGTTATTCGTGACCAAGCTTTCTTTGGTTGTTTTATTTTAGGGCACTGCTTCTGTATTATTCAGTTTCATACCAAGGTGCACCTATACCAGCTGCTATATTGGCTATCTAATGTTGAAGTCGTCCCATCTCTACCTTCCCTTGAAGGGGCATCGCATGCCCTAAGACTGGAATACCTTGTGAAGAATACTTTTACAACTGCCACTGTAAAATCTACATTAAAAAAATGTACACAACTGCATGTATTATTTGCATTTGACATGCTTTGAAGAATGGTATTTTCTGTGACTTCCATGTATCAGCAGAAGGAAATTAAAGTCTGGAGGAAAAAGTATACCTATGTAAGTATTGGCATTATTTCTGACCTCTCTCCTTTATTTTTGCTCTCTGCTGTTCCTCATGACTGACTGCTGGAAACAAATTCGAGAAGCAGGATGCGAGAAGTGAAGACCCCTCTGGTGTGTACCTTGTGAGAAGTGCTGCTTGGGCTTCTCCTCATAAGCTGGATGCTACTGTACTGAATTCTTAAAATCCAAAACATGATACCCCCCAACATAAGTCAAAATTCAGTATGGCGGTGGCAGGAGAGTGTCCCTCCCTGGTACCATCCAGGTACCACCTGGGTGCATCACAGTGCAGAAACCACACAAGCTCCCATCTCAGTAAAAGCTGGCCTTGGCTTCACTGTCATTCCTACTTAGCCCTGCTCCACATCTGCCTCTGCACATACTCAGTGCTGCTGAGATGATTAAGATAATGTATTTCTGCCACTGTCTGTGACTCTAGGCAGCTGCTTGTTTGGACTCTGTGAAACACTGGCAGCCAAATAAAGGGGCAGGCATTACTTCTGACACAAGAAAGTAAGCTAAGTGATCGTTGCCACTCTGGCTTTGTTACCCCTCACCTTTACACTCATTTTCAGCATAGTCATGGCCACCTGATCCATTTTGTTCCACTTTCTGATTCCCCTGGTTAGACTGTACCTAGTCTGTCCAAGGTCCTTCTGATGTAATCCTACCACTGTTTATTCCAGTAGCAGTAGAAACTTTGATGCACTCACCAAAATTGCTGTATTTTCTCTTTAGTTCATCAGGCCATTTTAGTTAACCTCCCAGTGAACAATATTATTTCTGTTTTCTTACATGTGAGTACAAGTTGTCAGCTAAACAGACATTTTTAACATTTTTGAAAGTTTCTGTAATAACTCAGTTATGTTAGCTTTCAGACTAGCTAAATTCTTTTTCCACAGTCTTTTGCAATGATAAGCAAAATAACATATGGTTTTTAATAACAGTGTATTCTGAAATGTGATGATTTTCTATTTTAAAATAAACACATTTTCAATCTGAAAAGTCAAACCAAAGTCCCAAATCATCCAGGAAGCTGCATCATGCATATGAATAGCCTCACTGAATCAAAATTAGCCTATGAGTACAGTGATCTGCATGCAGAAATGTTTGCTGGAGCAGTGTCTAAGTGATAAGCTCTTTTATAACAAGGAGGTGGATAAAAGGTGGGGGGGAAGAGAGGGCAAGGAGAAGAAATGCAAACCTTGAGTCAAAAGTATCATGGCTCTGACCAGAAAATGGAAAAAGTTGTACACAAATGTCTTTACTGAAGTGTATCTTCCAAATTTTCTTTTAAGGTTGTTTAGTATTTTTAGTATCATTATTTAAAAAACAGTAGATAGAGTTCCTTCCATGTTTTCATCTAATGTTTTGCATTATTTTCCAACTTCTCTGTTACATCTCAAGAGTACAACAAAATCTCTATGAAATGCCTATCGCCTCAGAACCACGTTTGCTGTGCACTTCTCTGTATTACTATGAAACATTGGCAGATGCATTCAATAGCACGCAAAAAGGTAAAGCCTCACCCTTAACGTGACATGGTTTCAACACCACTGCAACTGGGTTATAGAAATATTTTCCATTGTTTGAAGGCAAACATGACTGAAGGGCACAGCGAAATTCAGTCCTAACTTTTGTCTGTTAGCAGCAGAATTACATTTAGGAAGCAACTTCAGATTTTTAATGCACTCTGAAACAAAAAGCGTTCTCTTTGTTCTGTTAGAAAATTGTTTGAAGAATATGATTTTGATGGAACTCATGTACATGTTTCTGTAGAAACAAAGCTGTGTCTCAGCATTTTAAGAAAACTACAGGGAGCGTATTGTGTCAGTACATTTCAGTTTTACATGTGCTGCAGCTCTAGTGGATTTTTATTTTGTGTATGTTTCGTTTCAGTTAACATTTCTTATCAAATGCAGAAAGATATCACACATTTCTTTCTGTTATAAAATAAAAGCATGAACATCAGCCATCTGAAATCACTGTCATTCACCCAGAAACAAATATGAATATGCCCTGTAACATTTCACTACTATTATCTGTTGAGAAGCACTGTCGCTCTTTCTACAAGCGTACCGGAACATGGCTACCCTCACAGGAATGTAAACTTGGCATTAACCCTGGCAGATTCCCACTCCCTGCCCTCTCTCATTTAACATTAACTCACTCCTATACTGTTATCAGAAGGTAAAGGTCATAGCTTTATTTACACAATACAGCACTATACAAACGGTCATTAAACAAGAAAATCTTGCACCAAATAAACATGAAGAAAAAAAAAAACAATGCTGACCTCGCTACCAGGAACTCCCCCTGGAAGTACCTTGTCATTCCCCAAATGAGGTCAATGGTGCTGGTCTATCCTTCTAAATATTAACTGCCCGGCACTGCTCCTCTGCATACCCAACTCCCACGCAAGAGCCAACTAAGGACTTTCTTATGTTCCAAACCCAGGAGAAATTTAGAAAGCATTCTACTGTTGGCAAGACCGCGTGGTTCATATCCTATTCCCACAGTCTTTACTCATCCTTCCACAGCTGGAAACCTTGTCAAAGGCTCTCCTATACGACAGCAGCCTTTAGCACAATACATAAGCTGGGCAGATGGCAGGGTGGACTCCCTCGGTCCGAATGCCAGAAGCCTGGGAACCAACCCTCCTTCCTGCTTCTCATCTCCCTAAGCCCCGCTCCTCTCCACCCCAGCCCACTGCCTTTTCCTGCGGGGAAGACATCCTGCTTATTTATGCGTTTCATGACTGCTGGCCTGCCTAGACCCAGCAAGAAAAAGTGCAAAGAGGGCAGGAGGCCACGGATTAAAATCCCATCGGAGCTCATGCTCAGTTTCAGAAACTAGACCAGGCAGAGCAGAGCATGGATGTAGCCTGGGGCACAAACCCAGCAAAAGCACTGGTCAGGTGGCATGGCTTGGGCAGTGGGCCCAGGAGGCACTGGGACTCAGACACACACAGCAGCACAGCTCACTCCTTGCTTCCCGCTTTTACGAGGGTGATGGAAATAGTTTGTTGCTCACTTGCACCAGAAGCAAACTGTAATTTCTCTGTAGTAGAAACAGGCAGTTTATGTGGGGAAGGGCTTGAGTTCAGCATATTCCCATGCTTAGGTCTGAATAAGCTATATGAGGGTACCAGGTCTTTCTTGCTCTCCTTCATGCTCAAGCAGCAGTTTAACTGTTTAGAGTTGCAATAAGATGATCTTTACATACTTAAAAATAAATTTATACCAAAATGCTCCATGTCTAGTTACGTGTTTTATGAAGCCAAAGAAAAGGGGGGGGGAGGAGGGGAATTTTAGTTGGCTGCTGCCACTCAGAAATAACACAGTAAGGTAACTTGGGAGAATGATGACTTTTAACATGTTAACCACTGACCATGCAACATTTTCATCAGTGTAAATATAACTCCTCGTTACTCTGCCAAGGCTGCACTGAATCATACAACCGCCAGTGAAGTCAGACTTTCTAAATATTCTTATTTCACATAAAAACGCACTAATGGAAATGCTTTTAATTTTAGGTAGTTCTTCTTTCTGACATACTGGCGTGTGTTACCCTGATAAACGGTAATGCAGGGAAAACTAGTCATCCAAGGAAAAATTCAGTTAGTGTTCAAACAAGTTCTTAGGGTATTCATGTACGGAAAAAGCCTGGAGGTATTCAAGGACTGGCATCAGCATATTTATATTCACATACTCCTCAATTCAGTGTTAATATATCTTTCATCACGACTAACATACTAATTACAGAGTGCACAAAGCCTCATAAAGCTTCAGCAAGTTACAGGGTCGATTATTACTTCAGATTGCCGAGGAACATGATAACTCAGAGTTACTAATGAGGACTCCCCTGCGACCACGTCCTGTACAAATTGAAGGCAACAGCTCACAGACCTTACATTCCAAACCAAAAGAATGAGTTAACCCAAAGCAGGTGACACTAGTTTCCCAGTTAAGACATTTTTCATCCTCTCAGGTGAACTGAAATTGTGTACATTCAGTTTCCTTCTTTTGCATTTCAGAGAGAGTACTTCGTTTAATCACTTGAATGGTCTGGGGACACCCACATTTGTGTTAATGACATGGTATCTCATTCTAGTGCTGATGTCCCTGCCTGTGGAGACAACAGATCTTTGTGTACTTCAGGCCATCATGGGCCATTTGTGTCACCTCACTTGAACTGCTGTGAGAGCCAGAGACACCCAGCCAGGTACTCCTGTACTCAGCACAACAACTGCAGGTGAAACAAGAACATATAACATTTACATATATCTATGGAAAGTGTACAGGAATGTTGAAAGTCAGTACAAGAGGGAAGTATGGAACTAGCAGTTTCTTAACACCCAGTTTGTTGCATCTTCCTTATATGAGAATATATGTTAAACTGACAAAGACTGATTTTAAATATACCAGACTCCAGGGACAGGTGACAGTGAACATAGTCCACAACCTTTCATCATTGTGTGCAATATCCAGTTCAGGTCACAGGCAAAATGAAATTCATAGTCTAGCCCTTAATTCCTGAAGCTTGGACACATTTTTTCAAAGTGGTGCAATTGCATAACACAAACAACGATGACTGCCAGAAACTGCAATTGAAACTTCTCTAGTGTCTGATTGACTCTACTTGTATTATCAGGCCCCAGCTTGACATGTGCCTGAATAGCTGAATGCCAGATGAGAGGGAAGGTGGCAGGGATAACACAAATACTTCTATTAAGTTGTTGAAGTGGTTTTGACACAACAGTAACATTATACCCTTAAAAATGCCACGCTGAAAATTATCCTAAAATTTATCTATCATACAAGATGCATTTAGTAACAACAGTATCTTTATATATAAAAATGGTGAGGTTCATTTTTATTTCCAACATAAACTCAATAAACAAGAGGAAGGTACATAATTTCAGTGTGCACACAGATAATTGGACAAGTCTGGGAACAACTGGTGGGCCAGTTGCAAAGATGTGAATTTACAGAATAATTTCTACTGCCAAACAGGGAGCTAGCTTTCTCTTTGAACTTTAGGGGAAATGAAGATAAACTAGTTATTATAAAAGATGATCATTTAGTATCATCATAGCACTTTCTAAAAATCTAACCAACAAGCCAAAGCATGAGCTAAAGCTAGTTATTTACTTCCAAAAATATGACTATGTTTAGCTCCAAACAAATACTTCCACATACATGGCTGAAAAAAGATCAGAAGGTATAGGAGCTATTTTGAAACCTGCATTTCCATCAAACATTGTAGTTTATTTATATATTCCCCACTTTCCTTGAAGCATTGCCCACACAAGCAGCATTTCCCACTTTGGAGAATAACCATTAATTTCACACCGCAATGTTTTCTCTAGAGATATAATTACACAGAAGACAAGTATTCTTTATTAAAATATCTGAAGGCATGTCAGGTAGTTATGACTGGTAGTTATTCAAGAGGATAGGTTTTCTTTTTCGCTTTTCTTCCCCTTCCCTCCTGCCCCCTTTCCTTTCCTTGTTTGCTAGCTAATAAGAGCTTTGGAGATGTAAAGGAGTGACTTGATCCCAAAGCATTTTTAACATTGTCATAAAAGATGCAGTGAGGTATGGAATAATCAGGCTGAAACTGTTCTGTGCAAGACAACTATTCTAACATATGCTTGACATCAACAAATCCCAGGGCCTGGCATATTATGAATGAATTGTAATATTTTCTTACAATTCATTCTTTTAGGATAATCTCTAACTTCTTCATTCTATTTGTATTTTATAGATTAACTGGGATATACTTTTTAGGAATTGTTGAAGCTCCTGGTATCCCCTGGTTGGGAAAATAAGTTATTATTACAGATATAAATATGTCCAGATCCAAAAGCCTGTGTCAAAGCAGAGTACAACTAAATCTGTTCCTAATGTTCCTCCTGTTGCTTTTTTCAGTTTCTGCTTTCATCCTACAACTCATGTTATTTCTCTTCTTGTCCCTCTTCTGATAATACACCCAATATAACACACTACTTACAATTTTAGTGTTTTACTGTAGCGTGCCAAAGACATGTCAGCATAGTCTCTGCATCAGAAGTTGAGCGTATCTTGCAAAGTCTAAATTACAAAGCACTGTCTCATCAGAATGACATTCTCTTGGGAGCAAAGCATTTTGACAGTAAAAAGTCACAGAAAGAACACAGGCACATGCAGTGATTCAATGCAGCCAGGAGCCAACACACAGAAAAAGCTACAGGTAAGACGAGGGAAAAGAGGGAGAAAAGAGAAAGAGGAGAGAGAATAGGATGTGTGTCAAAGGATGGGAGCAGGGAGGGAAGAAGGGGAATGAATGCACACTCATAAAGCAGCAGGAAGGTAATTTTACCAATTCTTTCCTGTTGGTTCACAGAAATCACTAAACTGACCACTAATTACAAAGTGTCTAAACTCAAGTTTTCAGGAAGAGGAAATTAGCTCAAGTCTTTTTATGGAAACAAATCCTCAAAATCCTTCACTTTTTAAAGTATCAATCTCGTAAAGTACCAATCTTGTCTGCTTCCCTTATGATGGATACTTACAAATTCTGAAGTTGCCATGTTTTACTATCTAAATATACAAATACATAGCTTTAGAAATAAATGTAGACAATGAATAGAAAACGTGATATGGGCAGTAAAGGTAAGAAATGTTCTGCATCTTCAGCACTTGAAAACAAAGATAGCAGTAGGGCCAAAAGTCTAACCCAGTATGCAACCATCATACCAGTGTCAATAAAAGGTGGAAATTAAGAGCTGCAGCTAGCAAAAAACTTTTCTAAAGAAAACTGGATTTTTGACTGAAAGACCACTTTCATGGAAATTCATATTCCCCAGGAGATGCAATGTCCTGCTGTTTGCTATGTCTCTGGAAATGAGACTCCTTCTCTGATAAGTTTCTCTTTGAATCCCAGTTGGTGGGAAAATAAATGGCGTCTGATGGAAGTTATGACTCAGTCCTGGTTATTAAACATTTAAAATTCACTTATTTGAATTTCTAGTACTTTTAAGATCAGCCTTTATATGAATGCAGGGATGGGACAAATTCCACATCCTCATCTTGATGTTTCTGCTCAAGAGATCCAAGATGGTCTGTCACTGAGATGACTACCCCAAGTCAAAACTGATAACGTGAGAGAGGGTGAGAATATCAAGTGAATATCAAAACAGTTAGATTCACAGAAGTCAGAATTTTTAGTAGACAGGAGAAACCTGTATCACAAAAACTATAAAGCAGGCTGCTTGTGAAATAATGCCTGAATTTATTGCATGCAATGACAGGCGGCTAAAAACAAATAAAGCGAGGAAGGTGAAATGACAATATAAAGGACTTAAATAAACACATCAACAACAGGGGGAACATTTTCAAAATGATTCCCCACTTTTAATAATAAAAGCCTATCCATAAATGCATTCTTCACCACAGCGCAACAATAAGCACTTCTTTTATGTGTGTGCACGGGTGTTGAAGACCAGAGGCGATGGAGGGGGGGCAGGGGAGGGGCAGCGTAGAGGTTCAAATAGATGCGGGGCAGTTGCAAGCAAATCAAAATTGTCTGCAAAGAGCCACTTCCTGCTGGTGACTAAGCCTTCACCCAGTCAAGAGGAAGGGGCATAAGTAAAGCATTGCAAATGACCATCCTGATTGTATCAGAGTGGAGACAACTAGGACAAACAAACTCAGGAAGTGGCAGGGAGTTAGAAACCAAGAGGAAATCTATGGCACAGAGAGGAAAGTGAAGAGATTGCACTGATCTGCAGAAAGGTCACCTCTGGGTCGCACTGTGCCAAGCTTTTTCAAAACCGCTTTATTTGGACTATAATACAAAACTGGCACACACAGCTGGCGACTGCTGCAGAGGCTATTCAAATGTTAACATTCTCAATGATAAACAGCCAAAAAAAGTTCTATGTAAGCAAATTGGAACAAACAACTAATCTAAATCTGGTTGCTAAGATACACAGGATTTCAGCCAAAACCAGCCTCAAGCCTCTAGAATACTTTATTTTTGATCAAAAAAGTACCTGTAGATGACGCCATGTTGGTGAAGAAACATGAGTGCTGATGTGACCTCTGCTGCATAAAAGCGGGATCGAGGTTCATCAAATTTGCGTGAGCGCTGGATTTGAAACATTAGGTCTCCTCCATTTACATATTCCATGACGAAAAAGAGGCGGTCCTGAAATTAATTAAACAGTGCTATTTAGCGAATTTCTTTTAGTCACACAAAGGACTGCTTGAAACTACACTTTAGGTGACTGGAACATTTACGTCAAGCAATGAAAGAAACAAACCCTACAATTCTGAAAAAGGAAAAGCTGACAACCAAAATCTCCCAAACCTAAAGAAAATGAGACAAGAGTCTCAAAGTGAAAAATGAGAAAAAGGGAATAGAATCAACATGTAGCAATAAGCAACACACATACAAATCTCCACACATATACATATGGAATTAGAATCAATTTTATATCCTAACGGAGATACTTAAATTATGCTGTTGCTTTTAAAATTCAGTCATTAACAATGAAGAGATAGTCAATCCTGCCAACTACTGACAGGCTGCTGGGCAAATTTCAGGCTCCTTATTTCTTCTCTTATCTCTTACCAGCCCCTTTGCCTGCAAAGCACCTTTCCCAAATTAAGTAAAAATGAATTAGGATTGTTAAGATATAGAAACCAGTGCTGTCAATTACAAACACATAAGACTTTTTGAATTGCCTCAAATTCTTATAAGATAATGAAATATAATTACATTATTAAAATATGTACAGGTTCTTTTTATTTTCTTCTGATGCTTATCACTTCAAAGTTCAAATTTTCAAGTCTATTTCCATGATGGAGAACTAGAAAAGAACTAGAGAACCGCAATGGATATTTCTAGGGAATCACCCCATCTTGGTGTGTTTCAGAAAAAAACCCCAAATAAAAGTTACACTCAGTGAAATAGTCTGAACTGAGAACACTAGTAAACTAAAAGTGTGCTTGGCACCTTGAAGCATTTATGATCTGAACTGGCAATGCAGATGAAGGCATAAGCAAAGAAATAACATACATCCACTTGATATAATTTAGATCCTATTTTTCATAATCATTTCTCATAAAAATTCATAGCTTTCCCTAATCTGTACTAACAGCCCTAAATCATCAACTCTTTGCCCATTCACCCTTGGTTTGTAAGTCAAACTTCACATTCTTTATTTCCTTACTGTCAAATATCTACATTCAAGAGAGTTTAGACAGGGGTAAAAGTAATTCTCATGTGATGTGGAGAACAGATCTGAGTGTATAATCCTTGCTCTGCACTAGCTCATGTGACACAAACATTTCGTTCTCCAGTCACATGATACACAGGTGTGTAAGCATAAGACTGCACCAATGGGAGCCCCTCTCCAACTTTTACATCACGCTGCAGTTTGGCTCTAGCTCATGGCGTCTGGTGTGCGAGGTTGAAGAAAAGGAGACAAGATATGACATTGCTTTGGACAAGTAAACCCAACAGAACATGGAAGTTAACCTCCCACAAGTGAATTCAAGACTGCAGATTACAAAGTTTATATGTTTGCTGTTCGTCTTTAATCATCTACTCTACAGCTCAGATTCAAAGCACAAGACTTAAAAATGCCCTTAAACTTAAGAGTGTGCATTAATCCCGCTCATTAAGTGCCTAAATGTTATACTTATCAGGGATGCTTCCTGGAGGATGCTACAAATATTTGGCTGACTTTTTGCTGATTACAGAAAGAGGATGCAGAAAAAAACCTTGTGTCTTTCCCCCCTGTATCTCTGGAACACAGAAACTGCCAGACTGGATCAAATTCAAGATTTGAGTGGACTGGCATTCTTGGTAAAACAGTGCTAACAACATTGGTACATTTTCTAACATTTTTCTTGCCATTCCGTAGTAAGGAAAACTTACTAAAGAATAGCATCAAAGCTTCTGACTGTATCATAGCCTCAAAAGATCATGGCTTCAGAGCCATGCCTTTGTTCTTTTTGCAATTCTCAGTACCGCTGATAAGAAACATTAAAAATCATAGTGCTTATTTCTTGGCATTAGTGTAGCTTTTAAAGAGCACCTTCTTTGCCTGTTCTAAGCAAAAATATGGGTCCTTGTCTTGTCTCTCTGGTTTCTCTCTGGAATCGATGAGAATTACAGCCTTGCTTTTAAAAGAAAATCTGATAGTTCTCAGATGGTCTTATGATTTCAAAAGCTAGAGCTTAAGGATAACACCAAATGCAGTCAGTTTTGTGATAAAGTCAATCAAAAGCATAGCTATATTGGTACTGTAATGTATAAGAGGATACATCCCTAAGAAGAAGATGCAGTGTCCCTTTGAAACATGTTGCCTTAGATTATCTCACATGGTTATAGTTCAGTGTTCAAGTACAAAACCCATTTGGACCGCAGGCTGGGGAGCATCAGACTAACATTTGGCTAAAGTAACCTCCCAACACTTGATGAAATTGAACCTTCTTACATAGATGTTTTAACCTTTACCTAGTCTACTGTCTGGATGTTAGTGGGCACAACCAGGAAAAGGAAGCTGCAATACACATTCCCCTGAGCAGCCATACTCATTCCCAGTATTGCTACCCTTTTGCTGCACTTGTATCACAAGTATAAAATGATGCTGATGCAAAGTGATTGTGCTATGTTGTACAGCTGTAACTCCCAAATGGTCATCCTCAACTTGCCATTCAGATGGGAGCTGCTGCTCCCAATAGCGATACCTCCACTCTTCCAATTGCCAGTGGCGGTGCACAAAACCCCAAAAAATCTGGCTTATACAGCTGTTTAGATCAGGGCCATTTCCTAACATGTCAGGATATACATTGTATCATTTTTATATTAAATACTTCTGTGTTTGATCCAAGCAGAACCAATGTTTTTTTGTGACATCACTAGATGTCTAACTGCCAATTCTAAGTATCAGAAATTGTATTTAGTTCACAATGGAGGTACTTCTATTTTGGTTCGGTCCTCTGTAGGACATTTCCAGTTGTCAACCAAAAATCTAACCTGGATTGTTTAGTAGAATATCTTGTCAATAGACAGCCTGAGCAAAAGCTTTAGCAGCAGCTCCATGTCCAGACCTGGAAAGTGCTAACTCTCCTATCCTCTTTAACATCTTCCTTTTTATGCACATCCCATTCTCAATTTGAAGTGGTATTTCTGGCAGATCCTGCAGCTTAGTTCACCACCTCTTCAAAAGTATACCTACTAAAACTAGAAGTAACAGCTCAGTGATTGAAATTGCTGTACTGTCACATTTTTCTGCTATATACAGATATTACAAGTTATTTTTCCAGCTTTCCTAGGTGCACATTTCAGTTTCCTAATAAGAATTCATAGAAAAAAAAATAGTTTGAAATTTCTGTTCTCTGTTTACAATGAGTTGGAGAAAGAGTTTGAGTTTGAGAGGAGAAAAATACTAATTCTCACCCTCTAGCATGGGGTAAACAATAAAATGAAAAACACACACATGTGCAGCAGGCCAGAATCTCAACATAAGAAGGTACCATCTTTTTTGGATGAAATACACTCAGTCCCTATGAAAACTACTTTCTTTAAACTACTCTCTCATCTTTTGTTGGTCAGGACAACAATGCAATCATCTGGGACTCAGATTTACATGAAAAGAGGATATATGAGAAGAGAGAAAATTTTATGAATATGAGCTGAGATTGGTAAATCCATTTTTTCTCCTGCTTCCTATAATCTCATCAACAGAGATACTGTTTTGATTTTTGCTGCTTAGACTTTTTTCTCAATCTTTCATGAAGAGTTAATGATCAAAATACAGGTTTCTAACACTTTATTTCCTTTCTGTCATAATGTATGGACACGCACAGTGATCCAACGAGACCTTTGTGACTTCAGTGCAGAGAGGATTTTATCCTCAAACAGTAATTGTGAAACAACTGTATTATGGCTGATTATATGCATCTTGCTACATGTATCACCAGCATATATCCAGATATTGAAGTGGGAGAATACAAAGGGAATGCCCTAAAAATTATTAATTATTAAGGGACAGCATAGTGAGATACAAGGTATAACTTCAGCATTGATTGTGTTCCATGAAAAAATTGAATGGGTTTAGTTTGGTCTGCATTATTTTTGGACTCTGTTTTTGTAACATTCGAGAAGTATGTTTTGATCAATGTAATAAATGTAAAGCAGTCCTGTGAACTCTTTAATTATATAAAGGGAAATAAAAGGCAAAATCACAAAGACAGCATAGATTAATCCTATCTTGGCATCTATAAAGCAAAAAAAGTACTGCAAAGTAAGTCAATAGGTTTTCTGAAGTAATTAGATTCTTTTACAGGGTTTATTTTAGCCCTTAATCATACCTGCTTTTCCTTGAATTTCTCAGAACGTATGGTTGAGTGAGAATACATAAATAAATGGAAAGAAAACCACAGCAGAGAACATGGATAAGAGATTTTAAAAGCAAAGCGGACACGAAGTAAACAGACTAGAAGTCAAGACAAAAAAAGCTCAACTTCATTCTTTATTTCCACAGTATTTTCTGACTATGGCTTTAACTTCTGTACTGGAATGCACAACTACCTGTCTTAACATCTCTATTATTCTATTCTCACCTCTTTAATTTCCTTAATTGAGATATTCTCCTGTGTAGGGAGAGGTGCACAAAAGATCTCGCGATGTACAGAAAGAACAGGGAACTAAAGATCTCGCAATGTACGGAAAGGCGTATATAAAGCAATTGCGCAGTTAATAAATCGAGCAAATAGCAACCACCATATTGGCGTTTGTGCTTTTGTTCCCGCAAAGGTTTTAACCTCCTGCAAGGGTTAGCTGTGATCTGAGCGCCACATGTCTGTGGATTGGCAGGTAGAAAAAGACAGCTAATACCTTGCCACAACACTCTTGCATGCTTTATGTTTTCAAAACTAGGCTCTAACAGCAACCTCTTGTAGTTTCTGTCCCTGTCACTGTCTGGAGAAGTACACTTGTCACTTAAACTAGAAATCTTGCTTCATCTTTTCCCTCATTCCACTTCTTTAATTGTGCCCTGATTTTGGTTTTCAAACCCTTAACATTCAAAATAGCCACCCTTTAGCTCTACAGCAAATCCTAGCTAATCCTCTACTCTTTATTCTGATTACTACCATAACCTTCTCTCTTCAGAACCATTCTCTGATTTTTAGTTTTATTTATATATGTTAACACCAGACTATATATGATGTGTACTCCCCACCAGTTTATATTTGCTTGGTTTTAGATGTTATGAACTCCACTGGACAGAGCTTCTACCTCTTGTTCCTTTTGGAATAATGTGTAAGTTTTTAATGGGGGAAACATCAATAATAATAATAAACTCGCAGGATGTAACAGACTCAATCCAGCTCCTTTTTGTGGAGGTGTGATTAATGACCAAGACCTCCCTACTAGTAAAACCAGATAATCTTGCCAATCAATTTTGATTTAACAGATGACACTATACAGTCTATTATTTGTTTAGATGTGGAATAATACCATTGTTGAGGAACAAGTTTCTACGTAAATGCTGTATAAAAGCTTAGACGTGGAAAGACTTTGATGTATTGTTTATATTAATTATTGTGTAGCCCTTAAAAGATTAAAAAAAAATTGTTATCAGTCATTAACCTGTCTGTCCTTTGTTTGCTTTCCAATTAAAATCTCATTAATGTTAGATTGCAGCTTAAAGACAATCCATTGATAGACTTAAGGCCAAGTACAATCATCACTGCAATCTGAATACACTTTTTTTTCCTTTCAAACAAGTCTTACCAGCTGGACGACCCAATATGCAGTTGGTCGTAATGAGAACAGCCTCATTACTGAAATACTACAAACGAAAATAAATCATGCAATCCATCTCCCAGTTTCAAATCCAAGATGTGCATCCATGCTACAAGCCTGAGAACAAATCTTTTCACTACTGTTTTTGTCTCCCAGTTCAACACTTGCAATGCTTAAACCCAGGAAATTCAGGAAAGACATCAAATGTGGACTCCTCAAGTAAAATTCACAACTGATAGATCTTACCAGCCCACTCCAACTACCATTTTTTCCTTATGTTTTCATACAATTTTCTGTGAAAAATTCTTCTTGATTATGACTAGTTCCCTAAATTAAGTTCTTTGTGTGAGTACACTTTTTTCCTCCCAATTTCAGAAAGTCATATTTGAATTCAATTTCTCCAGAGGCAACTTAAAATATCAAGGAAACTAATATGTATGTTAAACACAGGCAAACTTAAATACAAAATAATTCCTGTTCTAGTAGAGTACTGTTATGTAATAGAATATGTTTAGCCAAGAAACTTGTTGCAAAACAAAAGTCAAAGATATAACTTTTATTGCACAAGAAGTCAGATGAATATTCTTTACAACCTTGGTATGCTCTGTAAGATGATATTCTATTCATATCATGCATGTATGGAATTCTTTTCCAACTAGTACAAAACTGTGATTACTTAATTATTTAAACAGGAAACTCAAACAGTTTGTTTAAAATTACCTAAAACTACAGCTACTGTCCCACCCCTCAGAACTTGAAAACATTTCCTGCTTCTGATGGAAACTGCACTACCACACTGTACACAGAACTATATATGCAACATATTCAACACCCTGAACAGAAGACTAACCAGGATGGCAGATTCATCTTCCACAATCCCAGCATTAGGAGGGATAAATATAAAACCAAGAGAAAACCCAGGCACAACACTGAAGAAAACAACAAAAAGCTTTCTCCTGTTCATTTGACTGCTTTTTGAAGTTTATGGTAACAGTGTTCAGCAGGACAGGACAACATATTATCTGTCACTGATTTCAGTGTTTATACTCAGGGCTAATTGTGTTGTTTTTCCTGTTTTGTACCAGTGCTTTCATAGAGTTCCAAATAAGAAGGGAACAATTTCTATGAATCCCATATTTCTTGGAATAAATGCCCTGTACATAGAAAGTGCTATCTTAAATTTCACACAGGATATTTGCAACTCCCACTTAACAAAAAATGCATGCATTCGGATTTTTTATTAAAGGATTTTTTTTTTTTTTCAACCAGACACTTCAAATTTCTCTCAGGTTGGTGAACACTATTACAGTTAGGGATTTATTGCTCAGTTTTACTCAGCTTTGCCCAGTATTCAATTCTGAATCCAGTTTTTTGCCCTTGGAAGAAAGAATGACCTCAAAGTTAAAACAGAGATTGGAGAGACACAGAATTGGATAAAGAAGTCTTGCAAGGTCATCTAGCTTATCCCACAGCTGACAGGCAGGATCAGCTGTACCTAAGCTAAGGGGAACTAACCTTTTCAGTGCTGCAAGGCAGTCTCTGGGCACTGTGAGCCAGTGATCTAACCGTGAACCTGAACAGCCCTGCTGAGCGGACTCCATTTGGTCCACAAAGACCTAGAAGCAGAAGTCTCTGCTAGTCTGGTCTGCTGGAGGGTGAGTGGGTGTGTCTGCACTCTTTTGCAGTGGGGTCTCCTGCTGTGCCAGAAATGCTTTGTTCCCTTCTCAGTCCCATCATCAGCATCAGAGGCCAGTAGTGAATAGTATTCCTTGAACATGTTCTGCTTTGCAGGTCAGAAAACTGCATTAGTTCCTGAAATTAATCTGATTGGCTCTTAAAAATCACTACTGATAAGCATTCCTTCACCTCCACTGGCACTCCTTTTCAGTACTTACAGAAAATACCACTGGAAACTCTTCACTGCTGCAAACCATTTGCATTACTTCTTGTGCTTATCTTACTCAAAATATCAATTCGTAGCTGGGCTGCAATTTATATATTACCTTCAGAGAAACACTTCTGCACTTCCCACCTTTGTTTCTTATGCAAAGAACTAGTTATGATTTTTTCTTGATTTTACACAACTGATCACAAAATGTTTCTCATTCCATTCACAGAGACCCATGACATCATGTCAATTGAGAGCCTATGGGATAAAAACCACTTTTAAAGTCTTGAAAATTATTTCAAGAATAGCTGGTCCTCTCTACCCTATCATATCATACCATGCAAAAGACCACAAAAAGCTACAAATCACATACAATTAGTTTCCAAACTGTGCTTTCAGAATCAGTACAGGGAGTTTCAAAATCTTTACACTGTATTACTGTAAAGACTTGCATTGTAGCATTTACTCATCTATAATGTGAGTCACTGGAAAAGCGTTTTTAAGCAAGATGTTTGTCTGAGATCTCTAATCTTCATAAAGCAGACTTGGTATGTTGCTTTTGTCATGGGAGATTTATGTTGCCTCCCTGTGGAATATCAACTGATACTACAACAGAATGGGGTTTTTAACATATTTTTCATGCCCCTAATGCATCCCACAGTACTGGTCAATAAGGAAAATATGGCTAGTGTATGTACACTGAGATAAACTGGCTGGCTGGGGGTGAGAGACTTACTATGTACCAGCAGTAGGTCACAGAACTATGGAAATTACAACTTAAAATTCAAAGCGGGAAACATTAGCCAGGATCTTGAGGACATCACCTATTCTTTTCAAAAAATGTCAAGGGATGATTAGATTTTACCTAGACTGGCATTCAAGGAGGAAGTCTTGTTTAATGATTTTTCCAAAGGCAGATCCAATAATCCTCTAAAATGGTCCAAAATGGAGAGAAGCCACCCTGTCCCAAATTCGTAGAGAGTGAAAAAGTGTGCCACTGGTTATTCCCTTAGCACTAATATTCTAGAGAAGTTCAATTGATTGTTTCAATTATTCAAAGAATTTAACCCCACATCACTGTGGGATGCAAAATTCACTGACTTCGACATCACTTTTCAAATGTACAGGTCTTCATCTGTAGCATAAATTTTGGAATATGATAAAGTATGGATATGAATAAGACCTATACCCTAAAATCTGCAACTAACAATCACATATACGCATCAGAATAACAGATGAAAGTTACATCCCTTAACCAGAGCTTCTTCCTCTGTAATTTCCAAATACCTGATGTTTGAATACAGTCTTCCTACTATTTTTTCAGATTACCATCTGGACCAAATTTGCTATGCATTTGATTATTTGGTGTATCAGGCTCATATCAGGGCAAGTAAAAAGAAAATATGGTTCAAAATTTCATTAATCCATTTTTTTTTTAAAAATACAAAGTTTAGACTAATTCAATATCGCACAGAAAGAGCAGGTGGAGAGTTGTCAATCTGCTCTCCATAGAGCTGTCATTTTACTTACTGAGAATATGACATACAATTCTAGCTCTACCTGAGATTTTTGAATACACAAAAATTTCGTATTAAGACTCTAAAATATTATCATGTGAGTGCAAGCACTTCCTTTTTTTTTAGTTTCTTCCCACTTTAATAAAGAATGACAGTTTTGGATTTTGTTCTTCTCAGTCACTAATGGATATTATGCCTTCTGCCTATGTGAATGCTTTCTGTGACAACTGTAATACATCTAATGTTCTGACACAGCATCTACATGGCTTAGTAGTGAGATTCTCTTTAGTTCAGATGGGTTTAGATCAGGATTAAATTTTTAATGCTGTAATATGTGGAATTTGTTATCTGAGGGCATGCAACGAAGACGCAGAAAAAATTATATGCATTGCCATTTCATCATTTCGATCCCCTATCATCTAACCTTAGAAATTAACTGAAACAAAAATAATTCTAACTTTGAGAAAATCTTTAACCTCCAATTATCCTAGAGAGATATGTGTTCTGTTGTCACTGGACTTTTCTAGGAGTTGGTGCCAATCTTTCAGACTGCCCCAAGCTGCTGCATTGGTAGCCATAAGCTCCACGGCGAGCTCAGGGAAGGATTGCTGCTCACTGGGGTGGTAACCCCGATCCCTGTCTGCTCCCAAGCAACCCTGAGAGTAGGGACCCCAGAAGTGTGACAGCTACTGTAATATGCTCTTTGTGACCTTCCTCTCATACAAGGGAGAAACATAACTGGAATCCTCTGCAGAAATGGTGTGTTTTGTAGTTCTATCACTTCAAAAGGGGTATCAAGTAGGAAAAGCTTCTCAGGCCATTTCCCTAATACCTTCATTTGATGACAGATAAGCTGTGAAAAGCGCCTTTTATGAAATTCTTTGATCTCATCTTCTTTTGGTGTTGTTTGAAAAAAAGAACTGTTCTGGTGAGATAATTTTAAAGACCTCTCATTTAATGGCCTGATGCACATGGCAGAAAATTATATCAAGCCTGCAAAATGTCATTATGCAGAAAACGTTACAATGTGCAGGCAGCTATTAATATTCCTTTGTTCTGATTCTTATAGGAAAAATATAAACACTATCTTCCAATTAGAACTAACAATATACTTTTTGAAGGCACTTCAGAACTTCTAAGAACAACTTAGCCTGTTTGTATTCTACCAAGGAACTTACAGACAGAGATGGCACATGTCCTAGGCATCTCTTCAGCCCCTAGGCTGCTTCTGGAACCTTTCTTGTCCTTATAATTTTCTTCTAAAGTTTTCTTATGCTGTCTGGGCATCTAGTTTACATCTTCGAGCACACAGAGAAATGCATCAGATGCTACACAACTAACAGAGAACACTCTGGGGAATGCAGCCAGTTGGTCCAGCAGCAGCGGTATCAGAAGGAAAAGGAACCCAGTTAAGGAAGATAATGAAAATGATGGGATAAAATACTTTTCTGGTAACCATTTTCTGATTAATTATTCTTTATTGCTGAAAAAAACCAACCAGAAGTAATTAGCTGAGTGGGCAAGACTTTATATCACAGCCATGATATACTGCAACAGTGCAATTGGCTGACCAAAAGGCAGCAGTTGTCTTCTCAGATTTATGAAACTGTCAGTTGTAGACCAGGAGGAAACTACAATGTCTTTACTAATGAGCTAATTGTATAAAAGCCATGCAGACAAAGAATTTGTTGAGATATTATTTCTAGTGACATATATCAGGACCAGGCACACTGAACCAAAACAAGCACTACAGCAGAAATAGATGAGCATATTTTATATTTAAATTTCACTAACTGTTTATATTTTCAGAATTTGTAAGAAAAGAAAGCACAGATGTATAGTACTTTCCTCTCTCCCCATGCAACAACAAATTTTTGTCATTGCACCAGACTGTGAAAGGAGAGGTGTCTTGTGTTTGGCACTGGAAAAACCTGCCCCTTATTCCAGCTCAAAATTGAACGTGCCCATAAACAGAGTAGTAGACACTGCAGGAGAAAAGAAGGCAAAGCATACAGGTACAAAAAGTTATTCAAGCATTCAACATGATGTAAGTTAACTTGGCTAGTAGGAGCTTGACGTGAGCATTTGTGCATTTATTAAGAAAGAAGTAAACCAGAGCCCCGTAATGTGGAAATGAGCTTTGGAGAACTGTGCTGCAGCAGGGCCAGCTTATATGTGTACTGCCTAGATATTCCATTTATGATGCTCTATGGGCTACAGAAACTGTTGCTACCAGATATTCTTTACTGCTTTTAAATTGTTATTTTTGCCTAAGCAAAAAAGTGGGGGTGAGTGAAAAGACTTGTGCTTCCCCTCCAGCTATTTTTTTTTCTGAAGGGGAATCACCAAATGAAACTCAGGAAAAAAAGTATGAGCATTACACAGAGGGCTTTTACCAATTTCTCAGTACAAGCTTCTTGTTCTTTGGAGCTGATAATTTTCCAGTCTTTAGCTGGTTACCATCTCCCTTACATTCATCAATAGCTCATTCATAATTAATGTTCCCATCAGAGTGCTTCTTGGCATGTTCTTCATACTTCTTTACTCTTATAACCAACTCAATCATTCTGCACTAAGAAAAAAAATAATTATTCACTGATGCACCTAGCAGCACACAGTATTTTGTATTCAGCAATTTTACACAAGTCAGAGCACAATAAAACATTCTCTGGCCTTGTTTTAGGCCTTGATTTACTAATTTTTGTTCATTAGACCAGGCCATGGACTCCTACAGGACATTTTGTGAGATTAAGTGGTAAGAAATTGGCTCATTTATACTTTTAGAAAGTTTGTGGTGGGAGAGGACAGGGAATCCTGTGCTCCATCCAAAAGAAGGAGATGAATGAAGTCTTTGGAAACATAAAGATACTCACTACCAGAGAAACAGCTCTTCTCTATTATGTGAAGCGTTTCAGTAATGTTCCCACGTACTTAAAAACAAAGGTCAGCCAGTGACAACAGTTGGTTCTAGCTTGACAACACAGCAAGAAACTTCTATTGCACTGTGATCATCCAGATGGAAAATTTATATGAGATACTGTCATATCAGTTCACAAGCTATGCCCTGGATGCCAGAAATAACTCAAAGTCTACAGTTTACTTGAACATGATGTTCTGAATAGTAAAAAATAGTTGCATTTGTACTAACAAAACCGGGCTGAAGATTTCAAGTTCCTTAAAATGAGACATTAGCATGAGTAACTGTGTCTCCACTCACATGAAAGAAAAACAGCATAGTATTATTTTGCAGTCTTCACCAAAGAGACTTTCTTTTTGGGAACTTGGCTGAGCCAGAACAAAATAATTATGACAGCAAAAATAGATGTGCTGCTGCTCTAAAGTTAAGAATCTTTCCATACAGAAATATCTAATTCCAGCTTTTCCTTCAGGACCTCTCTTTTCTTACAGGTATTAATTAATTAATTGTACTCTAACAGTGATAGGCACATTAACATGCTAATGTTCATTTCCTCAAATTCAAGCTCAGTCCTTCAGACTGTACATACACAAAAAAATATGTTAAGCCTAAATGTATATTATTATTAGTTGTAATAAAATACCATAACAAGATCCAGTGACAGACCAGCTTTCCACTAATACTGTACTTAGTAACACAGACTGAAAGCTCCTCTGCACAGGCACTCAGTGTATGCCAAGAAGGGGTAGTGTTAGGATACACAGGGAGAAACAGCAAGACAACTAGTCAAAGCAACACTAGGAAAAGTGCTTGCAGGGCATCTGCTGCCTAACATGAGAGAGTTGCAGCCTTTGCTAAGTGCTGGAGCTGCTGCTGAAGCCTCAGGGACCACCTCACTTTGCTAAACTCCAGGGATTGCACGTTATACCTCACTTTTTACACGTGCCCAGCCTATTTCCCACTGAGTAATCTTCATTGCATTGACTGCAGCAATGAAAGAGATGCTCACCTACACACTGAGAAGTGTATCCATTCAGAAAGGACAACACAAAATTATCACTGAATCAGGCTGTTTGGGAAGAGACAGACAAAGACCTGTTGCTAACTTCACGTCCAGTGCAAGGCCAAACACAAAATTGTGTCCTCTCTTCATCTCCTATTACACTACCTTTCATACTCCTAGGCTGCCCTAGGTAACAGTTAACAGTTTCATTAAGTAGTGCTAATATATAATAGTTTCTCAAGATTTTCAGTGCTTTTCCTGAAACCTCTCTGTGAAAACATGACGTCAAAATTCCCATGTCATGGGGAGATGGAGGTCAGTATGAAGAGCAATTTATGGGCAGAGCTTCCACCCTGGGTAAATATTCTGAGCAAATCCCTGTGCAGCCTCTGTTACCAAGTAGAAACCAGATAATCTGCTCTGCTAGAGAACAGCTGCCAGAGAAGGAAACTTAACCTTCATATGCTCTCTCTTCTGTGTCTTGTGCATACCACTATTCCACCCACCAATCCAGTGTTTCATGCTTTGATTTGCTCTCATGCAGAAAAAACCCCAGCAAACACACAACAAAAAGAGAGAATGAAATTATAACTATAAACAAAGACTAAATAGGTGAACATATAACATGATTAATACAAATTCAAATAAATACATCTACTTCGAAATAACTAAAATATGCACAGATCCTCCTATTCAGCAAATGGTAAGAGGCCAGCATATACACAGAGAGCGACCACATGAACTGATACGGGGAGATGAGGACTGTGACAGACTATCTCAGTACAGGAGTCTGCTGAGCTGAGCACTGTCACTCTCTGGAGCCTCAAATTTAGCATCCAACCCTCTTTGCACTTACAAAATTGCTAGTGATAGAGTCAAGGCCCTGAGGGCATTTACAGGCCCCGATGTCCCTGCCCAACCTCCCCTGGGGAGGAACAGCCCCTCAATGCTGCCTGTGGGAGCCCTGTTTCAGTCCAGCTCAGGGCTGTAGGGGTGCACCTCTGGCACTGGTTCCCAAATGAACCCTGGACCTGGTTCATTGCCTCACCACACTAGGGGCACCTTTAGCAGCAACCATCTCTGCTTGTCACATCTGGACCCTGTGGGTCTGTGCCAGACAGGGAGGGTGGCCTGTGCTGGGTCACTCTCAGTGCCTGATGCTCAGGCTGGCTCTTACTCTCACTAGCAGATAGTGCTTATCTATTTCCAAAGGTATGGATATATTTGAACCAATAGTGGTTAAATTTATACCTCCAAAGGAAGTACAATGTGATACTCAGGAATTTCAGGTACAGGAAGATTTTCTGTCTGAAACATAGGTTGTCCTGTGCATGACTTAATCACTAGCCAAGCTGCTTCTGGGAAAGAAAGTGGAGGGAAAGATGTCTTGGCTTACTATGGAGATGGCAAGTGTCTCACAGGTTACAGATGAGGTCTTTGTTCTGGACTGAGTAAGGCTGAACTCCCTCCAAAACTCAGTAAAATGTTAGAAGGCTTTAAAACTGGATCAGCAACTGGATTCCCCCTGAATCATAGCATCACAGAATCATCTAGGTTAGAAAGGACCCTGGAGATCATCTAGTACAACTGTTCACCTAGCACAGTTCCCACCTACAGCATATCCTTAAGCTCTAAATCGACACTACTCTTGAACCCCTCCAGGGATGGGGACTCCACCACCTCCCTGGGCAGCCCATTCCAACACCTAACAACCAGATCTGTAAAGAAATACTTCCTAATATCCAGTCTAAACCTTCCCTGGCGCAACTTGAGGCCATTCCCTCTTGTCCTGTCGCTTTCTACTGGGCTAAAGAGGCTCATCCCCAGCTCTCTGCAGCTTCTTTTCATGTAGCTGTAGAGGGCGATGAGGTCTCCCCTCAGCCTCCTCTTCTCCAGACTAAACAATCCCAGTTCCCTCAGCCGCTCCTCATAGGACATGTGCTCCAGACCCTGCACCAGCTTCACTGCCCTTCTCTGGACATGTTCGAGTAACTCTATGACTTTTTTGTAGTGAGGGGCCCAAAACTGAACACAGGAATCAAGGTGTGGCCTCACCAGCGCCAAGTACAGAGGTAAGATCCCTTCCCTGTCCCTGCTGGCCACGCTATTGCTGACACAAGCCAGGATGCCATTGGCCTTCTTGGCCACCTGGGCACACTGCTGGCTCCTGTTCAGCCGGCTGTCAATCAACCCCCCCAGGTCCCTCTCTGACTGGCAGCTCTCCAGCCACTTCTCCCCAAGCCTGTAGCTCTGCTGGGGGTTGTTGTGGCCCAAGGGCAGTCCCCGGCATTTGGCCTTATGGAAACTCCTCCAGTTGGGCTCAGCCCATGGCTCCAGCCTGTCCAGGTCTCTCTGCAGAGCCTCCCTACCCTCGAGCAGATCAACACTCCCACCCAACTGGGTGTCATCTGCAAACTGACTGAGGGTACCCTCGATCCCCTCATCTAGATCATCAATAAAGATGTGAAACAGGAGTGGCCCCAAAACCGAGCCCTGGGGGACACCACTCATGACCGGCCGCCAACTGGATTTAACTCCGTTTACCATAACTCTCAGAGCCCGGTTGTCCAGCCAGTTTTTTACTCAGCGAAGTGTGTGATTGTCCAAACCTCGAGCAGCCATTTTTGCCAGGAGAATGCTGTGGGAAATGGTGTCAAAAGCCTTGGTAAAGTAAAGGTAAATTATATCCACAGCCTTTCCCTCATCTAATAAGGAGGTCACCCTGTCACAGAAGGAGATCATGTTTGTCAGGCAGGACCTGTCTTTCATAAAGCCATGCTGACTGGGCCTGAGCATCTGGTTGTCCCGCATGTGTTGTGTGATGGTACTCAGGATGAGCTTCCCGGGCACCAAAGTCAAGTTGACAGGCCTGTAATTTCCCAGATCATCCTTCTGATAGATGGGCATCACACTGACCGATTTCCAACGTCAGGACCTCCCCAGTCAGCCAGGACTGCTGGTAAATGGTAGAAAGTGGCCTGGCGAGCACCAAGTGACACTATGAGGACATTACCAACAGTCCCTGAACTCTGACTTGGGCAAAGCTTTTGTGAGATCAGATTTGCACCTGCTGCTTGGTGCATACGCATGGAGACTTCAGGTTGCACAGATTCAGTGCATACTGAAGCATGGCTAATTTCAAACATTAGTCCTGTAAATACATGCTTTTATGTGGAAACAAATGCACATTTTGAATACACATTTATTTTATTCATGAGATCTCTAAATTGAGTTAAGTTTGCCTGTTAGCTGCTCAATGAATTTCTATCTTCCCATGGAAGGAAAGTGTTCTGATACACAGCAAACACAGACTTCAACTTATCTACTGTGTCTATAGTCTTTTTAAATTATCTAGAAATCTGCTTCTTTGGTTTGTTCTTTAGCTGGTTAAAGGTTAAAAAACTTTAAAGAACACAGCATTTATTGCAACATCAAAGATGATTACAGAATAGCCTGGCAGTTTACTTCTCTGCAGAATGCCCATAAAAAAGAAAGATGTGTGTGTCAGGAATTTACAGAATGTGTTGCACTGTAAGATAAACTGAAAAAGGAATGTGTATGTGCATGAATACAGTGAAGTTCCTATTTTGACAGTTACTGAAATAGGTTAAGTGGTACCACTTTTTTTGTAAACTGAGAAGGAAAGATGTTTCTGAAAAATACCTAAAGACATGACAGAATGGATCCAGGTCAGAAAAGTTTAGTTCCAGGTTAAACAGAAAATGTAACATGCTTCAAAGCACAAGAGAGAGATATTACAAGGTGGAAACATTCAGTTTACACTAGATTCTTGGTATTTTTACCACCAGAAGATTTTCAGCCATCTGGTGCCATTAGAAGCAGGTAATGCTACCAAATAGATGGAATGAATTAACCTCAGAAACTATGACCTGGCCATGGTTCATGGAAGTTTGCAAACATACCTTGCTCAACAATTTCAGCAAATCTCTGAATTAAAATACCTCCAAAACTACTTTTTGTTTATTCATCTTAAAGAAATGAGGGGCTAATGTAAACTCAAGTTCACATCAACTCTGACTTGCAACAACATGTGTGCAGGATTCCCAGAGTGGAAAGTCCACTGCACAAAGGACTGCAACTTCTCTCTTACCCAGAATAAGGGCACCAAGACAAATGATGGAAAATGGGACATTACCATCCAGGACAGTGGTGCAGTGTAAATGATTCAGCCTAAATCCTGTACTGCCACTAGCCATTATGCTATGCCATACACCAACAGCAATGTAAAGATACACCTCACTCGTGACTACCTGGGAGGACAACTGTCCCCTGACACCCAGAGTGAGTGAGTGACTGTATGTTTGTCATTCCACAGTGGAAACAGAAAAAAATAACTTAAACAACTTTTTGATTTTTTTATGCTCTATTTCTACATCTGTAAAATAATGCTGATAGCATTATTTCTAGGCCAAACCAAAACTCAGGCATGCTTGTGAGGTATTCCAATGTACACTGACAAGGACAACAGGTAGGGTAATAAACTTGTTGGAGGAAAGACTATTTTTAAGAATATGCCTCATGTGGCATTTTTCATTTGAACAAGGTGACTATAGGTAGCAAAAGGAATGTTATTAGTATCTGTAAAAAGTAGCTGAGGAAATGCAGGTAGAGAGGGAAGAGTGCACAAGTCAGCATGACATTACACCTAAAGAAAATAAGGCAAGAATAATGCAAGCAGGGGAGGATTTTTCTTGAGGGAACTTCTTTAGGATTAGAGGAATTGATACAAGAAGAACTTGATACAGGATTAAAGCTATTTCATCCTGACAGATCCTTAACAAATCACTATTTTATTACTGGCAGAAAAAATGTCACTTTATCGGTGGGGTGCCACCAAGGATCACTTCTGAGCTCAGTTTTATTCAACATCTTTACCAGTGACTTGGAGAAGGGAGTGAACAGTGAAATGCACAAATCTGTGGATCATGCTAAGCTCTTTCAAATAGACAGATGTTATGCTAATGGTTAAGGAACTCCAAAAAGGATCACTCAAACTGGGTGGGCAAAAAGGTGGTGACAAGCTTCATAATAACTGTAAAGTGAAAACACTTTCTTCTTTAGGGGAAAAACATCTGAAACCACATCTACATGATGCTGAACTTGGAACAGATTTAAAACAGTGGAGAAACATCTTGGTGCTTTTGTTGACAGCTCTCTGAATCATTGGCTCAAGGTGCAGCAGCGCTCAAAAAACCCAGTAAAATGTTGGGTAACATCAGGAAGGTCACTGAGAAAAAAACTGATGGTACTACTCTGCTGCTGCATAAAATCTTGGTGTTTCCACATCTTGAATATCATGTACAGTTCTGGCCTCCACAACTCGTGAAGGATGCAGTGGAGGTAAAGAGTACAGAGAAGGGAAAATGAAATGATCATAGTGATGAAACAGACTAAAATCTGGGGGCTGAGAAAGAATAAAAGTGACGTTAACAAGATCACGAAGATGGTGGATAAGCTGAATGAATGAACTGCTGTACACCAAATCCTGCAATACTAGAACTGGGACACTGGTCAAAGTAGTAAAACGGGTAAAAAAATGTGTTTCTTCACAGCGATTAGTGAACTTCAGGATTTTGCTGCTGTAGTTGTGGAGGCAGATTGTATCAGCTACTTCAAATAGAGATGAGAAACATTCATGGACAATAGCTACATAAGCAGATAATAAAAGGGATAAGGCAGAGAGGTCCCTTTTAACATCCTTCTACAATTCTGGATGCTGGTGGAGTATGAAGGGAATAGACTGCAGAAAGTGGCACCTACATGCCCTCTCTAAATAGCCTCTTTTATTCCATGGTGTCAGCAGCAACAAAATTGATTAGACAGACCACTGATCTTACCTGGTAGGACAGTTCTTATTTTCATAGGGTACAAAAATACTTACATGATATATATGCATATACAAAGACATACAGAAAATGGATACTTTAAAAGATCATTATCCTAGTGAACATGGCAATATATCTGAAGAATAATTGCATTATTATACTAATTATTTATAAAAGAATAATGAAGAAAGTGATATAGGCATCATCAGGAGAAAGACTGAAACTATGATTGCAGCAGCTTGAAAGAAGAATGATAGCATAAAATATAAAGGTTATGCTTATTTTCACTTTACTGTTGAAAAGAAACTGCAGATTGCCTTGTTTCAAGCTTTCAGTTCATGCTTGGCTCTGGAAATTTTTCACTTAGGACTCATGAACTAACACTAATGTATGAAAGTATTTAAACAAAAATGTTTGGAAAAAACAAAAGTGAACATAGGGTCACATAACTTGTGTGTATCAAGTCTTCAAACTCTGAAAAAGAATTTCAAAGCCTTTCCCTCTGCATCTATCTATGACTTGTGACATCTCCTAATATGCCACAATGAAGATCAAATGTTAAAACATAGTAAAAATATTCCATTGAGCAACCACAAGCTTTCATTAAAAGCCTGTGCTTTCAAGAATGTAGTGGTATTAATAAAAATAATAATCTCCTTTAGAATATCATGTTGTGAATAAAGCTCATTATCATTCCAAGCCTCTAGTCAGATGGATCTACAGAACCTGCATCAATTGAAAGGTCAATTTGAATAGATTTGACTGCAGAAGACTGCAGAAGGGACCTTTTTTTTTTTTTTTACTGGGTCTTTTACCTGTATATATCTTCTGATCACACTGAAATATTAGAAACAAAGCCAGGGATGTTCACCTGCATAAATAGATTGACTTCAAACTGCAGATTAAAAAACCCAAATATTACACAAAAAAAACCCCAAACCTCCCTTAGTCTTTCAAAGTGCAGGTATTTATGTCAGTTGGAGTTTTATGAAGATTCATGTGATGTATTAGAACATTATGGTTGTACAAGATTATTCTCCTAAGAGAACACTTGAAACTGAAAACGGTAGAGGAATATTCTAAAGTAATTTCACAAAAATGCATAACCATCTTTGTTTCTGAAGTATTTTTCAAAATATATGCTTTTTTTTTTGTGACATGGGATCACATTTAGTTTCACTTATTGTACACTGGAAAAAATACAAACTTGACACTGACTCACAGAACCTCAAATGCCTTTTAGAAAAAAAAAAAGTTTCCATTCCCCCATCAGGTGGGCTTTTTTTTTCATTCTAACTTTGAAGCCAACCAAAACATGTTTCTATGTCTGCAGTGAGCAGGAATAAAACAATAAAATTATTTCAGCTGCTGTAGTTCAGGAAGTAAAACAAAACCACAATGCCAGAGCAAGAAAGAAAACTCCTAGCTTTTCGTCTCCTTTTTCACTTTCTACATTTATTACCCTGCTGCTAAATTAATTACTTTGCTAGAAACAGACCTTTATCGGTATTTAGTATGTTACTTTTTAGGATGACATTGCTTTGCTAGTTTCAAAGTGCTTTCTGGTCAAATCATTCAGATCAAGTTCTTATAACCATGAAGTTAGCCTGTGAGCAAGTGCATAGACTGCACTCAGTGATGTGCATTTTCTGAGGGTATGTGCAAGGGGCTTACATGTCGCTTTACTGTTTAAACTCTACAGAATATAAAGATATTTTAAAAGTACTTCAAGAGGACAGCAGAATGAAAGATCATCAGTTCAATCATAAGATATCTTGTGCAGCGAAGTTACCATAAGAACGAGGAATGTCCCTCTGCCCATGGCAGGAAATAATTCCTGTATTTGAGTATAATTTAAAGCACTGTTTTTATGTACTGCCTAGCTAGCATTTTAACACCACAAGCAATTTACTACTACTGTGGAATATTTTAAGTCTTTTCACCTTACAAGTTCCTTTTGGTTTTGAAATCGGTGCAGCACTGGAGTGAATTTCCACCTTAGTGCAAGTTACCAAGGCATCAGAGCCAGCACAATCAGCTTCTTTTGCACTTCTCTTATCTTTACTTATAAGTGAGAAAGCAGTCTTACTCTTAGGAGGAGAGTAAAAACAATTGCTTTTACTAAACACGTTAAATTTTAAATTCCATAAACTCCACATCAATAAACCATTAAAAATGCAAAGTAATTTATTTTGACCCAACGTCAATGATATAACGCTCCACAGCTGAGTGAAAGCAGAAGCCCTTCTCCTCTGGTCACCAAACTTTAGTTAAATCTATCTTGCTAGAAAAAGAGTCTAAGTGTAGTATCAAAGGTTTTCCCGTGAGCCCTAAAGGCAGTCTGCAACAATCAGTAAGGGTCCACTCACCATCTGGTGACTGCAAGAGCATGTTATACTTCATTGTACTTCTTCTAAAGCCTCAAGGCAGCCCCTTCACAGTGAGCAAAACAGGGATCTCAGACCTCCTCAGGTCTGTTGCATGAGATTCTACTATTATATTATGGGAATGAAACCAAGCCCAGGAAGATGCCTTTCAGGCTGTTACTAAATAATGAAAAAAAAAACCCACATAATTTTAGTTATACAGAAACTAGATGATATGATGGTTAAAACACAGTGAGACAGGTTGGACCTCATTTAAGTATTCTGCCCTTCATAGTCACTAAATGTCGTGTTAGCCAGCACGGCAAGCCTTACCACTTTTTTCCCTGTTGAGGCTTAAAAGTTAGCCCTTTCAACTTAGTTAAATGCAGTCTTGTTTTACTGAAAAAATATTAAACATCCTGGACAGTGAACTGTTTTCTTCCAAGTGTTTCTTTCCATCACAACATGAGTGGCTGGACCTTTGCCAGAGTGATCTTGGCTTATGGAGGGACAAGGTGCTTATCCTTTGGAAAGGGGTGGCCATGGAAGTGTCCTGAGTTGCACTGTGCTTTCTGCAGCTTGTGTAGTGTTCCACTGCTGGTTTATTTATGTCTTACCAGAGTAGAAAACATGTAAGTTTAAGTAAATTGAGGTCACAAGATGTAGTAAGCTTCTACAAATCTAACTCCAGCATGGTATTAAGTTCTTGGCAAGCTTTTGGTAATACGATCTCATACAAAAAAATAACCTATTCACTGGTATGAGCAAGTCAAAACTCACTTGAATCAATGGATCTGTGATTACTTAGACCAGCCATGAAGATAATGTACTGTGTTTAACAGTACCAGACACAGATCAAGTAAATGGCTATAGTACTGGTATTAGATGCTATTGTCTATGTACAAAAAAAACATTGAGCTGAGTAGGACAAAATACTGATTCAAGCCTTTATACAAACACACAAATTGAACCTTCTTCTGAAGTCCAAGAAAATTATGTTTTCTGTTTTCACTACTGGCTGCAATCTTATTAGTCTGATGAGGGCTGGAAGCAAAACTGTTAAACAGGATAAAGAACTTTTTTTTTCCCTAGCCCAAATAGACAGAGGAAATACTCTGACATGATTCCTACTTGAGATGCAGAAGAAGAAAAATTCTAGTGTATACTAAATCAATCACTCCTCGTTTGTAACCTGTTTAAAACTTTACAAAGCTCTAAAAGCCTTTCCCTCTCACTGAATTCCAAAGAGAAAGAAAACCTTTGTTCAAAACACATTAAATAAAATCACAAAAAAAGAGTGAACTATGTAAAACCTAATAAAATCAGAAACAGTAACCTGAAAAACAACCATTGTGTTGCCAGAATGTTTTTTTCTTTTTTTTTTCTGGAAGCACATCATTCAATGTCATCTAATTTTATGACACTTTATTGTGATTTATATGATCAATTATAAAGTAGTTGCTTTATTTTTTTTTTCATATCTAATAAAGGTATGCTCAGCTAGAAGAACACTAGATGATTTTATTACTCATAGCTGTACTAATTCATTTCCTTGGTATAAAAGTAGAGTTCAGTTGTTGAAGTAATGATATGAGTATCACTAGCCTTGTAATGTTATTTGTGGAGAGTTGCAGGAAGTAAAGATTCTCTAAGCAGAGTTACGTTTTGAGGCAGACTCCATGGAATTAGGGAGGGAGTGTGAAGGAGGAAAGTAGTTAGGGAATAAACTTATCCAAGAAATTTAATTAATTATACAGTTAGACTCTGCACTATTGATTTCTCTGTGAACAAAAATAAATTTCTTGCTCCTGTGTGGCAGAGGAAAACCAATATATAAGGTTAAACAGATATATATAAGGTTAATATATAAGGTTAAAATAATACAGATATTGTTAAGATTACACATCCCATTATCATTTGCTTAAACTGTAGAAATAAGAAATGCACATAAATCTAAGTGTAATGTTATCCAGTTTGTTTCTCCTTTTTTTCAGTAGGCTCCATGAATCACTTATCTGGTGATCCAAGTCCAAAGCGTAACAAACTCCTGAACAGTTCTCATTAAAGCATCAGCTGCTCTGCAACATCCTGGTGGGGTGGATCAGCATTTCTTCCATAGGGAAAATTAGGTAAGTTTTTTTCTTAACAAATGATGTAATTCATTCCTACCTGCAGACTGTCTCACAGATGAGAGACAGAAGAGTTCACTCTTCATTTTCCACTGGGCTTAGTTCTCCTGCAGTCAGCACTTTCATAAAAAATATTTGGACCATATTTCAATATTTCTAGGTCATGCTATGCATAACATTCTGGCAATTAGAAAGTATTAAATTCATAGCTTCTATTTATGAACAGGCACTCATCATTTAACTGAACTGATCATATTTCAAGTGTGATTTTGGGTGTAAAATGGAGGACGGGGATGTGTTTTTCTTTAAATTTCGCTTGAAAAGTCCATTTCTTCATTACACAGTGTTCAGGGAACTACATGACTTGCTGTGCTGGCTCTCTTCTGGAGAGTTTAGTAGATAATTTTTGTGAACTACTTATCTCTGAGATGATACATCACAGCAAGCATTTTTTAAAAAAAATTATTCCCTTATTACTGAGTTTCACAGTTCTGGTCTTCCTAGATTTATCCTTTTTTCCCCATTCAGGGAATAGTCTGGGGAATGGCTAAAAACCAGTATTGATGCTTTTACCATCCATATATTTTATTACTGAACGGAGCAGCAAGGTGGTAAGTATTGATGGATTTGAAACATTTAGCATTGCTTTTGACAACTGACTTGAAATAAACAACATTACGATGCAATATTAATTTATCAAAACCTTCTGTAGAAAATGACTGTCAGTTATTTTAAAATAATACATAAATTTCTGTCTCAGAGGATTCAGACACTGGAATTTTCATAAACAACTTTTCAACAACTTGCCCATTTGTTTAGCTAACTTTTAGGAACTTGGCTTTAAGTAATCAAGTTTTAAAAATCTTCAACTACAGTTCATATGCAGTTCCAGAAATGCTTTAAGAATAACAGAGCAGCTACAATTAAACACAGTGCTTTCAAAATTAACTTACGGTTGGACAGGAATTCTTTTTAGCCTTTGAGGACTACCACAAAGACTCGATAAACATAGCTGCACTCCCCTCTCAATTCAATGAAAGTGCATAGTAAATTCACTGCGTGCAACATAGATGCATATTAAATGGTAGCCCAGCACACTATCTCCCACTGGCCAGGTGGGAAGACCAGACAAAAGTTTAGAAAAAAACCAGCACTTATTCTTTTTGGTTTGCCACAGATAAACTGACACTTCAGATTGCATTCTCAGGATTCCACTGGAGAGACAAAATTGTTCCTGTTGTGGTTCTCTAGGAGAGATGTGAATTCAGAAACAATGTCCTCATGAGAGGATACAAAGCCAAGATAGATGCCAGGCTGCAAATAATATTGTGAAGGATGTGTGCATATTTACAGCAATCCCTGATTAACACAAGCTTCCCATGTTACATGCTATTTATTAGGCAGTCTTGAAAACACACAGAATACTGGATATAGTGAAACACCGTATCAACATTACATATAACATATCCATTCCTACATGGGAAACGACCTATTGAAAGGTCTGGGAAAAGCCTTTAATTTCACCTTTCGGTTCCCTTGACTCTGAATAGATGTGACGCTGTACAAACTAGGAGGTGACAATAACATCTAAACTCTTCTGTCATCAAATCGTGTGTCAGTAATCACACAACAGCACGTGTGTTACTGAAATCACTCTGATAAAGGAATTTATGATAGGCTTCAGACATTGCTGTAGGCTTCACTTTACTGGAGACCTACAACAAATTTAGTAAATGCAGTCAAGGTGAGCCAAAGAACAGATCTCCCTGAAGAAAACAGTATATCTGAAGCTACTTAAAGATGAGAAGCAGCTAAAACTAGGGCCAAATGATGTACATCCCTGAAGTAAGTGAAATTGCTTTTAACAGTAAAAGCTGGCTTTGGGGCTAAAGTACTAAGCTTGATTTCCTATCATTGTGAATGTATGTATGCATACAGAAGTACATATGTGTTTTGTAAATAAATGTAAAAAAACACACACATAAATATGTAAAAGAGCGTTACAGAAGCAAAGACTCAAAATGCAAGAAATGCCAGAATCAAGGATGCTTGTGGTATATCCTCATCTAGTCCCCTGCTTTGTCTCTTTAGCCTGCAGTTTGGTGTTGTTTACTTAAATGATGACTATGTTTTCTTTTGAAACACCACTCTATTACTACAGGAAAGCTTAAAGAAATGTTGTAAATGAACCTTATTTTTTGAGAAAGGATGGTTTCAGAATTGTGACTCTTAACAGAGGGAGACTGTCCTTGCCTTGGTTATATCATCAACCCTACTAGTCAGGCCTCTTAAGTATTAGAGTTGGTTGCTACCTATTTCTCTTCTCCTGCACCCTCTCTGCAAAAGCTGAGGACATTCACAGTGATAGCTGAAGTAAAATGAAAAGTATTGTTCAGAGAGTATAAAACAGTAACACTGAAAATACATTAATATGCTCTGGGCACAATTTTATTCCATCCAACTCTAAAATAGCTAATAAAGATGCCTAGTTTGGGAGCTCTGTCAATCTCAGCTCCCTACATGAATACAGAGTTTACCTCCAATTTCAGTGCTACAGTTATGCAGAACCAATCTAGGCACAGGTGATATTTTACAAAAACAAAACTGTTGAAGATTATGGCTGCGATCCCTCTGTACCTAAGGTCTTCAGTTGTAAAATGGTCATAGCAGTTTGAGCCATGCCCACTGGGTACCCTGTTTATTGTTTTGTGAAGCACTCAGTCAGCATGGTAAAAGAACCATAAATATACAGTCTGGGAAATAAATTAGCATAAGGTTTACAGCTGGTACCTAAATAAGGCATTGCACTGATTATCACAGATACAGAAAAAGGCACCTCCTCTTTTGCTACACCCATGGCCGGGGATGAAAATGTACACAATGATGGAATTAAGGACTGCACTTCTTTAAAAGGAGCTGTTTGCATACAGGAGGAAGATATTAATGTATGTTTTGCCAATCACTTCCTACTGATGTGTGGGTAAACCACTGGACTAAGAAGTTTTAGGGAGCTATCATGCAAATTCTTATATTAAAAATTCCAAAATACAAGATTTCATACGGCACTTTAAGAGATTTATAAGGAGGAGGAAAACATACCTCTCCTTACAAAAGTGACAAAGAGAGTCAGGCAAGAGTAAGAAAACTAAAATTAACATCTTCCTAGAAGTCCTCAATGACTTCCACAGAGACAGAATTTCACCTTGCACTACATTTGTGAATAGGAAAAATACTCTAAAGGAAGGGAAACAGATCTTGGTGTGGCTGGCTAACATTGTCAACTTTAGAAACTGTTGTCTATCTTTTTGCCTCGTCAGCAGGTAACTTGGTAAAAACTAGGTTTATATCCTTGAAGGCGTGCCCCACAATATCTAGGGACACATTACATTGGAGATGCTGACGGAGGAGGGACATGTTTAACCTTGGCAGGGGGAAGAAGGGGAACTTAACAATAAGCAGTTTTCTTTTAAGCAGCAGCTGGTTTCTTGAACTTCACTTAAGCAGAGGAAGTAGCATCCAGCTGGGCTATTGCTAAAACAAAGGCCTTGACTAGCACAGTAAAGGGGCTGGGCAGAAAAGGGAGGAAGAAAAAAAAAATCTGAGTTCTTATATAAGATTCTTTGTATGCCAGCATACTTTCTTGGAGTTATTCATTGCTGCAATCCTCTCTTCACTAAACTTGTTGTGGCAGAAAAACTGAGGGTTTGGGCAGTTTCAAAGTGTTGCAAAAAGCGTTTCTAAGAAATAAAAAGGAACTAAATATCATTGTGCTGGCTCATAGAAGAGGAATGTTTAGCACAAGCATTATTGTGATAAGTGCCATGTAAGGAGATGCACTCAGAGAAACTGCCCCCCCCAAGGATTCTTGGATACCTCGGCAATATTTATTTTAGGCCTATCAAAAATAGAAGAAAAAAAAGCAGGGGTGGAGGGGACCAAAATGAATACTCTGGCAGACTTGGAGGGATCAAAAGTCTCTCCCTCCACTCAGATCTCCATTCAGATGTGGGTGTTGGCTAGAAACACAAACTCCTGAGTGATGTCCCCAAATATTGCTACTATATGTTACTCTTACATATTCCAAGCAAAGACAAACTACTGAGAGATTGCCCAGTAAGAAATAGTCCTGATACGAGAAGATAAAGTGTACATACATTCTAAAAATAAATGAAGATGATCTTTGCAGTCTGAAAGCAGCAGCCAAACTCCTGACAGTCCTTGTCCAAGTAAAATTCTTAAAAATCCATTTTAGAGGAGATTGCCAACTATACAGACAAGGTTTACACTTGAATGGAGTCTCTTCTAGGACAGACAACAACCACTAATGGAAAAAAGATTACAAACTGAAGCACAGCTGAAGAACTGGCCAGGAAAATCCCCTGCTCCAGGGAGAACAACTGTGGAAGCTCCCAGCTCCTTTTGCAGATTCTGTTAGTGATACAGGGAGGTGACTGGTAGTGCAGATGTTCACTATCACCAATTACATGTGGGTGACTTTTAAAGCTCTAACAAAGGGGAAATAAAACAATGACTTTCTGTGTTATTGTGATCTTCAAGTAAAACTCTGACGTGGCAACCACCAAAGCCAAGAAGTTACACAAGCAATACCCCATTATCAAAGTGAAAATGTGACATACCCCTCAAAATGCCCAGATTATTCTTGACTGTAATCCAGAAACTTCAAAGACAAAACACACAAGAACTGGAAGTCTGGATATCTACTAAAAAAAACAATATACCCATTCAAGCAGGCTGTTTCTAAATATCAACAACTTTTGTGTCGTGTACATTATAGATGTGGAGTTCATATAATAGGTTTTACAAGAGTTATGAATTAATGTGACAGTTAGATAATGATGGTGGTGCAATGGCAGCTTTGACATTCAGATTCAGAATCTGGGCAATCTGTCAGTTTGTAAAACATATGTGTTATTCACCAAAAATTATTGCTCTGGTCCAATATATATGCCACATCTTCTAATAATTCTGATGACCTGAACACCAATAAAAATGCTTATACAACACTTTAATTTTGCCACTCTCTTGTCTGTATCCACAAACACGTACAGCTACATACTATTTCCATTAAATTATTCAACAGCCTGTTTCTGATACATGATGAATTTCTATAACACTTTAAAACACAGTAGACTATTTATGAGGTAATTCTGCAGCAACTGCTTTTATTATGCTCCCATCAAATGAGTTTGAGTTCCCTGTGAATGCCCTGACTTACCATCACATGAAGATTTGCTTGCACTCTCAAGGTGAGAGACCTTGTGGCTCTGGGCAGACCGATCAAGCTGACCCTGCCTTCAGTGTGTATGTGTGTGCACACATACATGCACAATGGGTGGAGTGGTTCCTTCTAAGCCTAAATTTTACTATGCTTATATGACCTGTTATTTGGCATTTAAATAAAGGAAGTATTAAAATCTGAAAGATTTAAAATAAAATTGAGTCTGAAGACAGAAAAAGAATGTGCAAATTAACAAGGGAACTTTGAAACAGAGTTAATGAACAATTCAAAAGGTCAGTAGCTCTTACAAAAACGCTCTTAAAAACTTTTAATCTACACACACACAAAAAGGATTTATTAACTGATGATAAGAACCAGTTCCTTCTTTTTCTCCTTGCCTTCATAATTATGATGACATTCATAACAAACTTGTAACCAGTTTCCTCAGCACAGGCAAGAATATGTAGGAATGGTTTAATTTTTAAAATTTTAAAAGTCACTATTTTAAAAGTGCTCCTTTCAGCAACCCCATGTGCAGACATCCTTCACAATATGAAAAGGCATAAAGTCATTCTGATTCTAGCTGGGTAACTCCTACAGGCATAGATTTTTACAACATGTGTAAATCCCAAATGGTTTTTAGTTCTATATGAAAACAATGAAATGACAGTTTTCTAGATTACAGATAGAAGATGATGCAAGTAATTTTGTGGCACATATTTTTAATGTGTGAGAACCTGACTTCATAAGAAAAACCAGAATTTTGCAATAACTTCAATTTCACAAATTCAAATTTACTCAACTCTACTCTTTGGAAGTCTACATTTCTCAGAGAACTATAATGAAATTATTCTTTGAGATTTAATGTTTAATGTTGCAAAATGTATTTACTGTCAACACTACATCTCTATAAGTTTCTTTTTAGAAAATCAGATCCTAATTATTGCTTGAATTATTTTTCCCCTATGCTACTGTTGGACTGCATAATGTTTTTCCTGCCACATAAGCATGTCTATAAGAAGCCCAGACAAGTTCAGAAAGAGTTATATAATATTTTTTGCATTTTTGGGGACTATAATTAAAGCGATAAGATTATGGCAGAGATCCTAGAACAGATTAAGTGCAGAATTCTATGATGAATGAAAGTTTGGGTCACTAAAAGTGCAAACCTAGATTTTTTTCTTTAAGCCACACACGGTTCAACACCTATGATATAAAATTTTGTACTTAACAAACACCTTTAATGGAGGTCAGCAAGAGTACTGGTGCACATGTAAAGAAAAAAAAAGGACAAAAAACCCAACTCAAAAAATTGCCTCAAAACATCTGTGCTATATCTAGATTGAAACTAATTACATGAAAGGACATATGCATAATCATAGATCTAAGAAATTTACAGGAATCCTTTGGGAAAAAACTTTTTAAGAACTCCTGACAGAGATAACTTGGATGTACACAGGACCTAATCCATCTCTGAATCCAGGTAAATTAATAGTTTTACAGATCTTGAAAGTTCTCTGAAGACAGAGCTTATTATTTACTTTAGCATACTGAAGTTCTGGAAATAGAAAGCTAAAAGACTCTGTGGTTTGAAAACTGGAAGAAAAATAAAGTCACATAGCCTCCAGCATGTATTGTGTTGGTTTACAGCAAAAAGAGCCTTTCTATTGAAAGATAGATATGAACAGCTTACCAATATAATATACTCCTACATATTCAGATAACTTCTCCCTGCCTTAAAAAATGTGACTGTATTGTAACAGAAAAGTAACCATATGGACATCTGTTGTGACCCTGCTCTTGCTAGCTGATGATCAGTAAGTATCATTTCCATGCATCATCAGTCATAAGCCTTCAACACTGAACATTCTTCCCAGTGCGAAAGTTTCAGTGTATTTTTTTGCAGTCCAAAGCATTTTTATGTGGAATTTCTACTGTTTCTCTAGAATTGTCACACAGAAATGTAAAAAAATTTAAGCCTTCTATTAGTATATATTAATGAATTTAAGTAGAACCCATGTTTAAAATTACTCCAGCAGATCTAGTTTTCATCTGTAACGTGAATGTGATTTTAATCAGAAAGATATATACAAAAATTCAAATCAACTCAAGAAGTAAGCCAAGATTTTATAGAGAGTAAGAAAAAATTTTAAAAGTAGACTTCTTTAAATGGCTCCAATTTTTTTAAATTATAGCAGACATATTAAGGAAATGTTTATGAAAATAACCAACCTGCACATAGGAGAAGCTGGATAAACATTGAACAACCAGGATAGAAATATATTCTAGCAGAAGTGTATGTGGTTTGGGTGCACAAATGCAGAAACATATTTCTAAGAATGTTTTATACACATGATTTGGCCAGAAAAAGTGACAGACTAACCTGTTTCTGTTTCCCAAAACATATTGTGCTGCATCCTCTTTTCTGATTTAAACAGGAAGCAGAAACTGTTTCGAAAAGCAGTCAAAAGCGTGTACAAATAGTCAATTGGGTTTAAAAGCGTATGAGAAAACACCTCATGATACACAATCAAAATAGCAATGGCAAACTCACTCGTGCATGCCTTTCATGTAATTTTGTCTGACTTTCCTATTTTATCCATTTCTTCCACAAACTCCCGTAACAGGGGGTAAGGCACTAAGTAAGTGTAGCCAGCAGGTTAAGACTTGTATCTACCTAACTGAGCCAGCTCTTGTGCGAACAGAGAATGTCAAGATTGCAGACTTCAAACCAGCAGCCATGTGCTTGGCAGTGATGCTAAGCAGAGCAGTGATCAGGGAGCGGGGCTGATCCTGCCTAGAGAGCTCACAGTCCTGCAAGAAGATAGTGACAGGCAATCACGGGGGATATTTGAGCAAGTTCAAACAAAATTGCCTGAAGAAAGGAGAATACACAAGGACATGCAAGTTCCTGAAAGATCGATATGTTTGGAGAGTGTCAACATCAGTGTACATTATTATACAAATGCTCTGCAGTCTCTAGCTCTTTTCCAAATTAAGTGCTGTATTTGATATACGAAATCTACCAGCCATTTTTTTTTCCCCTGTCCTTTAAAAAGCCACATTCAGATATTTTACATTCCATTTGGGATCAAACATGGTAAGTCCTCTACTGCATAGGTAACATACCATCTAATCCACATAATCTCATACTGTGAAGAAGTGAAATAATTACTTCCAAAGATGGACATGGAAAATTATGGCATATCACCTCAAGACTATAATTAATTTATGTATAACAACTACTACTGAGGCTTCGTTGACTACAAACACTAGAACAACAAACGAAACTAAGAAAACCCCAAAACCCAGAAACAAAATAGCAACTGCACATGCTGCTCACATAGTTGCAGTGCCAAAAGTTGAATTTCTAACAGACGACAAAATGACACATCTCATCTGCAATACATACTCCTTTCTGGTCATGGTGAAAAAAACAAAGGCTAATGTTTCTGATCCTTATGAAGTCAGTGCGAATATAAACATTACCTTCAAAAGGATCAAAACTGACCCACAAATCTTGTTTTCCATTCTCATGAGCAACTTAATAGCAATAATGAGAATAAAGAGTTTAGAATCACATCTAAGGTGATTACAGCCACAAAACACCAATGTGAAAAAACTGCAGTTCAAATATTCTTACTACTCTTTTAAGAAGAAAATCCATTGCTGTCTGGATAGGCAGGGCTACATGGGATTTCACAGCTGGTTTACTGTCCTAGCAGTGAACTGCTGCTGAGGAAAGCAATGGCCTTTTTCCCCCTTGCTGCCTCACAGGCAGCAGTGAGTGTGGGGCAGGTTAGAGCTGCTCATTGACCCACAGATTATGTTTTGCAACTTTGGTTTTCTACTCTACCAGCAAACTGACCCAAGTCTCATCCACACAAGGGATCACTGGAACAGATGCAGTGGAAAGACTGGGTAGCCCCAGCAAGAGGGAGCAGAGGTGGAGACATCCTCTTCCACCAGCAGCAGCAGCACGGTCTCAGATCAGCGTGCACATAACATGAAACTGTACTATTAACTAGTCAATATTAAAATGGCCTGGAATAAAACACCAGTGTTTTGGGTTTGTATAAACAGACCCAAACCGTTTATTTTCCATTTTTCACCCCTCAATAGTTAATTGCACTCTTTCAGCTTCACTGAATTAAATGTAGTCAACTATTGAACAAACAAACAAAAAACCTCCAATCCCTCCACTCCACACAAATTGGGCAATATCCTGAGAAAAGTTTTCAATTACTTATATCTGGCTGTCAGATACGAACTGATTAGATTTTCTGTATTCTTTCTGTGAATAGTTTAGACTGCAACAGTAAAATGTTATAAAACATTTCTTAAAATCTATACAGTGCCATCACACAGTATCTTGCTTTCATCGTTTTGAGCTTGATCAAGAGCAAAACCGAGTTTTATCAGTTCTGGATCAAACCACAATTCTAGTTACAACTTTTGTAGCTTCACTTAATTGTTCCATGCAAATAGTGGCAATGTAAGAACATTAACTTTTTTTTTTAAGATGTGGCTTTAAAGACAGAGCTTTCAGGACCCTTTTCTGAATATCCATGCTGACTACAAAGAACATACAAAGATTAAAAACATGCAAAAGTAAGTAGAGGTTTTGATAAGCAGTAAGTAAAAATGAAGAATGTCTATACACTCAGTTGTGTTGCTTACCTGTAAAAAATCCCATCCCATGTGAATAACACCAGCAAGTTTTAAAGTAGATTCAACGGCTTCTTATATTAAGAAAATAAGCAGAAATGGCCAGTGTCTTTGTGAGATTACAAGCATCAGCTATGAAAATTGCAATGGTATTTACAAACAGCGGAGTGATGGAAGATTCATAATAGTTTGAGATACAGAAAACTTTCACTAAATATTTTTCACCACATAGGCAAAGTTAAGGCAAAATGCCTTTCCTTAAATAATGCATGAGTAATGCATTTTCTTTCGATAATGCAAAAAGGATTGCAACTAAAAAATTTAAAAGAGCACCCATAATAGGTGTTTGCTGAATTTCTAAAAAAAAGATAGTTGTACCTGTGACTGCCGACACATACTATATCTCTCTCCTTTCTGGTAGATAGATAGATCTACTTAACTTTGAGCTCTCATAAAAAAGAAAAGTGATCTTTCTTTTCATTACAAATTAACTGATTTTACTCTGTGTATCAGAGAGAAGCACTATTGTATTTATTTTTCTAATTTCAATTATTTTAACCTTTAGACTTCAAGCTATGGAGTTTTCTGTCCTGCAACAGTAAAGTTTGAAGAACATAATATATGAACAACTTCTTTTTCAGTCATCAGTATCTTAAAATCAACAACCGGTGAATTGTGTATTTCAAAAATTATGTCAAAGGTTCACATAATATTTAAAAATTAAATAATAGTAAAAAAGCAGTAACTTCCAATGTATTTATTTTACTTTTATAGCAGTTGTGGTGTTCTGTGAAACAAGGCAAGGGGAGGGCTAACTAAAAAAGATAGTTTTTGAGTTCAAAATCAAAAAATACATTCAGGCCACAAGAACTGAACTGACGCACCAACACAGGAAGCCGGTAAAGCAGACCAATGCAATCGATGTCTGAAAACTAATCAGAATTAGAAAGAAATCTCGTATTTTAGGAGAAAAAGAACATCAGTAGGATATATTTCTGGCTTTGTAAGATTACAAAATGTTGAACTTGTAGTTTATATTTGCCCCAGTGGTTTCACATTGCATTTCTACAACTATTCCTGGACTAAAACATGTTCGAGGAATATAACATGTCATAATCCTGGCCCAGTGCAATATTTCATTCTAAGAAAAAGTATATTAATAATTAAAAAATGTTCTCTGGAATTAGGAACAAAAGAGCAGCGGTAACAATTTGCACGAACTTAGCCTTTGTGATTCATTAAGTACACCAGCAGTGATTTGAAGCTTCCCATTTGGTACTTTGTGGTCATTCTAACCAAGCATTTCAAAGCAAACTTCAGTTGTACTGACACAATTTTCCATGTCTTTAGTTTCATAGGAGAGAGAATGTCTTTTTGAAATTTTCCCCTACTTTCACCTTGAGGCTTTATGAGACTCCTTTGAAGTTTATAACCTAAGGTTTCTATGGGACAACAATTTACATAATTCAAAGGAGAGCTTTAAGGAAAGATCACAAACTGCTACTTGTTAAATTAACAGACATTTACCCTTACAGGGGAAAAGGACAAGGAAAAATAATTTAAAACCTCAGAATTTTTCATTAACAGATTATCATGCTTTTAAGTTTCTAAGCATTCTACTTAAATCCTCAAACAATTTTATTTGTAGTCAGTTTATCTTTCTGAGACCATCAGTAATTTGACAAAGGTAGTAACTTGTAAGCAAAACCTGTGGGTAGGACCAAAATAATTATATAATTCTTCACTGTACTGTGATAAGATCTGGGAACTTTTTCACAGTTTAGATTTCTTTATACAAATATAACACAGTAAATTCAGTTTGCCAAGACACAATGTTCTCTCTGCTGTTACTTGAATAATGTAATTTAGCATTTGCTTCAAGAATATTTTCAAAAAGGACCCATAAACTCGTATGTCCTCTAACCTCATCAAGCAGTAGCTTCCGCATTTCCTCAAAGAATGTAAACAACTTTAAAAACAACATACTACTAATGGATAAAACATTAATTTTCTCTGAACAAGGCCAGTAAATAAACCTCCTTTCTGTCAATGCTATTTGCAGAATGATGTTAACTATGCTAATCAGATAATGGTTAACTAATTTTAATGAAGTCTGTATTGTGTATCAAATTCAGAACTTGGTGATATCTTAGGTTCTAGGGAGGTGCCTGTGGCTTCTTAGACCCAAATCACCACTCTAAATCCAGTTAAAAAGCAGAGTGAAACAATACTCAGATATTGCATTACACATGTGGCTGAGATTACATGTTAGCCTAAGGGATATTTGAACCACTTCGAATGTTTTATATAATATTACCACATTGAACTACACTGTGGAAAGCAGTTAATCTCCTCTGCATATCACCCAGCAACAATTCTTTCTTAACTTTTCCCACAGATGCATGGCAAATTTCCAAAAGTTCAGAGGTTTGGTGCATTTAAGACTCTTTAAATTCAGATTCCTATCTAAAACTCCCTCATTTCTGATCCAGAAATCTCATTAGATATGAGCTTCCCATTCCTCGTTATGCTAGAAAAGCTCTGCAAGCTTCCTTTCCTATATTGCTGCAGTACAGCCAGTTGCCATTAAAGGGCTTGCAATTGAATACTGCAAGCACTATGGGCATGTTTATATATGCATTGCACAAAGCAAACATGCAGCACAAGCCTGTATGAATGAGACCTCAGCAACATGACCACCAAGTTTCTCACATCTGAATACACCCAGAAAGGCCTTTCTGAAGCTAAATATATCACAGGGCTACACTGAATTTTAAGGCCCTGAAGATGGCCCCATTTGCTGTCCAAACCTAATTTCATTTTTACTCTTTGGTTGTCTAAAAATACAAGTGAGAGTTCTTGAATGTCCAAAGAAGCAATTAATTTATCTTTTAGAACTTGTTCTCCTACTGTATGGGTCCATAAATGAATCCACGGGTTATACTCATCAATATATTCAACACAGCTATTCTCATTTCTGAGAGAGTTGTCTATACCCACATCTTTAAGAAATGCTCTGATAAATCTGTTAAAAAGTGGCTGAATTAAGTTTAAAATAACCTTTATTTCATTTCTACTCCAGAAACTCAACAACAGAACACTGCAGACCGAAAATCTGAAAGAGGATGGCATCACTCTTTGGCATGCTTCTTAATTAAGTCTAATGCATTATGCATGATGCCCTTTTGGCTCTGGCATGACACTGCCAGCTGTGGTTCACTGTTTACGCTCCTGACGGGAAAGCAGAAGATACTGTAACACTTATCTCTTTCTTTCAGTACCTTAGCTCTCAGCAATGGAAAATGTAACTTGAGAGCTGTTCTATCAAATTTATTATGTATGATTTACCTGTATTACAACATGTAATATTTTTTATATCTAACGTATGTATAAAAATACATTATGGAAATGCATAGCAAAACACCTGTAGGGAATCCTGGGTTTTTATATCTGAGAAACCTCAGTATGTTTAGTTGCTATTTCCAGGTGATCACATAAATTATTTCACTACTGTAGAAGATGATGAAGAAACAGTGCAGCTACATCAGTCTAGAGATTTTTAATGGCATAGACACTACTTTCAGAAATATCATTAAAAAGAAATGGTGTAAATATTTATACTGCACTACAGGGTTGTCTGTTTGCAGATGAGGCATTAAGAGGATTTCTCTACTCCAGCATGGAGAGCAAAACAAAATGCTCTCCAACATTTACATTTCTGAACAGTTTCTTACTTTTAACACTTCCCACAAACAACATTATGTGCAAAGATGCCACCTCATTACATGCAAACTCACCACCTTTGGCTCAGAAAATGCCCAAGTCATCTATCTCCTGGGGATGAGGTTGGGATAGTATTCTGGAAAAATGGCATCATACACTTTACCCTGTACCTATGTTCTTCTTGGGCATCTGCTTTGGAACTGCTAGAAACAGGATACTGGGCCAAACAAGCCATTGGCTGTTCTTACATTAGTATGTCTTATGCAGTGCTTCATGAGATCAGAGCCTGGTTTTGACTTTTATTTGGCCCTTTATAGTAATTAGCTTTCCAAAAGAGGATGAAAGGAACCTAGCAATAGGTTAAAAATTCAGGTTTCTAGAGAAAAAGTACGTGAGCACACAGAATTAATGAAAACTGATAAATATATGCAAAATCCTTAATCTACATATAACATGCTCTGTTCAACATATTTTCATAACCCTTCCTGAAAATTAAGCTCTTCATAAATATCCATTGATCTGTGTAAGAACCACACACTGATTTTTTTGTTCTGTAAGATAAACATAAGTTACCTGAGCCAGGTTTTTTCAATACCTATTGAAAGTCATTATTCATACACCTATCTTCACTGTCCGGATTTCTGTACTTCTATAAATGCAACAGCGACCTTTAAAAGCATTAATTGTATCAACTTTATTTTCTATATTTTCCTGTTTCCAGAACATGATTAATTTTTGGCAAAGCATATGCTTCACACAGCTGAAAACCCTGGCAATTCACAAGTATAAATTAGTCAGACAACAGGAAACACTGTCCAGAATTCTGCCATCATTTAAGCCATCCAAACTCTATGAAATGAGTAAAGCAGCACAGAAGAAAATAGTGTATTATCTTCAGGGCATAGTTTTTTTCTACAATTCAGGAAGCAGTTTTAAGTGGTAGAACTTTGTGTGATAATTTTAATATTGGGTTTCTGAAGATAGAAAAGAGAAAATAAGTACCACCATAGACTTTTCAAGAAACCACTTATCAGAGTATTTGAATTTACTTCTCTTGTGTGATTCTGCAAAGCTTCTTGGAAAAATTTATTTATAGAAGCTTATGAAATGGATCCCTGTCATCCTTCTATCAGCTGAATGAAAAGTTAAGTACCTAAAAGGACAATTATCCTTCTTGTGTACTTGGCAAGGTATACATACCCTGAAAGGAAGAACTGTAACTGGGTCCTTCTTGTATGTATTAAGGATAAAATGGGGTAGCCTCTGTAGCTCACAACTTAAAAGTTAGTCTCTGGAAATACACAAACTTACTACTAGTTGGTTTTCCATACACACTCGAAGTAGTTAAGTTTGTAAGTTAACCTTCAGAGTGCCTTCCATGCACACTCAGTTCCCTTATAATGTACTACCTTTAAAAGAAGATAGATTTTTTTCCCAGCATAGCTACTGCTATTATTTAAATTATTTAAAGTAGTGTCATTGGATGATTATTATTTTTAAGACTCATACTATTTCAATAAAACCTCATTAATCCTTAGAGGACCTAGTGGTCTGATCACAACAAAGCTAACCTTACACACACAGAGTCACTGTGCATGGGAAAGAGATTTACAGTTATTAAATACACTGTGCGATGCAGGAAAAGATGGATTAGTACACCCGATGTAGGAAAAGTAAAATATTTGTGCTATGCTGCGTAGAAAAAGAAAGACTGAGTAAATTAATCAGAGTATTGCCCTTTGGGAAATAATTTAAAACACTATTTTATACTAGTTTTATAATAAAATAGATATGTTAGTGGAATATATTCTGAGATTACAATATAAATAGTTCATGCTTCAGCAATAATCAGAATCTACTTATTAAGAAAAGGAACATTAACTAAAACTCACAGCCCTTTCCCTCTTTTCAGTCTCATTTAAAGGTGATTATGCACATGTTTAGACATGGAAAGTGAAGAATAGAAGAAGAAAGTGTTTCACAGCAGTTCATAGCCATGTGCCGTAAGATAAAACAGCAGAGTCCAAAACCTAACGTTGACTGTCATGATCTCCCAATTGCTTGGGACTAAGAAGTCTTTATTATTCACGTTTCCTCAGTTCTGAACAATTAACTTTTTAATGATGGATCTGTTTACTGGAAGAGAACAGAAAGCATTAATAGTGAGATACAGTTTACCTGTACATGTTTTTCAGCTCAACATTTACTGTTTCTTACTGTTAGTGAAAGTTGTATATATTCTTTATACAACATTTCAGCCCTGGTGTGGACTCACAGGACCTCTCCTCCAGAGAGTCATGTCTCTTAACTGCTAAGTTGACATTATATGTCACCTTCCTTGCACTCTTTTTTAAGGACAGAAAACAATTCATTGAATACTTCCATTTTACAGAATGGCCTTAGGCTCACCTTATGTGAGAACATAAAGAAGCTCTCTATATGCTTACCCACACACAGGCATGAGACTACAGACTGGGTATCATTACTCTTAGCCCACAGTAATTAGGCAAGAATAAACCCTGCTGCTATCAAAAAAGAGTGTGTGTTTCTGCTAAAAGGACTCACCCACTAGTGAGACAAAATGGCATAAACTGGATTCCCTTAAATCTTCTCACGCTCATTAACAGTGTTAAAATAGTCTGATGGTGTGGTTTTTGAGAAGAAGAGATAAAGTGTAATTTAAATGATAGTTTGGCCCACATCACACATGGTGTATGGTGCAGAAGACATGTCAACACTAAAATTACTCTGTGTATATGCTAAAAAAAGCAATGAAAATTTTACTAAAGATGCAAAATCAAATGTTTTGTAAATTCCACTTCTTTCCCATGGTGAAATTCTCTTGTGTACAATTATCATTTACTAAGCTTACTGTTGTTACCAAAAAAACCCCCCAAAACAAAACACTGTATTAAAGTGCCCAAATGTATTCCAAAGAGAATAATTTCCTGCATTTGGAAAAGAAGCTGCAAAAGAATCGAATTTTACATGCAGTTTCCTTTTTCCTGACTCTTCCTTTGGGGTGTCTTAGTTGTTTACTTGTAAAAGCTACACCTAAACCCCACAGTATTATGTTTTCCCACAATCACTTGTGTAAAACAGGCTTTCTTTAAACAGCTTTTAAAACAGTTAACTAGCATAAATGAGGCATCTTGATAGCTATCTATGCAAGCATTACATCTCCACTTATTATAAAGATATGTCTTATTTTTTAAAATTCATTAGAGGCAAACTGTGAATAGCGCTTTACAAGAAAATACATAAAATACAAGAAAAAGCACAAAGGGTGCTAGGACAAAGGACCAGTGGGTTCATGCAGGTCATGTCCTTAAGTCTCTTCTGTCCAAATGGGGGATCCTACACCAGGTGTAAGATGGTCTCAAGACCTAGGTGCAGAGGAAGGACAGAAAGGAGGGTCACAGCACATGGCTGCAGGGTGACACAACCTGCTACAAACCAGGCACATCTCTTCCAAGGGCAGCTGCCACAAGGCAGATTACCCTTATCCTTCCCCCTCCTCTCTCTCAAGTTGAAACTGAACTAAAAGCCACAATCCAGGTGTAACATGTGGGATTTCATTTAAAGCAGCATTGTTCAATTAACCTGCTGGATGAGTACTCCATTCCCACGAAAGCTGTAAAATTGTCAGATGAGGAACCAACCAGCACGATGTTAACACAGCCATAGTGCAAGGCTTATACAGAGATTTTTGTGGACCCCGTAAGTGATAGGTCTACTCCAGTTCTATTCAAAATCTGCTACACCCTTTAACCTGTTTAGATGACAATATTTATTCCTGTCTCCTGTAATCTCTGCTAAAGCATGGTGTACAAGACAGAAAGACTTGCCAGGAAAGTTACTGGCAAAGCATCTGGTAGATACTCTGAAAATTCCTTCCCTCAAACATGCCTCAACTGGAGAAACACATTTTTCCCAAGAGGAGAAGTGTGCAGTATGTAGTTCTAGCTACTCCGTCCAAGATATATGAAAACAGTACCTAAAAGGCCCTTAGCTCTACCTGTTATCCTAAAAACCTCCTGTCTGCACATGACCACATCAGGATTAAAATCTTGAAGTTGAATTTTACGCTTGGCTACACTAAGATGTTTCCAACACAGTGAACTACTGGCATAGTTAACTCTAAAACCCTAATAAGCAGACATGAGGACCAAGGTAAATAAAATCAGTACAAACTCCAGCTTGCCCTCACCTACTTCATGACAGCAGTTGCAGTGAATTCTGGCCACAGATGCTGACTCAGGACTATTTCCGGGGTTGTTGAGGCCTCAGTTGGTTACAGCAAAGCAATCCATGGAGCTGCAGCTGCAGCACTCGCTTGTGTACATGCAAACTAGGAACAAGCCCTAGCTTTGAGAGGGTGTGAAAGAGTCCTGTTCAGTTTGGGTGCTACATCACAAAATAAAAGTCTTTCCTGTCTGAAAGAGAAGCATTTAGACTCTTCTGATTGATGCTGGAGGAGTAATTTCTTCTACGGGCCCTTGATGAGCCTGGCTGCACTGATAGCCTGACTTGAAGTTTAACACTAAAAGGACTAATGTGAACAATGAATCTTCAGTGAGCTAACCAGGCTTTAATAATCCTTCAAGAGCAGCTAGCAATAACTGAGCAGCATAATAGCAAGTTTCCCAAAACCGGGTCATCATGCTGGAAACAGGGGCTTGTGTGTGTGAGAGACAATGATTACAGTATTTAATCATCAGCTTCACCATTCCAACTACTCTTGACCACGGTGTCTACTTTCAGACAACACAATGATCACGGTCAATGCATTCATACTGTGTAGCAGTCAACAGGAAATCTAAATTGAACATAGAAGGTACCCAAATTTATGAAAAACCTTATTCTGCCAAAATTTCATGTATTTACATGACTTCTTGACTGTATGATATATGAAAGATTGATAGATACCACTCTAACTTCCAGTGCTTCAGGAAATATTCTGAAGAATGAGTCAGTCTCAGTTCATTTTAAGTTCTTAGGATATGAACTGCCCATAGAAACCAGCTGGGAATTAAAAAACAGCTACTATTGCACATATTCTGTGTATATGCATATATAATAATAGAGTTAAAGAAAATATTAAAATAAAGTTTGTATAAAAATACATACAAATGTATATAAAAAGGTACCATAATATAAACAGTATAAATAACATCGCTCTATGTTTGCCTACCATTTTTTTCTACCTTTTTACCATAGTTAACACTTACCATTAAGAAACCTTTGTCAATAATTTTATATTCAAATCGTATTAAAATATTTTAGCACTGAAGTAACTAAAAATACAGAGGCTAATTTAGTCTTTTGTCTCACACATGTACAAATCCACCAAAGCAGGGATAATAATGAACAGATTTGGGCCCTAAAAAGTTCTAATTTGACACTAATCAGTAATAAAAGGCAATGCAAACTTGTGTTAAACTGATTACACCCATATAGTAATATCTGCATAATGGCTTTAGCTGCTTAGCAACAAAAGTACAAGAATACCAGATAAAAGGGATTATAAACTCTGATTAGTCCCAGATGAATGTAACAGTGGTCAGTCAGTTAGGTTAATTTGCACTGTATATCATAAATGACACTCCTCTAAGCTATTATTGCAGAAGACATTTACTTTTTTGTACAAACACAAGTAAGAGAAATAAGACTTGCTTTTACATTACCAAAGACAGTTTTGGTCACATACTATGGTGATTCTTCTTAAATTAACTTAGAAAACATGACTTAAAGACATATTCATATAATTCTCTTTCCTTTTGCTGTTTTACATTTTCTTATGCAAATAAAACAAGTCACTTTAAAAATGTAACTCCATTTCACTCCTTTTGCAGTGTTCCACTTTTCCATACTGATCCTTGTACACTACAATAATACTGTACTACTGGACTTCCAAACCCTGCTTGGAAACATTTAAATACAAGCCACGAGTAGAACTGACTACTTGGTTTTTACAGAGGGGTCTGATGAAGAAAGAGGTACAGAGATTTGCCAAAATCACAACGGAACATCACGACAGCTGAAATGGAAATAAAATCTTCTAAATTTTAGCTTTATAAACACCAGCCTTCTAGCATTACCCAGAGTGGGCTAGATACAGCACAAACACGCAGAACAGCATAGTACCTGAACCACAGTACCCACAATCTAGGATAAAACAGTAGTAAGCCACTAGGTAGAACATAATAGTTAAGGGATCAATATAGTCATAATAGGGTCACTACAGCCTATTCCTAGATGTCTTTCAGTTCTGCCACTGTCATGTGGCTAATCTCTGCCTTACAACACCAGAAAACAGGGAAGAAGTGAATGGCCTTGCAGGTCAGCTCAGGAGCTATGCTATGAATAGGTGGGCTGCTTTTAACATGCAGAGAATTGTAAGTAAAAAAAAAAAAAAAAAAAAAAAAAAAAAGGTTTCATGGGTGGGACAAGTCTATTTACCTGTCGTAACTGACTTTATTCTTTATTTAATGACTTGTTTTCTCTAATAGAAATAGCTATAATGCTGACTAAGGGTCCTTGACAATTATGCAGCTCTATCATTCAACAGGAACATTGTTCTGTACTAATAGTACTCTCTATGTACAAAGCGATTTTGTTGAATATAATACTCTGAAAAGAGGAGAGCACTATTTTTAAATTTATCTAATTTCATGAAGTTGGATAAAAAAAGCAAATGATAGATGTTAGAAGCATAGCTCTCTAGTCTTCTAAATTTATAACAAATTATTGTAATAAAGCTTTTACTGTCTTAAATTATTTTAAAAACATTTTCTTTCTAATTTTCTAAAGATAGGATAATTCATTATAAATTATAAGGTGTGCACATATACATGTATGCATGTCATAGGGCAGAGGTCTAGAAAATTTCAAGTACTGTGAAGAAGGTTGACAGGGGTGTAGGAGTAAGAAAGTGAAGCTAGTTATATCTTTATTTTGTAGAATCTCAACTTTCCATTAAAAAAAGACTTTAACTTTCAGCCCTGAAACTTCCAACGGTGAACAAAGTATCATAAATACAAGAATCTCTTCAGAGAAAATAGCTCTAGAAATATACATAAAGCCCCTTTGCTGGCCACCTGACTGAAGCATTATTAATAAAACCTAATGTTGGTACTGTTACATAGTTGATCATCAGAGCATGGTCTGAGGTTGGAGCGAAGAGGACCCTAGAGTGGGGAACTATGCAGCATCAGCATTATTGTCAGGTAAGATATTTCTTACTGAAAACACAAGAAACCAATACATAGAAGAAGAGAAAAAGAAGACAGGAGCAAGAGTGAAAAAAGAATGGAAACAGTAGTAGTCCTGAAAAACCCCAACGTTTTCTCAATAAAGGACACAATGAAGTCCTGAATAAATCAAAGAAGATGATAAGCACAGGCCAGTTATTACAATAATGCTATAGCCTGTATGCTAGGTCTTGGACAAGTTTTGCTATGAGAGTGCCAAATACAGAAGACAGTATTCTTCATTTGGATCCCAGCTGACAGAACACACACAAAACATAACTCAAACCTTTGAATACACTGATAGATGCACAGACCATATTCCAGCAAAACAAGAAAGGAAATGCTGCCACAGTATAGGAGTGTTGAAAAATACTATCCAACTGTGACATGATTTTGTAAGATATACTACACTAAAATACGTGAGCTCCTTCCACATAAAAACACATGTCAGCTGAGGTCCTGCCCGTAGATTTTACATGCTTTCTAATATGTAGGACTGGGTTTCTGAGTTCATACTTCAAACTATGGCAGGCAAAACATCTTATATCACCTTTGCACACTTCATCCAAAGCTTTTGAACAGAATCCAGCTCTCTTGACTTCCAGGTCACCCCAGAAGACTGCAAAACAATCCCTAAAGTACAATATTTCAATATATATCATTTTAATATAGAACATTGCTTTTTAGTGGGGGCTCATTTTTTGATGGGCTTAAAGCAAACTGGTTTGATCAAAGTTACCTTTTGGATTAAATAGGAACATGAGAAATACCAGTCCCAATATTCCTTTAAAATAAGGAAGACAGGACCAGCTAAAAGTAAATTCAGATGTGTAGGGCTAAAACCACATTGGTGTATAAGGTATGCTGTTATTAACCATTATTTGGCATTATTTCTGAATTCCAAAATAATTTAAAATATGATACCTTACCTGTTGTGCTAATAATAGTATCATTTAGTAAATGATTCGAATGAAAAGTCTGCTCTATGTAGAAAACAATACTGAAGCAGACACTGTAAAAAGCATACTAGGTAACTTTTCTGCAGTGTCTTCACCTTAATGCTGAAGGAAAATACTGCAATATATAATGTCAAACTCATACATTCGCATTTTTGCGGAAAAGGAACAAAGCAAGTAATTGCATTACATAAAGTCAACGTCTGAGTGCTCTGACAATGAATACTGAGTCTTCCCATTAAGTCAGGGTGTATATGACAAATATACTCTACTTGAAATATAAAATTTGATTCCAGGATGATGACTTCAGGGACCATTCTGCAAATTACAGCAGCCATGGCACTGGCATACAATTGCAGCATAAGTAACTATATTGTTAAACACATTTTAAACTCTGTTCTACAATAGCCTTTGTCTCAGTAAAGCTATTTTAACCACAGACCATGTTTATTCGAGCAAGTTTTTCTACCTATTTTTACACTGAACCTGAGCAAATCATTCAGTGACTAATTTACTTGGTAGATTTTCATTTGTTGTCATTCATAAATATTGTATAGCTTTAGCAGATGTATTCTTTTTGCTTTTACACACGTTTTGGTTTTTTTGTTTCTTTATAAAGAGTTCTTTGCAAATTGTTCATAGGCCATGCTCAAAAAAAACCCCCTGAATTTTTCAACTGTGGACTTTTAATTTGATTTGGTATCACTAGGTGTGGTTTTGGTTCTTTGATAAGAGTCACTAGCCTATGACTTGCAACTATAAATCACTAAACTGTCAGTTCCTCTGAGTTTAAGCAAAGCCACAAACTACAGTTTCTCTGTGGTCAGGAGGTCTGGGAAGAGAGAAGACAGGGAGAAGAATTTCTGAATATCTTTCTTTGATGAATGGCTTTGGAGAGCAAAAAGGAAGGCAGAAAGCATGATACAAAAGAGGGGAGAACAGATGAGAAATACAAAAGGAAAAAAATCTCCAGGAAACCAGATGAGTAGCAGGAGAACCTTCTGTCATAATTCACTTAATGTAAAACTGATCTTTACTGATGTTCTGCCACATGATACAGATCAGGCTGCTGATATATTTATCAGGGAGTGTGGTCTGCCTTAGTCCTAAAGGTCTCTCTCTGTTCACAGAGTTTATTCCTCACCCCAGTACAATCTTTTTAGCACTTTTTTCATCTGAAATAATATGCTCAATTCTAGTTATAGATTTTAATACATTAAAACATTTTAAAAGTATGTTCACAGATATATTGTAATGAAATGGAAGTCTGAACGCATGAAACATCATCATAGACATAAATTGTATACACACCTTCCTAAGCCACTTCTTTGTGTCAACTTCAAAGCATATAAAATGCTAATGCATTTTCACTGCTTTAAGAACTGAATAAACATTTGTTATTTTCATATTTGAATACACTATAATCTTGAGTCTACTAGCCATTTTCCTACAGCTTTTCCACTACCCTATTTATCTTTCCTGACAACTTTGCTGGAAGATCTTTTAGTCATAGCTCTTCTGTACTTCTACACACATAATTATTGCACACATAAATATTGCTCATTTGCACCACACATAGTTTTGGTTATAATATGTGAATATGTGTATTTACACCTGCACACACATACACTCACACACACACCATTAGTAACTCTTAATTTAATTCAATATGCTAATTTAATCATTCATTTAATCTGCCAAACTTTACCATTAAAGTGACTCAGATTCCCAAATGTAGTGTCTTACTGAAACAAAACACCCTAGAATTTCGAAGGAAGTGGACTGCTTTTCAAGTATCTTATTTGAAACACACATATATGCTAATAGCTAAACTTACTCCCTACACATCAAAAACTCATCCCATTGAAACAACTACCATATTTAGTTCAACAGGCAAAAGTTCAAACCTTAGGGCTTTGAAATAGCAAACATTTTATGAGACACTTCAAAAATAAAGGAGATTATATATGATTGGTATTCTATTTGCAAGACAGATTCACCTTGTGGGCTTCCATAAAGCTTTCTGGACAATTAGGTAAAAAATTGTCAGCTCAGCTGAATGACAAGAGAGAAAATCAGACTAAAAAATGAAACCCAGAAATAATACTGTGAACAGAACTGGTTTCAAACACTTTGACTGGATTCAGAAATCCTACAGTCAGCAACACCATCCAAATGTTCACTTACATTTAAGCAGCAAATCCAAAACGTGCTATAAAGAGGAATTCTGTATGAAAAGTTAACAATACAGCAACAGGCTCTCATTTTTAGCTCACTCTGACTTCTTCCTGCTCCCTCAAGCACGTGGGTGGCATTAGCACTATAGGAACCTATTTGATAAGCAGTATACCTATTTCCTTTCTTTACTGAACATTTTGTATACTACACAGCCCAAGAAAACTGGAGGTGAGTGTTCTGACAATCTCATTTTTGACAAGATCATTTTAGAATTTTTCCTCTTAATACTGGATGTTAAAAACATTTGTACTTAATTCAACAAATGATACACTCTATTAATATAAAGAAGAAACCCAAAAATGGCACCTCAGTAGGGTTTTTTGTTTTATGCATTAAAATTTTTTAGCTCACTTACTGCCACCTCCTGGTACTTACAACGTAATAGTATTTACTCTGACATCAGCCAGTTCAATACTACTAAAATGCCAAAAACTTCTCAGAAAGTTTTTTTAAATATTACTGTACTTTTTACGCTGTTGTCTTTTATTCTGGAAATAGTGAATATTGTTCCATGGGCACAAACTGGTAAAAGGTTCATGTTCCTTACCTTTGTCTGGAAGCAGCAGTAAAGTTGTGTTAGGTATGGATGTTTCCGTGCTAAAGCCAGAATTCTTTTTTCTGTCATTGTACAGTCTACATCGTCATCTTGAAGTATGACATCTTTCTTCAAAACTTTCACTGCATATACTTCATCTTTTCCTTTTAGCTCAGCTAACATTACCTAAAAGAAACAGAAATTCTGTTTACATATGAACAACTGATAATACCATAAATGCAGGGTTGCATATGAGTTTGACCACTGTTACGTACTTGCCTGAATGAAGTCGTACGTTTATAAAATTAAAATTAATGCAATTTTGGAAAAATATACCTCTGGTATTCTTTAAATTTGAAACGGATGGTATTTATTTTGTTTGTTAGGAATGCAGAAGATAAAAAGTTTTTATCCCCTCATTCACGTATCTTAATGAATGCCTAACAGCGAGATCTCAAAAACTAAAAAAGGAAGGGAGTTGATATAGAACAGAAATTTATTTCCCACTTTTATGTCCCACTTTTGGTAGTGAGATTTGTGTGTGATGAATTTAGTATACAATCCCACGTACTATTGTTGCCTCTTTAAAGTTGTTGATTTTAACTACTACTATTGTTAAAGGTTCAAGTCCTATACTCTCTTTAAGGTCAGTTCTGGCTTGGAGCCAGGGAAATCTTCAGAGAAAGGATTAGAAAACCGAGACAAAAGAACTGCTTAAGTCCTGTTCCCCTGCATCTGCAGTTCAGCCCTGTTCCCCTGCATCTGCAGTTCCCGTATACCAAGGAAGGAAGAATGTACATGTGAAACAGATTCACATTTCACTCCTCCTATTTGATTCCGCAGTGCATAGCACTGTGCAAAGAAAATCTGTAAGTCCTGTAAGTAGAGCAATGCCTCTTGCACCCTCATCAATTCCCTACTGTGGGAAGGTATCTGGTGAGTTATGTTTTACCACATATGTGGTATTTTGGGCAGCTGTCTCAGCCTCTTGCACATCTCGTATCTGAGTGGAAATTCTTGAGTTCTGGCTCTTCCAGCACTAAACACACCCAACTAAGGAAAAACAACACACAAACTGTTCTGTGAAATAAGTAAACTTGTGATGCGTATTATCTAGAAAGGGAACGAACTCAGATCTCCACAGCATTATTCCTGGGCTGATTTTTCCTGCTTGACCACAACTAATTATCTTGTTGAACAGTATGTTTGTAACTGTATGTATGTCTTCATTACCAATATCCTGAAACAGTGAAACATTGACATTTGGTTTCAAAAGGCTTGACCTTAGTTAATGAAGTAAGCTGAAGCTCAGAAAATGCCAGCTGATCAGGAGGCTGATATTCCTGATCTGTTGAGTAAGAGCTGCTTTTACCCACTGGGTAAAGGAAACCCCTAGGGTGGAAGCACTTTCTGAATGTCACTATGAATACTTTCAAAGCAGTACAGTCAAAAAAAGTCTGCACAGCAGTTTAAAAAAAAAATAAAAATCAGCTACCCACCTTGCCAAAGCTGCCTTTCCCCAATACTTTGATGAAGTTGAACTCTTCAAGGCCTATTCGCTTGTTCTGAGCCTGTTTTACCTCCCCATTTTCACCATTCTCCCCAGGTTTGTTAAGCTGGTTGTCTGTTGATGTTGTAGCTGTTGCTCTGTGCTCCTCTCCCCGATTGTCAAATGATAACGCTTTCCTAATGTTGTTTTCCAACTCTTTGATTTCTGTTGAAATGTGAGAAAAAAGTGTTCATTTTAATCAACAATCAGAAAAACAGCCTGTGTTCGTCTGTATCAGTTTTGGGAAGGGACATTCATCATCCTCAAACGCTGTGCAGAGCAATCTGTGGTTAAGAATACTTATTTAGGAAACTGCTTCTCCACCTTACAGTAATCAGCCAAAGCCCTGCTTTAACAGGAAGGGTGGCCTTTTAAAACGAACTTAAGAGAATGACATACACAAAACTTGAAAGATAAGTCAGAACAGTAGCCAAATAGTTGTTTTAGTGATTTTGGGTGTTCCTGTATCACAGAGAAGTACTTTGTTTTGAATACCCCTATCTTCCTGCAGCGCTTACTCATCTTCCTTCTTAAGTATTTTAGAGTTGTATCTTCAAAAGTTCAAAGGATAGTTGGGTGTTCCAGCCCTTGAAGTCAACATGACTGGAGCATCTTGTTCAGCTCCAGCTGTTATCAGACACCTGCCAATAAAGTATTTGACCACTTACTAGTGCCACTTCAAGCAGCAATTGTCTAGATCTGCTAAATAGTTCTGAAGGCTTCTCAGCGTTAAACACAGTGAGCCCTGGTGACTAACTGACCTAGGGCTCTGCCTCAAGTTCTTGCATAGTACTTCTGCCTGAAGGCATTGGAAGCAACAACTTTACTGGACAGCTACAGAAGTGAAATTTAGACAAAATCTTTGTTCCCATTTTAAGCAAAACATCAGATATTGAAAAAAAATTATTTAATCAAAATACTGTCTGTGAAACCAAAAGATTGACACATTTAAATCAGTTCTGGACTCAGTTTTACAGTACTTATTATCATGGAGCTTTGGAAATTTCTTCCCTAAAAATAAGGCTGAGAAATTTCTCAACTATAAACAATTTTCAAAGAATGTGACAGAAAAGTATCCATCTTCCTATGTCTTGGTATAAAGATTTTTCATTCATCAGTTTACACACATGATGGTACATAACATACTTCACAGGCTTCTGATTTTTAGAACAACCACCAGATCAGAAACAGAAAGTGGAAAGTGCTGCTGACATACATGTTCTGTCAATCAGGCTGTTCAGCTCAATAAAATCATGTCATATCACTGAAGATTAAAATATTTGTCTCCAAATCTATGCATGAAAAAAATCACTGAGAGGAAACACAAAGCCTCTAGAGACCACACAGACATGCTAGTATAGCCCAATCTGACAGAAGCTGTGGCTGCCCCCTCCCTGGCAGTGTTCAAGGCCAGGTTGGACGGGGCTTTGAGCAACCTGGTCTAGTGGAAGGTGTCCCCGCCCATGGCAGGGGGGTTGGAAGTAGATGATCTTTAAGGTCCCTTCCAACCCAAACCATTCTAGGATTATCAAAAATGTTCTAACATGAAATTGCAAGGAGACAATCCTAAAAACTTATTAACAGATGGAGGCTTTTCATAAAGGTGCTCTCATTTTCTGTGGTACTCTTCAAAATGTTCGCACTCTTACAATACAATATATAACCTTCTTATGTAAAGGTATTGGATTAGGTAAGGACACATCAAGTAAACAACAATATTTTAAGATGACTGTTTTATAATTTTCCCTTTAAAAGCCACTTAGTTTCACAGATTTAAACAAAATGAGAAGCAGGCCTTTTAAACAAGTTTTTGCAGTTCATAACTTTAAGCGCTTCATTTTCTGGTGGTAATTACTTCATTGATTTAGTTCTACAGAGCCTGAGACCGATAACTTTTTTATACATCATAAAGGAGGGAAATATGTGACAATATGTATCAGTTAGGAAATAAAAAGGGATGTTTGACCTTGATCACATGGAGAAGTTGGTGCTGACTTTGACCTATCTTCTTCTGATGATGTGCTTCCAGGAACTGGTTGTTGAGTCTCTGCACCTGCAAGTAGCTAAGAACAATTCCAAAAGGGCTACTCAGCTATGAGATTCTCCTGTGTCAAGAGGAAATTTAGTTTAACAACATTAATTCACACGTAGAAGTATGAAGGAAAGTGAAGATGTTCTACACTTATAGTTTCTATGTGGCAGGACCTCAACTATTCAGCAGATGGCATCACATCAAATGGAGACCATAATATAAACAGAGAAAGAACTGGCAGTTTAAAAAAAAATAAGTTCTTAAGATTAAATAAATGTAATAAGCACACCCAGCAAGTGGAAAGGTTTTGAGAAGCCACCATGAGTCTGTGTAGAAATCTGTGCTAAAACTACAAGTATCAACAAGCACTGTAAACTAACTCATACAGTAACAACACATCTTTTCCCAGGAGTCACAGATCACTTAATTTATTCCTGAGTTTTCTATGTTTCTGTAACACCTTAAAAACAGTGTACGTGGGATACAAGTGTGCAATACCAACAAAATGAACAGAACCAAATGTCAATATTTTAAGAAATTATGGTAAAAATTGCCTATTTCTATAAGTGGGAGCAATGGGTTTGTTGTCACAATCATGCAAACAGAGATAGAAAGCGTGGCCAAGTTCTGATCCAGGATGCGTATTATCAATCCAGAATAACTCCATCATCTTTGAAAGTATGTGGGGTGACCTACACATTTATTTCTAAACCAGCCTAGTTCTTTCTATAATAGTGATGATAACTCTGGAACCGTCATCTGGCAAACAACTTCTCTTCATAAGAATCAGCACATTGCTCATTTATCAGCATTTAAAATGTTATGGAGTAGTGCTGTCTCTCAATCTATCAATTATTTGATACCAATTCTGAGCCAAAGAGACGTGTCTGTTTTTATGAACTGCTGTGTCAGACACAGTCTCTCTGTCAAATCTCCTTCCTCAAAATGAAAAAGAGGAAATCCTTCCAGACTCTAGGTTGACGAAATTGTAGCAGGTCAAAATAAATTTCATATCAAAATTCAGAATAGATGATTTGCACTTACAAATCAAAAGCCAAAGTCTTAGTTCTCTACTGACTTAAAAAAAATTCTAGTGCAAGACAACTGAGTGGGATTTAACCCCAAATAGTAAAGTTACAATACAGCCATACTTATTTTTTAATGAGACACTACATTTTACTATGCAGACGTTACCTTTTTCCTCCTCTGCCCACTATTAGTGATCTTATCTGGAGTGACTCCAAGATCTGCAAGAACTTTAGCTATGCCTCTAGCATCCACTCCACAGTTTGGCGCCACATTTGTTTCACAGCGTCGATGTACATTCATCTTGCAAACTGCAATGAAATGGAAAGTAACAGAGTAAATTAAATGCTACCTTGGCATGCATTTGACTTAAATCAGAATTTATTTGACCTACCAATAATTTTTCAAATCAATACAATTTCAGTAGAAAAATATTTAGCTGGATTTGTAGTGACACTTCAATGCTAATATGAAATTATTAACCTGGTTATCATTCTTCTGTTATGATAATGCAGACAGTGTTTTCAAACGGTACCCGGAACAGACACAGGAACAAATGAAAATATCTAATGATCCTGTAAATCTTCAATAAAATTTGAATTAGAGGAAAAGTCCTTCAGAGCTTGAATTTTATCAATCCACTTCTGCTCTCACACTGAGAGCACATTAGTTCCTCATGTATTATTGCTTCTTACTCTATTTTACTCAAGTAGATTAATCCTTAATGTAGGCAGGCATAAAACCAACAGTGCTTTAAGTTTTAATAAAAGTCTTTGGCACTGTTAGACATTCTCTTTTTTTAGATGGCAATCCATTTACTAAGCTTTTTCTCTTAAACATAATCTCTTGAAACTCGCATACTACTAAGAGGAAAAAAGGTTACATTGCTTCCAGGTTATGGGGTAGGGGGGAGAATGTAGCTCCATTAAAAATAGCATAGCATGGATTTGTTAGGAGCAGATTATATATTTTATCTTAGACTTCACTGCCCTCTTGTGGAGCAAGGCATAAAGAAAGCAAAACTGAAAGTGTAATTAAATATTAGATTAACATTCAGTTGCTCAAATTCCTTCATTACTTTTAGAGAAAGAAAAAAATAAAAAAGGTATGTATTTATACAGCTGCATTTCATTATATGTTCATCAACAGTGCTTTCACTGCATAAGACCTAAAGAAACAAACCACATTTGCCTCTGAGACTATACATAGGCACTGTATCTGTGGCGGTAACCATGTGCTTCAGAAAGCAGGTGCATTTCCTCTTCAAGTACGTTTCAGCTCACAACAGCAAAAAGAAATTGCTACGCGTGGTATTTTCAGTGCATGTATATTCAGTGACAAAGTCTCAGTGGCAAGTAAAATGTTTGACCTATGATCCATAACAGTGGATGCTGGAGAACTGAACCGCTTGAAATAAAGCAAGCAGGAAAATTTTGTGCAGTCCAACTTCATGAACGTATACTGTAAAAAGAAGCACTGGAATAAGCAGTGAAAAAACAGAAGGAAAAACATCTGGAATACACTTTTCATGGTGATAATAACCACATGGGGCAAGCAAGTACACCTCTGAAGAAGGGAGCATTGTTCAGCATTTGTTAAGAGAGAAAATAAAGCACAGAGAAAATGACATTTCCAGCTCAGGTGAGTTCTAGATTTCATGCAGACAATACTGCATTTTTATAGGCGCTAGTTTTATGAACACGGAGAAAGCAACACAGGCTCTCCGAACTATTGTTTCTATGCATCTGCTACACAGTAAATGCATGCATATGAGTAATAACACTATATTCTACAATTAAGAGCAAATGAACCACCATGGTACTTGAGAGACAATATGAAAATGACCTAATATATCCACAGATTAAGTAGAGAGCTACTATAGTTCTGATTAAAAATCAACAAGAAAAAAAAAATCAGGTTTAGTTAAAAAATCTTCTCTGAACATATCTCCACCATAATTAAGACAGCATTTTAGCAAAATCTTCAGTAGTAAAGTAACAGTATTTAGGGACTAACATTTTATCACTGCTTACTACCTAGAATCACAAGGGAAAGCTTCAAGTTCAGAATGCTTTCATTGTCTATCACTTTGCCATGAAAGAAACTTCTTTCCATTGCTGTTCAGGTATTTGTCGTGAAACATTAGGTCTAACCTCCACCTACAGTTATGTCTCATCTTAAATACTGCAATGGATATATTTAATATACTACATGTTTATACAAGTATGCAAGACTCCACATTTCTGCAGTTGAGAAGTGTACATAACATGACTTTTGTATTTATGAAGGTGGACCTACCCATTCGTAAAGATGTAACAACAAAACAAAAATGCTTATAATTCCACTAGTTACGACTTCCGGAGAATCTGACAATCTTCACGACATCATTCCCATCAACTCACTAACTTAAGTATTTTATTCACTATTTCTAAAATACTTTCCGTTGCATGTGTTTGTACTGTTTTTTCCCCCATTTAGAATATACAGATCTGCTTGAAACAGAGATACAGAACCAACCATTTCTGTTAGCTAAAATGACAGGAATGCACCTTCCAGCAGTAACTTCATATACAGTTACTGTATAGAGTACACAGTCCTTGAACTGCAGAACATAATGAATCTTTATTTTCTGGAATAGAAGGGCTAGGCAGACCATCACAAAGGATGATTTAGGTAGATGTCAGAACACCTCATCTTCTGGATATTGTCAGAGAGGACTGGTTCTGCCTAGCCTAGCCAATACATAACACCAATTTTTGAAGAGGGTATTAAATGGAAAAGTACCTGGAATAATAATGTTTAAAAAGTTTAACAACCATCACCACAAGCCTGAAAAACGAAAGGCATATTAAGCTGAAGGGATGTAAATTCTCGTGCTCCTAATTTTCTGTCAACTTCTAATTTCCTATGTGGCAATAAACCTACAGAGTAGTGACTGCAAAACGTGTTTCTGCACCTCCGTCCTCTTCATCTGTTATTGACTGGTGTTGCTGACAGGGTAAAGGACCATTTTCTAACCATGATGGCAATCCTTACAGTAATTCACTATTTACTTTCTATGCATTTCTGTACATGCTGGAAAAGACAGAGTAACTTGAAATCTTTCCAAACCTACAAGTCACTCACAAAACAACAACAAAAAAATCATCTCTGAAGCGTTAGTCCTTACCTTTGCATTGTAAACCTTGTCTCAAAAGACCCCAGAGCAATGAACCACAGTGGTCACAGAAGGTGGGCACTTTGTAATTGTGAATGCTGAACTTGTGAGGCATGTTGACACTGAAACGCTGGGATCCCACTTGCTGCAAAAGGAAAGCACAGCATATTTCATTCTAATTAATTTCTTTATAATCAGTGTACATCAAGGCCCTGTTCTGTTTTGAAACCACACAGAATTCAAACAAGATGAAATAGGTCTATGCTTGGATGATGACCTTTGCATTAGATATACCCCAGCTCCAGAATTCTTCTCACTACTTTATTTGGGGAAAAGAGGGGGAAGGGCTGCTGTTGTCCAAGAGATAAAGACTAACGTCTACTTCCTAGTACTTCTGGGAACAACAAATATATAGCTATCAGGAAAGATCTCTTAATGTGGAAGGCCAGGAAGTCACTCCCAATTGTTTTAGGAGCAGAAGGCCAAACCAATACGGGACTAAGAAAGAGAAATGTATTACAATCCCTTTACCTTTTCATATCCCACTCTTCTTTAGAGGATGATAATGATAAACTGTTGTGTTCAGGGATTTCAAGGTACGATTACTTACTAATTAAAGGGTATTATTGATAAGGTTTTATAGTGGCCACTGCATAGCAGAGATTTATTTCAATGTTTTTCCTTCCCTTTCCTATTACCACTGGCTTCTCTCCAGTGATCTAGTACCCCTTCTAAACAATGAGAGCATTATATTACCAAAACACGCAAGTCTCCACCAGTCTGGAGCCTGGGAATATAAATCTACACAAGATTTTGTATCTTCCTGTGAGTACTATGCAAAAACAGCACTAGTCAAACACAGTCCTTTATCGCAATCCTATGCATGTGATCAAATTTTGGACTTAAAACACTGGTTGTGAACCAGATGTAAAAGAATGCTCCCAGTATGAAAAATGGTAGTGAATTGCACAGGAAGTGTTAGGTCAGTTAGTGTCTCAGTCAAATTCATATCAAAGTTGAAAAAAGTGGCTTAAAACCATCATTACATACAACAATGATTTGTAACTTAAAACCAGGCTTTTTCAAGCATATAAATGTAGGTTTTTAACAAATAAAACTAAGAAATGTATTTTTTCTGTGTGGCCAAGGAACTGGGATCACTCACAGACTACCTCACCTAATCCTATGGTGAAAGATAGTAGGCCCTTGCTGTTGCACAAAACAGAACAGGACAGTAAGCATTAATTAGCTTTTCTGTTACAATGCAAACAAAAAACTTCTGTACAAGATAAAGCATTCCCTGGTTACAGTTGAGAGATACAACGATATAAAAAAAACATAAACACACCCCCCTCCCCAACTGTCCCCCATTAACTCAGCCATAAAAGGATAGCCCAAAGCTGAAGGAGTCTAAGGGAGCTGAACACTACAGTAGTCACATCACTCCCTAGTGTATGACTGTCCACAGAAATTAACATTAATTTCCTAACTAAGCCTAAAAGGGCCATCTTAGCCGAAAGAGACCTTCAATGCGAGTGAAAGGATTGCTTTGTTTTCTCCTCTGACCCAGAGCTGAATGTGCTGTTGGCAGATATATTTACCTCCCTGACAGTACAGTTCTGAAATCAGGTAATTTAATCTTCAGGTGTTGTCTTCATTTTTTTAAATGCATGATAACATAAAGCACATATTGTACTAATTACATTAATATACAAAAGCTTGCCAGAGGTAGGGAGTAATTATGCTGGAAAATCTGTTAGCTATGCAGTCCCTTGTGTTATCACGACTGTCTTACACAATATCCATGGGCTTTCTTCAACACATGGATGGCTTTTGTTCACATTTTGACAGTTTGGATGCAGTCTTTGTTGAGGTGAGACTTTGCAAGCAAATTCTAGTCAGTCTTTTATGTTGATGCAAGATACCCAAGCATACTGCCTATCCTATCAGCTGCTATTGACTCAGCCACACAAAAAGCAGTTAAGGGAAGAAGGGGCCCAGCCTGCTTCTTTTGAATTAAAATGACACAATTCATATTAACGCAGAAATGGAGAATATAAAAATGAAAAGGACTAGAAAGAGCTCAGTGGGACTTTTAACTGTTCAAATGTTATAAAAATTACTAATTAGAAATAAATTTCTGTGTAGTAATTCCCATGTAAATGAAACTGTATGGTAATCTGTCATTTCAAAGTAAATGCTACATCACAAGATGACCAGAAGGGCACGAAAAAGTCTGTAACATTTATTGATTAAACAGAGATGACCCTACTTTGAACAGATGAAAGACAGAGTTTTATCTAGAAAATTTATTTTACCAACGTTTACCTCATCGTGAGTTTCCTGTTTTTTTAAGCCAGCACACTTTGTTATTATAAGTTCATGGCATCTCTTGTGGACTACACAAGTGCAAACTATAAACAAAAAACAGATAAAAGAATAAGTTTTCATGAAGATTGATTTGAAAGCAAAAGACTGATCTCAGAAGACCAGAAATACTGGGACTTGAAAGGCTGCAAGTGACTGATGACTTGGTGAGTCCTATGCAGCAGTTCTGGCTTACAAAGGCAGAAGATAATGGACTTTCAAGAGACCGAAGAATTGTAAGAGAACTAAAGCATATCTGCCAAAATCTCAGTATGTAAAACTACAAATTACCTTCTTAAATATTAACCACATTTCTTAATTTTTACATATTTGATTTGTTTATCTGGTAAAGTCCATGATCTCCACATTATATGAGACACAATGGCAAAAACAATTCCTGTCTGAAGACCTTCCAGAGGAAAAGAGACATAAAGATAATTCATTGTAAAAGTCAAAGAACAGAAAAAACAAAGTTGAACATTTTTTCTGTAACACATTATCATAAGTTGTTAACAGTAAAAGGTTTCAGGAGGTAAAAATGCTTTGTCAATATTCATACTGATTACTTAATCAATGAATAACATTAGCAGATTTGAACGATAAGATTAAAAATTACAAGGTCTATTTTACTGTAGGATTCAAGGTCATTAAGTGAAGAAAAAACATTCACAGTGAAATAATAAATTACATTTTCTTCTACCTTTGGTCATTGTTGTAAGAAAAAAAAAATCAGAACTCAAGGAATCTCTGCTGTATATTAATATATTAATTCTTATTAAAGCATATAAACCCATTACTTGCATTTAGTTATTTGCAAGAAGAATTTAGCATGTCTTTTGTAACTGAAAAGTCAACACTAACTTATTTCTGTTTGTCAGATGCAAATTAAGTAGAAAAACATCATCACAAGATGTGACTGCACAATAAAGAGTACAAGAAACTGAGTTGAAAAATGGAGTTGAAAATGAAGCACTTCTGCAGTCTTTGCTATAACCTTCTCTAATGATGACCTCTATAATTATCTCATCTATTTAATTACAGTCTTTGCAATTACCTGGCATTTTTAAACAAAGCATCTTAAGTAGAATGAAGAATTCACAAATTTAAAATGCAAGAAGTGAAAAATGAAGAAGCCAACATCTGCAGATATGCTTCCCTAGTTGGACGTGCATCAAGAGATACCTAGGATCAGCTGTTCAGTGACGTTAACCATGCCTCTACTTCACACATGATGCCTAAGACCAGCAGTCTTGAAAAATCTTACTGTGACTTGCTGTAAAGATTGTATCTGTAGTCAAACTTATTCTGATCATCTTGTGTTAAATTCTCTGCACTGTAGATATATAATACCTGATAAGAGTATCTTATTATTTATATATTATAACATAATACACATATTCAGATTGTCCCCCGTAGATTTTCTCTTACCTTGACATTGGTATCCCTGTTTTCCTATTACACCCCTGAAAATAAAACAGTGTTTTAGAAAATAATGAATATAAGTTTTAAAAATGAAAAACATTTTTTCCTGCCTTTACTGGACATGCACAGAAGAACAGCTTCTTATAACCAATAATCTGATAACTGCATGCCTAGAGTTAGATCAGTTCAAAGTAGGAAACACACTTCAGATGCTAAGAGGTGTAGGATGACAGGCCATGAAGGGAGTCAGAAATGAAGACACATTTACTATCATAGAATAGGCAAAGCCGAGGGATACATAGAGAGGGAAGCCACAAGCTGGTAAAACAGTCATCAAGTAGGCCTCTAAATTGGCAAAAGATTGCATTTGCCAATATAGTTGCTTGAACTCATCCTAGCTAACGTAAAGCCTAACCTGCAGACATTTTTTTAAAGGAATATAGCTGAGTTCAGGTACAGTTCACATAATTTAACATTAAGAAAGACTGATTCTTTACACACTCCTAGGAAATATTAATTATGGATTACAACAGATCTTATGTGTATTAAGGTGCAAATCAGTATCTTTAGGTAACTTTGGAAAACATCAATAGAGTTGCTGAAAAATAATGAAAACTGAATGTCTTCCCCACTTTTCCCTACCTGAAAATTGTGAGTACTCAAAACTAATGCAAATCATTTCTATAAGGGAGTTCTTGACATAAAGACCCTGTACACTGCACACCCAAAACCCTGGATCATTAGAAGACTAATATTCCCATATTTCATTAACTTCAGTAGGATGTATAGGAGCTTGGCATTTCCTAGGAGGAAGATTGCAATACTTAAGCACCTAAGGAAGAATTCATGGTGAAATGTAAAGGTCTACTATTAGGTCTAAATCTACACTTAGCAACCTACAGAACACTAGGTTGGCTGTCTACATAGAATTTATAGTGTGTACTAGACAGAAAAAGATTTGACTTCGTGGTTCAGAGGAGGAAAAACACATATACAACAAATTCTAACATTTGTGATGGAAGTTTAACAGTCTTCTATTACCGTCTGCAAAACTGATGACAGTTTAATATTAAAATGAAGAGGAAAATAACTACTGCTCTATGCCATTTATACTTCAGCAAAACAGAAGGGTATGTTAACTCCTTAATTCAAAGTTGCAAAGAAAGCAAAGTCAAAGTTGCTTCATACCATATAAAATCTCTGCAGTGCGAACAATAGGTTGGTTGTCTAAGATAGGTGGCCATAAACTTGTGTCCATTAACCTGATGTACTCTGCGTCGCACAGCACCCTGCCGCTTTCTGGGGCGCATACGTTCCCGAAACACACGTTCTTCATTGTCTTTTGGTGCTGAAACAGAGGTAAAAACGATAAGCACTGGCTGTATCAGACACAAATATGAAGAATTCAAATGCAATACATAAGTAGATATTCTCCAGAAATAAAATAACCTTCTCTACGTAGCAAGATAACTTCCCTAAGTTGTGGGTCATTTTTTTCTTTTTTAGTGTCAATGACTAAAGGGCAAGAGCTTTCATTGCCTCGTACAGGAACTTCTATTGGTTCTAAACTTTTATCTGCAAATTCAAGCTAAGATGGGAATAAGTCTTCCGCTCTTTATCACTATCAAGCACACTGACAACCTCTTTAACAGTAATTACACAGTCAGATTCTCTAAACAGCTCAGACATTCATTTCATTTGATCTTCAGGAGAAAAAAAGAAATAAAAGTACCAAAAAAATTATCCCAGTATCCCCTGGTGCCCATACACTCAGAAAGTGCTGACACAAGTGTAAGAAAGCTGAGTACCAAGACATTACTATCAAGCAGAACAAGAATTCCATGCAGAACTGATTACTTTGCAGAATTTCTGATTAAGATCTGAACTTCAGGCTCTAATAATCCACTTTGATGCTAATACACTTCCAGCAAAATGTTCAAGGGAAGTAAGTTGTTTCTCTTAACCAATTTCTGTTCAATCGTATATGAGATTTAATGATAGAGAAAGTAAAAACTGAAGTTGGGATATCTCAGAATGAAAACCTTTGGAAAAAATCCTCCAGAGCCCATCAGGTCTTTTTTCCCAAGGCTTTATTTTGAAAAGTATCACTAACACCTCCACAGTGTTCTGTATGCATTAAGCAAAAGCTGAGCATGAATTAGCAATGAAGAATAGTACACGGTTGGTAATGAAAGACAGATTTTACAAGCATTCCTTGAGCCACTTTTGTCTCTGAAAAACAGAACATCAGATTTGGAGAGGATCACAGTCATCCATTGCCAACTGAATCTATGCACTCACTATTTCAGTGCATATAACACTTTGAAATGTATTTAACACTTGTCATTCTCTGAATTTCAGCTACCCTTAAGCACTGCTGTGGCCTAAAGATGCCAACTTTGGTCTGTTGCAAGATTTTCTGTGCACAAATGAGTTCTTCGAGCAACAGTACAGTATTTAACAATAACACAAAGAAAATTAGAAGTCCAAGGACAACTCATATCTGCAATTCTTTTACAAACACTGAAATAAACCCTATTTTTTGAGGGTTGTAACAAAGGTATTGATTCAGGCATTCCTAAAAAACGGTCTTCAGTTAAGCCAGTCTGGGAAAATAGACCTTTAAGGTCTGGGAAAATACAGAGCACAGACCCATGAATCAAGATCAATTTCTTTCACTGCACAGCAAGGTCTAAACCCCATGATACTGGCAAATTAATTTATGCACTAAAAAGCCTAAGCTCCTTACACATTAACATTGTATAAAAACTCCATACTCAGAGTGGGTTTTCCCCCTAAGACAACACATCTGTGGAATGGTCAGAATGGCCTTACTTTTCTATTCTAAGTGAGCTCTCAGTAAATAAACACTGACATACACAAAGCTACCCTTTTAGCAATAGGTCTAGTTCCCCTTTTAAGAAAGGGATAAGTACCACGAAATAGTTATCAACTGTTTATTTTTATGCTGTCAATTGCTTATTTTTATGCATTAAGCAAAACTCATCTAATAAATACCAGGGAGAACAATTCTCCTCCAGAGAAAGACAGTCTTCCACAGAGAATATGTAACAAGTAGATGGAAATCCTACCAAGGACTACCATTTCTAGCTTCTGAATGATTTATTGACTTTACAAAGCTGCTGGAAATCTTTTACAAGTTATTAGTATAGCAAATAATTCTATAGTAATATAAAACTGTTCTTTTGGTTATCATCCAGATTGTAGAATTTGCTAAAGTATGCAGCCAGGATGTGAGAAAGTTAAAATCCCACTCTCCTGGAAAGTGTTCCCAAAAAGTTATCTGCTTATATGAAACGGACAAGACGTTCTGACAGTGCACAGTTCACACTTGATATGATAATCTGCCTACAATACTGCTTTTCTCCTTTTTTCATCTTAAGTGCAATTCTTCACAGATAAAGCATCTGTAATTTTACAGAGCAGATAAAAATCCTCTTCTTGTTTTGGCTAGATAAACACAATATCATGACACTTTTTTTTTCTTTTTTTTAACCAAGAAAGTCTTAAAACTATTTTTACTGTATTACTTTCAGTTCTATATTTAATACTTCTATGAAATTCCATTTTTTTCATTTACAATACTTATAGTTAAAAACCACAAAAGTGTGTCTTTTTTAGAATTGCACTGACTTGAAAACAGACACAAGCAATACACAATACACCAGAAGTTATCAGATTAAATGGCAGGTCTCAATTATCAATATCATTTGCACACAAAAAGCATCTCTGTGTGTGAGAAGAATGCTCAAACAGCTCAGGGATGTAGTTTTCTTGATCTGTCTTGGATAACACTGGAGGTTCATTAGCCAGTTCCCTCACAGAATCACAGAATTGTCTAGGTTGGAAAAGACCTTGAAGATCACCCAGTCCAACCATCAACCCAACATTAACAGTTCCCAACTACACCATATACCTCAGGGCTATGTCGACCCGACTCTTAAACACCTCCAGGGATGGGGACTCCACCACCTCCCTGGGCAGCCCAAGCCAACACCTAACAACCCGCTCTGTAAAGAAATGCTTCTTAATATCTAGTATAAACCTTCCCTGGTGCAACTTGAGGCCATTCCTTCTTGGTCTCTTCTGTCAGTCTGCTGTTCTACATTTATCACTAAAGACTAGCACTGTGCCCCACATCCTGTTTTAGTGTTGAACTGCACAGATGGACTTCATGTTCAAGGGCAGCGATTCCCAACCAGTCACTCTGCCTCCACCTCACCTCTCATTACAGCCCGTGTAGAGTCCCCACCTGCTACTTGGCAGCAGTACTTGTCTGGGGGCATTGGAGTAGCATCGGGCATTACAGTGCATGACTGGACACTGGATGAGTGGACACCAGCCTTCATCAAAGCAGACCAAGTCACAAGATAAATCCATTCACCTGTGAGGCTCGACCCTCAGTTTACATTACGTTCAGCTAGCTTGTTCGCTGCTACCCAACAAAACCACATAAACAATGCTTCTCCACAGTCCTCAAGCAAATCACAGCCATATTTTGCACAATTCACACTGCTGTTGTGGACCACAGGCACAAAACCAGGCAGTGACTTTCCCAGGTGACCCAGAAGCAGATGATCCATCCTCAGGGTTGTGAACCACTCATTTCTAGTAGCACTAACAATAGTCTTATGTTTAAATTAAAATCCATTTATCTCATACTGAAGAGCCACGCTAGAGATATTCATTTAACTGACTGTAGACACCTACTTAGGAAGGGAGCTACACTACTCTCTCCAAACTTCTCTCATTGTTAGCAAGCAGAAAAGAAGTAAATGCTATCAGAAAACAGGGAGTACTTGGGAAAATCCCCAACATTTGTGCAATACAGCCACCCAGTGCTTTCAAGAAATACTTTAGAAAATATTAGCATCCCAAACAAAATCGGCCTTTTAAATATATTTTAAAAATAAAAAGTCTTATAGTGGTATACAATAGAGTCTAGAAAATACCACTAGGATACTGCATACTGTGCATGGCATTTCTATTCTTACCAGAGGAGTTCAAATTAAAATTAAGTGGATTTGTCGTAGTTAGTCTATAAGAATGTTCCAATATAAACAACAATTTCTTCTCACAGTATTTCTGCTAAATAGACACAAAGGTTATTATTTCCTTAGTGAAAGCTGTTTCTTTATGTAACGTACATTCTGTTCCCTGTTTTGATTTTGAGTCCTTCAGCCCTTTATATTATTCAGTTTATCTTTTAAAAATGCATTTATTTAACTTTCATTTTCAAAAGAAGGTATAAGAAAGGCTCATGATAATTTCCAAGTGTTCATGGAGAACAGTGTCAATGCAGCACATTGAGTTTAGGCTTTATATGATGGCACTTGAGAACAGGCAAATTTAGAACTAATTTTGTCTCAAAACTATACCCAGTAATGCCACTACTCCTTCTCATTGCAGCCAAGAGTAGCTCTGAGTTATTTGGAAAACAATAGCATACAATTGCTTTTATAGACTCATACATACACAGAAACATATTGCCTACAATTTCAAAGACTGAAAAGACTTACAGGCTTAACTCCAAGCTCTTAGAGAAGTGTTATAAAAGTCAGAACTATCTGGCATGCAAAATTGCATAAAATTCATAAATACTTGCAAGATGGATATTTACATGAACTGTCTGGAACTACATTTAAAACTGTTAATTGTGTAGTATCTGTTAAGCACGAATTATAAGTCATAACTTAAAAGATTAGAAAATGACACATAATGCTCAGCAACCCTCAAAGGGGGTAAGATTTTAGGAAAAACACTGTGTATTCCAAATTAACAAAGGCTCGACCATGGCAGGTCTTGTTTCATACTAAAATGTTTTCAGCATAAAGTACCATTGCCATTTCTTATCCTTCGTGTTGCGAATACTTATAGAATTCTGACAACAAACAAGAAAATGGAAAAAATATGGCAGAAAAAGAGAGCAAGATTATATGCACAGAGAGCTTTTTCAGTATTTGTTACTGCTCAGAATGCTGACTGATAAAAGGAATGTGCTGGGCACTTCCCTTAATTGGACAGGACTAGCATCAAACAGTGATAGTGTTTGAGGAAGAAAAAAAATAAAAATCATGTGTTTTAGTTAAATGGCTACTGCCCCACCAAAGCCAGAGTGTAGGCCATGTACAACGGTAACACTCGCACCAACTGCTGTAGCTGCCAGGTAACCCAATGCAACGGAACACTGACACCTCCATGGCACTTCTGGCACAAAGGGCTTCTCACCACAGGCATCTCTTGGGTGTCTTCACGTTGCTGTTAGCTGTAACTACAACCAGCATCCAGAAAAAACAGCTGGTTTAACATCAACCCTTACTAATTACAACAGAACCTAACTGAACAACAAATGCAAAGGAACAATGATTGTACGGGTGTTTTATTTCTGAAGATTAAAATTAAGAGCTTTTGTATCATATTTAAACCTGACCACTTTCACCAGTATATATACACTGAAATAAATCTTTTATTTTAGCACTATATAATGTCTAAATGGAGGAAGGGTATTAAGGCAGGAGAGGTAATTTGCCTAAAGTTATGTGGAAAGTGAGAAGAGGCAGAAACAATGTCCAGAACTCCTCAGGTTTCAGGATGGAGTGTAACCAGATCATTATGCATCAAAATTAGGTCTCAAAGGATTATTCCCAAACTCTATTTTGGGCCTCTACAGTAGAAGCATACATACTGTCATCAAGATTTCTGCAGGCAGAAACTGTCACAGGATTTTGCCTTTAAGGCTTTCATCTTCTTTAAAGAAGGAAAAAAAAAAAAAAAAGAAAAAAGCTAGACACCACCATATATTTACATTTCTATCTCCTTTGTTTTAAAAAAGCCTTGAGTAACACATGCAACAAATTAATTTTGTACCTTTGAGATAAAAAATAGAAAGGTAAATGATACAACATAACTTCATAAAGCTGCTACTGATGAACACAGAAATGAATTGGATAGTTTACCAGTCATAGAAAAAGCATGCAATTTTTCTGTGTTGTTTTCTATATTTCCTGACTATTTCTTTAACAAGGAATAAACACACAGTTTTTGCTTACTATATCTGGAATCTGCTTTCTTTAGGAAAGCTGACAGGAAATTTCCTGTTTAATAGGATAATAATCAGATCCTTAGATAACACTATATTGTTAAAGAAAACAAACATGATGAGCGTTACTAAAGAAGTTTAAAAATGCTCACAGAATGGGTGAATTTTAGAAAAGATAGGTGCCTTAACAAATCATGTCTGTTAATATGAGCTATTTACTGAATGCACTACAGGATAAATTGCATTTTAAAGTACAGGAAGCCCAAATATGGTGGGTGACTTTGTAGCATGGGCTCAGGATCAAATTTATTTGCCTTCGAACACGTGCTTATCTTTAAATGCTTAAACTCTTGTCTAAAAGAGAGATTCTGTCTGTATGTATTTAAAGACTTCCCTTGACATGCAAACAGATAACAGTGATTGGGGTTGTGACAGACACACATTTTTGTTTCAGGGCTTGTTTACTTTCCTTTTTTAAAAAAAACCCCTCAAACCTATAAAGCTATCCAAATGATTATTTACATATGGTTCAAACCTTGTCTACATACTTAATTATTATCATGAACACATCCATTAGCTCACTCAAAGTTGAAGGGACAATAACTCCCCACAACCTTTCAAACAGAAATATTTTCACATTCGATTCACTTAATAAAGGAGAACATAGAGTCGAGAAGTAATAAGAGTCTCATAGATACTGAAGGTCTGATTGCAATTTCAGCACACAGAGAAGTCCAAATTAGTTTCCAGAAATGTCCCAGCCTTGCTGGCTGGCAATAATTTGGACCAAGTGTTCAAGATCAGGAGCATGAAGCCTGGTACCTGAAGTGACCAGGTACAACAGAAACTGGGGTGAAGGAGGATTAGTTCCCATACATGCTCAAGCAAAATCCTCATTCAAATGACTTGGAGACTTCCCTGAAGAAAGCCTTCAAGATGAGCCCTCACAAGTTCCTGCTCTCCCTCTGCAGCGGCCTCAGAATTAGTGATGACTTACACAAGCTTAAGGTATTAACAACATGAAATCACACATGGTTGCCTTCAGATGGATCATACAGCATGTTTTAATAAACCTAGTATTTAATGAACAGATTTTTGTTTTATAGGAACTGTTGGTTGGACAACTGGTAGTGGATAGAATATAGGGCGCTATGTCCATTTTTTAGACCCCCTGGGGGCTCACACAGATGACAAGGGTACTGACCTTATCTAAGAGAGTGAATGCAGCAATTCCTATAGATAAACAGCTGTCAGATCCACAAAGTAAGCAAATCAGAGACATATTCCTCCTACTTCCTCTCAATTTCTTTATTGGTGGTATTTAACAAACAGTAATGATTTTAAGAAATATGTATTCCTGAAATAAAGAACTTGCAACTTTTCACATACATTTTACTTGGCAAAAGATATATTGCTAGAAATACCACAGGGAAGTTATTGCTATATGGCATGTTTTCTGGAAAGCAAATTTCACATCTCAGTGTTTTTAAAATAAAATTTCAACTTTCAAGACTTTTTCCACAAGATGGAATTTAGAGCTTTTTGAGTTGGAAAGGAGATGTCAGAGACAACAGGATAAAAAAAAAAGGCCAACTAAGGTTATTTTGCTCTTCCACTGTCTTTCAGGAGGAACAGCCAGCCTTAATCTAACCACAATGCCCTTATGTCAATAAATCTGCAACTGAAATTAGAGAGGTGGAAATGCATTCTACATACAGTAAATACTAAAGCTATTATTCAGGAAAAAAATCTTACTCCTTGGAATAGATCTACTAATGGGTCTACTCATGTCCTAACTAGTAATGTAAAATAATTTGTAAAATGTAGAACAGTTTTGTGCCATAACTTCACCTGATAAACATACAGGAAGCAAATTAATTTAGTTTGTGTCAGTAACATTCAATTCATGTTGATACAATGTTAGTAATAAGTCCTATTAGTAGTCTAGTGTTAACATTGATAGGGTTAAATCCTGACAGGCTAAGAAGGTGCAATCTCTCTTATTAAATTAACTGCTTACTAAAGCAGTACACAATCTTTTGAGTGAAGAAACTACATATATAACACATTATATTGTTATTATAAGATTATTTATTATAACTATGACCAGACCAAAAGCCATCATTGGGACTAGATATCTCTACCGTTATTGCTGCAAGTCTGCAAACATGCCCTGCAATGTGATTCCAGTGTGCTCCTCAGAGCATGTCCTGCCACTTGTGGTGGTAGTTCATACTCTGGTGACACACACTCATACTGGCTGTCCTTTGGCTGTCTTCAAGGAAAGAAGAAAAATGTGACAAAACATCACAGTCAAGTCTGTTGCGGAAGAGGAACTTTCAAAGTGGTATACACATGCATGTTTATTCAAACAGAGCTCCTGGCTATGGAAGTATCTGCAGGGTCAACTGACCTCTCTGAAGGGTCAACACCTGAGCTTGCTGGCCTCTGTCAGTTCCTGGAAAGGAAATGGTGTTGTGATGCTAAGAAAGAAAATAAGCATTGTGAAAATTTCAGGACAAAGCCCTTTTCCCAGAGGTAACTATCAAACCAGACAGATCTGAATGACAGTATTTTAAGCAAGGGTTTATGACAGATCAGAGAACTTCAGCAGTCTTTTCCTAATAGTTGCAAAAGCTACATGGAGCATGCTGAAACAGAGCCTTGTATGACTGGGGTTTCTGGTCTTTCAGAACAGTTGTTTCTTAAATATTTTTTCAACCCCAGATTTGTTCCTTTGCCATAGAATAACAGAAGCATAAATGGTAGGCAACTAGGAGATGCCCGAGCCCAGCCTCCTGCAGTGCTTCAGGCATCCTCAGCTTCTATTTTTCTGATGGTTCCTGAAAATCTCCAGCGAGGGAAATTCCACAACACACTCCTGTATCTTGTTTCACTACTCTAGCTGGCAGGCTGTTTTGCCAATAGCCAACCTAAACTGTTTTTCAGTAAATTATGCTGGATGAGTGAATGGCAACCTGAAAAAGCAAGGTTCTGCCAGCACAGACACTACTGAAGTATCTGCAGAAAGGCAGGCAATATCCTGTTTTATACCATGTGAAGACCAGGGCTGGGGATGGCTAGAGACACAGCAAGATGTCACAGAGAAGACCATTGTAGAAATTTTCCATACTTCTCATGTCACAGCAAGACCGAAACTGCTTTGAACTACACAGATACGGATATCCCAGTCATACACTAGCTGCAAAAAAGCAGTGATAGCTGAATGTAAGAAGGGGAACAAAAAACCACTTCCTGCCTTGTAAACTACTAAATCTCAGTCATCTTGTTGATTCCATTTCCAGATCCTAATCCTGATAATGACAACCTGTTTCTATTCAAGCTTAGAAATGCATGTAAAAAAGCTCACTTGTACTGAAATCTCCATATTAAGTCTTATAATTCCATGTAACACATTAAGGACCTATGGTGTATAACCTACACAGGTTAGAGAAGATGGCTTTCAAATATATTTTTATAATGTTTATACTTCTCCTGAAGCTCAAGCCTGTGATACACATTACACATATTGAGGTTTCAGTGTTTCACAGCAGCAGTGAAATCGTCTTACTTACAATTGGGAAAGGTGCCATTCTGAGGCATCACCACTGCAGGCATGAGAAGTACACAAACTTCAGTTAAGTTTACTTTGGTGAAGTGATTCTTTCTGCTTTTTTTTGTTTTTTTTTTTTCTTCATTTCTTTCTTCATAAAGTGCTAACTACTTGCTTATATCCTTCATGGGGCAGAGGGAGTCCACTGCAGAACTGCTTGTGATTCAAAAGAGCCTCGCACAGTGCCTATGTAATAACTGAGAAAGCCAGAGAAGACTGCATAGCTGCTTCTGTAGTCCAAGCAGGAAGAATCCTTCCCATTAGCCTGACTGTTTTTTGGTATAAACTAAAAAGCACTGAATTCTCAATACTTTGTTCAAAAAACTGCTCAGGAAGGTCAGAGGGAGTTTCAAGAGCAGGCAGAATGACAGTGATATTTTTTATTTACAGGTTAGATTTTATTTACAGATTTTTTTCTTACACTTTCAGATAATGGCAGTGATATTTTTTTCAACAAATTACAATAGAGGCTGTAAAAATCTGAACGTTATTTCCCCCCAACAGTATTAAAGTAGTAAGACACAAAGTATCTGTATCTTTGTGTGGAAAAACCCACTGATGAGACTGTAATGGTTCTGATAAACAGAAGAGGATTTGACCCCAAGCAGGAGGACGTGTTATTAGAAATAACAAGTGAGACAATCATCTTCATAGCCACTGTTTGTCAAATGATGCCTTATACTTGTTTTCTCTCTGTAACTACAGCAGCTTTGTCTGCTTAGGCAAATAATTTACAGTACTCTTAAAAACTGAAATTATTAAGCATTGGGAAAGAAATCTTTCAACAGTAAAACAAGAAAGCAAGCTATTATTATTTCAGAATAACTTAAAAGGCTCTGTTTTCTCAAGTAAGTTGATACATATGGTTGTCCACAGAAACAGTAGCTAGCCAGTTAAGTTTTTTCTTGTTCTCGGTAATTTTCTGAGTTAGAGAATGCATCACAGTATCTCACCACATGTTAGAAATAAGCTCCTGATTACCATTGGTATCTGAACAGTCTACGTCAGCTCTTCATCTAGCCAGGAAGCCAAATCTAGTAAACTCTGGACGAGTCTGGGTATTGGGGTGTCACAGAAACATGCTCCAAGACAGCCCCACTATGGCAACCCGAGGCCCTGGGTCTACATCAATGAAACCCTGAGAACTACCTCATGAATGCCAGCCAGGCAGCCTGACAGAAATATTAAACTTTCTAATATAATTGCAAGCAGTTTTAATCATGTTTCTCCTTTTTTTTTTTTTTTTCCACCACATATCTTTAATAAATTGGTTCTGCATGTTTAAAACACATGATATACCTTTGCTCTACAGTGGAGCCTGCAGGGCACCCAACAGGTAAAAGTGAGTCCTCATTTGAACTGCACAGGTAATTTTTTCCTTTCTTGGATGGAGGATGTAGAAGTCTATACGTAACCAACCTCTGGACTTTCCATTTCTCTCAACTCTACTGTGGAACTGAATAAAACAAGTTAAAGATATTAGTATTATGCATCACCTTAGAAAGGACTGTTTCCCAAGGCAGCTGCCACCAACAAATAACGTCTGCCACTACTTTTCCCTTTTTGGTCCAGTATAACTCAGAACACACTTTCACCAGTGTTCCAACATGTCACTACTCTCTCTGGCTTGTACCTTTAACTAAGGACTGTATTATGACAATCCTGTCACCCTCTACCAACACCCTCATCTTTCCCATTTCCTAAGTGGGCAGTTCTTGTAATCATTTGTAAGAGACAAAAATCAGCAGCAAAAGTACTCATTCCATCTTTCCATTGTCTTTCTTGCAAATGTGGGAGGAATTTTTCTTATTCTGATACAACCCTCCCCCACTCCCCCCCAACAAAAGCTTAATTAAGAATGTCTCTGACTCACAAGCAGCCCTATTAAAGCAACTGTCCCATCTGTGCCTTTCAACATTAAGTATATTATTACTAATTTCCATTCAGAGAACAGTAATAGATACATTATGTAAATCATGAAGTACTCAGATGATTTATTATCAGCATACTACTTTAAACCCCCAATTTAGCAAAGCGTTTCTGGATATGGCCATATGAAAGAGCACATTCACTGTGCCATGGATTTCAATGGAAATCTTCCAATATTTAAAGCACTACTTACCTGCTCTGCTAGATGTTAATTCCATGCATCTATTGCTTGGTAAAAATGGAAACATGCTAACAGTATGTTCTTTCTCCCTGCCAGGCTTAGGGACACAGCACCTATGCAAATGGTGAGTTTGCATATTGTCAGTAGAAACTGAATGTTTTGTGTAGGTTTTTACTGGAGAGGGATTGATATTTGACAGGGACAGAGGGATGACCACCCTCATAACCTATCATTATTAGAAATGTTTCTGTGACAGGATTAAATAAGAAAAGTTTTAATGCATCTTATTTGCTTTTGGATTTCAATATACATGTTATTTTACTGTCCAAAATATGTAAAACAATAAAAAAAAGCAAGTAAAAGCGAGTAATAAGGTGACACCACAGTGTTAACTCATCCTACTTTTATAAAATGAATTTTGGGCCTACAATGCACTTGCTACCAGCTCCATCATGTACTCTGATTTGTAATATTAGATTGATACTTATAAATGTACTGCTGATTTTTCCTTTTGCAGGTCTTCAAGCAAAAGAACAGTAAAGGGATTTTTTTCCTGCTTCTTATGACTCACAGGAAAGTTTTGCAGTATTTGAGGTTTTGCATAGTGTGCTATCCCTCAGGTTATGGAAAAAAGCTTGAAAAATATGACATAAATGAAAAGCACAAAAAAGTCCTAGAGGAGGACACCGCCAAACTTTATTACAGAAAACTTTACTTGTCTCTGTATATTGGATACATCTTCAAATCAGTATAGGGTTTGTGTGGCAAGGGTTTGGTATTGGGGGGGACTACAGGGATGCCTTCTGTGAGAAGCTGCTAGAAGTTTCCCCCGTGTCCGGCAGAGACAATGCCAGTTGGCTCCAAGATGGACCCGCCGCTGGCCAAGGCCGAGCCCATCAGAGACGGTGGTTGCACCTCTGGGATAACATATTTAAGAAGGGGAAAAAGAAGAAAGGGGAGGAGGTGCTCCAGGTGCTGGAGCAGCCCATGGTGGGGCAGGCTGTGCCCCTGCAGCCCATGGAGGTGAACGGGGAGCAGATCTCCACCTGCAGCCTGGGGAGGACCCCACAACGGAGCAGGTGGGCGACCAAAGGAGGTTGTGACCCTGTGAGAAGCCCACGCTGGAGCAGGCTCCTGGCAGGACCTGTGACCCCATGGAGAGAGGAGCCCACGCTGCAGCGGGTTTGCTGGCAGGACTTGTGACCCTGTGGGGGACCCACACTGGAGCAGTTCATGAAGAACTGCAGCCTGTGGGAAGGACTCATGTTGGAGGAGTTCATGGAGGACTGTGTCCTGTGGGAGGGACCCCACGATGGAGCAGGGGAAGGGCATGAGGAGTCCTCTCCATGAGGAGGAAGGAGCAGCAGAAACAATGAGTGATGAAGTGACTGCAACCCCCATTCCCCATCCCCCTGCACCACTGGGGGTGGGGGGGGCGGAACATAGAGAAACTGGAAAGAAGGAAGAAGTGAGGGATCGTGTTTTAAGATTTGGTTTTTATTTCGCATTATCCTACTCTGATTTGATTGGTAATAAATTAATCTAATTTCCCCAAATCGAGTCTGCATTGCCCCTGATAATAATTGTGAGTGATCTCCATGTACTTATCTTGACTTACAAGCCTTTCATTGTGTTTTTCTCTCCCCTGTCCAGCTGAGGAGGGGAGGGATAGAGCAACTTTGGTAAGCACCTGGCATCCAGCCAAGGTCAACCCACTACAGATGGTCAAACTTTGTGTATTAATGTATAAGACATACACATGGATAGAAGACAAGACTCTCTGTGTTTGAAATGAGTTACGTAAAACTGCTCATTCCTAATTTTTGCTACCTTCTTGATGTTCTGAACTTCCTACCTCCACTGTTCAGATATTTATTTAGTTCCAGTTCTCCAACCTTTGGTAAGACAGACATATCAATGTCACATTTTCAGTGGTTCAGTGAGCATGTGGCTCATGGTTTCACATAAAATGAAAAGTGTTTCTGATTTATGAAGAGATGTTTAAACTGGACACCTCATTTCCAGCTGAGTCAGAATTTCAGAAATGTTTTTAAGTATCAACTGCTTGAAGTAATCTAATGGGATCTGAGCCATTTTTCCTAACCTATGGCAGATTAAGTCTTTAATAAAAGGTATACTTACAGAGAAAAAGAAATGGCAAACAGCCTTTGCAGAGGCAACAGATGTGCTGATTGAGATGTATTTTGTTTTTCATCATTCTCTAAAATCGATGTACTATTCAATCAAGAATACTTAAGAACTTACTTATAGAAGCAGCTGGCAAGTAGGAAGGGTGGGATGTTGGATGATGAGGTGCCTTACTGTGGGAATTGAGGAAAAAAAAAAAAAAAAAGACCAAAATGGAATCAGACAGAGTTTTAATCCTCTCACTTTGGAGAAACTCACTCAGGGAAAAACAGGACATGAAAGAAAAGGGAGGGAGGAATGAAAGTGAACCTAGGGCTGATCAAAGAGAACATGTCAGAGAATACTCCTTTTCCTCCCTGTAGGACAAATTCTGAGCAATGCAGCTCACATCAGCTCAAGCTTCAAGGCCAATATGAGTTTAGGATTATTGTCAATAGCTAAATGAATTTCCTTTCTACCCATTTGCTGTAAAGAAAAGTTAACTCTCCCTATTACAGGAAACTCATGCATAAGAACTAGCAGATATATATGTACAAAGACTTAGCTACAGAAAAGCATTCAAGATCCGTATTTTTTTCCACAGGTATCTCGACACCTGTCTTGCAGTGCTCTAAGAGAATGGATATTCTCATGCCTAAAGAAAATATATTAGACTTTCTAAGGTTTTCCCAACGATACTGAGCCAATCAGGTTCACTGGAACAACTAACTTCAACAAAATAGATGCTGCTTTAGACCTGCTATTGTTATCTTCAGATATGTGATAGTTAAAGCTAATTCAAACTATGTTTATGCAGAAGAACAGGTACTTGCCAGTTTAGCAAGTTAAGACAGTTACATATTGTATTCTATTACATTATTTCAACTAATTTTTTTCTCCTTCAGCAAATCATCCTAAGACTAAAAATGGTTCAGTGCTAACAAATCCCCACAGCACTCACTGAAGTTTGACTTTCAAAATATATGTGAAGACTCTATACAATAATTAATCTATGTGTGTGGGAGAAAACCTGCTTCTAACATTTCTTAAAACTGTAAGTCTTCCAAGAAAAATATTTGTTAAACTCTGGGCTGTGCATCTGTATACTGTAGCTGAAAGGGAAAATAGAACTCAGAAAAAAAACCCCAACTGAATTTTTTCTTCTCTTCTTCAGCACAAAGATCAAATTAAATGCTACTTTAACATCTAAATACCTTTCTCCCTATTTAGTCCAGAATCTAAATCAGACAATGAAAACAGAGACAAAACAATTCTTGGAATGATTGCTGATTTAATTTTTCTCTTACGATTTCAGTATTCTAAAACTGTTTTCCATTCAGCACTGACCCTGTCTTCCCATCAGCATTACTACCTAAGGTGTCAGGTAAGTTCCCTTGCCACTGACAGCACACAACTCATCTGGAAACCTGTGCACAGTATGAGGATGGGATCCAAACAAAATCTGTGGAGAACCAAGGGAATGACAAGGAGACTGCCTGCAGAACAAAGGATGACTATTTGTACATCTTAATGCTCTATATGCACGCATAGTCACATGAGGATAAGATCTATCCTTGGTTACAGCCCTACAGTTATGCCAGAGAACAGACACACATACATAAAATCAAGCATAATTTGGCTCAGTTTACTTACAGTAGAGATAAAAAAAGAAACCTTGATTGCCTATGTCCAAACTGTAAGGATACAAAATGTTCTAGCAATTGTAAAATACTAACCTGTAAAACTCCATTCCATTCATTGCTTTGTTTATTAACAGGTCAAGAAATAGTAGACACTTTAAAAAAAGCTTCCCTTAAAAAAATTCAAGTCATAGCTCATGATCTCAAACCCTTTCTGTCCTCTTTGGTTTCCCAAGCACCTCTGCTCATACTCAAACACTACATAATTCATTTTAACTCAGCCTTATCAGGTTGCTGAATAAGAACGTGAAAGTCAGCTGGCTGTAGGTTGAAAAAATATATTCAGTGCCTCCTTATTGCTGCTGTCACTGATTTAGCTGTTCCCATGGTAAACTTAAATATCACCAACAGGAAGCTCTAGCACCTATCAATTAACAAGTTGGGAAGCGCGGTGTACGGAGATTTGATTTAACAGATCCCAGAACTGTCTGGTTGAATGAGATGGCAGTTGAAAGCTGGAGGTTGGACTACTTTTTTTTTTTCCTTCCTCCCTCCTTTTTTTTTTTTAAAAAATACAACTTGTATAATCTCAAGAATAAGACATATGGCAGCATTTCCAAGTTGGTTTTTAAAGAGATTTTGATTTCCCACTTGCTTTCTCTAAGTGTGAATTACCTAAGAAGGTGTCAGAAGTTCCTCGAAAAAATCCTTTTAACACTGGTTGTCTTTAGAAAAAGAACTTCTAGAGAGAAGCTCCCACTTTTTTTTTTTCTCCAAATGATTTTGACAGCTCTATAGCTGGAGCCTCTTACTTGACTACCCATATGACACATCACAGCACTCATGAATTAGCTTTTTACAATCATTTCAATTCAGAAAAAAATAATGATTCCTCGTTAATAAGGAGACAAAAACACCCTAAGAAATCATCCCCCAGACAAGAAATTATACCATCAGAAATTGCATAAGTAAGAGCTAATGTCTCACACAAAACTATTCCTTTAGTAAATAACTATCAAAAATCAAATATATCCTTACATGTTGAAAAGATTTCTCTGAACGTCTTTTCTTTAAACCATTACCTTTACCATTAGCATACCAGTAGCCAAATAAATATATGTAATGCATTTTGAGAAACAGAAATAAAGATGGAAAAAGCCAATTTTAAAAAGCTAATTTAGACTAAATAAAGCCATGTTTATAGTCTACCCTTTTCTTTATTCCACACCCAAAAACCAGCAACCAAAAGATTTTAGTAAGGAAAAAAAATGTAAATAATGTTTTTAACAAGTAGAAAAGAAATGCAAGGAAAGGGAAACACACCACTTCAAGATCTGAGTACTCCAAAAATCTCTTATAATAAAAGTAACTCTTCACTACTAGTCCTCGACTTGTTGTAAAGCTCCCAGTAACACCCCATCCAGCAAACAAAACCAAACCTTTCCTTTTTGGTGTACCTGGAACAATCCTTGAATTTGAAAATCTAATATCACACAGTGAGTCCAAACCAGTCAATTGCCATTAGTGAATCTGTGATCCTGTATTTTTGGGACCACCATAATAAACTTACATTAGGAAGTACAGATTTTATAAGATACGGTGAAACTGTCTGAACTCAGCTGCATTAAATGTCTTAAATCTTATATCCAGACCCAGAGGTATTCAGAATAGCTGCCTGTATTTATGAACCTGGACCACCATGTCTGCATTGCACAATCAGTTTGCTTATTCTCCTACATGCAAGAATATCATCTTAGTACACACAATACCCCTTGTCTCATAATGGGAAAAAGTCATAGAAATGGGCCAAGAAAATTAGATGTAGCTAAGCGATTTTCAGCCAGCCCACACAGAACATTAGGGAGAAGAAAGCATTTCTCTGAGCAAGCATTAGCACTATTATTAGCAGCATCTAAACTTACTTAAAATAATTATTCCAGTATCTATTCCAGCAAGCAATACAAATTACACTTGTCCCTTACACAGAAAGACAGACACAAAATCATTAATATGATCCTCCCTCTGCATTGTATTTATCTTTACCAGAAGCAAGGAAAACAGGATAGGAAGTATTCCTGGAAACTAAGAGCAAAAATAAATATTTGTTTGAGAGGCCATTTTAAACATTATGATTATTGTGCCAGAGCTGTTGGTTCGATGAAAATGGACTGGAGGTGATTTAGAAAGATGTAGAAAGCTGCATCACGGATTAAAAGTAGTAAGATGTCAGTTTGACATTTGTCCATTGAGTACACAGAGATCAGCAAATCACTGCTGCCCGCCACCAGCAATGAAAGAGGTGTGTGGCTCCACCACTGCACCAGAAGCACTTTCTGAACTGCCCTTTCCAGAACACGGAATCATCAAAATAAACTGACCTGGGTATTTACAACTTTTTCAAATAATGGGACAACTGTGAGATGCAAGAAGCACTTGGCTTCAGACCAGTGAAAATCTCTACTTTTATTTGTATCGCATTTTTCCCTTCCTTTAATTCCCACAAATGTGTAACTTCATGTTGATATTTCAGAATGTCACCTGTCTGGTCAGACATGCAACATGACGGTGAATTCCCAGTAATAACTACTGAAATATTACTGATAAGTGACCCTTTTTAACACGGTACTATACCACTGGTCCCAAGATAGGAACTCTTTCAGCCTACCACTCATCTCTTTAAGGAGTGTTACCTCTTAAACAATAGTTCCCCCCATCAGATAGAAATTAGGTACATGCTAAAATATAATGGTCTTGGTCAGGGAACAACTCTGATAAACTTCTATGAGTTTTGAATGATATTGCTGTAAATATCACCCAGAAAGAATCTGTCTGTGTACATATGAAACAAAGAACATAATGATTCTCAGAAGAACAGTTCTTTGGAACAGGTATCTAAGATGCTTTACAGCTTACTCATAACAAAATTAAAGCAAAAATCTCTCAGCAAGTGTGAGGCTTCTTTAAGAAATTATGAAATATGAAAAATGAATAAAATGAAACATGAAAAAATGAAATATAAAATCAAATAACTGGTTATATTGGACTCAGCTAATAATGACTCGCTGATTTTTTTTAGTCTATTTATCTGTTTATTTACATGTAATGGTGTTATTTCTTTAATTTAAGGCTAACTCCTGAAAAACTGCATTTCTCCTAGAATCAATTTTTTCTTCTAACACTGTCAAACACTGATTCTCCCCTTCCCTCCACCCTTGGGTCTCAGAGAAACAACAGCTAGAACTGACATAGCTGGTTTTGTCTACTCTATGACATCTTTCAAGGATTTTTGTATTCATCATCAATGCACTGATCACAGTGACTATGTCAGCTCAAACTTTGGGAATATAGTCCAGTAATGAAATGAATCTGTGATAAGTAAAATGATGAAAAATCTATGTAAATAAAATGTTTTATACTAGAATAATGTTATTTTTAATTTCAGAATAACATACAAATAAGGCTGATAACATCAAAGCAAACAATTACTAAGGAAGAATATTCCAATTATTTATCTTAATAAATCCATATATAAAAGCCAATTGACTCATCCAGAAGCTATCCCACATGTATATTATTATTCATGTATCACAAATACATTGAAAAAACATATTTAGAACTTACAGCTTTGCCCTCACATCCTACTTACCTTCATAACCAGCCTAACTTGGTTAGTACAACAAAAGCAGTGAGTGTGTGATGGATGCAGCACTGCCTCTGGAACAGCATTTTTATTTACCGCTACATTTCAAATGCCCTTACCCAAGAGCTACAGAGACATTGAATAACATGTCTGAGGCCACTCAGAAAACCTTTCTAAGCACCTAGAGACTGATACAGTGCTTACGACTAACATCAAATAATCACTACCTTGAATTCTCCTGCCTGATTACTAAATAAGGGCATTTTGTTTTCCTGTGATTTTTTTCCCCATAGCATGAAAAATACAAAGGGCATTAGCCCACACTCAGTAGCTTTAAGTTTATATCTGTTTCTGAACTATATTTTAACTCTGTACCATATACGACTGTTTTTACAGGTTCTACCACCTACCAGTTGGGCAGAAACTGGCAATCAAAAACCAGCTGCAGATAAAAGCCAATGGATCTTAGACATATCTGACACCTAAAACAGAGTTAACAATACCTGCCAAGTGCTTTTATTTAAACTATATATATATATACACATCATAGCTGTGTTTTTCAAAAGGAAACTAGTATCATGATGCATTTAGCTAGTATGTCACTTTATTTTGTTCGGAAGAAAATTATACATGTATTAGATATGCTACAAAATTAGGCATCTTAACAAGTTTGTAATCACCATCTCTCTGGTTACCTAACTTAATCCTGTACCTTCTTTACCTGTCTCAACTGAATACTTGTGACAGTCAGCTTTGTGCTTGGATGCAAAATTATATAAAATTTATTAAAAAACCTGTCTTATGTATTTAGAAGTCATAACAACATTGTTTTTTCTATAAAATATTATTTTATTTGAAGATCACCATTGGCCCAAAACGTAATTAAATGTCAAGTTAAAATTACTGTCTCTCTCTTACACACCATTTTCATGAACCACAGCGTAATTCAGGCTAAAAGGCATCTCTGGAGGTCTCTGGTCCAAACTCTGACCCAAGCAGCTCTAGATAAAGCAGGCTGCTCTGGGCCTTGTTCAGTCAAAATCCAAGTATATCCAAGGTTCATGTCCATTCTCCAACAATGGAGTAGCCTCTGTTGGCTTACTTGATTTTAGCTACACAGACTATCAATGACAAAGCCAGGCATATACCCCCTAAAATACAGCTTAGACCACTTTATCCAATGATCAGACTACAACATTTCCTCCCCTACTTAAACTATAGGAATTAATTTATTGTCATGTGGTCTGTAGTACAAATGTCTATGTGCAAGATAAAGTTTCTACGGTGGTATCTTCTTTTTATATCACGGAAAAGTCCTTTAGAAAAATACAAATAAAAAAGCAGAAGTAGAGCAAGGCCAACAAAAGAAGCAGGGGATATTACATAATAAATTGCTTAACACACAAAATTAGTTAAGGCAGGAAATTCAAGAAAACATACTACTGCTTAAAGCTAGGACTGATACCAAAAATCTTCTGATATCACTTAACTTGAGGATGACCACTATGATGTTCTAAATAGCTGTCATCACATCAGCATCCTAAAACTTGAGCCCTATTCAATAAAACATTATATAATGTCTTTTCAGGAACACATTACTATGGAATCTAAATAAAAAGTAGAAACCTATTTATAAACTATGGTTTCACTAACACTGACTTAGCCATGACTGCCCCCTTTTGCCACCCCCCTTTTTTTTTTCTTATTGAGGGCTAAGAAAATAGTGCATATAAAAGCTAGTGAGATTTTTATATAGAATTTACAACATAGTAGGTAGGCAGGCAGGCAGATCAATCAAGTTCTTAATTTTAGTGTGCATGGTTTACTGTGAAAGGAGATATTTTTCATGAGAGAAATGTTCAGGATTTTCTGTTTTATTTTTGGTTATCACATCTTTCTACCAGATCATGATTCATTCACTAGTCTTCAAGGAAGATCAGCGCACATGAATATTTTTAAGCACCGTGCCTGCACAGTTTAACACTCATTTGCTGCAGTAAGATTCTATTTCTAATGAAGGCCCAGCATTTCTGCCCATGTAATAACCACAAGGACCTGTGGAGAGCCCTACAGCTCAACCTGGACTCAAATTCTACAGAAATAAAGCTGCAAAGTAGCACACGGTATGGGGACTTCTCCAGACCAGACTGAATTCATGTTCCTAAATAGAGTCTTCGGCACAGGGATGTGACTTTTTGTTGCACTTAAGTAAAATTTTAGAAAGACAGGCTAAATATTTTTATTTAACGTACATATTATGTGGCACATTTTTATAGTCAACTATAGGTATGTACACGGACAAATCTGATGTCAGAAGAGATGTACACAGTTCTGCTGTGCCTTCCTCTCCCTATGAAATTTATAATCACATATGATTTGTGGAATTTTGATGATTGCAGAAGAAAGCAAGTTTAAAAGCACAGAGGCTCTCCTTTATCAACTTTACTAATGTAAATTCTCTCTCACAAGCGTGATAGTGTGATACACCCTTTCATTGCCACCTTTTACCTGTTTTGTCAAACACAGGCATAACTTTTGCACCTCTTGTACAAACTATGACCAAGTATCCGAAGAGGTAGCAACACACAGAAATGCTTTATTTTCCCTGTTGCAGAAAATCTACTCCTCTTAGTGCCTGAGGTTTTTCAAGACTACTTCAGTTTAGTGGCAGTCCACAAACTAGTACTCTGCTTCCAATTGTTGCTGATTTACCAAGAATTGGAAGTAACATTTAGAAATTTTAAGTAAGGAAATTCTGAGAAAGGAGAATTCCTAGGAAACATAGTCTCTCTAAAAACAAGAACAACATGTTGATCTTTAAAATCATAAAAAATAAAGAAACAAGTCAATTACTGAAGTAGAAAGACTACAGTAGCTATAAAAATCCTGGGCATTTGAAAATAAAAGGACTCATAACCAAGGTAAACAACCCTTTGAACACAGCAGTTCAAACATCCCATCCTTCTAGACCCCAAGCTGAACAAACCTTTCAGTTATAAGTGTAAAGCCCATATCTACCCCATAAATTATAAAAGATCCCCGAAGGCTTTTAGCTATGATTCAACATATAATTATAAATTTCAGGACCTAACTTTGCCTTATGACAGTAAGCAGCAACCACGACTTATCATAACCGTAAATTGCACAATATGTTATTTTTTAACTCATGCTACTTGTTCTAAAGTACCTCAAAAAATTTATCCTCAGACACTCATGTAAACTCAGTTATTCTCGGTATGGAAAGCTAACAGGAATATTTTTCCACAAAAAACATTCATGCTAGCTTTCAATTATCTAAGTGTCAATTACCATTTTTTTTCTTAAGTATTCAGTAGGCACAACAATAAGATTCCAATTATTTGTTTTTTTCAGAGTCATAAATAAGTTGCCAAGCTGCCTTCAAAGAATGCTATAGTTTACATCAAGACACCACCTGACAAAAATAAACCAGAGAACAATTATATGCAAAAATATGAAATAAATTTTAAATTAATCGAAGCAGTTCAGCTTATAGTTAAGACACTGTGATATAGACACCTGACAACATAAGCTGTTATTCACAGTGTTGTGCTGTCACTTACTTTAATGGGTTTCCTTTGCAGAGTGAACTGACTGTGGAGTTTGCTTCTCAAATAGGAACTCCAGAAGGAAAAATCACATTACTCTGCTGAAAAAGCTCACACCCATAAAGCATTAATGAGCATATTATTTGTTTCAGGTGACTGCATTACCTTTTTTGTTGAGCAGAACTCACTTAAAGATTCTCTAAAGATTTGCTCCTGAACAGTTCTATGACCTAGTTTAAAGAAAATGTAAAAGGATTATATATTTGGCTTCTTAAATCAAGGTTTTTTGGCACTAACAAACTTTGCTGAATAGTTTTGGCAGTGGTGTCTTTCCTTATCTGCCCAAGCAATACTCAGCAGTATGGAATTTGCTTCCAGTGCGCACTGGAAGTGCTAGCACTTTGCAAAAAACATTATTTCTTTCGTGAAACATATTTCTTTGTATTTCACAAAACAGTTTTAAAGCCTTTTCAATGCATCCACACAATGTCCGTCAACACAGCAGAAATGTACTCAAATGCATCCAAGAAAACCTCCAGAGAGGTGTGTGGGTCTATCAAAACATGACCTAAAAACCACCGCATGACAGAGCTCTGTTGATTAATACATGAATATAAGATCTAGTGCTTCAAGCACAAAGGAATGAGCACCAAGAATCAACTGCTAAGGCTGTTTTTGTCTAGAGAGTTTGACTTACTGAAGGTTTCAAAATCTGCAAAATCAATTAAAAGAATCAGGTTTTATTACTGGAACATGTTCTAACTACATTAACAGTATAAGGGAGATGACTGAGCCCCAGAGTTAACGCTCAGTAGAGTTAATAAAAAGAGCTAAGCGCTTTAATTACACCTTTCAAATCTGCCTGCACACATACACCCCATACTTCAATGTTCAAACTTAGTTTCATCCCTTCTACTAAAAATATCTTTTATTACAGAGGAGTAAAAGCAAAAAGCTTATTCAGAACAAAAATTATAATTTCAGACAATGCATGGTGTGAAATGACATGTACCTTCCCATGTTAATGACTATTTCAGTAGCAGCACGGCTTACGTAATAATCATGGGGTTTATGGCAGCTGGTTATTTTGACAAGAAATCTGAAGGAGCTGTATGAAAATAGCATGGAAAGAAGGAAAGAAAAGCAATAGGTCTGACATGTAGATACCCTTTTACAAAGCATGCTATGTCTGTCTTTTGTTACTTTTCTTGGTTTTCATATCCAAGGTCCAATTTTGAATCCTATGAATAGATAAAAAGGGATTTGCAGCAAAAAGTCTTAAGGAATCCATCTGCAAACATGTTTCTGCAAGTCCCTCCTCTCCCACTGAAATGGAAATTGTTAAATAGGGAGTGGACATTGTCTCACTTTTCAAGCAAAGCCTAACTTTTTAATACATTGTGGCAAATGGTGAAAAAAGAAAAAAGGTTTAATCAGTACAGTTCAACTGTGGTGTTGGAAACTCTAATTTCACTTTTGATTTCAAAATGCACAGACCAATCCTCTTCTAAAGTATCAAAGAAAGAGCTTAAGTACTTCTTTTCAAAAAAAGGCTAAAGCAAGAATACGTAACTTATAGTAAATCCTAACAGATGAAAAGACACAATTTTACTGAATGAAATGTTTTCTTCTAAGTATCTATTTTGCAGTTTAATCTTCACTAACAGCACAACAGAAGTCAACAAAGTCTGACCATCAAAAATAAAATAACTGTGATAGTTTATGGCCAGTTTTTATATAAACCACAGTAGCGCATCTTTCTTAAAATGGTTGTTGATTCTAAACAAGATAACCACATGGTGGCAGAATAATCAATGTCTTGCTTAGAAACTGTATGGCTCTCAGGCAAACATGCAACCTGATGCGTTTGTACTGCACAGTAAATGATTTGCCACTAATAACTATGATCAAAACCACATTGGTTCAGCATAACTCAACCCTCTGGGCTGATAAAGGTACATATTTTCCCAGAGCATTCTGGCTACTGCAAAGTTACTTTATAGATTGAAGGTTTGTACAATTGGAAACTTAATTTAAAATAAGATTAGATCATTTTATATGTAATTGTTAATAAAGTTTCAGGAACAAACCCAAACGAACTATCATTGTAATGCCATATTCAGCTTAAAAATTTGGAAGAACTCCCACTTGAAAACAGTACAACAGCATTTACCAAACATTTTATATACCCACCATTATTTATAAGAATTTCTTTTTTACTTTCAAACCAGATCACTAGTTAGATTAATATAATAGGGGCTCCTACTACCAGTTTGGTTTACTTTTTTCTGCAGTATTTCATACTATAGCAAGACTCTCCCAGAATTGAGCGTATTTTGCTGTGTACAAGCCAGGGAGAGCCTGGGCTCCTCACAGTCGCCATCCAGAGCAGCGCTGGGGCTGATGGCGACACGGCCAGGCCCTGCACAGCCCCAGCCTGCAGGAGTGGGCCTTGCACAGATGCTCAAATACAGGCCAGCTAACTGACACTTACACCTGCACAGTGAAAAAACCTGTTCCCCCTCCTCAACTTGTGCACAATCCTGCCACAAAACTGAAAAACAATTAACCTGCTAACCTAAAAGGATGATCCCTGAACGAGCCTGAAACCTTTATCAGCTCACCAAGTTCAAGTGAAACCAGGCAGAAAATGTACTGAAGCAAAGTTCCAGAGAATACCTGCTGCAGAATTTCTAGTGTATATATATATAATGAATTAAAACAAATTATCTGTTTTGCAACCAAAACCAAGGAGCCAGCTAAAGAGATCTTGCAACCTTTTTATACAGCTCCCTAAATGTAGCTGCTAATATTTATAACTTTAAATAATTACACATAATGCTTTTACCTCTCAAAAGTTATTTCTTTTCTGCTCCTCAGTGTTTACAGACAAAACTTGAAAGTGCCCTCAGCTAGACTGCAACAAAATAAAAGAATGAATGATGACAGATGCAGATCCTCCAGTGAATGATGTTGGCGATTTCTTGTCATATTCATAGATGTTAGTCAAGCCTGTAGCAAAATGATACTCATTGAAAGTTCTTTCAGTTTGCTTTAGCATTTATGTAGAGAGGAAGAGAAGATAGCACGAGGTTCCCCTCTTCCAGTGAATGAAAAGTGCATTTACACTGGCATTTTATCTCAGATCAAGTGTGCCTTTTTGAAGCAAGTCTCCTTATCATCCCTATCTACCATGCTTTGCTTCACATCTCCAAATGCTCTCAGGGAGCACAAACTGCACTCTTTTTCAGCAAAACTAAGCCAGACAAGACCTAGCCCAAAGCAAAACCTTCAAAACACACATAGCGTGGACGCTGGATCCTCAGCATCAAGGCTTTGCCTTGCAAATCCAACCCCATGGTGCTCGACGCTGTGCTAATGCAGACCCACCAGGTTTTGGCACACTGCTCAGGAACTGAAAATACAAGCAGCATTGTTGCTGTCTAAAATTACTTTAATGCTTTCCCTCCTCTGTATATTTCAAGGTGTCTGTTGTGGTACATCTCCTTATTTTAATACATTAAAGTACAACTGTATTAAAAACAGAAAAGAATTGTGAAAAATATTACTAAATGCTTTTAAAAATAATAACAAATCAGGCTACCGATTTCAGCAAGATCAGTGAAAAAAAAGTAAGCATAAAACCACTGGTAAAAAAACCACTGAAAATAATTTGGTCAATATAATTTTCCTTTCTTTCCTCAAATCACAACTACTACACAATACTCAGGAGCAAGAAACTACAATGGGAATTTGCAGTAAATACTTCTGGAGAGGATATTTGCATCATCAGTGTCTGAGTGACAAAATTTTCATATTGGCAAATGGCACTTAAGCTAGGTTCAGAGACATGTAGTTAAACAGAAAGTTAATGGGTTTTCTTCCTTTGATTTTTGTTCAAGAAAAGTAAAATTTGACAAAACAAAACACGCAACATCAAAACCATAAACTAAACATGACTGAAGTAAAAGGAAAACATTTATATTAAACAGTTTTTCAGCTCTGCTCAACAGACATAGCCATAGCAGAACGTATTCATTACCAACTTCCCACTGTACGTGATTAATTTCTGTTTGATTGGCGTCACTTATAAGAAGGACAAAAGTTTGAATTTACAGAAGTTTATTTTTTTAGAATTTATTTTTGTTGCATTTGCAACAAAACTTCAAATTATAACTACCCTTATGGTAAATTTCTTCCCTTACTAGATTTTACAAAGAAACACAACACTTCAGCTTTTCTTTAGCTTTAACTTACACATTGGTATTTGCTTATACATCTACATTGCATCCAGGACTGAGGTGACACTGCACCCCAACCATGCACGTGCATTCATAATTTAGCCTCAAAAAGACCTTACAAGGTCATATGGCTGGGAGCCCATTCAAAGCAGGACTAACCTCAATGTCAGCCAGAGCTCATAGCACTCATCTGTGTAGGCTCTCTCTCTTTCTCACTTGCACCCTTATGACATACATCTGAATAATTCACAAGGTCTCAGATTTCTCTAGCCACAGTACTAGAATAACAATAGTACATCATTTGTAACTTGTGAAATAATTTACTAATGCTTACACATCCCTTTGAAACCTTGAATATAAAAGCATAAAGGATATGAACAGTGGAAAATATAAAACTTTAATTTGAAAAGGTACTTGAAGAAGCATTTAGATATTCAGGTGTAACTAACTGAAAAAGTTAGAGAAAAAGAAAAGTTATCTTAAATCCAGATTCCATGAAATCACATGGCTAGAAAGCTGGCTGCTGACCAGCAGCAATCCAAGCAATGCTAATACTGGTCACAGAGAGCTATTTCCTATTCAAATTATGAGGGGGGAAAAAAAAAATCACTGAAGTTCTTGTTACAAAGTCTTTTTAGACTATCATAAATCCATGCTGCCTGTGGAAGAAATGATCCTCTCCCTTGTCAACTCTCCTAGAGCATCACCTGTAGCTCTTGTGCTGCTATGTGACAAGTTCAGTCAGGGCACCAACATGGTGAAAATCAGTACAAGATTGTCCAAGTAGAGCACAAACTTCTGCCAGATTACAGTGCATGTTTAAACACAGTCTCATTTTAATTTCCCATAACAATTCAACATTGACTGTATGTTATTTTTTAAATTTATGCCTTCAAACAGGAAACATAAGGCTGTACATACTCAAGATTTTCCAGAAAACACTGCCAATATGCCCTTACAAAGCATACTGATGTTGGGTTTACTAGGCCCAACATCAAGGACAGTAATATCAGCCTTACAGATGCAATTACAGGTACATCAGTTTTGCACAATGAAATGCTCTTACATTTGCATAGCCTCTTTTATATTGGACTATCACCAGCTGATTTACCATCTGTAACTGATGCTCCACTGTTCCCTTTCCTCCAATGGAGCCTTGGAAAAGCAAGATTCCCATTGAAGACTGAAAGCTTGGGATGTTTAAGCTAATGGTTGGCGTGGCAATAGCTACAAAGCAGCATTGCCCAGCGTTGCTTTTCCTACTGTGCAAAGAGAGCAGGAATACCACTTTTTCAGATCAGCTTTATTTTTGCTTTTGTTCACTCTTCCTAAAGCAGGAAAACCCTGGCTTGTCATCCTCAGGCTGGCAAAATGAATTTTCAACCATGCTTCGGAGGATAATTGAGCTAAACTCAGAGTTAAATTTTATGAAGCCCTATCTGCCAGCACTCATCACTGAAGCCAAGAAAATCTGATGTTGCGATAGCTCAAACACCGCAACCTAAATCCTCAACAAAACCAGGACCCTTGCTATACATGACCACGTTATTTATACCTGGTGAGATCTGGTTAGACTAGCATCAGAGTACAAATTTTAAATTTACTTATACAAATAAAAGGAGAGCAGTCTCAAACTAAAAACTTCATATAATAGCCAGCCTTATGAAACAGCCCCTTCCTGGCATCACTGCCCAGACTGTTAAACTGCTGTTTAATAACAGTACGGGAGAACTGCTTCAATCTGCTTTTGATGATGCTTCTAAAAGTATTTCAGCAGTTTTGAAGGCTGCAACTGTAGCCTTCCTGCTGCAGGTAATTTCTGAAACTCACTGATGAAATTAAGACACTATCCTGTAAACTTACAATCAGTTAATTTTAACAGATAAAAACGTGACAGTCATAGAAAATTATTTTGCTACAATTTTTTTCCTTATGGCATTCTGACACTTAGGGATAGATTCAAATCTTGGCACCAGTTTGGAAAAAAACGATGAAAAGCAGCAGTTCCCAGAAATCCTTTATTATTTCAGTGGATTCAGACAACTCAAGACAAAAGGAAGGCTGGATTTGCCATACATTGTGAATGATCAATGTTTGCTTAAAGTGACAGAGGAGGAAAAATTCTACAGTTTATGAACAATTTCTACCTATCAACTGCACTAGTAATTGCCATTCAGGAGCTTAAGCCTCCTTAGAGAAGTGTTAGAAACAACTTCTGCATCCTGTACTAGGGAACTAGCACAGCTTGCTTGTTTGGGCCAGCTCCTTCTGTTTTCCATCTTCCATCCCCTTTTAAAGTTCCCACCCCCCTGCTGCATCACATTCCACACGTCTATCCCAAGACACCAGCCAAAAACAGAGGACAGAGTGCCAATGCTCTGAAAGCTTAGATAAAACTGCTGTGCTCTGCTAGCTTCTTCTACAAATGGGGCTTCTGCCTCTGCGAACATTCACGCCTGGATTCCTCCCCTTTTGAGCCACTGAGTAGTCACAGCTCTTTTTGTTCCTTTGTTCACTTCCAGCTTCACATTGCTTTTTCACACCAGTTCTGGTACACAAAATAGCATCCCAAAGGTGGCCCAGATTCTGAGGACCTAAATGCTATTTAAGTCCCTAGGCTACTTGGCTCCTAGAGTGGGGACACCTCTGAAGGTAGAAAGCCAGACGATAGGAAACACTAGGCAAAGGGACAGGAATGAAATGAGGCTGCTTGACTTGAACGTTCTCCCCTTTCCTTGTTCAAAAACTGCTGTATTTCCTATTCAATTCCAGGAAACATTTATGATGCAGAACTGAACCACTCTATTTACTGCAGCCCCTAGTGCTGTTAGACTGCAAATTGTTTGGAGAAACCAATAATGGAAAACACCATTGGACACCTCACAAAACATCTAAGCTAACATTATCATTGTTTACTTGCCACATTTGCTATTGCAGACTGCCACTGAAGGACAGTAATTTTGTTTTAAATTTAATTTGGCAATTTCCACTCATTCTGCCATATGACATACTCTATGCTAAAGCATCAATACTCTAAAGGGAGAGGCATGGCTGGATCCAGGCTACCCCACCTCCATCGCTCACAAGCACAGGGGCAGAACTATCAGGAATGAAAAATTATCACCTTGTGAGGTAGTAGCTTTTTTAATTCTTCCCCTCACCCCGAGTGACACATTCTGATGATTCTTTAAAGCCTTCTTTCTGAATAAAAGGGATCACCTAGACAGGAAGAGTAACCTGTAAACACTGTCACTCTCTGTCATAAACAGTGAGCTTATTTTTTTTATATGCTGTATCTGAATTAGTTCATGGAGAAGCTAAGGCCCTCTGTATTGTCAGAGCATGAACTCTGCCTTTGCTTTCTCAACACTCCCAAATTCAGGTTTTGGATCAAGGCAGACAGGACAGGTGCAGTTACAAAATCCTTTTTAAACAGGGTAGCAAAATGACTTTAAATTGCTTTGCTATGTAGTAAAGAAAAAAAAAAAAAAATCATACACTTACCAAAAGGAAATTATTAATTTCTTAAGTAAATCCTTAAAGAAGCACTATCCAAATTTCTCAGTGTTTTCCCTTTCCATGTTCACCTGTTTGAATTTGACAGTTCCACTCCCACTTGATCTCAGACTGTTCTTTTCTGCTTGATATTTTTGTGATTGAAATTAAACTGAAGTTTATGACTGTTATAACGTGGTTTCAATTTATATCACTCTGATGATGCAAAAGCATCTCTCCTTGTTATCAAAATTACTTCTAACACCAGAAGAGTTCCCAGAACAGGTTAGTGAAAATACTGCCACGGGGCCTGCAACAGAAGTATACATTTTTTTTCTTTATACACATTTTAAGAAAGTGACTATTATTTTCATAGGTACTTTGTGAGGGATCAGAGCATCTTCTGAATAATCAAAATGCTAACTAGTTGTGCACTATGACACCTGTCTCTTTGGCCCAAAGAAACCTGTAACAGAAAAAAAGTGACAAAAACACAGAGAGACTAACCAGAATGGGTAGTCCCAAATCTACTCATGCCTGAGTGCTCTGCCAGGGATTTTTTGTTTGTTTCGTTCATGCCCACACTAACTGAGAACAGAGATAATGGAAAATACACAATTTTTCCAGAATGAATTTGCCTAGGATCCAGCAGCAGTTAACAGCAATTGCAGCTGCTCCTTGTCTTGTCTCTGAGTTGTATGAGGTACTCTGTTATTTGTAAATATTCACATAATACCTTGAAATAGTTTTCATATCACTATCAATACACTAAATACAGTTCATGAACTCGCTTTGTATCATGACAAAGAATAGAGGTCAACCCTATTCAGCAAACACACATACAGAACAGCCTACATTATACATTTTAATTATTCATCCACAGCCTGCTGATCTAATGGAATAGCTCTGCAAAGCAACACACAGGCTAAATGCTTGCACATGCTCCCTCTCATTTTTACCAGTGAAAGACAGGAATTAGAATTAATTTCAAAAAACCCATATTGACTCTGCGAGGTATTGGACCTGTTACGTCTTGCATCTCTGAGACTGATTAAGATGCACAGAGCTCTGCACTACCATAACTAGACCATCTTAGTTCTTAAGAGTTCATTGAAAGCTCATTAAGAAATCTTTCAGAGATATGAGGAGGGTTGGGACTATTATAGTGAGATGAATTATTTATTCCAAGAAGCAAATATCCATTACAAGTACCACTCCTCCTTCTCTTCCCATAGCTTGTGCCCACAGAAACCCAACCTCCTCTTCCAGTGTTTCTCATTCTGTTCTATGCCCTACTTCAGCTAAGAGCTACATTATGCTCGCACACAGAACTGCTGTCAAAACCTCATTATAATCAGTATTAGTAGTTCTTACTTATAATTTTTTAAAGAGAGCTTACTGGCTCAGGTTTCACGACGACTCCTAGAAGAGCTATCAAACCAACTTTTCCATCTCACACCTAGCAAGAAAATTGTGCTTACTTCAGGCAGATTCAGACTCAGCCATGGGACCACCTGCAGCTCCTCCAGGAGGACCTCGTGGTGCTCTGCACACTCATGTATCACACACAAAATCTGAGAAAGGCTCAAGATTCACCAAGGTTTTTACATGCATAAATCCTTTTGCTTTCAATGGTCTTTGGGTTCCAGAATGCCCTCTGAGCCTAAATCTATGTGGTTCAGCTGAGCAGCTGCTCTGCATGTGACTGCAGGCAGTCACAGGGGCTGTGCCAGAGTCACCACGAACCACTGTGACACACACAACCTACTGCCTCACAGCCCTCCCACAACAGTGTCACAAAATAAATAGACAAGAAAACTAGTATCTTCTATTCGAACAAAACAAAGTCCAGTTCTTCCTTTAGGTAGGAAATTAACTGTTTTGAGATGCTTTCTACAATGTAGGAGCAGAATTAAAGAAGCAAAATAAAAAGGAAGGATGGCTCAAAGGTTATCAACCTAACTGGAAAGAGAGGAATAGCAGAAAAAATGATCTTCTTACCAATGTAAAGCATCTATATTTGTCACTATCACTATCTTCCAATTAAATTACTAGTAATAATAATTTGCACTTATGCAACATTTACACTCTATGTCAGTGGTAAGATTTAGGTTCTTTTTGCTTGTGGATAACCTAAGTCCAACCTCTGCTGGAAACATGGCCAGGCGGTAAGCAAATCAGACTCTCAGGTACTAGTCTTCAAAGTTGACTTCAGATTACTAACAGGCAACAGGGCTTGCCACTAAGAGATATTTAGTTTCTTTGTTCTTGATTTTTCCTAAAGAAGAATATTTGCTAGTCTGCAGGATCTTACTTATAAACATACAATTATTAGGCTTGCCTATAATGACTGCAGTTCATCTGTTTTAAAGGTGTGTTGTCACTGGCTATTTAATTTGCTACAAATTAAACTCTCAAGAGCAAGCACAGTGACCGCAGATGAGGCTAATACTGAAAAAAACCCTTTGCATTTATTTTCTCCTTAAAACACAAGTCAGAGAGGACTTATGAGAAGGAAGGCTCTTGCAGAGCTTACCACTGACAGCAGAGGAGGTGGCTGCTGACACTTGGCCTGTGTAGGAGATCTTTCTGAGGCATAGCACTGATATGGGGCAACAATCCATATATCATTCCTTCAAACTGCCAAAATACTAAGATCTGTGATGAAAGCAATGTCACTTTAAAACAAGTTAATGTAAAAGGTTGTGGTGGGTTGACCTTGGCTAGATGCTAGGTGTCCACCAAAACCCCCTCTATCACTCCCCTCCTCAGCTGGACAGGGGAAAGAAAAATATAATGAAAGGCTTCTGGGTCAAGATAAGTACAGGGAGAGATCACTCACTAACTACTGTCACAGACAAAAAAGACTCAATTTGGGGAAATTAGTTTAATTTATTACCAATCAAATCAGAATAGGATAATGAGAAATAAAATCAAATGTTGAAAACACCTTTGCTACACCCCTCACTTCTTCCTGGAGTTAAACATTACTCCTAATTTTCTCCACCTCCTCCCCCCAGTGGTGCAGGGGGATGGGGAATGGGGGTTGCAGTCACTTCATCACTCATTGTTTCTGCTGCTCCTTCCTCCTAACGGGGAGGACTCCTCACGCCCTTCCCCTGCTCCATCGTGGGGTCCCTCCCACAGGACACAGTCCTCCATGAACACCTCCAATATGGGTCCTTCCCACAGGCTGCAGTTCTTCATGAACTGCTCCAGTGTGGGTCCCTCCCACGGGGTGCAGTCCTTCAGGAACAGACTGCTCCAGCGTGGGTCCCCAACGGGGTCACAAGTCCTGCCAACAAACCTGCTCCAGCATGGGCTCTTCTCTCCATGGGGTCACAGGTCCTGCCAGGAGCCTGCTCCAGTGTGGGCTTCCCATGAGGTCACAGCCTCCTCTGGGCACCCACCTGCTCCGTTGTGGGGTTCTCCCCGGGCTGCAGGTGAAGATCTGCTCCCCGTTCACCTCCATGGGCTGCAGGGGCACAGCCTGCCCCGCCACGGGCTGCTCCAGCACCTGAAGCACCTCCTTCCTGTCCTTCTTCACTGACCTTGGGGTCTGCAGAGTTGTTTCTCTCACATGTTCTTTCTCCTCTCCCCTCAGCTGCAGTTGCTGCTGCGCAGGTGCTTTTTTTTTCCCCTTCTTAAATATGTTGTTCCAGAGGTGCAACCACTGTCCCTGATGGGCTCAGCCTTGGCCAGCAGTGGGTCCATTCTGTAGCTGGCTGGCATTGGCTCCATCGGACAGATGGAAGCTTCTAGCAGCTTCTCACAGAAGTCACCCCTGTAGTCCCTCCACTACCAAACCTCTGCTGCGCAAACCCCATACAAAGTTTTAATTATGCATCAGATCTCTTGTCAGGTCCTGTACGTAATTATACTACGAAGCAAATCCTTGTTGCTGCAGACACAATCACTAAAACTTTGGACAAATGCTTCTGAGAATGTAGCTTCTAAGAATGTAGCAGTGAAAATGTCTGCACTGAAGTACATGTTTATGTGACGCTCTACCAGTTTGGAGTTTTGTACAGAAATTAAGCTTTGTCTTGAAAAAAAATCCCTTAAATTGTATTACGTGTACAAAAAGACAAGTTCTTCATGTGTGGGCTCTCTCTTTGAATAGCCTCCCACATAAATCACTGCACTAAACCAGACACTTATCTCAAGAAAAATAGATGTGCATTTCTTTCCCCAAATTAGTTTGTATGACTGTGAGCAAAACCATTTAAAAAACCCCAGTATTATTTGCGCAACTGCCAGAAGTGCATTTTTTGTTATATTCCAGTTTCAAGCTTTCCAATTCATAGTGTACCAGTATCTTGTGTTTAATCAGTAGCATCTACAGATTATAGCATCATTAATAATTCTGGAAGCACCAAAAACTAGTTCACATAAACTTGATTTACTAAACTCATTTACATTGCCAAGGCTGCCAGAGGTCTAGGCAAAAGAAGAAGTAAAATGCTCTATGGCAGGCCATTAATTTTAAAATACTATCAAATCATCCTCAGTCTGGGTTTATTAATTTGTAACTAATCGTTCACTCGCTCAGCTGTACTCTTTCATGGAGGGCTGTTTTTTAAACAGAGTACAAGGCACCAACCCAAAAACGTAACAAGAACTTCCCCTAAGGAGTCACCTTTTCAAAATTTCCTCACATCCCACTCTCTGAAATTCATCCCTGTAACAGACGACTCTAAGCTTTTTCTTACCACTTAGTGGTACACAACCTTGTCAGTGAGAAAAGGGAGATCCACAGCTCAGTATGAATGCAGAGGAGGGGTGGGAAGATCCCCCACTCTCTCTCACTTCCTTGGGTGGGAAAGGAAATTGCTGAGTCCTTTGCTTGTGATTTCTCTGGCAGATAGGAGCCAGCAGTGACAGGAAACTAAAAAACCTGGCTTCTCTCCCCCCCCTTGCCTGCAGCGCCCCACATCAAAGGATGGTGGTGGGGTGAGCTGCTGAGGCTGTGGCTCCCCAGATCCCCTCAGATAAAGCGTGGTGCCTGCAGAGAACATCCCGGTCAGGCAGGTCAGACAAGCCAACTCTCTGCTCTGCTCTGGGTTGTCCTGTATGGCACGGGCATCAATTCTTTTCCATCCCCTTCTTTCAAACTCTGAGAACTTGACAACCCTGCCAAGTACATTTGAGAATATCAACAATACCTAGATTTTGGTCAAAGATGACATACACCGTGACGTGAGATTACTTACTATAATATTTCCAACAAGACCTGTACATTGGTATATTACCATCTCCTCTGGAGGTTCTACAGACTCTACTACCAGTCTCTAGATGTTGTGCTTTTGGGAACATAACGTTGCAAAAGACATATTGGGTCCTCTATGTGAAACATACACATGTTGACACTTCATTAAAAAAACTTCAAGTAAATACTGTCTTGGATACTCAATTTGACATGCGTAGCAATTTTATTTTCCATATACACCATTTTTTAGAATACCTTTTCAATACCTTTAAAGGTATTACAAAATACATTTCATAAAAGAAACCAGAAAACATTAACTTCTGGCAAAAGCAGAAAGATGAAAATTTCACCATTACATTAAACAAAGAATTCTGGTAAATTATGCAGTTCTGGGAAACAAAAAGTTTTGCCTCTTCTTGAGGAAAAATGTGAGAAAATTTTCAGGGTTAAATATTTACTCAACCAATCTATTTAGTGCACATATGCAATAAAATTGGATACAGATCTAGGGCTAACATTTTGATGTGTCACAGGTAATAAAGGTGGTGTGAGGGTGTGTGTGTGTGTGTGTGTGTATATATGCTCACACGCACAGCACCAGCAGGCCAAAAATGAATCTTTTTTTTTCCTCTATCTTTGTCTTTCCTCCCCCATCCCAAGTCTGCTAGAACAGTATGAAGGAAGTATTAGCAAGGTTCTGCAAATGCAAAAAAAAAACCTCAAAATTTTGTAAGCCTAGACCAATTAATTGCATATTCAATACATAATAGCCATATTTAGCATATGCAATACAAATATTATCCATGTAATGACCATCAAGATGCTCACAAAATAACAAGACCTTCTTAATACTGATTAATTTTGGGGGTAGAAAGTTTTTTTCCACTGTCTATAAGGCCCACATGCCTAGCACATTAATTCCTCTATGTTTTATAATTATGCTACCAATTAATGCCATTTAAAGAGCCAAGATCATGAGGAAAATATACAAAATAAGATCACCCACAGAGAAACAGCTACACTATTTGACAGTTTTTTATTTCCACCCTTTTCTTCTTTTCCAGCAGAACATTAGCAAGTAAAAGTTCATATTAATAAAAAGGAAGAATCAGACTGTTATTTGTACAAGTATGAGAAGAATTTGAAATGCAGACTGGATTGGACATGGGTAGCTCTAGATAATCTGGAAGCATTCAGCAGCTAGTATGTTCCAAACAGTGCCTAAGAGTGATTTTAAAGGAAGTATTTGAGCAGTTGTGGCCTCAACAGTTGAACAATCCCAACCAGTTCTTGATTCAAGTAAATACATCTCTATAGAAAGAGGGGAAGTAAATGAAACAAACAAGCAGATGTGAACAACAGTGCTACCAGTTTAAAACTTCTTTTTTTTTTAAAAAAAAGAGTAGGCAACTTTTGGAGATGAGTATCTCCACATATATTTGGGCTTAATTTATGTTCTACCATCTGGTCTATTTGACTAAATCTAGGAAAACTGGCTTACGACTACACACTGAGAAAAGATACATAATTAAAACAGGTAAACTGTATTTCTCACCTTTGTAAATTACAGTGAGGGAAATTTTACTACTAGTAGCAGTAGCAAATAATCAGAACTACCTGCATGGGTTTTCCCATAGTTTTAGTAAGTTTTCCCTTTCTCTCTATTCCAGCCAGGAACATATAGAGAGTGTTCCTGTCCTAGTACTAGGGCAGATACTTAGTTCATCTAGCTTCATCTATCTCCATCTCCTCGGAGATAACAGTAAGCATTTTATCAGCACCAGAACCTCAGATGCTAAAAAAAAAAAAAAATTATAATACGTGATGTTATTCTTTTAACATTTTCAGGTAGGCATGAAAGTTGAGTCAAACTTGTAGCATTTTTCCATCATGGCATTTTTGTCTTAGACCCTGGGATTAGTCAGACTGCCAGAGTCTGATTTTAAGCTTGAATAGTGTTCGCAAAACCTAGTTTATGACTATGTGATAAATTGCTTTCTCTATTTGTATATTAATAAGCAGATCACAGCTAGAGGGGGTTAAAAGCAGCATTGTGAACAAAATAGTGTTTATTAAACCAAGACAAAAAAAAGCTGGACAGAGCTTTTTTTCCCCCAAAACCACTTCCCTGTCCTACTTAAACTCATCATAAACCCACATTTAAATTTCTAGAATACTCCTAGAAAGAATAAATAATTTCAAATGTTTCTCAATAGCTGAACATATTTTAATCTGGTCTTTTTGCTTATTGTGATGCAAATTATAAAACCCTCACAGACTATAACCCAAACTACAATAAAACAAGCACTGAGCACACACACCGTTGTAATCACTACCCTGCCTTCATATGAACCTTATTGACAGTAATGCCCCCCCCCCCCCCCCCCGCCCAGATACCTGTGGGCTGCTTGATGCTATACAGACAAAACCAGCAGCAAACATCATCCAGAACACACTAAGGTGACACATCTGATGCACTGTGTCATTTTATTACTAACCAGGTGTTTCAATTTCTTTCACATTTCAGCACACTTACTAATGTCTCTCTTGAAATAAAAGCATTAAGTAAAGGTTGATAGAAAACTATGAAGAGAAATGGTTTTGCTTTGTTTTAACTAATATTATTGTGAGACTTTATTTTTAAACTGAGGTCAATAAAATACTGAATGTTTCAGATGAGTGAAAAGATAAGGAGCTTTGCCACATGGACAGATTGGAGATGGCAGATGATGACAAAGCAAATATCCCGAGGAATACAGAAAAACTTTACCAGCTCTTCTACGAAAGTTAAGCTCCAACCACAGCTGCAGACCTACCGTTTAACCCAACCCTAGGAACGTAAAGTTATGTTCAGCATCTCACATCCCCTAATTAAGCAATGAAGCAATTCTCTGATCTTACACTTTTGCAAGTGTTATTTAAGGATGTTAATGCAGAAATAGATCTTTCCTGTTCAAGAAGTGATAGTATTTCTCTGCTTTATGATCTCTTTAGTGCAAATATCTTTTTGGCTTTCTGGTTTTCGCTTTTCATCATTCTGATGTAATGAAGTCCAGGCTTCTTAGAAATACTCCTTAATTTATGGAATAAGCCTGAGTAACAACTTAGTAAATTTAGTGCTGTATACACCAAGTGTGAGGTGATCTCAAAACATTCAAACATTTCTCCATCTCTATACTGATAAAGGAATAAAAGCCAATGGTAAATTTGCTTGAGTATTAGATGACATGGACACAGACCTTCCAGTGAGTTTATCTGCCAACTTTCCAGAAAGAAAGAAAGAAATGAGATTCATTCTATATTTTAGATATTATAATACAAACTAATGTAAGTATGCCATCTATTGCATCCCCATAGCTAGAGCTCTTACCCACATAAATGACACCTGTAATATGTTTGCCAAATTTCTATATAGACTCCCAGAAGGGAACCAAGACCTCAAGCATAACAACATCCATTATATCATATTTACTGGGACATAAATTTATTTTTATGAGACAAATAATTATGTGACACTATAAAAGCACTGTTCTCTTAGCTAAAATAGTTGGCAGTTAAAATCATGTTACAAAGAAAGATACATTAGATTCATACTCTTTAATATAATAAAGATAGTAAATAGGACAGTTTTGCCACAATATCTTAGTTTGTCTGATTATTTCTTATACTTCGAATGAGAAGAGTAAGCTTCCTGCTATTTTTATAAAAAAGTCTTCTATGATTTTTATTTTTAAAATGCTGCTTCTGCCACTTACTTTAGAAACTGTAGAATGATGAAGAATTAACTGGAAGGAAAACTTCATGAGTCCCACTGAAGCAGTTTATTCTGGAACACCATTTATAGAAATGCCATTTTGTCATTTTTACCCTGAACAGAAACTGTATGTGATATTTCCACCCTTATACAACTGAACTCATTATACTGTTTCCATAACAACAAATAGCAGTACATGAAATTAGATCCCAATAAGATTCTGAGAAAATTAAGTTACAGACTGCTAATGTGTCTCTTAGAGACTCATACAGTGAATGAGAAACTAAATCTGCAAAGCGAGCAATGTGGGTACCCAATAATAGTGGTACAAGAGGTTAGTATCTCGTGAAGCGAATCAAGGAAAAACTGCCTTAGCCTAAACCCACTAGGTAAGAAAAATCTTTGTTTGACACAAGGACTATACAGAGGGACACATTTAACTTAAGGTGTTTTATCCAAGAGTTGCCCAAGTACCAGATGCTTCAGAAAAAAAGAGTAACCACTCTACGGGATAGATTGTCAGACAGTAGCCTGTCAGTTGGAAAATCTCTTCCTAACTCTTAAGGACTCCTATAGGCCTCCCCTTCTGTTCCAGACAATACACACAACTGAGGTCTTTAAACGTTTATAATTGTCTATAGCTGAAGACTATATATACTTAAGTTCATTTGGCCACTGCTTTGATCTTTAAAACAAAAGAACTGAAATGAATCCATGACTGACCTCAAAGGAACTTGGTCTTAGCACTGAACTCCAGTGCTAAGCTCTGTTGCTGCTCTAATTCGAATAATTTTAACCTTATAGTGACCTGTAACACCATCGCCACACACGCAGTATAGCCAGATGTAAAGTCTGCTCCAAACTAGAAGTTAGGGAAAGAGCCTTCCTTCCTCACTAGAGCCTCTTTTTTTTTTTTTTAAATCTTTTCAGTGATGATAGACAAAAGCACACCTAACAATTTTAATGGAATGTAATAATATATGGTTACAAGCTGATAAGACAGTAATGACCCTAGATCATGCTACTTCTTTCTCTCTCTCTCTCTCTCTTCTCCCTCATACTTCAACTTCCAATGGAAAGCCACTGTACAGCATTCCTCTGACTCAGAAGAATGGAGAAAAGAACGATGGAGGTACCTAAATCTCAATCAAAAGCATCATTCTTCAGGACTGCTGATTTGCTTCTGTTAAAAAGCACGTATAAGTTTTCATACAGCAAGCAACATCTTGCATTACATACCTATCTACAGGCCACTAGTATATGAGGATGTCAAAAAAGGAAAAATTCAAAACTTGACTCTCTTAGCTCAATGGACTGCTTGTTTCAGACACTTTCAACATTTGAAGGATGTAAGCTGGCTATCTGGGGAAAAAACTTAAGCTAGATAGTAAGATAGATAGTAAGATAGTAAGACTTTTGTGGGCAAACTCTTTCCAAAAGATTTTTATCTGTCATTCATAAGGCTCTTTTTACACAGCCATAATAAATAGTCAGAATGCAGCAGAGAAGTAAATGGATATCCTGGGGAGAGACCAGCACTCAGAGTATTTGTCTACTGGGGACACATAACTAGTCAAATTCAAGGACTGAAATCCAGGCATTCTGCCATAACTCACATGGCCTGAGGACCTAACAAAAGCATAAATATATAAATAAAAATAACTGAAATAAAGGACATTTATCAAGGCCAGAAAGTCTAAAATTAGCCACAGTAGCCATGTTTTGGTCTGTATTGTGCAAACCCATTTCTGTGCCAGGCACAGTCTCTTGTGCTGGTCAGGTTACATATCAAAGCAGACAAATCCTCCTCATTACTATGCAGATACAAACTATTACTGTCTTTCAGCACCTGCTTTCTCCTCTGATTTGAATGAACAAGAAGGCGAAAAGGGCATACTGTTCATGTGTCTGTCACAACGTTATTCCCACTTCAAAAGAGATGACACAGAGCTGAACAAAAGGGACACCTTATTACAACATATGCCAGATATCTTTCTTCGTAGGAGACTGAATTGCTGTAGCAATAAAGTCTTCACCTACATCCTACTGAAAAAAACACCAGTTCTTCAAAGCATAACAATCCATCAGTTTAAGAACACAAGCTAGATTTCAAATATGTACTTTACATCTTAAAAATCTGCTTGCTACATTACAGGTTTTTTGCAAGAACTAAATTCCACTGTAAAGTTTCCATCATCTTATTGTGTGTTGCTCCTGAACTTCAAAAGGACTCAGTTCATCAAGTATTTGCTCTAATTCAGAATAAATCTAGTGTCCTAGCAATGGTCACAAAAATAGAGGCCTGGTCTACAAAAAGTAATTGTGAGCATATAAACTGAAACACAGTTCCTTCAGTGAAGGATCCAATAATTTGCAAGAACAAATATGTAGAAACAAACCCTGCTCTGAGCCTCTTGTGATGACCACAAAGTTATATTTTTTCCCTAGTCCTTAAAGGAATAGCAATCACAATGTAAAGTAGAAGTATTTAGTATGCATTCATACTAAAATGCATTTTAACAGTTTGCCCATAGTGAAAAGGTTTTGGTAGAACAGCTTGCATGTACATAAGTACAGAGCACAAGAAAAGTGGTTTTCTTTTATGCTGAGAACCGTCTTCAGGGATAACTCACTCCATGATGAGCCCGGGACATCTGATAAGTCCACGTGAAGGACAGAGGACTTCCTGGATTCGAATTTGAATAATTTTTCATATTACTAGGAAACATTATCAGTCACCCATATCTGGATACAAGTGTGGATTATGAGCATTTTCCAAAACATTAATCTTTCAAGTACTAAATATGGAGCAGAATTAGCTTCTAACTTCAATAACCCAAATGCAGATTTCAGCCTTTTGAAAACAGAGACAATAAGGTATCCTCTGGCTGACAGAACAGACACAGAAGGAGAAATATTCATCAGCAGGCCATCAGAAAACTAAGAGTGCCTGTAGCCAAAACAGCTTTCTGCACAAGAGCAGAGTAGGTCATTGCCCCTGATACACTTCTGTCAATTTGGCACACGGACCAGTCAAGCTGGGTAGGACAGGAGCAATGCAAAACTCCTATCCTATTTACAAGGCCAGGTCAGTGTGGTTTCACTGCAGTTTACTAGGAGGTTGTAGACACAAATTGCTCTGAAGTAAAATATGAACTTAAATTACCAATTCTCCAATATACTAATATGAAAGAGGATTAAGAACTTCATGTTTGCTCTAGGTCAAGAGCTTGCATACAGCAAATATCAGAGTAACACTGCAGTAGAAAAAAAAAAAGGATAAAATAATCAGTTCCTAATCCGTTATGTCTCAAGAACATTTTATATCTCATTTAAACCACCAACAGTAATTAATGGTGAAGAAAAAACTTCAAAGCAAAAATGATCAAATATCTGTAAGGACAACATATGGACAAAAAGCACTTAAATGATACTACTTTTCATATAATCTTATTAATTTTACAACAAATTATTCTTTCAGTCTAGTCAATAAAACAGAAGAAAGAGTAGCTGTTACTCAGAAAAGAACAATATATGCATATGATTCCCTCCTTGATTCTTCAATAGTATAAACTTTACTGCAAAAAAAAAAAAAATTTCTGCTCCTTGTAAAATAGATAACCCTCACCAGCTGACTAGATATGAGGCCCAATGGTCTCCTCAGACAGAACAAAAAAACCCAACAAAAAAACCATCCCCTTTCCCCCGCCCTCACTTCTCTTACTGATTCAAGTTTCAAGTCCAGTAGTGACTAATTCCTAACGATTTCAAATACCTTCTAATATACAGATCACTCTAACAGATAGAAACAGCAGGTATATTCTTGGATAAAATGCTGGCAATTATTGAATAAAGTCAAGATATGTAAATTTCAGCACTGTTACCATTCCTCCTGCAGAATTTCCAAAAGCAGGCCACTTGTTTATTGAACAATAAGTGGCAAATAGCTTGGTAAGTCTTCAAGATCATAAATCAATTACAGATAATTAAGCTGAAGTTTTGTATGGAGTTTTCAAAAGTTAAAAGAAATACTGTCACTACTTAATCAAGTTCACTTTAGTCTTTTGGAACCTTTGAGAAAAAGTAGTACCTAAACTAATAAAAAACCCCAAACCCCACAAAATGAAAGAATAAAAAGTTTTCCTCTATGGTTGGGGTTCCCCCCCTCCCCCCCCAAATTACCATTGGTACTCTTACACTAAAGAGTGCAACTAAAATTAAATCTCTAGAGGTTAAGTAACTTGACTTCCTGTTCCTAATAACCTTCATCTCAAAAAAGATTCCACAATTTCCACTTGCCTGAAGCATCCATAATTACACCAAAAAGAGAAATAAACTTTATTAATAAACTGTATATTGTACTATGAGTGGCACTGACTTTCTCTACTTCTCTTCTTTGGCAAGACCCAGAAATTGCTGATGGGGAAGATGGATGTTTTATTTTTAAAGTTTTATTGAATATAGAAAGTATTAATACTTAAGCTTAACATGCCTTTTCATAAATGCAGTGAAGACACACAGTGCTGCTACTGTCTTTACACATTTTAGGACATAATTATGTGCCATCAATATTAATGTCATTTGCCTAAGAATCATCTCTCTAGTAGTTTCCTGTGCTGCTACACTAAAGATGATTAAGTCTAGCAAGGAAGTTGTAGAATAGGTAATATTAATACTGCATACATCTTAAACCCTACACATCAGCAAGCTAGAAAATATTAAATGCCAATAGAAAAGGTACTGCTAGATAATAAATTCTATGGAAAGAAATTAAAGCCCTATGCAGGAGAGCAATAACAGGCAGTGAATTGCTTATAAGACTTCTAACAGCAATCCAAATACCAAGTTAAAATTAATTCTAATCCAGTGAGAATGCTGACGAACTAAATTGCAACTCCATAAATTTTACCAGCAGGTAGAGCAAGAATAAGGATAGTGTAACCTCACTGTCTGAAAAAGCATGGTTTAATTTTAATGTACTTTGGTTTAGTCTGTTTTCTCCAATTTGTAGGATGTAAAGAGCATAGGACTTTTGTTTAAACAACTATTCTGGTCCACTACAGAGCTGTTTGATTCTCAGAAGAGATTTATTACTCTGTAACTGAGAGAGCAGAAAGAAAGAAATTCATACCCTTCAGTGATTCTGAAGCCAAGTCTCCTCCCCTATGGTTCCTTAACAGCAATGCACGAATTGATGCTGGTTTGGTGAGGTTACAACAAAAGCAAAAAATACCACTTTGGAAAATTTAACCTAATATTTTATATATATATATATATATATATATGCAAGTTAGTATGCATAAGTACAGTTTCCTGTAATTTTAATGAATCTGGAATGAAAAACCATAAAATTAAAAATAAGGTATTTTTAATTTTTGCTCCAGAGCAACCATATAAAAAACAGTTAGACTGATTTTGAGAACTGTAACAAACAACAGAGAACCACCTCATTCACCTTCAATAAAAATTTTGATCATGGGTTCAAGTGAATCTCAAATCAATTTTCATTCCTCCCACCACTCATTTAAAATTATAAAGAACAAGTAACAGGGCACAGAAGAAGTTTTCTCCTGAAGTTGCCCATAGTAAAACAGATTTGAAAAGATCTATTAGTTGTGAATATAAATGCTGAATATGTAATATAAAGCAAGGAGTATTGTTTACCAAGATAAATAATTCACTCTTTACTGGACTGTCTCCTCAAAATGTGTCTGCAGCTGAACGACAGAAATTACCAGCTCTTCAGAACCATCATAGTTTTAATGGTACATTCAAGAGGAAATCCAGTGCCTAGAGGACCTCTAATCAGCAGGAATACAGTAATTCCTACAGGCATGGAAAAAGAAAGCTCCCTGATACTTTGCATCTACTTTTTGTTTTCCCGGTGCATTACAGTGAACACAGTAAGAGGAGGAGCCTCGTGGATTTTGTGTTACTCCTCCAAGACCTCAGGCTTGGACTTTCAAAAATGGCTGAGGTTATTAAGTGCTCCTGAAAGCCAGAGCACTTGGCACTTCAGCACATCTGAATATCATCTTCTGAAAACCAAACTATATGTTAAGAGCCTAATCTGATGCCTTTTGGAAGCAATGGGAGCCTTCATATTATTTTATTGGATAATAATTTACAGGAAATAGAAGGAATCCCAGGTGAAGCTGCTCCCGTAACAGGCATACTCATCTAGTCTGCAAAGCAGTCCAGGCAAAAGCTACTGCAGCAAGTTACAGACACAGTATAAATTAACTTGGAATAACTTCCAACTCATTTTATACTTTAAAAACAGGGGGGTTGTATGCAATTTATGGATGTAACAATATTTTCCCTGTGACCAAATATTTTGCTAATTATCAGTCATGTTGGCTATGACTTCCTATGAATAGTTTTAAAAGTGGTTGCTTCTCGGTTTTACTGGAACCCTCTCAAACTTTTCTCAGGAAACATTTACAGAAATATGTTCCCATACATGGCCATTACACATGCCCCTGCTATCCTCTTCAATCATTATTTTACTATGATAACTAGTAATAATCTTCCCATGTATAGAAGTCCATCAAACACTTTGCTATCCCTGTTTCAGGGTTATTCCGCAAGTGCAACAGCCAGTTAGACGAATAAAAATACCAAGAGAAAGAAAACATATTACAAACTTACTTGTTTAACAATATTTTTAATACTTCTAAGCATTGCTGCTTCATCCCTTTCTTAGTATCATTTCATGTTTGCTCATTATGCACTGCAATGGTACCAGATAACCACCTCGCATGGGTGAAAGCCTGGTGTGCTAATCCATGCTGATGGCCTCACTCTGGCTATCAAATACTAGCAGGCTATTTTGCTACTTTCCCTGCCCAGACACACGGCAGAACACTAAGCAAAAGGCAGGACAAGATCCTTCCCAAATCACTTCATCTGCTCTAGAAAGATGAGTAAAAACATTCACCATGCTTACAATACATAAGGACTTCCTAAAGCTAGAAAAAAGCCAAAGCTCACACCTCCCATGAAACAAAGTTTCACTTACCAGTAAAACGGGATGATGAAGTTTTAGGAATTGAAGGTCAGATAGAAATTTAAAGGTGGAAATGAAAGTCCTATGGATTTGCAAACAAGTCCAAGCAGACATAGTCCATAAATCAGTTACCTGAACTATGATTTAGCAACGTAGGGCCATACAAGTAAATTAATTCAAACATTTATCTGAAATGAAGGAAATAATTCACACCTCATAGCTATTGTTTCAGGCTCTCTTGTAGATGCAGGAAATAATTTAAACACCTCTGAAGCTCTTTTTATGTTTGGAATGTTTTCTTTGCAACTATTTGAAAGGCCTCAAAAACCTATGCTACAAGAGTCGAAATGAATTGTGCTCTATTTACTCATTCAACTATTCTGCATATTTGACCTCTGAAAACTTGATTATTATATAAAGACTATATTTCTGCAAAGTTCTCGCATAATGCTATTTTTCACTCAAGAACTTCAAATTCCTGACCATTCTAAGGAAAAATGCCTCCCATGTTACTTCTGTGTAAATCAAAAGACAAAACAAAACCAACCTCAACTACACTAATTTTTCATCACCTACCCTTTTTCCCTTCAGTTTCTGGAATTTTGCTCTAACTTCTATTATTGTTAACCACAGAACTGAATTTCACTTCAATGTTTCTAGTTTCACCATGGGCTTTCTAGTCATCTTCTGACCAGTGTTTCTTGCTTTTTGTTTTTTCTCAACACATTATTCACCACCACAGCACACTCAGGAGGAGCAGAGAAAGGCAGAGGAGAGAAGAAACTAATTTCTAGCAGTACGATGTAATTTAAATGATATGAAGAAACATTTGGGATTTTTTGTGTGGAATTATATATCATTACTATGCCAATTTAAATCACGCATAGGAAGTCCACATTTTACATTCCCAGAAATTCATGACATTCAGCAGTCAGCTCTATTAGACTAATGTAATAACAGTGCCAGCCACCATGCATAAGTCATAAGTAGTATGATTGGATTTGTCTGCTCATTGCATTTTCAACTTGAATACTATGCATATTATTCAACTGCCTTTTTTTTTTTTTTTTCCAAATACTCTGTTATATTTAGTTGGAGCTGGGACAGCAACGCTGAACACTAAGGAGAAACAGAACAGGTTATTTTATTGCATTGGTATACAATAAAATTCCTAAATTTTGTGAGGTGCTCTACCTTACTATAGCATTAAAATTCTCATCCTCTTATGCTAGTTATGAATAGTACAGTCATCAGAAATGTTTTGAATTGGCAAAATTAGTCTAAATTTTTCCAAATGTTTAGTTGCCAACTTTCTAAGAAAAATAGCTTTGTAGTGGTCCACAAAGGATGGCAAGTACAATGTAGGTGCTTGTCTACATAGAGAAGCAAGCTGGAACAGCTGTTCCACAGCATCTCCCACAGCAGATGATCTTATTTCAGAAAAAGTGCTTTTTTTACACATTAAGAAAGAGTAGAAGCCAAGGCACCCTGAGGCTTTGGCTGTGTGGAGTAATACAACCCTCATAAAGAGTCAATGTGAACTGTTTTTCAATATGCACACTAGAGTATTTCATAGGGTTTTAATCTCTCCTCCTTTTCCTTTCAGCCAGTAGACAACTCTTATGTGATTTATAGGGATTGACCAGGTTGAACAAGGTTGTAAATAAGAGAAGGCACCAGGACTTGGAACAGAAGAGGATTCAACCTCCTCATCCTTTCCAGTATGATTTCAGACAGGCCATACAACATTGCTGTAGTGATGTAGTTCACCATCTGTAGAGGGAATCTATCTAATGTGGGGAAATACTGAGGTTTTAAGATACTTTATAGGAAGGCCAAAAAGATTTGTAATTTAAACATGCACAAAATTCCATTCTTTAAAGACAATAAAAATGAAACTATGTTGAAAAAGAATTTGAGTGATCATACTAAACAAGACCAAAATAGGTAAAAAATAAAGGTAACTTTTTTCCAAAAAATGGTATAAAAGTAGATTGATTTTTGTTCTGCAATCTTGACATTTATTTCATTCAATGTTTATATTGCCATTTTGTTTCTTCCCTTTTTTCCCCCATTTGCCACTGAAACACACTGAAAACCAGGATGGAAAGATATTAATTTATTTTAAAACTTTGTAAAAAAAAATTAAATTCATTTTTTCTCCAAAACCATCCCTTACATTTAAAGATGGGAAGAGCTCTTTTGCTTTTATATAATCAGTTCCAGAGGCATTTGATTTCTTTTTCTCCAGCTAGTGAAACCATGTAGTTACATTTTGATTCCAAGAGAACCCAAAGGAGAAAGAGAGCATAATAGTCCTGTCTATATCATAAATATCCTTCTAATTTCTCAAAATTGTTAGCCTTTCCAGGCATCTGAAACAATAATCAAGCTGACTCCTTTTATTTTTATGTTACATACAGGTCTTCTTTCTTTGCCTTGATTTTTCTGAAATCCTTAAACAGAAGAGCCCTCAGAGCATGGGCTGGGGCCTTATAGGAAGATAAAATAATAAATGAATCTATGGAGGGTTGTATTATGTACTGCTCTCTACCATCAAAGGCCAGGACTTGGGCTGTGGTTGTGGTTATATCCTCCTAAAAAGCCAGAATGACCTCAAGTGGAGGGAGTTCATAATTCACATGAAATGTGTACCTTTTCCCCAAGACCTTGCCATATGCACCTACAAACCAGTGATTCATGCAAATCATGTTGCAAACAAGCGATACATGCGTGAAAGGGTTTCAGAATTTTTATTTATTTTTGAAAACTAATAGTAATTCAAGAAGTAATGGAAATTGTTACCAGAAGTGTGACCAACAGGGTTTAAACCATCTCTGTATGAGAATACGCATGAACTTTGGATTTTTCTCACTTCAACAGCAGATTGGTAACCAACTTCATCTTTTATTATACTATTATTTACAGGGACATCTGCAGATGTTGGAACAGCCACCAGAGGGCTCCCATATTTTTTCCATTCAGGTTAAAAAAAGATTGAGATTAACAAAAAATTAAGATTATAAAGTTTCCTTAAAAGTTTAAAAAGCAGACTCGGAAGATGGAAAATAACAGACCATTACAATGATCTTAATATGATACTTGATAGCTGCAGAGATTGAGAAAAGATAAAAATCCACAGATTTTGAAGGCTGCTATAATGCCCATGTTCATACATGTGACATTAAACAAAATGGGTCAGAAACTGTGTGTGCAACCTGTAGGCATTTCAGTAAAATGAAAAGCCTAATTACTATGTCACCTGGCACACTGTCTCTCTAGGGAATGCCTAAAAATTACTTAAAAAATAAGTCTGGGAAAAACCAAACAACAAAACCCCACCACAACACAACAAAGACAGTAGTGTAAAGGAAAACTTCATAGAGAGGCCAACACGGGTCTGAAATTTATCTTCTGAGAACCAGTACTCCCGTCTGCAAAAGGAACCCTGCCTTTCCATGGAGTAAGGTGAAAAAAAGTCAAAATACAAAATACAAGTCTGAGCAAAGCAGTGAAATCACACATGCACACTCAGAAATGGCATTAAAGTAGATACAATTAATTGTATTCCAGGTCACAAACTGAAGGGAGCTGTTTGGTGACTGTAAAGATGAAAATCCACATGAAAGGTCTAACGTCACAAACAGATGAACCAATCCATTCACAGCATGATAGGGAAGATGGCATTTTTTCAAAGACTTTATGTGACAAAGATGCACTCCCTGAACTCCAGGTAGGGTGCTTCTGGAAGAGCGATAGGGAATCTCTGGAGCACTTTCAACTGAAACAATTCAAACAACAACTGGGATTAAGAGGGTTGAACCTACAGTAGAAATTTCTATTTAACACAAAGCCACAGCTATCAGAAATGCAGTATAGAAATTATTTGCCCAACAGTTATCATGCTGGAGAGCACAGAAAGCTCTAATGTTCTGGAGCAAGTTCGTACTAATTGCAGAAAAAACAGCTGAGGAATAAATACTTTTAGAGCCATAAGTTCATGGTTCACTGTTTGGGACTAATCAAGGCTAGAATTCAGCATTTGAATGGATCCTGTACCATTTAAAACAATTGTTAATAAAACCATAGTAAGATTCTGAGAAGGCAGAATGACTTGCTCATAAAAGCATTTTTAACTCAGTTTGACTTCTCAGCATTGTATGAAAAAGTACTTTATCAAAGCAAAGGCAGAATGGAAGCAAGTTTGTAAGATGGAGAAGCCATTTTCTAAAATTTAGATGCAGGAATTCATAGAAATATAGCAAAACAAATACATACTTTATTAAACTACTTGCAAGATATAGAAGCAGTTTCTACCTGATTATTAAAGAGAAGCTGAAAATGTACATGCATGTAAGAACTAACATATACTAAGCATGACATAGTGCAGTGATGTTAATTTAGTGGTCCATTGTCTGCCAACTGTGCAAAAAAAAATGTTTGAAAAATATTCTAGCACCTGTATGTTTGTATCTCCATAATCCTGGTAATCAAACCAGGAAAATTCAAGTCACGGAATGAATTTACAAGGTCTAGCCTCAAACTATACAAATATGATTATAAATCAAAATCATAAAGGCAACACTAGAGCGCAAAACATCCTAATGGTGTTACAGAGAAGCAGAGTAATTCCAGATAGAAAAAGGTGTATAGTATTTTTTAAAAGTAAATACAGTTACAAGCGTCTCATGCCATTGAGTTTTGGCATCACTAATGAAACTGTCCTAAGTGGTACTGAAATGTGATGTAGGGATTTCTGTTTGATACCAAGTGGAAATAAAGACATGTTCTAAGGAGGACAGGTAGTGAAACAGCAAGTAATAATGGTGGACCACTGTTAGTCCATAACTCTGTGACAAGTGTGAGACACTGTCAGTGTCCAGTTGGACACCAACTTCAGTAGGAGGACCCTACAAGACGGCGAATGTAAGCTTGCATATTTGGTGACATTTGTAGCATCTCTGCAGTGTTTGGAAGAAGCAGAAAAGCCCTTCAGAAATCTTCTAGAAAAGAGCCATCATACACCCTAATAATAACAGTAACAACAACAATAATACCACTGTCTACTATATCCAAAACAAATACAAAAGAGAAGACTTAACCAAGTCTAGTCAGTCACACATTCTAGCAATGTTATTAAAAAAAAAAAAAAAGTTATGTAACATTATTCATTTGTAATTTCAAACTTCTAACTCAAAATTGATATGCCTAGTTTCCTCTGAACGTCCCTAGCACAGTTCTCTGCTGGCATGGGACTTGTGGCTGACAATTTTCAGCCACACTGGTCTCATTTCATCAGTGCTAGAGTAATGGTCAAAATAGGTCATATACTGGAAAACTAGTCACAGCAACTGCCTTTTTTTTTCCCCTCTGTTTTTCCATAAACAGCAGAGAAATTTGGCATTAAGCCAAATAATTATTTATAGACAACACTTATTTTTAGGTATTTATTTTAGTCACTGGAGAACAATTGCAGCTAAATGTACTTATTACTACCTGGAAATCTATTTTTTGAAATATCCTCTGTCAATGTAAATTTTGTCACTCTAACTGTATTTTGCCCTTTATGCGCATGCTGTGTGTATTAATCACATACATTTCCACCCCATCTGGAAGCTGTGTGGTTCTCCCAAGTAAAAGATGCAATCCTGAAGTCCCCCCCTTCATGTTTTATGTAAAAAAACCTAATTGCTCTGCATACTGGTTTTCTTAAGTAAATACCAGAATAAGAATCAAGTCTCAGGGTTTTGTACTATGACTTGAGTGAGCTGGTTGTTGCTAGTAGAACCAAGTTTCTTGCAAACCCTCTGCACAGTAACCTTGACCTAGACTTTCAATTCAGAGATGTTCATTTCCACTGCCAAATGAAAAAAGCTGGGGCTTCAACACCCTGTTTGTTGCTTACACAGGCAAAACAGCATGAAATTAAAATTGTGAACTCTCTTTTCACAGGCCAGAGCTCTTCTACTGAATTCACACTTAAAATTTCATGCTTCTGTCAGGGATTCTTCTCTTACTTTATAAACAGCAACTTTTTCTCTTTACATTTTCTTCATCTTTCACCTTGCCCTCTTTCATCTGACTAATTTGTCCCATGCTCAGGACAAGGTCTGAACTGACCTCAGTCTCGATACGTTTGGCAGTTATTTATTGACGTATGTTCAGGTCAACCTCTGCAAGGTAAGAAATTTTTGTTTACCCCTTTCTACTGACTGATAACCAAGACAGAGATTAGATGACTTTATAATACAACTACCAGTGCTTGTAAACTCTGTAACAACAATGTAATGTATTACAGCCAGCTCTTACATTTCAGCTATTAGCAGAGATTTTCAGAAGTTCCTATGATGCTTATAGGGCTCAGAGGGATGCAGCCACTGCATTGAATGCAGGCCCGAAGAGGCATACAACTGTGTGCACATGCACAAATCAGCTCAATGCTCATGACAACTCATAAAACCTTCCTGGTTCTTTTTCCTCTACAGAAAAGAGGGAATTGTAAGGTCAAAAAAACCCCACCCAAAACCCAACAAAAACCCCAGACAGACAAACAAAAAAAAACCAAACAGAAAAACAATTCAGAGATCAGCAGTTAAAATCAGTGAGTATGCAGGATGCCAGACAACTATCCCAGCTTTCTCAGGTTCAGGGTGCTACTGCAGTAGGTGAGAAGTGACCCATTGCCTAGCTTCTCATTTTCTTGTTTAACATTTGATATTACTTTCTATTGAAAAGGTAACATAATTCCTCACCTTGTGATTCACTGGTTTTACAATATTTCAAATGATTCAGTGACACAAGTGTCTGTAGAAGCAATGTGTGGGCAGAATGCAACGCAAGCCTTGTACAATTTTTTTCCCCTGCAAATGCCATAATGGCTTTTCAATTATTAATAACAACTTAGAATCTTCCAAAATGTTGTAAGGTGGTTATTGGACCCATACTCTACCTAGGCCATTATATCAAAATGCATCTCAATTCCCAATCTACCTCCCCGATACAATTGCTTCATTAATATTCATAAGATCCAAGAGCTTGATATTGATTACTGCTTCTAATGGACTCATTATGCAAAGTCATTGTGACCTCTGAAGCAATTCTTCTTTTGTAACTTATCTAGATGCTTGCTCAAAATGTTCTGAGATATTGGTACCTACACAGGAGCAAGCAGAGGAGGACAAAACACACCACAGCATCTTTAACTGAGGATACTCTCATAGGATGGACTTTTGCCATGCCTGTATGAGATGTCATACAACACTAAAAGCTCTGTCACATTATCTCCAACTTAACAGGAGCCCTTGTTATCACATAGCAGAAAGAAGTAGTTAATATTAACTGATCTTTATTAACATTTATTACGGAAAATCAATCTGATTGTACTGTAACCTCCTGCTGCAGTCAGCTGGGTTATTCTGATATTTACATAATATTGAGTTCCTGCTAACCAAAATCATGGCAGTTATATAACATCTTTCAATGTCATGGTGATTCTGCAAACAAAATATGTTCCATTTATCAACACCAAGGTACAAAATAAATGCAATTTGCAAAAGTTTCTAATAGCAAATCTTTTACTGTTTCATACATCCAACATTAACAGTGAGAAGCATTCTTCTTTGTAAAGATAGAACAAAACAGTACAACTATAGTGTGAATTCATCTTCTCAAAATCTAACTTTTTCTAGAATGAGATTCAATAAGAATTTGCATAAAAAACCCAAAACAAAACCACACAAAACAACAACTCTTCTTTACATATGTTAAGAAATTGGAAGAGTGAAAACAAAAGTTAGACAAATTCTAGAGCAGAAATTAGGAATACCATGTTAAACTAATTAAATAACCCACAAGAATAAATGACCTAGAAGGGAGGTGAGTACATTCACCACTTGGATTCTTAAAAAAAACCCTCTCTAACTTACAAACTATCATCTGAATTCAAGAATAATTTAGTAAAATATTATTGGTACAACTGCAGTTGTTGCATTACAGTTAACTATGAAGTTATTATTGGGAAGTTTTCTGCTAACTACTTTTGATTAAATCAAGATGGAAAAAAAACTAGTGCACATACTTTTTCAGGGTCATTCCCTTCCCCGCCCTTCAAATAATTTTTTTGTGGATCAATTACTGTATGTGTCAAAGTTACAATCATTGTCAGGTTAGGTCTCTTCTGCACTCTGATATAAAATTCTCTGTCAAAAAGTAATGTTATCATTCAAATTTGGATTTAACGTTGAAATGCACTCTGGAATAAAATTCTCTGTCAAAAAGTACTGTTATCATTCAAATTTGGATTTAACGTTGAAATATAATTTGAAAGCTCCCAAAATAATCTAAATATATCGTAAATATTACATATATACATATTTACACACAAGATTAGCACTTTATTCTGTTCTTTAATGTTAACATATGGTTAAAGAGTTTTAGAATATAACTGCATGCTGGTTTTGGACTTGTCCACTACGAGTGTATTAAAGCAGAACAGCTTTTGATTACATTGCTTTAATCTTCTTTACTGAAAATTAATCTAACCCAAATATAAGCTTCCTGTATTTCTAACAGCTTAGAGATGTATTTTCCCCTACACACACGTAACTGAAAATTTGAGTATCTTGAAGAGGTGAAACATTTTTAACAATCTGAGATCAATTCAAATTGTAAGACAAGAAAAATTGTCAGCCATAGTCAGAAAGTAGAAGCAATAGATTATTCTACCTGAGCACCTTAGCAAGTGCATGTACAGTTAATCTTCTTGGTCTAAAACATGACCCATGTAGCATTCTCATCTTTAGAAGGAAAATTAAAGCAAAATATAGGCATCTTTTACTCAGCCTTGATTTTTACATCTGAGATTCTTCCTAATTAAAGATGGCGCAAGATTAGAGCCATATTTGGCCTATTTTATGCAGTGCTATAGCTAGTTGCTTCAGAATTAGCTGAAACACACTTAAAAATGCTACAAACCAAAATATAGTTTGCCATAAAGCCTGTATTATTTTAATTCCTCACAACAAAGGTAAATCCACATTATGCTGGATAACCTTAAAACATGGATCCAAAAAAGTGATTTCCTAATTACAGTAATTCATAGGTATGCCATTCACATTTGGGCATGGCGTAAAAGCCCAAATTTTATCTTCATGTAGAATTTTCTATTTTTGGAGCAGTATGATCTAAAAGGACAACATTTTTCTCCAGACAGGGAACAAAATTAAAAATTCAAAGCACATACTGTCACAGTTTCACAGCTGAAATATCTGTCAATTAGCAACTCTGTCAGCAAAAACTTAACATTCAAAAATTTCAAAGGTAGAACTAATTAGGAAGCAAGCACAATGAACCAAAATGATATGATTTCAAAACTCTAAACCTTCACTTAGTATTTAGATGCACATTTGAAGTGAGAGCATTTACATGTACAAACTGGCACCACTGGTCTACAGAACTGCAAAAATTAATTTCCCAAATGTAACTAATATAGATGTGTTTGCCATTTATTGCATTATAGTCAATATTCATACTTATATACAAGAACACTGATGTATAGAAAGGATTGAATTCCAATATCCTTAACATGGCTTAGTCCCTGGTATCACAAGCAGTTATAAGGAATCCGCTAAAAGTATATGGAGGGTTTGTAGGTAAATCTTCAGCACGTGCTGAAGAAGGGATCACAGAGGAATGAACAAATTAGCAGCTATAGACAGGGAGAAGATGGGACCTTGCTCTTGAAGCCAATCCAAGGAAGGAAACAGCAGACCGTGACTACCTAGCATAACTATGCACTGCCTCCTAAACAGGGCAGCCTTGGAAGAGAGCAGTCAGCTGAAGGTAAGGTGCTACTCGCTCTTAAAGGATTCAGACTGTACCCTCAAAAATTTAACTTCACTACACACAAAAAAGCAAGTAGAGTTCATTTCTTTGTTTTTAAATTAAGTTCCTTACTTCAGTTTTTCAAAGTCCTAATTATTAGTCATTTTCCCCCCAAAGTAGTTAAGTGGGCCTATTTATCGATTATCCCTCCTAAAATCCTTTCTAACATTTGAATTCAAGGCACTTCATTTACATCATAAATATGTGCTAAAAATCTAAATAGTTGCCTTGTTTTCTAAATATAAACCTACTCTGTGTTTGCTTCTGATGCTACCATACCCTTAGGCAGGAAGGCTTTGAATGTTTGGGAAGCTGCAATGTTAAATGCTGCAAAAAACGATAGCTACATGAATGAAGTTGCCTGATCTGATTTTGCACCTGCCAGAAGGCTATCAGCCTCTCTGACATCTCTTCGAGATGTTCCATGAAAACCAGCAGAATAAAACCAAGACAGATATACACACTTTACAAATGGTATCAATAGGAATCAAGAGAATTTACAGTATACTTCAAGTTACAGTAAAAACTGTTTATGATGACCGCTGTTGTGGTAGTTCCATTTAACGATTAGGCAATCACTGACTAACCTATAACTCTTATTTTTTTCCTCCCTCTGGGAAGCCACGTATCAACATAAGTAATAAAGTTGACTGAAGAAAAGTGAAGTCTTGTCTCAGAAAACCTGAACAGCCTGCAACATGAATTCTGAGTTTAGTCCCTTGCAGAGGTGCTGAACACCTGTAAGATCAAGTTATACAGGTTCAGCTCTAAAACCCTGCCTATAAAAGCATCACAGCAATAAGCTGGCAAGGTCAAAACTGAGCTCTGAGGGCCAGCGTAAAACCAAACAGGATCTGCGAAAACTTTTCCAATGGAAACAACAGACTTTGAAAAGTTACCTACATGGCCAAGATCTTTCATCCATCTAAAACCAGATACTGTTATTACAAAGTACTATTTGCAGTCCAAATATAACAATTAAAAAAATAGAACTTATAACTGCATGACATAATATAAATTTATCCTGTTACCTTTAGTATAACATCTTCTGGACATCAAAATCATTTGGTCCTTTCAATAAAGGAGCTGTTTATAAGAAAAAGTAAAATCTAATAAAAATATTACTGTAAGTCACATAAATTCAGATAAGGTTGCACTGTGCAATCAGCACAACTATGACATCAGCACATCTGATTGAAAGAAATGTATTTTGCATGGATGCTTTTCAGTATACATTCAGATAGTTGATTAAATTTATTTTTGATAGTACTGTTAATCCTAATCTGTAAAGGTATCATAGAAACTTCATCCTGTGTCAATTTTTTTTTGGTGTTATCATAATATGCATGTAGCAAAGTAACAAATACTATTACAAAAAAAAGGATCAGAATTCAGCTAAACTTCAACAGGGAATGATCCAAAACCCCCTCAAGGATGAAGGTTTAAAGAACAGATTTGATGGTCTTGCTGGATGGATGCTCCATAGAAGAACAGGCTGGTTTTGTTCCCTGCAGATGGTTTTTTCCATAAAATGGACAGGTCAAAGCCCTAGCAACAGATCTGCTTCCTAAAGCTTTCAATCATCTTCTGCTAGGAATCAAAAGTACAGATCAGATGTTTGTGTCTTAGGATAATTTATTGAGTTCATGTGAGGTCTTCAAGATGGGGGTGGTGAATAATTCAGTGTCAAAGACTGGACTCTTACACTGAAATATGTGTTCTCAGTTCAGTGAAGCATGGTAAACTCTCAGACTATTAAGCCCCTCAGCTTACAAGAGTGCTAACAGGGGCACAAGCTTAGCTTCAGGCCACAGGCAAGAGAACAAACTGTCTAATCACCAGATCCATCCCCAACAGCAAAGTGATGAATCAACAGCTACATGGTGAACAGAAGGGGACTGTTACAAATAGCCTGTTGTGCATTTAAATTACATTTGTTTTGACAGACTTGTGGTCAAAGTAATAAGCATTTTCTCAACAGCTCCTCTAAAGGGGAAAAAAAAGCGCTAAAAAACAGCAGGTGAAATAAATGGAGATACCTATGACTGAGAAAAGTGCTTTCCATAAACTCTGGAATTACCCAAGTCTGCTTTCCTACCAGTTTGAGATGAACTCTCTCTAAGCACTTCTGAAACCTCCACGAAGGTCCTCCCTTCCCCAGCAAGCCTTTTTTTCTTTTTTTTCTTTTTTTTTTTTCACTGAGCTTGTAAGAACATAATTGTCTTTGACACTTCTGCTCTGTCACATTTGAAATAAGCCAACAGGTTCCCAGAAGGAATAGTATCATCTTCGTTATGAAGGAGAGGACACAGAAAGCTTTGAAGTTGTTTCCAGGGAGAGTGTATGCTGGGGCATGGAGGAAAAATATTCTAAAAATCATGAGAGGCAACAAGCCCAAACAACTGGACTTTCCATGGAACATTTCTTTATCAATCCATCTGTCAAATTTTAACAAATTGTCATCATAGTGGTTTTGAATAGTATGTACCTGAGCATAAAGTGTTTCAGATCTCCTTTATGAGTTCCTATATTTAGAAGAGCAAAAAAACACCAGGAAGTTGCTGTTCTAAACTCATCTTGTTGAAAGCAAAGCTGAATGGAAAGACTATTTACAAGAAATACAGTTTTAAAAGTCCCATATTACTTACAGAGGCTTAGGTATGATCACTAATTTATTTGTTCATTTATTTATTGAGATTGACAAAAACCCTTTTGGAAAAATGGTTGGGAGGGGAAATAAAATTTTTGACAAAACTCTGCATTACTTTCAGAAGTTTCTATGCAAGATATATTTTTGCCAGAAAACTCTTATAGAAAGAAAAAAAAATATTTCCTGTCCAGTTTTGGCATGTTGCCTTTCAGTGACCAATAATAATAGCCCAGTAAGAACAGAGAGCAACACACAGGATCCAAGTGTTTCCTCCAGGTGCACCTGCAGATGTCCCCTTCCCTCATACTGTCTCTCCTGAATCTCATCTTTGGATGATAATTTGAAATAAATGCACTTAGTTTCATCACCTGGATCTGATTTTCTCAGCATTTCTATTCCCTTCTGTAGTTTATTCCATACGGAAGAGAGTTCTGCAGGGAAATAATTGAGACAAGAAAGTATTGTTTTATCTACAGCTCCTGTAGGAAATTTAACATAAGCCTAACAAAATCACACATTTCTGAAACCGAAAACAGATACAAATGAGAAAGCCAACTTAAAAGTAATCATTTAAAGGATCTGCATTTGCTATTAAGTGCTCCATAGAAATACACTGTTACGTTTCCACTTTGACTACTGCTGAATTTCACTGCCATTGACAATTTCTTCAGGCAACACATAAAACACTGCAACATGCTGCTAATTAGTTTTATTAAGTTTCATCACAGTGATCCTTGCTGAAGATGCATGGGTAAAAGGTGTCAGTCCAACTACACTAGAACTTCTTGCACTGGGCTTATAAAAGTGGTTTTGTTGAGAGCGAGGAGGAAGCGTGCAGCCTTTCAGCTGGATGACTCCTCTGCTAGGGCACCTCCCATTCCTGATTCCTGGTTTGCAGAATACTGGGAAGCAACAGAAGCAGAAACATGAATGGTTTGTTTAAAGTAAAACATCCTCCAACAAGAAACTCCATTGGGTTATCAGGCTTAGCAATTAGCTGAGCACTACAGTGTTACTGCATATGAAGGGATGAGACAGAAAGGCTCTCAGCCAAACATGAGAGGGGCATACAGCACCAGGAAACTACTGCAGCACAGAGAATCCTCACCTTCCACAAACACAAACTGTGAAACATTCTTACAATGATAGATACAAAGGTTTGGGTGAATACTTAGTGTTCTCCACTAACACTGCACAAGCTGTTAGGGTACAGTTGTCCAGAGAGGTGCCTCTCAAAACAGCAGCACCAATAACATGAAATGTTGGAGACACTGAAATCAGGCCACCTGATGCATTTCTAGTCACCTCAACAGGTTTAGATGGGGACTGCAGAATAACAGCCTCTGGATGTAGGTGCAAAACAGTTTTACTCCCATTATTCTGCAGTTTCTGAAACTTCATACATACAAGACCCAGACTATTCCACATTAGAAAAGTCATGCTTTCTTTGCCACCTTTCCGTCTTCAGTCTATTTTATACAATCTAACAATTCTACTATCTATAATTTCTGCCTTTTCTGGAAAATTATGCCAAATCTAAGTATATGTAGTATCGTGTTTGCTTATGCAATACCATTTCTCAACAAACAAAAGTCATACTGAAAAAAATTAACTATAAGCACACCTAGAGAGATCCACATGTAAACCAAATAACATAAACGACTTTAAAATTCCAGAGGCAGATAAAATTATTAATATTACCATTTGGAATTAGAGAAATGAGTTACAACTTCTAAAGACCCTCATGCCCATGGAATCCTGCTAAGAAATGCTGGTATAATATAGCCATTTATCCACTTTATTAACACCCTTCTGTACATATAAAGTTTATTTAACAAGTCATAAAATAGGTGGCTACAACACTGATGCAGCCCTAATATACCACTTCTGAGTACTTGGCAAATTAGCAAATTTCACATAGCATCTAGGGGCTCAAGATTTATAAATTATATGCTGTCTTATTCACATCCAAGTTAATTTAAGCAGTAACTTAACAGTAATAATAAAAGTCTATTTTTTCTTACATATTTTTTTTCAAAGTCATTACAGACAGATATAAGCAAAATAAAAACAATCACAGTTGTGTATAATTGTTGTTCCTTATACGTTCCATATTGGAAGACAGTGACAGGTTTATCTCCAGATAACAGTAACAAACAATCACAGATAATATACCTTCTCCATTTATAATTATATGTAGTTGGTTAAAATTTAATGGTGTTGTGTATGAGAGTTTTCAAGTATCTCACCAAGAAGCTAATTTATTTAGTCTGCTCCTATCAACCAGTATCTGGATTAGTGAGTGGAGTTCCGTGCTACATTCGCTCCTTTTCCTTTCAACTGACAAAGAGCAGCACTCTGAACTGCAAAAATACAACCTCATACACAGAATCACAAATCAAGTAAGATTACAAATTGTTAGCGAATTAGTAAGGGCTAAGGCAAGAAATCTTGTAAGTATATTGCATGCCTAAAGGTAAGACACAGTGAAATTACTTTTCAAGGAGTTGAATAAGTATCCAAATACAACTTTCTATGTCTAATTTCTTCTAACTGCTCAGAAATGAGCAAACAGTGGATGGAGCTCCCCTTCTTAAACTGTATCCATGCATTGGTTCTGAAGTCCAGTAACAAAATGACATCGTGAACAGTACACAGTTTTCTCTACCAGTATGGACAGTGTTCCAGAAATTGTATCTAAAGGTCAGAGAGGATTTCATTCCTCCACAGCTCAGTTCTCGTTCCATGTTGAATGTATCAGCAAGGGTGTTGTTTATAAGGATGGGGATTTTTTTTGTTTGTTTTTGATGTATCCATGAAGAATTAGAGCTAGACCACTAACTGATTTCACATAGGCCACCCAAGTATTCCCTCAATATTAAAAGCAGAATGAGATTCCTTTTAAAACTTTCAGATTTGCTTTTGTCTATAGTACTGATTATAATTTAACACAGCAAACCACCACAGATATAAGATTTTTACTGTAAATCAGAATAGAGGACTTCTGCATAAAGCAAGGACTATTTAAAGATGGGACAAACGCAGAGCCGTGATGGAATCCATGCATTGCAAACAACATTGACATCATGGTACAGTTCACCCCAGAGGGTCAGTTTTCCATGCCCTAGGCAAATGCTCAACTGCCTTTTATCAGCACTATTAGTCATTACCATGACAGCAATATAGGATGAAATCAGCATCTGTTACATTGCACAGTTACCTTAAATGCCATCCAGCCACTGAAACACAAAGGGCTGGAAAATTACTTGGAGCAATATTGTGCTTTTGCTTGTGCTAAGTGCATTTTTCAATTGATGCAAACACATTAAGACAGTTAATCAATTACAAATCAAAATCCATTCTCTGTACTATTAACAAATGCAACTTTGTTCAGGTGAAAGCACTGTGTTGAAATACTTTGAACTAAACATTAACGGTGTATGAATTCTGAATAACAAGAGCAAAACAAACCCCTCCAAGGACCTTCCCTTAAAAGTAATTCTTCCATCATTTAAAGCAATGTCTGTGTTGCTTTTCTTATAAATATATTTTATATTCTAACAATGTGTCATGGATGAATCCTAATCATCTGAAGTTCTCTCACAAAAAGAGTTAAGCAGTAGTCCAGGAAGGACCCATAGAATCGTCCTTGTACCTCCTTAAAGCATACATGCTGCCTATTTCAAATATGACCTTCTGCAGCTTGAAAGGATGTTTCAGCTATTTTCACAATCAGCTGCTCTCTTCTTCCAAGAGTTTTCAAGTAACACAGTGTGGCAATGGCACTGTCTGTATCTTACGCTACAGTGACTGGCATAAGGATAAAAAACTCAGCAAGAGGGAGCTACTTTGACACTCTACACTAAATCAGCAATGTGGAACATTTTATTAAAATACTGCACTAATTAGCATCCTTTCATTAACCTGCTGCTTCTTCTCTTTGTGTCATGCAGGTGAGACATAGGATAAAAGACCTGCACATGTGCAACCAGCACATTAGCAATCCCCACTTGCCCTGTGTCAGTAAGGATCACAGCGTTGGATCCTGAGAAGAGACTCAGTCTTAATTCAATAGTTTTAAAATGAATCACTTTCATGTCAATATTACTGCATGACTTTATATCCCAAACTTGATTTTCTTCTCCAGGAGGTCACAGGTGAAGCATACTCTGGGTTCTAACACATCTCTGAAGCGACAAAGTGTTAATGGAAACACTAAAAAGACTGCCTAGTGCTGATCCTATGGGAGAAAACCTGCACGCCAGATCTTTGTCTTAGCCTTCATCAGCAGCTGACAGGTTAGGGAAGTAGAGCAAACCAGAATCTGCACCAATCACTTTTCTTCTAACCTGACAGAACAATTTGATGCATTTCCTTCATCTATGTATGCAATTCAGAAATCCATATTTTAAAGTTATCGCATTTTATTTTCAGACTATTCAGAAGTTTTGATTTGAAAATACAATAGGGAGCATATAGCTGTTAGCCCTCCTTTAGGGAGCTCAACTCAAGCTGCAGTGCCCAGCTCCCAGAAAGCAATGCTGCCTTGTAATCTTCCATAGTTAGATGGCCTAAAGCAAAAAGGAAAGCACTTGCTAATAGCTGGATGCTCTAAGGTACTGCTGTTTAGAAAAAAACCCAACACCCAGAAATATTAACATTTCTAGTGACATTTTCCTCTAGAATCAGAAAAATGCTTTCTTATTAACAAAAAGGATTTAAAAGGCTGCCATCACATAGCATCAAACATACAAGTACCTATTCATTTTATATAGCTTTTTTCCTCACAATGCCCGACTGTCTGAGTTTAGGCTGGTACCTTGGGCATCATCAGAATTAATCTCATCTCCAACGTGCTCCAGTTTGTTTGCAGCCCTATCTGCTTGTTTCAGTCTTCCATGTATTTTATCCCTGGCAGTCCTATTTAATAACAGTGTTCACACACAGAGATTTGAGATGTGGGGTAAATTAGATGATTTGTCCAAAGTCATGAATACTTTTTTGTTGAGGCACCTTCCTGAATCCTGTATTCACTCACCAACCCGCTAACCTATAACCCTCCCAGTGTGGCAGCATCTCTGTTTCTCCATGTAAAAATGCATCTTATAAAAATATTGTAAAGCTTATGCAACATATAAAAGTGTCCTGTGATGATAAGAAATACCACGTAAATGCGATTATTACCATACAAAGGAAATCTCCGCTGTTTTCCACATAAAGGACATCAATTATCCCAGCAGAAGGAATAAGACCACAGTATCAAGATTAGGGTTTATATAATATTTTATATAAAAATACTACTGCCCTGCAACTTTTTTCATACCGCAGATAAGAGATGTCGATGAAACACTGAAAACTCCTACATTATATTTTGCTGCATAGTCAGTTGCTGCTTAAATTTTAGCAAGCTTTTCATACTCCTTACTTGCAGAAACTCTTAAACATCATCTGTTTTCCCTTTTGACTTTTTAGTTAGTTTTTAAAAAGCTATTTCTGTGCTTTTGCCACATGGAATATAAAAATTACCTCATGGCCATCAGCAGAAACAGGAAGTAAAAGCAAATAACCCAGTCTTACAAAACTGCCGTTCTTCGGCAAGGGATTTAAATACTTAGATGTATCTATCTCAGACTTAACAACATCAAATAAAGTGCTCTTTTTGGAGGTTTGCCACCAACTGTGATGGAAACATGACAGACGTAAGTTGCTTAGGTTTTCTTCATTCAGATGAAGATGAATGTGGTTGGGGAAACTAGGTACAAAATGAAGATCCAAGATGAGCACTGATATTTAGGTGAAACCACAACACAGTGCAACAGGTAGCACAAGACAAAGCCAACAAAATCAGTAACAGGCTATTTTGTGTACTCTAGCATCTTTCAGTTAAGTGATATAATGTATTATCCCTAGGAAGATTTCAGACAGGCACAATGATAATCTAGAACTAAAACTGTAAGTAACTTGGTCATTGGAACATAAAAAGGATACAAACGAAATAAATATAAATAAATAAATATATTAATACTCTTATAATCATCATTATTAATGTATTTAATAAAACCATGATGGAACTCCTTGGTTTTCTGATGCAACATATCAAACACTAAGATTTTCCAGGCATTCACAAGTCACTTTTCAGTTATAAATTATTTCTTTAAATACAAAAATACAAATATAGATGTTCTTTTGACTGATGGAAACAGTTTATTTTAATTTTTTTATCTTTTTGATGGTAAGATTAATTTTGGTTTTGTAATCTGAAGGGTCTTTTAACAACAGTATCTCCTATTTATTCTGGTTTTCCTATGAATTCTGTTTATCTTCTCAAATGCAAAAATGTACAAGAAGTGGTGTTTTGGATTGGCAGCTCCATGCCTCATTATTGCTATCTAAAGGCAGGCTGATTTACCCCTAAAACTTCTAATACTTCCAAACAAGTATTACAATTTGCAATGATTTTTTTTTTTCCTGCTAAGAATGAGCTCTAAATAATAGACAGCCACTGTTTCTCTGCCACACTGAAATAGTGACTTTGCCCCACAACAATTACATATTTCAGTAGTCTTTCCAAGACAAATCAAAGAGAAAAATCCACTCTGCTGTTCAACTGATTCTATCATCTATGTAACTGCTTTTACTTATCCTGACTAGAGCAAGCTTTAAAGATCTCAGCAAGGAAGGCTTTACAGGAAATTACAGCTCCAAATATGATATCCAAGTAAGAATTAGTTGTGCTGGTGGAGGGACCTCAGAATTTGGCCTGTCTGCGCTTCTGGAGACAAAGCTGGCAGGAAGTGGAAGGGGAAGCAACGCACTTCAGGCCGGGATAAGCAGCTCAGCAGGAAGCGAGGGAAGGCAGTTACAGGCCAGTCAGCAAGATAATGAATTCAATCCAACCTTACAGTAACAAGGAGAAAAAGACGTCTGACTTTGATTTTTAGCTCCAAATTCAAACAATGCAATTAATGGCCGTCTGCTTTCTTCCTCCCATTGTAACAAGGCATAAACCAAGCTTTGTTTGGGTTTGCATTCAGAGCAAGAGAAGACACTACTCCTGTGCACTGGTGCCGAGAGCTGTGCATAGTCAAACCCCGTACAAAGCACCATGGGAGCGATTAAAGCTTTAGTGCCTACACAGACAGATACCAGGCAGGATTTTCACATGAACCTAAAGGAGATAGGTGGCTACACCCCAGGGAGGTTAAGGAACAAAAAGAGAAAAAGCCTTCCTTCCACATTGCTTTCTGTGGAGAGATATTTGCCTCAAGAGACCATTTGCTTAATTGCCGCAACTTTTCCATTGGGTTCTCTAGAATGAGCTACCAAGAATAGGCACTAACCAAATGAAAAAAGAAAGCAAGCTGATGTCTTAAATAAAAAAATTTAAAATCTCTTTCTTCACAATTACTGAGGTTTTGTGCCGGTTTCTTAGAAAACAACCTTCTGAAATATTATTGATTACATAGCTACACAAAAATAACAGTAATTTCCAAAAAGGATATTGATATTAAGAACACTAAGAGAATAATTTCAAACTGGAATTATCTAATCTTTAACAACATAATTCATTTTCAGCTTATCTGTGATTAATGTATACCAACCTATGAAGTCAGTACTCAACTGTTACTTGAGGAAGAAAGACTAGAAGGAAAAAGGAGGAAAATATTTAGTTGGATGCTGTAAAAATAGGAAACCAGTAATAAAATTTAGATCCTACTGAATTTAACAACACCGTTATTTTATTCTGAGTAATCCTTAACAGAAACTTCAATTTTCTAATTAAAAACCCCAATCGTACTTCTCTCAGGAACAGAGATGAAAAGAATGAATAAAAAGAAAACTCAACATCAATACCAGCAAAGTGAAGAAACAGATTCCAGATGTTTAACAGCAGATTCTTTTCTTAGTCTTTCTAGTGTATGTATGCAACTGGAAGGTTGGATTCTTTCCATGTAGTCTTCCAAATCTCTTATTGATGTAAAATTGTTCCAGTGGAACTGGGATGGCCTCATTACAAACACAAAAGAAATTCTGCATGCCTGATGATATCCAAAGTTTCTAAGACCAGAAATGCTGCAACAATTTTCAGTTTCACCTGTGCTATAGCAAATCCTAATCACTTTTAAAGTCTTTTAGGCAGTTCTTCAATGCTGGTAATGTTAGCAGTAGCAGTATTGCCAGAAGGAAACACACAAACTATTATGTAAATTCAGCCCTGAGAGAGGATAGCTGTGACTAGAGCAGCATATGGTATTCGTAACTCGAAAAAATAATTTCGTAACAAAATAATTATATTTTGATATTTTATATGGTTAAAAGAGTTTGGGCAAAGAAATAAAAAAAGATGCAAGTTCTCAAACTCAACTTTTATAGCCTGTATGTCTGCCATACACACAGTAAAGGGAAACTGCTTCCACTACTCTTACTATATATTAAATTAGGAATCGAGAGTCTTGTTCCCTAGAAAAAAATATTAACACTGTAGAGACACTACTGTAGAATGTATCGGACAGTATTAACCGCATCAGCTTTTCACAAGGTTATTTGCAAATTATACAGGATTCTTAAAGTCTTGCTTCAAAAGCAGTAGCAATGAAACAAAACACTTTCCAATACCTTCCATAGTTTGTTATGTGTAGCTAAATTGACACAGAAGAAAGATGTTTGTATTTCCTACTTCAAATCTTTCATTGAGACACCATTTTCAGTTTGTAAGGAAACAATGTTCCCCACAACTCAAGTCATCTTTTCAGTTGGTGACAAGAGTTCCACAGACTGATGCTGAGGCCCAGGAAATGGGTGATAAGCCTGAAACGAATATAGAAACATAGCCCCGTGCTTTTTGATAGCTCATACCCAAAGTCAGCCTTTCTGGAGCAATATAGAGTTAGAAATCTGTAAATAATGAGGACTGTAGTGCTGCAAGGAAACAGAAACATGAAAAGCTGAATCACATTCTACTACACCAAATGGCTTGGATATCCGAGGAGGAAAGTCTGTGAGCGCACAGTCCTTCAGAGAAGACATCAAACAAGATACTACTAGTATGTGAGGTCTCCCTCCCCTTCTCCCACTCAAAAAAATAGGAAAAATACTTGAAGAACAAGCTATGATTTCCTTACATAACTTAGTCAAACACTCAAGTGCAGATAAGGAAAATGCTTAATCTACCTAGGAGCAGCTAAATAACTTCTAGTTATTATTTAGCATACGTTCTTCTGAAATGAACAAGCCCTCCAAAGCAGTATCTTAACAAAACAAGAAATGTTGTTTGTGATATTAATTATATCTCACAAAGACTAAATGAAGAAGTAAAATGTATCTTATACATATTAGATGTCTGACTCTCCCTGAGCATGCCTAATTTATGCTCCTTAATAATACAGACCAGAGATGACAGCCTTGTTTAAAAAAACAAAACCAAAAACCAACAAATGATAATTAAATATTTTTAATCTTTAAATTCTGAAAGTCATTAGTACAATCTTCAGCTTTTGATTTGTCTTGGGTTTGCCAGTTTAAGATCAGTTATGAAATCCACTACACCCCTGCACATTGGGAGAAGAATCTGTTTGTTTTGCTCAAGTGGCCACTCTCAAATTGGAAAGCATAACTAAGAAGTAATAACTCCTGCATTTATACACAAAGGTACTATACTCAATAAAATGTCCCGACAAAGAGTTTTGAAAAAAGACCCCTGATTACAATACAACTACAGCCAGCAAAAGAGATTAACAATAATGAATCCATAAAGAACCACAAAAAAAACCCTGAAACAGGGATAAATTGTATAACTGGAGGTTCATCACATCACAGAGAGTATACTTTCTGTTCTTTCAATGATGGTATTTAGTTGACTGAAAACAAGATATAAATCTAAATCTCAATTCCTTTTCCAGTCTTTAATAAACTCTTTCAAAGAAAACTTTCACTTATTAATATTAGCCTTGCAGCACAATAGGCAGATGTACTCCTATTTTCCAGAGAAGCCTGTTGACACACAGAAGAATCTTGCCCAAAGACAAGATGGCAGATGTACAAATTGTTCCAGTTATGGGGTTTAACCAATCCTATCCTCATAAACATTATTATAAAATGAGTTCATCAGTGATTTCATTGCATACATCAAGTGCTATAATATTACCTTGCCTGAAGTACTGAAGTTGCACCAGTCTTGAAGTGCATTCAGTATTATAACTATGTATTTCTATTCACTCCAAAAACTATGAAAATGTGAAAACTGAGGACTCTAAAACAAACATCTGCCATCAAGGATATCAGCAAAATCTGCTGTTCTTATGGAATGCATAACAAATGAATTATAAAAAAACCCTTAGAATTTTTTATAAATTGTAACTGTATTTTCCCTTCAGGAACCTTTTAAAGCATTTGAAAGTAAATACAAATTTACTTCATTCTCAAGCTGTTCTAACACCAAAGTAAATCAGACACTGAAACTCAAATTGCTGTAGTTTAAAAAACAAAATACACACCACCACCACCCATTTAAATTTTACTTACTTTATGTGCAGCTAATGAGAACTTCCTTTTTTCCTTCTGTTCAGCATGTATTCTATGTGATTCTCACACTAACATTTACAAAACACTGCAACATTTGGGAACTCCGCTTCTGAATATAATATTGAATATAATGATTGAACACATGGAGGTGCATTGTTTAATCAACTGAAATGCACAGGACTATTTTTGTAAAACTAAGAACTCACCCACTGAGGCAAAACCTCAAACCTGATGTTAATAATCTGACCTCTGCGTATGAAAATTTCTTCAGATGCAAAGACAATCCCCCAGCAGTCATCTGAGTTTTACTGAGCCACAAATAAAGCCCCTCCACAGGATTATCAGGAGAACTGTACTGTTAAATGGGCACTCTTTCAGAAAATAGAACAGGATGGCTTCAGTTCGTTGTCGTACAACAGTTAAATACCGCATCATACTTTTAATATGGGCTGGACTAGATTTTCAAGCACCCTGACCAAAGTCTGAAAGTGATTATACATTCACACAGTTTCATTTTTTCTAAAGTCTAAATGGGAAAATAAGTTCTTTCTTCCTTTCTAGTTCTTTCTTGCCTTATGATATTGCTGTGCAAATGTAAACAATTACATTGCTCTGAAAAGTACAGCTGCTTCCAACATTTTAGACAGAGGTGAACTGATACCCTGGGTGACTTATCTACTATGGAAAATTCATGAATTGCATGGAAGATGTTTCTTTTAAATAGCATTCACAGCAGAGCAGACTTCCAAGATGATGGGATGAAGTTAACAAATGCAGTATCGAGGATTTTTTGAAAACAGTCTAATAAAGATGAAAAGCACATGCTTAAGAATTAACTGCAAAGATCCAAGTTCCTGGTATTGATCTGGGAATTACAGACAGAGAATTAAGTAGAAAGGGTTCTTTTGCAACACTAATATAAAAGATATTTTCTATCTGTTCTACCTTGGAGGAAGAAGTGTCACTGGTGTAAACTGGAGTTTATTGAAACTCCCCAGATTTATTCAGGCTGAGTATTTTGCCCTAGATTCTGATACTGTTTCACTATTTATTAGTGGTTTAGTGTGTGTTACAGAAATAATTTCTGAGAAATATACCCTAGTCTTAATATAACAGAAATCAAGGATCTGTAATGCATGCAATAGCAGAAAGTCTAACATATCAGGCAGCTTGTTTGTTAAAGATGCTACTGCAGATTATATTTTACATTATTCCTGATACCATATATAATTCACTTTTTCAGAAGAATACATTAAAGAAACATGGCAGAAATAATAAAAGCAAACTAAAAGTCATAGCATCAAGAAACCCCAAATGACTAGGCACTGTTTAAATCAGAGTATCTATCCATATTACGATATTTTCCTTAGTATAGCCCTTCTGAAAATCCAGAGAAATAATGAAAGGGGTCGATCTTCCCTTTTGGACTTGCATCTTGATTTCTTTGAAGCTTTCTTTTAAAAACTCTAACTTGCAAGTAATACACACATGCTCTACTCTGTTATTTTTATGTTCAGAAACTGCCTTTTATAGCAGCAAAACAATTTTTACTCCCACAGGTACAAAGCAACCATGAAAAGGCTCTAGCGGAGAAAAGAGTAAATTCTCGAGGACAGTTAAAGGTACCTATGAAAAAGAACTGCTCTACCTCATTATTTCAGAGGTAACTCCTACTATGCACAAGAGTTTACCAGAGTATTTCTCTTCTTTCAGCTAAATTGTATCTGCATGAAGGTGAGGCAGTGGTGAGAGAGCTGGTGGAAGGAGAAGCAATATTAGCAAGTCTCTCAAACCACACTGAGTGCCACAACAATTAATACAGTATTAACACTGCAGATGCCTTTGCAGAGGCATTTCCAAGAACACGTTATGATTAGCAAAATCTTTAAATAAAAAAAAAAACCACAAACCAACACAAACTCACTCTATTATAGTTTGGGATAATGCATTCATTCTTTTTTTTTGTGTTGCACAATCCACCAATTCAGTTAATATGCCTTAGAGATGTATCACAGACTGAAGGTCTACCAAATTATGAGTACAGCTGCTGTTACAAAAATAAAAAGTCTCTGACTATGTAAGTGCAACCTTCAAAACCTGCCAACAAAGCTCCTGACCAACAGAACTACTGCAATTTTGTATGCAGCTCTTTTTACCTACTTCTGTAGTAAAATATTTTTAGCTATGTATTTACTTCAGCTAGTAATACTCACTTATAAAATACTGAGATTATGGTTTGCTTTATTCTCCAACAGTATAAAGAATGGCTTACCACTGCGAGGCATAAACACACATATTTAACAGTACCACATGCCCAGCAGTAAAACAGTCCAATAGTCTCTCTTAATGATGGCCATATTCACTAAAGACAAGGGCTGCCCATGGGTAGTGTTCTTTATTACTCTAACTTTAATTACTGGGACACTCACTGTACTGCATGATCATTGCCTCAAAACAAAAGTAACAGCAAGTATAAACTTTGCTGATTTGCTACATATATAACGTATTAACTTTTCTCAACTGTTTCATTTTATCTTTACTAAAACCCCGCATTTCGCACCACAGATTTTTAACATTGTTCACTCTTCCTAAATGAAAAGTGAAAAACGCTGAAATGACTTAAGATCCTGTGGCAAAAAAAGCACAGGTAATGGGGCCATCTTTATAGAACATCTGCTTATTATTTTTAAACAGTCTAAGAGTTTGAAAATTCAGGCTCTTATTCAAGAAATAACAGTGGTACTTTTCAGTTAAATGATAGATTCTTTTAAATAACTTCTAAAACATGAAAAATTATTTACCTTTACTTAATATGTTACAACCCTTTTTAATGCTTATTTTCAATGGATTCACGGAATAAATAGTCACCTGTATGCAGATTTTGAGCATCTAAGAAAGAACTTTCCTAAATTGATTTCTGTTTTCAGCTGTACTCCAATATTTAACCTTTCAAGACTGTACTCAAAAAATAGATAGGTTTTGAGATTCCAACTGTTTACACTACTATAGAACTTGTATTTTAAAAACAGAAGTAGACTTTTAGGCTATGTTGAAGGCAATAAACATTTGGTTAATAATGTTCACAAAAGACATTAATGCTCCCAAAGTTTTCACAAACTCACTGGTACATAGAATGGCCAGGAACATGGATAGACCTTTCTTTAATGTATGTATTACCTCATCTAGTCATCCCCTGACCAATTAATCAAAATAGACTATACTAAGACTTCTTTCCTCAGTGATACTAACAATAAACAGACTTGACTATTCTTGGGGAGTGTAAGGGTGAAGAGGGAGAGATCAATTCAGAGCACACTACTGCAACAACACAAGTGTAGACCAAAGCATGAACAAGTCATAACAGAATATAGTTTAAGTATTTTATGAAGTATGACAAAACAGATATGTATAAACTATAATATTCTAAGTATTTTTGACATCACATCACGCTATACAATGAACATTGGATTAATTCATGTTGCATCTTCTATTATGAAATAGCTAGTCATATACAGATTTCCAAAAATGTATTTCTATTTCAAATCTTATTACTAGTTCGTGTTTCATTTACATATAAAACCACCACTATTGTTTTTAATTTGAGTTTTCTCCAATTTTCTTCAAAACACACACTAGGCATACACAGTGGTAAAATTAAACATGTCTATTCCAAGGACCTTGCACAATTTTTTTCGGAAAAAAACAACATATGGAAGGAAATCAGAGTGTTTCCTACATAAATGGAGAAGAGAGGGACAGCAGTTTGGAACATGGTATGTATACGAGTTTCATTACTTTTCTATTTCAGTCTAATGCAATTTTCCTTAAACAAGTACAAACTCTTACAGTACAATACAAAGGCGCCTTCAAACCAAATCTTCTACCAGTGCCTTGCTCCCTGCGAAGCACTTGTTTTGGCAAACAGCTAGAAGCCTGCCAAGAAAAGGTCATCGATCTTTGCCTGAAAACCTTGAGACGGCTTTATACAGTAAGGGCTTATTACAAACACACAATGCTTACCAGATGTTCAATCAGCTAACTGGATACAATCCAAGGGATGGCTATAAATCCATGGAGGGATGTTCGTTATGAAGGCATTTGCCACACAAAGTCAAAATTACATAAGCCCCCTTTGGAAAACCTCTTCACTGAGCAATGCAGTTTAAAAGGATCGTGCATTGTCACTGAACTGTCACCAAGTGCTGATTTGTGCTTGCACTCATACCTTTAAAAGAATTTTGGGTTTGAACCAGGTAGCCTGCAAGGTTCATTTTTGCAAACAAACGCCTCTGCCATTACTGAAGTCAATGTTACCTTGCAAGAGCAAAGAACTTAATATGTATTCTCACACTATTATTTCATGGCTTTTCCTCTAAGGCTTTCTGGTTATAGCCATTTGGATAACAACACAGAAATGTCTGCTTTCAGATGCCATGCTACCAACAGATGAAGTTTTGTCTCAGAAGAAAATCATCACCTACCACACCAACAAAGAAATATGCACGAGTCAGATGAATGACAGATATCTACCGACATTAACTTACTCTAACAGATTTTTTGGATAACGAGAGATTTATTTGAAGTTGTTCATTTGAGATGTGCCAAAGTTGTCTGGATGACCATCATAACCTTCAAGTTTCCATATCAGTATAAATGCAGTGCTTGTGGGCGGGGCATTGGGTTGAATTTTTGTTTTGTTTCTTCTGTTTTTTCATTTTTTAATAAACAAGCTAGAAACTCAAGATCTGAATGGGCAAAGATTTCTTCGAGTTGTAAACATAGTAATAAAATAGATGAATAGTTCCAAGAAGAGAAAGAAGGAAACCTGGAAAAATTTGTAATAAGCAACCACACTTCAGCACAGAGGTATTTTAAGATTAAACCAAATAAGACCCCAAAGAAAATACATATTAGTAACAGTTCTGAATTACTCCTCCTAAGAGGAGAAATTGAAAGCATAGCAGAAGGAAAAAACTTTGCAAATGAGTTTAAGCTTCTTTTATTTCTTTGATATTACCCTTTTTCCTCACTTGTGATTTGAATGAGTGCTGATCTTTTGGTACTGAAGAAATGAAAAGCTGAATGGGGAAAAAAAAAATCCCCTGAACCCTACCTACATAAAACCAAAGCTTCAAAGGAAATAGGTTCTCAGTTGATACTGCATAATGAGTTTTGAAAACAAAGATTCTGGTTACAGTTGAAGTTGGCTCACACACTACTGCTTGCTGTTGTTCTGTTAAAGGAAGGAAGACTACAGAAGGAAAACCAAAAAGCTAGTGTAGTATCCTATCCTTACCCAAGTTATGAATAAAAATCTGAGATTAGGCCTCTAGAAGAAGCAGAATCCTCCTTACTGAGACTGAACAGAGCAGAGCAACAAATGTGTGCTTAGTTTCTCTGAATGGGTGTTTTGCTTTATACTGGGAAGGGAGGAAAACTTTACAATAGGGATACTTCCAATCCATCTCCCTGAGCGCACAATATTCCTGAGAACTTTCAGGGGGAGCTGCATTTGTGAAAGGGCTCTAACTCATAAACCTACCCAAGCCAAGTCACTGATCCAGTTAGCACTGCCAGTTCAGCACTGTCCTGTTCAGTTAGTTTCAGACTACTCTAACTCCCAGAAAAATTCACAGCATTGAGTCTAAAAATACAATGTTCATATGGCTTGCTGAGTCTTGGTAAACAGCTTCCCAGGCATCAAGCAGCATCCTTCTTTCACAGATACTTTACATTTTATCCCTGGAAGACTGCCTGCCCCAATGCCGCAAAAGATCCATTCTTGCAGATCCTTTCCACTCTACCTACAGCTCTGGAAAAGACGCAGAGGCATGTTGAGGTCCCCCTGAGGGCAGCGCACTCTGACTCCACCTTTGCCTCTCCCCTGACTCTATATGGCTCTTCCTAAGCCATTTCCAACACATCAGCTTCCTCTTAGACAGTAAAACACAGAGGAATGAATGCTCAATCAAATTCTGGGCTGCAAAATAAGATATAGGAAGGACTCTGCAGTCAAGCTGTTAAGGGACTTTGGGAATCTTCTTTTCCATGTGTTTACCATAACACATGGGACATTATACAATAGGTTCTCCATCCATTCTCATTTAGAAAACAATATTCTAGAAAAGAGGTAACCTTGTAAACAAGTGGTTAAACCAGCACAGACAAAACTAATCCAATAAAGAAGGCTGACTCCTGTCTTAAAATCTTAAAATGCAATTATTCGCAATGACAAACTGGTGATTAACTTGAAAACTTTCTTTAAGAAAGTGATGCTACAGCCAGGAGGAATAGCAAAGGTGGGCTAGAGATACATCCTGATGGAAGAGATGTATCCATGGGAATAATGAACAATTTGTACTTTCTAAAAAACTGTGAAATGTTTCTAGAAAGAGGTGAGCTGCTCTCCACCTACTGGAATAATATTCAGCTGAGGTTTATATATCTAGTCATATACTAACAAAGTCTGAAAGGAAGCATTCTTTCACAGCCTGTTCAACAACCCAAGGTCAGCAGCTGATGGCTATCAAAAACTACTTCATGGTCTACCTGATGAATCTTTCAACAGCACTATGAACATCCCAAACCAGCAACAATCAGAAATAATAATAATAAAAAACCCTATCAAATACGACCCAACCTGTCAAAGTTGTATTTACAATAGAAGACATTAGTGAAAGAAAACACCACTCTTCACTAACACAAATTCCTGAGACAACCAAGCAAAAAGACTAGCTCCTGGATGCAAGTCATTTAGACATTAAGATTCCCGTGTAACCACCTTCTGCTGTTCTCTGTTAGGACAGTGCCTAGCACAAGCAGATCTCATTTCCTGGGTCCTTATAGCATAAGAAGCATAATTAATGATGATGATGATGACAACTACAAAATAGTCTAAGGAACAAAAGCTCTGACAAATGGATACATTAAGAAATGTAGAGATAGCATTCAACCCATCAAGTATTTTCTGCTACAGATCTTTGCAAAAGGATGCTGCAACATGGAACAGAAATACCATTTTTTTTGCTCTATTGATTCTATCAAAGTTGAATGCCTGGAACATATCCTGTGGATGTTCTTGATTAACAAGCTCTATCTACGTTATAGACTTACCAAGTATGAGACACAAAAATGACACTAAGAAGCACACCCTGCTTCTACTGATACTATCTTCCGTTCTCCTGCCATAACATATGCCAATCAGCAATAATTTTATTTGCGAAATTGAGAGCATGCAAATAAAAAGAAACCTGTTCTAAACTCATATATTTTGACTTAAATGTTAAGTGCATAACCTGATGCAGTCAGAAGTCCAAGGACTTCTTTGTTGGATATTTCAATGCAAAAGACTAAATAATCAACCTAAACAAAATGTTTTGCATTCACAAAATACAGCCATGACTTCATCTAGGAAATTTTATTATTAAATACCACCTTAAGTTCTTCATCCTGCGAAACTAAAGTATCTTATGAGCAGATGAATCTGAAGATGAATGTATTAAAAGATGTAATCCTTTGTAACTACATAACTTGTAGACATAACCAAGAACTTCCAAGAGGCTTCTTTCTGCAGTACCTACCACCTCCAGTATAAGCTGCGGTGTTTTACTGCAATTCAACTGCCTGCTCTAAAATGGGGAATCTGTAATTATCTAGAAAGATAATTGCATAATGTAAACTGGGACATCTAAAAATGATAAATAATCATTACAATTGATTAGACATAATACACAGAAAAAGATTTTTGAATAGTTCTTGGATTTTTATTATATCACCTATAATAAATACAGTTAAGAAAAAACTAATGCGTCAAGGTCATTCTGAAGTCATTCTACCGTTGATTCAATACTGACATATTGCAAATGGTAACTTAATTTGTAAGTTGGTCGAAAGCTACCATAAGTAACTGTATACATTTGTGTCACACATAAACCAATAATTCCAAAGAAAGAAGAAATCTACAATGACAAACGCAGCAGGGAGGTCACAAGCTTTTAAATATAGTAGCATCTGTCTTTCAGTCTATGTAAAAACTGACTTTGTTGAAAATGTTCTTAATCATTCCTCAGGCAATTTACCTCTCTTACCCACTTGATGGCCATCTGTTATTCCAGTTTATAAATTCAGTCATTGTGTCATCATATAGTTATGTTTTAAACTTTCAGTCTGCATTTGGATCTTGATCAGCTACACAGAAGCTCTTTAGTATTTCTGAAATCATTCAAAAACCTTCACTCACAAAATTCTATAAGCACTAAAATAGTCAAAAAACCACTGCCAAAGCATGTCAATAAAACAGTCAATGAGTGCACTTCAACCTAGAAATAATTCACACACACCAGCAACACTGAATTAACACAGAAAATCAATATGACCTCGGACAACAAGCAACACTGAAGAAATGAATAAAACAGCATTTCTTTATAGTCTCCTGTTCATTGAAAGACTGATACACACATCTTTCTCCATATGAAAATGCAAGACTAAGAACCCATGCAATCATTAGATGCAGTTTGCAAAGTAACAGAGAATAAATATGACAGACCTTTCCCAGCTAATTACTTCTTGCAAACACCCGTCCACTACAAAGTTTGTTCTTCTTATAACTGCATATATAAAGTGAAGTCCCAGATGTTTGGTTAATAGCAGAATTGATTGATCACATGCTCTGCAATATGACAAAATATTCTGGCAGGGTAACAATCACCCTTATTTTGATCTGGTCTCCCAAAAGCAAATTATCAGAAACACTTAAAGATCCTATGTGCTTGCATACGGTATAGTACATGGCTCAATGAAGTTAAGCAAAAAATTTCAACTAATGCTACCGGATGCTCTGTCAGGCCTACAGAAGCTCCATTTGTTTGTTTGACCAAAGGGATTTGTTTTTAAAATATTCCTTAAAGTTCTGAGTGGGCAGTTATTATCTGTCAACACTTAAAAACTCCAATAAAAGTATTAAAATTATAAATAAATCTTTTTATAAATAGAAATTTACTGATTAACTGTTGCAGTTATTTTAGCCTGTGAATGGATACCTTAGTGCATATCCATTTGGGAAGTTTCCACTGACACAGCTGTTTCCATTCATGGGAAACACAAATATGTATTTACTCTGAACGCACAGAGCCGTTTTAAATAAAGTAAATCTACAGAAGGTAAATAACCCTGCAGATCAGTTTTGACATAGAGACTGTAAAAACCTGAATCACAAGTGTTATGGAAATAATGGTTATACAGTTTAAAATGGAGAATTTAAAAAACTTACTTTAAGAGCTGTGTTCGCTCTCTCTTCCTATGTCCAAATCAGCAAAGCATGCTAAATTATTTTGCTGAACTGCTTTCAGAAGCACAATATGGGAATGCTCAAATTTTAACAGAAAAATTTAAATCCTAACTCTTGAAAACACGATCTTCTACATGATAAACAGTTTATTTAGCATTTCTTTTCAGTATGTGGGCCAGACAGTTCCGACGACAGAATCCTCAAAAAAATTGCTAAAATAAGTAGTTACTCACCCTCCCTCTCAGTGCAGAACAAACATTCAGAAGCTACGAGCAGGCTCCAAAACTGGAATAGTGTAAAAAAGGTGATGATAAAAACATTCCTATGGGGTTTGTTGTTGTTCTTGTAAGGGCTTTTTATATAGTTTAGCATTTGTGATTTTCAACTTTTTCTGCTTCAAAGACTAGAATTGAATGGGAGCAAGTTTTAGAAAAACAAATCCAGATTCTCTGAGATGTAAACTATCCACTGGGAGAGCTGGCAGCTGCAAGATATCCAATGGAAAGTAGTCTAAAGCGTTGGGCTTTCCAGGCTGCCCCCTTACAAGTGCAGTGTTACTGCTGGAGAAGTAGAGCTTTTCCTTCAGGCAGCTTCTGAAAGAAGTTTCACAATATAGGAAGTGACAGAGAAGCTGGCACATCTCTACAACTCCCATGGATTTGTAGCTTGTCTTTAGAATGAGAAAAAAATTGCAAGTAGCAAAGCCAGGAACTCAACTATTCTTTCTACAGTTCCACCTAAAACTACCTGCCAGATGCTGCTATTGGTATCTCAGGGTGGCTCTCAACAAGTCTGTCTCGATGTGACAGGGAGAGACAGAAGCACTCTTTACCTCCCCTTGTAACCTGTCATACTTCCATCTGTTCTGTACTCCTAAGCCTCACAAGTCATGCAAGTCCATGAATTATCCAGTTTAGAGGAGAGGGAAGGAAGAAGAGAAATTGTATACTTTAGAGGAAGTCATAACAATGAACTGTTCTCATTGTTTTGCCATGCAAGTGCAAATAGTGCAGAGGGATAAGCAATAAGAGGTATATGGTAACAACTTATGTCCATAGTATGGAAGTGTCGACTTAGCGCTGAGGCATATGGTGTAGATGGTTGATGGGATATGGTTGATGGTTGGACTGGATGATCTTCAAGGTCTTTCCCAACCTAGACAATTCTGTGATTCTGTAAAAGCTTACTAAAATTATTGAGAATGTACTACTTTTATCCACCATTTAGGATTTTATAAGTAAACTTTCAATTTCTATAGCCATTTATTCATGTAAGGGCTCATTTGCAAAATTAAGACTTCTGCCTCTTAGAGACAATCTATTAGAGGACAAAGTTCTCTGCCCACATTAATGGATTCACCTAACCTTAAGTCAATTATACCAAAACACAATTTGGATATCTATCTTAAAAATATTTTAGACATGCCAAATAACTGAAGTTACATTACTGATTGCTGATAATTAGAAACCTGCATATATCACATAGAAGGAACAAGTCCAATTTTCAGTACACAGAGTTGCAAGACAATACTGGTTGGAAAGTATACACCACCTCTCAATGGCTGAGAATTTTAGAGCCAGTTTTTTAAAAAATACTGCTGAGAAACATGCAACATGATTGCTTCGTCCAGTTAAAATTACGGCTACAGGTAATTTTATTTTCATCTGTTGCCATTTTGTTCCCCTCCAGAATTCAAGGTGAAATAGTGACCAGTTTCCACTTAATGCAAAGAATGCCATGTACTCTGTGCTATTCACAACTTAGACTGGAATTCAAAACCAAGATCCTGGTTAATAAATTGGGTCAAGAGTAGCAATCACCTCAACCAACCCTAGCCACTCAGAAGTCATCTGTTTAGTCTAATCTTATGTTTCTTTTAAAGTCAATGAATATAGATCAGCTACAGTGAACTGCCCCATTGAAATGCATAAAATACATATCAGATGTATTCTATTTACATACACATTCATACATTTATATATACACAGATCAAATGAAATAGGTATTTTTGAAACAGAGTAAGTTACTTTCCATGTGGGTTACGTGTTTCTACAGCGTTCACTACAGGATGACATTAAACTAGGTGCTTCACTAAGACAGCTGAAGCGAGAGGATGCTCATCCAAAATTACTGAGGACTTAGCCCTAATAAAGCAGGCTAAAACCAGGATTTCAAAACATCACAAAACAGCATAAAACCAGTTTACAAGCTGTTGTACGAATCTGGTCCAATCTTCCTTATGAGGAAGCCTATAACCTTCTTAGAGAATTTTACAATACTTGTACAAAACACTTTTCCACAGCTATTTAATTGTATGGGAGAGCTCTAAAATTATACAAGTTCTATTGGATTTTGTAAGTTCACCAACTTCTCCAGGGTTCTGCCAAACTCACCTTAACTAAAGCCTCTTAGTCTTCCCAAGGGCTCCCCATAAGACAGCATTTCATAAGCTGTTTTCTTGTGGTGGCTTGTTTCCATTCTAGTGCCCCCTTCAATGTTAATGTAGTGACACAAATTCTAGTTCTGCCAATTTCTTTCCAAGCACCTTTCAAGTGTCATAGAGTAATGCATAACATAATATAGGAGACATTACCATAGCCATTTTTTTCTTTTCCTGTATAAAAGGCTACAGAGTTTTAAAGAACTTTTGAAGAACAACATAAAACCATTCTTCCTGTCCTTTCACAGTCTGACACACCCGAATGCACCTTGTGATGGAATAGTAACACTATGCTCATCTGGGTATCACTTAACTATCAGTGGAAGGTTGGAAGAACATCTATCTTTGCCCTGTGACAGAACCAAACCAATGTCTTTAAACACATTTTAGTTCCATCATAGGTATATCAATTAACAAGATATGTGGAAACTACTATTTAACTGATATTTTCTTCAATATGCAGGAAGAAAAAAAGGCAGAGCATATCTTCTGTGGGTACAAAATGTGGCTGTAAGGTGAAGTTTAAATAGTAGTTTACTTTGGTTTTAAAATTCAGGATTTATAGCAATACGTGGTTTTGCAAGCTACTGTGGTCACAGCACAGCAATTCATTATGAAGAACAGAAATATAAACGTGTTCTTCCACTGTTTCTCAACCGTGCCAGGCAAAATAATTTCATTTCATAGCATTCTCTATTTCAGCTGTTTATGTGAATCTTCTTTATTTACTATAAACCAATGATAACTTCATCTAGTTGATCTCTATGAGCTACTGGGGAAAGCTGGTCAGTTGACATAACTTAAAATAATCAAACCCAAACCAGCCATCTAGGCCATTTCAACAGCTCAGGCTGTTATTGAGAGCATGACTAAAATACACAGATTTGCTTCATCTTAAATTCTGTTATTCCCACTCTGTTCCTGCCTTATACCAGAAAAATATCTTTAGAATTTAATAAATATTTCTCCCATCCTCCTTTGTTTTTTTTCCCCCCACATGTAACTTGTGTCATAAAAATGAAAACACCTCTTATTACAACATTTTGGTCATTTCTTTACTTGAAAAAAAAAATCTAGTGGAAAAATACCAAATATTATAATAATTTTAAAGCAAATAAACTCTTCTACCCCACACCTTTGACATCTTATCATTTCCACCAACATAATTGTTAGCATTCTTCGAAAAATTAGAATTTGGAAGTTTCTTCTAGAAATTAATACTACTAAACTATTCTCATTTCATTACCATCCTTTTAGCTGGTATTGTTACCATTGGTGATTAACAAGGTAAGATGAACTGCAACTGCTCATTGACTCACAGGCAGATACATCAAAAAGTGTTCACTTTAACTTGAGCTCATACAAATGTAAGAAGATACTGGCACAGCACCTCCTCTAATACTTCCATTGCAGAGACCCTTGGATCCTTTCCATTCATGAAAGAGTAAGATAAAATACTGAAAGTCCCTACCTTCACCTGATGATCCTGAAAGGTCTATGATGACATACACTCTCCCTTCTGGCTCCAAGTCAATCTGTAATCAAGAAGAGAATTAGAAGAAAACTTAGAAGGGCTCCCAAAGCAAGTGGCTGCACATGCAGGAAACAGTTTCCAAACCTCCTGAAGCCAAGGTGTAGTCAGGATACACAGGCAGGTCTCCAGTTCACTACTAACAGAGCATCCTTTTGCAAAGAGGTGTTGAGGACCTCGTACCTTCACTGAAGTAAAAAAACAAAGTGTGTGTCCTCAGCACTTGTAAAGCTTGAACCCAGTGAATTTTACAAATCAAATATTCAAAGCACTGTTCCGCCATACATTTGCACCACTATTTCCAAGGAGATAAGAAAACAAGCTAAAAAGTTCTACTACCGAGTAACTTTTTTAACTGTAGTTTATACTGAGCCCAGCTACGCAAATGCTAAAAACACCGTGACCTAGTCAGATCCAACAAGACTGATCAGCTCTGGTCACAGAACAGGGAAAATGAACACACACAGCTGATATGGCCGATTAACACGTGTTTATAATACTCCCTTTGTATCCCCACTGGGAGAAAGAAATACATGCTTTATCCTTTTTTGTATTTCTGCACCATTCTGGTAGAACTGAAGGAGTCTTTGCTCTTGTGGGGATCACTTCCACTCAACCTGAAACACAGGTGCTCAGTATCAAGCTGCTGTACTTCAAGATTTAACAGGCTGTGGGAATAAGTCCTGTACATTTAGACACCGCAATGAGGAGCTCATTACAAATTGTCCTGTATTGTAGCACACTCTAAATAGTGCTGGATTCGAGTATCTTAATGTTGGCCCACACAAAAATTGCAGCCAACCATATCAAAACTTAAACTGTAACTAAAACACTATGTAATTGATAGCTGTCATGTAGCAGTTGTCACACGGTTTCAGAAACTGAGTGCAGCAATGTGGTGTACACTAATACTAAAAGAGAATGAAAATATAGTACGTAAAGCCCAGGGGTAAAATTGCATGCCCACTGACAGGGTGCTTCAAGGGGTTGCGTCTGCCATGGCCTGTCCTCTGTCCCACCACTCCAGCCAGGAGCGGGCAGCCCCAGCCCTGGGGATCAGGCACCGCCTGGGGATGGGGGCAGGCCAGACCCAGGCCCAGGCTGACATGTGGGCTCACAGGTAGGCCCAGTTCGGCAGGGCCCAGGACTGGGAAGGGCAGGGCTGTGGGGAGCTGGAGATCGGGTCCTGCTGCAGCATCGCTGGGGCACAGGCTGGCAGTCCTGAGGCTGACATGGGAGCAGGACTATGGGTCCTTGTCGGTGCCAGACCAAACAGACACAGAGCAAAAAGGAAGGAGCGTGCCTCATTGCTGAAGTTCAGCCAAGTCCTGCTCTCAACAGACAAAAACCCCAGAACTTTCCTGATGCTTCTGCTACACTGAGGCAACCGCACATGGGGCCTGTCGTTGGGAACAGGCTACCTCCCCTTCCACCCCACCACAGCCTCCTCCCGCGCCACGCTGCTTTGTCGCAACATTGGACGGCAGACCTTGCTTCGCCGATGTCAGCAATTGACACTGAGCTGCCCCTTAAGTCACGAGTGACATCAGAGTATGGCACTAGGGCAGAATAAGATGATAATCAGATCACCATTTCACGCTAATAACCTGGGAGACTCATCTGTTGGTCTTTGCAAATTAGCAAGTAAATGAGGAAAGGAAGGAAATGCCAAAACATCAAGGCTATGCCAGGCTTTGCCCGTCACTGTTCAGCAGACAGCTTCACAGGGCAACCTTTTTTGTCTCCAGGGTTCACTCATCACCTGAGAGGACCTTTACATGAGGAGCACCTCTGCTGTTTCCTTCTTTTGGGCCACAGCTGCTGACTGCATCATGGTGATGCAAAGCTCCTCCTTCTGTAAACCAGCTCCTCACAAAAACGCTTCTGTGCCATTCAAAAGCAAGCCGGTAAGAGGAGTTCACAGGTCTGACTGATCTCATCAGACCAATAGATCAAGCAAATGATCTCAACAGCTGTATTGTAAATAGACAAGGCAGGAAATAGGTGTTAGGGAGGCCAGGGGTTATTCAGAGGAGAGGAAAATGAAAGCATCCTTGAGTGTTTTTCCATAAATAAAGTGTTGTCTATTAAGTAAAGACATTTTTAACAATTTCTGGACTGGCAGCATGAGTTTTGTGGAGGAGGTTTTGGTTGTGGTTTGGTTTTTTTTTTTTTTGCTTTTAAATAAAGCTACTGATCTTGAAACACTGCTCCTCTCCCTTTGCAGTTTTTAAATAGGAAAAATATTAGAAGATCAGAGGCACAGGTGTATGAATAGACTTTGATGTCTATGCTGAGAGTGGCTTTTAAAAAACTGCTACAGCACTCAACAGACGGCTGTATTAAAGACAGCCATGTCTAATGCTACATTTTTATCAGCACTATATACTGTTTGGTTAAGCTTTCAGTAAAATACTTCATGCAGTTCAAATCCCAGTGTGCATAGACACATACAAAACCCCAACACCATCCCTGTAGAAGAATCAGGCATCTGGAGGAGCTGGTAACTACCATCACAAAATCTGTTCTGCCCATTTAAGTACAAACAGCACTGGAAGCAACTCAGGAAACAGACTGGAGCACTGAACCCAAGTCTCCACTACCCATCAAGTGGATTGTTTTCATATACAGTTTATTACAAATGATGCTTATTGTTTTTGATTGAGAATTTTTGCTGATGCTCTAAGCAGAATGAACTATTTATAAAAGTGAGTCTATCTTACAATGAGAGTATGTTTCAGTCTTAAATTGTTCCAATACCAATGAGAATAAAATGGACATACTCTTATTTTTAGGTTTATAAAATACCCATATTTTATTTCAGTGAGTACCTATGCTGACAGTCTCATCAGTCACATCAATTAGTACTTTTGCCAGAAGTTGGCAGTTCAGCTGTCTCAGCTGACCTTACATTTAAAAAGAATACCCCCAAAAAAGCAGAATTCCCTAATCTGACAGGAATCCTTCTTTTGATCTCAGGTCTTTCATGTATCAAAGCAAGTATGGAATTAAAAGGAATGATTCAATTCTAATTTTGTATGAAATGTTTCTAATTTAATGCCTAAAAACATAATGGTATAAATACCTCCAAAAGAGTCAGATTACTAGAATATAAACTACATGTCTTTTCATTCAATCTGCACATTAAACTACACTTAGAAGGAGGTGCAGGCTATACAATGTAATTTTATAGATAAGTAACAAAGCATGCATACAGCAGAATCTAGTTTCCATGAATTTTTCACCAAATGCCCCGAAAGTTATCACATATGAAATACCCTTCGACATATGTAACCAGAAACAGAATGACTGGCCAAACTCAGCTGAATATAACAGACATCCTTGAATGAAATGGGGAATAGCCTGATCACAACAGTTCTGGTTCTGACCCTTCTCTTGGACTAAAAATACCTCTCTCTGAATGCAGCCAAGCATTTATACATGCAGAGAGACACTATGAGAAGGTATCTAAAAAGACATTACTGATCAAATGAACAACAGTGAACAAAACAAGATGCAAACTAGGAATGGGACAGAGAAGTTGATACAAGTGCAGCTTTGTTGTAAGCAATACACATTGCACAATGTGTCTCGCACATATACGGCGCATTCTCCACATACAACAGAACTATCACTAAGCAAACTGATCACCAAAACGTTTTATCGTGTTACTGGCCCATGCTATTGCTGTGACTTTTGTTAAAATACAGAATTGTAGTAGGTGCAAGTAAGATGAATTGTAAAGTTAAATTTCGAGATTGCTAAAATAATCCTTATGTGGAAGTGTATTCAGAAGAGTACAGTGATTGCTGGAAAGCAGCACAGATCTTGAAAAACTACAGGCATGAATAAAGCATATTAGTAGCCTGTTTCAGGGAACAAAAGGCAACCATCCATAAAACCAGACATACTTTCAGAGGAAAAAACCCATGCTGAAACCATGGCCAAGTTTCAGCATATTGAAGGCATTTATATATTTTCACAGTCATTAATGGATTTTATTTTCAACACCCTTTTGAGACAGTTCCCCATCTGTAAAATGAGATACTCCCAAAGGCACAAGCTAGACTAAATGACTTGCCAGAAAGTCATACAAGAAGTCTACGGATAAACAAGAACTGAACTGTGGTCTCTGGAGGCCCAGACTGCCCACTGGACCATTTCTTCTATTTCTTGGTTAAACTTCATTTTGTCAAGCGATATACATCCTGTCTTCCTGCAGTATCAGAGATATCCAAGTACTTTTTTTCTTTATTTAAAAACAACTTTAATGGGTAGATATCTAGGAGGCAATTTCCTTTCTTTTTCATTCAGTTAATATCAGTAAAAACAATATCAAACAAAAAATTGCTTAAATATTTCTCTGCAGCACTTCCAAAGCATCACTTTTCTTAGGCAATTCTGGAATAATACAAAATTTAATCAAACTATGCAGAAGATCATGAAAATAGTTCAGCTTTTCCTCAAGGTTTTCTTTTGCAATCTTTTAACTTCTAAGTGTTCTTCTGAAAAACCGAGTCCTAAACTTGTCTAGAATCTCATCATTGTCCTCCTGTCAGTTGCAAGATGTAATTCCCACCCTCTAAAATATGAAACTCATACAGAATTCTCTTAGACTAGGATTTTGCTAAGGAAATCACACAGTCTCTCTAATCTTATATGCATGAGGCAGATTAGAATATGCTATGCAATTATCTGGGTTGCACCAATGCTTCATATTTGAATATGAAGAAGATTTTACATTCTTGTACAGCCTTGAATCATTCGCTCAGCACCTGGGGGTGTTTCTTTTTCTTCTAGCCAACAGCACCAGCGCAGAGATTTTGCATGTCCTATGGAGCAAACTGAAACCTGTTGTAAACTGGTGATAAACCACTAGCTTCACTGGTTCAGTGCCCCATTACTATAGGTTCTCATTTGATCATAACAGAGTCCATCAGCTAGCTACATTCCAAGAGAAGAACATCACCTAAGACTAGGTATATTGTACTCATTTAAACACCAGCTTGTCTCTTGAGAGAGATTTAATGATAGTCATGGACATAAATCTCAGATCTGAAATAAACAATGACTACAGAAATGCATTTTCCATAATTGAACTTCCTAACAGCATAAAGTTGAATAAGTTTTACTCTGATGGTCCTTAACTAGACAGTATATGAAACACAGCAAAAACCCTTCAACCACAAAGCTGTTTAGGATTTTGACAAGAGTATAGACCTAAATGGACTGTATAAGCAAGAGAATGAATTAAATCATAAAGGTGCTTTGCACCTTTTGTTGTGATGTTCTAGGATTATCTAATATTTGGATAACTTAAAGTATAAACCTCCAAAGACATGATCTGTCACTGAAGATGGTTATTTAAGTCATGTAGGACTTGAGAAGTCAGTATGTATTAATCCTTACTGAAAGGGAAGAGAAAGTTTCTCTGTGAACATACAACTTCTCTGAAAGGAGGAGGGAAAGGATTGTGTTTAAAGAGCTGATATATGCAAAGGTTGAGGGCAGGGGGCGGTTACATCTGTTGGTTTGAGAGGCATCTATTTCAATTTTGATAAAATTATTTTCATGAAAACACATAAAATTATAACAGTTGTAATCTAACAGAAAATTACTGGAGACAGTCTGTGCTGATTTTTTGTTCTTAACCACAAGATTTTTTTGCTTTAATTGAAATAACTATTAGAGTACCTATTTTAACTTATTTAATAGAAAACAAGACATTAACAGTGACATTCTTTAATATAGTCAAAATAACTGCAAACGAAGTAATTAAGAAACTTTCAAAACACCATCATTACTGGAACAGAAGCAAACTCAGGACCAAAACAACACCTAGAGGTAAGATTAAACTTGCAAACTTCCCCCTAGCAATCACGCCTGAATTCCTAGCAAGCTCACCTAAAATGAATAGCTTTGCAATACGCTCTGTAAGGTCACCAAAACAGCCAAGAAAATTTTATTTAATAGTATTATCTGAAAATTAACAGATTTCATATATTACATCATTAATTACATGAGGTAAATTTGACTTTTAAAGAAACTGTCCAGAAAAGATCTTGAAATTCCCTAGAATCTCTGTTTACTTCTGTGATTTTTTTCCCCCCACAGCCTCTTGCTCTTCTGGCCAAAGAAAGCAGGTCTCTTTCAGAGCCAGTGCACTCCCACAAAGTTCACAAATCTGCCTTTCATTATGAATGTTACATATTTGATTATTATAATTACAGAGAAACATAACACAGCTTGCCGCATTGTAATTGACCGCAATGAGATACATAAAAGTTAAGAAATTTTGGCCACAGGGGATTCTATCATTTATTTACTCATACTCAAAAGTCAACAAAAAGACATCAAACATCTTGCATGACCTACAGAAAAGATCAAACACTTTCCAGTGCCAGACACATGCACAGACATAATACAGAACAGAAGCAGCCAGGGAAAAACAAGATTCAGCTGAAATAACCACCGTACTCAGAAATCAATTCTAAACCAAGAATCTTTCCATTACTTAATATAGCATATACCAACATTCAATTGCAGTGTCCTGAATCACACGTGATATGACTTTGATCTTCCATGTTCTACTGTACCTAAGGCCTTCCGGGCACCAATGGAGGAACATTTTTGAATGCATGGTGACACACAAATGCATGTATGCTTGTGCACAGGCATGCACATCTGCACACTCAGAAGCTGCGTACTCATTTTGTGTATTACAAGGAAGAACAACTTTTATGGACCACTGTACTGGGACTAGGGTGGTCATGGTTCATTTTCTGGTAGCTTCCAGAAAGTCAACTTGGACAGATGGCTATATTTACATGCAACAAGAGAGCAGAGCAGTACAAACAGCTGCAAAGGCATCAAGCAGCATGATCACAGAGGGGTCACTGCACAAAACCAAGTTTCTGACTCCCTGATCTGAAGGGAGGAAGAGATTATCTTCACTTTCTTGAAAGTTTCAGATGGTGAGAGTATATATTGCACAAGGTATTAACTATTATTAAGATGTTTAACAGTTACATGCCCAAACTGGTTAGGGTTTCTAAATACCCACAATTATAATTCATGATAGAGGAAAATAAATCAAGGAGACAGAAATTCCTTCATGATTGGAAAAAGAAGTCACTAACTTTGAGAGACAAGACTGCCTAGACTAACCATTAAGGGCATTCTGTACTAGAACAGGTCAAAGGAGACTCATATCCGTATGAGTGTTTCAGGCATGTGTGTGTGCTGTTTTGTTGGTTTATTTAACCCTGTACAGTTATTCTGATGATTTAAATGTCTTCTATCAGTAAGGCTTATTCGCCAGCCTTCATAAAACTAAGTTACACAGTACTTTTTACTGTACTATAACTGTGTCCACACTAGAAATAGAGATTGCATTATTTAAATAATAGTAAGGAAGATCAAGTACAAAGAACCTGAACGCGCCCAGAGATAACATGAAATACAATGTGCAAGAGCTGGGTTTGGCTGAACAACACTAAACTAGTCTTTTTGAGTTAAAGAACAGTAAAACCACCTACAAAAAAAAAAAAAAAAAAGTCTGCATAAAGCCATTCACTTGAAACATCTGCTAAATGTATTTCAAGAAATAAAAGAAACTCTTCAGAGCACAATCACCTTCCCAAGCAGATGGTTATTTGATTTAAGAATAAAGGAATTGCATCATGTGGTAAGGTCTGACTTGTAATTTCATCACAAGGCTTTTCAAAACGTATTCTTTAATGCACCAGTGCAGTGGCACTCTCCAAACCATAGGGAAATAATTAGCTGTCCCAAAATATGTAAAACACATTTATGATCTTGGCTTATGGACAGTTTTTAATGTCATGCTACAGGACTACAACCAGAACGGATGGGGTTATACACCTAGGAATGAAATGCCAAATAGAGAATCAGGACTGCAAGCACATCATGGTTAGCCAATTACTACATGTTACAAGCTAATGAATGCTGTCAATTTGTTTTACTACAGAACAATTTCAGATAACCGCTTGCTCATATGCCTAAACCAAAGTCCTAGTTGGCACATTTGTTCAGTCTCAGAAATCACCCAAACACGATGACTTAACCACACAGCTATTTGGACTTTCTCTAAAATTGCAGTAATATTTCCTCTGACTCCACTCTGGACAATCATCATGAAATAGGTATCTGCATAACAGTAAGTACATGGATAAGCAGAAGACCTTAGGGCTGACTGGTACTTTTCCTGGTCATATACGACAGTTTTGGTGCACTGCATACATTTTTCCTTACTTCCCTTAAGACTTATTGTGTGAAGTCTTACAGATTGAGATATCAAAGCAACACTACCTGTTACCTGTAAAGCACGTGGTATTTTTCTTCTAATCAGAAAAATTAACAGTTGGAAGATCCAAGACTGAGGTGGCATAAATTCAAATCCTTTCTTAATGAAGTAAAATAATCTCCAAAGGCAGGATATAAATAAGTGCTAGGAAATAGTGATATTTAGATGATGTGAAGCTGACCTTCAGTTTTTCACCTGTTAATCCTATTCTAGTCCTCTATAAAAAAGATAGATTCTGGAACTTGCCTACTAACAAACTCTAAGACAAAAGTTAGGAACATTGATGAGTAAAGGTCTTAACTGCCTCAGAGGGAAGATCCTCCCAGACCAACTATTAGAAAATAAATATACCTTACACAAAACCTCACCACAAACTGGGCCTTCAGACCCTTCCCACAAGAGGTTTCCATTTTCAGTCTTTCAAACACTGCTGTGCAACACATTTTAGTAACTTTCAAGAGAGATCCTACTGCACTTAAAATCACCAATTAGCCAGTTAGAAGAAAGCAGAAAGGAACTGAATCCACTTTGGTTCAGTTCTAGTTCAGGTTCAATTGTAAGTAAAACTGTGCTGGTTTGTTCCAGTTAGCAACAAAACTCACATCTAGGTTTTATTCCAATTGAAAAAAAAAAAAAAAAAAACCAACCAAAAAACTAACTACTGTTTATGAGTTAAGAGTTCAGTTCAGCTCCCTGGGAAGAAAAGAGAAAGGCCCTTCTTATCTGAAAAGCAACCACATTAAATGTACTCTCCATTTGTATTCATGACAGAAATTAATCCTCCATTAGGAAAGAAACAGCTTGATTCAATATGCTGCAAATAGACAAACTGTACTTCAGTGACACTTGCTAGAACTTTTAAGTAGCTACTTCAGGTAGGCAGAACTTAAGAAAGCTAATGAAATAACACAATACAAGGACCAAAATATCTTCAATTAAAAAACACAAGTGAATGAAGAACAAAAGACCTAGGGAAAAGAGACAATCATGGGAACGTACAGAGACAAAAATTATATATATGGCTCAGAAGTAGCATGACGTTGTCACAACCAAACAAAAGGAAGTAAAATAATATTTCAAGAACAAAGCTATGCTAAAGTTACTCTAAAAATCCTAAATTTTATTTTGGAAACAGATCCATACTCAATGTCTTTTAACCCCATTCCTAAATCTTAGAATGCTTTTCATTACTATTTCAGCTGTCCTGCTATGTCAAAAGACCAGGGTTTTTTTTCCCTAACATAAGGGCTAAAGAAGTTTGTAAACAGTTTTTAAGTCAAGACACCAAAACATAGTAACTTCAGAGGTTTTGTTATTCATCCAAGGAATTGCAAGCTTCTCATTTTTAAAAATAAGATGTTTGTGTTTGGCTATCCTTTTAATTGATCATTTTTAGTGACATTAATGCAGTTTTTAAAAATGTGTCTCCTACTTTCCCATTCAGGTTCACCACAGATAACCCTCTATTTCTGAGGAAAGAAAGTAGAAATACAAGCAAAAAAGAAATAGTCACCTCAGAATTATCTAAATTTGGTTATAGAAAGAGGAGAAGATTGCAAAAATACCACAAAAATATTTATTTCCCTGTTTAAAAAAAAAAAATTCTTCAGCAAGCACCAAGATGAAAGCATGAATACACAAGCTTCAAGAATTACAATAAAAATTCTTCTGCTGGGTTATGAAGATGGAAGGAAAAAGTATGTTCTGCACAAATATTCTCTATGTCCTTTCACATATGTATCTGTAACCTGAGCTGCTTTGCAACAAACACTAACTTTACAATAAACAAACATTGCATGATACACAAACCACAATAGTAAAACAGAATTGGCATCAAGTATTTAAACAAAAGTATCCTTCCTGGAAATAGCTCTCCTACTTACAGCCTGCCAAGAATTGCATCAATTCAGAGACTTTGTTCAAGTTATACTAAAAGCTAAGTTTTAAAGAAATTTGAAAGAAGAAATAAGAAAATACGTGTCACTTACAAAACTGTTTTTTTTTTTTTTTTTTTTAAATCTTTTTAAATGTTTGTTCAGTTTAGAATGAAAGATATCATTCTGCCTTCCCCAGTGCGTGACACACACAACTGCAAGAAATAGGCTGCTGTGCAGATAACACTAGTCCTTTTCCGTAGTGAGTTTTCATTGACCCCTCTGAGGCCTTCCGGCTTGCCTGTTCATCACCTTTTCCACATTGGGGTTTTAAGTAAGGATGTCTATAACAGACTGAAAACTGGGTGCACCTCTCAAGTCTCAGTCCAATATCTAAATAACAACATCATTCTTGTTTCCTAAAAGTTCATTTCTAAAATCTTGTATTAGACAAAAATTTTGCCAGTAAATGTGTCCGTTTCAATCACATAAAATTATTCATGTGCAATCATTCAGTCCTTGAAAGAAGTAAATTCAAGAATAGCACCAAACATTTAACTTTTTTTGCCAGGTCTGGGTATTTGTGCAAGAAAAAAAACCAACCCAAACCTCAGAAAATGTAACCCCAATGCTATCTTTTGTGTCTCTAAAAAACTGCCAGAGGAACCAGCATTTTTATTTCCAGAAGAAAACGTAATTGGAATATTCTCTCTTTGGTTCTATTTTTTTTTTTTTTTTAAACTTTAGAAAGTACTACAAATAGCTACCATTTAAGGGGGGGGTGGGGGTGGGGGAGTGTGTGTGTAACACATAGTTTTTGTCTTGCTCTGATGATGTTTTATCCTCTGTTTAATTATCAGATTAGAAAGATTAATGAAGCTAATTCTGTTAACAAAATGGCTATGCTGAGGACTACAATTATTTGTGATTCATTTGGACTTCCTCTGCAGATTTAGCCATAATAAACCCAGAGCAAGTCCAAGACTCCTTGGATGTCAGCTACAAAACACTTGGTTAAAAGAAAAACTAAACAGAAGACTCGCTATAGTCCATGCTACCCGTGTTTAAATGCAAAAAGGAAAACTAAGAAAATAAAATTTAGTAGCTTGACACATGCTGCCAGGCAACCTATATTCTATGAAATGCATAGACCAGAATGTAACATCTTGAATACAGAGATTACAGAAAAGGAAATGACAAAAATAGCTACCGCTATTATTACTATTCCTGAAAAGTTAGACATCAGAGTAGAGTCCACCAGCCAGAAGTAGCACACCAGGAATAGACACATCTTCAAAACTCCCTAAGAACAAACACATTCTAGTGTATGTTGCACTAACTGACATTTTTGCTTAGCATTTATTTTCATTTACTGCAGTGTTTTAAACTGAATCACATGTGGAGTTCTCACACTTTAGATATGAGTTTGACATGAAAGATGCTGGGTATACCTTTTTAAAATGCCACTCTTTCAGACATACTTGCAAGCTTTCCAGCATTTCCCAGATTTAAGAAAAAAAAAACAATAAAAATTTCCCCCCGACATTTAGCCTGCCTTGTACTGTAATGATTTGGTTGTTCTTCTTTTAGTCCATGATGAAGCAGGAAGTGCAGAGTCATTTACATGTGGATTTGGATTTTGTTCTTTGAAAAAACTGATGATAATTCAAACTTTCTTTTAGTTTTTGAGGGGTTTTTTTGGGGGTGGGGGGTGGGGTGGGGGGGTGTTTGGTGGGGTTTTTTGGGTTTGTTTTTTTTTTTATTTTTTTTAATACAAGAGTATTCAGGTTTGGGTAATTTCTCTGTAAGAGTTTAGGTTAGATTTTATGAAACCAAATAGTCAGGGGTCCTGGAACTTGACTCAGGATAATTGAAGAATTTTTGTTTGTTTAGATCTTAAAACTTAGTTCAGAATGTATGAGAACCATCCAGTTCTGGTCCTGGAGGGCATAGCATGCTTCCTACTTACTCTTCTATTGAGCCAAGTGGAGCAAAGCTAACGCCCGTCTTCCACGAAACACTTTCAGTCTTTTCTGAAAATGTCTAGGGATGAAGGATCTGCTACATCCCTTGGTAACCAGTTTCATTAGTTTACCACTTTTAATGTGAAAAGAATTACGTGTTTTGCTGCTCATTTTAACCTATCTGGCTATCCTTTAGTTCTTGTTTTACCCTTCTCAGATTAAAAAGCCCTTTATTTTTTAAATGGTACTGTATTTTTTAAATGTACTTTACATATCCAAATTAAGTAACCTCCCATTGTTCCTTTTATTTAAAGCAAACCAGTTTGCTCAGTGTTTCTTCCTATAAAGAATTTTCTGAAAAATAAGAATAACTTCAGAAATCCTACAGTGAGCTCTGCTGTTGGTTGACCTACTGGCTGGCTCTGGGCAATAAACTTACCCTCCATGTGCCTATTTCACCTCCTATAATTAGTCTTATTTAGAGTTTAAATTCTAAAAAGTTCATGCTCTCCTTAACACATTTATGCAACTAGATCCTGATCTCTTTATCACTATCTACACCAGAGTGTGGGTTCTAGGCATGCTGCCATACTAATAGTTTTGTTTGAACTCATAAATTGACTAGGAATAATCAGTCGTTATTGCATTATTGCAGCCCATTGATAAACCTGCACATACTTCTGCCGTGGTGCACCCATCATTTCCCAAAAAGCAAGGAACCTTACCAAATGATTTACAGAAAAATCTCCATTTGGGGTTTACTGCATGAGGCTTTGCAATGCTAATTCCACACAGAAAGGGCAGAGATAGGTCTTTCAGCAAGTCTATCTGGCCTTTGGTACACTTCGGTACACTGGATCTCAATTTCCAACAAGTTTTTAAAATGCTGACCACCCATAACCCTCCTATGCACAGCCTACAGAAGAAGGAGGAATAATTTCACACCTGGGGGAAGTGTCATGAAAAATCTGTCATTTCTAAGGAGCGTGGAGGCAGGCAGGATAGGCTTCTTCAGGAATGCATCTAAGTTTTGGATGTTCTTGTTCCTCATTCTTCCATCTCTGGTTAGCCTACAATTTCCATAAGCACTCTCTCACACTGCTTGCAGAAATCACCATTTGGACAGCACTATAATCAAAACTTAGTCCTATGTTTTAAAACTCTCTCTCCAGTCTTACCTGAAAAAACTTAAAAGGTGATCTGAAACAGGAACTACATATTTACATTTTTTTGCTGGAAGTACAGAAACAGTTCCCAAAGATCCACCTGATGAGTAACTGTAACAGCAACAGTCCCTTTACTCCAGAGACTTCAAGGACAGAGGTATAGGGAAAGTTACTTTTGTATTGGGTAAGAAAGGTTTTGAGTGTGTGTTTGTGGTTTTTTGTTTTTGGAAGTGTTTTTTTCTTCACTAGTAATAAGGATGAAAATGATTTATGCACAAGTATGACCTTGTTAACCATCCAGGCACCCCCCCCTTTAAGTAAGGGTCTCTGGGGAATCCTATAGATCTCCATGATGTCTGTGTAATACTGCAGAGTGAAAGTTTTGGGCTGTTTCCATTTCTGATTCTCTGACCCTATCCAGTCTGTTGCTTGTGGCTCAGTCAAATATGTTGCATTTTAACTTCTCCCAGGAGTCTACACAGTTCCTCTTTCGGGTTGTTTCAGATTTCATTCTCTGCAAAGCAGCTGCCTTTAAAAGTGCTTTCAATTTATCTGATTGCAAAATCATTCCCCCCATCGAGGAAAAAGGTTCCCCCTCTAAAAATTCAAAATACATAGATGTGTGTGTGCTAATGAAATTGTTAACTATTGAAGATAAAGATGCAGTGAAATCCAGTAAAAATAAAAGTATAAAAACATTAGCATTCTCAGGATCTGGCTCAAATATTAATTGGTACTCAGCCATGGAGATACGACTAATCCTGGGTAATTTATCATTTGCCTTACACTGTCCTCAAAAAACGAGAGATGGTGCAACTTTGGAATTGTGTGTTCAGAATTTCAGTAAGGCAATTTAGCAGAATTTTCCATATACCTGCAGAAATGCTGGAAAAAAACATGCAATTGCTGGTTTACTGTTAAAATGTTAAGATCATTGTTTAACTCAGGGTTTTGGGTTTTTTTCCACCAAACCTAATAAAAAACAGGTTCAAGTCTGAACCCTGACCTGTAATTTGTCCTCATTTTCATCTTCAATTATTTTAAAAGAAAATTAACTGTTTTTAACACCATGAACAGTCCCAACAATAAACCAGAAATGTTACCAGGTATTTTAGAAGTACTTTATTGAAGTACCTTCCACTTCATGACAAAGCTGAACACCCACGGACTAATGCAGTAACGAGGAGAGCTGCTATTCCTTGGGCAGTCAGGATCCTACAGGCAACCAAGTAACACCTATAAAACAGGTACAACCTGAAACATCCCACAAGCAAGTAGAAGGCACAACCTGGCAGCCACACTGGGATCTCCTGATACTCCTCACCCCCTGCACCCCCTCACTCCTCTACAAGTTGTAGCCTTTTATTTAATGTAGACAGTGACAGCTTTTCTGACTGCTACCATAGGTTTACCACAAAGTAAACTTCACTTTGCTCTCACTCCTTGAACAATATCGAAGAAAGGAACTGGACCTCTCTGACTCGACAAAGAATGAACTTAAGGCCTGACCGGTTTAATTAAATTTATGTTATCATCATTTAAATGGGATGAGATTCCCAACCTCCCTTCAACTTTTGTTATAAAAATGCACAGTGAAAAATGCAAGAAGCGGCAAACATGCTAACATTAAAAACAACAGAGAGAGACTAGCTCTCCTACTGCACAGATTTCGCCAGCTCTAACAGGCATTTTGGCAAGAAAAAGCAGTATTGAAATAAAAGACAATATACACAAAAGCTAAGTTAGCATCATTTGGAGACCTGACTTTTTATCTGCACAACTAATGCTTCTAAAGGATTTTTTTTCAGATTCAAAATTAACTAACAACTGATGAATCAATATTTCATTCAGAATTATTTTCATAACACGTGGTTTTGATTATATAACCATGAACCAAGGCACATTTTAAAAATATGATGAGGTATCTGTCAGATGCTGGAAAACGTAGTTAATCCTGAACGTTCAACAGCAGCTCATTCTGGGAATGACAGCCCAATTAACTTATATTAGAGCAAAACCAACTTCAAATACTTCCTACTCTGACTCTTTTATTGTAGGTTTTTTTACAAATTTAAGCAGTTATTTGAAAATATATTTTCATACCAAAAGATTTCAGTAGCTAAAGATAAAATATTTGTAATTTTCCATAAAATTACTAAATTTCAAGCTCTCTGAGAGCTGTAAATCACTTATTTCCTGCACCATGACAATATTTAGTACTGTTATTTTAAAAAGTCATTAAAACGGTAACACAATATATAAAAATATAAGGCTTGCTACTCATATGGCTAAGCAAGCAGAGCACACATCAAACCAAATCATATGCTTTACTCTCAACTACTTACCCTCCTTTTACCTCCCCTTACTTTGTACATAAATCAGGATAATTATTGAGTTGACACTGCAAAAATTTCTATAAAAAATAAAGTTTAATGGCAGTGTAGGAGCTATTGTGAAAGATCATGCAACACTGCTGGCTTATGGCAGCTTTGCCCTTCACACCAAATCTAGATGACTGTGAACCACCATCAGTGAAGAGAAACTCCAATAACTGAAACATTCACTCTGCAGACAGGAGATCCTTCCAGAGAGCTTTGAGACATTAGTTGAAGGCAAAACTCAAAGCTTTTGGAGAACATGGCACGAGCGGTGGGCTTATTCAGCTGCAGTCTGGAAGTGACGACTCAATCAATCTCTACAAATAAAAACAGATAAACTCCAAAGATATCCCAAAGATAATGAGCTGCCCAAAACCTACCTAACCACCAAGCCTCCTACTGACTGCAGTTTGTATTAGACTGCTGTCAGTGACTCTGGGTCTTTTGCACAGACAGCTCTAGCAAACCAAATTCAAAAGAGCATCCCAACAGTGTTTGGGCTTGATCATCTGAAGTTTTAAAAAAAGAAAAAAATTATCTGCCAGACCTCAACGATCCACATTTACTAGAAACATATTTGGGAAGAGACAGAAAGAAATCATGCCCTTACTGGCACCATATTTTGCTTCTCTCCCCTAAATCACCTCCCTTTTATGACCACTTCTACTGCTAGAGATGAGCTCCACAGAAAGAGATGCAGGTAATGAAAACAGAGTAAAAGACTGACATACTCCAGAAAAGGATATTTGTTCTCTTTAAGAAATCAGATGCATGTATCAGCAAAACCATTTAGTTATCTATCTCAAAGTTACTCTCCCTGAAAGTATCTGGTATTGCAGTAACGGTTATGAGCATGATCATGCTTTTCTTCTGTCTTATTCCATTTTTTTTGTGGTGCATTGATTTTACTGTCACTAAATGGATGATACAAAACCCAAGATGCCTATGCAATGACAGTCAAGGATACTTCTATCCCTGAAGTATATTGCAAACCACATGTAGCCATCTCTGGAAAACAGCATCAGGATAATACAGAATAGGTTTCAAAAGAACAGAACTTTGACAAGAATGCTGAATGAAGTCCTATTTTAAACTCTATCACAGAATCTTTAATATTATCCCAATGCTGCTAAGCTCAGAACCGTCAGGATAAAAAGCCCTTTTTAAATTTTATTAATTTTATCAAACTTAAAGGACTGTCTCAGTGGACCTGTATTTGAGTGTGGCATTCCAAACCTAAGATTTCATTAATTCTCTTACTCATTCAACAGTTGTATGCATCATACAAAAGCTTATAATAAAATACCTTGAAATTAAAAATAAAATGACATACTAAGACAAATTTTGTAGAGCAGATTAAAAGTGGGGATTCACACTTGCTACTTGAAGAAAGCAAGATACTGCGCAGAAATATAAGGCTGTGGTTCTACATACTGTATAAAAAAAACTCACTTCTATTCCACAAATCTCTATCTGAAAAATTAATCCAGTTTTAGTTTATGGAGATTAATCCAGATTTAGCTTGTATTTTATACTTTAAAAACACTGTACACAAACATGATTTTTTTTAAACTCAAAGTTATACAAATATAAACAAACCTCCCACACATTCTGATTCTGAATAATCTTCAGAAATAATTTCCAGTGTGGAAAAATGCTACTACTTTTTGGGAGGCCAAGGACTGAAAATGGGGAAAGCAACCATTCAAAAGCATGTGTAGCATTATTATTGCCCTTCTCTTTTATTTTTAGTTTTGCTCCCTTCTTGGAAATACTTGTACACAGGGTAAAATAATCCTTAACTTCCATATGCACAAGAAAGAGCTTTGCACACTGAATCACACAAACTGTAGCGAAGTGTTACTAAACCAGTACTATCTAGGAACCTGTGTGCGCCCCAAGATGTTTAGAGACCACTGGGAGCATCCAACACTGTATCTCCTACTGAACAAATGAGCATTCAGTGTTGTTATCTGACATTTTTGCAGCTTGCATACAGGACAGAAAGGACTTCTCATGAAGCTGTATTATTCTTATAACAGAAGTAAAAATTCATGGAGGACAGAGGATGAGCAAATGAAAATAAGTAATACAGATTGAAAACAATACTAACCCCTACAACTTCAAAGGACGGAGGAATATGGAACACTATGCATAAGCCAAGCTCCTATTCCCAATGCACAAAATTCCTGAATCTAAGCAGTCTACAGAAATTTTTCCTTTCTTTTTTTGCAATTTCAGCTGTGCCATATTTTTGCTGCTTTACAGTCACATAATTTCTATGCAATCTATCTCATATTTAGAAGCCGTTGCAATCTCTATTATAAATGTCATTCTAAATTTTGGACTCCAAGCAAATGAAAACATTACATCCATTAAGCCTCTCCTAAAAGAGTTCAGTCTTGATGCACCTACTAAAAACACATTAGAAAATAATTAAGATGCAAATCTGCTTGATCCACATTTGGCAGAAGTAGGACTAATAAGTTGGCACTATAACCTCTGTGCTCACTGCATTCCTGTGTTTCTAAAGTTTCAGATAGGCAAAGAATTTTGCACTGCTGTGTTACAACCCAAAAGATTCAAGGAAGATTTCAAGAATTTTTTCTCATATTATTATTGAAGAGACATAAGACTACGGCACTTGAAAAAGAAATAAAATAAGTAATATGAAGAAATGCTTGCCTTCTCTCAGGAGAAAGCTGTCGAGGAGTCTCCTATTACATGAAAAGAACACTCTGCAAACTTTTATAGGAACTACACGATTTTATCCTTTCTACACAAAACTGGTTACATTTCCTGGCCCACCAAAATAGAGCCTGGTATACACTAAGTCTTTGATTTATACACCTGGAGCTGGAGAATGCTCCCTTTACAAGAAGCCTGGTTTCCCCTAGGTTGCATGTTCTTTCTTGATGAATTGCCAAGGAATTACCTATTGCTTTGGAGAACATCTGTTATCACTCCATCTCTCAGTATTGCACAGACATCCATTTCTAGTTGCCATGTACATGAAAAGTTTTGAAACTTCTCTGTTCAGAGCATGTGTTAGGAAGAAAAAAGAAAAGGAAATCCTCCAAATTTTATAATCGTGCTTTGTCTTTGATATTGTTATAAAATGTCTACAACAGAGAGAAAGAACAAAATTACTTCTGAAACTATCATGGGGAATAAAAATAATCTGAAAGCAATACATATATGAAAGAGAAACAGCACTAATTTGGGCATACAGTGATCTCACAGGGTCATCACATATTAATTAATCTGAACCTGAGCACAAATTCAACCGCTGAATTAGTTTCTGCTGCTTCCACGCCAATAGATCAATTCTGTGTTTAATTCTGTATTTCAATGTTACAGTCCCAGGCTGAACATTAATTAAAAAAGGCAAAAGAGATAGACTTTATAATAAAGTAATTAGCTTATCTAGGCAACCAATTTTTGAAACATTTAACCTTCTCCTTTAGCACAGAATAAATGCCTAAACCCTCTCAATGTTATTTTAAAAGTGACTGTTTTTTTTTCCCCACAATACACAACAGTAAATTATGCATCTTTACTACCTATACAATAGTCATCCTAAAAAATCCCAAATTCAGATAAATTAATTTTGCTTACAGTAAAAAGAAAAGCAAATTAAGAGTAAAAAAAAAGATATAGTACACAGCTCAAGCAAGCAACAAAAATCTCCCTTCTACTACCACCTCTCCCCCCAAAACACAGATACTCATGTGAGATTTGACACTAATTGAAGAGTCAGTGACTCAGAACATTTGAGGAAGATCCTTCCAAGTGACAAAAGCTGCAAAACACTCATGACATATCACCCACAAGTGTGGAAAAGATCACACTTAATTTAAGACCACAATGCCAGAAGACAACATCTAACATGCTGCTCATGCAACCCTTCAACTACATGCAGTCCTTCAACTACTAGCATGCTTGGACAAAGACAAAAGAAAAAAGTAATTCATAAGCATCTACCTAACCAGCTGCTTTATCTACATTTGGAAAACTTCCACTTGAAATTAACTGAGGCTAGGTTTTCAGAACATACCTTGAGGATTCAATGCTCAAAATCTGCTGCACTGTGCCTCCAAATCCTCAACACACCTTTGAAAAAAAATCAATCCAAAACAGCACCAAGTACCTGGGCCAGGAATATTGACCTCACCGTAAAATGAATCAGATACTTGCAGTATCAAGTCCAACTCCCCTGCTAACAGTAATTTTAGCTCAGTAGAGTAACTCTGGCAAAATCTTACAAGGCAGTGTAGGCTCTCAACAAGAGTAATGAGTTACTATTTCTGCAGCAGTAATGTTGAAAGGTGCCTGTGAGAACTTTTAGCCCGGGTAGCAGCACCAGGATAAAACACCCACCTCCTATTCTGGGGAAGTTCAAGGAATAACAATCCGGTTTGGCATTTCGAGTAAACACTTTTGTTCCTTTCCTTGGACACTATTCACTGGTTTCTGTTGCTTGTCTCCTTAGGTTTTCAGTATAAGGATTTATTAATTCCCACTAATGAATTAGGGGAATTTGATTTTAGACACAATGTGAGAAAACAAACAGGAAATCTGGGAGAGAGAATATATTAAGAATTGCATTTTATCTTAAAAGGAAACAGGAGAAATTATGATACACTTTTAACCAGGAAACTGAAAGGTACCAGAACCAGCATACAAAATACAGGGTTTTTTCCCCATTGTCTTTTGAAGACCAAATTTGTAGCATATTAAACTGCAAATCAATTTTACTACTTACATGCTTAATGTAAATTGGTTTTATCCATTTGTACTGCTTAATCATCATACAAACTAGCCCAAACCTGCTAAAATTAAAATGCTGTCATTTCAGCTGAATAAATCAGCTGAATAAAGCTCGTAACATTATACTGAGTAACACTTTTAAACTTGGTATCAGAATGTCCTGAACTGAATGATACTGGTACTAGCACAGATGACAGCAGAAACACTGTGAACAGACATACATGCATGTGAGGGTGCACACAGAAAGCATTTCCCTGTAGCTTCACAGACCCTGCCTATCATCTGCAGCGTACATGTGCCTACACGTACACACACAGAGAGCACACTGAGGGTCTCTCCTCCCCACCCTTCCATTCAGAACAATTGCTTTTCTTATGGTAGGAATAGTTTCTTCACCAAGAGCCTCTCTGCCAGAGTAGAGGCCTGATTCTAGTCTCTGTTACACTGTGAAGACTAAGGTGTAATTTCAGACAAACTAGAGAAGATACATATTTAAACCAGTATGAACTAAGGTGAAGTTGGCATGAATACAGTAGTATTATGTAATACAGTATGTTAGCAGTATGCAAATGTAGGAACAGACATATACCCCAGATTTCTTACTCTCACCAGGACTCATCATTCAAGGCCCGCTACTAGTATGCAGGCTCTCCTTTCCTATCCATCTCTACAACATCCAGAGGCACTTCAACTTGTAGCAGAAATAAAAAGCATTTTTTCCATTTTTATCTCTCAAGTAAGTACAGCAGTATTTCTGAACCTACTGAGTTTCTTAAAAGACTCCCTGCTTGAAAAAAAGTCATACACACTATGCAAACTATACTTCCACCCCAGAAAATAATTGCCTGTGTTTATTTAATTTTATGATTAAATATTGATGCGAGCCATTTGACAATAAGCCTTATTATAGTACTAACTCAAAAAGCCCTCAAGAGTCTTACAGTTTGCTCTGTGTCCAAATACAAACTCCAGAGTGCTGTCAGCAGCTGAATTTTAAAATCTTGTTTAAAATTACACTTTCACCATAGTTTAGTATTAATCTGTGGAACAAAGGCTATGAGTAGTTAAAAAATTCATTTGCATATTATGAACAGAACAGTAATTGCTAAAGAAAAAAGGAAGTATTTCACAGTTCTCCAATGCTTTTTTCCTAAATCCTAATCAATCTCAAGGATTCAGGACGAAGAATATTCACAGCATGTATGAGCTTCTGAAGCCTGGTTAAATTACAACGAATTAGAACTCCACCATGTTTAGAAATCCTCATGTGTCTGTCATGTCCCAGGCCAATAATTAATGGAAAGTGTTAAGGGAGGAGAAAAAAAAAAAAAGCAAACCAAAAAAACCTCCAACTTTTATGAGCTCCACGAGCTTCCCTGAGTTCATTCACTACAAATGATCTAAAACACTAATCAGACAAAGACATGAAACAATGATACAATCTTTTCCCAATTATGTGATGCTCCTATGCCCAAAATAATTTTCAAGAGCCTTGTTTTCATTTGTCAGACAATCTTTGCACCACAACGGCTTTGTGCTTTGTACTGCATCTTTTCAGCTATGTGGATCTTGAATAGAGGGTCTTCCCAGCTTCACTGCATGGCAAAGGGTTAAAAGAGGTTTTGAGAGCAGTTGGCTGATTTTGTGATGTTCTCCAGCAGCCTGAACAAACAGGAAGCCAGGAAATGAGTGATAATTGTTAAATAAGAGCTCTTAAAACACCTGCTTAGCTCTAACTGTTAACTACTAAACCATTATAACAAGTTAAAAACAAAATCCCCCAGAGAGTTTTCCACCTGCTTTCCCCATCTATTTTCTTAATTTACACAATGAGGCATTTCAGAAACACCCAGTGGATCTGGAAGCACGACCCCCTCCCAAAGCAAGCGTAGCCGGGTGCACTCAAACACCCTCCCAAAGTGACACTCATCCCTTTGCTTTTCAGAGAAATGTACGTTTTAAGTCAACCTGGTGTTTCTGAAGTTTCCACCCAAAGTTTTTTTCCAAATGTAACTGTCTGTACTTCTCTCCTGGACAGAATTTGTATAGCCATTCATTTTACACACCGAGGAAGCAGTTTTGTAGCAGTAGGCCATTTTGTAACACAATTAAGAGAGAAGGAAAGGATTTTTCAGGTCTAAGCTGGAAAGGCGTGGACCTTCCCTGCCATTAAATTTAGTGGAAAGACTTTCTGCATTGTTAAAGTCAGGAATACTGGCAGAATCACAATTATTTAGTGAGGTTTTTTAATCATGCAGGATTTAAAACAAAACAAAAAAACCCACCAAAAACCTACACAGAAAAAAAGCAGCCATTAATAAAATATCACTTCTTCGGATAAAGGAGTAAAAACGATCAAAAAAAAAATCATAGCCATTTGGACTGGTGCCATGAATATTACCTCTAACTGTCCTGTTTCTAGGGTATTGCATTTTTTGCAAGGGTTATTGATGGCCATTGATAATTGTCTTTATCTTTTAAGAGTAATGGTTTTAATGGAATAGAAAGTGCTTGCATGAAAGGTAAGAAAAATTTTTTATGACTTACATGTATATATACATTTTGTTTCCTTAAATATCATTAAGAAACCAGTTCTGCAGATTAAGAATAAAATTATCTCCCAAAACTTCAAATAAATAGGAAGCTAAGGGAAAAGGCAGCAGTTCATACACTTCAAAGAATATTTGTAATTCCATTGTCAAAAGTTATCTCATTTGCAACAAATAGGCCCTCCACATGCACAAGGTTGTTTTCTCCAAGCAGAAGTCAGAATTTTTGCAACTATACTGATTTTCAAGGAAAAAGATTTAGGGTTTCGTTTCCTTTCTTCCCCAACAAAGCAGCAAAGTTACAGAAAGACAAAATGAAACAGAAAGCAGCAGATTATTGTAAAAAATGTAAGCAGCAAATTGAGACTTGATCATCAGTAACTTGTGCTTCTAAATCACCTCAGTAACTATGAGAGTTCAAATTGCTATCCATTGCCACTTGCTATGGAGATTAATTATTTACATTATTTCTGGTTTTCAGTTGCATGTCTGTCATTTTCTAAAAGCTTATAAACTGATAACTTCTCAATAACTCAGCATTACTCAATATCTGATTTAAAAGTTAAAATTTAAAGTAGATGTACATTTGAAAAGAAAATCAATCACGTTACCACAGCAGCTTAGAAACAGTTTATAAAACATTTGTCCTATTATCCTAAACAGAACAAATTAAACTCCAGCTCCCACCCAAAAACCTGTTGGCCCTGTCAAAGGTCAACATGAGACTAATGCGTCCAAGAAAACTTACCCTTCTCAGAAATAAAATAACTGAAAGCATTCTTCGTTTTCATTTCATACACTGCGTCCCATACAAAGCAAATTTTTTTTTTAAAAAAAGCAACAATTAGCTTACATGAACAGCTCTAATCTACAAACACAGAATCATAAAATTTATAAATGGATTACTAACTGCTTAACTTCTTTAATAAAATTAGTTTTATTTTTAAATCCTTAAATTTCTTCCATGATTTTGTTTAATCCTTCCCATTATGAACATCTATAGCAGAAATCAGAAAGAAATGCACAGAATAGAAAGCTCCAAACCAACTGGTCTGAATATACACCTATTTCCACATGTTACTGTAAAACAACATTTTGCTTTTATACTAGCAAAGTAAGACCTTGAAAAGCCCAGCATAGCTAACTGCTGCACAGTGCTGTATTTTTCAGTAGGCTGATGAAGGACAGAAAACCTCAGACACAAAAGATGCAGGAAAAGAGATTAAAGTCATCTGTGAAGGCTTCCCTCTGCATGATTTTGCCTAACAGCTTTCTTTTCTCACCTTTTGCCTCAAGAGAGGAAACTCTTTCGGACTCATGTTGTGCCCTGGGTCTTGAGGCTTCGACTTCACGCAGCATCTGTGGGTACTACTTTGCAATTCTGCAAGGCAAGTGCTGCTCGTAACGGCCTCTGGCTTTTGCAGCAGCGGGTGGCTTTGGGTAGCTGTACTGCCTAACCCCAGAAACGCAGCCGAGGGGTGGGAACCCTATGACATCTGCAATATTCAGCAGTCGCCATTGCCATGTGAGCTGCACAGTGCAGGGAGCGCAGGCACCTCTCCTTCCCCACCATCATCCCATTCCCTCACTACTGATGAGCAGGAGTCCCAGCAACAACTCAGTGCAACCATGAACTGTGCTTCACCTGAGGCTGGAAACAGTTGCGCAGCGTAAGCCTATGACAAGGGGCTAGATCCAAGGGCTGTCTGGGACATCAAGGAGGTGCTCTTACACCACGAAGGACCAAAGCACGGGATTTCATTGGTGGATGCCATCAGGTGCCTAGGAGCCCATGTCAGCTTCCACAAGCACTCACCTTTGGGACAGCCTGCCCTTCACACAGGTGAGGCAGTTGGCAGGCAGGGACTTGCACATCACAGTTAATGCTTCTTCCTTCAAAAACCTTTCTTCAGCCAGCAAAGGTCATTGCCACACTGCATAAAGATAGTGCTACAAATTGGACTTTAACTACTTCAACCTATCTTATAAAGCTCACTCACCCTCCCCCCCTCCCCGTACTCCCCACCAACCCTCTGTCTGATCATGGTTTATGACCTCCAGCCCCTGGGAACTAAGTGCATGTCGCCAGTTAGCCTTGTTAACACCCCACACAATAAGATCCCACTGCTCTATTAAGCCATATTGTTAGGATTCCTGGCAGCAGCTGTGGGGCATCTGGCAGTTAGGGACCGGACTTAACTCTTATACTCTTAGACACTGTATAGGGCCAGCCCACCCTACCACCAGTAAGAAATGGTAACATAGGAAACTTGAAAAAAAAATCCAAACCCACACAAAACAACAACAACAAAAAATTAGAATCCCCAGAAAAAAGCCTGAAAATCTTGCAAGGCTGAGTGGCCACACAAGCAAGGCTAGAACAGATAAAGAATGTTCCTTAATTAAAACTGGCTAGCACTTCAATAATATTATCTAATGCTCTGTACTCTTTTTTGCATTCTCTCGAAATTTCATGTGGTAAATCAATCATGACAAACACAAATAACTGTACTTTCTTTCATGCGCAGCAACTGATGTATTTATATATATTTGATGCTTTACAGCCACTGCAATATTTCTGGTTTGCTGTTCCAATAAAACATTCTCTGGCTTATTATGTAGCAATAACATTTTTCATCCCAATTTCCATTTCACTGAAAATCTGCCTAAAGAAGGACAAATGGCTTTTAAAACTGCATCTTAATTCCTACAAGGCTGGCTATTTCAACAATGCCCACTGATTCCTGATCAGCTAAAACTCAAGTGAGGCCACATAAGCCACCCAAAAATGTAGCACCAAACCCAATCCAAAGTACAAAAGGAGTAGACACCATACCTCCATGTGTGTTAGAAGCAGTGTGTGCATCAGTGAGTTATCTCATCTTTATTTATTGCAGTTCTAATTAATCTTTAATATGCACTTTAATTTGTATATTAACAACTGACTCGTTTGGCCAACTTCAAAAGACAAGAAAGATGACAGGATGCTTTTGTGCTTGTGATATCAGACTGAATTTTCAGTACTGGACTAACACTAAATCGATAATTCTCAGATTAGTCAAATTAAATTCAATAACATTTACAGAAATATCAATATGAAAATAGAAATAAAACCTGCTTCAGTGCAAAGTAACTGTAAGTAAATAGAAATAAAGCACTTTCCAACTGCTTTACATTTTATTCAGGACTTGAAATTGCCATCATCTCATTTTTGATTAAAAAAATTAATTATTTATTGCCTTTTTAAACAGCCATCCCCATTATGTGAGAATCAGAAGTTTAAGAATTTTGACTCTGCAGAAGAACTTTCAACCTCCAAGTTTCGCAAGCTTTTCTAGTTCATGTCAATAAATACTTCTTAGACAACATGAAAATTACATTGTTAATTATCACTCAGAACCTTGTGATAAAACCAGGATGGATTGCTAAGGCACAAAGAGTTAGATATACATTGATTTGTTGGATGGACCACTCAGTAGATAAGGAATTGGCTGGATGGTCCCACTCAAAGTGTTGCAGTCAACAGCTTGACTTCCAAGTGGAGAGCAGGTGACGAGTGGCATTCCTCAGGGATCAGTATTGGGACTGGCACTGTTTAACATCTCTGCTGGCGACATAGACAGTGGGATTGAGTGCACCCTCATCAAGTTCACCAACAATGCCAAGGCGCGTGGTGTAGTCGACAGGCTGGAGGGAAGGGATGTGCCATCCAGAGGGACCTGGACAGGCTGTAGAGGTGGGACCGTGCAAACCTCATGAAGTTCAAGGTCCTGCACATGGGTCAGGGCAATCCCAAGCACAAACACAGGCTGGGTGATGAGTGGATTGAGAGCAGCCCTGCGGAGAAGGACTTGGGGGTGTTGGTTGATGAGAACCTCAACGTGACCCTGCAATGTGCACTCAAAGCCCAGAAAGCCAACTGTATCCTGGGCTGCACCAAGAGAAGTGTAGCCAGCAGGTTGAGGGAGGGGATTCTCCCCCTCTACTCTGCTCTTGTGAGACCCCACCTAGAGTACTGTGTTCAGATTCTGGGGCCCTCAACATCAGAAGGACATGGATCTGGGGGAGCAAGTCCAGAGAAGGGACACAAAGATGATCAGGGGGATGGAGCATCTCTGCTTTGAGGACAGGCTGAGAGTTGGGGTTCTTCAGCTGGAGAAGAGAAGGCTCCAGTGAGACCTTATAGTGGCCTTCCAGTACTTAAAGGGGGCTACAGGAAAGATGGGGAAGGACTCTTTATCAAAGACTGTAGTGATAGGACGAGGGGTAACTATTTTAAACTCAAAGAGGGTAGATTTACATTAGATGTAAGGAAGAAGATTTAGATTAGATGTAAAAAGGGTTAACTTCACCTTGATAACGACCTTTCATGAGGTTCCTACCTGTGCTTTTAGCACTACCATAGAACAGATACTCCATTTCCATCCTCAACCCACAGCACTACTCCTCTAATTGCCAGTGCTGTACTTTTCTTTAACTGGACAGGGAAAACTATTCAGACTAGTACTTTTATACAGAGGAATGGCATTTTACATTAAGTTCCTTACTCCACTAAGCTTCTCTCACAGTATGTGAGTTTGTCAGTTTATAGCTGACAGATATTTGGCAGGGGGACTGAGTTCTACTCAAAACCATCAAACATACCCACTGTTAAGAAAACATGGCTCTTACCTGGTGGTGAGTACCCATGGGGAATACTGGCAGTTGTATTTCAGATCCTATTTAGCAAATGCCTGTATCACATAAGTCCTCCTTACCACATACTATCTATCACTTTTACTGGAGATCTCACAGGAAAGATAAGATACTACAGGTTGTGGTTATTGGGATGCATGCAGTACAGCTTCACTAAACCTAACAGCACTAGTATATAATGATACCAGTGAAAGGCTGGCTACTGAGAATAAGAAGAGAGCAGAAAGTCATCAGATCAGAAGGTTGGTTTGTGATGGAAAAATTGAAGGGTATTTGGTCTACAGCCAGCTGATCAAGGATACAAATTAGGACTGGTCGACAAGGAAGAAAACTGCTTGCTGTTGGGCAGGGAGAAATTCTTTTAGTTAGAGCATAGTATTTAAGTTAGTCGTCAGTGGGTAGGGACCATACACCTGAAAGCACGGAGCTTCTGGGCTCTTGTGCTCAGAGCTTCTGAGTCCAAGAATCTATGGGGCCAGAAGCAGAAACAGCTCTCCCAGAGTAGTTCTGGGAGGTACAGAAAAGCCATGAAAAGACAAGTAGATGTACGTAAGGTTTTTTTCTGTTAGTCAATTCCTGCAAATTGAAACAACGCTTGATTTACAATCCCTACAACTTTTTTCCAGTGGGTACGCAAAAATCTGCCTCATACTTTAAAAAACCCGGTTGTTGTTAAAGAAGGTTTACATAGAGTTACAAGTGTTTAATTCCTTCCTGTCCTTCCCATCAATACATTTACTGATTTTTGAAGTCCAAATCCTTCCCTTGCTGTTTCATTATTCATAGAAGAGACAGAGGATTCTGCCTGCCATTTATTTCTGCTGAACTACAAATACCGTGCTGGTTTTGAAATAGGTCCATGGGAACAATAAGAAGAAAAAGCCAATCGCTGAAAGCTGAAAAATAAGCAAAAGATAAAAGGGCCATTATTCTGAAATCAATAACACTGCTCCCTAAAAGGCATTCCACACGGAGGTAATCACATTTGTGGTGGTGGAGCCGCAGCAGCTGCACCATCCAGGAGGGTTTGCAGACAGGTGCTGGTACAGGTCAGCAAGTGCACAGAAAGCAGTGGTGGGGTGTGGGCAGCACTGAGTGGGGTGGGCAGCAGCACAGAAGGGAGTACATAACCAGTGGCTCCATTTTGTTTGCTCAGTGGCCAACATCTACCTGTGCCACACAGCTAGAATTTCCTGGCAAAAACTATAGACAAGGTACTTTGCAACCTATGGGATCTTAACATGTTCTTTTTGGTAAATTCAGCTCTTGCTCTCATTACTTACATTTGAAAACACCACTGGAACGAGTAATTCACCAGCATTGTGACTTCCATAAGTTTCTGCCTATTTTTCACTTTATTTAGATATATTTACAAACTATATTATAATCTCTGTAATAGAAAACATTATAAATGTCCTCTGGAAATATGAATCTCTGGATATGCTATTCATGACACCATCATAAACATACCAATAATACCAAGGAAAATTACATTTACAAATTCTGCAGAATCAGACTTTTTGATAGTGTAACAGTTTCCTAGAATCATCTGGGATGGTAAAAGGATTCAGCTATTGCTATAGGAATTATTGATCCCATCTCACAGAAAGCCATATGTACAAACTCCCTGAAACAGTTCCAGAAACAACCTTCACAATGCGTCAGAAGGGATGGAAGGGGAAAACAGCTGGCAGGCTTTTCAACGAGGAACAGAAGAACCAAGCCAGACAGGGAGCATTTGGAGGATTTTCTCCAAAACAACCATAGGCAGTACTGTTTGAAGTTGGGTGGATATCTCTGGGGATTCTGTGGCTCTGATTCTGAACTGCATCCCACTGGGGATGAAATGCCTCAGTACACAGTGTTGTATCAACCGACATTTTCAGCAGCAGAATAAGAACAAGCTTCATTAAAACCTGCACGTAATTGCTGATGTAGAATTATTATGTGCACTTGAAAGTAATCTTGAAAGTACTTGAAAAATAATCTTTTATAAATAAAGTTTTGCTGGTGTTCATTTTTTAGCTTTATATGGACAGCAATTCCACACAGTGAGAAATACCAAACAGACACATTTCAAGATCTTTGGTTCTTTTTATCAAACATTCATAAGCAAGATTTAAATTCTACTTCCAAAGAACAAAATCAGCAGATTTTAGAAAATCCAGTTTACCACTAGTATTGTAGCTCAAATGTCTTAAATACAACTGCAAATAACAAAGGGATCAGGATGAAAAGGACAGGCTGTTAACTCACCTAGTATGAAGCCCTGAAAACGGATAAACTTAGTTACCTTTGATAATGCTCTTATAATTCAGGATTGCCTTTAAAGATCTAGAACAATTTTGCAACTTTCAGAACACAATATAAAACCCAGAACGGGGGGGTGGGTGGGAAGATCACTCTCCTTATTTTGCAGTTGAATTAAAATTAATTCAATTTAACTATGTAAAAGCAGATTGTTTCAGAATACTTACTGACAGATGTTGCAATATAACAAACTTCAGTTAATTTATTAAACCAATAAACACACATGCACAAACAATATTAAGAAAGATAGTCGTGGCTTATAAACAATATTTCAAAGCACCCATGAAAATGAATGTCATTCACAATACTATATATTGTGAACAACATAAAATCCTTAAGACTCTGGGATCGGTATAGATTTCAGAATTAATAGAAGTGAGAAAAGCTTCAGTCTGACACAGCCCACCCCCCCCCAACTTCCCTGATGCCAGCACTTTGGTATGGAGGTTCCTGTTAGCTCTGGCTTTGGGAAATTCTCTCCTGTGAGGGACACGCACCTAGTCTTCAATTTGCATATCTCAATAACCATTATTCTCATATCTTGGAAAATATATTCCCTGACTTCCCAGTGAGGAAAGTTTCTGAGATTGGAATAGAAATTTTAACTGATAACAGAACACATATGAAGTGGTGGTGACAGTTTTTTGCTCCAAGTTAATTAAATTTAAGCAACAAGACAGAGATCGAAAGTTTCTGGAAAATACAAAGTAAAAGTGAATAGTCCTTAACAGGGAAAATGGAGGGAGGGAAAAGCAAAGAAGGCCTTTTGCCTCAGTACTGCTTACAAATAGAAGAGTGGAAGCTTGTGAATATCCACAAAAAGGAAATGGAAGAGGAAAGGGATTACCATTATTATTTCAGAAGACAGTGATGTACAAAAGATACATAACATATATCCTCCCTGAAATTAATTCTTAGTAGAGTATTTATATATAGTATGCTTAGCGTACAGTATACAGATCTTTGTATTTCCAGAACTTAATGTCATAGTGGAATCTACTCAGAGTGAAACCCTTAATATACTGAATGGTTCCTGTTATCCAATTTCCTTTCACTGTCAGTGAAACAAAAAGTCTGTAGACAGTAGGTGAACTGGCAACATATATTTGAAGAAATATGGATGAAGCTTCAAATACATCACAATTCTACTAAACAGCACAAAGATTGAAATACACAAATGCATGGTAAATAAGGTAACAGGTTTAAAGACACGTAACATCTTTCCTGTTTTTTCAAATCAATTCAGCATTGACCTGACATAGTTTTTCATTCTGTTCTCCCAGTTTCAACACCAAATCTCCAGCCTACAAAACCAGCTGGATCAAAAGCCAATATTGCAGATTCTCCTTGTAGTTGTATTACAATTCCATCTCCAGGCAAGAATCTAAGAACAGCCTCCTCTATGGTTAATTAATTATCTCCAAGACATAAAATTCAGCCCTGCTTAAAAGTTCCTCTCCTCTAATCAAAGAGAAATGTTCTCTGTTGTAATATTTCTGCATCCCAGGTGTTTTACTGAAGTCATTCATTGGCACATGGTAGGGTTCTCTAGCTCCTTTACAGAAATTATCACAACAGACCAGGACATGTTTTAATTTACATTTTTATCTCTCACTTTCAGGTTTATCAGTGAAAATCGACTTACATGACAAGTGGAAGGTACCCCAGTGATAGCTTTAAGTGTTCAAATGATGGACCTTGTCAAAAGAAAATATAAGGGCAATGTAACACATGCAGAAGTAGGAGTAACCATGTCTTGCTTAACTTGTATAGATACTACAGTGAAAGCCAGAGCTGTTCAGTGAAAATTACTTCAGGGCTTTCCGTATTTCCTTCTGAAATCAAATATACCAGTGTCAGCACACAAAATCAAGAAAGGTGGTAAGATTTCTTTAAAGGCTGTGCTTATCATCAGGGCCAAATTCTTTACTATCTAACACAGTTTATAATTTCCAACATAGTCTATCAGTGCTCTCTTTGCACCACACAATAGTGTATAGGTACAATTTAAAGGAACCGCTCAATGAGAGTACGTGACAGCATAAGGTCTTGAGAAATTAAAAAGATGGCATAGGAAATGTACTTATAATTAGATATCAAATAGGATGTATCATAAGATACATGAAGTGCAATATAATTAGCCATTCCAAAGATGCACTAATTTTTCCTGTTTATATGGTTTATTTCTAGATCTTGTATTACACATTATTATTCAGATCATTCACTTGCTATCTTAACTATCTAATGTGTGTCCTTGCAGACATACAACAAGTAGCAAGAGGACAGCTCTATATGAATAATAATGAGCTATAGAGCAATGATCAGGGAAGACAAATTTCAAAAAGAGGGAGAGAGGGAGGATCTTTGAATAGCTAGTATACCTGGAAATGACATGCTTAAGAAATAAAGGTCTTGGTTTCTGAAGCCATAAAATAAGGTAATTAAAGTTACATGCGCTATCTTATTTTTCCCTAGAATCAAAAAAATGGTACTCTGGAGGGGAAAAAAAAAACAACCAACAAACAGAACAAATGTCCCTTATCACAATTTTTAGTAGCAGATAAGAGGAAGTTATGTATTTGAGTTGCAGATGTTGCCACGCTCTTGACAATACCACATTCACCCTGGAAAGAAGGTTATGAATAGGAAAAATACCCTACTACACTGCTATTGTCAAACTTATTGATCCCTTATAATAACTTCAACCATATTTCTTTGCATATGCAAACTCTTGCAAAAAAAAAAAAAAAAAAAAATCAAGCTCAAGTAAGGTTAGCAAGGTAGCTCTATAAGCTACAGGAAAACCTGCAGGAAAATTATAAGAAAAAGTTGGACAGCTGGCCTGAGCTAAACTTTGTTCTCTCTAAATAATGTTTTTTCCAGGCTACAGAATAATCAAGGCACTAACTTCAGGATACCCATACCCTCTCTGAGAAAGAAGAGCAAAGGCAGATAGAAATAATTCTTGCTGCAACATATCCATAAATTTTTGCCACATTTTTGCGGAACAGCTCCTTAGAAATCCAGAGGGATTGAAGAATCACTCCTCCTTTTACCAAGCCAGTACTTTTATTTCATACAGTTTTAATATTAAAAAAGTTATTTTTAAAAAGATTATAACAAAGAAAAATATGGAAAACCAAATAAAAACAGTTATGAAAATGCAATCATATAATATTTTTCACAGAAAATATCTTTCACATAGAGTAGCAGAGGGAAGTCAGATAATATTAATAAAAAACTGAAAAATTCAAAACACTTTGATCCTCATTTTCTAAATTAGGTAAAATCTGAAAATTGCAAGTATTTCTGTCAGTTCTCTATCATAATAATTTAACAGCACTTGCTGATTAATTCTAATTACATTTTATCTCCTTAAACAAAATATTTACTTTAACAAAGAGCACTGTCTGCTGGCTAATCAGCTTTGTCCTTTTTCTCTTGGTTGTATATATTGACACAGAATTACTATTAAATACACTCTTTTAGCATGCAAAAAATTTCTACTAGGAGAGACACAAGAAAGATGAAGAGAAGATGGTTTAGAAACCATGACAACATTTCAGAAACACTGTTCTAAGAAAAACTGTTTTCACAAATCTTGTCCAGAGTAGGAATGTTGATGTCCGTTTTTGCTTAGAAAACTCCTTTTCACATCTGAATGACTAATACCTGCAGATCCACCAAAAGCAGTGGATCAAATACAGATCACTTGCATGAACACATTTTCTAACTTGAAAAACAACACAAGCTCTAGTGCTTGCACACAGTTTTGTTCAATCACATCCACAGGTGTATTATTATCTTTTTTCAAATGCTACTTGGCCACAGATGTGATATACTTTCCTCTCTAAAAACTAAAACTGAACATACACTGTATAATCATCGTCAAAAGTCCTGATTAGTTACAAGAGGGGCAGTTGTATTACTTCTGAAATATAAACATCTGTGATCACTCAAACTACAGCACATCATCATCAATCAAGCCTGAATGACAACTGACAGTAAACAAGATACAACCTTCGCAGTCTTTGCTTGGCAGAAGTTACAGTCTGCAATCAATAAAATGACCGGAAACACTGGGAAAGGTAACTAAAGACATAGAGAGGTTCTAGGGTTATTATGAAAAGGGACACAGACTACGAGAAGGCTTGAGGTTACAGAGTTTTACCAAAGATTTTGAAGGTGCTTTAACTGGAGTAGGGGAGAGCTTGGATGAACCAGAAGCTTCATCCCCAACTAAATGACAACAAATTTAAATTTTGATTCTGCAGAGCTAGAAAAACAAATGGAAAATGGCAGACACCTAAACCCTGAATGCTACCTAAACATATTAAACTCAAAGGTGATAAGCACACAGTTAGTCTCCACCAGTATCCAATACAGATGCCATCACTTACATCCTTTGTATGCTTCAGCACTTGTAGGCCAGCCTTCCCCTTATTCCTCCTCTCTTGCAGTTATTATGGATACCAGGTCCTAGCCCAAATTTTTCTCTTGGCTTTATCTTTTGCTAGCTGTGACTAAAATGTGAGCAACACTATCAGTATAAAAAATATAGACCTATAAAAAATATATTCTGATTGCTCTGTAAGTCCTGTTCCAAATTAAGGAAGCAAACATCACACAGTGCTTCTTATGAGGAGGTTGGATATTCATCCCAAAGCAATTCAATCCTTGGAACTTAAAAACTTTCTCCAGCCACAACCCTGACCTTCCTGAAGTAGGCTGTGTGCCTCGCTCTAATACAAACAGTAAGGCAGGGCATCAGCAGTGATGCAGCAGCACCGAGCACAAAAAAAGAGCTTAGCAGTACCAATCGCAGTCAATGAAAACCAGATAAACATCCTCAAGCAAAGAAAGATGATTAAGAGTCAACAGCACTGAACATGATGAAAACACGTAGATTTGTCTCTTTTATGGATCATATGGGTTTTCATAAAGACAGGTAGCAATTTTCTTGCCAAAAGATATGTAAAGCACTCTAGATCAAATTCCGTCCATTGCTGGAGGATTGGGAAAAAAAAGCAAAGAGAAGACAGAAGATAACAGCAACACTGTCATAACTATCACTGCTGCTGTTCTGTGCTTTAAAAGCAGAGTGAGATAAAGAGTGCATTAGTGATTTCCCTTTCAGCACTTTGATTCAAAAAAGCAATGATTGGTCATGAGAAATAGCTAAAACCATTACGAATGTATTTACGAGTAATGCTTAGGTTCTTAGGACCTTGCATTGCTAAGCTACAGACTTATGACTAAAATAATTAAATGCTATGATTAAATCCAGGAAAAAAATTGCTACTTAACTGATTCTAGCCAGCTGCAGTTTCAGAAGAAAAAGTGTAACATGCAACAAGTTGAATAAAGTGTTACAAGACAATAAAAAATTTAATTTAATCAGGTGTCATCCTGTCTCTGTTTTTATGAGCCCCCAGTGGACCCTGATCTGAAACAAAGGGAGAAAAAACATTTTGGAAATCACTTTATCCCAAAGCTTCTGCCAAATCCTATCCCCTGCTCTGTTTCATTGAACATTTTCAATATATTTTTAGACATATATCCTTGAACACTTTCAATATATTTTTGTACAAAGGCTTGAAAGAGGAAAAGATATATTTTTCTAATATTCTTTACAAGTATCAGAAAATCAGCATGTTCAAAAGCTTAAATTCATCTGCCTGTTGCAGAGGCGCTGACACAGTACCGTTACCCCAACAGACTGTAGCATAGAAAAACTACCCTGTCCTTTGATGGTGTACTTTAGAAAGCAGCTTGTAAAGAGCCCCTTTTGGCTCTCTACACCTGTAAAATATTTCTGATTATCCAGCAATACATGCAAGATTAACTTCCGCAGAAAAATTAAAGAGATTTTCCCTATAGTCTGGGGAAAGAGAACTGCTGGACATTCAATAGAAACATATGCTATGACTCCAAGAGAACATAAATAGATAACAGTAATCTAAAGGGAGGAGCATGACAGGTCAAAATCTTCACTCCCACTAGATGGCAATATTGGGTTTTTTGCAAGTTCAGAATACGCTGTCATTGAATGAAAAATGCAACATTTTTTTATGTTTTCCGAAGTTGCATTTTCTGTTAAAAAAAAATAAAATACCCAAACCAGGTTTTATTGATAACAGGAATGGAGAAAAAAGAGTTTATAATACATGTAAGTTAGCCAACATATGCATTAAACAATAAGTAAGAGACTATAGTACCTCAAAAATACACTAAATGAATAATAAATGCAATATACGCTTTTAAGGCTGCTAGGCTTATAATCAGGCCCACACCAAATTAGATATTCAATTTAATCCTTTACCGCTGTATCAGCAGGATGTGGCAATGGAAACAGAACGTTGAAATCCTGCAGGAGAAGGCATCTCAATTTACACTCAACCAACCTCCTGTGACATTAAGCAGGAGTTTATAGCAGCATTAAAGAAGCTCCAAATTAAAGACGGCTCCAGTTCTAGCTCTCATGGTCAAAGGAAGGGTCACTGTGACACTAGGCCTAGAAAGAGCATCCTGATTACTTAAAAAAACCCAAACCAACTCAAAAACTCCAAAACCTTCCAGTTTTTGAAAGAGACCAAATGTCTTTATGCATCTATATGAAAAAAAATGCATGAAGATATGTTTCTAAATTCTTAAAATCATTCTACAAACAACATTTTAGGAAGCTTTTATGGTAGCCTTAAAAATATTCAAGAACAGAGCTAACATAGAAAAGCATGAAATCATCACTCAGAAAAAAAAAAGCTCTTTCAAAAAATGGTACAGCTTAAAGAGAGAATGAATTTTCCATTGCGAATAGTTAAAAAGAAATAGCCAGATGCCAGTCATCATATTAACTCCTATGTTTAATGTTGCCCTCTAAAATTCGCTGAAGGACCAGGATATAGACACATCCAAAACACAGACAGCAACGTGCAAAGGATGGCAGAAAGGTCCAGCGATCCAGACACATGTAACACACTGGAATGTATATACAGAATGACATCTAGGGATTACAAAACCACGACTTGGAAGAATCATGTTCAAGGTTACATTATCTTGAATTCCTGTGCTAATTAATGGCCTTTACTTACAAACTGGAAGCCAAGGAAGAATGGGGACTAAGTTGGGAAGATAAATGCTCTGTAGGTGATCAGACACTACAACAGGGGGACATATCAAAATACTAATCCCAGTTACACATCATTTTGTTCAAGAGACCCCATTCTGGTATGCTAGAATGCTGACACACCCTACAGTTTCATCACCTGCAGAAAGCTTACACTCTTGTTAGAAATAAAAACACCAGCCTGACTCCTGATCAGTCCTGACTCCTGAACTCAAGCTATTTTAGAACATGAGACAGACAGGATTTAAATTCTGTTCATAATTTATTATTCTGCTTTGGCAGTAATCTCATTAAACAGCTCTTACACAATTGAATGAAGCGCAAAACCATTCCTCCAATATTTAATATTATATGTATACTTCTCAGCTACTTCCCAGTATTTCCAGTCTTGAACAAGGCCTTGAAAAAGGTGAGAACTTCATGAATCCTTTAAACAATGAAAAATGTTAAGTAACAGTTAACTGATTCAGTCTCATAACTGCTTACTTAAAGGTTTCGGAAAGCATTTTGTATAATGTCAAATATCTTCAAGTCACAGCTTAACATATGCTCTGGTGGTGGTACACTGGCTTCCAGAAAAAAGTAATCATCAAAATCTTGTTTAATAAATGGACTTTTCCCCTTCCCTTCCCATCCTTTTTCTTTTTCTCTTCTCTGTTCTGGTTTATATTTGCTTAGCTTATGAGATACACAGAAAAAATGTTCTCCTCTAGGAGCCAGTAATACTGTCACATTACTTCCAAACAGCAATCCAGACAGGGAGCAGGTATTACATGCAGGGTAACTGAAACTTGTTCTCCCTTTGGGCAACCTGCCTTCAACCCAGTGTCTGTCCACACAAACTTACATGCATATACACACATGTATTTTATTGTCTTAAAAATAGAATTTAAGAATATTGTACATCTATCAGCATGTTGCCAAGTATTCTTAGAAAGTAGTAAAATTTTCCTGAAACCAGGTTTTATGTGAATGAAAAATGTTCACATCTTAAGAAGCTTTCATTTAGTGCTCCCTCCTAAATTCCCATCATTCTGAAAAGATCCCCAAATCCTACGAGATTGGCTCCACAGCTTTTAAATACTAATGCCAAAGACAGTTCATGAATTCAAAACTGACAGGACCAGTCAGCTCCCTAACAGTACCAGTGTCATATAGATCTGCCCCTATTTGGGGATCTCTTTCAACAGAGCCAACATCAGTCCCTTCATAATGACATGTAGTATCTTACACCAGACATAACTTAAAGACCATATTATATGCAACAACAAAAGGAAACTGGCCTTGTCTCCAGAGCTGTATTTTCCATCAGCTGGTAGTGCTACAGAAGATCATGCTCCATTGAAGCAAGAAGCAATGACATACTTTATGAAACCATGCTTTGTTAATGCTCATGAAAATGAGAATCATCATCAGTAAGACCACTGGGCCACAATATGGAATCTGATACATGAATGTCATTCTGGACTGAAGTCAGACAAGGAGTGAGGTATTCAGAAATTAACGAAGGTGACTTGAATGTAACCATGCAGATAAGAAAAGCTCAAATGCCCTCCTATGTAACACTGACTTTCCTCATTTCCCAAGGAGACGATTCTGCAGGAGCTGTCAGCATTCTGCCCAATGAAGTTGTAAGTGATACTGCTTATGCCGCTGTCACACAGCATTGCCCATCAGATGCTGTGCAGATATTTATAATCAGTGGGTATCCAGTTAACCAATCGATACTCTTCTACTGCTTTTCAATGCATAAATCTATATTCCCTCTCCCTTGAGACTCAATGGTAACAACAGAGCAAAATACAATTGAATATTCTGGATGATATCATACATCAGACACAGCTAGACACTTGCAGAATTTTCAGGTTTTGAGCCCAAACTCATTGTCCTGGCATGCTTGATCCAAACACAGCACTCAAGACCACTCCATTTTGAGTCTATTAATTGTTGCACACTGCTCTAACTTTGCAACCCGTCTTTCCTACCATGTGGCAGCCATGTAGAACACCCACCCTCAGTTCACACAGTCATAGCTACTGTGTCTTCATAATATGTTAATAATACATTGCTCTCTTCGTTTGGTGATTAAGGCTTAGAGTCGAAACCCAGGCACTTGATAGCTGTGCCAAATATGTGATAATTTTGTTTTAAAGGCTAAGAACACCCACTGTGAATTGACTGAATTTGCCAAAATTAATATTTTATTCTCACAATAGCCATATGCTATTCATTTGTACCTTAGCCTGGAAACAGCCATTATAAATATAAAAATCTCAGTAAAAACATTTTGCAGCAAATTAAAACAATTTATTGCACCAACAGAGAGGGGCAGGACAGAACCTGTGAGGTCAAAGACAGTCAGTAAACTTGGCTTCAGAGAATACATCAGAAAAAAAATTATTAAAAGTATTCCAAGCCCAAAACAGGAAGAAAGCTTCCAAGCACATCAGAAGGAATGTAGGTAAGTCACTTGGATCAACTTGGTTGCAAAGAAAACAATCTGGTCAGCACTGGGATGGAACGTTGCACATGAGGGTCAAGTTTAAGACATCTCTCTGTGTTAGGCTTTATTGTATTGATACAGAAAAATAAATGCAAATATTGGCCAGACCCTTAAAAGATCAGGCAAATCCAAACAGTCTTCCTTCCTTCCTTCAGCAAGAGTAAACATTTAAAGCAGAACCTGCTTCAGCTAATAGACAGCAATCTTTCCTCCCAGGTTTTCCTTCCTTGCTCTCTACAGAAAATCCTAGAGATAGAGAGAGACAGTGTGTGGGAGGTGGGAGGGAGAGTTAAGGAAGCAGAGGGGAGTGCAGAGGATAAAGCAAGTTTAATCTCCACAGATAGCCCAGCTCCAACAGTCCTTCCATTAAGTCACCTCTTGGAGCTAAAAGGAGACCAGTCCTCTCCCAGTCTGCATCCCTGCACCTCACCACATTTCAGGAAGACAGAAGGGTAGAAGCAAGAACTCCATTGTTACCACTGCTAGACTCTGCAGTAAAATACTCATTAACTTCAGCAAGGCCAGGATTTTATGCCAGATGCACAAACAAGTCATTTATAAAATTCCAGAACAGGTCCCCAAACTATCTGTCAAGGAAAAGCAAAAATCTGATGAGATATATTTTCCCCCAGGTCTGCTCTTTCTGTAAGACGGTTTCTTCTTTTTTTTTGGCTCTAGCTGTAATGTATTGCTAAATGTCATTGTAAAATGCAAAAAATATTCATTCATAAATATTCAGTAACATACTGAACTTACAATGAACTACACTGGCTGTAGCAGCAAATTTAACTCACAACACACAGAATCCTAGAAGCCACACAATTAGATCCAATTTATTTAGCTGCTGATAATAAGCAATCCTTGTTTTTCAAACTAGATAGTACAAACTCGTACAACAGACTGGTTGTAAAATTCCAAGGAAGGTATTCCATTAACCTCAGGACCTGAGAAGCTGTTACCATAAACAGTATTTGTTCTTTTATAGATGTACCTCTTCAGATTCTGCCACTACCTTCACAGTCCCTACTTTGCTTTCTCTCCCCATCATATACAAGAAAATACAGGCTGTTTATGAGGCAGGGGGTCTCGTAAAGACAAAGAGCACCCTTATAATGATGTAGTGACATCCATTGTGTAGGCAATTGCAAACATATATCTACCCACACATGGTACATTCTCTGTTGCAGTCCTTTGACTGCAGGGCCTTACATGTACAGGAATCAGTTCAACTGCTGTAGAAAAACAGACTTTGGGTGTGAAACTTCAGCTGCCTAAGAACACAGAACTAAGGTTTGAAGCAGGAAGTGAATCACATCACATACAACTAAAATTGTTACTCAGTGACCGACTTCCTTCTTAGGCATGACTATCCTTCTAGTCCAATGCTATGAACTGCCTGGATGTTTGCAGGACAGAGATAACTATCTCAAAATGGGGAGATTCATACTCTGAAAATAATGTAAAACTCATGTTTATATCACATAAAACAAGGCCTGGATGCCATGACTACAAAAACCAACACAGGTGCCACTGTCATAAATGAAGCTCTTCCCATTTCACAAGAAAGTATTTCCAACTACCATCCCTCCTAAGCCACTGTTGAAAAACTGGCACTAAAAGTAACACGGGGAAGTGCAGCCCACAGGAATATTCCAGTAAGAGGAAAGTTTAGGTTTGCAGCCTATCAATTTGAGATAGAGGCTCCGGCGGCTTCTAAAAGAGTCACAGCAAGGTTTCATGGATTCCACTCTACCAGAAACTACTGAATAAGGTGTTTTTATTTTGATACTCTTAAAAGTATTCCACTTTTTCCAACCTACAGTGAAAAGTGAAGTTAGTGATAACAATGATTCAGTGAGAACACTGATCCGTTAGCTTACTGCAAAACAAAAGAAAGACCACTTGGCTTCTTAGTTAAGGAATTTTCAGCTCCACATTTCTGTTGCATCAGTAATATTTTGGAAGACAAAATTCACACCAGGTATAAATCAGTGCACCTCCAGCAAATTCCAATGGAATTGCACCAAACTCCATATACCGTAGGCCATTCTGTGCAGTTGCCAGAAAGGAGAGGCTACAGAATGGTTTGGCTCATGCTGTCTCCATGGGGAAGAAAAAGTCCATGTACACTCTTCTTCAAACCCAAGCTAAAAAGGCAGGACAGAGAAGTTTAAAAGGCTGACCCCAGTTCACTCAGCAGTGCCTATTAAGGATTTTCTGAACTTGTGAAAAGGAAAGACATTTGATTTACAATTGTGAATGTTAGAAGTGGAAATACTTCTCTAATACTAACAGAATCTACCTGAAAGTAAAGGTAAAGCACAGGAAAATACAGCATCAATCGTGATAAAGTCACTAATGGAAGCGAGGAAATGCTTCCTCTTCAGCAGTTACCATTCAAATGCAGAGCACCTTTAGCAGCAATTTTTCCTAGAACAATTTTTCAGCTATCTTACCCTACTTCACACAGCCAAATCCCAGCCCCTAGTGAGAGTGCAGATGGCAAAGCTGAGGACTTAGTAAGGAAAAGAAGAATGGTAGGGAAGGAAATTTTTGAGACATAGCCCACATTTTACATAAGAGGCTTTTAACGCCCGTGTTTTCCTGATTCAGAAGAATAGTTGATTGCCCTTACACAATTATTTTATATACATTACTTTTCTTTTCAAAGATAAATCTTCTATTCAAAGATAAATAGAAAAGACAGTTGGATTTTTAGAAGATGAAAAACAAAATTCTCATTTGTACATGCAGACTCTGCACGTTGGGTGTAAGGCTGAGGTTGCTGGCGGGGGGGTCAGAGGGAGGAAGTGTGCAACCACAAACTTAGCAAGGCAGAAAGAGCATTTGCTGAATGCAGCAATGGTAGAAAAAAAAGAAGAAAGAAAAGGAGACTTCTGCTTTTGTCAGTTCATAGGTTCAGTTTATTACAAGAGTATGAAATCACAAAGAAGTTTCTCCCAACTTCTCTTCATCAGTACCTGTGCTTTTAAACAGATTGCTCCTGGGTGTGTTCTCTCCTAAAACCAGGCAAGTGAGCATTAGCACAGAATTAATCCAGCCACAAAGACCACCTGAAGACCACCCCCCACCACCACCCTACCCCCTTTCAAAGATATGCTTAAACAAACAGCCCAAATCTTTATTTAAAACTCTGTATCTTTGATTCCCCACCAGGCTAGCAGTGCTTGTATGATATGCTGCCCAGTGCAGAAGAGGAACACCTGGAAGGATATCTGCAGAGAGGGGAATCTGTCACTGAAGGTAAAGTAGCTGTCAGACCACACTGACTTCCACTCCATCCCCTGCACTGCACTCAGACTCAGCAGGCAGGTCTGCTCTGAAGGCTGAAAGATCATCACTGGCAACAGCTTAACAGAATTAAAGAAGCCCCTTTACCAAAGTAAGTGAAGGCAAGTATGCCTTTACACTGAAACTTCATCTTCTTTGACTGGCTCTGCTAAAGGCAGGTTGTTACAGTTTATGTAGAGGGCTATTTGCTACTTATTTTCAAAATGCCTTTCAGTCTCTTGGCTATCTCCAACTTCAGGAGAAGAAATATTTCTATATTCTAAATACCAGTCCTCTGCATAAATGATCATATTCACTGACATTAAGGTCCATGGCTTTTACCTTTATGGTTAATCTTGATTTCAGCAACATTGGCAAGGAGTTCAAACAAATCTTCAGGGACAGATATGCTGCAACACTTCAACCACTATGAAAATTCACTATAGAAATTCCTACTTGCATCTTTCAGCCAGTTTCCAAATAATGATGCACCACTGCCTTTTGCCCTGTAAGTACTTATCCTATGACTTGAATGCCTTTCATGAATAACTCTGTCAAAAATTTTCTAGAAGTCTAAATTGTATTATACTGTTCACTCACTACCTTAGGGCCATATCCAAAGAACTTCATTAAGCTGGAGAGTTCAGTTTTCCTCTGCATGAAACATGGTAATTTGGCTTACAGTTATGTCTGTTTAGGCATTATAGAGAATTATTCAGATTACTCCATGCAGACTTACTATTGTAATTAATTCAGTATCTGAGCTCAGGCATTTGGACTTACCATTAGCAACTCCATATACTCAGTATGTCTTCTTCAAGATACCCATTCTAAAGAAAGAAGCAGCTGGAAGGCAACGCTTTAAAGGGGCTACGGGCACAAAAATGCTTTTTCACTTAGTTGGCTCCATCTGTTTGACAAGTTATGAACAGATGCTCCACATCTTTCCAAATGCATTTTACCAGTGACCAGGAAAGTCAATTTTTCAGCAGACAAAACATCAGCATCCAGAACTGGAGACCAACCACTTTCAGAACTGTTCCCCTTTGAACCGGAACAGTTTGTACAAAAACAGATGTAACAGTCACAGACACAAATATGGACCATTAAATTAAATGGAGGCTATTTTTCTTTAATCTAGAGGAGGAGTTAGAAAGGAAAGGACACATTAGTGAGAAAGAAACAAGAAAAAAATCAGAAAGCACCTTTAGGAGAAAAGGGGCCAAGGCATTTGCTGTTCAGTTGTGGAGCAAAATGGGGTTGTGGCTATCATCTATCCTCTGCTTGCTGGCCTAGCACTTGGGCCTAGTTTGCCTCATTTTGGGTCTATGTGAAACAGTCCCCATCGGGTCACCGCTTCTCTGCTCCTACAAACAAAGGAAAGGAGAATGGTTGTGTCCATTTAGTAATAAATAGGTTCAGAGTGTACATCTCTGTCAACACCTCCTTCTTGCATGCCTCTTCTTAAAGCAAAAATGAGCCCTCACTTCTGCTGCTCTTCCCTCCCTGCCAAGCAACTCTACAGTCAACCTATTTCTTTTCCAAACCAAGTGCCCACCTATAGGAAAAAAAACCCTGCCAATTCTTCAGCCCTCTTCCAACCTGGAAGCCCACTGTTTTCTAAAAAATCCTATGACCTTTATGAGGACATGCCATGCCTCAAATGTTCTTAACTTTCCATCCGGTGGTCAAATTGCACCTGTGCTGCTCAGCCTTTTTTGGCCAAGCTTGATGCTCAATTTGCCTTGGTCCCAGACAGGGATGGTCCCAGACCCCAGATGAGGTCCTAGAGCTGGGACCAAGGCAAGTCAAGAATTTACTCCAGGATTATCCCACACCCACAGACAACCGCTTCACACCCACCCCACACATGAGGCACAGCAAGCACGGTTGGGAGGTCCCATGTTGGCAGTCCTGGAGTGGATGAGGAACAAGCTTCCCATCATACAGTGGCAGGGTATAATGATGGTCTAACACCATACACTATTAACCACCTCATTAGCTGGTAGGTGTTAACAGCTACCAAATATTTAGTCATTGAAGACAGGTAAATTCCACATTCAAGATCCAGACAACAGAGCTCATGCGTATTAAACAAGAGGGGTGATTTTTTATGATTATCATCTTCTCACAGTGAATGAAAAACTCTGTTAAACCTAGGGAGATTATATCTGAAGTCTCTTGTCTGCAATTCCTGCTACAGCAAAGAAACCCTGCATGTGTCCCATCAGAGAGACTATAAAACACAGTTCAAGGCTACAAAAGCAAAGGTACGGTGAAGAGAAGACCCCAGCAATTTAAGAGAGATTTCCTCTGGATCTCAAAAGGTTAGGAAAATGGCCAAAAAAATTGCTGAAGTCAAATTCAGCATTATCTCTCAGCAGTGGATACTGCCTTTTCCAGCATCAATTCAGATCCCCGACAAAGACAACCCATACACAAGGAAGAATTTTTAAGAGAGGGCAGATTTACGAGTGCAGACTCTCAGGGTAGTCACAGTCTCGGTAGCAAGAGGCAGAGATTACTGTAGTCATGACTCAGGCTGCAAAGGTTCTTCTTCATTATGCTAACCAAAACTAAGTCCCAGCCTCATAACATAACTAGACAGAGTATTATGAAGTGTCTTCATGTTTATTGCTCTGCCCCACCTTGCAATATAATCTTTTATTTGGTAATAGGGGGTTTTTAATAAAATCCATTATCTGACAAGTTCTTTAAAAATTTCATAGGGGAAAAGGATAGAGACTGAAGGTTGCAGCAGAGAAGATAAAGGTTAGGTAAACTCCTAATATTTCCCAATGTTAATGCAACAGAAAGTCCTACTGTTAAAGTAAAGCAAGATTTCAAGGGACATACAGACAAGGTGAGACATATCTGGCTTAACAGAGGGTGATCCTTGGACTTCAAGGGAAATTTTCTTTAGTCACTTTTACTGTGTTAATAACTACCATTGCAAATTTGAATTTGGAGACCTTCCCAGTTCTCACTGAGCCACAAACTAAATTATTCACATTTTCAGGCTACTGCAGTAACTGGAGTCCTACAGAATATGAAACCCTGCAATTACTAACGATACCTGTTGCTCTAGCTCCACTGTCCAAAATGAGAGCTAAGGAGACAGCCATTCCTATTAGAGTATGAAATTGAAAAAATATTTTCATCTTTTCTTAAAAACATAACATTTATCCTCCTGTATTCTGAAAGCCGAAGTGGAAGTGAGAACAAACAAAAAATAATGTTAAAGCTATGACCAGTACAGACAGAACTTTGATCAGTGGTTTGAAACAGCTTACTGTGGTTGCTGCATGTGTAGCCACAGCAAACACAACAATGGCTGAGGTTTCTAATGGTCAAAAGCAAAATACAACCAACAACAGGAGTTTTCACATGGGGGCTGCACATGATTACTGGTACTTGGTACAAGTCACATGACAGTTTAGATTATTTTTAAAAAGTCTACCTTTAAACTGAAGTAATAGTAAAGCTGTAAGACTCGCATCTTTCTTGTTGTATTTTTAAAACTGTTTTATAATAAAGCTTGTGAAACTTCAGAAATGCAACATTTCTTTGTTTATCTCATGCAACTAGCTCCTCTATACACAATGCTGATAGTGTGAGGTTCATACAAAATTAAATTGCAAAAGCAGAGTGTTGTGCCTTCTGCCTCCAGCAAGCCCAGCTGTACAGTGTCCTTAGTCTGATTTGGTATGAGGAAAAAGACCCATATTAAATTTTCTTGTCCATACTCAGCAGTATGGAGCAGCACAGAGAAAGAATTTAATAAACCCTCTTCTAATCCCTAATTCAGAATTATCTGCCCACAATCAAGTGCAATCAATATTTGAACAGGGCCACAAGTGACCAGACAGTACATTTAAAAAAACCCAACTTTGGTATCATCACTATTTAAACCATCTTCCTGGTAATTGACTTAATGGAAACTAAAAAACCTGCTGACAAGGAATCTAGTCAGATCCACTACGAAGATGTGAGTTGTGTCTGTGAGTTGTAACACAACTATAAGTCAGTAACATTTATGTCCCATTCCCCAAGGATTTCTGCATAAACTCTGGAGCTTGTACTCTAGGGGGTTATGCAACATATACAGCTGTGATGAGACCTCTCAGATTGGCTTGAAGATTTTAATTCTGAGATTCAAAATTATTTAATGAAGATGAAATATGACTCAAATCTTTTAATAAACCTTTAGAAAGTGCAACATAATCACAGCCTGCAAACTGGTTGGTCAGTGACCTAGCTAAGGAACAGATAAATTTTACAAACTCTGCAAACACCACTCACAATAGTTTTACACTGAAAGATTTAGAGCCTCGAAGAAGTCATTAGAAAGGCTGCTCTGCATTCAGGAAACGTCAGGGGCTCCAGCGACGCTGAGCTCTGAAAGAAGCGGTGCCATTCCCATCTGACCAGACAGTAGGTTCAGAGATACACTGGCCTCTCTGTGTAAACCAGGTGCCAAAGTTGATTCTATTGAAGTCAACGTAGTGGTATTGAGAAAGAACAGGCCCTAAAATTTCTGATAAAAAACTACTTCCATGTAATGTGAATTCCGAGAGATGTGGCTGTAAAATTCACAGAGAGGTTACTTAACATCACACATTAATCAGACCAGTGGTCTATTTCCTAACGTATCCAATCTGTTGCTAGTAACAACTGCTTTTCTAAGGAAGACATCTTTATTAGGAACAATCACAATATAACCTTACTGGAAGAGGGCTAATTTACTCTTAGCACCAGGCTCTCTGCAATAGATTTATACCAGTTCGCATTCCTATTTCACATTTGTTCTGTACAGAGGAACGGGGTAGGGGGGAAGTTTTCCCTTTCCCATTAAATAGAAAGTATGTAGAGAGAGGCTGAACATCAACGTCTGGCACACCACAGGAAAGGAAATGCAACATGGCTGCAGTAAAGCCGAAGGATAACACAGGTGGTGTAAGAGACATTTCATGAAAAAGGCACATAAGAAGTCTACATGCTCTTCCTGAGTACTCTGAATCCCAGTTTTGAGTATCAAGGTGGGTGAAATTAGACAGGGGTTCACTGGAAACACAGACAGGCTTTAGTACATATATTGGTTCATTGGCTCTGTTACAGAAAAATCCAATCATATTCTTAAATATAAAAATAATGCCCCAGCTGGACTGATAATCTTGTTTTTACAGAAAACCAAACACTACAACAGTTACTCAGTGAAATCATTATGAGGCAGAAATACTTCACAGGATGAACACTGTCTTCTTTGTGACTATAGCAACATACGCTCTAGGACAGTATTCACACAAGTCTTCTTTAGACATCTAAATTTGGGTGCCTATGCAATGAACCTGCTTTCTCTATGAAACTGGTTTAGAGATACAGATCTGCTCCAAGTTGTTCTGCAAAAGCACCCTATAACTTACTGGCTGCACCAGAAACTTACTACCTCAGTTTAGCTCCTAAATTCAGCTCCATAGTGAAGAAAGAATATCCCTTCCGAGCTGACTTTTGCCTTGACTGGCATTCCAATTTGAAAGAAATACTGTATTTACTTTACAGCCTGTAACTGATTACTGAGGCATACAGAGCAGAAACACAAGCCTTTACAGTTTTAGGAAGACCCATTCTGGTAATTTCAACATTTTAATCTAAATTCATGATACCATGCACATCATTTCACCTCTCCTCACTCTGACAGCCCATCCAACAATATGCTCAGTGCCTCAAACACCCACTGAAATCACTTCTGTGGCAAGCAGAATTGCTGTAGACATGCTGCTGCTACTGCTGTAGACACTCCTAACGGTGGTTACCTCTTTTCTCTTTGCTAATAATCCTGTTTCATTTGACTACGTTCTTTGTCAGAAGGCTAGCATAAGAAGCCACAAATGTATAACTATGAACTGACTTTTTAAAAGGAATAGGATCCCTAGAGCGATTTTTCTTAGATCTGGAACACCTCCATGCGCCACCAAACCCCAGCACTCTCTGACATGTAGCACTATAGGCATGACCCTGGTGTGTGTGGGTGCCCCTTCCCACACCCTTCCCTGGCTTACCTTCAGCCACCATTAAGACAAAGAGGAGCAGAGAGCAGCCATTAATAAGAAAGAAGCTTTTTTATCCCAATTACTGCTGGTACCTGCTTTCGTCAGCAGCTTAACAAGGCCAAAAAATACCTGCATTCCCACGCCCAATACTGAAGCTGGTCCTCTTGAAGTCAAGGCAGTTTACAAGGGACTGAACCTTTTTTTAACAACCAAAACTGGAAGAAAATAATACTCAGAATTACAGTACCTTGCTGAACCTCCTCCTGCAGTCGTAAAATTTCAGTTTGAATCTTTCTCCTTGGCAACAAAGGGAGACTTAGGCTGTACATGGTGAACACACTTGACAAAACCTCTTTCGTCATTCACATTTAACTAGTATATTGTCACTTCTGTAAGAGCCAAGAGGGGCATTACTTGCCTAGCATCAGTAAAAATGTGTTCCGTTCATTGTATTCAGAAGCTATTGCAACTGATGAAGAAGATACAGAAACCTACAGATAAGGCTCACATGAAAGGCCTTATCTTTTCATTTAGTCAAGGCCAAAGTTTCTTTGATAGGATAATAGAATATTTTTTGGTTATCTGCACTTCAGCTCCATCAGCCCAAAGGATGAAGTATAAGCTCCATTCTTTTATTTGAGGCTAGCAATAAAAAAGGTCATGCAGAATGAAGCTTGTACATTTTTAATGTTCAATGCTTAGACAATCCTATTCTGTTTCCCTCTCATAAAGTTTAATGCACCTTGTTAATCTATATAAGCTTTTATGTGTGTTCATCATCATGGTACCTGAACATTGTATTAAATCAGAAACATAAATAGTGTGGCTTCCTGTGGCATAGCTAACCCATGCTTGAGTTGGCGGGGAAAGCCACTGAATTAAAGCTACATTCTATCTATGAGCCATCTTGCACAGCTATGTTTATTATTTTACTGCCTGTATTACAGCAACCCCTAAGCAGACTTGTAGGTTCCACCTCACTTCATGAAGTTCACATTTTCACACTTAAGTTTGTAGCAGGATGCTACAAACACCCCACATCCCCATCTGGCTATCTCATTAAGTGGGACTCCTACACGAAAGGAGGATTCCACATGCATTGCACATGCTAGATAGGCAATCTCTCACCTACCTCTCTACTTTCAGCCTCTAGACTGTCAGTTTCCTCTGCCTTCTACTTCAGTGCCAAAGCCTAGATAATACTAAAGGAAAAGCTACCATTTTTCCACTTGGCAGCACCATTTTTTCTCAGAATAGTCAAAGACTCACCACAGAAGGAAATCATTATGCTCAAAGTGAGCTTCTTCTGTAAGCCATCCAATCCAATCCAGTTTCCCTGAGACCGCTGATATCACAAATCTCATAACAAGTCATAACTACAATACAAATCCTCTTTGCTCTAGTGATGATCGCATAAACAGTATTACAGATGCCACACAAATTTGCAAATGTCCCTATAGAAAACTAAGGCCCACTTTACAGAATTTGTTTTAAAGAAAATTTTTCTACCTGTACTGTTCAGAGTACCATCTAAACTTACCTACCATAATGAAGACAGTCAAAACTACATGTTTTCTATGGTAGAAAAATACAGACCCAGCATATCAAGAGTGAAATAGATCAAGCAGTCACTGTGGAAGAAAGTCCCTGTTTACTTAACAAACTGGGTTACTTATAAGATTGGGGAATCTGTGAAAGGATGATGGTTACAAATACTGCCAACTGGCCCTGAAGTTCATATGCGAGTAAATGTAACAATGAGAATTTGATTTTTCCATCCAGTGTATCTGTACTCCTGTATGTTTCCAGGCAACGTATCATACAATTAATCTAAATGTTCAAAGTTTATTTAACTTTAAATCTTCGAGTTAGCTGATGCTTTTCCTCATTTTATGACCACCAGTTTCTGTTTCCCCTATCCGACTCTTTTTCAAAAAATCAGGTTAATTGTTGGAAATGCCTCTTTTTTGACTCATCATCTTCAGTCTCTAGTTTGTTTTCTGTCATTCTGACCCCATCTCATTTTTTCATAAACCATTACAGTAAAATTATTATACAGCTGGCTAATCAACTCGTCATAATGCTACAACCTTCCCAATTCAAAGCAGGAGCTAAGACAGTAAAAAAAAAAATGGAAAAAGAAAATTAGTCTGAGACAAATTCAGAGTAGAAAATATTTTCTAAGTTTTGTGCATTTTGGTGTTTACATGATTTCATTTGTAACTAACACTTAAAAATACTAAAAGTGTCTATGAATGACCCATGGAGGCAGTGCAGCAAGAGGACTCCTTGCACTTATTTAGACAAGGGCAAAAGAAGAAGAGCAGACCAACAGTCACGTAGAGGTTTGGGTTTAAAGCATGTCCTTTCCAACCTGCCAATTTCTTTTTAACCACGAAACTCAACTCCTTGTCTTTTGCATTCAGCATGCATACTTCTCAAAATAACTCTGATAGGTCAGAAATATTTTGTCACCTTTTTATAATACCTGTTCTTAATAGCTGATGTTTCCTGCTGGAAAGAAAGGGATGGGAGAGATGAGTAACCGTGTCAGGAAACCCTGATGCAAGTGGTTCAGCTCATACAACAGCAACTTTGATGGCACACCTTTTTCTTGCTGAACCCAGGGCGGCTCTTTAATGAAAACACAGAAGAGGAGTTTCAACAGGGAATACTTGCAGGTGGCTTACACATGTAGGTATTTTCAGAATGATACCACGTAACAGCACAACCCCAAGCTACACTGATTTCCTACTGCTCCCTGAGTGCGCAGGATGCCACACACTACCTCTGCCAGGAGAACATCATTCAAAGAATAATGTTGTAGGCAAGTCTCTCTCACTCACACCTGCATTAGCTCCACGCTCAGGGTTAATGCATTTAGACACATTTTACCAAGGGGTCTACCATGTGGGAATTCTTAAACTGTACTGTATCATCAAATAAATACTTGATCTGTCTCTATTTCCTTAACAAACTCGGCTTGCTCTTTTTCAGCCTGCAAAATTACCAAGTGCTAAGATACCACGGTGATGAGAAAAATAGAAAACACTGAAACAGACAGATTCTGTTCTCTTTAACTGAAATGCAAATTCCTTGTTTCGCACAGGAAATTTTAGTCAGAACGATTGCATAGACACAAATCTTCAACAAAGGTGAGTTTTGTGAATGAATAGTTAACATAATGTAAAGCCAAGCTTTGTCCCCACAGATGCAAAGTCGAAACAAAGAAAGAAAGAGGCAGTAGAAGAAAAAAAAAAATAAATCTATGTAAATATAAAATAAACTGTCATCAGGTCATATAGGAAACAGACATACAAAATGCTCAGAAAATTATGGTTGCAGAAACACCATGGACTGTATTCACTGAATCATTTTCTTTCTCCTGAACTGTTGGAGGTCAGGCCTATTGGTAACTTTCATGAGTATGTCATAGGACTTGCAAAACAAGCAACATACAATTCCTCACACATCTGCCTTTAAAGTAATACAACTATAATGTAAGCACAAAAAGCAGCATGCAGACAAATCATGAGTAATTACTTCGAAGAAAGTTTGAAGATCAGTTCAGTATCGCTTCATTCGTGGGATTTTTAAAATGCTTGGGCACCAGATGGTTACATGGAAATTTCAGCTTTCAGTTGTATATTCTAAGTTTCTACACTTCAAGCCCCTGCCCAAGGCCAAAGCTTGAAAATACAAAACCCCAAAGTCTTAAAAACTAGAAGACAACAAAAATCTCTCATCATTATTTAAAACTTACAATCTTTAAGGATCATTGCATGTTCTTTATAGTCTTAACTTAAAATCTGAGAGCAGAGACGAGAAGTAATATTAACATTAGTAGTAATATTAGCAGTAATTAACACACTGTGCAAGTAAAACTGAGTGTCATCCTTCATGAAACAACATTCAACCAGCAGCCATACATATGGCCTTCAACAGATACAAAAGCCAAACCTCATTCTTTACAGATCACCAGAACAAACAGGCAGTGGAGTAAGCAAAATTAGACAAACAAGCCATGAGAGAAGAACTGTCACTGAAAATTACTGAAAGCTCAGAGCTGCAAGAGCCTCTGGTACCATCATCCTACTTTGTATGGAAAAGTTTCTTTTTCAAGTCATTCAAATCCAGTGTCATTGCCATCCTCCAACACAAAGTCTCTCACACAATGTTTTGCATACCAACTCAGGATCTCTGTACATAGCCCCATACACAAAATAACTGAGCCATCTCATACCCTGTAGGTGGCAAATGATTAGCAGCTTAAATATATTGCAAGTCATGTCCAATATAGGTTTACTCCCAACTTAGCTACACAGCTGTCAGCACACAAACCACCAAGTTTGTACCTCTGTTTCTGCAATCGTTAACTGTGTCAAGCAGCATCTGCTAACAAGTTTAGTCCCCTTAAGATGGATTTAAAATATTTTATCACATGAATTGAACATTTTATCATGTGGATTTCAGAGTAATAGTCCTTTTGATTTGCACACAGCTTGAAAACATGTCAGACATTTCTTTCAAAATCTCTTGCCAACAACCTATGAAAAATGGATTTTATTTCAGGCATTCTGGACTGTTATTGACAACAGAAGAGTTTTTGAGCCTGCTATAAGAGCTTCCAGGATCCCAGATTTATCTCTCAAGCTCTACACTTCTTGTTCCCTAGCAGCTTGTGTAACTTACCAGTGATACATTCCTCAGCATAGGCTGTCAGTTTTGTACCCATCTGCAGTGACGTTTTTAAGTCACTAACAAGATGACCTAATCAGCATCTGTTCTTGCTATGCCCATGTGCTGCCACGACATTTATTTCTTTTTACCATGAATTTTTTCACATGTAAAATAATGTTGAAAGTTCTAATATGACAGACAAAAACGTAATGCTTTTTTCAGAAGCAATATCCTAAAATTGTTTCATTGACTTCTAAATTACTGATATACTTCACTTGCCACTACAAACAACAGCATAAGTGCTTATTTTACTTGTGATCCTTTATTTTTATCCCTTCTTTTTTAGGAGAAGCTCTGCTGTATATATAGCATGCTACTATATGTAGTTTTCCCATCCTATTATGTGCAGTTCTGGACTAACTGAGCTGTATACTGAGTCAAAATTAATGTCACATTACTTTAAATTTATGGCATTTATTTTTCTTTCCATAAGGCTTAAGATAATCTTTGAGATGGATTTTTATTTCCAGGATGAACTGTGCATGCTGAAGATAGAACACAAAAGACAGACAAGAATCCATGAAGATGCTGACATGCAAGATGTAGGAGGAAAAAACTCTGAAAAACACTACGAGAGAACATAGATGATGGTTTGCCAACAGATGCATGAAAAGCATATCTTACACATTATTTACAAGGGTCCGCTGGAAGCAACTATCACTGCAAACGTACAGAAAAAGACAGCAGACCAGAACCTGCATCAGGGAAGGGCCAGGAAAAGGTACTACACTGCACATCACCGTAGGCATGGCTAGCCTTTCAAAAGTACAGCATGATCTCCCCTGCGTCACTGTGGCCCACTAGCTGGTATCGAAGAGGAGGAAGAGGAAGATAACAACCCACCAACCACCTGTCCCCTCTGAAGCATCTGGTGCCAATATCTGTAAGAGAGTGCCTTAATTTCAAACCCCCAAACATACAGACAGATTGTCTCCCTACTCTCACCCACCCTTTCAGAACTACCTATCCCTTCGTTCAGATCTTTAGGACCTAACACTGGTAGGAGGGACTCAGGTAAGTCAGAAATGTATTTTTCTTCTTCTTTGCCCCAGAGGAGGCATGTACGATATTACATCAGTAGAACACATACCGAAATGTTCTCTTTTGGTTGTAGCTGCAAACAAAGTCCCCCTTAGCCTACTCCTACAATAGTTAATGCATTACACACTCGTAAGACAGAGAAGTTAAAAAGTTACAATTGAGTATATAAAGCACCTTTATCTCATTAACCACTGAATGCAAGCGCATACTCCATAACCTCAACACTGTAACAATATATTCCCATAACCAGCAGAGCACAGTAATCAGCTCAAATCCTTGCAATGCTGTTGTATCATAATATATTTGCATTGAATGTCATGTTCCAAATTGGAACTGGCAAGCATCTTAGCCTCACACAACAATGCCATATGGAGTTACATCTGATATTGCTCGAGCAGAACTCCCTTCCTATCCAGAACACATCAAATGGTGCCACAGATATGCTATGGCATTTAAATAGTAATAATGCGGATGTGAGGGCTAAATTAAAAAGTGTTGCATATTAGAAACAATTTGCGCACTAAGATAAAAAAGGAGATTTGCTGGCTATTGGCAGCAGAACTTAGATATATGTAAAAAAAAATCCATTTTACATCACTACCTATATGTCAACTTTCTTAGCAAAACAATTATAGGACTAAAGATGCATAGAAAATATTAGCACAGAGAGAAAAGCTCAACTAGCAACAAAGATTTTGTTGCAAGAGGATAAAAGAGGAACCGAGCACTACAAATTGTGCATCCAGTTAGAACAGGGCACAGGGCTGGGTTGGCTGTCAGAAACAGCAGCTCCACTTCAGTGGGTGCTATGAAACTCTGCAGATGTGAAGTCTGTGGTCGTGCAAGTCAGGTTCATGTTTTCCACTTGCACAAAGAACAGCTGAGATGCATGTGTTCCCTCACCTCTGGCCAACCAAGCTCACTTACAGGGAAAGATAAGTAGTTCAAATCTCCAATTTTAGTACTTCTACATAACCCATAGTTTATACAGTTGCAGTGTGCTGTCGCTCTCAGCACAATTCAAATTCTTGCTGTCAAGAAAATTAGAGAAGGTATCAGCTATAATCCATTGCAAGAATTTTTCTCTTTTAAAAAACAGACCACTTGCCCAATTCACACCCAGACCAGACAGTCATCAGACAGAACTACTCACTAGTCTAGATCAAGATTTAAGAGCTATCACGTCACTGGAGTCCTGTTACCAATTGACCAGGCTGCCCATCACCTTTTGAGAAATTTGTTACTCCGTGGAGGTTCCAAGGTTGCAATGTTAGACAACAGAACCAAAAAGCATAGTCTCCCTTAATAGTGATACCATTACTTTTATGAAGGAGCAGATTGTTCCAGAAAGGCAGACAGGATCATTTAAACAAATTTTTTTTTTTTTCAAATTAGTATATGGCATGATAAATACTTCAAAACCACTACAATGACTAAGTATTTGATGGGTCAAATCCAGGAAGTTTTTCTTCAGCTCAGACTCATGAATGACTCCACTGGGAACGCAGGTTGAGTTAAGACAACAGGATTCCTTCAATAGCTTTCATTTCCTGAAGCACATTGTGAACTAGTATTTGCAACCTGTTTTCTGAAGATCCTCAAAGGTCAGAGCACCTCCAAGATGTTCCCTTCTACCAATACAGTAATAGGCCTTCCTCAGCGCTTGAACAAGGACACTCACAACCTTATCATCCTTGCTCTACTGTAACACTGGCCTTCCATCAGAGCATAGCAAAACTGATTCTGTCATGTGTTTTCAGAGATACCAAGTTAATGCATTTACAATACAACTGTGCTGAGTTAAACTTTTCAAAGCTCCAAAGAAAAAAGTTACCCTTCAAGTTACTTCATAATTGCTATTAATGCTATAGCTCCAGGTATTCAAACCATTCAGAGCATCCAGAAAACACAAATACTATATTTTGCATAGCACAGCATGTTCGTACCTACCAAGTCCCCAGTTCGCTCAATGAAGCACAGAAACTGGCTGCTCTGAAGCACACTTCCAGGGACCAATCAACTAAACCCATCAGAGCCAAGAAGGTAGCAAAATGACTATCAAGCTACAATAGCCTACTACCTTTTCAGTGACTTCATCTGTGTCATCAAAGCTACTGAGTATCCGGGTAGCTTCTGAGCAGCAAACCTGGGGCAGCAGGTGACCTAGTTCAGGTGTACTTTTGCCACGCTGCTCGCTAGCGCAGGAATCAGTGCAGACACCCCTCGAGACAAGTCCACAAGAAGATAAGCCTTAAATGTCCCAGAACCCTGAACTCTCACAGCTCCTCTCCCACGTGCTCTGTCATAACAGTTGGTTTCTGACAGAAACATCCTGCTGACTGTCATCAGACTTGCATTTTTCAGGGCAGCCAAGCCATCTGACTGTGCCTGGTGAGTACCTGCAGTGGAGCTACAGTGCAGTACTCAGCTCCACAGGCTGCTCTCTCACGCTGCTCAGTGCACCACTGATACTGTGCAAAGTAAATACTTAAAAATTTTTTACTCAAGAAATATGTAGGAGATTGCAGTTCTCTGGACTTGTGCTGCTTGGTGACAACCTCTCATTTTTAAACAGTTTTAATCACATGCATCCAGACAACAAAACCCAGCACAGTATTAAAAATCAACCTTCCAAGGGTGTTACTCTTTTCCTGATTTTGACTGGTGGCAGCAATATTTTCTGTATATGAGGATAGCTCATTATGAACTATGGGTGTGTTCAAGATTTAAAAAGCTGTAGAATATAATTTGTGTAAGAAATCTCAGCAAGAAAGGATTCCAGGAAGTGGTAACTAAATTTCCATGAAGCAAAATATTAAATTAAAAGAAACTCCAATTTTCACAGCAATGTAAGCCAGGCTTTAAAACAAACAAGTGCTAAGTACAAGAAGATGCTAGTGTATAAAGTTTATCAGGTGATCATTTTTACATATTTAGGAACGAATTACATCATAAAATATGTCTTAAATATAACTTGCCTGTGCATTAAATCTTTTTGACATTTGAGTGGTTATCATTGAACCCTACCTCCTTGTACAAATTTTAACCTACCTTCACTTATGCACAGAAGTTCTATGAAAGTGAATGCAATCCATCAATCTCACAGAAGTTTTGCCTTAAAATATCAAGTCTTTGCTCCTTAATTTAGACTAGACCAGACATCTCCAATTTTGCTGACTGATTCAAAGACCAGAGAGCTATATTCAAAGCCAACAAAATTACATTACAGCGTTTGTGTATAGCCACTGCTACATGAAAAGACAAGATTCGTGCTTGCTGGTTATAAATAACCAGGTATTTCCTAACCTTCAACTGGAGGTAGGTCAAAGCAATGGTGCTCTAGCACTGACAGAAGTATGTATGAACTGAGAAAAACAGAACAGGGACCTAATGGTCAAATTCTAACTTGTAAGTCAGTGTATTAGAAACAAGTAGCAGCAAGTCCTGGAGCTTTATGTGCCATGTAAAACCATATTATCCTCAGGCAAGTAGGGAAAGCTTTTCAAAAGCAGCTAATGGTTTTGGATGGCTCATACACTGGGAACCTACAGGAGGAACTGAAATGGGCTTGATTTTCAGAATATGAATATTTACAATGTCCCAATTTGCCAGTCAAAATTTGGTCTACCAGTCACAAATTCCTGCAGCTCAGCAACAAAGAGGTTAGGTAATCACTACCACTCTCAGCCTCATAAATCACATATGTCTATATGCAGAAGAGCATTCAACTCCAGACAAAAATATATTTCTTTATTTTCCACTTCAGTGGTTTCAGAGGACTCAAAATTCCCTAGCAAGATTCCTGTGTGAATTTTTAAAAGCAGATGAACTGACATCAGCTGCATTGGGAATCATGGTCCAGAAACAACACCAATAAATGAGACTTTTCAGTGCATGTCTCATTTATATCTTAGATTAAAACATAACATTTCAAAACCTGGAATTTAAGTCACATAAACTTCAGAAACCACCTAGGCTTTTCATCCTTTGGTCATCTTCATTCTTCTTTCAAGCAAGATGTATAAACAAGGGAAAACAAAGTCAAATTATTTGAAGTCATCAAGAACCACTTAATATTTTAGCATATATCTATCTATATATATATCATTAGCACATGTAATAAACTTATCTTGGAATTTAAAAGTACTAATTTCACTTTCTTCTGTTGCATTACTTAACTCCAGCTGCTATGCTATCAGTACATTTATCCGTATTTATAAATCAATTACATCTTCAAGAGTGCTTAAGTGATTCAGATGTCTAAGTCCTAATTTCAGAAAGAAACAACTGGAATGAACAGGACATGTGTATCCCTAGATGATGAACTGCTCTTGTAGATCCTATCTGCAATTATTCTAAAAATGTTTAATTGTCCTTTCAGCCTTGTTGCTGCTCCCATAAATGCTATGTAATTCTTCCCCCCCGTTTCTTATAATTTCATTAGCAGGCTATTTGTACTACTGCTTGATGTAGAGGCTCAAACCAAGCTTGAGAGCTTCATTAGACTGCATATATGTATGTACAGAGCTTAGAAAGACAAAGGAAACCATTCCCTTCCCTGTGTTAAACACTGAGGCACACAGAAACTCAGACCAAAAAACTATAAAATTAAATATGCAAGGTGCATTTGAGAGTACAGGCTTAAGTTACTTTCTAAAATTAAAAAAGTCATCTCTGGAAGTTGCAGAAATTAAACTCAAGTTGCTGATTTCCCAACTTATTGCCATAAGTATGTTTGATTGCCCCTTTCACGTACTACTTTCACTTCATCATGTGTAAATCTCTTTTGTCTTGGCAGAAGTCCTCAGCATAGTAATGACATGGTATGCTGCCTCTGAGAGTGGAGGTATGGGTGAAAGGATGTTTGCCAGGAAGGCAAACTCTGCATCCTCCCCTACAACTTGCATATCCTTAAAGAGAGAAGATAATCTCACCCTTATCAAATATACTTGCACAAGGAAAAACTGAATTGAAAATTTAACAAAAAAAAAAGAAAAATCACAGCATTGCACCTACTTAATTTATTTCTCTCTTACTAAGCAACATCTGTTCCTTTCTGTTCTGAATTTACGTAAACTAAAAGAGAAATACTAAAAATTGCAACTAACTATGATTGTTTTAGCATCAGCACACACTTCCACAACATTTTACTAAAGATGATGGCCAAAGTCCAGGCCCCATTCCCAAATTAAAAGTAAAACCATTTGAATGAAAGATTCTCTACAAACAAAAGATAGCTGATAGTTGCTTACTAAGAAAATAATGACTAACAAGCAGGTAAGATTAAGCTGTGCAGAATCTGTTGTTCTATTTTTAGAGTCTGCAGCCCCAGGCTGAATGCTGAGGTATTGTGAATTACGTGAAATATGCTAACATTCTCCACAGTTGCTTACTAGGCATGCTTCCTATTATCTAGACAGGATAAGAGTCCAAAGAACATCTGTACAGACTGAATGAGAGCCAAGACCTCAGTGGATGATCCCACTAACATCAACTTTTTGTTGAAATTAGCTGGACTAGACATGCTATAAGAAAACTAACAATTTGGGGGATGTTTCTTCCCAAAAGAAATTATTTTAAAAGATAGTTTAGAAATGCCAAATAAACAAACAAATGGCATTTTGTTCACTTTTGGCAGGATGTAAAAGATAAACAATCTGATCATGTGGAAAAGGAGCTGACTTCCAGTATAAATACATATTCTAATCTCTTTGTGTTATAACAAGAGAAAACGAATAGGATTTAGGTCATATCCTCCACACTGCAGAGCAGATTGAGAGACAGGCCCCACATCTAACTTCCAACACAGCCTCTCTCCACGTGACTGTAAATGGGCCCACAGTCACTTCACATCTCCACGCTTTTCCCTGAGTCACAGTGCAAGACTAGCGATGCCACCATTTGTTCTCCCATGGATGCTTTTTCATTTCACAATTGAGATCAATACTAACCTCTAGGGAACTCTAATCAGATAACTCAGGATACATCTTTGTGCCAGGTTTGTGTGTGTGGTGGGGTTTTTGGTAGTGGGGGAGGGTGCTACAGCAATGGCTCCTTGAGAAGCTTCTCAAAGCTCCCCCAGCTCTAAGTCAGACTCACTTCTGGCCAAGGCTGAGCCAATTCGTGATGGTGGCTGCACCTCTGTGATAATATATCTAGGAAAGGGAACCTGGGAGAAGGAGTGGGGTTGTGAGGAGGAGTTGCAAGGAGGACACCTATGTGAACATATGACACCAAGGTCAGTGGAAGAAAGGAGGAACAGGACGGAGGGGGGTGCGCCAGCACAGAGACTCCCCTGCAGCCCGTGGTGAGAGGGCAGGCTGTGCCCCTGCAGCCGTGGAGGGCCATGGTGCAGCAGATGCCCACCTGGAGCCCGTGGAGGACACCATGCCTGAGCAGGTGCCTGTGCCTGAAGAAGGCCAACACTCTGTGGGAAGCCCCTGCTGTTGTAGTTCGATGCTGGGAGGATTGCAACAGGTGGGAGGGATCCACGCTGGTGCAGCTCGGGAAGGGCTGTGGCCACGGGAAGGACTCAGTTTGCAGAAATTTTGTGGAGGGCTGTCTCCACAAGAGAGAGAGACTCCACTCTGGAGCAGAGGAAGAAAGCAAAGAGTCCTCCCCCTGAGGAGAAGGAGAGGTGGGACTGAATGTAACCCCATTGACTGCTCCCCTTTGCTGCTGCAGGGCAAGAGGTAGGGAAATAGGGAGCAAAACTGAGGGTAGAGGGAAGGTGTTTCTAAGATGTGGTAATAATTTTCATTGTCCTGCTCTGTTAAGCAGCACTGTTGTTAGTGTTAGAATTAAACTGATGTTCTGTTTCTTCCCCTAACGAGTCTGTCTTTTGCCCATGACCATAATGAGCAAGTCATCCCTCACTGTCCTTACCTCAATTCCTGAGCCTTTTCCTTTATTTTCTCCTTCCTGTTCCTGAGGAGGAAGGTGTGAGCAACAGGCTGCGTGGTGCTCAGTTGCCCTCTGGGCTCAAACCACAACATTCTTTTTACACCTTAAGTTAGGACGCAGGGTGGAAGAAGCAGGTAGCTCCTGAAATAACTTGCAGAACACAGCAGGGCTTACAAAAACTCTGGCAGGAGAGATGAAATTCAGATTGGTGGTACCTAGAAAAATCCTTGAAAGAATCAAGAGACTACTTAGACCATGACAAGCAAAAAAACAACTTGTTGTCAGCAAGTACTAGGAAAGCATCCATCATCTCTACCATACAGGCATACAAAAAAAATACAGGACAAAAAGGGCAAACAGAGACAAGAACCTTTCACCCTAAATAACCATGACATTACACAGGGAACAGGCAAGTCTAGTGAGCTGAATAAAGTCCAAAGGACTCCCAGTGAACTGCCATCCCTACTTGTGGGTGCAGAAAAAACCCCAAACAATTCTTTTCTTCCATGGTGGCTTCACAATATAACTTAGGAAAACGGTAAACACCACAGTTGCTTTTTTTCATCTCTTGCTCATGGGAACTCCTCCAAAAATATAAGCAAGTTCCTCTGAAAAACTTCACACCCTTATCCAACATTGCAAATGACACAGTTGATCCAAGACTTAAATTTCTAATAGTGTAAAGCTACCTCTTCACTAAGCTGGATCTACAACAGATCCTTTACATCCAGAGGTAGAAGTTCAGGACAGACAAAATTCTGTAACATCTGGAACTGGGAATCTTGTCTGTAACATCTGTATCCAATGCTTACATTAATACCCATCTGTTCAGATAGCAAGGTGCCTACTTTGAAGTCAGGTGAACCTGGTCTCCATGACACAGATGCCAAGAAATTATAGGTGATTTTTTCATGGCAATGCTGTGGAGACCATACATATTGCAGAAAGGCTCTTTCTCCTTCTCATTTATGTGGAAGCACTGTCGTTAGAGAAGCTCAACTACACTTCTTCAAAAGATGGAAACATTTTCAAAAATAAGTGAAAGGTGACAGAAAGACCAACTTCATGGGGTTCCCGGCTGCCAATTAGACTGTGTTCTTGCAGCTCTAATGAAAAGATTATAAAATACAAAATACCAGTCGCTGTCGCCCTCACTCTGCAAGTGGGCATAAGGGAGAGACAAGATGTAAAGGCAGAGATGAACGGCTCACTAGCTATTACAGAAAAATAGAGCTGACAGAGCTCTGAACACACACCAAAGCACTAGCTCCAAGGAATTAGTATTCGAAAGAAATACATTTCATACAACCTTTTACATCTGGTATTGCTTCTTGTAATCTGTTAACAAACATGGTACATGGGAAAAACACACACTTACAAGGGATTGCTTTTCAAGACAAAGTTTCAACTTACGAACATGGGACATTCTTAGCAAAATGAAATGTCTCCACATTATGTTTGCTGCTACTTCTAGCTTGGATCAGCTATCTGAAATCCTGGATATGAGGAATATTAAATGCAAATGCACGTGTTGTTTCACAGTATGGACTGGCTAAGGAAGCTAAGGGAAGATCTCTTCAGAAGCAAAGATCATAGAATAGCGATGTCTGAATTCTGTACCACACTGAAAAAAAGTAGCAAAATCTGCTAAATATTAAGGACATGCCTCACGTAGGAAGTTTAACAGTGAAAAGAAGAAAAACATGTCTCTTCTGCATGAAATTCATAGGTCTTGTCAAATACACACAACAACAGCATCTGCGTGGCATCCTGTGAAATCACTCCTTTTAAATGGCATTCTGCAGATGAAACATAATTTTTTGGCTACAGTCTCGTGTAGTTTTGAATCAAGCTACATATCCACTCATATCCCCACACACACAAAGGACTGACTAAAGCACTAACCACTTTCATGCAATATGTGCATCAAATGAAAAACAAAACCCAGAAAAAAATGCCTGTGACTAAATGTTCATATCAACATATTTTTAATTTCTTAACAAAACAGAAGTCCTATTGTAAGAGTAAGTACCTGTGTATCCGTAATTCAAAATACCATTTATCATCAACTATTACATCAAATTTTTTTAGCATTTAACATTTATACTACTGTTAACATAATACACCATATTTCCATCAGGTTTGGATTACTTCTGTGTGCTTCTGTGTGTCGAAGGGAAACACCTCATCACCCACCACAGCCAGGTCTGCCCACCAATGAGAATCTGGTTCTCTCTCTCTACAGTCTGTCCCCTCTGCAGTCTTGGCCTAGATATACCTAGTAAGCAGACAATTTTTTTTCCAGTTGCATACCACCTTCCTAGACCAGGCTGTACCTCACCATTATCTCTCAACTACCATATCTCACAGCTCTATTTCTCTCACCTCAGCCCTACTTACTCAAGCCTCTCCTCAAGAGGAGCCCTTCCAGACCTCACTATCCCTGGGACCATCATCTCAAAGCACAGGTTGCTGGCTGGTTGATCATGCCTGGGAGAAGTAGTGGGTCCTTCTGCTAATGGGCTATACCACAATATACATAACTTGACTAACGCCCACCCGTTGGGACCTGCAGGTGTGGAGCATCTTTGACATCCATGTCACAATTCTCAAAATATTAGATGAAAATGCAAGAGAAAGGACTTTGGGGTGAGTTCTAGTGAAGGGAATGATCACAGCAGTTCACTCTGAAGTCTAGGTGAATTCAAGAACTGAGCAGAGATGTACTGACAGCTAGGTAACAGCAGAGACAAGACAGTAAACCTTTAAACTGGGATCACTCTGATCCTCTTCAGATAAAATACATGGTAGTCCTTTGCCTACTTGTTTAACAACCACTTTTTCATTTAGTATAAATTTCTAAGATATTTTCAGGAAGGTGATAAAAAAGAGAGACTGAAATTTTGCAAACCGAACACCTCTAAAGTATCAAAGACAAATACCAGAGAGATGGAGGAAATCAGAGATAGCCTAAGTATCTGTAACAGCCTAGACAGATTCAAAAAAAACCAACCAAGCAGTCAAATAAGCTCCTATCCCATCCTGGATGGTCCTGTCCTAGATCGTACCCCTGCCAGTACAACCAGGACTAAAACCACTCCCCAACCCCAAAAACATCAATCAGTTTAACAGCTTGCATATACATACAGTACACCTAAACAGTCCAAATGACTTAAGCAGTGCGACCATAGTCTAGGTACAGTGTGTTTCTAACTGTGACATTTGTCAACTTGGGGGGGGGGGGGGAATCAGAAGCAAAAATATGCTTCAAAAATAAAGATTTTTTTCCAGCTTTCAGAGGTCACCACTAGAAAGAAGCCCAAGAAGGTGAGATTCATGTAATTAGGCAAGGGCAGAAACAAAAACCAGTACACCCTCTTTCAATCACATTGAGACACATCAATACATCACATAGCCAAAGGTATCATAAACTCAATTTTCTATCTCCTGGAATTTTCCTATCTTGTCATACACAAAATCATCACACTCCATCCCCAAAAAACCTTTCCATCTTGCCACCACCACCATGTCAAGAACGCTGTTCTTCAAGCTTCTTTTTAACTTCCAGTATTATTTTTACTCGTGACTACTACAAAACTTGCATGTGCTAACATTATATTCCTTCTTTGATAACCCAGGTGGCCTAAGGACTGGCATTATTTAAGGCATGGTTAATGTAGTAATCCAAGAAAGTGTTGTGATTATGTCAGCACCATTCAGATTCCAGTGACTAGTATAGAACTGGTTTAACTAGCAGTGGGCTTTGGTGCAAATTCATAAAGAGCTTGAACTCATTACTCTGGATTTGCAACAATATACTTCCAGGGCCATAAAGACAGGCTGAAGTCCTGCTCTTCTTACAGCAGAAAACTTCAAACTTCAGTCAGGGTTTTGCTTGAGAATTTGCTACTTAACTAATTGTTGTGTATTCAAACTCCCATATTTATTCAAGTTATATAAATTTCCTTCTCCTGTGAAACTTTTCAGATGACAATGACAAGGATCAAAAATTTGCAAACATTTCTGTGTTTGTTCCGGCATGACTTGAGATGAAGTTCTATTCAAGGCCTTTAATTTCTTCCAGTCATGTTTAATACCATCTTATATGATTAATTATAGATAAAGAGCTTCTTACTGTATTCTAATGCTTAAAGCTATTTCAGCTAATTAATGAAGTACTCTATTCATCAAGGCATAAGGAAGAACCTCATTCTACAGATGCTTGACATTCAAAAACTGCAGTTCAGGACAGTCATTTAGCTTTCTTCATTTAAAGAATCTTGATTAGTGAATGTCTTAAGAAGTGGAAGCCAAAGGCAACTCCTTCAGAGTTGTTTTTTGGTAGAAGAATGCCGTGAAAAGTTTCAAAGAGGCAACTTAATCATCAAAGGTACAGACTCATAGTATCAGACTCTATTTATGAATATGGATCAAATTCATATTGTTTTGATTGAAGCTGTATTTTCCAAAATGTCTAAAAATTCATAAAAGTTTTCTGAGTTAAGTATTTAAATAGCTTGTATTACAACAATGCTCTAAAATAAAAATATGCTGAATTTTTATTTCAGGGAAAAAATACTTTAAATTTGCAAGATTATGTATATTAAAATATATAAATATACCCAAAAAAGTTTGGGTCTTATGTTCTGATCAAAACAGAATAATAATTATTCTAGCTTGAAATTGTCTTTAATCTTTAATCAACAAAGCACTTTTACTGCTCAGCCCAAAAGCCTTGAATATTTTCCTTTCAGCTAGAAGACACTGTTTGGAGTTTCATGCACACAGATGTGTGCAAGATGGAAAATATCCAAAAAAGAGCTCATTGTCTAGCTAACTGGTACCAAATGTGCCAAGAGGTTGAAAGTCCTTTCTTTAATGTGTTAAGATACATTGTGCCCACCTCAAATTCTTTAAAGCATGCAGAATCACCCTCCTAGATGGCCATCATCATTTTTTTAAAATGTCCTATTCTGTTCAGCCTCCCATACTGAAAATCTCTCAGAAGTATGCTTTTTGAGTAGTAGGGCTGTCTCTTGTAATAAAAACCCTTTAAAAGATGGTATGTATAGTATCCATTTAGCTGTTATTAAAAACATCAGAAGCTGCAACAGCAACTACTTTTATATGGCAAAGAGGCATCCTACATAGTCGTATTTATTCCAAAAGCCATGTTATTTATGAGTCTTCTATTAAAATCTAAGCTTTTAATGAAGTAATTTCATATTAGCAAAATTTGTCATGAGAGTTATTTATCACCAGCACTCCCATAATATTAGCTCTTCTTACATTCCAGTCCATACTAGCTTTTGATTTCTGCATCACTACACTGAATCTACACCACTGAAGCCAATGAGAATTTTGTTACTGGACTTACAAACATTAGATTTTGCACACAAATATATACAATATAATAATTGCATAATAAGGTACAAATGTTGACAATATAACGCACCAACAAACATGTCATTTCTACTCTAAGTACTCTTCCCCATTGTGTTAATGTACTATTACAGTTAGATGCTATTTCGGTAAGACAGTAATTGAATCCCACACATTTTCACAATATTACATATATTATTCTCAAACCTTAATTCAGCAAGTCATTGTAAGTCATCAAGCAACACAAATACAGACGGACTCCAAATGAACTAGTATTATGACCTATACTGGCATTCCTCAGAAAACAAAGATGTTAAGCAGTATTTCCTCTTTTACTACAAGCCAGTGGTAAAAAACGTGTGTTTGACATACCATGCTGCATGCTTATACTTTGAAAAGAAGTTCTTGAAAACTTTCAAAGAAAATTAATAATTTAAGTTACAGATTGTATCTATTACACTGAGATAAACCCCAAAAAGTGCTTTCAGGATCTGTACTGCAGGATAAATAGGTTCCACACTAGAGTCTCCTTTTGGAGTGACTGTTACGTAATTGTTACAATTTATTAAGCCAAATTACATGAACTACATGCATAGACTCCAAAAGAACCCAACAATTCCATACAGCTGACCAGTATTTATTAACATTTTTGTTTATGCAAATATCTGTTTACTGTATCATTTTATTCTAATAAGGTATTAAAAAGAAGAAATGAAAAAAATGTTAACACACTGCACAGTTCTATGAATCTATTTTCTTATCTACCCAAAGTTTTCCAGAGAGCAGCATAAGTGCCCCAAGGTGCCAGAAAACAGATATAAAAATCATACTGAGATACCCCTTTTGCTACCTACCAATTTCACAGATTCAAGAAAGAATTCCAAGCAGGAATCTGTACACATTACCTTGTTTGATATGTTAGTTTAAAACGGTTTTAAAAAATCATAGAATTATAGAATGATAGAACAGTTTAAGTTGGAAGGGACCTTGAAGATCATCATCTAGTTCCACCTCCCTGCCATGGGCAGGGACACCTTCCACTAGACCAGATTGCTCAAAGCCCCGTCCAACCTGGCCTTGAACACTGCCAGGGAGGGGGCAGGCACAGCTTCTCTAGGAAACCTGTTCCAGTGCCTCATCACCCTCATAGTGAAAAATGTCTTCTTTATATCTAACATAAATCTACCCTCTTTCAGTTTAAAACTGTTACCCCTTGTCCTATCACTATGTTCCCTGATAAAGCGTCCCTCCCCATCTTTCCTGCAGGCCTCCTTTAAGCACTGGAAGGCCACTATAAGGTCTCCCCAGAGCTTTCTCTTCTCTAGACTGAAGATGTGCAGTTGTTATTTGGGTAGTAGAAAAATGTGCAGTAGAAGAATGTGCAGTTGATATTTGGGTAAGTATAATCTTAGACAAGGGAGCTGTAATACTCGTTTGTAATAGTAAAGAAAGTACAAATCATGTACCTTCTGAAACAACTCTGCAGTTGCCACAGGATTACAACTGAAAAAAATATAGTTGTCTTGCCCTCTTTTCACTACCAGCAGAAAACCAGAACACCTTCAGTCTCACTTTGTGCTTTTAACCTCCTACAGTCAGCAAACACAAGGTGCTCTGTGCAGTCTATGTCAGGGAAACAAATTCATGAAAACTTTCAATTTAGAAGACTATTTTAGTGAAGTTACAAATGGAACTGATTGTAATCTGCTGTGCTGGTATAAACCCAAGGTCTCCACTGCAAGCGAGCTGGTGTAAACATTCCTCTGAGTTTTGGCACCGAGTTGTGCACTCCTACACTGATTCCTCCTTACTGTTTTTGACACCCTTCTCTTAAGATATGCAGTACAGCTTTTTTTCAAAAAAAACGTTAAGCAAAACTTATTAATTTTAACTATCGTGGTTAATTTCTTGAAGAGTCCATCCTGTAACTCCAGTAGGAATATTTTCACATTCTGAACACAGGTTCATTCTACTCAATGTAATTCAACATGGTAAATATTAATTCAATTTCATTTATTCACAAGGATTTATTTAATGAATTATTGACGTGGCCCTTCTGCTTTGAGAAAGAGATCTAGGATGGAAACAACAAGCTACCTGCTCGAAAGAGCGAGCATATGAATCTGATTTATTAGCTCAGTGATGCTAAGTCCACAGTTCCCTCCACATTTCTGCAAATTAGACCATTTTCAGCCATAGGTATGCAGGTAAACCTATCTGTGAAGCATTCCTAACTTTAAGTCAAGAGCATGTACAGTCAGCTATATTTTTAATAGGAAAAAAACAGTATGTGAAATGACAGTGAGAGCACTAAGCCACCTGGCCAAATCTGAACCTGGGCATAGAGTAGAAAAAGTCAACAGAATCATTCCTGAAAAAGCAACACAAAGGACTGCTATAACAGCAGCTTCCAGCTGCTGCATAGCTGCCATGTTTGACTTTCCAAAAACCACCAGTTCAGACTTCATAATAGGAATCCAGGGACACCTCACCAAAAGCAGGACGCTCAAAATCTTTTTGTTTCTGTTCTACATAGTAAAAGCACACAGACAGCAGAAGCAACTTGTAACAGAGCACACAGCATTTTTGTTTCCAGCTTTAGGATCCATTATTTCATGTTTATACCTCTCTAGTTTCTGTTATGAAATCCTGCAGTTCTTAAGAACTCAGTGGAAACTGCAAACTGAATTCACTGACTACTATGCTACTGCAGATGTTACTTTTCAGAAGAATAATAAGTCTGATATTCATCATAATTAAAGTTCTCATTTGTTTGTGTTGGCAGGACTTGGATGCTGTTGTTTGATATAAAGGGGAAATAGCTGAAGAACTCTGCTTAAAGAATCTCATGTAAATTTCAAGACAGGAATGAAGAGTATTTTTAAAATTATTCTATATATTGATGAAAGCTACTACGTTTTACCTTCTAGCACAAAAAATAAAAATGTCGTATCTCACCAATATCTCAGCATACCCAGTAACGATGAATCACTGTGAAACCCTTCAATATGAGAAGCCATAAAAACAAAGAGTGAAATTCTGGTTCCCCTGAAGTTCAGGCAAAGCTGCCTGAATCAAAGAACTCCTTGAAAACACTGAACATTCATTTCATTGAAAACAGAATTTCACTCAATATGGTTCTTTAAAAAAAAGTAAAAATCAAATTAACGGGGTGTCTGTGAAGCTGTATTTTTATAGAAAGTTTCTGCCAAAATAGCTCAGGACACAATGGTATTTTTCGATTCCTACCTCACCAAGAATTTAGAACTTGCATTTACAGCTTTACATCCTAAAAATTTAACATAATTCTGTATGCATGCCTCCCACATCATATGTTCTATGGACTATCTCCTGCAGCATACACACTTTCACAAGCTCTGTTTATCGCAGGCTAGCTTCACAAAAGACCTTGAAGAAAGTAAAAACATTTTCGGATAGTTTGTGAACAGTGACAGAGGTTTTGCTGGAACACAGTGAAACAGGGAAGAAGAGGTGAATACAATCCAAAAGAAACAGAAACAGCTTACTATCAGTACGCTTGGTCTGAACATAGAATGAAGCAGGACAGAAGACAAACGTGAACACCAGACTAGGAGCACATGAAATAACATATGATTTATGCAGTGTTCGTAACAAATAAATAACTTCCCTTTAAAGGAAATACTATGGTACCTGGTTACTGTGTTCTTAGCAGTTGTCTTCCATGGACAAGATCATCATATGATTCAACTGAATTCCTAATCTGCTATGCACATACAGAGAGGAAGCTTAGGCATATTACTCATTAATATCAGTAAAATTATTGAATCAGTGTATCTTCTGAAAGATCCTGCATTTATCCTTTGTATTGTCATTATGCATTGCTGCTTAATAACAAAATTCACAGTAGATGTGGACATCAGAGCCCTCACCTAGATTTTCACATGAAACCAGGAAAAAAGTCACAATCACAGGCTGGACTTCAAGTACTACAGGTTCTCAAGGTCAACAGATGGTGTTATGCCTTCACATGTCAGCAGCAGTGTTGGAGATTCCCTTTATTGCTAAAAGATGCAAATTAAAGAAGAAATTAACCCAAGCTCTAGTGTGAACATCACTATCTTAAAAGACAACTGGCTTCTAAACTAATAAAAAAAAAAAAAAAAAAAAGAAGTGTATCAAGAAGTTGAGTCACAACTATAAAAGGTACTACACTGGCAGCCTCAAAGTTATTCACAATTTAAGATTATTTAAGCATTCAACAAATTTCTATGAGGTCACTATTTTCTAAAAGTATCTAGGTTTAACATGCAAGTATGTGACTCCATCAAAATTAAGACTCTTTAATGTAAAAATAATTAATTTTAGATTAAATTCAAGATTATGTAAAGAGTTACATAGAGAAGCTTAAATCAGAGGACAAATAGCTTTTTCCTGCATTTCATTACAGGGATTCATCTCTGTTCTCTGTACTGTTAAAAAGGAAGATTTGATTAGTTTACTGGAACATAAACACAAAGGATTACTTATAAGGTACCCCTTTTCTGCAGGCATTACACTTATGACCACTGTTACTTTTCTGCAGAAACTTCTTTTATTGATAATATTCAAAACCCAATGGCTCAACTAGAATCTCTAAGAAACTGGCTTGATTAGGTTACAAATGTGTATGTTATGATATTCATAAGAAAAAGAATCAGATATTTTGCTGTGCTGTTGGAAATTTCTTAAGACTTTCTGCAGTTTTGTTTTAGCATATCTACCCAAGGAAGCACTGAACTGCCGCACAGGTAAACCATCTCCAGCTAAATGCATCAAAAGTGAATCCTCTTCCCTCTTACATGCATGTTTTACAACCAATCAGTAGAAGCTGTGCAGAACTTTGAAACGGGCCCTTTCAAGATCATGCCTTGAGTTTCAAGTGCCTAAAATTGAAGACTACACATGTTACAGTGTGTAAGATTATGCTCAGTCACCACGGCTACACACTTGCAATGACCAAATTCAAATAAACTAAATTAAAGGAGCTGTGTAAACATTAATTGAAACTTGTATTGTGTGGGTCCATGTCAGTCTTGAAGACTTACCAGCCACAGAACATAATCAATATTGTTTCTATCATCTCATCGGCTACAGTAAATGAACAGACAGTATAAAATAGTACAAATATTTGTATCAATATATTAATCCAGGAGAATACAGGTTTGCCTCCAGCTCCCCACAAGAAACTTGCCAACAACAGTAGTATCTGTATGTCTGCTGCATGGCTCTAACCTCTACCAATTATGCAGATATCTGTCTTCTATGCAAAAAAACCTGAAATCGTCTCAAAACTCCACTAAATCTGCTGTGTGCTGTGTCCACCACAGACAACAAAATTATTTAGACAAGGATCATAATTTGTTACTGCTTGTATAAGACTATGGTAATGCATCTTTGGCCCCCACACAATAATGCAACACACACGCACAACGGTAAAAATTGCAATACTAGACATTGTGGAATTCAAGTAGTGTCTCCCTTCCTTAAATCTCTAGGGATAAGTAAACTGCAGATAGGAGCCAACTAGACATTCCAGTTCACAAGACTAGAAGCACTGCATTAGTGACTTCCACAAGCTGAAAAGAATTTTCGATACTTTGATGAGACACTGTTCTGAAGAGAAACAACCCATCTTCCTTCTTCTTTATAGTTACTCCACTCCCCTTCATGGTTTCATTCTCCACCTCTTGTCTTCTGCATACCCCAGTTCAACCTCTCTGGCGCTATCTCACATCAGAGAAAGCCGAGAATGCATGAACGTCATCTGATGTGATGCAACAGATCGGATCTTTTTCTTTGCTAGTATATGCTTGGAACAGATAAGATTTATCAAGGACATGAGAGATCTGGGTACTACTTAACTATTACGGATGAATCCCTCTCTCCACTCCCTTTCAAGTTAAATCATCTACTAGAAAAAAATGGGTAACGTCATTCACACTTTGAAGCAGCAATTTTCTATTTGTGAAATGCCTATTAAAACAAGACTTGCTTTTTTGCTTACAGTCTAACCAAAATTAGACCCTCAGGAACTACAATAAAAAACAGAAATAATATGAGATTTACATCTCTATTTAGAACAACGCTACCCCCTCTGAAAGCGCTTGCAGAGCTGTGTGACTAATGCTAGCTAAACTAGCTAGCAACAATTTGCTAGCTTCTCCATTTAATTAGTATTCTGAAATGTGATTTGTGAACAAAAGGATGCTGGGAAAACATGTATCGGACCAGCTATATCATTTCTTATTTATTAAGAATGTTACTATTACCAATAAAATTTAAAAAATAATTAGACGGTAGGCTGCAAAGAAGAAGGGAGACTCAGCTTCCGTCATACTGAAGGTTGAATTGTCACTTGTTAGCTTATTTTTTAAATAGGAACCACCTTACTGATACCCGTAAACAGATGAAAGTAATCCAGCCTCCCTTTACAAATTTACATAGCCAACCAACCTGGCATTTTTTTGAATTTGTCATCAAACTTTCTTTTATAAACTAAGTACTTTTTGAACTAACACATTTTTCCAAGCATCCGAAAACTAGCCCTGATGGATCTCATTACTGCTGGAAAACAACCTGGCTGTTTCCCAACAGTTTAGATTTTCAACCATCCACTCGGCAATCCCCAGAATCCATAGCAGGGCAGAGGCTGCTATTGTTTTAGCTTCCTGGTTGTATAAAGAAGCTTAATCCTTTCTACCATCATAAATAAAGGGACTGATTGCACCCTTGGTTTTGGGGAGGTTTAAATTAGCTAAAAAACAGGTTCACAATGTAAAGAAAGGGAACAGTGAATGAACACCAGCTGACAGTATGTCACAGCACAGGATTTCTTCTGTGCTTAGATAAAGTTGTCAAGGACACCACAGATAAGGGAATTTCTAATGTTCACACTCTCCCAGCATAAAGGCCACCGTTGGTGTGATTTAGACACAGGCAAAGTATTTGCACACAGCATGAGGGCATACCCAGGGTACTAATTACTGCACAGAGCTGCTCAGAAAATGGCTTCCTTCCTCCATCCCATTAAAATTGCTAAATTATTCTACTATGTATTAAAATTAAACCTATTACCTTTGGAGGTCTTGAAATTAAATGGGGAGAGGAGAAGAGAGATTTACCCCTGAACAGTAACACAGTTAGGCTACTCAGATGTGACACAGTCAGCAAAGAAACATGGCCTTCAAAGTGCTCTCCTGCATGCCATCAAACTGCTCCTATCACAAGCTGCTGGCTAGAAGTGGTAATTCCACCCAGGACCTCATAAGTATTTCTACTGTGTAAATTACGTGAAAATGGCCACGCCTTACTGAAAAAACTGCAACAGATCAGTTTTAGATCTGTTGATCTAAACCAGATCCAAATTAAAAATTGGATTAACAAAAAAGTCCTGACCAGATGGAATAAATAGGATAGGCTAGAGGTGTCCAGTTTACTGATGTGGCTTTCTCCTGACATTGGGAATGCAGACCATTAGCCTTGCTTTTTGGCACAGTCACACATCTGAAGCAACAAAGCAAGCTACCTTTATACTAGCAACCTTTATATTAGTCTCTAGGTAACCCTGACTGCCAAGGAATTTATAGTTTTGTTCCATGGACAATGGAAACTACACTTGATGATTTGTCAAGCTATCATCCAGGCAAAATTCATCTTTGGCACACACACCAACACCCACAAGTGTTTGACCAGCTATACACTATGACACGTGTATGGCATTTTATACGTGAATCAAAGTGTGTCAGTAAAAACTGACAAGGATTCTTGCGTTTCTCTAGGCTACTGACACACCAGCATCTAACCATAACCACGCAAGCATCTAAGCCAGAAAAGTTTTGTGGGTCTACTCTCCAGCTAAAGAAAAATTCACAAAAAATACAGAATAATACAAATAAATTTGGTTAGATACTTTCTGTATATTTTAATTGAAATACCATACACCGTACATCGTTTCATCTTTCATAAACCACTGGACCCATATAGCATATAGACTCATCGTGTAGCTTGAAACACCTTTACATCACATTGGTCAGGCTCACTGAACAGTGGTTATGTTGATAATACTATGCTGCAATGTGGTATAAGGTGTTCTAGGCACAGTTTTGAGTGAGCAGCTATGTGGTGTTTAGTTGCCAGCTGGGGTTAAACCACAAGATGGCTACATTAAAAGAAATGAAGACAGGAATGAACAAAAACTGTTGTACTTCCAGAAGAGTGTTAATGCTATATTACTAATATTTCTCAGCACAAACAAACATGAATTAATAATATATACATACACGTATTTTTAAAAAGCATAAAATACATCAATACTTTGCTATTTGGACCTTGCAAATCAAAGCATCTCCTTCCAGTTTTATATTGCTGGAAGGTTTGAAATGCTAAAACAGTTCTTGGCAGAAATGAAGCAGTGGAAAGAAGCAGAGCATTAGCATTCATATGAATCAGCCGAAGCCACACAATACATAAAATTCTATAGAGTGTGCTATTTGGCTTTGAAATTTGCTATACAAAAGATACACATTTTTGCTCATTTACAGATTAAACATCTTAATTTTTAGAAAGTGTATTTTTCGGTACCCTTCTAGGTGCCTGAGACTTTTTCAAAATCGGAGGTTAACACTGATGCAGTAATCTTTAGAATGAAAAATATAAACATATTTGCTAATATGTAGCTCAAATTCTATTTTTTAATGAAAATCATGTTCTGATTTGCCAAAGAACCAATGGATACAACTTCATAATGCTTATTTTTCAAATGTCTTCACTTTCTGAAAAAGAGAGGTATTAAAAAAAAATCCAAATGGCCATTGCAAAGAGTTGTTCCGGGAGTGCTTTGAACGGAAGTGAAAATGATACTTAAAACTCATACATCTTCACCAAAAGCAAATTTGGAAAGCTAAATGGGAAAGGTTAATCTTTAAGAAATTGCACATCCCCACAAATAGGTGCTTTCACAGGGCCAGTTAGTCAAGGAGGAGGTAGGGGAGGCTGCATAGGCCATATTCAACAACTAGCATTAACATGGAGCATAATACTAAAATGATCATTATCATAAAAAGCTCTAGGCAGCTCTACAGGCTGTATGTCCTGAAACAGCCTCTCACTTGCCTATTTTCCCCCACCACTTTGCTCCCCACAATCATCAAGGCTTTTCATGATTCGGGTTCACTATCACACCCCACTGCCAGAAAATTTCATTATGTCTTCACAGTGACCACAAGAGACACCGGCTGCTTCCTTACTGCATTTGTTCCCACTTGTGATTTGCAGCAAGCATATTCCTGACTTTAGACACCCCTGTGTTTCCTCTCACTGGTTTCCTATGGGACAGACTCAGCAGCCCCTACCATGGCAAAACTTCCACTCAGAGTTCCTGCAAACCCTTATAAAGGCAGAAAGCCTTGTACAGTCAGAGGAAGAGTCTGTTTGGCAGCACTCTGGTTGCACCTTCAAAGCCTGAACTAGCTTTGTTTTGAGTTACTGTAACTATTAACCCCATTTTCATATGGGTTTAATATGTTTCCTTATTTTCCGCCAACTGGCAACTAATTCCCATATAAAGATACTAAAAACATAAGATAAATGGCTACCTGGCTCTAAGTAAAGCACCATGACACAGTAGAGCTCAATGTACAGTAAGAAATGTATGTATTTCATGCCCTGATAGAACATCAGGTGGAGAATACACCATGATACAAAAATAACATAAGTAGTGCTCATGTTATTCCTTCTGCATTTGTATTCAGCCTTTCCATGCTAAAAATTTTAATGCAAGCTGAAAGTCAAAGGGCACAACTAACTCAAATACAGCTATGCTTTATTCTTCCTAAACCTCTGACTATGGATTAGCAGCACTGAGACGTGTTTTAGATTCCCCTGATACCTCTGCACACCTGATTTGCTAACCTGGAGGCATGAAGTTGGCATAACTTTTAGAGGATTTGTTATTACTGTTATCCCACAGTGAAATTATTTAAATTAGAGTGAAAAGGAGATAGGATGGGGAAAGATACATGCAAACAAATCTCACTGCAGTAAAGAGTAAAACACTATTTGGCAGACCATATGGCTGGCACAGTATTCTTCTTGAAAAAAATCCTCAACATACCTCTGAAGCCTTAGATAGGTTGAAAGCCCACCAGCCTTCCCCATGCCTCCTTCCCTTCCCTCTCACACAAGAAAAAACATATAGCAAAAAATACTATCCTCACCTAGGAATAAAACCAAAACAAGTATTTACCTGGACATGCAAATAAAGCAAATAAACACAGAAAAAGAGCACTATTTGTAGCTTGAGTGTCTATCAATCAACACAGTTTGTCCTACGGCCAAAAACCTGGAGGATCACATACTCTTGCTGTGTATGTATTTCCCTTGTATACATTTCTCTAAAAGCTCTTGCTTCCTTCCAATAGCTCCACTCACTCTGGTGATGAAGTGGCAGCTACTGTTCCAAGTAGCCAAAATCTCTGTCCATGCCTGCTTGCAACAGCAGCGCCTCAACTGCGATGGCACCCTAAACTGAGAGAGTTTAGTCTGTCTGCCACATACAGGCAAGCCAGATGATGATTCTGGTTTCAAAGTTGTAACTTCAGAATAGTTCCAGCAGGTTTGAAGTGAAACATGTAAAACCAATTGCTGAGCTAGGGGGAATCGACAACAGTCAGCATCTCACAGAGCTAGGCCCGTATATGGTTGTTCTTAATATGGTACTTTGTACTTTGCTACTAGAGATACATAAATATTTTATTTTTGGATTACAAGGGTTGCAAACAAGGTATGCCAACTAATGTCAAACAGAATAGCTCTACAAATTCCAGGAAAGTTACGTGCAAGGTTTAGACAACACATACCCAACAACAGGCTTATTCGTAGCTGCAGTAATAAGAGACGAGACATATACTCAAAATAAGTGACCCCACTGGAAAAGTCGAGGCACATTACTATAATTAAGCTAGAACATTTTCTGCGAAGTCATATTATGTAGACTTGTTAAAGTGGGGCTTATATCTGTTTATAAATTTTGGTATTGAGACAGCATAAACTTTATTTTTCCAACATTTTTGAATACTATTCAGATCTGGTCCTCAACCGATTAATTTTTAATTACTTTTAAAAAGAGTTTTGGTAAAACTAGCTGTCAGAAGTTCATTAACTAGAATGACATAATAGTGAACTCAAATATGAGCAATTTTTTAGCAACTAAAGATGAGTACTGTCTGACACTATGCTTACATATCTTTCACATGGGGCATAGTACTGTCTCTCCAAGTATATGGTTGTTCAAGCCCTTTGATATCTACTTCATCCCCAGTCTATGAATTAATGTAAGAACTGGCCTACGATCAAAGATCTCTACTGATTGATCTGCACTGCTAACGCATGGAAGTGTCAGCTTCTACTATGACAACTATGCCACACTGCCTTCTCTTAATGCACCTGAAACTCCCACAAGATCTTTAGTTTCACTTCATTAGGGCTTATCACATTTATTTGGATTCACTGCATTCGCTAATTTATGAGAATTCATGTTCCTTAAGGAATTTTTTATATATATATATATATATATTTACCACATCCTATAGATAAAAACAATACAGACTACATAATTAGCAGCTCCAATATTTTTATAGGGAATTTGAGTTACAAAACTATTATTTATTCATTTTCTTGCTCAAACAATGGAATGATGCTCAGTGATCTGTCACTGGCAAGCTTTTAAAATTAAACACTAGAAATAAATTGCCTCAGTTTAAATAAAATTATGCAGCAAACAAAAGAAAAGCAAAAAGGGAGCAATCTCAGCAACATATCCCCTCTTCATCGTTATCTAGCTCTAGCCAACACCCACTTCCATAGAGAACCAGAAGAAAAAAGCAGGCCTTGCCGTATGTCCTGGAGGTTAGCAAATCTGGGCTGTTAAACAGCAGGAACTGGCAAATTCTAGAAGTGCAGAGTCCTAAAAAAGAGGCCTGCCAGATACTTCCCTCTCCCACTCCAAAGAGGTTTCAGTTCAATGCCTTGCACGGTCTGTATCTCTGGCAAAAAGGCTGCAGTTTCGCATGCATTTAACTGCAGTCATACTCAGCATCTGCACAAAATTACTACTGCTAATTCACTCCACCACAGACTAAGCATGACATGTTACCTGCAATGGTCATAAAAACATTTCTGCCTAGTTCTCAAACATGCCAGTTACTAGGTGTTCTTTCACTGCCTTTAAACTGAAGGCAGAGAGAGAGAGAGAGAGAAAGAGAGCAAAAGAAAATGCAAAAGAAAAGTGAAAGCAAACGTATATAAAAAAAGTGCATCAGAGCCAGATTTTTTCAGCATGAAGTTCCAAATACTCACCACTCAAAATTCAAACCAGATTTTCAAAAAACCTAAGCCCCAGTAGTTTCTATTGTGATACTTACAATTAGATAGTTACACAGATTTTAACAATCTGATCGGTTATTTAGTTAACAACTAATGAACTCTACTAAAAAAGACCCCAAAAAAACCAAAAAACAAACCCACGCTTGTAACTTAAAACTACATTTATTTACAGACAAAACATTTCAGAAAAAAAACATGCTATGTATTTTGTAAACCCTTGTTATTTATTTAAGAAAATACGATCAAGATCTCTCAGATTTTTTTCCACAATATGTCACTTTTCACACAGCTGTGAGAGGATGAATTGTGGCAGTGAAGTTCATGCTAAGGATGAGATTTTGAGTAGAGGAATTCCTGTTCACTGAAGGTCATGCGTCAGAAATACCCTTTTCTGTATATCAGGCTTTAAAAGGACAACACCTCGCTTCCTGGTCTGAGCTCAATCTGCTGTGAATTTTCAAAATAACACTGATGTGTTTTTAGTGGTTCAATCTGTAATGGCTAAATCTGCAGTTAAAAACCCCCAAAGCCCAACAACAACAAAAACAAGGCTGTCATCCTGTAGCTGGCTGCACTCAGCCTGTCTGCTTGTGGTTTACTTGCAGAAAATTTCAGTAACAGAGGAACGGCTTTATTTTCAGGAGCAGGGGAAAGACATATTTTCCCAATATGATCTGTTCCTATTTATCTTCACACAAGTTCTGTGAGGGGGAATATAAGTAGTTTTCAGTTCTAATATTTAGTTTATTTGTAAACAATTTCATTTTCTGCTTGAGCACAAAGAACAGAAAACAAAACGAACTCAGAGAGTAAAGGGAGCAATGAGTATTTTCTCCACCCCTAGTCAAAAACACTACAAATAATGGGAAAAAAAAAAAAAAAAGTCTCACTTAACCCCAGAACTGGTTGATCAAAACAGTAGATGATCACACACACCAGCTAGGAAAAAAATAGTTTTCTATTGATACTGTACATATAACTGCTACCTCTGGCAGCCTCAGATGGAAAACAGGAATTGTCATGCTTCTGTCATAGGTCTGCAGAATGAAGAAACCTTTCAGTAACCCCCACAAAACACACTGAGCGAAGGTGCAAGCAACCTCCTAGTGGACAATTACTGAATAAACAGACCAGCAAGGACAGATCAATTGCCTAATCTCCCTCAGTCTGTATTTGGCATATTTGGACACGTGATCAACACAGGATGACATATCATTTGGGACTGTAGGTATCAGAAGAGCCTACATAATTTTGTAGTTAATGTACTAAAGGTCTTGGTGGCAAAGATATATAGGAGCAGAGAGTTCCACATACACCAACAAATTTTATAAATCATCCAGTATGGAATAATTTAAGTACAACCCAGTAACACTGCAGTACATCTTGTGAGCATATAGTTCTAGAGCCAGGTTACAGGATCACACCACACATGGATCAATGCGTTAAGACTACAGAGGACTGTATATGGCCTCCAACAGAAAGTTTCTCATAAGCATTTTAACAACAATATCAAAGCTCATTTATCAGGGACATACATTTCTCTGGGGTAATACTGAGGTATTTCAGACTTTTTTTTTTTTTTTTAAATGTTGTGGTTATGATCCCAGTTTTCCTCTTCCCTCCTCTCACCACTCAGTCAATGCTACCTAGCAGGATCAACAGCCCTGCCAGCTTTGATTCACACTCTCCAACAGAAAACAAGGGGGTGAGGAAAGAGGGAGGACACAGCTTTACCCTCTTCATTTAAGTGCTCAGTTCCCAGTCAGATCTCCAGATAAGCACACAGATTTCAAAAACTCTCCAAACAACAGTGAATCCTTGTGCTCTTTGTTACCTTGCAGGAGATTTTCTCCTGTGTGAGACCTTCACACAAGACCCCTGACTGCCCTGTCTCACAGAAGGGCTTCACAGACCACAGAGTGATCCACTCCAAACTGACTGAGGTACCATTATTTACTGATCACCTTCATGAGCTAAAACAAGAGTAAGAGTTGCTGAGAGAGTACCTCTTCACCCATCCTTTATTCCATAGATACTATGGAAAAGAAAGAGGTGGATAAATGTGGCACTCTGTTCCTTGACACTCAGGGGAACCAGAACATTCAGCCCTAACATTCAAAACCAGCACAAGGTATTTTTAAATGTCTATAGGCTTCCAGGCTCCCCTTTTGAAGCTGACAGTCTGCAAGTTTCACACAGTTACTTATTCATTGTATTGGTAAACAAACTGGGAACAGTTCTTTCCCAAATCTTGATCACTGCAGGCTTGGCTGCAGGAAAGGTAGTCCTATCTTCCATTTCAAAATTAATCGCTAATATTCAACCAATTTTGACCCTATCTGTATAATGAAGAGTAACATTTTGTCTGGTCTTTTCTCGGAGTAGGCACTGTCTGAAGCACATTTACTTTCACATTGAGAACCCATAGATACAAAGGATGGTCTACAAATGTTTCAGAGGAAGTTATCATTATTGGTATCTTCCAGAGAAGTCCTGTACACCAAATACTTGGGATCAAGCAGATGTAATGGGAAGTCTGTACTCTAAAGGAGGTTAGAAATGCAACTACCATCCTATCTCCCCTTATCTACCACCTTGCTTTTCAGTGTTAAGATCATCCTTTAGGTAAGGTGACAAACACTAACTTCGAAATACTGACTTCTTCCACATGATGATGTCATATGACTATGCACTATTGTCCTCTAAAGATTACTGCATATTAAGGAATATGTCATAATTCCCAAGCTTGTCCCTTGTGTTATTCTCTGAGTGATCTGCATCATTGCATGATAGGAAACAAGGCTCCCCAGGCTTGACAGGAGACTGCCTCCCACCACAAAGGAGTAACTTCCCTTTCTGCCTGTTAAATTTGATTTAGCCTCCCTGCAGCCTCCCAGAAGGTGTCACCATGCACCAAGTGAAAAAAAGTCGCCCTTGAAAGCAAACCCCCACCCCAAATGATTATAGCTCCAGATCTGTACTTTAGATATTTCCTGGGTGCTGCTGGTCCACAGGCATGGAGGCTCTTTCTCTTCACTTTCTCTGGAGCACAAGGAAAGCTCTGAAGCCTCAGATTTATTGAGTATGGTCAGCTAGACTCTCCTCAGGAGGAATGAGGAAACAGAGGTGGAAGAACCTGTTTGATGAAACTCTGAGCGCTGAAGCCTGAGGCAGGAACTTTGGCAGAACTAAACACTGTTTCTTTTAAAAGTCTGCCTAATTTTTCCTCCCCTTTGTCTCCAATTTGTTTATAATCCATATATTGCAAGAGTCAAACGCACAAGTTCTATCCAATCCATAGAAAACAGCAACATACAAACCCTTGGAAAGGTACAATTTAATCAAAATCCCTTCAACTTAAGATGGTCCAAGCTTTCTATACAACATTAGCACAGATTCACTCTCTCAGAAAAAAACCCAAACCAAACCAAACCCCCAACCCATGCCATTTCTGTCATGTCATTAAAAACTTTATTACCATTTCAGATAAGAGTTTTATTTCTAAATGCTGCAATAACCGGATGAAAAAATTTTAGCCACTTGTTCATCATAACAGCAATAAATTATGAGAGGATTAAATCAGTCTGACTATTGTGTGTACATTTTTCAGTTCACACTTAGAGCATATAGATTTCATTATGTAACTTCTAGAAACTACTGTGAAGAAACAGGTAGATTTCCCCTTCGGCATGACTAGCAGTGAAGTCTCGTTATACCCACCCTTAGTTCAAATAACACCAACAATGCAGTCAGAATATTGGTAGCAAATTAATCTTACAGGGACAGTAAAGTACATATTAGTGGGAGAGAAGGAGTCTATTTCAAATATCCTCTGCAAGCTCTGAATCTCCATGCAGGCCATAGTGTATTAAGATACCCATACACCAAAAACAGTTCCACTGAAGTCAACAAAGCTAAATGTGATGGGCTTTACAATTCATCTGAAAGTGAAGCACTACATCACTACATGCTTCTCTAACCAAAAGTCTTGATTACATATTCAATACATTCATCAAAGTGATATCCATTTAGGAATCTACTGATGGTAAGTACTACACAAATTTGGCATTATTTTACTCTACATAAGGGAAAACCATGTACAACTGCTCCTAAACATGAGAGCAAAACTAAAGGACTTTTCCTTTCGCCAGTAAGCATCCGGTATTTTTGCTTTTACCCTCTTGATGTCTCATTTTCATATGAGAGTTCTTATTAGTACAACAGACAAACAATGAAATGTGAAAGTGATAGAGTCCCTGTAGATTAGCTTCTATCTTTACTCAAATGCTGTACATGTCTGTGTACACACAGAGTACTGATGATGTGCACTGCAAGCAGTACTGGCAGTTAAAAAAAGCCAACAGCAGTAACCTGATTTTACTTCAGAGAGTAGATCTAATCTTAGGACCTGATCCTGTCAGGAACTGAGTTCCATAAACTTACTGGAAATCAAGCAAGCTCAGCATTTCACTGGAGACACTCAGCACCTTACAGGTTCAAATCCATACTTTTTAGAAGTCACTTCCTATTTGTCCTTTGTTTACCCTGGCTTATCCTGAACAGCGAGGCTTTCCGACATAGAGATAACTTTGGAAATGATTACTCTCATATTCTTTGATGACTTCAAAAGACAGGAAAGAATCTCTCCCCTTTCCGAGGGCCACCCAGCTGAAGCACAGAACATTACTTTTTTCAGGCATGCTAGTAAGAGCCAGTAATAACTCAACTGAGTTGCCTTGGCCTTGAAATACCTGACCAAACTTGCTTTTGTTCTCAGTAACATATTGTCCTTCTGTATCTGCTTTCACACAGTTATCATTCAGACAACCCAAAAAGGGAGGCTGCCCAACATCTCCCCTTCCTGTCAACATAACCTCTTCCTATGACACATATTCACAGCCTTGGTGTGTTTTATCCATCATACCTATCTCACATTTGGATGGAGCCACTGGGAAACACAGTGTAACTAAGTAGGTCTTCAAATTAAGCTTTCTAATGATTAAATATGTTAACTGTAACTAAAGCTGCTACCAGTCTCTTTCTCCAAGGGAAAAAAAGAACACACTGGTGGTGAAGAACAGCACCTCCTTTCCTAGACTCCTAACAGGCAAGAAAATACAGAATTAATCGGACATACATACACAAATAAAGGAAGATAAATTATTTCACCCCTTTTTGCCTTCATGTAGTCCAGTTATTCTGAGCCAAGACCATATTTTTTTGTCATTTCTCTGCATGATCTTCCGTGGCTATATACTCTGTTTCTGAACCAGGGGTTTTGATAAATATAGCCTATCACCATGATTTTTAAATTCTGCCAGGAGCAGAAGTGAGGTACTTCTCAACTGAGGAGATGCAAACAGCAATGAATAAAACAGTGATCACAAGCACTGCTGTGAGAGTAAGGTACAAGGGGGAAGTTGGTACTGGAAAAGCAGCATCCCTTAGGATAGCAGGGTTGAGGGAAAATAGCACTGAGCCCGTGGGTTTGAAGATGTAAGCCTGGGACGTGTGATCTGTGCTTTGAAGCAGATGGTATTTTGAGGCACAAAGGAGTTACCTATCCAGGGTTTTCAATTATGCCTCTTACCTGGAACCTGGTTTGTGAGCAGAGATACTTTCAGGACTGCCACCTCCCATTCACTCTCTTTTTTGGTGTTGAAAAATGTCAGCCTTGAGATGAATGTCTAACATAATACATTCATATTTTAAGAAGTGAGGACACAAATGTTACCTTCACACTGATGATGACTGATATGGTCTCACATTGTACAGTGGACCTGCCAGTGATATTAATAAACACATGTGTGTTCATCTAGTATTCATTTAATTCTAGTATACATTCAAAACATTTGGTCTTAACAAAGCTCATCCTTAATCAGTATTAGTGTTCCGAGAAAGTAAACCTCTGACACCAGGAGAATTTGAAGAGAATTGGTTGTATCTGGGCACCACGTCTTCTCATATTTGCCTAATGCAAGAAAATTGTAGCTTCTCTGCAATCAAAGGTGTCACACTATTATAAGCCTCCAGCAAGAAATCAAACTGTTAATATACTCCCTTAAGCCACTATTCTAATTGAATTTCATGAGCCACATACATTTGAAATCAAGCAAATCTATAAAACTATATTCTAAGGGTGCTGGTTTCTTGTTGTATATCATTGATCGGTGTATCGCAAAGTCAATATTAAATTTTGGATGGCCGTACAGAAATGCATATGTTGTGATTTAAAGTTAATTCTCACGAACAGATGAAAACTCTTAAGTAACCGAAGCCATAAATTCATCACCTTTGCTCTCCAATGCCTTCAGCTTCACTTAATATCACAAAACTGATATTTCCACTTTAGTATGATGGACCTTAACTACCCACATTTCAACATTTTTTCTATAGTGTCTGCACAATACCTTTTGGATGAAAGGACCGTAAGTAAAAAGCTTTACTACTCTTACAAGTGCAGCTGTTAAATTTATACTGATCAGGAAGCTCAATAATATACACAATACCAAAAGACCCAACAGAATGCCACTTCTTCACTGTGAAAGGATGACAACAGGTACGTTGTGTCCTTCCTCCACTTCATTCGAGCTCCAAACACAATAAATAATGAATAATTTTGCAAAGCAACTCTAAGTAGCTAAACTGACATCTCCTTTTAGCCTCAGCTGCTATAATCTGCACCAAATTTATCCCACCAGGATCAATCCTGAAGCATAGCATGTTAACCCCAAACCTTGTTTGTATATCCTGTATAGTGGCTCTGTGGCTTTTGAAAAACCAGGGACAGCCTTGTGTAAACCACAGGCTAGTAGTCTGCCAGGCAGTCAACACCAATATAATCTCATTGTATCTGTTTTATAAACACGCTCAGGTGTTGGGCTATCAGACTTTGCTGCACTGCACAGCTGTTCCACGGCACACACCAGCTGCACTTACTCCCTCTTCACACAACTCCAGCTGTAGGATCTACTCTACTGCTAGTAACAAAGATGAGGCCCTAAAAATGGAAAATTAAGTGTTTTGTTTCTTCAAATGAGTGACCCAAACGGCAGTCCCCTTTCCTCTGAATTTAGTGCATGAATGATCAAACAACAAATACTTCAACTTTACATTCTCTCTGTTGTTGTCTTTTACCATATTACCTTCAGTTATGGGATTATAAATGATATACAAAATTACGAGTTAGGATGACAACTTTCAAAGGTGCTCAAAACAATTCATTCTACATTTCAAAGGGATTTGCACATCCAAATGTTCAGCCCCTTTGACAGCCTATGTATATTCATACACAGGTAGGCTCAACACTCCAAGTACATCCATACAGGATACCTCTAGATGGTAATTTTTTTCACTGTAACAGCAAAGCTGGTGCTGCTCCCAACTAATCCAGACAGGCAGCTCAACTTCAAACTGACTTGACTCTGATAGACTAGAAACATTGGTTTATAGATATATACCTCTACAGAGAAAGCTTCAATGTCAAGAATCCAGCAAGACAGAGGCCCTGCATATTTGCCTGTTAACTATAACTGAAGGAAAGCATCCCCACAATAAAGCGGTTGCAGAATTAAAACAGAAAAAAACCCAGCTAAACCATACACCCAATAGCCTGCAAAAGCTATGCTACAAGGATATAGAAATGTGATGGAAAGAATCCTTCTTTTAGAAAAGGAGAGTAAGAAGAGCGATTGACAGATGAGGAAGAAGCTGCAAGAAAGAAACATATCTAAAAGGTATCAAGCAGAAACCTTATTTCAGTAGTTGAGGTCTCAGACCCTGTCTCCCCTCTGTAAAAATGAGGATACTGACACCTCCATTGCAAAACTCTGAGATTAAAACCGTAATGCCTGTGCCATACTTCTGGGTGACAGGAAAGAACGCAGTTTCTCCATCCATTACACTTCCTCTTCAGAATGCTGTGAAGATGACTATGCTCAAGATTCTCCAGACTCAGATATTTTGCTAATGAATTTCATTACTACCTGAGACAGATAGGATCTATGTATCACTACATTTAAAACAAAAGAAAACAAAGGCCTCTTCTGGAACCACTAGTATAAAAGGCTGGATTATTCATTTTATAAGAAGATTTTTATTCCTGAATTATGAGTGAACGCTCATCCCATCATTTCCCATCACTGACATCCTCCTTAGTTTGAAGGAATTATGTCAATGGAAATAGAGGCAAAAATCACAGGAGAGAGAGGAGATAAGGTGTTATATCACAAGTAGATGCAGGACAACTAAGTATGCAAAAACTTGTCTGACAAGTTCACAGCATGCAAAATTATGATGAAGTTATTACACATTATCTCATGGCTCACTAAAACTTCAGACCATAAAGTAATCAGGATCAGGAACACTTTGTGCACTGTGAAAATTAATTCACCAACCTCACCTGTTACCACAAACACTAAGAAAAAACAAGCAATACTGACAACAGCCATTTTTATGTTGTGACCTGTCATGACATTTTGAAACTTTTATTTCAAAAAAGCCTGTCGCAAATATGATCTTACTTATTTGTGTAATTCAGCCTGTTACAAAGTTGCTTCACTTTGTTGTCCATCTGTCTTCTTTACATGTTCCCTGGTTTGGCACACAACTTAAGCTCTGCTGACTCACGTGAATAAAAACACTCTCCCTTAACTACTCAGTTAGACAACTACTGCTTCCCCAAGGGCATTCAAATACATTTTTAAAAGTTGCAATAACACACCATTTATTTCTTTTGCATACTTCCATTCTGAAAAGTGTAATTTGTATTTGGTTATGCATTTTCTATGACTTTTGCACATCACTTCTATCTTGACACACAGGCCCAAAACCTCTGTAGATTTTATGTTGTAGTTTAGGACATTATTATCCAAAAGTGAGATAAGAAGTTTTCTTATTTTACAGCATAAGCTCCTCCAGGAAAAAGCCATGAATTTTCTGTTTCTGCATAACCTAACACATTGTGAGTGTTATCAAAAAGAAAGTATTACCTCCTGCATTCAAAACTGTCACCCTGCCAGTATGTATGCATCCACGCTTCGAGAACGTTTCAGCACTTTGCTCCCGTCTCATTGGGAATATCACTACCATCAAGTACTAAACACAAGTTTTATGCACCTTATTTTCATAAGTGCATAAACCATCTCAAGACATCACATTATTTGTACCGTAAAGCTGATTAACCATGCATAAAGCTTATACACAGGGGTTCTGCAGAACGGCACACTGCTGCTGGGAAACAGATTTTACTTGCTAGTCTGCAAACAGGGTGAAGGGCTGATTCACAGTTGCTGGAAGAGCTGCAAACTTTTTGGCAGTTTTACAAAACATTTGGCCTGTAATTTGTCTTACTGATCACTGCCACAAACGCCCAGGTCCCAAACAGAAGAAGCCCATACAGTCCAGTGGGAGATTGCTGTAGGGAGAAGAGGCTTCACCAGAGCTGCCCTCATTTCTCAATCTGCCTCCCTTCCATTTCAGTAAGATGCTTTTTTTGACCTCAGTCTTCCAGGAACAGCATAAAAGACAAAATTACATTCTCACACTTCACATCTGATTTTAAATCTGATTTTAAAAACTGTAAACTTCGGATTACGCTAAGGATTCTGAAAGCTTTATGGTATTAATAACACTGATGCAGCAAAACAGTGCTTGGCTGGAGAGCGCACACATTTTTTAAACCAAATATAACAGTTGGAACATGTTAGAGCCTGTCAGTTTGATGTCCAGAGTATATTTAAACAAGGCTAGAGATCTGTTTCATTTTATTTGTTGAAATATGCAATGATTTACTATTGTGTTATTAATGAAGTATCAGTCATTAAAAAGCAAAAAGTTAAGGGTTTGGGTTTAGTTTGTTGATTTTGGTTAGGCTTTTTTTTACTTTAAAAATGCTCCAAACAATACCACTTGTAAGAAAACATGTATATACCAAACCGAAGAGAAGGCTCGTTGGTCAGAACCAACGTTCTGACCAATAAATTCCCAAGCAGTTCACAGTGCACTCACAAACTCATTCATAAACAGTTCAGAAGCTGAGCTTACTACAGATACAACACCAAAATAACCACTGATGAAAAGACAGCTGGGTAACACTTTCAAAAGACTGCTGAATCAGGAGCCTGAATTCTTCATGGGTTTTCCACATATCTGAAAAATTTACAATAGGCCTCAATTCTGAGCAATACAAAAAGTGAAATATTAAACATACAAAGAATTCAACTGATGGTAATTCAACTACCCATCTCCCTAACTCAGCTAGTAGCACAGAGAAATCACTATGTATGCAACTAAATGATACGCGTGCTCTCTCAGCAACAGGTAACACCACTCAAAGAAATTCCCATTAAAATCAGTATAGGCTTGAATTGGTGTGGGAGACAACTTGTGCCCTCCAGTCATCACTGTACAGTACACACTACAGACTGACTTAAACTTCGTTTGTGTTTGTTTATGGTATACTGTTTTTTGCTTACTCACATCTACCTAACAACAAAACCAATGCAGAAAGTCTGCTTTTTCCACTCTGCTGGGCTATGACAGAGGTCAACTGTAGCTATCTATTTTTTTATACTTTACTACTGTTGTACAGTGACCAGCTTTCAAAAAAGGATTGGGACCCCGCAAGTCCTACTAAATGATAGATACAAAAAGGGAATATGATACCCTATCCAAGGCATCTTGCAACAAACCAGCAAAGCAGACAAAAAATGAGCGTGAACTGGCAAGGAAAGAGCACCTAAAGAGATCACAGGAACTCATCTAGGTCCTGGCACCTGGGCTACTAACACACCACAGAATTGTTAAAAATCAGTTTAACTGAATTTGTATTTTAAAACCTTTTACATTGCCTTCTAAAAAAAATGCATATGCAAAGCCACCTCCTAAATATGACCACTAAACCAATATTCTTTTTAAAGTAATGGATTTTACTACATGCATATAAAATAAAGTATTGCATAAGAATCGTCAGAAAGAGCTACAAGGTTTTGCTCTTTGAGTGAAAAGCACTGTTGCTTCCTTCTCATGCAATGGGCAACACTTCTACAAAATCAGTATGAGAGGTTAATAAAACTCTTCTTCCCTCCTCTGAGAGCATTGACATGGCTCTGAGAACTTGCTGGCACAAAGAAGAAAGGTGTGGAATAAAACCTAACAAAGCTTATCTCAGCCCAGCGACATTAGTACATAAGATTAACCCTTATATATCATGTTTGTATTTGACTGTTGTCCTTGGTAGTGCTCTTACCCAACTACTGATAAAGAAAAAAGCTCAAATACAGTTAATACCAGCTTTCATGGAATTATACAGAAAAACTGTGCACTATAAAAGTGAGTGATCCCAACCATTCTTGAAGATATATGGGATACTCAGAAATAACTAGAAATTTGGGAACCATGGACTCAATCATAAGGGCTGTCCCTCTAAACCTGTCAGCTCCTTGAAGAGAAACACCACATCATGCAAAGCATCAGGATCTCCAAATATATCCAGCAAAATTTCCACTACTACCTCTCCGCTTGGGATTCTGAGCTAGGGACATCAAGGAAGACTGAACTGATAAGATGCTGCTAAGCTACTGCTACAGCCTTTCACACTGGTGAATATTTTCCTATTATTTCTTGTGGCTTCCCTAATCTGCCTTTTTTTGACTTGTGCTTGGACTCTAATTTTTTTGAAGATGGAAACCATCATTTCACTTTATAGAAGAACAAAACAAAACAAACACTAGTAGGTATTTTCTGTGATTAGGAGTCCCTGAAAATCCCAACAGTCAGTACCAACTAAAATTTTACAAGCATTCTCATTTGCTTGGGAGAGTCCAGTTTCCAGAGACAGATCATGTTCCTTCAACATCCCACTGACTCTGCTAAAACCAGAGCATTTTGCTCGAAGTTCAAAGCTACTATATTACACTTCCTCCATCAACCACTTCTGTAGTAAAACTAACCGGAAACTCAGCGCATTGCTGCTTCTGATTGAAGATCAGCCACCAGTTTGATCAGTTAGCTCCCTGATGCTTGCTGAGAAGCACAGTGGGGAGGGACATGCTCTGGATGACAGCGGCTGGGAAAATCCCATAGAGCTTCAGATACTGAAGATGATCCTGACTCTTACTGACAGGAGGAGCTCACTGGTCCACTGGAGTGACAAGAAGAGGGAAAGAGGTAGAGTGGTGGGAATAACAGCAGTATGGATATATGGGAAGCAATAACAAGAAAAATGAAGGACAAGTTAAAACAGACAGCCAATACTTGAGAACAAGGTGACAGCAGTAGATTGAGGAGAAAAGAAGTGGGCCATAAGGTCAAATGTTCAAGAGGTGCAAAAGCACTCTGGGGTTACAAGGAAGGAGAAGGCAAGGGAACTCAGAGGAAAAGGAAAAAACAGTATTCCTCAATAAATCCCACTATAACCATGTGAGAAAGAGAACAAAGTGGACACGGCATGAGAGACCTTTAGCCTTTCCTTTTCCAACACATTCTCAGACATCATCTTCAAAGACAATGGATCAATCTTACCTTGAAGGGAAGTTGGCAGACACCGCAAAGACTTACGCAAAGAGTAAATATGGTCCCAGCAACAAAACTGTACTTGCAATAGGTCTCTGTAGAGATCTATAGCAGGACATTTCATTCATGTAGCTTGCTAGCATTGCCAACATCAAAATCCTGTATGATCCTGTAAAGGTCACCCTACCATTTCTTTTGACCATCTTGAAGCCAGAACAGATAAAGAAAGATGGAGAATTGGCAGCACGAAGACAGAATAGATGATAAAGAGGAAACTGAAAGAAAACAAGGAAGGAGGAAACACTACTGTCTTGCTGGCTTTTAATCTGTGAAACAAAGCAAAGCAATTCCAACCATTTCCTCATCATCTGTGTAGAGTATGCACCAGTCTTCCCTTCATGTCTCCACCACCTTTACATCTCCTTCATTGCTGCCACATCACTATCTAAAGATACTTACAAATATTAACATTGACAAAGCTATATTTTTTAAATGACATTAAAAAGGCCAGTGTACTGAAGAATGAAGAGTTCTAAAATGAGTAAGAAACCCTGATCCACCACGATAAGAGGCTTGTTGCGTATTTATACTGTAAAGCACTGAAAGATACTAAGTTGGAAACAGTAAATTTGCCTACTCTTTACTTAATATACAGAGATACAATGGGGGCTCACTGCTCAAACAACGCAGACGTGAAATTTATTTGGTAACATCTAGCTATTATTCATGCTTTTTTGTTCCTGCCTGTGATGAAATTGCCCAGCAGGACACCAGAAACAACCAAAATTATTCTATTGTCTGGAACAATTAAATCAGCTCAAGTTAGCCGATATAAGGCAGAAATGGCTGCCTGTGAGCCTCTGATAGAATCAAACTTTGCCTTTTTTAATTCTAAATTCTTTTACGTCTGTTCTTCAACAGTTCAAGCCCTACAGAGTTCAGTGGGGGAAAAGCTCTTAGAACTGTATAGCATTTCTCTAACACTGCTTCCAATAAATGTAAAAACTCCTGCTATATTTAATGGGAACATGCCAATATCACCAGGTTTTTTAGCTGTGCTATTCAGAAATATGTGAAATCTTGGCTTCTGTAACTTCTGTTAAATCACAACAATGATAATTTAAGATTTTTTAACCCTTAGAGGAACATGAGAGAACACTCAGAAATCAACTTTACTAACAATTAAAGCTACTGACTGAATAATGATCAGAGTAGATAATAATTCTGCATATGTTCTTACATCATATTCATTTGCATTTCACTTTACTAAAATATAGTGCAAAGTACACAACTGCCATGAAAGTTACCCAATCTCTAGAATTATTTATTAGCTTTACAGCTGCAGTTTCATATTAATATTGCCGAATATACTTTTGAAAACTTCTAGTGATTGCCTGCCAAACAGGAAAACAGTCGCTTACAAACACAAGGTTAAAAGGTTTTTGTCAGTCTTCAGTAATGACCACTTTGCCCCCAGATGGTAGAAACCCCTGTAACTGCTACAATCTGCATGACTCAAAAGGGCACGCAAAACATCCCCATTCTTCAGACCTTGCTCTTGACAAAAGGTCTTGTTTGGTTACCCCCCAAACTGGAAGTTTTCCAAGATGTCTTTGGACTTCTGATCGTATTCCACACCCAGATAGTTCCAGCCCTACCTTTCAGTGTGGATGGAGGGAAAGTCTCAGTCCTCTCTGATCACAGATTTCCCCTTACTTGCATACCCTATTGTTTCCAAAACCTCTCTTACCATGAACTGTAGATAGACATCTTTTTCTTACAGTCTAACAACTGGAGTGAGAGAAAGGAGATGAAAGTACTGGGTAAAGCAGAACTGAATTCAACCAGCCAATTCCAATCAGAAAGGGTCTCAACTCTAATTTTTTACAAATTGTACTCACAGCCTCCCTTCAAAATTTGAAACCCCCCAGAAAGTTAATTTAAATGCAAGTTTAGTTAGGGCGTGGAAACTAATCACACTTAGATGCCAAGTCCTACAATTCCAACTTAAATCAAACCCTCATTTCGGCAGTATTTAAAGAATTCTGGACAGGGAGGGCAAACTTTTAGTCCTGATGGCTGAGGAAAGCAGAAACCAGGCTTCCATGTGCAAGATTTGCAGAAGAATAATAAATCAGTAGAAGTAAAATAAAAGTAAAGGATGTTGTTAAATGTTATTTATTCTTGGTTTTCTCTTGGAACACAGGCCCCAGCTGAGGAAAGAATTTAAACACATGCCTCCATGAAATGCAGTGAATCCCACAAACCCAGTGAGATCAATGGTTTACTTGCAACCATGAAGTTCTGCATAGGGTCTATAGAACTGCCCGAGCTGGAATTATGATATGCACTGTCTCAAAGCTGGCACAAGAAGGGTATGCAGGAATCATTTTCACCCCACTTGGACATTTCTCAAAGTCCAGCTTTGAATTAACACCTGTGAACTGAACTTTGTTACTGGTAACTTTGTTCTAACAAGTATTTTCTACAGAGTTCATTAGAATTACTTCCACTACGTGGAACTTTGTATCAAGTATCAGTATTGGTGTTAGCAACAATAGGATGAGATTGGATGAGATAGGATAAGTCATGGGATCAAATCCTGACCTACATGTATGATAACTCAGTACTAAGCGAAATGCATGCTCTACTACACACTTTTCATGCCCTGAGCAATTTTTTTCACATCTGAAGTGAGACTTCAAAAGCTATACGCTGAGCAAAGCAGACAAAAAACCACCCCAAAAACACAAAAAAACAGATCAGTGAGCAGCATACAGCCTTCAACTAGTCAATTTGCCTATGCCAGCTCATCCCCATCTCCTACATGTGTAGTTGCCAAAAGGGCAGCTGGAGTATGTGGGGCAGCAGCAACTACTCATTACCCTCCTCCAGGTTTCTCTCCATGCCTCATCTCTTCCTTTTCCCACTTTGCCTTTTCTCTCTCCCTGCAGTAGCAACCACAGAGGCAGCTTTTTCCCCCCTCTATTGCTTCTCAGCAGGCTGGGAAGCACTGCAGGTAAGCAGGGGCTGTTAGGAGAGAACATTTCTAGCATAGAGTAGGAGTAGATTTATGCAGCTGTAGAAAGGGATTGATACAAGATAGTGGGTGAGCTGCGTGGTGACTGTACCACATCCCCAGCAGAGAGGGAAAAGAGGAGGCACAGGAGGAGACAGGCAGGAAGAGAAGGCAAGGAAGACCCCTACCTGTACAGAGTGCTCTCCAAAATCTCCCATCTCCTCTTGACAACCACCCACCCTCACAATTACGCTGAGTCCCTGTGAAACCCTGCTGATCCCCTCTAGCTCTCTCACCCTCGCCCCCCAAACCTGACAGACCTTGCTCAGCGACAGCCTTGTCATGCAGAAACCTATCAAACAGGACAGCAATTTCCCTTTCATTTCAACAAATACTCTTCTGATAACAATGCTTTTCAGCAGCCCATGAACCACAGTTTAGATGAGATGTAAAGCTTTCACAAGCAAAATTCTAGGCCTTTCAACACCATCAGCAAAGATAAATCCAGCCAGCAGATGAAAATAAAAATACACTACAATCACACTCTGCTAGCCCAATGCCAACCTTCAGCAGTGTATGGCACAAGCAGAGGTTAATGCATGGGGTGACCTGCACTAAAATGATGACGATTCCATTCTCTGTCTGCCAGCTCTAGCAGATCACCTGCTGACTGAAAGGAGTTACCATTTCAGCAGCAGAAGTGGCATTTCAAACAAACAAAACACAAACAAACAGAAAAAACTCTGATAAGCACCTCAGTAGTCTTTCCAGTTAATTCAGATTAGAGGCTCTGGAAGGAGACAGTTCTGATTCTCACACCCATGGACAGCTCATGGGACCAAGAACTCAGAAGAGTTTTAATCCCTCCCCTGCTACTGCCGTTTGGGTGATGCTCGGAGCTCCATTAACCTAGGTGTCTAACTGTATGGACAGCAATTTAAAGACCTAGTCTTTCCAATACGAAAATTTCTCCAAGAGTACACGATAACCATTACAAAAATAGGTAACTCAACAGTACAACATGCAAAAGAGTGCACTTCTTCCCCATGCTGTTTCCCATCACCAACTTTTATTGAGCTATGATATTAATTCCCAATAAACTTGCTTTATGCAATGGTGGCACAGTTTCATGATTAACTTCACAATGACAAAATGGAAATGTGAAACGATGCTTTTAAAAAAAGTATAATGTTTCAAATTTAGACCTTAAGAAGCAGCACTAAAGAGAAAAAAAAATAGTATGGAAGCTATTTAGGACTAGCAAAGAAAAGCTCACCAAGATCTGCATTTTATTTTTTTCCTGACAGTGTTAGGGATTTTTTTAAGACAGCAGAAAATTAAACTTGTTTCATTAAACTAAATACAGCAGTAAAATATTTTCAGTGGAAATAGAGGGTTTTCTTGCTAAACGTTGTGATGTCCTCACTGATTTAGCGAGTCCTGCTACTTAGTCCGCAAAAGGATTTCTTAGGACGACTCAATAGGTTTTCTTGTGTACAGCCAGGCTAATGGCTAAGACCCTTAGATGGAGTCTTTGGCATAGGTCCAGTCACACTGATTTCATCTATCGTCAGCTCTGGAAAGTGAACTTGAACTCAGAACCTATGCTACCAATCACCCAAACACATAAACATTGATCGTGCTAATTCACAGGAGTGTAACCACAAGACTAAGTATCAACGGAATTTTCCTTCCTGATTAAAATGTAGCTGCATTACCAACCCAAGTGAAACATTTACATATGCCACACGTAAGCAAGCTAGATAAAGACATACTTTATTATTACCTGAATTACCTAACTCAAGAAAATATAGCCACAGCTTTCATGCTATTATGGTTTTTTTTCCATCAGAACTTGCAGGTTGTTTATTGTTCTGTATTTCGTATTTTTCAGAGTGAAACTTCAAACATCTTCTTGAACACTCTGTGCCATTCTGTATAACATTTTATGCGCTTATAGAAAAGCCTGTAATGTCATAAATCCAAAGCTCTCTTTAAAACTGCAGTGTAGCCGTGACTAAAAAAATCTGCAGAACTGACACTTTTACTGTGCTATGTCTGTATTGATGCACCACTGGAAAAGCAGCCATCTTCTTAATTGTCACTATACCTTTTTTAGCAACACAAACAAATATTTTATATTGATCTTAATAAAAAAAAAAAAGAAAAAGTATATACTTTGTTAAAAGCTTCCATCCAGTAAAACCTGAACTACTGTTTTAGGCCACAACTTTGATTTTTTAAAATTTTTATATAAATATATTCATAAGGCTAAAAATAATTTTTGCAACTGCGGAATATTCTGTAGATAAAAGGAACCAGGATTTTGCATATTTATCTGACATCCTAATACAATAGATGCTATCATGATTTCAAGCTTTGTACTTGTTTATCATCAGTGTTTCTACCGTAACCATGGCATCAGTATATAGCATAGGCTTAACAGTGAGAAAAATACCCAGTATTTTCCTAAAAAAATTCATCCCTTCAAGAAAATACAAGGATTTGCACAATGGCAAAAACCAGTCAAAGTAGATGAGCTTGCTAAAGAGAGAAACAGTTTCTTTTTAGGGGAAAAAACCCAAAACATTATTTCTTTGAAAATCTTTTTTGCATTTTGGACTTCTGACAAAAATCTAGAAATGTATTACAGGATAATATATAACATATAACAGAATAATATATAACATATAACATAACAGAACCTTGACCCTAGTGCAGATACTATAAAACAAATATTGAAATTTCCTTTACAAAAATACATGCAGTATTATATGAGATTTAAAGAATTAAAGCTATTAATGCATTGACAAGAGCTGTTCTCAGCACATGAGTGTTTTCTCAAACCTATTTAAATAGTGACAGTCCAGTCCTGTAAGAGGCAGCAGTTCAGTTACACCTAACACACTCAACGAGTATGTGGTACCCAGCTGAAATTTTCAGGACTGAGTAAAGGGAAACCCTCAGAATGGCACAGAAAGGCTTTATGATCTCCAAGAGTGTTTCTTGGGTCGCATTTATTTGCTATTTCAGGCAGTAAGGACAAACGGGTTCCTGTGACTGCTGCTTTTAATGTGCTTGTTATAAAGTTGGGAAAGAGTACTACAAAATTATCTGCCTTAAATGCCAAGAGTAAAATGAAGGAATTAGTCCTCTTATTAAACAGAAGAGACTGTATTGTACCAGCAGATCTTAGTCTAACGTTGGTTTAGGCCACATGCATTTTCCTTGTACTGTGAAACCCATTCATTTCATAGACGACTTCTCTTTTTCAGGTTTTAATATAGACTCCGGCATCGATGAAGATATCAATAAATCTATTTACTTCCCTATAGACTCTGTAGAAAAATTCATGGCCACGGGCCTTATTTCTCAGTGAAATCAGACCAAAAAAACCTAGTGTGATTTTGGGAGAGCCAGCTTTCTGAAAGTCCCTGTCTATTAACAATCCAATAAACACAGTTGGTATTACAATTACAGCAACACATTCAGTAAATGGGAAGATTTTGAAAAGGGTAAAGCACAATCCTATAAATACTTGCCTCCCCATCAATTCTGTGATACAGAGTGGGTGGTGTACATTGTGTATTATATGTACTGCACAAACACAATCCAAACTATGAGCATTTACAGCACAAAACGAGGTAAGTGATGCTTCAGAAGCTGTATTACATTGAGCTGACCAGTTATGATCCACTGCCATGTCCTCAATTCTGTCACATCAACAGACAACAAGCGTAGTCACTCCCTCATCTCCTCCCACCCTGTGAATGCTGGACAGCAATGAATCCTGGTGCAATAAAACACAGCATTTGTCTGATTCAGCTATGTAGTTCTTGCCAGATAATGTTTACAATGGGCCTCAATCTGTTAAATTCCACTATTTATCTAGGGAACATGTTCAGATGTTTGAGTTCACCTTAAAAATCATAGCCAGGACACACCCCAGCACACCAGCCCCACCAAAATTCAAACTTGGCATCTGCAACCTGCAAGGTCCTTCCAGATCTGGCGACAAACCCACAACATGTACCACAAAGAAAAGGAACATAACAAATTACTATTCTTTCACTAAAAATCTGTGGTGACGTCCTTGTCCCATTGGTCTCAAAGATGAAACCCCCGTTGATTTCGGGAGAGCCACAACTTGATTATCATTCAATCCAGGTAAAAGACATCTGCAATACTGCTGCATTTGTCTTTTCCTGATTTGGCTATTTTTCCTCTGCCTATCACCCACTTTTACCATCTAGGCTTACTAATGTGTAGCTTTTACAGAGCATCAGAATAATCTAGATACTAATTATTGCAGTGTAACATATGTAGCAGAAGTGAAAAATATTTTAAAGTTGTAAACATCAAAGTTTTAACAGTATTCAGCTCCTAATCAGCACAAATAGAGCCTAATTCTTTCATACCTTTTCATCATTCTGACATCTCTTTATACCACTGTATTAAGTAAAGAAGCCCCGAAGAATGCATGAAACTCAGAGCTATTAACTCTTGCTATTTTTACTTTGGTCCTCGATTCTTTGTTTGTTTGCCAAAGAAATATTGCCCTGACTAGTATCCTTGACCATAACAAATAAATGCACAAAAAAATTAGCATAGACATTTCAGATGGCTGGTCAAGCAGGGCACATTTAAAATGAGAAGACAGTTAATACTGTTTTATTATACATCTTATCTAAAGGCCATACCACTTAACTGTTTAACTGCAGAAATGTGGAATGTGTATATTCATGTTTCCTGTGTTTCCTTTTTTGTTTGCTTGATTTTTCCATGTTAAATCACAGTACCTGAGGATGTCAGACCAAGGATTTACAGCTTTTTTGTATTCCCACCGAAGCATGTTAGCCTCTGTGTCTTTAAGATGCTGTAGAAGCTGTTAGACATGTTGTGTACACAGGCAACAGAATTCGCCTGGTTGGGGCCAGGAAGGACCCTTCTACAAGTTTCAGGCCATTTGAAGAAGCATTGCATTAGCTCTATGCATAAAGGTATAGATCGTCTGGGGGAAGGAAGGAGGAGCATCAGTGTTGATGCAGTGAGCTTCCGAGTGGCATGAAGACCCCAAAGTGTCTCATATCAGAGGTCAAGTCTGGATTTTTAAGGCTCATCACTGCCAGGCTCACCAAGAGCGTTCACACTGAAATGATGAACTCGGTCTAAGCGCTGGATCTGGGTTTTGCACTAATGTTCTGTATGGATGCATTTGGTTGGGGTTTTTCAAACACAACAAGATAACTAGACTTGTATTTATGCAACATAATTTCAGAAACTGAAGTGGTAATTACACATCTCTGACTTAGATTCAGCATATTTTTCTTTCCTCCCTTGCCTGTAGACCACATGCATTAGCTATACAGTAACCATGACTATCTCGGTATAACAAAGCGTGGAAATAATTAAAAGCCTTCAGAGCCATTACATGCCCTTGGCAACCTAGCTCTGCAAGACAGATGTTGCATCCAGAGCCATGCCACTAAAAACCATATGTATGTGTATGTCTTCACAGTGCGAACACTCACCCAGTCCTCGAAGTGGCGGCTCCCGTTCTGCAGCAAGTCCTCAAACTGTATAGTGCAGTTAGCTACAAAATCGTCGTACCCGATGGGGGCATCATGGAAAACAGCCATCTCTATCTTCCTGCCATTACAAACGTCGGTGACAAACTCATCGTTCCAAGCAGGGCTGTTGGTCTTTTGCTTGGTTGAGGTCTGCCCGATCCTGGAGTCGTCCACATTGAGGGCTATGTAAGGGTCCAGCAAAAAGGTCTGTGGCCTGGGACCCACCGCATGCCTCAGAGACCACGCCGTGGGTTTCAGATTCACCGCCTCGCAGATCTTGATTTTCAGCAGGCCATTGAAAACCACCATGGCTGGATGGCTGCACTTTTCCTGGGATTAAACACTCGCACAACGCTCTCGCACCGAGAGGGAGGGAGGGAGGGAGGGAGGGAGGAAGGGAGGGAGGGAGGGAGGTCTCGCCAATAAATAGGAGGGCAGGTCTGGGAGTGGGGGAGCAGGATACAGTGCGGGTCTCTTCGCCTTGCTGCTGCTGTTACCTTTGATTATTTAGCCTTTGCTCTTGCGACACCCAGTGAATACATTTATTTTCTTGCCCGTGTTTCTAACGGAAAACAAGGGAGGGGGGCCGCCGGGGAGGGGGGAGGCGCCCGCGGCTGCAGAACCCCCCGAATGCAATCAAAACCCGAGCATAATCAATCCTTGGGGTGAGCAAGAGCCTTCTCCCTTCACCTAGACCATAATCCTGGATCAGTCTGTGCCGAGGCGGCAGCGCCGCGATCCCAGGCTCCTGCCCACGCCAGTCCTGCCCGTGCGCCGCACAACAATACACACACACGCATACACACACACACGCACACACACAAATCAGAGACACCGGCCGACCCACCAGCCCTGCCTACTGCACAGCCTCCGCTCAGCGAACGTCCACCCGGGGACCTTCCATCCGCGCCGGAGCCCGGAGCCGCCCGTCCTGCGCCGCCGCCGCCTCCTCCTCCTCCGCCGCCGCCACCGCCGCCAAGGCCAAGGACCCAGCGGAGCGACCCCCGCGCATGGGGCGGGGGTGGGGGGGGCGACGGCAGCGGAGCGGCCCGCGCGGGTCTCGGCGGGCTCCGGCTGGGCGGCCGCCGCCCTGGCGATGGGCAGAGCCGCCGCCGCCTCCCGCCTCCCGCCGGCCGCCCCCCGCCCGCCTCCCGCCTTCTCCCGGCCGCCTCCCTCCCCCCCTCTCTCTCTCCCTCCCTCCCTCCGCGCCGCGCCGCGCCGCGCAGCCCCGAGCCCGCCCGCCGGTGCCGCTCCGCCGCTCGCTCCGGTGCAGGAAATGCGCAAAAGACGTCAGTGTGTGTGTGTGTGTGCGTGTGTGTGTGTGTGTGCGCGCTGTGCGAGCGCGCCGCGGCAGCCCCGTCTGTGCGTGTGGGGGTGAGTGCGCGCGTGTGTGCAAAGTTTTGCCTGTTGGGGGAGCGACGCGGCCGAGGGGGAACCGCGCGTGGGGCCGCCGCTCCTCCGCACCCGCCGGGCGGCCTCCCGCGGGGGCCTCCGCCTCTCTCCTCACACACACCCCCCCCCCCCAGGTTACAGTGTGGAGCCAAGTCTGGAAAAACCACCCCCGGTCGCAACTACCCCGCCCGCTTTTATTAAGGCGCTTGATGGCGGAGCTGCTGCCCCCGGCCGCCGCGCGGCGCTGCCGCCGCCACGGATACTTCCCCCACGCCGGGCGCTGCTGGCGCCGCGGGGGCCCCTCCCCGCAGGGCTGGCCGCCCCTCGCTCTCCTCTCCGTGACAGCGCCGCCCCCGGGACCCCTCCGCGGCGCCGCGCCCCGGCCCGCTCCGGACGGGCGGCCAGCCCGCCGCTCCCCGCCGCTGACAGCGCCGAGCCCCGGCCCGCGCCGTCAACCGCCGCGGCCAACCGCCACCCACCCCCCCTGCCCCCCGCGGTCTCGGCGGCGGCAGAGACACCGCTACGTCAGCGGGGGCCGGGCCGGAGGAAGAGTTTCCCCGCGGTGTGCGAGCGCCGGGAAGTGCCGTCCCCGCCAGGGGAAGCGGCCGCCCGGGGCCCGCCCCGCCCGGGCCGCGGCCGCCCTTTCTCCGGCCGGCAGACGCTGCCCGGAGTGCCGGCCCGGTCTGCCCGGCCCGGGGGCGCAGAGAAGGGCTTTGGGAACGCCCGTCCCCGTGGGGCGGTGGGTCGGTACCAGCCCCTTTGTTTGCTGCGGGTCACCTGGCCCGGCCGAGCCGGCCCGGGCCTGCCCCACCTCGGTCCCCTGGCGCCCAGCGCGTCCCCGCTGCCCCCGGCTTGGAGGCGGCGCTGGGGGGGGCACCGCGGGGAGTCCGTCGCCACTGCCCTGCAAGGGTACTGGAAAGGGGAAAAAAAAATCTTTAGAAAGGATAAAGCGGTATACTTGCTATGTTATTGAACATTGTCTACATGTCATGTAAGTTTAAGCCATTTTCATCACCGTGGTACCAAGTAACAAATAACCGGGAAACTACATGCAACCTGGCTTTCTCCTCATACATACTTAGGATCTAGAGGGCTTCCTTCAGTGAAAATTGTCGCTGCCTTATTTATTTTCAGTTACTGGTTTTGCCAGTCTTTTGTGACAAAGTTATTGGAAAAGGGACGGGCTTTGCCCTTCGACGGGATTTGAATTCACTGTAATACCACAAGGGAAACCGAGGGCCAGCGCTGGCACCCGGGAGGACAGCTGGGGTGCCTTGAAGATTCAGGCAATGTAAAAAGGAGAAACTCGATGGCCTGGATCCCGCCAAATAAGAACATAAAAGATAAGCATCCGGTCCTTGATCTGGACCTGATATTCCTGACTGGAGAGCAAAGAACGGATAATCACGGATTTCTACAGGTAATGGCTCAGGAGGCAGGTGTTTGCAGCTGATGAAATAGCTCCAATATCTTGTGCTTCCAGAGTAGTTTCCAGATAGACGATGTGGTACTAATGAAGCTTATGGGTCATGAGAGCGTTCACATTCATGGAAGAACGACTTTTTGTTGCCTGTTGCCACTTAATCTACTAGTCAAAATAGAAGTACAGTAAAATCTCCATGTTCATTATCATCTTGACAATCCCCAAGCAGAATTGTTTAATACAAAACTGTGATATGGAGCCAATTATGGGAAATGTCTTCCTTCGCAATTCAGTCTTTCCTGGGCTCACAGCAGCTGTGATAGATCTGTCACGTTGTTTCTGTAAAGGACCACACTCACAGGCCCCACTAGAAATACAAGAATCACTTACTCCTTTTCTCCCACCCCCATACACAACCTAGCATATAGTACTATATATTAAGCTATATGGCCTTACATTTAGTGTGTCAGAAAGAAGAGTATAATTAAACCTTTCCTCTGGATGTGTTTGTGTTGTTTCTCAATAATGACAATGTAAACAATATGCTCCATTTCCTTAGATACTGGAAAGCATAAAAGCCAAACTGATACAGTGTTTAATCTTTTCTGTTTATTTCTAAGAGGCTTGCAACTACGTGTATTCCACGTGCCCAAGGTAAGATTTAAGTAAACACAGTCTCCATGGTGAGTTTAATGACCTAGCATCTCTGTGAGATCACACATGCATATTACAAAAGTCTGAATAAACACAGACAATATTAACACAGCAAAAAAATAATATAAATAAACGTTATATTTGGCTAACTACATATACAATCTACTGCATACATAGCTAGGCCCTGATACCTAATTTGAGCCATCTGCACTTGTCCATGTGCTGAAGCAAGCTAAGGTTTGGTTTCACAAATCTTTTTTCCTAAGAAGACCCCCTGCATGAATAAGGATTTACAAGCTCACTTCGGATCAGACAGCTCCAGCCTTACACTGCTCAGGAAAATACACACGTCTTGCACTGTTTTCATGTATTTTTATATATGTTTTTTAAATTATACCTTGGGAAAGTATATTTATGTCAAGACTGAACTTTTAACACTGAGCAGTTATTAACTTACCAAAAGACCCTGGAACAATATTCTCAAAATCCAGTAACTTGGGTACATTGAACAACATTACAACGCTTCCTGCAAAGTTCATCTGAAAAATTGGCTCAATTGTTTCAAAAACTGAACAATGGACAGCAAAGAACATTCCAACTGTAAGTACCATTTTCCACTTGAAAAGTTTTTAAATATTTGTTTTGGTTTTTTTTCTTCTGTTCTCTTGCTGTGCATTCATAAGGATTTGGTTCTCTTAAGAGCTGAAGAGCAAATGCTATTCCTTCTATTTCTCACAGAGAGGTCAGGAGAGGAAGATACAGCACGTGCAATATTTCTCCTCCAGAAAGGCAATAAGAAGCACTCTAGTTGCATTTCTGTACTCCATTACAAAGGCTACAGCAGAGTAGTAAACCGTGCCCTGTAGTTTGTTTTCGGTGTTCTTCCAAGTTGTTTTTTTTAAAAGCACACAGGGGGCCTACAGGGGACACAGACAGGACTGGTTAAGGAGTCCCTCTCTCTACTCAGCATTCTGAGACCAAACTGCAAGTCGCTTTGTGTCAGGACTGCTCCTGGCATACGCTGCTCACGCATCTGCATGTTGATGTTCTGATTTTTCATTAGTGTTGCCTCAGTCCAAACAATTACTTGACAGACCACTGCATGGTTAGGGTGTCCTGTAAAACTGTAAGGAAAAGACCCCTGAGAGATCATAGAAGCGCAGCCTATTTGCATCAGTGTCTATTTGCATTCTCATTTTACATCAAACTGGTAACAGCGACTATGGCAACACCAGCACGCAGTCATCTGCAGACAACAGCCTTCCAAGACACGGTTCTACTCCCGCAAACCCCTCTCGGGCTGCGTCTCCCCTGTTTCACGTAGAGTGGCAGTGGCAGTGGCAGGAAGGAACGAGCAAACTGCAAACAGCCTGTTACCTCGAGTCAGCCCCTGACCTTTCCCTGGCCTGTGACTCCTCGATAGCTCTATGGAGAAACAGCACTATCTGGTGGAGGGAGTGTGTAAAGTCCTGCCAGGACTCGCAATAGGCTTTACTTGATTATTGCAGCCACAACTGCAACTGGTTTTGAGGTGTTCTTGACGAAGGTTGATAGATAGTCTCGATTTTCAAGAGGATTTTTTTTTTTTTTTTACAGTCCCAGTGGCAGGGGAATATATCTGGCTGAGTCTTTACAGAACTGATGCTTATAACAGTTTCTAGTGCTTTCTTGGAGAACTGCTTAAACTTTGGAGAAATGTCAGTAAATTTTCAGGATTATCCAAATACAGCAATATGAAAGAATGAGAGGAGATTTTGTGTAGTTTTCTTTTTAAAGGGAGTGTAATTTCTTAAAGTTCTACTAAACACATGCACGAGGGATAAAATCAGGCTTCCATGCAGGAGAGATTTTCAGAAACATCTTCATGTCAAAAATGAAATAAAAGCTCAAACCCAAGTTATAAACTATGTGAAATTTGAGGAACTTTGGCTCTGAATGGACATGAACATATTCCAAGCAACATATATGTGAAGATGTTCACTACTATGAGTACATCCACTGAATTTATTTGAACTTAATGCATCGATATGCTTATACAAGTGCAATAGCTGAGTGTTAGTGTGATCAGTCCCTTCCTGGCAAGAAATCAAAGATTGCGGGCAAATGCTGAGTATCTTTGAATGTCAAATAATTATTTAGCTGTCTAATTTTGAACACATGGTTAGGAAAAAAGCATTCTCAAGAACATTTTCACTGCTGTCATGCTGCAAATGATCTTTAGGGTATACCAATAGCTAATTCATCTTTTCTAAAGATGAAGAAGTCCAGTCTCATTGAGCTTGGTCCAACCTCCAACTCCATTCCAACGTTTCCACTGTGTCCAGCCAATTTCCTACTAATTTATTCTTCACTCGCAAAGCATGTACCTGAGGAAGTTACTTAAGGCACTTCTAATCTTCTCTGTGAAATGTCTCAGCAAAAGAGATCTTGTCAATGTGTGATTAATTAGCTCTCCAACTCTCTCTAGTTTAATTATACTTTTGGTACTCTTCCCAACCTCTTTTAGAAGAACGTACTGAACTCTACTTCAATTTGTTAGCTTTCATAGGGAATAAATCTCTCAGAATACATCTGCATTGCAACTGACGTAGGACTGCAGGATTTGCATCTTTAAGTTACCTGGTTCTGGCAGATACAGTGACATAGTGACTTCAGTGCAGCACGTACCAGCCAGCCTGATTTCAGGTATGCACCTGGTTTGCTAGCCAAGACTGAAGCCTGTGATATCACACCTTTCTAGCTGTTCTTAGAATAGATTACAGCCAGTTTAAGCATATCTGCATGTGCTACAAAACATACCACCAGTCGCAGAACATATGCTTAGGTTACATCTAGGCTAGAGATTCCTGGCTCAGTTAGGCAGGGCTATAGAGCAGTATGATCCCAGACAAACACTGCTGTGCCAGGGACTCTCACCATTGTGGGGTTCTTTTATTATTTTCTTGCTTGCAAATACTGATTTTATTACACTGATATAAGAAAACTTGGCACTGTACATCTCTCTGATAAAATACAATAGTATTTCTATACTGGAAATACACATGTACACCAAATACATAAATAAGCTTCCGCTTGGTCTAACACATGTATCCTCTCAGCCTTCACATATATAACTTTCCTTGCTGGTAGCATTCACTGTGGGCTTGCCATTTGCAGGACTACTGCTGTTCTAGACATGGAGTTGCTGGGGAAACTCATGAAGGGTAAAACCCAGATCTAATTTGTTCTTGGTTTATCAACACTCATCTTGAGAATTTACAACAGGTTTCTTGGGCAGGGAAATGCGGCTGGCGGAGGAAGCAAGCAGCCGATTCAATGTGAATGATAGAGCAAGCTTCAACTTTATTGAAAGAAATCACACCTTATATAAGCACTCTACAATAATCATGCATACTACTCACAAATCTATTGGATACATGTAAAAGGCTACATTATAATATCCCAGGCCCCTGCAGCACTTCAGGCATGTCACAACATCTTCCTTCTTCTGGCCTGCCCTCTTTCCCAAGGTTGTTTACCATCATACTCAAGGCCATTGTGTACCTCAGTTTCTCTCTTTGTTAACATAACAGTCCTTTGTAAGCATAACTGTACCCTGGGTTTTTTCCTTTGTTTACCTTATATGGCTGCAATCAGCTCCTGCAGAGACCCATGGCCTTGCTCTCTGAAAGCCGTTCTCCAACAGGAAAACTTGCAGGTAACTGGCATTGCTAAGGACTATATAGGAGTCTGTTGATATTCAGACTCAATGATTAGATTGTCCTTGCTGGGAATAATTTTGGGACAGAGTGACAAGAAGAGAGTTCTGGAATGGATCAGGCTGCAAGAGAGAACCCCCCACCCTAGATCAGCCTCTCCACACACACAGGGTGAGCCTTCAGGAAGTGTTTTTCTAAAGGTACAGCTCACTCTCTGCGTCAGAACCAGAAGAGGACAGGAACATAAAGTTTATTCTTGCATTTCCAGGCTGTTGATTTCTTGAGCAGCACACAGAAGAAAAGAAAACAGTATATATGCTGCTTGAATGAATGATTTTATATTATATCCAAAAAAAATCCTAAACCAAACCCAAACCAAACATGTAATTAGGGAACAGGACAGGTCCTTTTCATTCCTTTCTTCTCTACCAGATAAGCAATTTCAGGCAAGGAGCAAGTGTAGTCTAGTGCTAAATGCAATTCCTTTCGTCATAGGAAAGCTGGTCCTCAGGTTGCAGCAGCCCCCTGAGTCTGGACACCCAGTGCATTTTGGGATCAGTTGTCATTTATCCATACTTCTGTTGGTTTTTGCTCTTTTTATTTCTCTCAGTAGAGTACTGCAGTATTGTTGCTACAGGTAACTGTTTCCCATTTGAGGTGGACTTTCCCAGAAGAAACTCTCTGAAGAGATCTGAATGTGTTTGCCTCCAGGAAACGGAATTGACTTTCCGCTTCCTCATACACTACAGGAGTGCAAGCCATATAACATATGGCAGGATATAGCATATTCTCCCCAGAAGAGCAGACTAGGAAGACCTCAACTAATATTTAGTGTGAGTACACCAAAAGAAATTAAAAAAAAATAATGGAAGCTCCAAGTCAGGACAACTTGGTATTTGCATGCCTATCCATCACTGAGAATAGTGGCAGGCTGTATGCACTTGATTGAATGATTCATCCTACTGTCTTACCCAGAACCCTGTACAGGGTTTGGAGCATCTGTCATTATTACATGTGACACTCCAAGGCAAACTCATTTCACAGTTGATAAGTTGCAGCAGAGTAATAAGTGTGCCCGTAAGTGTGTAACTATCATTATGAGCTTCTGCTATTTTTTGGGATGATTTTAAATTATACATCAGTTCAGTAGTATCAATTAAGTGTAAAAAGAACAGGCTTTTCAAAAGTGGGTATTATTACCACTTTACAAAGCAGAGAAGTGAGAAAGAGAATGATTAAAGGGCTACATTTTGGAAGTGACTCTGAATTTTGAGTGCTTTAATTGTAAAATGTAACTAGATAAATTACGTATCTCAAGTTAAGTGGACAATTTTGAGAATTTAGTCCTCATCACCTGCTTAAAATCACATATGAAGTCATTAACACAGTCATTAATAAAACCTGTATCTCATGATTCCAACAGCCTTCCTCCAGCCTTTTCCCGCTGTAGTATTCCAGAACCAAGCTTTTTAAAATTGAGAAACTAAGGCAGAATAAAGAAATTATATAATGATTTACAGTGTTTGCAGTATTGCTATTCAGGACCTGTAGGACATGCTGAGCTGTGTTTTTTTATCTGGCTTCGTTAACCGGGGTACAATGATGGCCAAAGCCTAAAAAGGCCTATATGTACGTACATAACACTGTACAATCTGAAATGTCAGGATTCAGGACTTTTCAGTAGACTTATTCCTGCATGTGTCTTTGGAGAACTGAAATGTAGTGCCTAGCTACACAAGTACATAATATTTATGTCTTTAAAGTTGCTAAAGGCAAGCTTCATTTCCTAGTATAGGTGGCAGTTTCAACTTTTTAAAGACACGGACAGTCCAGCAATGTTTTTTTCTCTAAAATACTTCTCAGAAGGGAGGGAAAGGATCTAATGCTGGGAGAAAACTTTGAGGTGTGGACTGTCAGAGACCTCTTTTCCCACATGCTAATGCCTAATGGGCCTCTACTGGCAAACACAGGATAGAAAACAATTGACCACTAAACTACCATGACTCATAACTTCAGAATTCACAAACAGAATGAAGACATAAAGGATTAGCAGATCACAATTACTCCTCGACAGTTTATTTTACTTTTCTTTCTCCTTTTTACATTTGTGGGTGTGGTTCTAAGTTTGTCATACTCAGTTTTTCTTCTGCATTTACATGCCCAAAATATACCCACTTCACTATCTGTCCAGCTAAAAGCTTCATCTCTTTTTCTTAGTCTTTTCTGTACTGGGTTGTAGAAACTCTCAATAATGCAAATAATTTCTTCCTTTCTTTCTTCTAAAGCAGCACAAGAGGGACAGAAAGCAAAAGATGTGATCCTGCAAAGCAGAACACTTGCAGCAAGACAGGGCACGATCTACTCCCATTATATATAGCTAACAGGGAAATTCTGAGCCCGAGCAAAGCACTACATGTCTGAGTTAGTGCTACATAATTAGTAATTATACCTCTGTAACCTCATAGCTATCTACATAACTTTCACATGTCTATCCTCAAAGCACCCTCTTGACTTTCATACTTTAATTCTAGGATATGATAGCTATCCTACAAAGGCAAATCAAATTGTATTTGATCTAGCTAGAAAACAGGTTTCCTTCCTTATGAAAATCAGAGAAAACAACAGGGGTTTGGCTTTGGTTTTATTTATTTAAAAAAAAAATAATATCTAAATATGTTAAAAAATAAATCTAAATTTATCTAGATAACTTTCAGCAGATAACTTCTAAAACACATCTTTTTGCTCTCTGACATAAATATTTCTGCTTTTGGACATATCAAGTATTTAGGGGCAAAATTTAAAAAAGGAATAACATAGACCAGAAATGTTCAGTATGTGAAACCAATCTAGCTCTCAGCTGAAAATGATCCATCATGGAATTTGAAGTTTTTATACAAAAAACCATTTGTTTGTTTGGTTATTTTTTTACAAGGAAAGCAGACACTCCAAAAGAAATGTGTGAGGGCTGACTGCCTTCATATAATCTCATACAGTTATGTCAGTTACTTCTTGTTATCAGAATTTAAATGAACTAGTAGGGGTATACTTGCCCCAATGTTGCTCTCATAAAGTCAAATAGGTATCTCATCCAAAGGAATCAAATGTAGGACTGCTGACTTAACAAATCCAAGATAGGACAAGTTATATGAATGATTTTTTCCAGGTAGTCTGAACATTAATTAAAATCTTTAAATTAGATTAGTTACAGTGTTTATTTGGGGAAAGAAATAATTAAATATTAATAAAACCATAGTGTATTTATGTTTTTGCTCTGACCATAACTATCAAAATATTTTTATGAAAATGTATGTCATAATTACAAGGTCATGGCATTTTTCTGAAGTGCGAGTCACAAAAAATAAGTTTCTCATCTCTAATATTAATATAACTGAAGGAATCTCTTGGCTGATCCTCAGTATCCATGAGTCAGGGGAATCCAGTATCCTTCACCCATCCTTAGGGGAAGTGGAAGAAATTCACTGTGTCTAGAGGTCTAAATATGTTGCTTAAAGAGTAGCATAGAGAAAATAACATTTCAGCTTTTGAATCACTCTACTGTAGGTAACTCTACTTGTAGGTAACATGGTCCCCACACCACTTCATTCTTCATAAAATAAATAATTAGATGTATTTATTCACATCACGTAGTACATAATTGCTTCAGTTTTGTTTTCCTCCATTTATTTCTTTTAATCTGTTTGTTTATAGCAACATTAACATATCTTTGAATCCCTTTCAAAATAATGAGATTTCTGGTTTGTGTCCTTATGCTCAAGTTTGTATTTAAATTTTTTACACTAGATTTAGCCTGGGGAGAAATGTTTACACTTTATTTATTAGGATAAACACATATTTATAAATTAAAGGAGCTGTTTCTTTATGTACCTCTTCCTCCAACATATGGAAGTAGCTTACATTTGCTCCAGAATACAGAAAGCTGCGATCTGCACTAAGGAGTCATAAGGGAGAGAGGAAGCAAAGGGGGAATAGCAGTCAGGTTAAAAACTGTCATGCATTTTTATAATTAGCAAGTATTTATTATCACAGAAACAGCTATTATCCAGTATAATCAAAGTAGAGTTTAATCTATAATTCTAATACACTTTTCCAAGTCTGTGATGATATATTAATAACTTTACAAAATACTTCTTTTGGACTGAAACTTTTTTAGTTTTGCCTAATCTTTTTCATATAAAAGTTTGAGTAATACCATTTCAAACATTTCTAAGTTATGTGTGGATTAATAATATAACCTTTTTCAGATGTTTCAGTAGCATATTTTATGCCTGAATATTTCAATAATGGCAGAGGACAGAAACATCACACCTAGTTTGTTTTGGTTTGGTTTGGGGTTTTTGTTTTGTTGTGATCTAAGAAATGCAAAGTCTGAAAAAAATAGTATAATTGTTTCAAAATTGTGAGTTTTAAATGAGATATTTTCATCAAGTAAACTTTGTCTAGTTTTCACTCTAAAAGGACAGAAGCTAACAATTTCAAGTGTGCTTAGATATCTAAATATTAAAGTTCTGGTGTCCAGGGATGATGATGAGATCATGAGGCAAAGCTCTCATTGTACTTAGCCCCTTTTAAAGCTACAGCACTGTACTGAGATATAATGGATTCAAATACCTAAATTTAATGACCTCTATTTTAGTTTTTTTGAAAGAGTTCAGATGTCTTCTTCTGATTCAGAAATTTATCTGATGATTGGATCCATGTGCATTATCTATCAGGAAAACAGACAAGCAGAAATGAGAGGGAGTTCACATATTTCAAGTCTGGGATTATTTGAATAAAAAACACTGAATCCTACTTCATCCATTAGGTCATTAATGTTCAAGTCTTTCACTGAAACTTATGCCTTATTATGGGAATACAAGTCTACTGATGAGAGACAGCGTTCAGAAAGGTACTTGAAGTTGGCAAGCTATGACATGTTGCCACTCACCTTTTTCCATAACAACAGTGCATCACTATGTGGAATATAAAATGTGGCTAGTTTTCTTCTCTTTCTTGATTATTAGTAGATTGCATGAAGTGGATGATAATGTATTTATTGCAAGCTGTCTGAAATATCCTTGATAGGTATTTTTTATTCTATCTTAGCAGATGAGTGCTTATTTACCTCAGGAGACAACTTCCAGTTGTAGTCAAAGCTGTTCTGAAGCCATGAAGGAGATGTTCAGGTTAAACGACATCTGTAAGATCAACAAAATGCTTCAGAATAAAAAAGGACGTGTTGTGCATATACATTTCTGAACTGGTTCTCCATTTGACGTGAGTTCAGGGAGCTTCAGCTGAAGATAGGAGAGACTAACCAGCAGCGAGTTACTGCACTGGAAGGCTGCAATTACTGCACTGGAAAAGCATAAATGCTCCATCCTCAACAGATGGGAAATACAGGATTGATTTACACTACATGATTACAGTTAAACATATTCCTGGGAATTGTCCTGGATGGGACTGTTTTCTAGATTTGTCCTTCAAACAGCTGTTCAACATACCTGCCTATATCCTTCTGCTTTACCAGACATCTTCCCAAAGCTCTCTTAGGAGTGCAACCCAAAATTTATTTAATTCTGTAGAGGGCCGTTACAAACTCCACAGGAAACTCACTCAGTACTTCCTTTAATGGGACAAGCACTGGAACCTGCATCTCTGTGTTTGTCTTTCAACCCTTCAGTTCACTTTTTTCCACAAAGACACTTTACAGAGAAGTGTTTCTCAAAGTGGGCAGAAGAGATCTATCTAGATCTCTCTAAGAGGGGAATGAATGGGAGTACACTTTGGTACTGTGTGTATTTAGGACTGGGACACTGTTGTGAAACTGGTTTATTGCCCATCAATGGCATTTATTACTGCTGTTACAGAAGTAACACTGGTGAAGTATGGATTGTGGCATGATGTCATTTTGTTTGACAACAAGTTGAGAACGCAAATACCTGCATTTTGGGGGGAGCTGATGTTGAATTGCTGCAAACTTATTCAAATACAAAGAGACAAAACAAACAAGTTAATATGATTTTGTTTCCCATAGTGAGTTTTTCTTGTTATCTGCTTTCTTGTCACACTACTGTCAGGTCTAATAATATAGGTGTCATATTCTACTCTGAATTATCTTCAGAGTTTGTCTTGCTAACGTTTTCAGCAGTGAAATCTTCAATCACAGCCTGTCCAAGATACAATGGAGCATCAGCCTGCTTTTTTGGTTATGACAGATGTATTCCTGCACCACCATTCTGTTAATTGAGAATGTTGTAAGGATTTGTGTAGGGTTTTGCCTAAAACAACATACTGGTTGCTCTCTTTTATTCCTGTTCACATAAACTCACGCTGTTGATTTTCACTTTCAGGTTCCTACACAGCCCATCCCCACTCTGCCTACAATTGCTCCTTCCTAACAAGATGTCTGGTAAATCACCCTTCTCTGATCACTGACTTTTGGAAACAGGCAAAACTCCTGTCTTACATTTTAATTCAAGTACAGAAATGTTTTTCTTATGCTGTCCTTATGCCTAGGAGTTCCCTGGAGAAACCTGCCCATCTGCCCATTGGGCCTCTGACTCTAAACTCTCCTTTACTGTGACACCTACAAACAGGCACAATACCAGTCTGCTTTTCTTCTACCTACAGCTTGGTAGAATCTTGCTCTATCACAGCAGCTCCCAGGTCTTATGATAATATTAATAGAAACACCAATAAGGACTGAATCAGCAAAAAATATTTGGTAGGAATAGACTTCTATTCTTTCCAAAAGGTCCAGATGGGAAATCAGCTTGGTCTAAATAATGACAGAATAGGAAAGGAAAATATAAGGCCATTTGAAAACCTTATGTAGGTGCCCCCTATACTTCTCAGTTGTGAACTTGTTAAATCCCTACCAATAAAAGGTATAAAGGATGAGCAGGCTTTCTAGTTTTACCAGCAGTAGTAAGCAAGTACTCCACAGCTTATGGGCAATAACTCTTCTCCTTCACTGAAGTCTAGAGATCACTGTCAGTCTACCTTCAAAGGTATTTAATCAGTGTCTCTTCCTATAGCAGTATAGTATTCAAGCTATTAATATCAACATTGCTCTCAAAGATTGATCACACATTTATTAAGATACATCACTCCTGATCTGATCTTCCAGCAATTTATCTTGCTTTTACTACCTGTAACTGTCATTTTAAAGAGACTTTTTTTAAAGAGTGAGGGTTTCAAAATAATATCTAAAGAATACATCCAAATCCCCATGACCACCTGAAGCCTTTATTATGCTTTTATAAATCTTAACTATAAAGTAAGACTAACAAATAATTGCACTGCAGTATATTTGGTGAAATTACTGTACTTTTCTTCACCAATGAAAGGTGAAGTGGCCAGCTAAAATGAGAACTAAGCAGCTAATGGAAGAACACTTCATTTAGGAATGTGCGGAAGTGTAATATGCCATGCACATCCTAAATTAAGTCTCGTGGTATTGCAGAGCTATGACTGCAAAATCATCGTGTGTGTATGGGTGGGAGTCGACAAATAGTTGTGATGGAAGCTCAAAGTTTCTCTTTAATCCTGTAATGTGTTCACTGGTATTTTATTTACAGAAGCAATTACTTCTGGCTATATATAGTGAGTTACTGTAATAGTTATTTTACAGAAATAGCAACCAAGTTTTATGTATCAACATTCTCCATTCACTGGAATTTTTGGAACTCCTTGTCAGAGAATGAATGACCTACGATGCTGCAGGATAACCAAGACAAATACAAGCAATCGAACTGGGCATTTTCTAGGCCTGCCAGTACTATTAAAGCTGAGGTTGCTGGGTCACTGTTTCTTGAACCTAACAGCATTGCTTTAAATTTAGCAAAAATGAGGCATTACATATGTTTATGTTACTTCTAAAATGTTGGCCTGGTTACAAAATACTGTGCACGCTTCAAACTGAACAGATACTGCAACTGAGTCTGCAAGACTGACAGTAGTTATTTAAAAAGAATGGTCACTAGGATTGCTAACAGAGCCATTTTCAAAGTATTTTTAACAAAACTGCAGGTTGCCATGCTAGCAAAGTTACTGACACATTACAGTCACAGCCAGAAAGCGAGTTCTAACTTCACCGGGGGAAGGCCACGCCATGGCCTAGCAGGATGTTCTGGCAGTAGCTGTTGGCAGCAGTCGCCAGCTCCAGAAGGGCTGGATCTAAAGTGAAAATACGTTTCTCCCTGCAGCCAAGAGCTGCATCTTTCTCGACTCTCATCTAGGATCAGGCTAATTCACCTCCAGGCACAGCTCTGCTGAAGACAGTGGAAATTCGGGCAAGTGATAAAGGCCTTACAAGACCCTCATTTTCATCTTTACAGCTGTGTGGATTTGGCCACACACATAAAAACCCTCTTTTGAATTTTAAAGCACTAGCTTGTTTTTGAAGATGGGAAAAGAGAGGAAACAATAACTGAGAAATAGAGGGAGATAAGTTCTCTAAATGATGATTTGTACCAGAATAGTACTATGAGTATGCTTTGTCTATATACAAACTTTATTGTTTCAACATTATCTACAGATTGCTTGGTTAGAACTGTTTTAGTATGCCTGTATAAACTGGCTTGTCAGTAACAGACAGGCAGGGAACATGTCAAACATCAGATACTGTTACTGTCCATGTACTAACTGGTCAAAATTTTTCTGGCAGGAATTTTCCTGCAAAATCTAAGATTCTTATGCAACCCCTTTATGTGCCAATACCTGAGTGTATCACAGTCATTATTTACTCTCACACACCATTTTAGGAAATGTTATTAGTAGCCCATGGTAACAATGAGGAACCAAGTCACAGAGTCACTCATTGAAGGTCACTCAGGACATCTGTAGTAGAGGGAGGAAATTGAGTCTGAGATTCAGATTAATGTTCCCTAGACTGAAGCCCTTTTCATAGCTTGCTGAAAGCATCTGATCAATTAGTAATCACTTAAGCTGCTATTCGAACAGACGGGAATAATGGACACACTTTGAGGCTCCTCCACTTGTCAACATAATCTCCTGTTTTCAAGTGATGGATTTGGTCCCTCTGTAACAAGACACGCAGCCTTGTGGCTGCTGAAGGTCCTGACCTGGATGCTTCTGCAGAGCCAACAGAGGAAACTGGAGTCTCTGGTTCGTCTCTGTGGTGTCCTAGTCCCAAATGCAGAGAAATGATAGGCAAATATTATATATATATATACACCTGTGAGGTAAAATAAAGGGGGTAAATGCTTTTATATGGATAATAGTACAGGAATAATGGGGTTTGCTAGTTCAGTGGACTAACTTTGAATGAAGTGCTTTAGTTCTGATTCTCCCAAATGTGACTTTTCCCACAAAACTATTGCAGCATAGAAAAATTTTACTATAATCTTGAGCATGCTTATTTACAGAATCAGAACTGACCACTACAGATGTAGAATTGCCCTCAAGCAATCCCTAAGCTACTGTTTGCTTCTGATTCTGAAGAGACTTTCTCTTTTGAAATAGATGCATGCAGTAACCCAGGAACAACAGTCTACTCTTTGGTCTAAACATCCACTGGTATCCCTTACCTTCCTTCCAAGACTCAGTTCTTTTTCCATTCCCTTATGTATATAGACTGGATGTATCAGCATATAACAGAGCTTAAGGAGTAATTCTGCAAAACAGTCGCTGAATCAGTTGGGAGAAGAGCCACACTATTTTCCTCTCTGCAGTGGTACAGTTAACAAATCATGTATGGAATACCACTGGATTTTGAAGATGCAGGATAGGATTCTCTGCCTTTGCACAAGGCACGTAATTTCTCTGTGCTTTCATCCCTCACAACAGGGAAACAACAAGGCTGCAAGGATAAGTACCAGAGCTTTCTGGAGCAATTCAGAAGCTCCTCAAACTCATTATGAAAATAGGTATTTCATCCTATGTGTGCATAGGGACTCCACATCATACGGATCTTGCACCCTGTGTCATCCACACAAAGAGCTGCTGTAAACACATACAGAGCAAATACAGAGCAACAGCCCGTAGATTCAGTAGGTGTTGGACTAAGAAAGTTGATTGCAGTGTCTTCGTGGAACTTAGGATCTGATCATAGAGGACCCTCATTTTGAGAAGGCATCACAATAAATACTGTAAAGACTGTGGGGCATTCAAAGCTTGCAATGGTGGAGGTCACATTAGTATTCTGGATAGGCAGGGCATAGGCTAAAGGTAGGGTCTAACTATGTGACCTAAGTGATAAGCTTGCAGTAGTGACCGAAGTAGCAGTGACATGGAGCTTCCATTTGCAAGCGCTCACTACCACACAAAATGAAAATACTGGTGCTTTGTCCCGCTGACAAGTAGAAAATAAGAATACAGTGCAAACTACTTCCTGACAGATCTCTGCTTCTGGTAATTGACATTTCTATCAGTTCCAAATCAAATGGTTACTTAATACAGATCACCCATATCACTGCTGGGCACACAACAGTGTTTAGGAGTCAGAGGCACAAATGAGGATGCCACCACACTGTATTTTTGTACAAACACAGACAGCGAGATGGTCTCTTTCTCAGAGACCTTTCAATATAAATATAAGGGAGGAAGAAACAGAAGAAAACAAAAACAGATGGGTATTACAAAAGCACTTTGAGAGTATATTGGCAAGATGGACAGCAGACTCAACACTGGCCATGTTCTTGTACAAAAGACAAAAAAGAAATTAAGGGCGTTTTGAAGCAAGGTTCTTTTTTTTTTTTTTTTTTCTTTGGCAGATGCTCTTATGTCTGCATTGTTTGCAAAAGGCCTTTGCTAATTAATTGGGAAATTACTGCTTCTTCTTCTGCAAGGCCATGCAGACAGGTGCAGACAGATACAAGCAAGCTCTGCTCATGCTCTGAGCTGCCCAGACATAAGCTAGCTTCCGTCTGGAAGATGTAGAGTCATGTTAATGTGGCACCATGCCCAAACTAACATACCCTGCCTCTCAGCAATGCTCATTACCTTAGGTTCATGCAATTATCTTACTTCTGGACTGCGGCCTTCTGGTGTCTGACAAGCAAAGGGCACTGGCAGAGTTTTCCTGCCTTTCTGGCCTCTTCTATATACATATACCTTCATGTCACTACATGTTGTCACCTGTTGTTGAGAAACAGACTATTAGAAATCACCAATTCTCTTCTGCCACTTGCGCTCCTAAGGAAACTTTTGTCGGTCTGCCAAGATGATAACAAAACACATGAACATCTCATGGTTCAGCTCACACCATCACCAAAGCAGCAGTAATGGCTGCAGAAGAAGCTAACTCACAAGCTGCCAGAGCGCTGAGGTAGGAAACAGGAGTATGGATTACATTCTTTATGAAGTCTGAGTACAGACCATATGACCCTCAGCATGTTCCTGCAACATGGCCAAGAAACGGGTTGCACTCTCATACCATAAGTAATCCAGCACCTGCCCCCAATGGCAAATTCTTGGGAGCACTGCAAAGGACTGGATTTCCTCCAGTTCTCAAGGAGGAGAGAGGAAGACCCTGCAGATTGCCCCAGTGGCTCACCTCCGTTCCCAGCATTTCAGGTGGCATCAGTTTTCCATCTCCCAGAAAAAGAGAAAGAAATGCAGCTATGCTGAGTTTCTTTCCACTGACCACTGTTAGGACCCATAATCCATCACTCTACACTAAAATGACAAATTTGTCTGGTTTTATATTGAACTATGGCTACTGTGGAAAAGATACAGCATTCAATCCCCACTGGTAATATAGGATATGGGATAACTGCACTCAATTTAGCTTTTACCTTTCTATCAGGCTTAGGAAATTGCACTCAGCCATATATGAACGCTGCATGAGGATGCAACATGAGGGAGTCAGTGGGGGGTAAAGGGACAATTCACATCACTGGTCAGTTTTTAGTTCTGCCTCCTTGTGGTTATTTCACTATGCTAGTCTCGCAATTTTCCATGCGATGCCTCCATTCATCAGTAAATATTTGCACAAGGGGCAGTATAAGGATTACACAAGGAGCTCTAAGCATGGCTTTTTGCTTGGCTTTGCAGCCTAAATAATACTCTTTAAACACAGCTTTAAAAAGCCATATCAGGCATATACATTTATATGATAACTTTTATACTAATATATAGATGATGTTACCATGGTTATACCCAGAGGGTCTTTTGCAAGCAAGGAGACGACTATTTTGTCCAGTCTGCGGACTGCTAAGGAAGCTGTAGAAGCTGCATCAAGCTGCAGCTCATGCTCTCTGTTAGCAGGGAGGGCCCATTAGTTCAGGTGAAGTGCTGCACTAGCAATGGATATACAGCTTTCAGCCAGTGCAGAGCACAGGTGGATTTTCTGTTTGTAAAAGAGCACATACACATACCTCGTGCTGAGGAATTTTTAAGCCCGAGTTTGAAAAGCATTCTATTCAGGACAACCCTGGAATAGGCTGACACCTAAATCCTAAAACCAGAGGGGTAGTCTGTGTTTAAACTTAATCCTATGCTTTCATCTGCTTTTTTACTATTTTGCTATCCTGAATAGAGAAAAACTTAAGCATGTGCTTTCCTGAGTGGAGGTATAAAAGCATTAAAAAACATTCAAATTTTGCATACTTAACTTGAATTTACAATTGGTTGGTTCTTTTGAACTGATCTCTGAAATAATTGGGTAAATGCCTTTTTAAAGGTTTAGAGAAACGTCAGTCTTAATCTTTTGCAGCAGGGGTCACTATAAACAAATCTTAAAAAAGCCGCCAGCATAGAAAACATATGCCAGAACAGACAGTAAAATTACTGATTATAGATAAGGAACAGTGTCACTGTTCCTTATCTATAATCAGTATTAGCATGCGTACAAGCATGAGAAAAAAACCCAAACATATTTATATAGGTAATTTATTTAAAATCAGTTGTACAGGCTTAGCCCATCCTTACAAGAACAGTGACCTCATTTCAAACTATTAATAGAAGAGAAATAAAGTTGACTCTATGATATGTACTTAGGCATAGGAATTTTAATGCAGTGCATCAAAGCAGTCAGATGACACAGGCAGCATTTTTACATTCTGCACAGTTTCACTGTATTACAAAATATAATCAGACCAAGTATTTAAATATGATTTTAATCTATTTATAGTCACAATCTTTTGTCCTTAGTTATATAGTGCACCAGGCTCCTATATTTAAAGGCTGTTTTCACATTGGCATAAGAGCAGCATCTGATTTCAAATATAAAAAAATCAGAACCTTACCCATTATAAATGACAATGTTTCAGCTGAAAAACTGTCTGAGGTTCTAACAGGATTTCATACGTATGACATTGGCTGGTTAAATTACAACAGTTAAGTCTTAGCAGTGGATATTTCCCTAGTGTTAGACTAAACGACCCTTTGCTTCAGCTCCTACTAGGACAAAATTCCAACTCCGAGCCTGCAAATACTTACACACTCGATTACCTTTAAATATGTGAACAGTCCTATTGAGGTCTGTGAGTCAGATCTTCAACTTGTGTAAATCACAGGCCCTATTTAAATCAACAGAGCTGTGACAGTTTATATCAGCAGAGATACAATGCCATGCATAAAGACAAGTATGCACATAAGTCTCTCTCTGGGCCCCTGAAAGATATAGAGGTCAGGTAAACTTCATGGAAAGAGAGAGAGTGCATTGAACATTATTGTGTTTAAAGCCATTCCAGACCGTTAAACACACATTTATTATAAAGTCAAGATGAAAAATTATGAATTATTTAAGTTTATTACACCTTTGTTACATTTAAGATGTTGCCATTCCAAGGCTGGAGGACAGCTGGCTGGTAGTTATGACCACAAGTTACAAATATTTATGATACAAAGCAGAAGACCTTTTAGGGTAATGGAAGCTCGGAAGATGGCTTTAATGTAACAGCCTGCTCGCTCCACTCTTGTAATGATGGCTCCAGAAACCAGCACCCATTAAACTTTGTTCATGAGATGGACTTCACAGGATTCTTGATGAATGTTAACCTGGTAGATATAGATGAAAAAAGAACAGATGCAGATATTGTGGGAAAGCGTACCTTTATATGAAGCTTTAAGATGGGCGACGAACACTTGGAAACCTTTTCCAGCACTAGAGTGCAAATGTTTATGGTTATAAGAAAAAATAAAGCAAGTTCTAGTCCGTACGGGTAAAGGAACATGAACATCCTGGGTATATTTGGATTTATATGCTCTTACCGACTCACTGGGCTGAGAGAAAGGGCATGTATTTATTTCTACGTCTTCTGTGGTCACCTTTGAAACCGTATTTCAGCTTCACACAAGAACGCTTTCTGCTTCCCAGTACCCCTGTGAAAAATAACTAACCCCACTTTACAGTGGGGTTTTTTTGGTCTAGCAAAAGCAGTGGAAATGCTTCTAACTCCTTTCAAACTCCCATCAACCAGCAACTGATCCTAGGCATTGCGCATCTCCACTCTTTGTCCGTAGTTTCAGCGGAGGGTGCGGACCGTTTCGCACTTCGCCGGACGTGGGGACGCTGGCCCCCAGAGCCCTCACCCCTTCGCCCCGCGCAACACGGTGGGGAGAGCCGAGAGCCCCCGCCACGAGGGAAGAGGGGAGCCGATAATCACCCCCGAGCACCGCCAGCCCGCGGCACCTCGGGGCCGCCTCAGGCCCTGGCGTGCGGTGCTGCGCCGAGCCTCCGCAAGGAATCCTGCAACCGACACCCGCCTGAAGTCGGCGGCGAGGGGGGCGAAGGGGCAGAGCGGGCTCGACCCGACCCCTCCTCTCCGCGCCGCTCCGCTCCCCTCCGGGCCCGCCCGGCCCGCGGCCGCCGCTCCGGCGCCCAGCGCCACCTGGCGGCGGCGGCAGCGCAGCCCGCGCGTGCGGCCCCTGCCGGCGGCGGGAGGGAGGGAGGGCGGCGCGGCGGGCACCGCCGCCCCGGGGCTGCCCGGCACCGCTCGCCAACCCGCCGCCGCCGGCGGGAGCCGCGGGGCGCCGGCAGCGGGGTAGGGGGCGGGGGCTCGGCCGAGCCCGCCCCCCTCGGGTGGCCGCTTCCTGCGGCGCGGCGCGGCCGCCGCTTCCTGCTCCTCCCCGCGGCGCGTCGGGCGGGCGGGCGGCTCCGCCATGGTTGCCCTGGCGGCCCTTTCAAACGCGGCAGCCGGCAGCTGGGGGTAATGTCTGGGGGAGCCTCCCGGGCCGAGGGCGCGGGTGAGGCAGGGCGGGCAGCGGCCTGCCGGGCCGCGCTGGACCCGGCGCCCTCCGTGCCGGGCGGCGGCGAGCGGGGGGCTTCCTGTTGTTTGGATGGAAACGAGCCATTTTCTTCCTGGGCCTCCGTTTCTGCTCCCTGCCTCTCCCCCAGCCCGGGGGGAAGGGATTGCTCGGGGCTCCTCTCGCACTGAAACGGCGCCCAGGGCCCCTCTGTGCGAGAGCGGCGGGGTGTGGGTGAGCGGGGCTGGGGATGCGGGCGGCAGCGCCCCGGGGGGGCCGGGGCACCCCAGCGGGCTGGGGCTGGGGCTCCCGGCCTCCGCTGGGATGCTCCTGTGCCCCCCGCCTTCCTTGGGGGCAGGAAGGAGCTTCTGGGGTGCCTTATTCCCGTGGTGCTGCCTGGGAACTGATGTCCTTTCCAGGCACGGGGCGCGAAATTTAGTCCTTCGTCTTGAGTGCCATCAGCAGATCCGAGGAAAGTAGGGTGTCGTCTGGGGAAGAATAGGGCTTCGAAGGACGAAAAGCGTGTTTTGAGCTAGGTCACATCTCTGGGTCAAAAAGCAGTGATTTGGATGGTAGGGGAGTCACCGAGCAAGACACAGTGCTTTACTCTTGACTCCCCTTGTGCCTGCAAGACTCTGAAACAAGTGTTATGGGTGTGATAAAACTCTGCCGGGACTGTCACTGTGCAGAACAGATGCGCATCTTCCGTATCCTTCAGGAGCAAAGATGTCCCTTTTAATTAAGCTGGGTGGGAGCGTTACCATATGGCTAATTTGGTGGATTGGAGAAATCATACACGGGATGTAGCAGACTGTTACTGAATCAGAAGCAGTATCCCGCTGGTTTTGGATAATGTCTGTTTTCATAGGTGGTTTGAGATAAGTGGATTAGAAAAATTCATGGAAAATGTTTGTCACCCCCTTCCTGTGCACACCTCTTCTGATTCATTGACAGGCTGCTGCATAATGAAGATTGTTCCTTTTTCCCAGTGGGATCACTAGTTGCAGGAACAGGTTTGGAAGAGAGTGTGCTTTCTAAGGGCACAACTTTGGTGGTTTGAGGTTTTGGTGATACTTCTGTAAGTAGCAGCAGTAGGTGGTACTCCTACTAGTCTTACACCTTTTCCTTTCTAACGAGCATTGGGGACTGTTTTACTGTGTGTGTTTGTACCCTATATGTCTCTCCCTTTCTTTCTGGCTGTAATTTTTCCAGTTAGCACTGGAGTCTTCTCATCTGTGTCTGTGACTCTTTTCTCAGGCAGCCCTGACTGGCTTTGTGCAACAGAAGTCCTTGGAAATCTGCACCAGCTTCTCTGAGCAAAAGTGTCTGGAAATTCTCCAAGGTTTTAACTTCGTGAGGATTACAGTAAGTTGGATTTATATTCTGAAGTACAACTTAGTTCTTACAGGTGATAAAAACCTTCTGGAGCATTGGAACGATTTTCATGCAAGTCTCTACCATTGGTCTCTTCTTTCACCTTTGCTGTGGACAGTATGGTTATACTTTGATTTCTTCTCAGAATGTTATTCTAGCATGCAATGGAGGTATCTTAAAATGACAAACAAAATCAAACTGTTGAGAACCTACAGATACTTATTGAAGTGGCCTATTCTGCTGCTACTAATAATGATCTGAAATTTACTTATGTGGGATTCATAGTGCTTTTTATGTCCTGCCTCAGATGCTTGGTGTTATAATAAACTGTTGTTTGGCCAGTCCTTTGTGATTTAAGAAGCAGCTAAAATACAGAATTCTATTAACCTTGCTATTTTATTCATGCTAGAGAAGCAGAGGCTGCAGAGCAAAGTTTGAGGACCTTCCTGCATAGACAGATTGCCTTTTTAGAAAGCATTGCTTTAACTGGAAAAGAGCTTTAGAAGTTTCTGTATCCTATTCTGCTGGAGAGGATTTTTTTTGCAGTTACTGAAATGAAATTAATTTCTAAGTAGGTGTGTGGTGGTGGTGTGTTTGGTTCTGTGTTTTGTTATTTTTAAATCCTATGCCTTCAGGTAGAAGAACCAATTTGACTGAGTTGTAAGGTGCAGTAGGCTTTGTTGATATTCAGATATATATTTCTCTAGTTATGAGGGATTTATGTGACAATGTAGTAGGGTTATGAGATTTAAATTTGCCATAATGGCGTTAATTTGATCATACTGTGAAAGTATAATCTTTCTATAACTTTCAACTGTTAAGTATGGTTTATTTAAGTGCCCTGTAGAAGATGTCACAGTCTCTTAGGATTACTGGAGCAATTTCTGACTCTGAAAGTTGTTGCTCTAATGGTGGAGCTACAAAACATAGCCTGGTGCTAGTGCAGGGATTTTTGGGGGGGGGTTTGGTAGCATGGGGGGGGCGGAGGGTTTTTAATGTAATTATTTTTAAACTATCATTAACCTTTTCTTTCTGCAAGCGGTTGATTATGTCACCTGGATTTCCATATGAAGAAATTTACTTGTAATGGGTTGTATCTTTTCATGAATAGGGTGGTTGAAGAGAGAATAAGTCTCTGAATGAGACTTGGATTGCTCTTTGACAGAATAAGCTCTTTAAAGCCTCAGTATACTTATATTCTACAGGCAGCCTAGAACTCCTATTTGGGGAGAGAGAACAGAAGGATGGTTACTTCCTTACTGTATATTCTGTGCATACCCGTGTTAAGATTCTGTATAGTGAAGTATAATAAGAACTACCCTGTCACTCTTCTTTATTCATGGTATGGCCCAACACCACTCTACATGAGCCTTGTTTTAATGAGTAGCTCAGAGATAGGAAGAAGTGTACGTTTACAGCCATCAGGATAGCTCGAATGCATTGTGGATGCAGAGAACAGAAGCGGTAGGAACAAAAGAACTGTCAACAAAACTGATGCCAAACTATTTGGAGAGTTGACTTGGGAGATATATTTATCTACAATAGCAATGATTTAAATAGTTTCAGCTCTTCTTTACTGGACAGCATAATAGCTCTGTAAAGTCCTCTTTCAGTTTTAAGTGGGAAATACTTTTGAAGAACATGTAACTGTTTTGGGTTTTGTGGAGAAGTCAGGCTTTAGTAATTGCTAGGAGTGTGAAGCAAGGAGAATTCAGGTGTTTCAAGCAATGGTATTTCATGCTGCCTGTTGTCATTTGGGGGATGGACAAGCAGAAGAGTTTTGATTCCCTTGAATAGGGGATCAAGGGTCTAGTGTGAAGGTTCAGCATTAAGGTTTCAACCAATCTTATAGAAGCAAAAGATTGCATACAGACAGAGCTGAAATGAAACAGGAGTTAGGAGCTTAAGTATGTGGTCAAGGATGAATTTTCCAGGGCCTTCCTCATGTTGCCTGGCATGGAAGTAAAATACTGTTGGTGAGATGATTGTTAAGAACTCTTTTTCTTTAAGAATAACATTTTTTAAAATTAAGGCAGTCTCTGACAATGTACATAAAATAAGAATAAATGTGATAGTAAATATTACCTGGAATTTTTTTTTGCTTTTTGCTTTCCTCAGATGTGAGAGCTGATAGAACTGAGCTTGTAGGAGCTCAATATGCCTATTGATAAACCAGTTAAATCCTATATAGGGTGGGTGGCTGGATAACTTGTGGACATCACTGGATACTGTGGTTTACTTCCTTCAGGTGTTAAGTACAGGAGACAGATAAGTACAGGATGAATGATGTTCGTTCTCCTACAACATGCTGGGATCAAGATGGCACTAAATTGGGCATTTACCTCCTATTGTGTTTTCCAGATAGACTTGCCTCAGTGGAAAAACTGCCTTTACCTCTTCCTTCTCTGTTGCCTCTAGGTAACCATACTCGAAGTGAGGGCTGGTTTCTACTCTGAGGAAGGAAACTATAGCTTGCATAGATCGGTGTTGCCTTCCCAAATGCAGAAAAGGCCTATAGCTGTAGAAGAGCTAATTATAAACCTGAAAATTAATAGTAACCAATTTATACCAAGCTCCCTCAACACTGGAGGCAGGAGACATGGGGTACCATATCCTAGTAGGAGCAGACAATGGCTTGTTGGATTGCCTTGTCATCTAGCCAATGCGTTCAGTGTTGTAGATGCCCCATGTGAAGGAGCATAACTGTTCGCCTGTTTCTTGAGTCTTCCTGCCTCACTTCATGGACTGTCTCTAAGCTTTTTTTTTAAAAAAAATCTGTAATAGTTATTCATCATCATCAGTGGCATTTAGTCTCCTTGCTTTTTCATCTTCTTCCCTGCCTCCCCCTGGCCCCGCAATGAATCACAGAAGGACTGTTTTGCTGAGTCATTACCGTAGGTGTTAGTACACCCTAGTGCAGGCAGCTCAAGAGGAAAATTTAGCAGACAGCTGTCTGGCAATTTTGAATCAACTCAGAAGTACTTTTGAGGATTCAAATAAAAAAAAAGATTCTTTGTAAACAAAATATATGTAACAACTGCAAGATTCTCTTTTTCTACAGTTAGTTGTGTACATTATAAGAAGGGGAAGTGGTTATGACTTGGCCCCACCTCACAGTGAAATATCGTGACTTTTATTTATTCTTTGTGATACCCTGTGTTTGATGTTCATCTCACAGATGCTTCTTGGTACTGGGCTTTTATTCTGAGCTGTAGAACTCCATTTTCACTTCTGACAATGTCTCTCTCTCATGGAGAGTTATTCTGAAATAAATTGTGTGCTTTAAATTCACATCTTAACTTAGTTCAAATTAACTTTAAGTGCAGGTACAAAAGCCTTTAGGAACAAAGGTATCACTCTTCTCAAGAAAACTTAGTAGATTCATAAAGGATTTTACCAGACTCTGGGTATCTCTAGGCTTACTTTATTAACAACTCGGAGTTGAGCCATCACCTCAGTGAGTGGCAACAGCTGACAAAAAGAATCTTATATGGTTCTTCATAACATGCAATACAATACCAATTCATCATCAGTTTCAAAAGTCCATTATATTCCACAGTGCCAACTAGTTCTCGTTCCGCTCCGGTTCCTCTTCTGACATCGCTGCTCACTGATGCAGTCTTGGGTCATCATGATTACTTATCTTCGGTATTGTTCCTAGAGCACCTGTGCATACTGCATTATCTGTTAGTGTTGTTCCTAGAGCACCTGTGCTGTATAAGGCAATATCTATTTATTAATATTCCTGCTATTAAAAATATCATAAGAGAAAAGAGATTTCTAAAGCTTATTCCTCTTACAAATTCCCTCCTTTTGTTTTTATATAAATAATGTAATGAAAGCTGGAGTTTATGTACCTGAGGCCCATCCCAACTCACTACTTGCTTGCAAGAAATGACACAATATGGATGAGTGGGACAGAGGACAGATTCTGTGCTGGTCTTATCTTCTTTGATCATCTGGATCAAACATGTTTGATACTTCAGCTTTCTGAAGGACTGTAACAAACACTTAAAAGATGATCTAATTATTTTTTTAAAGTGGAAAATAAAAAAAACTAAAGAAAAAAACCCCAAAACATGGAGGTGTACCATAAAGACTTAGCCTTATTACATACCACTTTCTAGTCTATTTCGTTCTTTCCTATGCCATTTTTATATTTGCTATATGGTAGTTCTGCTTCATTCAGTGCATTGTATGAAGACAGGTAGTCTCAGACATAAGGATGTGGGAGGAAATATTAATCTGCTCATGAAGAATGTGGAAAATGCCTAGTTTCATAAACCAAGAAGCTCATCTCCTATTCTTACACTGATTTGAAGAATTAAGTCAGTTACCAGTGTTGGATGGCAGAAATTACAATCAACTTTATGGCAACAGTAAAGCTTACTCTGTAATCTTACTTAATGAAACAATACAAATGTTGAGATATTTTGAGACTGCCCTTGGCCACTTGAGGTGAGAGAGAAGTATTAACAGAAACAAGACCTTCCAGATGAAGCTTTCTTTATACCTGGGCTTTTGGGTAAGCCCCAGAACTATCTTGGTGATATGCTGAGTGTCTAAAACTGGCAGGAATGTTTAGAGCATGGTGAGCTGACCTCAGCTGCGGGAACATGCTTTGTCCTTCTTCCTTGCTATGATTCAATGGATAACTATGGAGAAGCTGGATAGAATTTAAAAACTGATCACTGACTTCCAAGATTGCCTGGAATACTAAAAAATACCCACCTCATTTGATTAGCTGAAGAATGATTGGTAATGATATTGTAAGCTAAACATCTAGTTTGAAATCAGAATTGTGAGACCTAACCATGTGAAAAGTGTCCAGGTGCCTGCAAAAGATGAATGAGAGTGACATCTGGCTCAGGTGTTACCTAATTCTGAAAATCTTGGTGTTGCAAACATGACTAATGTTTTTTGTTTCTCCTATTCACAGATTAAAATACAATATAAAATGGAAACATTATTTTCATGCCTCTGAGGTAATGGAAATAAATATATATTAATTCAGGACTATGATAATGACTGTTCAGCTGTAAAGAGCAAAGGAAAACAGAGAAGCAGGGTGGCTGATTGAAGTTGCAGGTGTCTGGGAACTGACAGTGAAAGTGGGAAGCTAAGAAGGTGTGTAATAATTTTTGTGTTCTGTGGAGATTTCTGTTTTCCTGTGGTAGACCTGTATTCTAACCAGTCACATAATGGGGTTTCAGTCAGGAGAACAGAAGAGGAATGCTGACCTATTACTGACCATGACAATTGCTACAAGAAGGTTATTTACAAGCAAGCTAATAGCTACTACTATTTGATGTGAGCCTGAATAGTCATCCTTCCACTGTGATGCTGAAAATGGGCACTTAAATTCTGATACTGCTTTGCAAAAAAAGCTTGCTGGAAGCCATTTATAACACTAGTTATGCTTCTAGTGCTTGAACAGAAGCCAAAATGAAGTTTTGCCCTTGAGTTAAATGGCACTTTGCAAAATGCTTATCCAGTCTGTATGTGCAAACATGAGACTTTAAGGCTTGCATCACAGTGGTAAGACTGTATAAAAAGGTCAAGGTGCAAGAAGTTTTTTGGGGTATGAGAGCTGGAGAATAAAATGTGAAGAATTATGAAATTGTACCACATATAGGTAAAATGTCAATGAATTTTATAGAAATGCTTTATAGTTTTATTGGTGTTTTTTTAGTTTTATTTTTTTAATTCTAATTTTCTGACAGGTAGAATTATGAGGGTACCTAAAATTCTCTTAACTAAAACTGCAGAATATGATTATTGAAATTCATGGGCCCAACCATTGCCAAAAATTTTTATAAGCTATTAACTGAAATGCAGCTATTGTAGTTATGAATCTCAGGTCAGGAGAATGTCAGTGCCTTTCCTTTTTACCTTTAGTAGTTGTTTTATGCGTTTTCTATATGCTAATAAGTAGCCCTTTCACAACCATTGTTTTCATTATGCATACAAGCAACTGATAATCTTTAAAGGTGAAATTCTAGAACCAAATGGAAAATCTTACAGTCCTGTCCACATCAAAACCATGTGTTAGCTCTTTACTAGATCTTAATTTTATGTTCTCTGCTTCTTAGGTTGATGGAGGAAAGACTGGCACAGTATATAAGTGATACACAATAATACGTCCCGAACCAGTACTCTTTTTGCTAGGATAGCTTTACATGCAAGCTAAATAATTACTTCCATTTGAAGAGAAAAGTCATTTGAGAGGCTACAGTGCTAGGTTTGTCCATTTGCTCAGTTGAAAAGATTCTTGCTGCTGTGGCCTAAGTTCTTGGATACCAAGAAATGTGAACTTGCAATAGAGGAAACTTTTGTGATTGTGAAGACATTATGAGGGCACACTTTGCAGTGAGTTAAAGGGCTGAATAAGAGAATATAACTTCAACCAAATGTTCTGTTTGCTTCTTGCCTCTTTCAGATGTCATCTCTACCAAGGAGGGTGAAATCTGAAGCCAGAGCCCTTACATCAGAAGATGATGAACTACCTTCACTTTTTAATTCGTGAGATTACTTTTTTCCTTAAGATTTTTTTTCAGTTTTATGCTAAGTATGAGGTCAATCAAAAATTTTCAATGCACAATACTTCTGTTCAATTATAAAACAGAAATTACCTATGCTTTTCATGCTCACAGTGAAGATAGGGTGAAACTGAATTGCCAGTTGACCAAATATAATCAGGTGTGCACACATTCTAGTGACCATCTTCAGGAAAGCTTGGTAAATTGTTCCAGCCATTAGCTCTTCAACAGCACTAAAGACCTATATTTGCTGCGTCTGCCTACCTTTCTGTTCATTTTCCCGTTTGCTCTCTTTCATGTCAGAAAACACTCAGACTGACTTGTTTATGTATTTTGTTTATTCTTCTCATAAGTAATATTGTTTACTTGCTTGTTTATCAGGAGCTCTGAATCGGAGGAGGAAGAGGAGGAATGGGAGCCAAAAAGCAAAACTGCCAAGAGACCTCGGTTGCCAAAGAAAAATGAGGCAAAAACTAAAAAAGTTGCTGCTTCACAGTCAGCTATGGCCAGGAAAAAGGTCAAGAAGGTAGCAGTAAAAGAGGAAATGGTGAGTATCTGTCAGCAAAAGACACTTAATTACGTTGGTTGGCAAGTAACATGAGCAGAATTTTTCCAACTCTGTTCTGCTCAGTTGGCTGAGTCTGATCAGCTCATTTGATTCCACCATTGCTGTGAATATTCGGTATATTTGATAAATGTGACTTTCTTATGTATTTAGGTGTCCCAGATCTAAGAGACCTCCTTTAAATTTTTGACCAAAGATAATGGGATGTGAGTTTCTCTGGACATCTCTTTCAACAACAAAAATAAATAAATACATACCTCTGTTCTTTCTGTAATGAAAGCTAAACACTCTAATATCTCTGGTTTCTGTGTTGCAACTTTGATATCTTCTACCTTTTTACCAGCTGGGTACCACAACAAAGCAAAGGCCTGTACTTAATGTTTCCTTGCATGGCTGTTCAACCTAGTAAGGATCACAGTTTTATTATGATAAGATGCACTTCTATCAGAAGTTACTTAACTTCTGTCAAAGATGAACATCAGAGGTCAGGTTGTGACAGAAGTCAGTCCTTCTGACTTCTGAAAATGATCTCTGGGGAAGTTCAGGAAAGAAGGTGTGGCTTGTCCAAGGTTATACAATATCTTAGTAGACCAAATCTCAGTTCCAGTTCCCATGCTGCACCTAACACCTCATTAGAAGAGTGCTTCCCTGCCCTGCTGTTTCCTGTTTTGTTGAGATGAGTGAAGGCAAGGACTGTAGGTCAGTGTCTTCTGCAGGGGGTCTCAATTAAAGTCTTTCCAGGATAATTTTTTTTGATCTTTTAAATCCCGGTTCTGCTGGGTATGTTTATATCTTTTCTTCCAAGCCAGATGTATTTCAGGTTACTTGATTTCTGGCTTGATATTTCCCTGCGAGATGGGGACATCACTTGAGAGAATGATGTCTAGTATCAAGTCTCTTAGGTTTTAATTTGAAATGTTGAACCGGTTTGTAACAGTCAATGTTTAATATGGTTTCAATGCTTTTTTTGGCAGGATGTATCCTTGCCTATTGCTCCTGCAGAAGAGAATAGAATGCGCCTTCTAAAACCTAAGGAAGATGTAGGCACTAAACTGAAAACTTTAAATCAAAAGCTAGAAGTGCCTAAAAAAATGCAGATAAATTCATTCCAAGGGAAGAATGTGAATAGTTTAGAGAATGATGAAAAACCCTCAACAAGTGTCCCTATAGTGGGAAATCAAGTGAAGCATGAGAAACCTGAGGAGGATTTTGCATCTGATGAACCACCTTTTAAAAAGATTAAGTCAACTACGTGTCCTGAAGGAAAGCCAGTTAAAAATCTAGGAGGCAACAAAGTTAAAGAAGAATTTGAAATGAACTGGGATATTGTACAGGTATGAGATCTTTTCCTTTTCGAGGTATCAGTGAAACCATTTCCTACATAATTAGCGCTTAGAATCTACAATTTTAGTCCTCTTGGCATGAGTTGGAGTGTCAGAGTCACTGTGCTGTTAAGCAGTCATTTAACCTCTGCTTAAATGTTCGTAATACATGTATAAATGTACATGCTGGTTGGTAACTGTTAAAATCTCAAACTTTAACATTATCCTAATATCTGTGACATAGGTAGTCCCTTAGTACAAAGCTTGCCTGTAACAGTTTGCATGTTTCTTCTGTATCAGCACCTGGGCTTTTTTGGGGATATAATCAATGGAAGCTCCTGCATGATGGGATGCTGAAAGATTTGGGATGTCTGTGTGTACACTTTCAGAATTTAGGATTTAGTGTGGATTGTTTGTTGTAGACACTCATTTGAAAGTGTATATCATCAATTTACAGTACCATCAAGGAGGAGACTGCATTCTTGGAACAACAGTGACATCAAGGGAGTTATCATCTTTGTTTTTGTAGGATGTTAACTTTGAAGCTGTTCAGGTGAAGACAGTTTTAGGATAGCTCCTGTTGTAGGAGGCTGGGTGTGCTTATGAAATATTTTAATATGAACAGAATGGGAATAGATTGGGCACATTCTATTCATCATCATTGCCTGTTTAAGAAAGGTGTAAAATTCTGTTCTAAAATATTCTTGGAAATGCAGATGGAGTATTTGATCTTCATGTATTGCTGGTCTAAAAACAGTGAATATGATTGTGCAGGAGTTGTTATATTTTTAAGGTTCTGAAAAAAACTTGAAAGATTTGTAAATCAGCCCTCTGTGGGAATAATTGTAGTGAAGTACAAACAAACTTAATAGTTAAAATGTTACTAAGCTACTTAGTAAGTTCCAAGTTTTCTGAGTTGCCATGTGCAATTTGTTGTCTTCCTGATTTTTATTTTTATAATTTTTTTTGTAATTATTTGGGTATTTTCTGTTCCCAAAGGCACTCCTTCCTCCATTTTTTACTGTAGTTTTAAGTTTCTGGAAAGACTGGTTGCTGCATGTATTTCTGAAGTACCAGGTGTGTTGGTTGAATGCATGGGAAGCCTGGCATCCTGTTTCAGGGAGGACAGTAGTCCCTGCTGGCCAACATAGTATTCTGGGGGTGGTTTCAAACTTTGAGTGAGAGGCTGATGAAAGCGATCTATCACGTCTCTTAAACGGTGGGTTTGGTGGTTGTGTTGGTTTTTTTTTTTCTTCTGACAGGCCTTGTCAGAAATAACAAATGTTGAACCATGGGTATGTGCAAACTTAATTCGACTCTTTCGAGAAGAAAACACTATTCCTTTTATTGCTCGGTATCGAAAAGAGCTCATCAATAATCTGGAGGCTGATGCCTTGCGAGAAGTGCAGCAAGCATTGGAAGAGCTACGGTAAGTTAATACAAGGAGGTATCTGGGCGTGTGGTAAATAACCAGCTGCTGTTTCTGTGTCCCTTGTTTTGTCACTTTGTACACACAATTATAAAGGAACTCCTAAAGAAGGTTTAAAACTGACGTAATTATACTTGATACCTGTTGGTTTTGAGGGTTTTTTTTTTTGCTTATAAGAAATACAGTATTATTAAATTCCAAAGAAAAAGTAAGCTTTTAAGATTTAAGTTTACTAAAACTGTAGAGAAAAAACTCTTACTAAAGGAGTAGTTTATAGGTTCTAGAGATACATAGCCCAATTAGCTGTAACTGCACTGAAAAAGAATCACTAAGAATGTCTTGGTTGGAGGCACAGGGCCTTTAGTGAAGAGCACTACTTGAGGCTGTAGTGTGGCAGGAGAGCAGGTTAAACTATCCCGGATCATTGCAGCAAAGAAATGATCTGCAAAGCCTGCTGTGGGTGTGGATGAGACTACTCTTATTCCTTCATGCTTTTGGGTGGCTATATGCTCTTGAGATGGCAAGGGAACAGACTTGTCAGCTGTTCTGTCAGCACATTGTTTTCCTCCTTGTACTCCCCACTGTCCTCTATCAAGAGATTCTTTTCAAAGATGGAAGGTGGCTTGAGAGAGTTCTTGTCTGAACAAGTAATATAAATCATAACAAAATACCTTTGTTGATGGCAGTTGCTCACAGGTATCTTACTGAAGGTCTAGGAGTTTAAAATCTGGTACCCTGTACTTGATGCTGCAGAGCTATCTTGATATGAATTACAGCAGTAAGTGCTCATCAACATGGATTTAATTTAGGGCCTTTTTATTTGGCTTCCAGGCCAGTAATCTTGAAAAAATATATATAGCAGTAATGACTGTCATTATTGTTTGATTTTTCTTAAAGATACCACAAGATATTTTGATACAGTTTTGTACTAATTGGAGCAAGAGACTAACAATTAAAAACTCTTTTGGATTATCAGATTTGGTTTGTTGAGGATTAGCATGAGATACAATCTTCAGAGGCTTCAGAGAGCTTCAGCGGTGTAATAAACAAGGTCACAATCAATAGCGCTTTTAATCCACTGTGAAATGTGACTGTTAATATCAGCCTCTTGTATTTTAGTACCGTTGCGAAGAAGACACATACAATGATACAGAAATTGAAGAAAGAAGGGAAATTATCTGGATGCCTTTTAACAGCACTATTAAATTGCAGAACTTTGGAGGAATTAGACCATGTGGTCAGTACACCAGTCTTTTTCAAGTCATCCTTAGTTTAAATGTAATCTTGCATAACTAAATAGTGCATAATGCGAAGTACATACTTGAAATATTTCTGTGTCTTTTAATAACTGTTTGGTTTTGGGATTTTTTTTTTGGTTTGAAGACTGCACCTTATAAAACTGGGAGTAAAGGCACCAAAGCTCAGAGGGCCAAGCAGCTGGGATTAGAACCTGCTGCTCTCTCCCTCCTGCAGAATCCTGTGGAACTCAATCTCTTTTCTTATATTAGACCCACTACCAAAGGTAAGCGCTCTGCTTCTATGAGCAGTAATGTCCTGAATGTCTGAAAATATTTTTAAAAGGGAATTACTTTAATTGTTCTGATATTGCTGGAAGTTATGCAACTATTTTAAATTCAACAGTTCTTTAAGTAACATGTGGTAGGAGTTTACATTTAATGCCATGGTTCTCCAACCTTCTTGTCTTTTATTGTATATAGTAATAATTCTGGTAAATAAGAGACAGAAGTCTGGAGTTCTTAGAGTTGGCATGTGTAACTGTTGGTAAGAGACAGGGAACTACACTGCACACCTGAGACCTCTCCATGGTTCTACTCTTACTTGAATTGCTTACTGAAGATTTGGCACTGATTGCACAAGAAGCATATGCTCATACTCTGTACTGAAGTAAATGTCACCCATCAAAGCATATCTTGATAAAAACTGGCCTTGGTGATTGGTGGGGGAGTGAGCAGGAGAGCTTTTGTTACTGAGTGACAGTAGGGGTTGGAGAAGATGTAATCTCTGAAATTTGAGCAGGAACTTTTAATGATAGGATTGTGACCCAGACTGTAGAATTGTGTTTCTTTGTGAATGCAGTTATGGGTGAATCTGTAGGGGGCAATCTCTGACAGTAAAATACAAAGATTGCTATAACCTTCTGTATGGTGTTAAAATAGAGACATACTTGTATTCTTCCCTGCCCCAACAGTTTTGAATTTTAACATAAAGGTACTGTACCTCCTTAGTAAAGCCAATTCTCACTCTTTCCACTTCAGCTGGTTTTTTGTTTATTGTTTATAAAAAGATCCTAACTTTGCAATGAAAATCAGTTACCAAATATTCTGATTGTTTAATTACTGCCTTTTAGCATGTCATTATGTAATATAGCAGTGTATTGCAACCATATATCTGGCTATTCTGGCAGAGTGTAAAGAACCAAAAGAAAATCTTCATGGTGAAATTTCAGATTAATTATTTAGGGTGCATTCAGAAAGAAGTGCTGTTTGTTGCATCATAAACATTACAGTTTTTGAAAATCAGTACACCTATTTTCAATTTTGTGCTAAAAATAATGTTGCTTAGGTTTATATAATGATTTTAATTTGAAAGGTGCATCAGAAATTACATAATCTATAAACTGGATCACTTTTATCAACTTGGAAGCCAGTTTGACAACCTCTATACAGCTTGAGATCAGAGTGAATGTTTTTTAAAAGAATGAGCCATTTGACATACAGAAAAGTTTTCATCAAATCTTAATATTCAGTTCTTTTAAGTTCTCAAGTGTTTTTAAACATACTAAAAATAAACTGAAATAAAAACAGGAGTTCATGTTTCAAAGCCAGATATTTGAAAGGTAAGGAAGCAGGCTCACCACAAAACTTTGTTCTTCCTTTTAGTTGTATTCATGGTCAAATATTTCTCTAATTACACAAGCATGTGCTGCTTTTGTAACAGACACTGTAAAACACCCATGTGAGTGGTGCTTGTTGAATGGGAACTTTTTGATTATTCCTTTAATCCTGTCTGGTTTTGGCCTATTCTATCTCATTCAGATTTCTCTGGTAGAATTAAAATAATGTTGCCATGTACACTTCTGGTACTTGGGTGTCTTAATTCATATTCAATATGATGTATGTCTTGTAATTCCCTTAGCTTTGTATTTTGACATGACATCACTTTTACTGTAAGAAACACTAACTCATACATGTAAGGATCCAAATTCCACAACTTCTGATCCATTCAGGCATTTAATAACATGTTCTCACATTTTTCTTCCTGGCAGGTAAGTTTAGCTTCCCCTTCCTAAAAAAGGGCAAGATTAATTTTTTTTATAGTGTGTAACTGTATAGCCCAATCAGAAATAGGGTTCTGGATTCAATAGAAATATTAGTTATTGGAGCTGTGCAGGTTTTTTAAATGCTGTTAATAAAGCTCTTTCAAAATATTGGTAGTCCATCAGAGAAAAATAATGTGTGTTGAAGGAGACAGTTAATGCTGCATCGCCAGCTCTATGATTCCTTTTTCTCTGAAGCATTTGTTACTGACTGTTGTTAGAAACAGCGTTAGATATATTGATTTAAAATACAAGATGTCAGTTTTATTTCACTGCCTCCTGGTTCGGGTCCAATTCAACTGCTGTGCTAAGGAGAACACTTGCCACCTCTTCTGGTCTTTTGAAGCAAGGGATAGTTCCGTATTTTGGAAAGCTGAATGATTCTGTTATCAGCTCTCTAGAATGCTTTGTCTGTGGACACATTTTATAACTTCACCATTTGAACAGTATATTGTGAGAGGGAATGAGGGTACCGTGACCTCAGAAGTGTCACTGCAAACTCCTGGTACAAACCAGTGGACATATAAAACTTACACAGAGAAAAGACAGGGTTGCCTGCAAAGATTTTAGGCAGTTTCCTTATCAGCAGCAAAACGTGTAGACTTCTGCAATTACTCATTTTACTACAACCTCAAAATGATACTTGAATATCTAATTTTGCTATTGTAAATAATTCATTTGCATCATAAATGTAAAGATCTGTTAGCATCAAGCCAAGAAATTATTATTTTTCTCTCATTTTAGTGTCATTTTGACTTATGATACTGCATTGGTCAGTTCAGGTTCATTAAAAATATAATGACTTTAGATGTTTTGGAAAGGCAGCTTAGCTAAATAAGTTCTAATTAATTAGGATTCTTCATTGAAACCTCTGCAAATGTATTGGCTATCTTGCATCAACTTTCTTTAAGCATTTATATATTTTCATAGTGCTTGTGCAGTTGTTTAAATTTTTCATATTAGGTTTTTTATAATTTATAACTCTTTCCTTCAAAGGACTTTCAACTATTCAGGAAGTAGAGGCTGGAGTACAGCATATTTTAGCTGACATCTTTGCTAAGGATAAAGATACACTGGATTTTATCAGAAAATTGTAAGTTTGACTCTTACTTTCTAAACTTCTGGTTACATGGTAAGATTCAATCTCCTAGCGTGCAGATCCATAAATAACTTTTTTTAATGATGTGAAAACAGTGTTACTGTGAGATTGATTTAGATTCTTCACTTGTGCCAGAGGTATGTTTGGTAGCCTTTCTGCCCATCTGACTATCTGTGGAGGAGAGATCTGCTGTGAGCATGGCATGACACTGTGACTCCCAAAGACTGAGAAATTCTCTGTGGCTCTCCTCCATGGAGAGCTGATCTCCCTTGCAGTTAATGATCTATATGCTAAAATTTTCTCTCCTTGAACTTCCTTTAAGCTGTAACTTTTCAGAGGTTCATTTGCTTAAGCTATTGCTTCAATAATTTGCTGCTTGACTCCAGTTAGTGTAATTAGCATGCAGTGATGGTTGATTTTTGAAGTTGCTAGTCAATAAGGCAAACAAATGTGACTTTTTAAAGCAGGAGTTACCGATCCTTTTGACTGTTTTAGCTGAGTTTTCTTACATAAAATGATTCCAATGTTGTCATGACTGGGGAGGGTTGGTGTGACCGAGTAGTAAATGCTTGCTATTTTTTTTTCCTCTGCTGTTTACTGTCTGGGACAGAGAACAGGGTTATCAAAGAACAGGTGCCACCTTAGGAGCGTTCAGTGTTGATATGAATCAGCTCAGTTCTGTTTAGTTGACAGCCTTGTTTGCTGTTTATCATGAGTAATAGCCAATTTCATCAAAAGGCTAGAGCACAGCAGTGTGATAACTTCAATGAAGAGGTGATTTTGTAAAGGGTGTACTGTCACTACCAGACTACCACTTTCATTTGTTTGACCTCTAGAAGCTCCATAATTGAATACATGGTGCTCTACAGATGTATTCTGTTGATCTAAAGAGTATTGTATGTATAATAATCATGATGAGCATTTGGGAAGATTCTGTTTGGGATTTTTTACTTCCTAAAATAATGAAAAATTTTATGGGTGTGAAGTGCTCAAAGCAAGGAATTAATTCTGAGACTGGGTGGATTCAAAAGAGATGTTGCAGTTGTATAAAATACATAGGTACTATAACTTTTTCTTTTTGCAACTTCCCCAAATTTGTTCTGTAAAGCTGAATCAGTAACTGACTAAACTGGCTAGCTTTTGAGTATCCATTCACTTCAGGAGAAGGGCTATGTTCAGCTTTTTCTGAGGTTTGCTTGCATTTCTTCTCCTGGTATGTTCCAGTCAATATATGCTATGTCAGTCTCACTGTTAAGATACGTAATAGTTCTGCAGGTAATTGGAGTCTGCCCAATAAGTTATGTTAACTCTAAACTTGATTTTTATTTAGTACAAGCACTAATGACTTGTATTTTAGCATGAAACTTGTAACCTTATTAACATTTGTTTCTTTTATTCAGATGTCAACAAAGGTACATTTGTATCCAGTCAGCCTTGGCAAAAGTGTCATCCAAAAGTGTCAATGAAAAAGATATTGATAAATTCCAACTGTACCATGAGTTTTCTTGTAATATAAAGAACATTCAGCATCATCAGGTACACATACAAATTTATATTTTTTTCTTAGAATTTTAACTATAGCAAGAGTGGCTTTTCTTTTGCATTTTGTTGCTTAAAACTGATTCTAAAGATACTTGATTTTGCTTTTCAGTTGTCAAAGATAAGAGAGACTTTCAGATTCTTGAAATGCAGGACTAAGCTGTTAATCTTTGTCTTAAACTGATCAAAGGACTGTTTATTTATTATGCCCATTTTCTAATTAATTATCATTTTAAAAATATTTCTAATGATCTATATATTGGAGATTTCAATACTGGTGTGATTTATTTTCAGCGTGTGTCATGCCCTCCCTTCCTTCCCCCCCATGACAAGTTCATAGCAAGTGTTATCAGGAGGGGGATAAAGGCTAAGCGATAATTTGTAGTCTGTAGGTATGAGACTGGGGTAGTAGTGCCATAGTTGTCTGGAGGCTGCTTGTTTGGAGTGTAAGTATTTGAAGGAAACTTGGGTAAACTTATTCTTTGTTTCTTTTGGAAGTTTTCTGAAGCACTGGGTCATAGTGCTGTGAGCCATTTGACACTAAACTGGTCAGGTGAAACTGGTGAGAAGTGTCAGGGAGGGATCCATAAAAATTAAATTGAAGGTGACCTACAAAACCAGCTCAGGGGAACATCCCACACACTACCCTAAAAACGGATTTGTGTTTTAAGTCATCAGTATTCCCTTCTGTGTAGCATCTTTGGTTATCCTAAGCCCTAAACCTAGACTTGTATGACTAGAAAAAGAGATGAAGAACGAAGCAAAGTTACTAGCTCATAAGAAGCTGATGACTTTAGATAGCTAGGCTGCCCATTACTGAAGCTCAAAGGCTGAAGTGTGATGCACTCAATGTAACTGTCAAGACCTTTGCACTGATTAATAACTAATCACCAAGTAAATTGTCTCTTGTTTTAGTCACAATTACCTAGCTTTAAAAAAAAAACCAAACAAACCCTCCAAAACCAAACCAAAAAACCACATGAACCCTCTTAGCTGCTTCCAACAAGAAATGTGCTTTTCCTTTAGAAGGCTGCCTTACTCTACAGCAGAATGCTTTTCCTTTTGTATCTGTGATATGCTCTCATTTTCTCTCTGCTTGCTATTTTAAAAGTGTGGTGTTTTGAATTAAGGTATTTTCTTGCATGTCGTGAACTTTATTACAAAAAAATATTATTTCACAACATGTATGGGCTAATTTTAAACCCTCCTCCCCAAATATGGGTGGTGTTAGGTGAAAGACTAAATACAAGTGATTTTTAATAGGTTTTACACAGATGTTTGAACATGTACCTGTAGTTGTTCTCTTCGTAGTAAGTATGAACATTCACTGTATTTATATCAGTAATTATTTGGTAAAAACTTGCTTCTAGAGGGTCTGGAAAAGTCTATAGAGCAATTGAAGAATACTGTGGTGACATTATCACAAAGATTTGTAGATTCATCAGGAGATTGTGTTATACTGCATGGATTTCTTTTTTGTCTGGATGCTTTACCATTGAATGAATCCTCTGACGGACAAAGACTGTTTAGTTTTCCCTGCACTGGGAATGGTAAATACGGATATGCAATGTATATTGAGTGTACAGGTGTTTCCTGGGATGTTGGTATGATTTATTTCTTGTCCAAGGCATCCTTTTTTTTTCCAGTTTTACGTAAGGAAGACCATTGCTTAGGTAGAGCCAGGGCTAGAAACCAGATTTCCCAAACCTGGTCAGCACTCTGATCATGTGGCTGCACAGCTTCTTATCCAGGATGTGTCATTAGTTTGTCTGTTTGATGTTAAGATTAACTCGATCTGTTTTGGTTTGTTTCCCCTTATGTCTGTCACTAACCTTAATGCCTCTTTCTTTCCCCATTCTGGCTCTCCAGTAAAGTAACCACTGTTCTTGTAGCTGCTAGTCCTGTAATCATGTGATGTTTTTGCAGTCTTATGTGTTGTCTTTCATCTGTATATTACTGCTATTAACTATTCTAACACACTGAGTATTTCTCTATTATGAATCTTAAAAGTCTGAGTTGTTTGTGCTTCACTAAGGTGTCACGGCTCTTTTGTACTAGTTGAGTTAAAAATGCATTTTATGATCATCACTGACATGCAGTTTGCAGACTTCCCTATTTTGTAAAAATACTCCTCGTTTCTGTTGATATTTTTGTTCTTTGTTAGATTTCCACTTCCCTTGTTTGTCTCCTTTTTGTGTTTTGATGATGAAATAAGGAAACAAAAAGTGTTTTCTTTACCTGCTATTTCTTCCTCAAGCTTAAACCATAGTATTGTACTTTCCAAAGTCTCTCATAACCCTCAATTTCTTTATTACCTGACCTTACTACCCTGCTGATGCAAATTACCACTTTTTTCTTTTTTATTTTCTTGTGTTATAACTGTCCTTTTTAATACCTAAAAGTCTTTAGTTTCCCATTCACCTAAGAATTTGAAGAAATACTACTTTTCTGCATTAAAAAAGCTGGTTAAATATGTGTTCTTGAATGTGCATTGTGAGAGCTGTAGATGTCTTCAAGTGAAGAAATACTCTCATTTGATTCAGGATTTTTAAAAGAAGGTTATACATAAAAAAGATATAGGGAAGTCTGAAACTTGGAGGAATTTATGTAATTTACTAATACCCCAGGACTGCAGATTAAATAGCTGTGTTTGAAGAACACTTGCAAAATTCACTGTTTTGAAGACCTTCTCTACTCATGACTGTGCACAGACACGTGTTCTCAATGCATTTAGCTAGAGACAACAGTAGAAGTCAGCTTAAAATGAACTCTTTAGAGTTGCAAATAAAGGATTCCGTAAAATACTGCACCGAAACTGGTTGTTGCCTGGGTATGGAAGTGCTAGTAATCTTAAAAGTCTGTGTACAGCTGTAGCTCTGCTTTAGTTTACATGTAAGTGAAGGGGATGGGTGGTAGACCAGCATGTTACCTATAAGAGAACAAGCTGTCTTTATGGTCTTTATGACCAAAGCATTTGTAGCCGTAAGTGTGACTTGCAGTGTGTCTTACAATGAAGTAAACTGGTCTGCAGTAAGCTGCAAGTTGGTTCTGCAGCTGTCCTTGCACACACTGTAGTTCTGGGTTACTTTCTGTGCCACTGTCGTTTTGTGTTGAGACATGCCATGAAATAATCAGGACTGGCATGGAGTTGGGTTATTTGACTGACAATGTTAAAAACTGAACCTGAAATCTGGAGAAAACCCTTTTTAAGCAAACAAGCCTGACTCCAGATTTTGACATGGTCAGATACCTGTGGGTGTTTCCAGCTGGAACATTTTGCTGTTGGGAGGTTCAGCCACAGTTCCTTCCTTTGGCAGCAACGAGAACCCGACTGGACTCTTAGGATGTAGCTGAGTAGCTATACCAACACTGTCATAACTAAGGGAAAAAAAAATCTTTGAAGAGTTTATTTGAATTTTTGACTAATTGTAAACAGTTCAGTGTTTGTGTATGCCTTGGGGTTGCTTTCCTCTATTTGGAGATGACTGAATTGGTTGGAGAATTCATGAATAAAATGTAATGTTTGAGGCAAGTGCTCTGTTTTCAATCTCATACTTAGAAAGGAATTGGAAATTAAAGTCCTTGGCAGAATAGACAAAACTTATTCCGTGAGTGTAACTAAATCTGCAACATAGAAGATAGTTGTACAAAATGAAGGATGTTGTATTTTTCTGATAAACAATAAGGTTTGGTGAATCTTGTGGCTAGATCAAATTATTGTTCTTGCTTTCTCTGACAAACGTATGTTCTTTTTTATTAACCCTTCCCCTGGTTCTGTTCCAGTCTTACACAAGTCTTTTTCAAGAAACGATTGTTTTGTGTCTAGAATAACCAGATTCTAACCTGTTACTCAGAAAACAAAACCACCTTTATTATATTAGAGGGAAAAATTGACTAATTACTTTCTTAATTGAGCATTTCTTGGATGATAATTCATCTCTGAATGCATGTCACTTAGAACAGGATAGGCAGATTGTTTAAGAATAAAAAGGTAAGTAATATCAGTGACTGCAAGACATCTGGTTTAAGTTCAGGTGACTGACACATTCTGCAGATGGAGTGCCAGGAAACAAAAGGTGATGCAAATATTGACCCCACTAACAGCATGCTGAATGATGACATTATAATTCTATCAGATACATTCTCTGTTGTGAGCATCATTTTGATTTCATTTTAGCTTGACATTTAACTTTTTTCTCTTTTGAAAAAATAAAATCAGAATAAACATGAAAGCATTTGATTTGTTAAAATGTGTCTTTCTAATCTCTACATGAAAACATTTGCTTTGGCAGTTAAGGTACCAGATGCTATAATATTTCACATACAATCTTTATTATTAGCTTTGTTGTTCAATGATATGTCAGGCCTGGTATGTCACAGGAACAGTAAGGCTGAGGCATATAAATTGGTACTATGTCCTCGAGTCATTTTAAACCCTTGTATTTAACATATGTGACATGTCTGAGTTAGCTAGTGATTGAATTAAAGTTCATGATTGACACAGAATGCTCTGTTGTGACAGTGCTTAGGGCCTGCTACATACAGCAACATGTATAGTTATACAGGAATGTCAACCTCTAGCAGATTTTTTTTATTTTTTCACTTTAAAGTATTTTGGAAGGGAAAATGAAATCTAAAAACGTATAGGTTTATTTGTGGCTGTTTCTAACTGTCGTGTTTATAAAATCCCTTGGCCAGTGAGTTTTCTTAATATTACAAGGCCTGCTTCAGGTGGACGTTCAGTGTCTTTTATAGTGAGGTTAGACTAGTAGAAACCCACAAGGATATTCCTATTGTGATCCAGTTTTAAATGTAGAGCCACAGACTTCCTTTTACAATTGAACTTTGTATGCAGATAGCACATGTGCAACCAAATTTAACTTTAGATCATGGATATGCAGTTGTGTACACAAGACTGTGACAGAAATATGTACATACATTTTAAGGCTGGAGTGCTGCTATTGTTGTAAAGAGTGTATCTAAAATATTTTCTGCTATTTATTAACAAGGCACAAATATTTATAAAATCATCCTTTTTCAAATTAAGCAGATGACTTTTGTGTCACAAGTTCTGATTCATAATTATTTTAAAATTTTGATTGATCTTGCGAAGAAGAATTAAGCCTGAAGCGTAGGACTCACTTTTTTCCCTTTCTGATCTCTAGTTCTGATTGGAATAATTTTTCAAAACATTTCTTGAGTTTTAATTTGAGTTATTAAACAAGATAATTCCACCAACTAAATTCATGCTGACTTGTATAATAAGTGCGTTTAAACTGGATCTTGAGATTGCAGTCTCCAGGAAAAAGGTATGATTTGTTATGCCACAGTGTGATTTAATCAGTGCTTTAAACTGTGGATGTTATCTGTACATGCTAGTACTTTATGAACTGATTTACTGTACCACCATCATGACTTGCTACAGAATGTCAAGCAAGTGCGTACACAAATGTTGATGTTTATCTTTTGGGTACTTTGTGTGTCATCTGTCTCTGCCATTTATGTTTGCGCTCAGATTCTGGCCATTAACCGAGGGGAAAATCTGAAGATCCTGACAGTGAAGGTCAACATTCCTGACGGGGTGAAGAATGAATTCTGTTGGTGGTGTGTCAATGAAAGGTCTGCGTGGATACATATTCTTACAGAAATATTTTTTTCTATAGGCAGCTGCATACTGAAATGTACCTCAAATGTCTCATTACATTAAATAGAATTTCAATGAATACTTGTTAGATTAGATGAAATTAGCAAGTAGATAATTCTTATTCTGTATTTCCAGCTGCTGTAGCATTATGCTGAAAAGATCATGCCTTTGGCCATGTTTGGGGAGTTCTGGCACCATTCTACAATTGAATTTTTAAAAAGATATGTGAAGGCTGATGAAATAAGCATATATTTTCAAATTGTAGTATGCATCACATCCAGCAGTCTTAAGTGAAAGGAATTTGTAGAAGCCAATAGAATATACTTCTGAGTTCTAAAAATAATTCATATGCCTGATTACAATGATTAAAGAGGACTATCTAAGATTTTAGATCAGTAAAGTACATAACTTGAGTTTCACAAATGTAAGGAATTACATGTTTAAAAATGTGTTGGATTTAATAGGCAAATTTAAATGTGGCTGTCTTCAATCAGTGATTCTCAAATGTTGTGTGGCCTGACTCTGGTTAAGTTAGAAAATTGAGCTTTGATTTCTTAGTGATTTGTTCTTACAAGTTGCTTTGTTTTAAGCCTGTAGTGAGATGTTTAGCATTGCATAATTTTGAGGTATTTTTGCAAAAGTTTGCGTTAAATATATGTTGTTTTGTGCAATATCTTTGTCAGTCTTTTTCTTGGAACCTGTACCTTGATGTCTGCTCTTCAAGAATATATATTGTCTTAGAAACTCCTACCCTCGCATCCTAAAATTTGAATAACTAAAAGGAGGAAAAAAGATAGGAGAAGATGCACTTTTCTAAATGTATAAAAATGTATACTGTGATGCTGCTTTAGCATATGTTTTACTTCCACATCAAGTCCAAGAAAAGGATGTAGTAAAAATGTTTCTTTTTAGGGAACTAAACTTAAAGAGTTCTGTTTCCAAAATGGAAGCCCCTGGAAGACTTAAAATATTGTTTGATCAGATAAAGTAATATCAGCTAGGACTAATAGTAACTTCTTTTTTTCCAGGGAAGTATCAGGATTCATCACCACACCTAAGTTTCATTCTAGTTTTAATACCTGTAATGGAATCTCTATTCTCCCTGCAAGATGTATATTCTGTAGGCAGAACATATCTGTCAGTTTTGCTTTTACTGTGTCTATGACAGAATTCAGAAGCACTGTGAGCCACAGATAATGGAACAGCTTGTCACTGCTACATAAATGAAAGTGGGATGGAAATTGAGATATTTTCAGTTGATTACACTTTTGTGAGTCATCCTGAGATAAAAAGAATATTGACCTTGGAAATGGAACTACTTATTAATACTTGGCATTCATGAGGCCATATATGCTTATGCCTTTTTACTATTTAAGGACAGTTTCACCATCAGCAAACTTCCAAAGGAATGATTTTAGTAGATCTTGGTGCATTAACTTCTAGGACAGATTCTGATCTTTCTCATTAGATGGACAACATTGTTCTCAACCTGGCAAATACTAAATATGTATTCTGCCCTGCAAGCTTGGAAATGACTGTCCAAGGGTGGGAGTTGTATTATTTTCATTGCATTGATTTACTGGTGAAAGCAGAATGTTAAGAACTGCAAGGATTTGAAAACTTTGCAAAGGTATTAATTAATTTGCTTGAAGCTTGCACACAAAATCAGTTACAGAACCGGAAATGCCACCTTGCTACAGAGTTTGGCCAGTGTTCTAGCCACAAAGCAGTATCACCTACTGCCTATTGAATTAGTAACAAATGCTGACCTTTATGTGCTCTTCTGAGGCAAATTTTTTATCATTAAAAGCCCCTCCAATGGAAAGTGGGCTTGGAAGGCTAGAGTTACTCATTATTGTATTGAGCTCTATGTAGATGCTCTCAAAGATTACTGTATCTTCTTTTCAAGTTCAGAATCTTTATTAGCCAGTAGAAGCATCTATATTTCCTTGAACTTCGGGTTTGTGCTGAAAAATCAGAAATATCCTTATGCCTGGCCCTATGGATTGTATTTTTCCCCAGAAAACGGCATCTCTGTGGTTTGGCAGCAAACCTAGCTCCATTAACTAGAACTGCACTGGTCCCAAAGAATTACTTGGGACATGGAAAAAGAATCAGTGAGAAACAGCCAGAGAGGGGTTGTTTAGCTGGCTTTGAATGTAAAGACAACATGGAGTTGTCCCTTGGCAAGGGGTGAGATTTTGTTCCAAAGTGCGATTGCAGCCTTGAAAATTAAGTTCAGTGTTTGATACTCTTTTTTCAGTTTCCAGACAGAATTCTCAGATCCTGTGTAAAGTCCGTGGTGCAATCTTTGACTGTGGTTACCAACTTGGTACAAGTTTATATAATGTCCTGGAGGAAAACAAAACTCTGCTTTTTGTGCTTCAGGTCTAAAACCCTAGCTGTGTTCTTCCTCAAATACTGGTGGTTCTTAACATGGGCTACGTTAACTCTGTTGATGTATAGTTTCATCTTCTGAGATGTATCAGTACTCTAAGCCATTTCTGCTTATGGTGGTCCCTGTTGTGAGTACATGCACATGAAGGGCTGATGCACAGAGTAAGGTGATATTATTTATATGGAGCTTTTCTGAATAGGGCTTCATAGTCAATCTTGATTATTTAATCAAATAAATCTGTTCTTAGAGGGAAGCTTAACTCGGCTGTGATGATCTTTAAAAATATACACACATGCTTTTGCTTTGTTTTTTGCAGTGCAGTGGGTTTTTCTCGTTTCACATGAAGTACTGGAATGATTAAAATGCAGTATTTCCTATTATTGAAATTACTATTTGGGTATCTTTGCAATTTTTGCAATTTTTAATAGAATGTTGCCTAAATAATTTTGACTTACATATAGGCAGGTAATAAAAATATCTGCTCTGATAACCTGGTTACAGAGGAAAGGTTTGCTACCTGGCTTTAATGGATGGAAGAGAGGGAGAAACAGCTGCCAAGTTTCTGAATTCATTCCTATTTGTTCTGAGGATACTTTCTGGGGGAGTGTAGTCATACTTGCCACCTGTAAAAACTTCATGTTTATAGAATTGGATGGCAATAAGAGGATTTAAAGCCTTTGCCAGTTTTATATAAGTATGGAAAGAGTCTCTAGTTACAAATAAGTATAACAGAACTATTTGCAAGAACTGTTAGCAAAGTGATGAGGTCATGTGGCTAAGCACTCACAACTCTGAATGTTGTAAAACTAAATTGTAAGCTTAATTCTGCTCCCAGGTATGTCTGTGTTAATGCAGTGTTGACTTGATCACACATTTCTCAACTGTAACATGCGCAGACACTTAGAAAAGCTGTTTTAGGAAATCATAGATCCCCTTAAAAAACTGAAAAGCTGTCTGGGTAGGAGCAATTTAGGATTCTCCGTATTTCTGAGTGAGTGAAAGTCAGTAAAGTCAAAAGTAAAATTCCATCCTGTTTTTGCCTGGGCCTGCACCTGGACACATTATCAAATGGCCATAATTCTATCGTGTTGCATTTAAAAAAAACCCAAAACACCACACAACCAAAAATCTCACAAAACTTAGACACAATAACAGATACGTACATATCTTATTTTGCAGTTAGGGACCCAGGCATGTAAAAAAACACACCAAGTGAAGAAAACTCTGAATGTTATCAATATTTTAAAAAGAAAAAAAACCCAAACAGGTGGACTATCATAGAAAATGTTTAGAGTCTTTACTTCTGTTTATCTGGTTGTGTCTCCTCAATCTTTCTTCCTTCTCATTGGGTGGACAATGTCAGTAAGTCAGTTGTGTGCTTGTTCAGGGACTTCCCCCTGTAGTAGTGTTGCCCAAAACAAAAAGATCAGTGGTATAAATATCTGGGATCTTTGTTCTGGGGAGTTTGAAATTGATGACAAAATTTGAAGTAACTGTCATTTATGGCTGTGACCACTGTGCACAGTCTCCTTAAAGAAGGGAATGCTCCAAAGAGTTTGACTTAGAAAAAGTTGGGAAATAGTCTTGTGTTTGTTTGCTATTTATTTAATTCTTCCTTTTTCTAGAATATTATTTACATTTTAAACATCAGCAGCAGGTAAAAGAGGAAAATAATTAGCAAGTTGTTTGGCTTGCTTTTTTAAGGGCTGCTACAACATTGATAGATTGCATTTTGAGTTTGAATAGAGATACTCAGAGCATTCCAAATGAAATTTGATTTGGGTTTCATTAACTGACATTAGTTTAGCTCTTGAATTTCTGTCTGGACACAGTTGCCTTCCATCGGTATCTCTGCAGTGACACTCAAGGAGCAAATAATTCAACCCTAATGATAGTATGGAACAAAGTTCTTCATTCTTTTGTGATAAGCTTTGATTTCTCAAAGTGGAGAGTAGTATTTTTTTATATTTTCTTTAAAACATAAAATGTGATTGCATTATAATACCTAACAGAAAAAGATAAAAGATAGGCCTTGTCCTTTGTCTGATAGTGGAACCATGAACAACTTCTTATTCCATTCATATTTGAAGCTGCAATTTTGTTGCCTAATTATTGTAGTAATTCTGCAGTTTATAGGACATTACACTCAATGTAGAAGTCTGTTAAGAATTCCCTTTTTACCTGAGTTATTGTATACGCTCTTAAAATATCTTTTGATTTTTCTTTTTCTATTCTTTTGAAGATGGAGACCAAAACAATTTTTAAAGCCAGAATTAATGAGGATACTACGGAATTCTGTAGAGGATTCATATAAACGCCTTATATATCCTCTCCTCTGCAGAGAATTCAGGTAAGTCCAGACTGAATGTGTATTTTCCTACTACCAATTTCTTGAGAATTCCCTCCTCAGCTTTTTATTAGAATATCTTTTATCCATTTACAATATCAGCATTTTTTAAATCCTCTGTGCTTACAGAAGAAATTAACTATGTGTTCTTGGTTCTGTAGATTTAATTGGTGACCCTGTACAGTTCAGGCTACAGTAGAGAAATTATTTTTCTGTGAAGACATTTCACATGTTCACATATTTGTTGCTTGTATGTTTATCTAACAAAGTGCAGTTAAGATCTACATTACCATAATAGTTGTGTCTTTATCCTTGTATTAGCATAACATAATTCATTATGTCATTGAATTTTTCCCAGCATCTCTTCATGTCACAGCAATAGACATGGTTCTGACTCCATCTCTTTTCACCTGTCTGAAAGAAACCAGCAAAGTAATTGTTGTGGTTGAAAGTGTCCCTCATGTTTGTCATCTGCACTTTGTGGTGAATGACTTAGTCATAGTGTCAGGCTAATACCATTTTGTGGTTATTGTGATGGCTCTAGAGAAGTCAGTACTTCTTTTTGGAGATACTGCAGTAATGTCATCAGACAGTGTCACTTGAAAGATCTGTAATATTGTCCTAAATTTAAAGAAATTTCAAGAATTAGTATCAAAGTTTCATTAATAGGGTATTTTCATAGTGTAGTAAAAGAGTTTACTATGTAATTGAAATTATTTAATATGTCAAAAAATCTGCATTCTAAAAGCATTATCTTCTAATGGCTAACAGTACTGATAGTGTGATTCCTCTCTTGAATACAGGAGAAGCTGCCCAAAACATAACATGTTTGATTCTGGCAAGACTTTCGGATATGTGACTTAAATTTTTATACCTGTTTGAGGTAGTTCAAATAGAATTTATCAGAGACCCTGTTTCTTGGACCAGAAATGTTTAAATAATTTGTATCAAAATGACATGTGTGGTTTATTCAGTACCTAAAATTAGTAATCACATTCTAAAGTGTAGTTCTTCTGTACACCTGCTTGGCTGTGCTCTTATGTTTCTGTTCAAAATGGATTTGTTTTCCTGGCAGTTCTTTTCATGAGCATTATTGGCTGGATGTTCTATGTTCTTCCTCTCTGAAAAGAAGTGTCAGCTAAAGTTTTTGAACAGCAGATATTTCTAATGGCTTTGGGGTTTCTTCACTGCAGTATGTTGTGTTTGCTTATTACTTTTCAAGCAAGATTGCTTCACCTCTTTCGATTAGTGACCCTGTTTTTTGCTGCACTAATTGTCACAGATTTTTGAAAGTGCTGAGTTCACTTACTTTTTGTGACCACAGTACATGTAGTTACTTTAGGGGAGGCACTGTGTCTATTGTTTAGCCAAAATAATGAACATCTCATGATAGTGAGTCCAACTGTTGGCTCCTGTCACATGAGTGTGAAAGTAGTTGTCATTCCTAGCCTTCTCTACAATTATATTATTTTAAATAAAGAAAAAGACTTACCTTCTGGTGGGGTTTGGTTTTATCATAAATAAGCAAACTGACATAAGGGTTCTTCAATGTTCTTTTACGGAGTTTTTGCTTTGTGGTTCCTACCACAGGACTGTTGTGGCCTTTGTGTTGTGTCTTAAGCAGTAGATTGCTGAAGGTTTTCTGTTCTCTTAACTAAAAAAACCCCTGTCCTTCCCTACTACTTCCTAGATGTAGCTCACAAGTCATAAATGCAAAGAATACAAAGCTTGTTGCCTCTTCCTGAGTGGATGTCTGCTTATCTTTTACTCTGTGATAATTGTGCATGATTGGTGGTGTCTGGTTAGGAAAAGCTGAAACATCTCCTTTAGAGAGGAATACAAAGCATCTGTCAGTAGAATTCCTGGTCCATGACCACTTAACCCTTACCTTTCTTTTATTCTCTTTCCACACACACCAGAAGCTGATTTTTAGGACTCTTGCAAAGGGCTGCTAAAGTATTCAATACCTCCTTTTAGCATTAATATTTCCAACCCACCCCCTGCTGTTATTTTTTTTCTTTTATTATCATTAAATGTCGGAACAGAAAGTTTCCAAGAGTGTATTGAAATTTCTGGTACTTCTAGTGATCAGAAGAATGAAACTTGCCAGCAAGACAGTTACCTTATTTATTGTTTAATTTCCTTTCTTCCACTCTGTCAGATACCATCATTTCTTGTATCTGGTATAATAATGTCCAGTGTTGCTTTTGGCTCTTTGAAATACATTTTATTTTGTTGCAGTACTGCATGGAATGATTCCATCAGGATTTGATGCAAGTGATGTGGCATGGATGTATTTTTTAATGGATAATCCTTTCCTAATTTTCCATGCTTTCTTGAACTGAGAGCTTTCTCTCCTCTGTCTTCAGGGACACAAACATTTCTCTGTATATCTTGTTTCACACCTGAAGCTAGTTTGCAGATATTTTTCCACAGAAAGGATTGCCTCTCAGACTGAATATGGAAGTGGGGAGTTTTAAATCTCAATTGAAAAACTGACTCATAACATTGAATATAGAAGCTAGTAGGTCATGATTAGGTTATTTGCTTTTATTACAATATACCTGTTTGTGATATACAGTCTGAGTGCTTCTTAGAGTTGGAGAGAGGCTTGAAATTCTGACTTGGTTGATACTTTTTCATAAAGTAGCAGCTGAAGGGTTTTGTTTTGTTTTTTACAAAATAACCATTCATCTTGTGTTTAGAGGGGAGGACTGCTATCTACCTCTGCCTTATATTTCTGCCATATTAATGGGAATTGTCACAAATTGGAAAAACATGAAGCTGGGCATCTTGCCATTTGGATGAAGCCAGAAGTGCACTGAAAAAGAGAAAGATATTAGATTCTTCGAGGTAGCTTGGTATTTGTTCAAGGATCAAATGACTATCCCTAACTTGAAATTAAGGGCCAGTACTTGGGACAGTAGATCATGTCATTGATACAAGCGTTGAGTGAGAGACAGTTAGAGAGAAAAAGGAGATCTATATTTGAAATTAAAAAATACAGGATATTATGTAATAGAAAGGACATACATTATGTTCCCCCTACGCACCTGGCACTTTCAGTAACATTTCCTGTTGTTATAAGAGTTTCTGTATATCCATGCCAATTTTAAACATGATTTCCATAAGGTGCACGTAACTAACAGCATGTGTTTAGGAGCAATTTTAATTCTTGCACAAGTCTTCCTTCACAGGTGGACTGATGTGAATTTGCAGTGTGGGAGGACTTAGTCTTGTGGGCAGTAGGGACCCCATATCTTTGGGATAGATGGAAAGCTGGAACTTGGCCCGTCTCTGTACAAAGCCTCCAGTCCAAGAGGCTTTCAACCATTCAACCTTTCCTTGTTTACATGCCACTTCTAGACTTCATTTGTATGCGCATGTGACTGTCTGAATCTCTGTTGTGCTTGTATATAGAAAATAGATCCACGTAAATGTTAAATGCTCAGAAGATGAGATTATTTAGTTAAGGAATAAAGACAAAACAGAATCATTGATTTAGTTAGCCAGTATGTGGAATATTATTGGCCATTTTGGTCCCTTCATCTCGAGGGGAGGAAGGCCAGTGAAGGGGAACAAGGTATGAAATAATTTCTGTGCGAAGGATTGACTCTTCAGCTTGGAAAAGAGAGGATGTAGAAATGAGTGGTGTGTGAGAAGTGGCAGAGGGTTTCTAGGGATAAATTTTTACTCTCTTCCAGTATAAGACCTAGGGGGCCATAAAAATTAAAACCAGTCTGCTTCCAACCAAAACGTGGGAGCTATTTGCAGTTTTTGGTGGACCTGCAGAGCTTGCTGCCTACGGAGTGGATGCAAGAAATGTGCATGGGTTCAGTAGGAGACTGGATAGTTGGATAAGAGGTCTGTTATAAGCTACTAAACAGACAAATCATGTCAAGCTCAAGAAACACTCTGAGCTGAAAGTAGTTGGAGGCTAGGATGAGGTTATGGGACAGGTATACTAATGCTGCTGTATCAGCTCCCTAGGCAGCTGCTTATAGCCACACTTGGAGACAGGATACTGGGATAGAGGGACCACTTACCTGTAGTAGTGCAGCCATTCCCATATTTTTTTTCAGTGTGTCTGCTCTTTGGTGCTGAGAGCACTTTTGAATTGCTAAGGAGTCTTGGAATACATGTATACCCTTCACTATTTCACTTTAATTCATGTCAGTGTCAATCTGGTATACTTGATACAGAAACAAAAACCATGGAGCCTTTTGCTGTTGCACACTTCCTTAGAAAATGTTAAAGTAATAATGTGTGAAAGAGAATCTAGACCTATCTCTAGACTGCTTTACAAATGAGAAAGACTGACCAGTTCTTTCTGTACCGCTGTGGGATGAGACAGGGCCAAGCTGGTTGTTTGGTTGGATCCTGGGCAAATTCAAGACAGACTCTTAAGTTCTTCCACATCTGAAAATTGCTTAGAACAGCTTCATGTCCTGTCAGGTCAAATAGCACTTATGAGGGATGTCTTTGAACTATTTGTAGCCTTCTTGTGTCATGCACTGATGGACCTAAACAACTTGAGTAATTTCCCCTGCCCTGTTCTTACAGGGTTAGTTAACTGGAATGCAGGTTTCTCCTGTAAAAATAAACCCAGATATTTCTTTTTTCAGTGATGGGTAAAAGGAAAAGGAGAACAAGGGCACTCTCTACTCTTTAAGTTACATGAAGGCTTTACTGGATTGCTTTTGCTTGCCCAATTATGGTAGTTATTGGCAACATAATGCAGCTGAAAATGGCAAAGAGTATTCACAAAAGGAGAACAAAAATCAGCTAGATGATGAGTATTTGTGTCTTCATTACTTTTTTGATTTTGCTTTTTTTTTTTTTGTAAGATGCCATACCATGACAAAAATACTTGTCCTTATCAGTCATTGTCTTACTGGCCACATCTGACAAATGCATCTTGCACACCTTCATTCAGCAAGACTGACTGGTTTCTCATAACACTTTGCAGTAAGTGTTCTTGCTTAAAGTCATCAAAGTCAATGCTTGCTGGACTAACTCCTTTCTTTTTGTTGAAGAACATGGAAAAGAAAGGTGAGGACTTTATGGCCCCATCGGCTTTCTATTTTGATTCTGAGGAAGCAGAATACCCTCCTAGAAAGACCTCAAATCTACACCTGTCTGTGATGACTGTTAAATGACATAATTCATAGATGAAATTGAATGCTTCATGAGTCATGGTGTGTTAGCAATTAATTGGATAGACCCTTCCAGTTTCCCTCTCTAGTACCCCTTAGTCTAAATGATCATCATTTTTTGTTGGGTAGTGATTTTTTTCTCCAGTTCTGGGAAGCTACAGTAAATTCAGTCTCTGCCTTCTTCAAATCCACTTTTCTTTGCAATCAGGTATCAGCTCTGACAAGAAGCTGTTCTTCGCTCAAAATTATGAGTTGACATCTGAATGTTAGTTGGTATGTGTATGTTCTTACAGGTGTTTCTAGTATATATGTTGATTCACTTTCTTAGAACCAGAATGAGATGATCATGTAGCTGATCCTTTTTTAAAAGGTGTCAAAAACTTGATCGGAAGTGTAGTGTTTAATTAAAGATAATGGAAAACATGACTGGAAAAAGCCTTACAACTTTGGAATGATTCAGAAGTTCGTTTGAAAGCTAATTGAGGGGAAAATGGTTTTTGCTTTCATCCTTCTAAGATCAAAGTTGACATCTGATGCAGAGAAAGAGTCTGTGATGATGTTTGGGAGAAATCTTCGGCAGTTGCTTTTGACCAGCCCTGTGAGGGGCCGTACTTTGATGGGAGTAGATCCTGGCTACAAACATGGCTGCAAGTTGGCAATTATTTCACCAACCAGTAAGTTTCAATTCAAAATATTTGTGAAAAGGCTGATAAAAATATATTCATTTGCAGGAAAGGATAGATTCAAAACCTTATTTTTTATCAGATTGGTGGGTTTTTTTGTTAAGCTTTTAGTGTTTTTCACATCCTGTTATGCAAATTCCTTTCTTCAGGGTTGAGCTTAAGTTTCTGGCACCTGGATTTCAGTATATCCTTTGGTGTTATTACTTCTTTCTAAAATATAATTTAAAATCCCTTCTGCCTTCTTGAATACATGTTCAAATAATTGTGCCTCTCAGTAGTCAGCAAAGAGAACACCTGGCACTTTTATTGTTTAACAAAGAATTTGAATTTAAATACTTTCTCTAACTTAGCTTTTTTCATGGGTAATATCTTGGACATCTGGACACTTTATCAGCCCTTTTTGTTTAGTAGTATGTGTGTTAATGGGAGAAGTCAGAAACTTTATATTTGCAGAACTTTTGGTTCTGTTTTCCCATTCATCCTAGTTCAATCTGGGGACACATACATCTTTTGGCCAGTGCAAAAACCAGCTTGTTTTCCTTTTATTTTGCTGTTGCTTTTTGTATGAGACTATATCCACCTAGGGTGGGTGTAAGGAACAATGTGTTCTTGACATGTGTTAAAATGGCAGTAAAGGTAAGGTAAATGGTTATTAATTTGCATTGCACCATAAGCTATCAGTACCAGTTAGTAGAGTTATTTCCAAATGTGATAGATGGGATGATGGCAAAAGCTGGCATTGCAGTCCTAGTCCTAAGACTGCATTCTTAATTTTCACCTCTCTTTACAGAATCTGTAAAACGTACCATACTAGAGCAATAAATCTTTTGCAGTGAATTTCCGGTTTTCTCTTTGATAATACAATACACTTCATTTCCCTAATATGACTAGATGCTTGTTATTTGTTATGTGGATATGTCCCCAGGGAACTGGAAAATAAATCAACTCATTTTGCTTTGGCAACCAAAGCATTTTTGCACACCATACATTTCTTCTAATTGGATACAAAAATAAAAGGAAAAGATGGCTCATTAAGAAGTTTTCTTTGTGAATCAACAAATTAACTTTAGTAGTTCTGCAGTATATAGCTTTTGGATCTTTGTGTTTGTTATCAAATGGCTTTGCCTTTCATTGTTCCAGGTCAGATACTCCATACCGATGTTGTTTACTTGCATTCTGGTCAAGGATTTAATGAAGCTGAGAAGATAAAGAGGCTTCTACTACAGTACAGGTATGCTAAGGAAACTTCCATTACTCTTTTTTTACCAAACATAACTACAATTTTCACTCTATAAAGCACTCTGTTTGCTTTTGGGTGGAATAAGAATTCTGAGTTAAATGGAATTACTTTTTTTTGAGTTTATTTTTCTTCTAGTCTATATTAATGCTTTTACGCTATGTTAGAAGCATATGAAATCAAGCCATGGCTATGACTAAGGCTGCATTCTATGAATGTATCCTCATAAAGCTCTGTCAATCAATGTATTTTTAGGAATAAAAATTAACTTTCAGCTAAGAAATAAGTTTAGTCTCACTCTTCCTACCCACCTCCCTCCCCAACCCCCAGATAACTCATTGATCTTTCCCTGTTCCAAAAGTCACATTTAGATTTTGGGAGAGTTTTATTAAGCAAAGGAAATCCTCCTCAGGTAGATCTCCAGATGGACTTACAAATAGAGGCAGGATGACTGAAAGGTTATTATATCCAGCTATTTTGGGATCCCCAACAGACAGACATCTGGTCTACTGAGTCAGCTGCTGAACAGCCACAGCATACAGTCCAGTTTGTCTTTAAGCATTAGATTGGCTTTAAACAAGGTGATGTGATTTGGCTGACTGGCTGTGATGAGGACAGTTAGAGGCAATGACTTTGCAAGCTGCTGCAAACTGTGATGTTCCCATTAAGGAATTAAGTTTCTGATTGCTTGGGCTTCTGTCCTTTTTCATGACTCATAACAGATGAGGGAAATACGAGGTGAAAGTGTTTGAAGACTGTAAATAACATTGCATTTCTTTTATGAATATGAAGTATCATTTGGGGTTTTTCTGCAGGTATTACCACTGTTCAATTCCAGTATAAATGAGTGAAAATTTCGACTCGTCACTTACACTGTCACATTGAAAACCTGTTAAACACAATGTGATATTGCTAGGAACATGTTCTCATTAAATCTGGGCCTTGTGTTATATAAAATAAGATGTATTAGTCGTTGTTGTGGATTGAATGCTATATATGAAAAAGTCTAAAAGAATCATTAAGAATAATTGTTCATTTTTGTTACTCCTTTCAAAGCTGTAGCACTGTTGTGATTGGCAATGGCACGGCCTGCAGAGAAACAGAAGCTTACTTTGCTGACTTAATTATGAAGAAATATTTTGCACCACTGGATGTTGTTTACTGGTAAGATTGTTTTGCTTGCTGGGATATTCATCTGTTCAGCATATTTTAATTTAACCGGTAGTTTTAACTGTAATTTTTTTGAAGTATTTCTTTTTGTAGCCTTGTCTTTCTTTCAGTCAAGCTTAACCTATCCTTCTGACTCTCCTTCTGAATCAGTGAGAGACTCACTGAAGCATTTTACTTTCTCTTCCTGAAGTCCATTTGTTGCTATTACCATTGTAACAAAGTATGCGAAAGTAGTAGCTGAGACAGCCAAGGACCTATTTGGCATTGCATGTTTATTTCTTGATAAATGAGGTTTAAATGCAAATAATAAAGCTTATGTTGTCTGACTAGGGTATGGAACGCTTGTTAATTCTATGGGTATTAAATGGTCTGGAAATAAATATTTTCATGCCTAGCAGAAAGTAGTGAAGATATTTATTCTCTTTAAACCTCAAATTTTATCCATTAGTTTGTTGAATTCAAACTAACTATTCTGCTGTTGGTTTGGATGGAAACTGTACTGTATCACTTTCTTTTATCCCATGCAGAACTGCTCTTTTTTTAATTCACACCTTTATTTTGTAAAAGCATTTTTGGTGATTTACCTTGGATTATCTTTTGTGCTGAAGTTTAACAGCAGTATTTAGTTTTCACTGTCTTAACGTACTGAAATAAGTTATCCAAATTTTTGAAAAAGTCATGGCCTCTCTCTGGTCAAAGTAGTGTATACATTTAATGGAGCCTTTTCTCTGTAGATTCGGAAGTTATCTTACAGAAATGGTCAACAAATGTGTTATTCCTACTAATTTATGCTATCATTTAATTGCACTTGTTCTTTGTTTCCTAAAAGTTGTAAGTAAGTTTGCACTAGGTATGATACTTAAATCTCCTTTTTATTCCAGGAGACATAGTAGGGTTTTTTGGACTTTAATTGTTTACAAAGGAAGGGACGCTGTTCAAGCATCCTCTTTCCTGAATCCAACTTGAAAACAGTGGATTTCTAATGACCATAGAGAATGGAAAACACTTCATACTGTGTAGTTTTTGGCAAATGTTTAATTTCACTGTTGTTCACTTCATATAGTTTCAAAATCCATTACGCTGACATAAGCACTTTGAAAGAGTAATAGTGATTTTATTTCTTTATTGATCATGTGCTACAAAATGTAAATAAATATTTAGTTTATGCAGAAAAGTTTATATAATGCTGTGGTACATGGTTTTCTCACTGTGTTTTCCTCTTCTGCTTCAGTATTTTCTCCCTGTTTATAGTTCAAGATTATAGAGTTTGCAAAATAATATCAGTATGGATTGCAGGGGGGCAGGCAGTAGAGCTACCAAGTTCTTGGAACTTATAAAAGCTCTTGTGAAATAGGAATTAGTATAAATGGTCTAAGGCAGAAGTCAGGTTATCAACTTGGTTGTTTTTTCTAGTAGTGACAGATAAATTTTTAACATTTCACTTTTTCCAAAACTTGTGATATTTGTAGGAAAAATACATAAATGTAGTTTAACTTATCAGATTAATTCCTGGACACTTTTTTACTTTCAGTATGTATTGTTAGTGCATTTCTTGTGCTGTGCTCATAAATGGTGAAGAGCTAGTTCCTACTTTAGAATTCATACGCAAAACTCTGAGGTACTGCATATGAAATTAAAAATCAGGAGAATGTTTTTTTTTTTTGTACTGCATGCTATAGGTGACATTTGATGCTGTTGAACTTTGTAGACTGCAGTTTGTGAGTGCATTTATGTATGTGGTTTTACTGATAAGATGGATTTGCAGTCCTCATGTCTCTTCACATTTTGACAGTCTCGACTGAGTTTCTTTCTTGAAGACTGGGGTTTCCATGTTCCTGTTTCTGCTAAACTGCATTATTCAGTGCTGGGGTTTCCCAGTCATACTGCTGAATCATGAAAGTAACTACTCTGTTAACTTTCTAGCTCCAGAAAACTTTGTCAATCTCATTGGTATTTCTTAGTAACAGGAAGGAATGATGAGTCCAGACATTCAGTCCCCCACTTGTGATAATCCAATAAAATGCCTGGAATTTATGTCAGTCTGAGTTCAGAAATGTGATACTTGCTAAATGAGGAACAATTGGTACAGAATTATCATTTGAGCAATAGGTCACAGTAGGCACACATTGTGAGAACTGTTACACCTCTAAAGGGTAACTGTGAAAGATGACTTGGAAGAACATGCTCTGCTGATCCTCTATTTTTTAAAAAGTCCTCCAGAGCACATACTCTTAGATCACAAAAACCTTTTTGGTTTCCATGTACAAAGTTTTCCCTTGATTATTTTGTTTTCTCACGGTAGTAGAAAATGAGGGCTTTGTTTATATATAGGTTGAATACAGATCTCTAATTAGTTCTGTGGAAACCTATGGTATGCTTTTGGATCAAGTGATCTTTAAAAATTGTTTTACAGTTAGAATCTCTAAGAAACAATTCAATGTTGGAACAGTTAATTTTTTAAAGATCTGCTTCAGCAGGTTGCAACTGTAATTAAAAAATAGATTTAAAAATCAATTTAGTGCTTGAGCTGTGGGGAAAGAAACAACCAACCATGAAAAAAAAACAAGCAAAAAAACCCCCAGAACAAAACAAAAACCCTCCAGTACTTAAACTGTAACAGTATGAGTCAGTTACACCTAAGGATACCATTTTCCGAACATTCAGCTTCTTGCAGTCATGCACTGACCTGCAGAAAGGTGGAAATCCTTGCCCAGTAAAACAGATCTCAGTTCCTGGCTGTGTGCAAGTTTCAGAGAATTGCTGATTGTATTTGCATTTACAATCTTTTTCCTTAAAGGAGTCCAAATGTAAAGTGGCTTGGCAGATGAGGCTGGATTGTTTTATAGTGCTTTAAAACCAAAATCCCAGTCAACTTCTTAAGCTGTCATTCAGAAAGGTAGTTGATAGAGAGGTAGTACAGACCTAGGCTTCCTTGGTAAATAAAACTTGTAATACAATACTACTTAATTATTTTTTTTTAGAGATGGAGAATAGGATCAGAAATTATTATAAAAAAAAAAAAAAACCAAAACTGTTCATACTTTTATGTCCAGTTCATCATGCATTTTCAGGGAATTGAGTTGATAATAGTCTGTAATTTTGGAGAGGTGTGTGCAACTGATACATGGACAGATAATCTGAATAGATATGCACCCTAATGAAGGTTAATGATAATAACCAGCTGAATACTTAATTGACTGTGTATATGTGCAGTACATGCTGAAATAAGCTACTACAAAAATCTTGTACAATAATTTCAGAATTGTTCATGAAGTTATTCCTTGGCTTCAATATCTGACTCTAGTGAGGACTTTACTACAGACTTAAATGAGAACACCATTTCACCTGTTTTTCAGTTGTGTGGCAAGAATCAAGTTAACTGATTTGCACTTGAAAATATTTGTTGTATCAGTATCAAAAGACACTTCCAAAATGTTCTTTATTTCAATTTCTCTCAAACATTGCAATATCTTATTGGATGACTGCTTTGTCTTTTTTAGTGCTAATAAATATATGAAAAGCAACCAGTTAGAATAACAAATCCTTACCAATGGCAAGTGCAAACTATATATAGTTTTACTGAACTTTTCCAAAGAGAAGACAAATCAGTGAAGACAGTAGTAGGAAATGAGGCACACGGCATGATTTTTCGTGTGACTTTAAAACCTGTCTGGACTCAGTTTGACAGTTTTTGATTTAAAGCAAATATTTTTCACTATTATTGTAACCAACATGTGTTCAGATACCTACATCCAATCTAAATAACTGCAGGACTTTTTTTTTTTTTAATGTAGTTTCCCTTGTAGAGCTATGTTTATTGTCTTAGATTAGGACTGGACTAGAGCCCAGAGACAGTCATATCTAGTCTTCAGGTTTTTTGTTACAAATCAGTTTTTGTTACAAGGTTCAATAAATATTCTTGATTATTTATGTTAGCTCTTATTGTGAGTTCTTGCCAAAGATACATTGTATTATAACCAAAACAGATGTTCTCTTTTAGACAAGTGTATTTGTTTTAATAGGACCAGAAATGTAAATGAAACAACAATGTGTTCAGCATTAACATGGCAGATGATGAACTTTCAGGATTTCATTGGCCTTTTTGGATTAAATGAAAATCTTGAAAAAATATTTCAGGAATCTCATTCCACGTTTCAATCGCTGCAACTGTTTTTCTTTGATTGCTGTTGGTTGTAGGCATCTTGAAAATGAAACCCATCTGAATGACAGGTGAACTGTGCTAGAGCAGGACAACACAAACAGCCCAGTCATCATCACTGGAAAAATGAAATCACAATTTTGCTTTTAGCCTTAGTGGTTTCATTATCACAATACAAACATTCTTACCAATTTGACTTTTCTTATATGCTTGTTCCATTAATGTCCGCTAGGAATAAAGTATTTCAGCTCATATTTAAAAGGAAGTAAAGAATGCAGCCAGGCAGGTTGTTGTTTTTTAGGTGGCTGGGTGTTTAATTTGTGTTATATTTGATTTTAAACTTGATACAAAGTCCCTTTCTCCCACTTTAAGAAAATCTTTTTTTGCTCTTGAGACTTTATAAGCAACATAATTAATAATTTATTGCTGTTTAAGTTCAAACACTTCTGTACTGTGACAAATAGGGGAAAGTCTGTAATGTCTTGTAAAGTTCTCCTTGGGTTTTCAAAGAAAATGTTTAAATTGTCTGCTTTAGGTAGAATAGGACTATGTATTCTTAGTAGAACATTTCTGTTTAATACCTTTTGAAGTTGGGCCTTGGTGGCAAGAAATTGATTTGGAAATGTTTGTTCCACAGGATTTTAGGCCCTCTTGTATTTTATAGGTGTCTGCACATGCTTTAAATATCCTTTTCAATTTAAATGTGTGTTTTATGTAGTTGAATATCTACATTATACTCTCTCAGCTTTAACAAATGCCACTTTCAAGTTCCATGCCTCTACATTTCTAATGTTACACTAGCTTAATTCCCATTACTTTTCTGCTTCGTAGCACTCGCAGTTTGAAAGGGACCTAACATTCGGGTTCATATTATGATAATTAGGTTTCAAAGCAGTGTGGGGGGATTAAGATGTCTGAAGTCTAGTTACCGAATAAAGTTCAGAACTACTTGTAAAACTTGTTTGAGTGGTTAACAGAAGTGGTTTTATTTATTCAGTGCTCATGCAGCATTAATCCGTATTTCATCAGGTACCCACAGTGCTGTAACTCTAGATACGACCTTGGGACTTAATTTACCCCATCTCAGTTTTCCTTATTAATGTGCCATGAAAGAGGTACATGAAAGATAGCCAACTTCAAAGCACCTTTTCAAATAAAGTGGTTGATGTGAATCCTCTGGTATTTAACACTGTCTGTCAAATGTTTCAGCTGGTTTGCATCCTTTTACAAGCTATTGCTTGCTGCATTAATGCAGTTGTTTCAAGTCTGTTGAGAGTACAAAGGGGGTAGGGATATGTCAAACTTTATTCCTATTTCTTTTTGATTATATTTTCTTTAAGCTGTTATTTTTGTCTGTTAAGGTATATAACTCTACTAATGACACATTTATGTATGTACACCTACACACCTTAGGTCATTAGATGTCTGATACAAAAGGTAGAAAGTAGTTTGGAAGGTTTTGGCAAAAGGAATACATATTCAGTGGAAACAATGCACATGTCTGAAATGTGCACTGAAGAACCTTTGTTCTTCTTTCATCTCTTTCAAACTCGAGCAGAGTCATGAGAAGTCCTAAACAATGAAGAAATTATTTGAGGAACAAACAGGTTTAAAGCGTGTGTGAAGAGGACATAGTCAATGAAAGCCTTTTAAATTATGTAGTGATTTCCTGCCAAACTTTCTTACATCCCTTACTTTCTGTTGTGATTATTTGCCACAGCTGAGTCAGAACTCATGATCATGTGCGCTTGAAATGATAAATCATTTTGTGAATATTTATGTTTATAGGAGACAGTCCTATAAACTGGAACCTCACTTGGTATAGAGACTTCTTCTGCCTGCTACTTTTGATTATTCATAACTTCACCTAGTATTTAGTCTATTGTTCAGCAACACATGGATTGTAATAAGTGTGTGCATTTAAAATAGCATCTGATGTTTGTTCCTGGTGTATCCACAGACTGGTATCTATGTTGAGCTGAACCCATACTATATTCAAAAGGGGAAACTCAGAAGTCCCTTTAGATTCTGAAGCAGTCCAAGAAGACAAAGATTCCCCTCTGCTCCAGCTTTGCTCATGTTAAAAGTTTACTGTAGACACCAGAACCATCTCTAGCCATGTTTATCCAAGGGGAGGAAAAAAATGGGAAAGCAGTGAAGATAGTGACACATCAGTGTGACAGGTGAAATAGGAGATGGTAATTTCTGGTTTTATAGCATGAATTTGAAACTTCTTAAAACAAAATTTATCAGCAATACACTTGACTTAATTATGGAATCATCTTTGAATTCTATTTTAGAGAAATAACTTCCCTGGTTTTAAGATGAGAACCGAGGGCTAACAAGGAGCATGTCAATGTAGTTGAAGAGATTATGAGTTCCTTTAAGTTCAGAAAAGGAGTAAGATATGTGGAGTCTAGACTTTAGCAATGTGAAGGCAGAGGGTCAGGAAGTGTAAATGTAACTAGTGAAAGAAATCTGAATCTTCAAGAAAAACACTTGAACCTGTTGTCCGAATTGGGTTCAGGGCAATCTATAGGAAAACAGTGTTGTGGGAGAGAGGAAAGTTATACATGCAACTTCCTATCTATGTTTTCTTTCTAAGAGAAAATCATAGTCACAGTAATATCAAGTAGTGATTTTAAGAGTTATGTATTCTTAATATATAAATCTCTTCAGACCTTTAAAGGATACTAAACAGGCAAGCAAAAAAATTACTTCTGTAAAATTAGGGAAGATTTTAGGATGAAAATCCATTAAGCATGTGACAGTATGTTTAAAGGCAACTTTGCATACTCTTCAATTAGAAATGTACTGATCTCAAATACCCTCTTGCAAATCAGATAATAAATGTGAGAAACTGATCACAGTAATTCCTCTCCCCCTCCCTTTGTTTTTTAACAGAGAAGACATTTGTTATGTTTAGGATTGCAAAATTACTTCTCTATTTTCATTTTTATTTTATATACCCCACTGAGCAGTAATTTGTGCACAGGCTGTTTTCTTGTAGTTTTTTTGTTCAGGTAAATAAAACCTCTCTTTTATTAAGGTACTCGGCTAGAAGGCATCTGGTATTTCAGTACAACAGAAGTCAGATCAAGAGGGAGAAAGGTCCAACAATATTTACAAACACAAAACAAGAAGATGTTGGAAAGGTAAAAGGTTATTGAGAGACACCAGACAAAGGATATGCAATGAGCAAGTGCTACCATTTCTGCATGGAATGTGCCCATCAGGTCTTCTGCGGGCAGTTTTGGAATGTGTGTATTGCCTGGGATATATTCATAGAGCAAGACTAAGTGTATTGTTCCTAAAGCTCACTTAAAACAAAATCAGATTTTTACCAAATATGTGTAGCAGTGATTTTATTGTTCAGCATAGAACTGCTAAAACTATACTCTGAGTAGGGGATTTTACTTTGGGGGTGTGTTTGACTCAGTAGTAGAAGTCTTTAAAACACTGTTTTATCACTTAACATTTTGTGCTGGTGAATATTTCCAGTGCGGTCTCCTTTCTTAAGAGTTTTGTATGATGACAGTGAAAATTTCTCTGACCTAAAGTCTTTTGTTCAAGACTACTTCCACTGCTCAGAAATGAAGAAGGATTTAATAGATTTAGAGAAAAATGGATGACTAGATCTTAAATTTGCTAGATTGCTACAGTGAAAGAAAACTAGTTCATTTGAATGTCTGATATTTTGGGGGGGTGGCGGGTACCTAACAGGCTAAAAATAACCTTTTTATTTCAGACTGAAATGATTTAGGTTGTTTAATGTGGTTACAACTTCTGAAGTTTTTCTATGCAATGTTTGGTCAACACCACAAAGTGTTCATTTCAAAGAAAGATTTCCAGGAAGATCTTACCTAGTGGAATGAACATAACATAAGGTGATATTGTAGCACTCCCACTTCTCCCAGAATATTTTTTTATTTGGTCTGACATCCTTCTTTGGAGGGTCACCAAACCATCCTTCCTCATGATGGCTGTTGACTTGCTCACATGATGTTTGGAGTATCAGCAGAGATACTGAAGGATGAAACTTTGAAGTTGTCTACATCTGAAAGGTTGAGTGCAGAACTCTGATCTGTGTGTGTCATCTACTTCTTGACCAGAGAATGCAAGAAGTCTTTTGTTAAGAGGTGTCTGAGTGGTGGCCAAGGTCTGAGGATGTCTCAAGGAATGCAAAAAGCCTGAGGAACTGGGTAGCTGTTGGAGGAAGCAGTGAAGAAAGAGCAAGGGTGCTGTAAGGGAATAAGGGGCAGGACAGGTACTTCCTCTAGACAGGGGCACTGAAGTACAGTCTGTGGGAACTTTGCACAGCTTTGAGCTCATTTGAGTTGTGCATTCCTTGTCTTTTCAATGCACCAGGTTATGTTGAGAGAACAGTTTCCTAATAATTTGTGAGTGTGAACAGATGGTGTAGAGTCCAAGCTTAAAACTGAGGTTTGGACTTCAGCTGAAAAATGTGATCTAATGACATATTACTGCTTCTCACAGTGAGCATTGGAGACACCCTCAACAGCTGCATCTATGAGTCTTTTTCCAATACTACATTTTATTTCCTTTTATTTTTTTAGTGGGAATGAGCTGAAGTATGCATGTTCCCTTTAACTCCGGAGTGAGCTGAAGTATGCTTCTTCCCTGTAACTCCAGAGTATGTTTAAGTTATTCATTGTGAGGCTTAGAGGGTTAGGTTTTGGTCAGTTACTGTGAGACACCACAGGAAGAAAATGAGTCATGCTCCATATACAGCTAGGATTGTGAAGGTTTAATGACATGAGCCTTAAATGCTCCAAATTAAGTACTGATACTGATCTTAAACCAGAAGAGCTTAGACTTTCAGGTAAGCTGCTACAGTGCTGTTTTAACAGCTTTCCAAATTAGCGTGTATGGTTCAGTGTTTCTGTAGTTTTAGGTGGCTTTTTTCTTTAAAGTAATGGTATGTGTGGTCACCTCCATTTCTCTGAGTGGAAGTAGGATGTAATCAGATTTTGATTCAAACAGAAGCTGAGAGAGCTTAGATAGTGACTAAGCTGAATGATGATGGTTCTTTGATGAAATAGCATGGCTGCACACTAGTATGATGTTGCCATGCAAACAAAATCTTTGATACTGAGAAGTGAATGTCAACTAAAACCATTAAAGTCTTAATTTATGGTTTGTGACAATACTGCCTTTCTAAAGCAATGCCTGTGGTGTTTGGTATATTACTTTTATCCTACTTCATACTTAAGAGACATCAGGAACATACGTTTGTGTGTTTTATGTGACTTCGTAATGAAATAGCTGTAGCAATCAATAAATTTTCACTCATAAAGATTGGGAAAGTTCATTTAGGCTCCTCACTATGTAAAAAAGCTCCATCAGGAATTACTTGTGGAATCCTGTCAGGAGTTAATTTAAGTGGAAGCATGCAAATACGTGTGATTAATCCTGAGAGCATGCAGATAAAATGATATAAATACAAGATGTATCCTCTGATTTGTGAGGTACTAAGACTGTTATTGTACAGTCTGACCTGACTGTGTATTTGGATAGTGTTTTGTCATCAAGTAGACATTTTGTAGGAACATAATAGAGAAGTAAGCATTTTTCCTTTTGTGTGAGGATGCCAGTAATATGTTTTTACTTAAGTTGAGATTCTGCCAAATTTCATACCTATTCATTTGTGAAACCACATTTGTTGTTCTGCATTTTAGCTCTTAATGGGCTTCCTTTATTGTTGTGAGATGTGATATATGGATTGATTTATTTATTTTAACTTATGGTGATACTATTGTTGATGCTGATCACATTGGTTAGATAGTTAGATTACATAAGGCTTTCTAACACACAACATTAGATACCTTAATTTCAGTGGCTTTTAACTGGTAGGGAGTTACCTTTGGGATTCTTCACCCTAGGTATCTGTTAGACCGTGTATATGTGTGGGTTGCATGTATTTTAAAATAATAATTAGAAATGATTAAGAAAATAAAGGAGTGAACATATGCACAAATGCTGTCATTAGTGGGGAAAAGATTCCTTATTCTTTGAAGTATCAGTGCTGTTGCAATCTGGTAAAAATGAATGTTCAATTCAGATCAAATTTTGGGTAGAAGTTTCCCTCTGAAAATACTTTCATGATAGCTTGAGAATCTTCCAGAACTGAAAAGCAAGTACAAACATGTCTGTCAGTAAAGCAAGGGCTATTTCCCTCTGCAGTTACATAAAAAAGTTTTTTCTATTCAAGATTTCAGGCTGCCTGTTCTTAGAGGCTGTTGGGAGTGGGAGCTACCCATGTTGAATCTTCATTTGGGGAAATTGGGTGATGGTGAAACTGGGGGCTATATTTGCCTGGACTCCTTGAAGTGTATAGCAGTCTTAAAAGCTTCATGAAAGACATTGAAAGAAGCCACAGCAACAGCAGATACTTCAGCATACTTCTGATGTTTTCAGGGTATAAGAGGCAGAGAATATAGTCATGCTGTGTGTCTCAAAGGGCCTTTGAGTAGGTTATTTCGGCTTGAAAAGGGATTAGATTTAGATGACTGCAGTGTCAGATGGTTGTAACTGAAGGTGCCTATTGAGGATAATTCCTTTCTATAACTGGATCTCAGCAGTTTTGTCAATGATTAGTAAGTGGAGGGAAGGAGAAATGATCCATTTGTCATGGTGGTGATATGGAGGCGAGAAAGAGTACGTCTGAAAGGAGACATCAAAAAGCTACGTGAAGCACCACCTCCAGTACCAGTCACTCCTAGCAGCAACAACAGGGAGCAATGGGCAAGTGGAGGGGAGAGGGCAGAGAGGAAAGAGTGATGCTGGTTTTCCTGTTCCTTTTCAGTTTGGGGAGATTTGAGTTGCTTTGATGGCTTCACATATGGTTGTAAATGTAATCATGTCCATCTAGTAGTTCTGTACATTAGTTACTTTCCTTTTCTTCCAACACCCAATGTTCCTGAAAGCAAATTTGTTGCTTTTATAGAAATAACATTTTCACTTTAATTCTGTTTGCAGCTGCAAGTAATATCACAGTTTCTAATTGTATCAGATTATTTTCTGTTACAGCTAATACTATTCAGACAGCTCAGTTGTTTGTGGAGCTTTCTAAATAAAAAAACTGGAGGTGGGGGGAAGAATACATGCAGTTAGTTATTGCGAATATTAAATTGGCTTTTCACTTAAAACTTCTCTCTCAAACCTAATTAACTTTTATATTTTGCTAAACATCTTTGGCAGCTAAGGCAACATGCCTACTGCCTGTTCAGTTCTTTTATTGGGTTGAACTAGAACTAACATTTGTATAAAATACTTTTTGACATTTGAATTTGACATAAATGTTTCAGGGAAACAGTTTAGACATGCATCCTCCATGGGTGATTCTCTTGTCAGTGTAACGATGTTGTACCGTAAATATACTTTGGAAGTGGGCTTTCAGTAAAATCAGTGATGCATTTATTACTTGTTCCTGCTCTATTTTTCCTCATAGGGTAAAATCACAGCTCAAAGTTACTTTGTCATTTTTCTATTAAAGTTATTTTCTAGAAGTTAGTTTGTCATTTTCAAGTAAATCAAACTGGATATTCCTGTGTTACTTCTCAGTGATTATCTCTCTGCTGATGGAAATGTTAACTCTAATCTTCTGCTGTAAGACTAAATAGAAAGAGACATTGTCAATTTGAATGTTTTAAAATGAAATAATTTTGAAATTGTGATATAGTATCCGTTTAATATATCCCCTTTATTTAGCTAACAACAACAAAAAGACTTTTAAAGGAATGTTTAATACCTTTTAAGGGAATGCTTAAGGCTGTTATCTATTCCTCTCACTTTTTCCCTGCTTCTGCAGGCCCTGGCTGGCTCTGCCGGACACATCCTGCTGTGTCTCCTACCTACATGTCCACAGCAGCTTGGTGCCTCCTCAGTCATAGCTTTCTCCTTAGGGAAGCTGTCTAATGACCTCTTGGCATTTCTGGAGAAGACAACTCCCTGGAAAGGCTGTGCTGCTGATCATTATTAGTGGAGTTAAGGGAAATTATTTTTTCCTCTCACTGGCTTTTTTTTTGATAAAGCGGTTACAGTAGGTTGTAAGTTACTGGACTTGTGACATTAGTAGGAGTAATATTCTCTGATTGAGATGGGATTTTGAATTAAAGGGGTTGTTCTGGTCCTAAGTGAGAAGAAAAAAATGGTGGCATCTAATTTAGGGCAGATTCTCTTTAGTTTTATGGTCTGTAGTGAATTTCTTCCAGTTTTTTTATAAAGTGAAGATATGGATTAAATGTTGATCATTAATGGTTTGTGTAAATATGTTTTAGTTAATATGCAATGCAGAAGTATGAAGTTGATTAATTTTTGGTTGACCCTAAATACCAGCATTCTGAAGCCAATTTTTGGTTAATTTTTGGTTAATACTAGGTGCAATAAGCTAAAATTTATAATTAGTACAGTGAACTTTGGGGGAGATGTTTTCCTTATGTAAATGGTGTTTGGGTCATCTGAAATATCAGGTTTTGCACTCAATACAAGTTGAAGCTTGTAATGATTAACAAAGGTCTCTGGTCAAAATTTTAATGAGATATGTATGGTTTAAGTTCACATCTACTCCTTATTTATAAAGAATTTGTAAGTTAGTTTCCCTTGGATTTAATGAAAAAAATATGTTTGGGGTGGTTCTTTACTGTGCCACAGTTGATATAATTAAATTCCATAAATCACATGGTACTTGTGATGATGATGATATTGTGAGCCTTTATGAACTTCAGAGGAAGTTAAAACTTGTGAAATGTTTGTTCTGATTCTCAGGGTTTGGTTAAACCCAAATCCAGGACATGGTAGTTTGTGGTATTAGTAATTTTAAAGTTTTATTTATATTTTGTAAGAAAATGTTTCAGTGTCTTGAACAGATTTCTCACCATACCTGTCTTTGGCTAACTTTAGAAAATAATTTTCAAATACTTAGGTTAGAAGTATTTACATGGCCTTTTAGGATTAGATTCTCCTTTATGCAATTTTGTAAATTAGTAGGGGGGGAAACAAGAAAAGTAGCAATTAGGCCCTTAATATTAAAATCTACATCAATACTGCTTCAATATAATTTGGAACTGAATTAGCTGAACTTTTATTTATGCTTAGACTTGGAAGCCTATCCTTTCTCTGGGGGGGAAATATTTAATGTTTGCACTTTGCTCTTTTGGTGGAGGAGAAGCTTTTTAACCCATCTCTGCAGTGAGTGTGAGAAACGCGCTCAGCCTCTTAACAACCTGACAAGTAGAAGCCCTGGAATGGTCCAGTGCAGATCTCAGTCGTGTTGCACGTGACGACGTTGGTGTGCAAATGTGAGCTTTGTGCCACGCTGGCTCAGGGCCGCGGAGACGCTGACAGTGATGATGGTACTGGCCTGTCTCCCAGGGGCAGGCTGAGGATGAGGCTTGGCTCTGCCACCTTTTACACTAGCCAGCAGAGCTGAGCAGGCGCCTGAGGGCAGAAGATGCTCTGCTGTATTAAAGGGTGCCGCATATGCCACCCTGGCATATGTTCTCCATAACCCCCTGTAGGAGTTGTCTGCATTGGCCAGAGCGCCTCTGGGCTTTTCACTGCTATGCTGCTGTGGAGTCTCTATCAGATAAACTCTTGTTCTCATCTGGAGAATTATTGTTTTAATATTGTGTGTTCTCTTCTTCTATAGCTGTTATCTCCCAATTTTTGGTTTGTTTTTTTTTTTTTTTTTTAAAAGTAACAGTTGTCAGCTACCAACTGCAAGAATAGTCTTAACAATTTAACATCAGACACTTGATATTAAGTGGACCTACTCTGTTACTGCAGGAATCAGCACGGCACATGTTTCCATTCAGTTCACTTCCAAACAGTTTCAGGTTTTATTTATGCTTACAGCTTTTGAGGAAGCTAGGATTGTTTAGAGATTTTTCAGTGCAGCTCTGTTTGAGAACAGAGTGATTTTAAATTTTTTTTTTTTTTTCTCAGATACTGTTCTGGGGTGCATATATACTTTCCTGAAATGTATACATGGTGCTAAATTTTTAAACTGCCATTAAAAAAAAACAATTCTGAATCTCAATTTATCAAAACCTCAGTTGGCAGCTACAGAGGATCCAAGTGTTCCTGTAATATGTAGTAGTTTTTGGAGTCTTCATTCATGGAAATACTTGAAACCTGATTGGACGCAGCGCTGAGCAAGTTGCTTTGGTTGACACTGCTTTGAGTGAGTGTGTTAGACCAGCTGATTTCCACAGGTGCCTTTGAACTGCCATGATTCCCTGGCATTCAACAGTTTCCAGAAGCTGAAAGAACCATTCCAAGATTCTCACTCTTCATTGCTGACTTGTCCTGCAGGATCCAGACATAAGAATCTAATGACCAATCCAGAGAAGCTGTTTTGGAGTTGATTCCTATTACCTATACAATAGGGTACCAGTATTCGCAGAAGTAGGTTCTGATCATCTGCACTGTCTGCGTAATGCTCCCTGGGAGACTCTTCCGTCAAGTTCCGGCATACCTTCCTTTCTTGCTGCCCAGATATGAATTGGCAGGGAAGCTTTGAAATAACTTGCTCTCATTTTGTAGTAACATGTGAGAAGGGGAGAGAGAACAGACCTTTGAATGGGGGAAGGAGAACATCAGTAGTTCATTCTAGGTTTTTTGGGTTTGGGTAGAAGTTGGGCTGTTGATGGAAAATTTTTTTTATTATTTTTTTTCCTTCCAAGAAAAAACTGAATATGAACTTCCTGGTGCAAACTTTGTCATCTATTAGAGAAAACAACATAGTTGCATTTGAAGAGGATGAATCAACCATTTTACTTTAATACCTTTGTTTAAAATTGTATAGCTGTGACCTGCAATTCCTCAAATCTTTCTAAGAGACTTCTCCATTATAAAATGGGGGGTCAAAAGGTGGATTAATGTGACTAGAAATTGCATGTTTCCAGATTTTGTTTCTGCAAAATAGTTGTTGGACTCACAAGTAATTAGATGTACAAATGTATTGATGAACCTTCATGCTACCTACTTTAGAGTATTTTATTTCTAGAATTATAGCTGACTGAGTTTCTAAGTACTGTGTAACATACCTGTGACTGGAGAATCACATTGAAAATTGTGGTGTAAAAAGTAGGACATAAAATAATTTAGCTGCATTTTTATCATTTAGATGTAAGGATATATCTTCAAAAACTAGAAAGCCATCTTATCCTACCCTTTCATACTTGGATAACTAAAAAAATAAGGCAGTTTTCTAGTTGGAATTTTTTTTGAGTCTAAAAATAATTGGTTTGAAATTAAACATAAGAAATTTAAGTCCAGAATAATAATTCTTTTTTTAAGTGTTGGTAACTGGATAAAAAACATGTTTTAAATGAAGTGGTCTTTCAGCATGTTAAAGCCAGTTCTAGTGATATTACTTATGGAAAGTTTCCAGTGTGGATCTGTCACAACGTGAAGGAACAAATGATTCCTTCTTAAGAGAAGGGGGAAAACAAATAAATCACTACCTAACTGAGCTTTTATTTCACTAATTCCAGGTATTTATTTTTGTCAATTTTTCTCGTTCATTGGTTGCAGTCTTACTAAAAGAATTTGTTTTCTGTAAAAACATACAATTTATTAATCTATTTCAAGTTCGTGAGGATTTGGTGTTTATTTGTTTTTTTCACTGAGGTTGATACATACTGCTGTTTGTAACAAAGTGAGACAGTATCCACTGTTTTAAATGGTTAAAGGATAAACAGTAATACATCTAATGTTTGGCTTACTTTTATTTGGAGATATATTTGATTCAGATTAGCATCTCTTACTGTAGATGCCCAGCAGCTGCGTATAATACAAGTAAAATAATATTTAAAATTAGAACAATGAGGAGCACCAGTGAAGACATGAAAGAACCCTAGAGATCTAAAAGGAGAAAAAGGTGTAATTTAATAACAGAGCACTCAATCTACTTTTGTTGCTCTACAGACATTTGAATATGTCGTCTTATTATTAAATCTGTGTCTACGAAAAGTAACTCTGGTATTAAAATATGCTTGTTAAGGTAAAACCAGCTTAATTTTATTTTTTTAGTTTTGCATGAAAAATGTTACCTTTTTCTGATTAATGACTAACCCCCTCTTTAACTGTCTTGGGTTTTTTTCCTGTCTGTTGCTATAATCCTTTTTACATTGTGATGCTACAGTTCCTTCATAGCTGATTAATAGATTTTGCTGGAAGCACTAAAGTGGTACATGTTTTACAGCCTTTTTTCCAATCAAGGAAAACAGTTTCCTTGATGGACAGACTGGAACACTTTTTGATGAGCATGAGCTTTGAATAGTATTAGTATAGGAAAATGTCAAAACAAACTGGTTTCTCCACTACTGAAAAAAAAACAAAGAAAAAAAAAAAACAAATGAGAACTTTTAAAATTGTAAGAGCACTGTGATGATTAAGTTTGCAGAAATTATTTTTCAGAGATAGTATATAATTTTGATCAGGTCTGTATGAAGCACCATTTACTTTGTAACATTTGTTTTAAGTATGTTGAGTTAGAGAATAAGCACAGGAGGTGTATCTTCTGTGAACTAAAGCAGACAGCTTCTTTTTTTTTTTTAAGATTAATTCCAAATCAAAGAAAAGAAGAAACAAGAAATGGCTAGAAATATGTGGTCACGCTTTTCCTTAGTATTTAATACCTCAAAGAAGTTTTCATGCCAGCAATCATTCTGATTCCAGATTTTTTAGTTTAGTTTGAGTTTCTCTATGTGGAAAACCTGGGTACTTCAGAGTTCAGCAAGCTATGCCAAAAAATGTCTTTAGTTTAAAAATATTTAATATGATGTCATCAGACACAGCCTAGATGTTAAGAGGGATGGGGAAGGAAGAGGGAGGAGCAGCAGCCTGGGATCTGTGATTCTCTCACAGTGTGCAGAGTCTCTGTTGCATTGCTTAGCCCTAATAGAAGGGATAGAGATGGCTCCAGCCTTCCTGGTGGATCAGTGCTGGGGAAATGGTAGCTTGCTAAGGGGAGATCAAGTATGAAGATTGGTGATATTGTAGGAAGCGAGCTAAAACAGCATAAAGCCTGATGTGAGCCAAAGCCACAGGTCAGAATTTTGCATGAATCAGGGTGGTGGAGGCTGCACAACAGCTCTGGCCAGGCTGCCTCCCAACTGCCCAGAGTGAGCATTAAAGAAAATGACAGTTGCTGGAGGTGCTGTTCTCCAAGAGACATTTTATGCCATATGTTGTGGTCTTGTCCAGTTACGCTTCACACTGGGGACAAAGTCTTCTTGAGAGTTAATGTGACTCTAAGCTCCAGCCTTTGGTCTGGCTTGACCAATTGTGTTTTTAGCCACAACAGTTGCTGCATCTGTGTTGGCTGTTCTACCAGATAAAAATGATACCTGAGAGCAAGTGTAGCAACTTAATGGCATGTTCTTCTACCTTTTCTAATAAATAACTTCAGACTGACTGTTCACATATGACACTACTTGATACAATTTTTATTTTACTAAATCCGAATGCTCTATGAAGTTACTGACAGATAAACTGGTTGAGAGGTCTGTATTCACTGGAGAACCTGATGGACTCTCCTTAATGGACCATCTGAGACTTAAATGTCCTGTGTCCTACAGGAGAAGGGTGGTCTGGGTAGAATAGTGTGTGCAATGGGGAAATGTTTTAGTTTGAAAATTAAAAAGCCTTTAGGCAGACATCAGTTTCCCCATTTATAAACTGTTGGTGACAGCACCAAATATAGATGGTGCTAGCAAAGTCTAGATATTAATAAGCAGGAATCTTTCTTTTAAAAAGTCTTATTTGTTCCCAAAACCTTAGTTCTTGGTACTTTATAATACTCTAACTTGAATAGCTATTCATGAACATGAACTGCTGAATTCTAGGGTTTTACCCTTTGCAACTGCTGTTTGTAAAAGCAGCCCAGGATGGGTCTTATCTCTTGCAAGATCCTGCGTGGCTGAAGATGGGCTGGATGAAACACCAGCTTTCCCCATGTGCTTCCACTGCAGGGGTTTCTGCTTGGCTGAGCTGAGAAGGAGCTGCCAGCAGGACACTGTTGGTGACAGCATTCTGATTTGGAACTTGCAGCTTCCTTTGGTTTGCTGTGTTTCGTGGTGTTGGGTTGGGCTTGTTGGCTTCAAGCTCTTGAGAACTGGGAGGGACAGGGGCTAAATAAGGCTGCTCATTGAGCTCTTCAGCATTGAATGATTTTGTTAGGCTTTTGGGGGAGCAGCGTCATATTTTTGGATTGTGCTGGTTTTAATGTATGCATTTAGACAATTTCATTTCAAGAGTCTCTATAAATATATGAAATGTGAATGTTTAACATCACCTAGTGTTTCACTTCTTTTTGAAGCGTGATTGCCAAAATGAGTTGTGTTTCTTTGTCTCCCTGTGTCCCTCTCCCAGTGAGTAAAAAGAGGTTAGGTAAAAGCTTGTCAGTGGTTGGCTATATTTTTTTTAGTGTTGGATATAAGGTTTGCTCCCCTGAGGTCACTGAGATAATTTAGTTGTGTAAAACTGAATGAGTGCTGGCAGGATTGATCTTGAAATTATGAAGTGTGTTCATAAGGAGCATACCTGTTTTCATGCCTATTATAGTTTTAGAAATTGACATAAGAAATGAAATCCCTAGAGTCAATCCTGAATGAAGCCTTTTTTACTGTCTTTCCTTTCTTCTAATGTTAGTGTTAATCAGTTATAGGTAGGTAACTTTCCAACATATTTGAATACATCTAATTATTATAAATTCTGCTTAGAATTACTTTAATGCTATCATATTGTAATGACATAAAATGTGCTTTTTTCTTTTTAAACTTGTCCTCTTATATTAACGTAATATGGTATTCTAAAATGTTATCCATAATGCTACAATTTCTCTTCATGGCATTGCTGCAACAGAAAGAGGAGCAGTAGCTAAATTTCCTTTAAGTTCCTCCTGTACTACAGTTTTTAAAGTAAAAATAAATTATTTGACTGCTTTTTAGTTGGATGGTTAACTTGGAAGTAGATTTTGGATCTGGAGTTCAAATTTTAAAGCTCTGCAAGAGCAGAAAGGAGCTTCAACTCCAGCTGCTTTATCAGCAATGACAGGACCTGTTTTCTAAAACTGTCGATGAAAGCAGTGGCGGCAGTCACAGGTGACTGTCACCTTCAGTCTTGAGACACTGCAGACATGGGACGTGTATTTCTTCTGGGGATGAATCCGCAGCACCAGTTTTGTTCTGATAACAGCATCTGGCACTAGATTGATTTAACAGGCTATGAGGTTTGCTCTTTTCAGATATGCACTCGTACGGCAGCTTCTGTGGAACTCTGACATGGCCACACGCTACTGTTGTTTTTTCTGCCTCCTAGCACCACGTGTGAAGCTAAAGCTCTTTGACACCTGCCATTTGGACCCTTTTCTTACTGAAAAATGTCACCGTTTTCAGACAAGATGAAGACAGATATCTGATCATTCTTCCCTTTGCAGGGATGTGCTGAGAGCATGGCTCATACACAGATGAATAAAGGATTCCAGGCCATAGCTATAGTTAGTTTTATTAGTTTAGTACGATAATTAGGTTTTGATTTAGGGGCTCATAGAGTTATATCTAATACAGAATAAATTAAAGCATGGTAACTCTTTGTTATATCTTGCAATAATTCTCAAACCTATTTAATTATGCAAGTAGCAATTGTCTTATTGTTTGAATGGCAGGAAATTTCACTCCACCTTTCTTTGGGGAGGGAATGATGGAAGTTGAGGAATTGAAATCAGAAAATTTTAACTCTTCTAATTCTGTAATCAGTGAAATTTTTATGTGGAATATATTTTCTGCATTCATCCAAATCTGGAACTTAGTAGAACTGGGATGCATTTTTCAAGGTAGCAACTTTTTTAAAGGAGAAGCTTTTAAATCCTGTGCCATAATTGCTTCCCCCATATTCTTGAAACCTGTTTTGTGCTAACAAATAGGCAGTCAGGTTGTGTGGCATAGAACATAATTGTCCTTATGTTTGAAATATCCTTTTATTGTGTTTGATTACAGGCAAAATGCTCTTAGAATGTGAAATCAACATGCAGCCCTCTTTTAGTCTCCAAAGCAGTGGAAGACAAAAACATTGGGCTTTGTTAGTCCTAATATTTCCCATCTTGCAGGGAAATGGGTAATACTTGCAGACAACTACTTCAGTAATTACATTCTTAAATATACTTACCAATCTTTCAGTATTTGTCATACATATATTCTGAGATTTGGATGCAGGTCTCTTTAGTTAGTCTGACTTTGATTTCTTATAAAACAGACATTGAGGAATTCCTGCATTTTATCTGATGTTGAAAGACTATAATTTGGTATTTCAAACCATTACAATTTTTTTGCATATTGTCCTTCATCTGAAAGTGCTTCAGTTCTGTAGTGAAGCTTAGTTCTGCATAAAAATGGGAAATCAAATATTGTTCTAAGATTTAATGTTATTTTAAGATAAGTCACTTCTAATGATTTGAAGCAATGATACAAACTGTGATTTAGATTATCTTGCTAAACACTGACAGAAACAGATCTATGCTGTCTACCAAAAAAGCCATCAGCTTAACTGGTGCTAAATATAATTTCTTTCTGAACAGGAGAGAAATAATCCCTGATGCAAGGATGGTTGACTTGAAATTCTGTCATTTCAGAAACTGCTTTATAAGGTGCTTATTTATTGTCCCTGCTGTAGGCTCAGCAAGCTGTTTCAAAAGTACAGTTTGTGACGGAAAAATGTACTGTTGTTTTGTGTTGTAACTTGCTGTGTGAGAGTTCCAGGTTTGAAATAGTTTAATAGTTTTTACTTAAAGTAGATTGAGTTGGTCAGGACAAAATTGCTTTCTTCTTTGGGTGATGTAATTTCTGCTAAAATTTGTGAAATACTGAGCAAACTCATACATACACAGGTAGAAACGTTTACAGACTTTTTTGTTGTGAATTTAGAACACAGTTGTAAGCAGAATTTCACCCGATATTTTCTATGGAAACTTACAGAATGTGGCTGAGCAACAATGCAAGGTCTGTATCACTGCTTATCATTTCATGTCTGAAGACACTTTGGGCTTAATTTCTTGTGTGCTTGGGAGTTCCTGGGCAGGAATTGTTCTTTAAAACTTGTTGTCCTTGTCTCCCTCCCATCTAATTGAATGACAATGAGCTCTTCTGTAGTATTTTTGCAAAAGATGATTATAACACCTCTTGTCTAATGTGACTGATTTTGAAAGGTGGACTTTCATATAAGCAAAACTTGTGTGGTATGCAGTGGCTAAAAGTTTTGAAAGAAACAAGAGAAATTGGATGAAAATTCTTTTCCTATCTAACAGTATATTTTGTCATTGTAAAGTATATTTAATACTGGAATATCTCCTGAGTTCTATATATTGTTAAAATTTAGAACTATATTTCTAGATTCTTTTAAAGCACAGATGAATTGTACGGGTTTTGGCTTGATTCTGTTGAATGACTGCTTTCTAGTATAATCTTTTTCACGTGATCCTAACATCTTCCTTTGCCATACCACTAGCTCATTGGAGGTGGAGGAAAGACCAGCTTTTGAATTTAATCTCATCTGTCAGAATGAACAGGCTTTTAAAAATCTTTTCAGGCTTTTTATTTTTCAAATACATTATTGGGTATATACCAGAGCCTTTTTATCTTGCACTTCCATGACATATGTTCCTCATAAGAAAAAAAAACTGTAATGGCTTAGCTGTCTGTCAAGCCTGGTATCCTATTGTTCCTGTGGCGAAGCGCGTGTGGCTGAATAAATCACAGCGTCTCGCTCAGCCTGTGCTGGACTGCAGTCTCCTATCGGCCATATTCATCTCCTCCCCAGCGGAAGAAACTGTGCTGTGCACAGCACGTAGGGCTGGAGTGCTCATGTACCCAAACGTGAGATCCTGGGAGCCTGTGATGACAAGAAACCTGCAGCTTGCTGTTGGTAATGATGAGTTGGTAGGGCTGTCAGTTGCTTCTGCCATGGGCAGTGTCCTGCTTGGCAGGAGAGGAGAGAGTGAGACACAAGGCAAAATGCAAATAAACAGCTTATAGCTGTTTCATATGAGGAGCTTCTTTGACTTCCCTTAGGTGGTTTGCATTAGTTGCCAAAAATGGGTATGTAGGGAGACCTGTAAGAACAGATGCAGATATCCTGTTTCTCCAGTACTTCTGTAGCTCTTAACCATTTTTGGTTTTAGACTCTTCTGGAGTTAGTTGTGACTGTTGTGTTTTTCAGTAAGGCCCAATGGATTTCTCTTGCATGAAATCGCCCAATCTTCTTTTGATCCTGTACTTCATTAAGTCTTCTCTGCCTGTCCTGAATTTGCTTTTAATTGCTAAATCTATCAACATAATTAAAGCTTGTGGCATTCCAATCGAGTTTATAAATGTAACATTCTTTTCTAGCAGATATTTTGTCATTTTATTTTGTTTTTGTCATGGGTAATTCTTAAGTCAATTATTTAGTAACACTGAATAATCCTTTGACCCTTCTGTACTTAGGTCCTTTGTGAGAACCTCTCGCTTTTATTGCCTCAAGTTTATGAAGGATGTATTTATCAGTTAATATGTAAAAAGTTAGGTTAGAGGAGTTAAGCAGAACTACTAAATTTTGATTGGGAAGGATGTTATAGTTTGACAGATCATGATTTTATGACCAAATATGAATATCTGGGCCCATTTTGAGGTTGACATACACTTTGTTTTTAGAGTGACTATGATTTTCTTTCAAGTATTAACTTGTCTCTTCTTCGTACTGGTATTGCTTCTTAATGTTATTTTAAAAGCTTCAAGTTGTAAATCATGGTTTTGGAGACTGTAGGAACAGTAAGTTATGTCAAGTTGGACAAAGTTACTTTTGCACTCTCTGTATGTTATTAATCCAGTGTTGCATTTGATTGTGCGGAAATGACTTCAATGTAATAAACAGTCTGAAATGTTGGTAAGGTTCATGAAAATGTCGGAAAGGTGCATCTATCTTTAACTGTAGAAGCCTCTAGCCTGATAAGTCTTTTTCATTACACATACATTAGATTTTTGCACCCAGTTTTGAAAAGGTTTTCAGTGAAAGCTTACTACCTAAGAACCTTGTAAGTTTTAAAAAGAGTGCCATTACATGCATGTACATGAAATTGTAATATAGTTAAACAACTGTTGGTAATTCTAGTTTGTTACATGTAATCTTTACCATTATGCATTTTTGCAGGTATGTAATAGGTTGAATTAACAAAAATAAAAAATTGTTGGTATTCTTAGATTTTTTTTTTTTTACCTTTACAAGGATTTTTTTCCTGTAAAACTTCAGAGATTGAAAATTTGAATGTTTTGAACAGGTCTTCATTCTTTTCATACCAAATATATAATACCTATTTAAGCTGAGTAAGAAAATAACTGGCTCTAGTAAATGTTAAAAGGCTCTTTTAAAGTATTTAGGGTACGAATGCAGGCATGATCTCTAGCATAAAGCCTAGGGCCCACCAGGTGGTGCTAGTGGAATATGTTTAATGTTGATTTAACTACTTAAAATGTGTCTTAATACATGTGAATGAGATGGGTGCAGTATACAAAAACTTACTTTCTATGTAACAAACCTGTTTGTACAACTAAAAAGAGTAAATTGAAATATTGTGTATTGGCTTTGTGATTTGGGAACTTTTAATTTTTAAAAGTTGGATATAGATGCTGGAGAAAAAACTAATCCGTGGGATGGCTAATGTGGGAAGCAGACAGTATGGAGGCACAGTCCCAGATTCTTTACCTGCTTTTTTGTTAATTCAAAGGACAGTTTATGAAACTTGTCTATTCATGTAATATGAGCATATCGTATCGTGACTGCTTGCTTATTTACCTACTACGTTTTGACTTTAAATAGCAAAATAACTTTTTTACTAATGTTGTTTTAACAGTTTAAGATTTTGGTCAGTGCAGGAATCTGTTCTCTTAAGGAATGCAAAGAAATAAGTATCTCATTTTATGAGACTGTGGGGGATTCTAGTTTTCTGTTTTAATGTATTACGTGGCTTAAAAAGTCAAAGTAGAAACAAGTTCTAGTTCTGAAGATATATAGGTTTTTAGATACAGTTTTTGACAACTATTGGGAGCGCTTTAATTTGGCTCTTGAAAATTATATCCTTTAAAAAAAGGTGAGGGGGTAGTTAGAGAACTGTGGACCACAGGAGTTTGGAGTAAATTTCTATCACCTACTGATTTGAGCAGGTTTGGTTTTGTCTTAATGTGCCCTGACATAAGCTATGTATATTCTTTGAAAGTATGACACAGAGCATTTTGCAGCATTAAATTAGCTTAAATTGTCTTATAGACCATCCGCCTTTTAAAGAGAGTTATTAGAATTTGGAAAACAAACAACATATCTGTGAACCAAAGTGACTTTACCCTGTCTAATCAAAAAACAAAATCCAGAAGAACTGCATCAAAATTCCCAAACCTGTTTAGATTGTAATGTCAGTATTGTGACCAAGCTAAATATTTTAGCATTGTATGTGCCAGTGTCACATTAGTAACCACCACACTGTAGCTAAAAACAAACTAAATAAAACCATGACAGCCGCTAATAGGTCTGTAAAAGTTTGGTTGACTATGGTTGAACGAACTAGAGGATGCTTTCTTTGGAGTTTGTGGCCCTTCACATTTATTCCGGATAAGAAATTTATTTAATGTCTGGGTTTTACTGTCTTAGGTGCAGTGGTATGGGGTTCTGTGTGAACGGAAATTCTTCCCACCCTTTTCTAAGTCTGCTACACCAAATGCTTCATAGAATAACTGCATGCGTACACAAAACCATCTGAGAGTGGATCTCAAATATCCAGTGTATGCTGCTTGTGAAAGTGCTTTGTATACCTTGTTTTCCTGCTTAATTTTTTGCTTTGCTTCCCCCCTGCCCCTCCCCTTCTCCTGGTGTATAAATGTTCTTGCACTTGAGGAAAGGGAATGTGCTCTTTTCAACTGTTCTTTTTTTTTTCTCCCAAGTTCAATTTTATTTACTCATTTTAGCAAGGAGTTTTTGTACTACCTACCTTAAAATTTAGCACGATTCAATTATTACCATACAATGATAGTAGTATTGCAGTCCTCTCACTTTTTAACTTCTGAAAATTGTCAGTGTAGCAGTAATTAGAATCAAGAAAAGGTCAAGTGTGCAAAAATTCTCCTACAGGTCACTGTTTTTTCATTGCACAAAATACTGTGTCAGGGATCAAGCTATAAGCTGTATGCAGTTTATAGTAAAGCACTGTAAAAATGTGTACACAACTGATACTTTTTTTTAGTCTTAAGTGTAACATCAATGTATTAAATTTAGAAATTGCATGAGAGGAAACTTTTTGGATATGTTAGAATACAAAGATTGAAGAGTGATTAGTGAAAAGCTGTTAGAAGTATGTGCTAACATGTGTGGTTTTTTGGAAGCAATATCCAAAAGGGGAGCACTTGCCAGATGCTGCCTTTATAAGGTGTGAACAGGTTAAGAAATACATTCTGCTGCATTGTTCTTTACCCCTTCATCAGAAAAGTCAGTTTGATGTGACTTCTGTCAACATCTTTTTTTCAGCAGTTAGGGTTTTTGTGACACGACCATATTTCTGAACTCTTTTATGGGACTGTTTTCTGAATATTATTTGTAGTGAAAGAATGCCTGTAATACTGAGTCTTTGTAAAAGATCATGTAAACAGTTTCATTTTCACTTGCCCTGTTCAGCTAGTCTGAGCAATTTTTTGCTCTGTTAAACTAGTTGTTTGCATGGGTCTGGAGTTATGCTAATACAAAAAAAATAGGGTTTTATTATCTGTATTTATTGAAAGATCCAGTCTGACTAATATTGAAATGTTCTGAGTTTTCAGTAACTATGAAATCTGAATTGTGTGTACAGCACTCTACCAAATTCCAGTTTTGACTGGGGAGGGAGAAAAAAACTGTAAAAATAACAGGAAGAAATTATTACCTTTTATGTCTGCATTTTACACTATTTACTGTTAACATGCTTGGAACATTGAATGGGAATATGTTTTATCTCTGAGCTGTTCTTCAGCTTTTTCTAAAGGGAGGGTCTTCTAGGCATCAGTTTCTTTAATTAAAAATTTAACCTACTAAACATTCTTGAAAGGGAAATTTATAGTCTAATTTTAAAACAATATAAAGCAAAGTTATGATTTTTATTGAAAGGTTTAGTTCTTAAGGACTGTGGTTTCCCCTCTTATGGCAAAGTAAGGTTATTCTAAGAGTGGAATAGTAAAAGTAAAAATAGTTCTGAAACTGATAGTATTTCCTCTCCAGTGCAGTAGCTGTATGATGCCTTAATTATCAACCTGAAATTCAAGTTCTGTTGAAGTTGTTTGAAGAAATATACTGTTGATTCAGTGGTGTCAAAATTTCACAGCTGAAAATAAACTTACACTGTGAATACTTGATTGCCGTTTTCTCTTGAGTGGAACTGGATCACTCGAGGGCTTAATTATGTGTTCTGATTTGAATTGGTGAGTTTATCATCATTGCTGAATGAGTTTGAGGTGTGTGGTAGATACATAAACTGTAGTTTAAGTTACTGAAGACATGCAGTCTGTTTTTTTTTCTTTGGGGATGGCAGTGAGAGCGGGGAGAAGACAGTACTAAATGCCGCTGAGAAGCGAGCTGCAGCTCTGTGGCTCAGTCTGTATCCAGTTGGGGGTTTTTTATGCGTATTCTAGGCAGCGAGCTTTAAACAATGTGTGTGCGCATTGTTTGTGTGACTTGGATTCACGTAATAGTTTAATTCATGTTTGAATTCAGCATGGAGGTGTTTTTAATGAAATTGTCAGGTAGGTTTTTGTTTATGGAAGCTGGTTTCCCTCTTTATTTCTGGTAACACTTGTTTATTGTGTTCATTTTCTCCATTGTAAGATTAGTATAGAGGCTGATATCATGCACAGTGTGTATTTATAATAGAGGCAGAACTGAGAAAGAATGGATGTTGCAGGTCAGGGAGAGGTATTTTAGCTTAAACAGAGATCTTTTCCTTTGTACTGTTTTTTCAAGTATGCAGTTGATTCAAAATATTTTTAAAACATGAGGCATTAAAAAAAATCCAAATATTCAGTTAAGTCACTTGCTAGGTCTTCCTGTTGTGGTGTTTTAATTATTTGCCATTTTATTTTTTCAGCATTGTCAGTGAAGCAGGAGCATCTATCTACAGTGTCAGTCCAGAAGCGTCCAAGGAAATGCCAGACCTAGACCCTAACCTAAGAAGTGCAGGTATGAAATGAATTTCATTTTACCACCATTTCAACATGGAGCTCAAGTCTCAGTTCTCAGACTGTATTATTTATAATATTAAGTATAATAATAGCCAAAAGTGTAAAAAGTGAAGGTTTTGGATGGTGTTTTTTCTATGCTTTCATTCTTCTGTCATTTCACATTTGTCCTAGGTATGCAAATCAATGACATCATCTTCTACTAAGGCCTGTAATGTAAAGGTCCTTGTGAATGTATTCCTTCAATAGGCGGATACAGGAGAATTTGTGGGGATTAATGTAACCAATGAATTGCGTAAACTTTCACAGTTAGACGTGTACATGCTCACAAGAGCTAGACCTTCTCTCTCTTGTCCCCTGTAGGTACACAAATGTCTCTTAATAATTAAACATTTCAAAAGCTAGAAGAAAAAAATTAGAATAGAACAGATAATTTAAAGGTGTGAATTCATTGTGATCACTTTGAAGTCTTCATGGAACTGAATATAGTCCTCAAGAAATACTATGTAGTTTTATTTTTAAAAAAGTAATCTACTTCAGCACAAATGTGACCAAGGAATAATACAGCCCAAGTTCTTAGAAATGTACAAATGTTGCCACTGTTATAATTTTCAGTGTTTGGGTAACGAGTAGTCTTTAAAGATCAAATTCCTTTCAGCTTCATTGGTGTCCAAATTTTATTCATGGATTTGTTTTATTGGGAGACAACTGTTAAGGACAGGTCTGAGGTTATTTTTTGATTACTTCATTTTGTGTTTTTATTTGTGAGTCTTTTTGTATTTGTCTTTACCTCAGTGTTTTATTTTCTTGGCTTTCCTGCAATTTGCTGCCATACACAGTCAAATATAGCTTATTTGAAAATGCAATAAATCTTTTTCAGTCAAAATTATACTGTTCTTAATTTTAATGTTACTCTAGCAGGTTACTGGCCTGGAAATCCTTAGGAAGGTGTAGAAGTAGATCAGCAAAAACATCTCTGAAGTTACATGGTATTTGGGGCTAAAACTTTTTAGGATTCCCCATGGTCCCCTTTCCTTATATTTCTACAAAGAAGAAAAAGGAATTTGTGTTAACTCCATGTTTCAAGTTACTGTCTTTACGGGAATATTCTTTACATGTCTGTATCAAGACCTTCCCTTTGCAGGATAGGCCTCTAGCTTCTTTTTACTTGACTCTTTCCTCCCTGCCTGCAAACAGACTCTGTTGTGATTATTTCTTCCCTGGGCCACAGAGGTTTTGAATGTTTCATGGTATGGCCAGAATGAATATTAGGCCTGTGACATTTCTGTATTTGTGACAGATGCCACTAACTTTCCCTTGGGCGAAAGCTTTTTATGTTGCTGATATATTAAATGTGGTGTGGGTTCAGAGTTAATGTAAATGAACAGAAAAACACTGAAAAGAGGGGAATCTAATTACTAACAGTATACTTTTCCAGATGTACATGATTCTTCTGTTTTCCAAAGTTAACTTTTGAACATTTCAGACACTTTTATTGTTGTACATCAAATACAGTAAATAAAATCAAATTTGTAATACATGACCAATTTCAATGTTAATTATCTAGAGTTCATAATTTATTCATTATTACTAGGAATTGCTTTAGGCATAACTTAAGTGCTGTTGCATCTGGTTTGAAAAGCATCAGCAATTTGAACATGCAGCAGTACCAGAGAGTAGATAGAAATTGAAAAAGGATTTGATAGAAAGTGAAATATAACTGCTTAGTTCCATGGATGTTGGCTATTATGTAACTGACAGCTAGAAGTATATTTATTACAGCAGAGTCTTTCTAGAAGTTTTTCTTCCTGACGTCTTTGGTGTCAATTTGTAATTAGCTGTACTAGAGCTGTGGACGTTTTTTTAAAGCTGAACATAAAAATGTGATATAAGATTAGAGGGAAGCGTTACAGATGTTTGGTATTTTTTGCAAACTTTTTTTCTTGACCAGCTTTTACTTTTGTACTTTTGATTTTCCTTTAATTTGCAGCAAATAGAAAAGTGACATGGTGTCAAAGCTGACTTGCTTTTTATTTTAATTGTTGTGTTACATCATGTCAAGTTCTGTGCTTACATGATAGCATTTGGTACATTAAAGGAAGCTGACAGCTGCATGATGAAGTGTGACATTTATAGTTAAAATAAAAGGTACAACTGATGTGAGATATCTGTGATCTTAACGCAGTTTGCCACTTTAACATTTTTCTCAACACAGATTTTATAGAAGGATTTTGGGGTTTTTTTGAATTACACAGGTAGGCTTGTTAGTCCATCAGGTACATAAATGTAAAACATTAAATAATGCATATTATATGAGAACTTACTTTCACATGTTGTGTTATGATCTCTGTCATATTTGCAGTGCTGTCTAGCAACAGTTTGTAGTAGGCTTTCACTTCATACAGAGAAATAGAAGATATCAATCCTGATATTACCTTATAAATTTCTCCTTGCTGAGTGTTGTATAGAGGAAAACCAGCAACCTTTAGCATTTCTTGGAGTTGCTAATTGAAGATATTAGTTAAGGCAAGAACTCAATTGTTGGGTTTTATTTTTTTGCTTTGGGCTGTCTGAAGGTCATGGATGACATGGGTTTGTAATAAATGATTGAGAAAGATCTCATTATAAACTAATGGTGTATTCATTATAAATGAATGGTGTATGTATAAGCTATAATGGAAAGTCTTTATAATCATTCATTCATACAGCACTTCTAGCCAAAATTGCACTTGCTTGGGGAAGAAAAAAAAAAAAAGCTTGTTTCTTAAACAATTTGCTGGTATCTACAGTGCAAAGAATGAAAGAGATTCTTTCTTTCAACTTTAGAATTGTCCTCCAGAGATGACTGCTACCTTTATGGCACTAGGCAATACCGGCTCCTAAGATCAATTCTTTACATTGAACCAGGTTCTTCTAAAGTTTTTATAGCACCAAATCTGAATATTTCACAGAAGTACAGAAGCTTCTGTACTGCTACATCAATTCCTATAAAATCTTGTGGAGTGGGACTCAACTAAGTAGACAGTAAAGAAGTTGATGAAATGTAGTTACTTGTGTTTGAGAAGGTATACATCCCCTTCTGACAGTCATTGTAGGATTAATGAGCAGCACAAGTATTTCTCAGCCTCACAGAATTAGGAGATAAGAGGCTTATAGGCCAGAGCAATAAAAGGATTTCCTACTTGATAGGCTGAGGAAGTTCAGCTGCAGCAGATTAGGAGGTTTCTGCCTAGAGAGCAAGCCACTGGAGTTCAGTAACAAGGCTTTTTGGATGAATTTGTGATTGAGTTGCAGCCTGACAGAGAAGGGAATGCAGGGCTTCTTTGAATTCTCCTTCTCAAAAGTTGTGCCTAAGGACAAGCTAAAGATTTGGGGTGGGAAATTTTGTAGGGGAGAATAGACACCATAAAAGAGTGCTTAGCAAGCTGGAAATGTTGATCACCTTTGTGAAGCTTATTAATATGTGTCCCCTAAAGGCTTTGTGACTGCCCGCTCTAGGGTTAGTGGAATGGTAATGAGGGAGCTGCAAGGCTGGGTGGGTGACTGCAGTTCTGTTTCTGCCCTGGCACATGTCCTTTGACCACCCTCTTAGAGAAGAAGTCAAATGTTTAATTTGGAGTTCTCGTAAAGCTGTCAAGTTCATATTTACTTTGCTGTCCTGGGGTTTTTTGGTTTGGGTTGGTTTTTTTTTTTTTCCCCTGAGCTACCATCAGTGTGAAGCTCCATATTTAACCTTTGATTGGCTTTTTTCATGGCAACTTCAAGTAGGACTTTTTCACTGTAACTTGTCTGTAAAATTTCCTGGGTTACTCTAGGTCTCTGGGGTTGAGATTTGCTTGTGCCTTCTTTAAATGTAAGGCCTGGATGCAAGTTTCCCTTTGAAGTAGTTTTAAATACTGTGCTCAGTGAACTGTTTCTTTGCCTTGCAAGTTTACCAGTAATTTTCCTTGCCCTTAGTTGTCTTTCATTATCAGAGCAGTTGAGAAGACTGTCTTGATGTGGTGGTATTTGCATGAGTAAGAGCTGAATTCAGTGACAAGCATTCCTCCCTCAGACGGATGGACTCTGTCACAATCAGTGTTGACCTGGTTTTGGTTGCTGTCACTGGGCCTCTGAACTCTGGAATTAAATGGTTTTCCAAAGTTTGAGATCATCTTTTTTTTACTTCCATCCTGTCCTATATAGTTTTGCCCAAGGGTTTATTTTCTTGTGCAGAATCTGTATTTCTCATGAAAACAAGGCTTCTGGGATGAGAAATAAAATTAGTCTGTGAAGGTGTCAGTCCATAGACCTGCCACGCTTTCTGTTTTTTCCTCTCAGCGCTTCTCCACTTCTACAGTTCCTTGTTGTTGCAAATGCTTTTTGGCTTGAACTGGTTTGGGTAGTCAAAATAAGAAGACTCTGGAGGGCCAGGTGCAAAGTGTAAGCATGTGTGACTCATGTTGAAGGACTGACACACAGAAATAGGGAATTTATGTACTTCCTGGATGTCTAGAAACTTTTTAAGGTATGGTCAGTTAGTGGTGGTTTTGTTGTCCTTAGTACAAAGAGGAAAAGGGATGCACCAATTGTTTGGCATGTGCTCACATCAGAATTTTTTTCTTCTGATGACTCTGCACCTCTTGAAGTGGATACCATGATGAAACAAGTGTCGCCTAACTCTAACAACTAGAGGAAGCCGATTAATTTTGGTGAAACAGTGGCCTGATAGTGGATAACATGTTTTCAATATATGCTCAGTTATATTAAATGAGAAAGGCCTTCATTTTATTAAATTGATGAATTACCCTTCATTTTGAGATGACTGCTCTAACAAATAAGCAATCTCTTCTTTCTTTCACTATTTAAAAAGCAAAATAAAAACCTAATATGCTTCACTGCAGTGACTTACAAAAATGTAGGCAAACCTGAATACATAGAATTCTTTAAACACAGGATGAGGTGGGAAAGGGGGTAACATCTCAGACAACACATCTGTGCAATTACTTGTTAGAGGAGATCTCGCGCTAAGCCTCTCCAATTTATTTCTGTACCTGAATGCAACCGTATGCATTTGTTTTTTAATTTGCAATTCTGTGTTCAGATGCTGAAACATACTTGGGCTTGTCTAATGCAGCAACTCCAAGAAATGCTCATTTTCCTCTCAGACATGAAGGGCCATCCTCTGTCAAGATCACATAGTTGTGTCATCCAGTTAGGAAACAAGCAAATGTAGATAAAATATTCCCTGAAGTTAATTTTTTGCAAAGATTTGGAATGCTAACAGGGCAAGCATGTGTGTCATGTGGCATGCACAGATGTGATCCAGTATAGAAACTGTGTTGCTTCTAAAAGATGATTTCTGAGGCTAAAAAAGAATCTGAGAGAGCAAAAGGTCACACAGCACAACTTGCCTTAGCATTGTCAAATCCCATCTGCTTGTCTCCTCTCCACAGGGCAGAATACATTGGATTATTGTACACTCAAAGTTCAGCACACCACTTGCACTTTTCCTTGCAAAAGAAAGCCTTATAGGTTTGGGGGGCTTGTTAGGACTTTGAGACTGTCATGCTACAGGGTTTTATTCCCTGGGGTGCTGTTAAAGATAGAGACATACAGTTCAGAGCTGTCATACTGGCCTGCAAGTAGAAGGAACATTGGAAAAAAATGTAATTTCTTTTGACTTTATCTTAAGGAAAGTAAAACAATTTGATGATTAGATGTGTGGGACATAGTGCCTTGATGTCTACTTGAGCTAATTTCTTCATCTTCTTAAAAGAGCACTACTCCCCCTTGGCTACTCAGGAGAGAAGGTCATTTTTCATAAACTTTATTGTACAGAAGTCTGATGGTTAAACCATTTATGCTGCTTTCTAAGTGGAAGCTTCCTTCTACAGCTAATCGTAGAGGATTGGTGCAAGTTCTACAAGTGTTCAGAAAGAGAAGAAAGGAAAGTAAGCGCTGAATTCTTATGCGTTAAAACATGTTCCTATCCTGTTGGATTGTGTGCAATTATAGCAGTACAACATGAAATTGTATTCCATCTTTCTTCTGCTGTATTCTGTAGCATTTAGGAATGAGTTTAATTATACTGTTGGAATGAAAAAGAAACCAAATGAATGGTGAACAACAGCAACAGGTAAAGAAGGGCTTGTTCTTTCTTTTCCCATAGAACCTAATTCCTACTAATGAGCAGAAGCTCATCTCAAGGTGTGGGCTAGGCTCTACAGTTTAAACAGAAATTAAAGGGAATCTGTGGATAATTTAAAAAACAGTCCCTAACTGCAGATAGTCTGGAAATGACTTAGCCTCCTACAGTTGTGCATGGACATGTGTGCCTGCATCATGATTTTGAGAGGGAAAAATGGGCTTGAATTGCCCATAACCAGTGGCAAATGCTGAATGGGTTGTTACACAGGTGTTAAAATAAGTTTGTAGTCTTTACTACTTGTTGTTCTAGACAAGAATCTAATGTTTTCCAATCAGTGAAAAGTTCATGATATGTGAGAGATAGTGTATATAATCACTAACATCCTGCTCATCAACCTGTATTTCCACTGAAGCTGTCGAGTGTAGTAGAAGCTGGAGTAGAGGAGCTGGATCTTCTGTCATCTGCAAGATCAAGACCCGCTTAGATTCCCCTAGGCTTATGCCTTGTTACAGAATTAAAACAGGATATTATTTTGAGCCAGGTGAAAACTTCTGTCTGGCTGTTTTGGATCAGTATTTTTCACTATGCTGAGTTGTATGTGTGCATACAGCTTTTAAACTGAGCACCATTCTCTGTTCACATGTTAATGTTTGCAACTGACATGATCTTTGCATGTTTTATGGAAAACTGTGATGTTCACCTTGCTTTCCTCCTAATTTACATATATCTCATATCCCAGATGGATCTGAGTTCAGCTGATGGTCTTAGCCTTTTATTTACAGAGCAGCATTTTCTGCACTTCTGAACAAACTGAAAATACCCCACCATTCCGCCTAAAAGTGATATCCAGAGCAGAGCACTAGTCCAGGCTCTGGTAAAGCCAATTTCCCTTAGCATAAAAGTTATGAAAATTTACCTCCCTCCTTCTGGATGTAACCTGCTGCACGTGTGTGTCTGTATTTTCCTTAGAAAGCTCTGTTGCTTCTTTGAAGTATGGAGCCAGAGGAACGATGAGTACAAGGATGCTCTTCAATTTGAGGAGTTTTGGTTTGCTTCTAATATAGCAGTATGGTGCGTTACTCACCAAAGATATTTTTTCTTACTGTAGGCATTGGAAAGGACATTCTGGACACTTACGAAAGGTTAATTTTTTGTTGTTGATATAAATAAGTAACTCTTGGTATAGAACTTCAAGTAGTTTTTTTACTTTCAATAGTAACAGTAATCAATGTTATGGTGATGCAGTTAAAATTAGTACCAGCAGTTTGAATGTGAAAAGCATACTGAAGATGTCTATCTTTTAAGCTGAGCAGATGGGGAAAGATTTTTTTCTGAATTTATACCATCCTGTGAGACTAACTCATTTCTGTGACAGAAAAATCACATCAGGCTTCAATTAAATGTTTATATATCTCCCATCCCACCTTGAATAAAAATAGTGCTATAATCCTGTGATACAGAAATTACTAGTACTTAAGAAAAGGGTTTCTGAGAGTGTGTTTCTAAGAAAAAACATACACTTTTAAAAGCTGCATTGTAGTAATCATTTGTCGAGGTTTTTTCTGTAAATGTATTTCATATTTCCTTTTTGTATTCAAGCCATGTCTTTTAAAGATTTTTGCAGTAAATAAATAGAACATTGTCATTTATTATTTCATTAATCTTGGGCAAATAACAGATTATCAGTTTTATGGAGTTAAAAGTAAACTAAAATGTAACCTTTTTAAAACAAAAACCTGTTCGCTTGCCACAGAAGAATTTTAGATGAAATGCAGCTGTTGAACAGTTGCTTAAAATAAATTGCATACTTTAAACCCACCAAGAAGATATATGGGGATTCAAAACTGTGTCACAAATCCTGACCTACTGAGAAAGAATGCTTAGTGAAAAGACTACTGTACGTTTCACTGTATCCTTTGCAAGGAGGGTGAAATTCAGGTCAACAGGATAGAAAGCTTCCAGGACTCAGGAAACCTAACAATCGATCACTGAGTAAACATTATTGCAGATACTTATGGAGAGTAATTGATCTTGAACACAATAATAGGCTTTATAAAAGGATTTAAATAAGTTGTAATGTTTCCATATCTACCCTGGTATGATATATTGACAGTAATTACATATGCATTTGTGAGTTAAGACTCTGATTACCTTAATTTTTTTTCTATTTTATTGACATCGAAGTTTCAACTCAGACTTTTAAGGTGCAAAGGTTAACATAAAATAGAAGGGAGGATGAGTTACTTGGATTTTATAGTAGCATGTCTCTGCAAGAATTAAGTACTGAGGTTTTATAATAAAAATACATGGTCTTCTCATTTATGACAAAATTGAGGTGGAACTAATCATAGCCTAATAACTTGTGGTTGCCATATATTTATTTGTAAAACTATCCACTGCCTTCACATCTGGAAGCTTCATATTGTTTCAGAACACAAACAAATGCTCCCACTCATAGGAGCTAGGTAAACTGTCACAGTTATTGACTGGGATACGTTGTTTATCCTTATATGAAGACCTGGGTGTTTAAAGGAAGGAATGCCATCATCTTGGTCTTTTGGCTAAGAATGTTTTCCTTCTTGAGTGGCAAGCAACATTTGAATGCCACTGCAACTGAAAGAATATTTTTTTTTTTTTGTTCTTTTGCCCATAATAATTTCTGGCAGTCTCTCACACTGCATTTGGCAGAACTTCATATATTCATTTTCACTCTTTCCCTATCTACAGCCATTAAGCTTTTGCTTTATGGTGTGGCTCTTACATAGAGCAATGCAAAAGGAGAACATTTTAATATGCGATTGCATACAGAAGTTGGCAGGCTGCCCCAGAAACAGTCACAATACTTGAAACTATTTATAATAAATCTTGCTGTGTAGTTGACAAGATTTCTAGCTTCTCTTGCACCCTAAATAGTGTGCATATCTGATCTGGGTCTTAATGATTGCTTTTGATCTGTTTTATTACCAAAGGGAGGCAGATAGCCTGACTAAGAAGTTAGCACTGATTCTGTTTTTTAGGGCTAGCAGCTGACATGGACCTTGAGAAGATATCATCTAGAGAAATAGTTGGAAGCCTGCAATATTGTTTTTGCCCCTCACTCTTGAGAGCGGGCACTTTTTTCCATCTTCAGTCTGAAAAGATTGAGCCTGAAAACTATTATCAGTATTCTAGAGGGAACACTATACTTTTTTAATCCCTGTGAAAAATGATATCACTTGTTGTAGAAGGTACTAGTATAAGCAAAATTATGTGACATGTATGCATGAAGAAAACAGTCGTAATTTTAAATTTGTTAGTTTGAAATTAAGAGAGATTTGATCTTTTTAAGACAGGAGTAGCTAGATAATTAAGTACGTTTGCAAGTTCATGAGGGCACACCTGCTTATTAGCCGTTAGGAAACAAAACATTTTGATATAATTCCTTGTTTTCTATGAAGTTCAGACACCAAGACTGACATGAGTTGTGCAAGGAACTCATACAGAAGTGTTTCACTTCATCGCTCACAGGCAAAAATACTTAAATATCTTGTGGGTTTGTGCTGTCAAATAACCAAAGTAGGGAGTGAATTGAGACCACCAAACAGTTAAATTGCCTTTCTTACAAAATGACAGAATATGTCTTAGTGACAAGACAGGATTTCAGTAAATATGCTTTCCATAACCTCCTTTATTTCTTATTGCATTTGGAGGTGAAGTTTGTCTATGTTAGTCAGAGGACCACCTAGGCCATCCTGTCCCCCCAAGGTTTAAAGTTTTACATGGATTTATTGCATGGTAGAACAATATGTTACTGTCATTCCAAGTATTGCAATAATGTTTCCTTCTTAATTGACAACTTGAAGCTTTGCATCTCTTGGGTGTGCAATTCTTGTCACGATTTTCTAATAGAGGGCCTTGTCATCCTGATCTAAATACCCTGTTTAATATCGAATAGATTTTTTTCACATTTTACTTAGACTAGCGTATTTTAATAATGGCATCTCAAACATTTCATGTTTGGCCCTGCTTGATTACTTTTGAGAAATCTGATTTTCTGTTTTTACCCTGCGTGCCATCTTAAAATTTATTTTGTGTTTGCTTGAGCAAAAGTGAAGCATACCTTAATAACTGTAGAAGTGAGAATGCATTACCTGTTTCATTGTCAGTCTTTGAAAAAATGCATGGTTTCTAGCCATTCCTGAAATGTACCTTAAAAAGTAGTTTTATATTTTATAAATAGCTTTAGGCAATACCTGTATTAGTGTAAAATAGTTTAATATAAAAAAACTTTTAAAATGCCTTGGTTTAATTTCTAAGGGGAAAATGTCAGACCATCAGGTTTTATTGTCTCTGGTCTGGTCCATGCTAGCACACCTTGCACTTCTGCAGAGCCCTCATGGTTTCAGTAATACTCTGTATTGTAGGAGCACAGCCACGTGGATAAAATCACCAGAGCAGAGCTTTGTTGCCCCCTAAAAAGATCGACCTATTGAAGCGTGCTAGTACTGTAACAAAGGAAAAAGTGGTTTTGCCTGTACAAGAGACAGTAGCTCCTAATCTTGGCTGAATTTATGCCCAGAGAGAATGTGGACAACTCTTGCCTTTTCCCTATTGTGCTCTCTTTTATTTTGAATTAGAAAAGCTCTGGAGTAAAATTGTGGCTTTAGTGGGAAGTCCGCAGGTCAGCTGTCCTGCTGGTATTGGCCATAGGAGCTGCATCCCTTAAATCATATAAATGACTATTAGTTGGTCTTTGCGCTTTGGTATTAGGCCTGATCCAGTAAAGCACTTAATGTCTATGTAACTTTATGCATGTTGTTGTTCTGCTGGTTCCAGTGGGAATGCTGACATGCATTTTTGCTGAATCAGGTCCTACACCTCTTCTGGAAGCCTCCTACAGATATGATGGCATTGTCAACTTAGCTATTTTGACAAGAGTCTAAATTTTACTTTTTAATTAAAGGTTCAGAAGAAAGTTAGTCTTGGAAAATTCCTGTATCAACCTATCCATGTAGTCGCTATTTTTAAAAGATGTAACAAAAGGAAATGGTGGACAGTGAGAGGTGTTTGCTCTCAGCTTATCTAAAATCTAAGTTTTGAACTGTGTTTTGCCATTAAGTGAAGATAAAAGAAAGTTTTCTAATACACTGTGTAGCTATTAAAGTTGAGTTTAAGAAAGCTTGCTCCAAAAACAAGTATAGTATCTATACATAGACATAAATACATTCAGAAGAAATGCATCATTTTTAATGTTTTCTGGTTTGCATCAGTACTTTCATTGGTGTTTCACTCCACTTTTGTTAGGTGACTGGTGATATTTAATTAATATGAATGATTGTTATAGTCAAGCATATCTGTAGTAATCTATACTTGCATATGCCAAGTATACTTACACTGGTTAACCTTTTGTGATTTTTTTTTTTTTTTTTTTTTTTTTCCTCTTAATAAGAAGGCATATGTGATGGCCTTTGAATTCAGGACTTTGCCACCAGAGAGGCAGGCGTATCAGATATCAACAGCACAGTGCTTTCTGAGCCTAGCTAGCAAACTGTCATTGTCAGCATATCTTAAAATGGATAACAAAGGATATGAGAAGTCTTATGTGACCGAGCAGTGAACTTCATGTTAACTGTGCATTTAGCACAAGACCTTTGGTCCTTTTTTGGAAAGACTTGTAGTACCTCCAAGACACTCCTGTTCTTCATCAATGTTCACTTCACTAGGTAGAATGAATGTTCTAAGAGCTGCTAAACCAACCAACCTCTCTTGTCTTTACTCAGGAGAAAAAAAAGTTTATGAATGTAATACTGGTGGAGTAAAACTCTTCTAGTTCAGTATATGTGGGAAGGAGCACAACTGCAAATACTGACTGCAACTCAGTATGTGCAAGACTAGGCCAAGGTTGAAAACTGACATTTGCAAATAAGTAATTTTTCTGAAATTTCAGTAAGTAAAGGATTTATCAATAAATACATGCTTCAAAAATGCAGTCTTGAGTCAACATTTAGATCTAGAAGACAAAAATTCTTCCCATGTTCTCTTAATGGCACCAGAAATGTTGGAAATTGCTTTGGTTTTTTTCTAAACGTGGTTATAATGATGACAGATTTCAAATTGGTGTGTTTTGGTATGCAGTTTAGATTAAAGTTCAAAAACCATTTTCAAAGTGAACACTAAATTTTATGATTGAGTTATATACATATAATATGTAAGTATATAATATATACCTTAGAAAATACTATATTAGATTAATAAGTCTGTGAACAGTTACTCCATTCTTTTTTAAATGTTTATTTGTTGCTACATATATGTGATTTAAGGTTAAAAGGATATTTCAGAATTCAATTTTAAATGTTACATGTGCATTTTAGTATAGATACAAGGGAAAAATCTTGTGTACACAGTCCTATTTGTTAACTCTGTGGCCTGAAAAAACTTTTTTAATGTCATGATTACAATTTGAAACATCTTTGCTTAAGTTACTCAATTTAAAAAGTTTGATGAATGTACACTTCATATATTGTGTCTAACAGTGAAAAAGGGTTCTGTTATTTTATTAATTATTTTCCAGGTTAAAAAAAAGATATTAAATATGTAGAAGATGAAAAAAATCAAAAAAAATTGCATGATTCTGATTTTCAGCTAAAACCCATAGTTATCTTCTAATTCTGTGTTTCAGTTTCCATAGCTAGACGCGTCCAAGACCCATTAGCTGAGCTAGTGAAAATTGAGCCCAAACACATAGGAGTTGGAATGTATCAGGTAAGATAATACATATCATTTAACCTAAATAATCTATCAAGATATAGAGCAACACCAAAATGCTGCTTTAGAATTGTCAACTAGTTACATCTCCTTTGAAAGGCATTTGTAAAGTTGACAGAAAGATAGTAAGTACTTACAAGTCATAGACTGCCTCTTTTTTTAACCTTTACTTTTAATGATTGTGATTGAGACTCTGAAATGGCTTTAGCCAGATTTATAGTCTATTAAAAACATCAAATCAGACAGGTAACCTGATCTGTTAAGCTTTCTGGTTTTTTGTATTGTTACAGCAATGGGGTTTTAGCTCTTTGTGTAAAATGCAATGAGATATTGATCCTCCATTTAGAAGCCATTAATTTGTATTATTACATTCATTCCTTCTTAGAAGTTTGTAATAAAAGCATTTGTTATGAAGTTCTTCATTCACTTAAGCTGAGTTGGAAAATGTTTGACAATTCTTATTTTTATACATTGTTGTAGGTTATTTCTGAGAAGTAACTTTTACCTTCAAAGTGTCTTTACAAAGTAAATGGTATTGAGAAGTGGTACATAAGTTATTGTCATTTTCTAGTATATTGGCATCCATTTAGGAAAGCATTTATGCATGTGCTTAAGTCCTACAAATAGAGAAGTGTTAAAAAAAAATATTTCAGCATGTGCTTTTCTCTATATTTTTGAAACTATGGAATGTGAGTAAATTTGAGAGTCTGGAACTGTCTGAATCTGTGCTTTCAGGTTAGCACATAAGAGTTAATGGGATAGAATGCAATTAGCAGCCTAGAATCCTTTACTGCTTCTGCTAAATATGGTGTGACAAAGAAGGTGCTATGAAAAATATCAAAGAAGTGTATATCCTGTTTTGTTTTTAAAGAACTGAGGCCAACATTTTAGTTGGTTAAGGTAGTGCTCAATACTGCTTTTGCAAGCCCTACTTGTATTGCCACAGACTGTAAAATGTACTCACATTGCTTGCTAACTGCAAGGCTTATCAGCAAAACAAGCTTAGATAATTAATCTTTCAGTATGAACTACACCATAGGTTTTGAGGAAAATTAGATGGAAGAGCTGAAATACTGTAAATTTCTTTAACATATGTGCCCAGATTTCAATAAAAATTTGCTTTAATGGTGACAGCTATAAATCAGGGGGTGGTGAACTGGCAAAAAGGAGCTTCGATCTGAAGCATAGTTGGTTTCCTTCCTTATGGGGATCCACTGCTTTTATTTATAACAGTAGCAGTAATAACAACAATGAAAAGTGGTACAGATTTTTCTCGATTCTTGCTTTAAGCAAAAAGTTATTTAACAAAAAATATCTTTAAATGGTATGTCATCGCTTTGAGAATAAGCTAATTTCTTTTTAGAATTAGAATATTTTACTATTCAAAGTATACTGTGAATTTGTAAGTATTAGGAACTTGCATTGCTGTGTCTAGAAGATACTAATTTAGGTGCACACTATTTATTAAGGCCCATGTGCACGTTGTACAAGCATAGATCTAAAGCAGAAAGGCGCGGAGCTGGTGGTGGTTGTATGGTTTTGGGAGTATGGTATTATCAGATAAAAGTTGCAATGAAGGTATTGTAGCAGTTTACTACTTGTCTCAGTGACTGAAGCTGGCATCATTTACTTTGCACTGAAACAGAGCAGGGTAAGTACCATGTTCCTGGCCCTTTCAGGGAAGCTTCTTGATCCACTAGATCCACTGTTACAAGTAAACACCCAACTGCATTATCATGTCCGAAATGGTTGTATGAAAAGTTTCAGAGAAATAATTTCTAAAAGCTTGGTAAAGATAGACCTAAAAAAATTGTTCTTTACCAGCTATCTGCACTTCTATGTCTCATCATGGTTTGGATAAATGCTCTGAGATAGACCTTTTGTCAGAATTCTTAACCATCACAACAGAAGCTGTAGGTTGTTCAATGGTACTAGAGCTTTATGTGACACTCCTGAAAGCAAAGGCAGAAGCTCTGCTACACTTTGGGCATGAGAACTCTTGTGGCAGGCGAGGGGAAGGAAGGAGAAGAAGAGTTAAACTGTTACGAGTGGTCTTCCTTCAAAGACAGCAGTCACTTGCTGACATCACAGAGGGCAAGCGTGGAAAAGCTGTTGTGTTGTACAGGGGGTCCCAGAGTAATAGCTGATAAGGACTATACCAGATAAAGATTTTTATATTATTCAAGTCAATTTGAAAGGTTTTGTTATATTTTAATTTATAACCTAATTGCTAGCTGTAGCTTTTTATTAATTTCTGTGATGAAATATGCGATGTGCAGTCAACATCAAAAACACAACAGGCTTTTCACAGAGAAAGTTACTTTCTTAGCTGACTGTAACTATAAACCTAGCATTTATGTATGACTTCTCCTTCCTTAAAAACCCTGAAATTGATTATTTTGGAATCTGACAAATCCAAGTTTTGGCATTCTTGTCCTGAAGGACAGACAGTGATTAGACCTGTACTTGGCCTCTGCTTCTTCAGGCAAAGGCAGGCCAAGGCTGTGCGCTGCTGCCGGTGACTGTGGAAGCTGTATACCATGAGCAGGATGGTAGTTTCTTGAGGAACGGTTGCATGCTCACTGTGTGTTGATAAAAGTACAAAGCTCCCTGAAGGAGCCTTTTGTGCCACTCCTTTCCCAAGCGCCCCAATCCTATTCTGGTGCTAGCAATGGCTGTGTGATGTCCTGGATTGGCATAAGAGTGGGACAGCAGCGTGGAGCTTGGGAGTGTGGTCCAGCTGGGGCTACTGCTTTCACAGCAGCCTGAATTTTGATTGACTTGGGACATGGCCTATCAGTTTAAGATAGCCAGAGGTCCCAAACAACTCTACTTGAAAAGCAGTAGCTAAGAGGCATTATTTCTGTCTCTTCAGCGAGTTTTTTCTGAGAGACTAGTGAAGCCGAACCTGCCTGAGGAAGGCTGTAGGCTTTTACAATGGTGTGTTCCCAAACCATGGCACAGGAGAGTTTTATGTTCTGATGAGTGACCCTCTTGGGCAGGAGCTGTTACTGCTATCAGCAATTACAGTAGTGCCCTGCTCCGCACTCTGCCCCCGCCCTCCCCGTACTGTTGGAAAAGGGGTGCGTCTTTTGTTGTCACAGCATCCATGGGATTTTTGATCCCTCCCACCTGGCCTCTTGGTACTTTCTGTGCACCTTTGAAAATATTGGTGAGTTCTAGTTTTTCTTGTGCAAGTTTTCCTCATAAATCTGCTCACTTAGGTAGGGATACTTTGGGTATGGAAATATGAGTTTCCAGGTAGCAGAAGATCTCTGGAAATTGAGTCACATCAGTTGGGCTTTGTGTTTACTTACTTTAGATGACAATAAAATTTGAAACTTGTACTTAAACACCTGCTTTTATTATCATTTCAAGTTATGATTCTGAGTTTGTGCACTACCAAGAAAATCAATTTTGTCAGAGAAAAATAAACAGGCCCCGGATCTCCTAACAGGTATTTCCTTAAACAAAGAGAAGCACAAGCTGATTTATTAGGGCCTCTCTCAGACTAAATTCCAGTTGCCTAAAGGTCCTTGTCTTACTTCATCTTTATCTCATTAGCAAAATTGTTCTTTCCTCCCAGACAGGAACCTAGCCAAAATTAATTCATCACCTTCAGGCCATAATACTATGATTTCTTCTGTAGTTGGACACAAAGATGATGCCCAGACTCTGTCTGATACAGAGTGTGTTTGCCTTGCCACCTCCCCATGCCAGTTCAAAGCTAAATTCCTCTTGGGGAAGAAGCAGTTAGTGGCTCAAGACTTTATTGTGCTGCAAACTGAATTTTGGCTGATGAATTACCACTACAGTTGTAATGGTCTTGGAAGATGTAGATAAGAGCTGAGAACAAAGCTGCTTCACAAAGATTGAGGTTAGGGAATTGAATTCCACAGCAAAGAAAATGAATAAAAAGTAAAAACGATTCCTAAAGAAGAAAAAAAAAAATCTTCCTCTGAAATAGAAACCCAACTTTTCATAGGAGAATAAAACAGCACTAGCATAAATGTTCTGTCCACCAGTCCCTATCAAAGACAAATAGCCTCAAGTAAAGGGGGAATTAAGTTAGTAAACTTTTAAAACATCAAAACCTGAATCTAAGGCAGAGAAAGGAGAAATAATGCTAACGGACTGTGTTAAGTTTGGTTGGTATTTTGCTGTTCATTTAATGAGCAAAATCCCTGGATGTTTAAAAAAAAAATGTCTAGGGAAAGGGTTAGGTGGAACTCAAACTCACCTGTAGCCTAAGAACAGAATATGTGGATGTGTTGAAGGATTGCAATTTTTGACAAGTCATATATAATATTAAAAAATGTGCACCATGTCTGATCTTAAAAAAGCAATATCCTATTTGGTCCTTATAATTTTTGGAGTATAAAAATTTCTTCATGATATATTTTTGTACATGGTAACATCTTCACTGTTTAACACATTTGGAAAATTAACATCCCGAGATGATATCATAAGGAAGCATTACTTTACAGAACGGGTTGTTGGGTGTTGGAATGGGCTGCCCAGGGAGGTGGTGGAGTCCCCATCCCTGGAGGGGTTGAAGAGTCGGGCTGACATAGCGCTGAGGGATATGGTGTAGTTGGGAACTGTCAGTGTTAGGTTAATAGTTAGACTGGATGGTCTTCAAGATCTTTTCCAACCTAGACGATTCTGCGATACAAAATTACATAAGTTATCTCTTATAACCTCTGAAGTGGGAGGATACTTGATTCCAGATGTAGCTGGGACACTTTGTGTCAAATAAATAAAATTTGTAAACAGTACTCTTAAGTAGCAGTTCCTTCAGGAAAAAAAAAAAAGAGTGAATTCTTGGTTTATTTTCTATATACTGCTGGAAGATCCTGATCAAAGGAGAGTTTCATAAAGCTTAATTAGAATGCCTAATTAAATTCAGAAATGCCTTTTCTGTTTTGTCATTTTTCCTCCCCATGTTGTTCTTGTTATTGAAGTGCATCAATTTTGCATTATTACCTGTAGAGTGTTTTTTTTATTTTGGTTGCAATTCGTTATATGTTTTATGCTTGTTTTTTTTCCCCAAAAAAAGATGGATATGTTTCATTAAACGACGATGCAACTTTAGGGAATACTTTTAATCAGATAGGCTTCCTCCTTAATTGGACCAGTTCTGTCTTAATTATGGCGAGCTAGTTAATAGTGAGGCATCTCACTGAAGTGTCATCTCAGTTCCTGTTGGAAAGGAAGGAGGTTTTTTTCTGTTCTTCTAGAAGTCCATGTAGAGTGCTTTCTGCTGTTGCAGGCCATCCCTGCGTGGATCTGTTCTTCCCTGCCTCAGTGCCACACCATGCTCATGCTGATGAGGGGGAACTGGTGGGCAGTGGTGGGAGGATGTTGCTGGCCTCTACCTGCATGTGGCTGAAACTGCAGGTACCCCTTTTAGCTTGTTGCATTCTTTAATCATCATCTTCCTCCCCAAAAAGATATGTTTGGCATCGACACTGTCAAGTCTTTCTAAACCTCCAGTGGGTGCCTGTGTGACAGGATGGGTATTAGAAATGTGTGGCGTTTTTGACAGTAGCATCATATAAAATGTTATTACGTTTCTGAAGGCCCATCATGCAAATCATTTACTTGAGGCAAACTGAATGTATATTAAATGCTTATTAGTTACTAAATTGGGAGATATTTGGAAGGTGAACTATGACATTTTAGAAATAGAGGAATCAAAGGTACCTCAAGGGTGTCTGTAGTACAAGAGTAAGATCAGATATGGTTGGGTCAGTGTGATACAGCTGTGGGCTGAACAAGTCTGTATTATTTCCCACAAGAGAAGTTGGCCTTGTCCCTTTCACTGCAGGTGTTTGTCAGCCTCTTCTTACAAAACCCTAGCAAAGATAACTTGGTATCTTTATTTGTTAAGCCATTCTGAGGCTAAATCTATTTCTCTATTACCTAAACCAGTATTTTGGGTAAAGTAAATGTTGTATTGTTTCTCTAATAGTGGAAAATTGCAAATTAATTTTTAAATAGGAAGCTGCTAACAGAAAGAAAGCTGTGAAGTAGTTGGTGATTGCAAACAAAGGTTGTCATAATCTGAACACGGGCTATTGCAAAGAATCAATGTGTGGTTTGAGAAAACCTTTGTCCTAATTTTTCCTTAAAACTTTTAATGCTTTTAATGTTGAAATATAAGAGACAGTTTATAATGGTGAAACATGAGACTTTGTATCCTTCTTGGTATGTGATTTTTGTTATATATCCTTCACATAGTATGCTTTTATTTAATACCATGGAGCAAAGTACTGGAGCTGACTAATTTTTCAGTCAGAAATGTACTTTTTTCACCAAGTATTTAAGAATTTTATTTAACTTCTCTTTTTTGCTTAATTGACCCATAAGGTATATGAGTAGTTAGGTGTGTTACTTGGGTAGCATAGGAGAATCACCCATGTATGATGTGAGAATATGATGACATATGATGTGCAAGAGTGTCCTTTTTTTTTTTTAATCTCTGCAGTGTGATTATCAAAACAACCTCAAACTTGCATTTGCTTTATTAAGCTTATTAAAATAAATTTGTGGGGGTTTGCAACTAGCATTTTTCTGATTAAGAAGATGGGATGTCTTACTAGGTGAGCCGCGCTTTATATTGTGTGAATCACGTAGCTCCTGTGGAAACTCAGCTCAGCAGGAGTGTTGTTTGCTGGTGAGAATTGTAGATTACAGGTTTCAACACCCAGTTGAACAACCTGTCTACGAAATGCTGCAGCATTCCTTCTGTATTACTACACTAAATTTGTACATACAGTTAGGCACAGAACAAATCTTCTATGGTATAATATAGTTTTGTGAGCTTGCTTACGGTTTTCCATACTTTAACTGAAGTGGTTGTATAAAGAGAACCTTTGCTTTAACACAAAGTGTCAAAAGATACCAGTACTCACGTTGTCTGTATATCTCACAGTAATCAAATCAGTTATTAATGAATGTATATCACTCCTTTTGGGCAGTATATGGCAACAGGTTAATTATGGGTGTACCGTAATTTGGAAAGTTTCATAACATGAAATATGCTGGTGCACTGGAGTCTGAAACTGTGGGATATCATGAGAGAAACCTGGCTATTCTGATATTAAAGAAGTTCCTAAACAATGCAGACTAAAGAATATGTTGCCACTTCTGTAAATAATAATAAAAAAGATAGTATCAGGACAAATTCTGGGCTGCTTCTGTACTAGTCTCTGAATGAACTCACTGGGACTTGAAAGACAGGGGCATGTGGGATAGTATTTCATAGTGCTCTTAGATTTGCTCCTCAATAAAGGAAACTTAAACCTCTCCTGTGAACCTGTAGGCTCCTGCGAAGAGACTATTGTAGCAACATTTTTTTTCAGCATACATTAAGGAATTGCTTGCTTTGAAATTTGTGGAAATGGGAGCGGAGTACTCAAAGTTTTAAGGTGTACAAAAACTTTTTGAGGGATGGGGTGTGGTGGTTTTACCTATAAAATATTGTTAAAGGTAGTAAAAAAAAAAGGTCTTGTCAGTAGGGAAAAGGTGTATTTCAAAAAAAGAAAGTGGGTATGTAGGCTGGTGAATACATTCGTGATTATTGCAGGATTTCTAACACCCAGCAACTTATGGAATGCTTAATTCTCATATAGTAGTGGTAAAGCTTTAGCTCTTTGAGGAAACCAAGCAAAAATCATATGTGGTTTTGCCTAACACCATTTTTAGGATAAATGATATGCTTTTCATTTTGAAAAGTAAAGCCCTGAGAACCAAGCTGTCTGACATCCATGGGAACAAAATCTTTGCAGACAGCTTTGTCAGGAAGAGATAATCACCCTGTAATCTTTTCTGGTTGCTTCCCCACCCCAGTGAAGTAGGTGTGCAAAACTTAAGACTCCTTTCCAAATAAGTTGCACCTCTGGCAAGTTTGCATACTTCAGCAGCAGTTTTGCTGGCTGCCAGGGATGGTTTATAGCCTGTAACTTGGTGGAATCTTGTCGGTTGTGTTACCTATTCTCTGTCTGGCAAAGAGAAATCACAGCAAAGCGCAGTAAACTTCTAGTATGTTATGTCCAGTTATAACACAACAAAGGGATACAGGAAGAGGGTAACAGTAGTGTTGTTAATGATTGTAGTTTGTACACTGTATATATTTATTGGCATCTCTAAGAAAATGTGCTGGCTTGCTGAGGTGCAATGCTGCCCCTTTAAGGAAATGAAGGAAAATGTGTGCATGTGTATTTACAAAGAGTGCAAGAGCACAGCGGTATCGCTGCATCTGCACTTGTCACTCATGAAGCTGCCCGTGGACTGCAGCTTTTTCCACTGCTGTCACCAAAAATGCATTGTAGACAGCATTTGAAAGCTTGTCAGAGAGGTGCCTTTGTAAGCAACCTGAACTGCAGGTAAACTTTAGACATTACTGTTAATAATCCCCCTCTTGCAAGACTGGTGTTTATTATTAGAGTTTGTATCTGCATATGTGGGGTTTTATGCAGCTGCTGAGATTTTAGCTAAAGTAGGAAGCTTCAGAAGTGTTGGTATACTGAGGTGGGATGATCTATGGGTGGTGATAGGAAACAGCTGCTGGACAGATTTGTCCTCTCTTGTCAGTTTGTTTCTGATTGCTTAATTACCAGCTCTCTTGGCAGAAGTTCATTAGGAAGTTTTTTGTTGCCACATGACAACAGACTTGGTGTAAACTTTTGTGTGATTTGTGCTCTAACTGGATTAAAATTATACATGTTACTGTTCACAAAATACAGGTGTAAAGGTGATTTACTTCCAGACTACCACAAAAGTAGCAGATAGGAACTATTGAGCAGAATTGCCCAGGTACAGGGTGCAAGCCTATTTAATATTTCAGTTTGTCTTTTTTGCTTTTCTGTAACTGTACTTGGACAGAGCTAGTTCAAACACAGTCAAGCTGAGTTATGATACAGCCAGGCAGATTCAAACTCTTTTGAGAGACTGTTGTGTGACGTGGGAGCCAAGTGGCAAGAGAAGCAAAATGGGAGTTTTGAGGCTGGGATCCTGAAAATCGGCTTCATATAGCTTCTGTGTGCATCTCTTTGGAAACACTTGGTTGACTAAAAGCTGAGACAGAAAAGAGGATGATAAAGTCTGTCTTTCCAAAAGTTTATTGATTAAATAGCTTCCAAAATGTGTGAGATGCTGTTGGGTTTCCTGTTTACATTTCAAGTGTTTAATAACTTTAAGTGGAAGTACACAATTTGAGTGTTGAAAAAGTGTTCATCTCCTTTCATCTAGGTTTCAATTAAATTTTATAACTTAAGCTTTTTTTTTAAACATTCTTAAATTTACTACAGTAAAAAATAGCCAGAGCGCCACAGATTATGCTTGGCATTAACTATATCGATAATGTGATATTTGTGTTCATATAACTTATGTTTTAGGCTCAAACATTCATTTTTTTATGTGGAGTTAATCTTTAAGATGCCATGTTATGAATTCTAGTCAGATTTTAATGTAAACTTTATAATGATAAAATTAAGCTATGACCATAGTAAAAGCATCTCTTTAGTATCTAAAGTCAGGTAAAAGTGACAGTGGGGATGTGATTCACTTAATTTCAGTGTGTGTGGGGGAGGTCAATTTAAACATCATGAATGTAAATATTATTTGTTAGTGGAATTCCGTAGTCACTGCTTGCTGTGCAGCGGTCATCTGTTGCATCTGTTGTTTAGGTTTCATGAACTAACAGTATATTCATTTGACTCATAAGGAAAAATACTAATATTATCATACTTTTGAGTGATTCTGTGTGAATTCATAGCACAGCAGCTGTTGACTTGATAACCAAAATCTGGAATCAGCAATAAATTTGTATTCACCTTCAGTAGACCATAAGTGGCAATTAAAATTCTTATGATATTTTAAAACATATCAATGGTTTGTTAATATGTATGTTTCTAGTGATAGATATTATGTAAAATAAGAACTTTGTTTCACACCGATATACATAAAATAATTATTCTTACTTGGTTTGAACAGATATCACATTTGGAATGCTGCAAGAACTTTCACATGTTCACTTGAGCTATAGATTTATTTCTCTCAGTAACTGTTTACTATAAAATGTAACTAATTGATAAAAATCCTACATGTTTAAGTTGCGGTGCGGTGTTAGTGTACATATTTCTTTAAATATTGGATCTGTGATCAAATTTTTCCTCTCCTCTCTAAGATGAACTTAAATTATTGTAGGATGAATTTAAGTTAATGTTGCTGTTCCTAATAATAATACAGTGACAGTTATGTTATTCAATATATGTCACTGCAAAATGGTAGTCCATTTTCACTAGGAGACAATATAAGATGCAAGAATTCTCTTATGTTTTGTGATTTATTGCTTTTTAGATTTTTATCTTGCTAATAACACTTTTCCTACAAACCGTTTTGAAAAAAATCATTTTAGAAACTAAAATCATGTTTCACTAGACAGTGATTAATATCTGTGACCTTTATTTTTGTATCAGGAACATAAATATACACTTTTTTCTGTGTCAGTCATTGTCTAAGATTTCATCTTTGTTCTGCTTTCCATTACATACCATGAATTATATGAAATTAATTTAATCGCTACTCCAAACAGAAATTAAATGTGCCCTAATCCAGAGTTACGTTGTTTGCTTTTACAACTGTAAGTCATAAGTAATTAATTTTCCTTGGAAAATTAATTCACTTACCATTCCCAGTAGCATCATATGTTGACACAGGGTTATAGATAGTTTAATATTTTTGTTCAGCATGTTGGCCTCAACTTTGGAAGACCTTAAAGCAAAACAAATTCAAATTTACTCAACTGTATATAATTCAGAGTTATTTAAAATGAATGTTGTCTTTATTGCTGTCAACCAACTGACAATGATGATTCTAAAATTATATTCAGACTTCCGGAAAACTAAAATCTACAGACATATGCGAGTTATTTCCTAAAAGAAAAAAAAAATGTTTCGCATCAGATGTTTGAATAACATGGCCACTGGAATGCCATCAGTAGTAGAAAAATTTTGCTCCTCGGAGAACATAACTATATATTACAAAGCCTTGGGCTAGAGGCGATTTTTTTTCAACCAGCCTTATGTTGCCTGAGACACTAGTAGGTGGTTTGTTATTCCAATTGCCCTCAGAAATTTCAAAGTTGACTTAATTTGGAACATTGTTTTGTTTTCTATATTGTCATGTGCAGAAGGGCAGCTTGTTGCAGCGCGGAAGGGCAGCACGGACACTTGTGTGGGTGGCCCTGCTGCCCGCAGCTGACTGTCCTGTCCTTCCGAAATGGCATTTAGTAGTGTGGGCCAGAAGTCTTCCGGAATGAGAGAGGCAGCTTTTAAGTCTAATCTTTCAAGTTTGCCAGGAGGACCTCTTTTTTTTTTTTTTTTTTGTGCACCTCCATAAAACATGGTGTTTATTACTTTGGTTTATTTTTATTTATTTAAGTCTCTCGGCTGAAACTCCAGTGACGGCAGTGTTGCAACTCAAACAAGCAAGGCTTATTTTATAAATGTCCCTTTGTGGGTTGGTGGCTGCATTTTGCCTGAATGCAGGGGGTCAGTATCAGTGGCGTTTAATTTAGAATTTTGGGGGTGGAAAGTAGAAATTGACATTTAATTCCAGGGTAAAGTTACTGCTAGATCAGGCATAAAAATATTATTGCATTAGCAATCAGAGGAAGAAAATAAACTATGAGTGCATTGACAATATACAGTGGTATGGCAGACGTGTAAAATAGAGCAGTAGATGGAAGAAAATACTTTTTCAGATGCTTTTTTCACAACACATTTTTATCAACCAGAGAGTGTACAAAAGACTATTTTACTAATAGAATAAGGTCCTACTAATAGTGCTGACAAAAGTAAATTCATCTGTACATGGTAGAACTGTGTATAGATAAATATTATCACACATCTTATACAATCTCGTATACTTACATGCGTGTATATGCAGCATTGATGAACATGTTGACAGAGATCTCCTTTAAATTGTGAAACTCAAAATTAAATTACTTCAAGTCTCCTGGTTCTATGTAAGACAATGCCTCTGTGTATCTGTTAATGTAACAGGTCTTAGTAGATATCGTTGGTTTCATTGTTATGGCTTATTAACTTTAAAAAGGCTTCACTGTGATGTTTAAAAATGCAAAATCTCCTGCAAAGAGAACACCAGTCTGGTGAACTGAGTTTGGCCGTGTACTTCTCCTTGGCAGTCACATACGTTACGGAATCTCCATCCTACCTACCACATGGAGCTATTCATGTCTGTCTTACCTGGGCTTTCAGCTGTAATATAGTGCAGCCCTTACCCAGCTAGCAAAAGTTATTAATTTCTTCATTTTCACCTGTCTGTGATACGATGTACCTTCCATCTCAGGAGAATAAGAAGCAAGCACCAACACTATCCTTTTATTATCCTTTTATGCAGGAGCTTGTGCTGATTACATGTATGAGCAACAGACTCAGGACACCCTGCCCCAGTGTATCAGCATTTTTCTTAGTTACTCCTCTGTGGTGCTGTTATGTATGTAATGTATGTAAAAATGGTGTTGTGTATAACAGTTTTGGGAGCCAACCAAAAGCTGTTGCTGTTCTTACAAATTTCTTCGCAGTGGGAGTTTGTGTTTCTTTGGGGAATATTCCCATTCATTTTATAATGACAGTGATTGTCTAAATTTGCAAGAAAAATGAAGTTAAAATAATTATTGTTTAAAAAAATCTGCATAAACTATTTATTGAGGCAAAATTTATATTTTGAGCTCAACTGTAGTTTTGGATTAGGTAATTCAGAGTTGGCACTAATTCTGAAAAAAAAAATTGAGCTATGAAGTACAATAGGAAAAAGCCCAAGAAGCATGAACAAATGCATACAGTGTCTCCTAATGTGCCTGGCTCTTTGGAGGCCACCAAGAAGTCTACAGTGATTGACGTGCATTCTGGCAAAGCTTCTTCCCCCCCCACAGCCCCCGCAACTGTGTTGAAGTCAGTCAAAGTGTATAGACAAAGCTGAGTGAATACCAGTTTCCCCAGTACAGGGGCTATTTTTTCAGGAAGTCTAACTCAAACCAGATGTTTTGCTTAGACCTAGAGTTTGTTGCTGCCAAGCATCTCATCAGAGGTCAGAGTTCTGGGCTCAGGGCCCTGCTAGAATTCTTTCACAAATTGCTATTCGGTGAGGTTTTAATCCTAATGGAAAGAATAATGTGCTTGTAAAATCTTCAGTTATTACAAACACAGTATACATATTGTGGACTTCAAATGACTACATATTTCATTCCCATAAACAGGGAATGCAGATGAATGCAGTGTGTAATAGTTTTAGACATTCAAACTTAAACCAAGTATATAGTTTATACTACTGTTAACCATTTGCATTCTTAACACTCCTGTAAAATTAATAGTAATCTTGACTAGCAATTGGCAGCTCAAAACAAAATAAAACGAAAAACCTCCAGCACGTTTCGACTTGTAAGCTGTTTCCTGAAGTAAATAGGAAACCTTACACTTTTGAGAATGTTCAAAAAAACACTCTGCTAAGGCACTAGGTTTGGCACAGTTTGTTTCTTTCCTTCTTTCCTTTTTTTCTGTCTCAGTTTTTAAATAGCTTTAGAGCAACATTTTATGTTTAAGCTAATCTTACTTCAAGTATTTCTTCATACAGCTAATTATCCCCAGAAAACATGGAGTAGACTGTATATACTTCAACTTACTTAAAAAACAGATGCTGGTGATACAAAGTAATAAGAACAAGAACTAGTGATGAAAAATTTCACTATATTTTATCTTCCTGTTGGAGCATTGTTGATAAACTGCTGTGATTCTACTGAAGTGAAGTTTGAGGGTAAGAAAAAAATCTCAGCTAACTTTGCTAGGGTGCTGCAGCCTGAAGCTGGAGAAATGGATCTTGATGTAGTATGAAGATTGAGATTTTGGATATCAGAAATTAATGTGTGCTATAGAAAACAGTGCTACTTTGTGAAGTTGGATGATGTAATTGATATCTGAGTACAGTGATGCTGTAGTGATGAGTTGTTTTAAGTTTGATGTTGCAAAGCATCTTAGTTTTCAGGGAACAGTGCTGAAGAATCATCTATTTTGCAACTTTGATAACTCTTCAAACTTTTAAAGTCTTAATTATGTTCAGTTATATTTAATGTAACTGTGCTGCTTCATTTCATTCTAATTTGTGAATTTTATATGTCATAAATGTGTTTTAGTTTTGGTGAAATGTGTAATTTAAGAAAAAAGTGGTATCACTCAAAAGAGTTAATATTATCCCATTCACGTGATGTTCATAGTGATAGTCATGCTGGGAAGAAGTTAAATATGTATAAGGCAGTATGTCTACGTTAATGCTCTAAACTTACAGACATGCTGAAGTGTTCACCTACCATGCAATTTGTTCTTTTTTTTTTTTAAAGTTATTTGTTTATAATAAGAAAACTGCATAATGAATGTTTGCTACAGTACAGATGTTGCCTTTCTGGGAGGGGGGGGTGTATCTTTTAAATAACGATATAACTCTTCAGTAAGCCTCCCTGTTGGCTAAATTTGTTTCATGGCATTGAATGGAGAGATTTGTGAAATAAATCACTACTACATCAGTCTGATTGTTGAATAAGAAATTGATGAAGCTGGTATTTGGACAGTGAGCTCATTTTCAGAGACAATATACATTTTTTCCAGAGAATATAAAAAAGAGCTTTGTTCCTGCTATATTCTTTAGAAAGAAGAATGTGACCAAAGTATGATATGGGTAAGCTTCTTTTCCATTATTGTGTACACTTGTATAAATAATATTATCCCCTTGGTTTATTGAGTAAATGTGGCTTACGTTTGGATGTACAGAACAGAATTAGACTGAGTAGATTATAATTTTTAACTTTATTCTGTTAGAATCTGAGTTTTGATTAACTGAGACTGTTTCTTTTGATTAATAAACAACTAAACCACCATAAAGACATACCACCACTATTGTGAGTGGGATGATCTTGGTGCAAACTGCTGCCTCAAGGTGAGAAAGCGAATATTAAACATGGAATGAAATTAATATGTGCGACTTAATCATTCAAATGCAATAAGAAAAAGTGGAGACAAACTGCAATCTTATAAGAGAAGCTCTTTCATATTAATGAGTTTCCATTTGCCAATAATTCTGTCATTTGTAACTTGAATCATTCATCACCCCTGCAAATGGTTCTTTCAAGACGTTATTTGCAATTTTGTCTTGTGTTTTTGTCCTTGATGTTGTGAAAATGACCGTCTACTGTTACAGGAATGAAAAGAGATCTCATTCAAACATCTTTTGTGTTTCCACTTTCAGTGAAAAATGTTTTTCAAACCTGCAGCTGGTTATTTCTGCAGGAGTTCCCACTTATATTCAGGTTTGATTGACATTTTGAAATGGCAGCTTTTCATGAAAAGCTGTTAACTTGTAGAATTTGGTTATGGTACTAAGACAGACTGACTTTGTTCTACTGTTGGGGCCTGTCCAACCTAAACACAACCCTGCATCTGAATTTAATAGTGCTACTCAGCACAGGGAGCGCAAGCTTTTTTCTTTTCTCGTTTTTCTTTTTTTTTAATGCTGGTGCTTTCTGTGTTTTTGAACCTGACCTGATAGGTACTCATCCTGACATCTTTTCTGTCAGTAATTAAATTAATTGGTATTCTCTTTCTTTCTCCTTCTCCTGGGCTAGCAAGTTCACTATGTTGCACTTTCATAATTTGAGTGATGGAATATATTTTCATTTTACATGATGAAAATAAGTGTAAAATGTTTTTTAATGACTGTAAAAGTACTTCAGTGCCTGTCTTAAGATAAAAGTGACTATCTGCTGCCTTTACTACTATTAATTTCTGACATTTCAGGCATGAGGGCAAGTTTATGGTAATAACATCTTCTGAACAATGATTATTGATTTTTCTAGTCAAAAACTGAGAAAGCAGTGCATAACATAATTATTCTGCCTTCGTCTTTACTGAGTTGGTCTTAAATATTCTGCCAGAATGTAGAAAACGGGAAAGGGAGACATTCTGCAAAATCAGCTCTGTGTTTCTTTCCAAGTTCCTAAATAAGAATATAAAAGTACCCATATACATTAGCAGAGAGAAAAAGGAGTATTTTAACTTTGAAACAGATTACTATTTACACAAGAGAACTGAAAAAAGTAGAGATCCAAGCATCCATCACTGATGTCTACTGTTGTTTTATTCAAGTGTGAGAAGTAAAACACGGGTAATATTTGGGGTTTTCCAGACATTAACTGAACAGTCCTGTAAAAGTAAATTTGTATAATTTGTATGAGGAAGCATTTGAGTCTTGTTTTATAAGGAGGTGAGTAATAGTGTCATTGATTACAAGTGATTGCTCATTGTTGAGCTGCTGATTGATTAAAAACTTATTTTCTGCATACCATCGTTAGAATTTCTGATCAACTGTTCTCTTAGCTGGCTAATTACTTTTATAAAAAGCTTTTATAGATTTTTTTACCTACCATAGTGATAGGCAAATTGATATACTTATCAAACCCCATGCCATTGTAGTTCGTTTAGGATGCTGAAATTGTAATGTGAAATATGTCTTCCTTATGCTGTCTCTGAAAATGTTCCTGCCATTTGCAATATGGCACTGGTGCAGCCCCATTTTGGTTAATATTAAAAACCATTCGTGTTCTTGCTGTGAAATAAAATATGATTTGCTTGATCCTTTTTTTAAAATGATCTAGACTAAGTGAAGGTTAATGTTTTCTCAGATACCTGTTATGTAGTTTCTAAATTTTAAAATTAACTTTTGAGTGCCATCCAGAAGATAAAATTTATGTTGATGAACCAGTGCTTATAGTTCTGCACCATAATTTTGAAAGTGCTTGCAAGCCTCGTGTGAGCTTTCAAAGTAAAAGCAAAAGCATCCCAGTTGCCACCCAGACATTACTGTTAAGAACTAATACACGCCACCACTATTCCTCCCAAGCAAAGACAGGATACATGGGTACAAGCTTTTCGGTATACCCTTAAGGTCACTGTGAAACACTAGACCAATTGAATTAAATGGCAAACTGCCCACTGACTTTAAATGGAGCCAGGATTTTGCCCTTTAACTCTATCAAGCCCTAAGGGCAAGCAGATTTCATTCTTAAACAGAGCAAACATGGCAATGTTTCAAAGGAAAGTTGAACTGTTGTGAAGTTTGACGGAAGCTGTGCAAAACTCAGAGAGCAGCACGGGGCCCTGCACATGGGGTATAGGTAAATGGCTACTGACCTGTTGGATGCAGTGGAAGGTTGTTACTATTTTCAAATGCTGTTTTCCATGTCATTTTCTATAGGAAAACTTTCTTTTCATGTGTTACTGATTGCAAATGAGCATTCTTCATTTAAAAATGAGTAGGAGGATAGAGGGAGAGACTAACCAATGTGCTGCTGCTTCACACCTGCACAGAGTAAAACAGGTTGGACTTTTATTATGACTCTCCCAGCAATAGGACTAAACATTTTAAGTTGTTAACTTCTTTTTAAATTACATACTTAATGGTAACTATTCCTTCTTTAGCATTCGGTGTTAAATTTTCAATAATCTATATGGTCATTTCATATGGTGTCCTTTTTTTAAAAGAAGGATCTGTTAAGACGGAGTGTTTATCAGTAAATAAAGGACTGAAACTCTAGAATGATTTGCCATCATAGAAATCTTGGATTGCAAGATAAAACTTGAAAGAAAAACATTCATTTCAATGAGGTAAGCATACATTTAGGGTCTTCAAACTTGTTTTACAAGAGCAAGTGTTATGCTTATTTGCAATGGTGTAAGTAGTGTGTGTTATTACAGAGCAAAATGAAAATTCTTTGGTGAGCCTGGACTTTTTCTGCCACATTTAATATCTGTGCAGAAGAATTAAGCAGCCTTGTAACACTTGGATTTTTTTTTTCCCTCTGACTGTTTTAAGTTATGATACTTTATTTCAATTTGCCTTCCTCAACTTGTATAGAAACGTTGCTGTGAATGAGGATTCTCATACCTGTTTGCTCCCTTAAGTTTAGCATAAATTTGGACATGACAAAACCTCATAGTAGGTGGGCTGATAATCTTGGACATTCTTTGTTAGTATTAAAACCCTCCACATTTGTTAGGGTATTACTCCCCACCCCTTCTTAATTCCTGCTGTGCAGTAGTCTATTTTATTTTAATTTCTCTGATGGATGCAACTATATATTAATGAAATGGAGAGAGGAAGTTAAGAAAATGTTATTTCCGTTATGTCCTCTTAAATTTCTGTCTCTTCAGTGGAACAAGTTTATATCAGTGACAGGTTCCATTTACTTCTAAATTATAGCGAACTGCTACTTTTAATCTTAATTAAGGCTGTTCTAAAGCATCATTCCTGAACATACTCTCAGTCTTGTCTTCTCGGAAAGTGTAAGTTGGCAGGTTGCCTGCTGTCTTCTGTCTCTGCAACTGTTTGTTTCTATGGTGGTGTATTAAAGCCGTGTTGATGAATGCTATATGTATATGTTATGATGAATGACTATGTTAGGGATAATTCACATAAATCTGGTTTTGCCATAGCTTTTCCTTACTTACCTGACAGCCATTTTTAGAAGTACTTTACTCTGAGTAGCACTGTTAAAGAACCCAGGTATTTTGCTGAAAACACTTGAAAGGGTAGGTAGGAAGGGTAATGGTACAGATTTTGGCCTGAAGTGTGGGCAATATAGCATGTCTGTGCTCTTTATTTTCATAGCATTCCTTCCCTCTGTGTACACATCGTTAGACTGTCTTTCTGTTTTATCACATCCTGAGATCTGATTCTATGTTGCTATTAGGTACCATATAATTTCCCGACTCTATTTAGTAAGCCACTATGCTTCTACCATAAACTTTTCTGAAAAGCCAGTGTCCCAAGTAAATGGCATATCTTAATGTTTTGTGGAGTTTAGTTTTTCAGGGCTTTGGGAAGAAGTGTGCTAAGGCTCCTATCTCTTTTGAGTGCATCCTGAATTTTAGAGATAGTTTTCAGAATGGCTTTGGAGGGCTCGTTACTTTTTTTTCCTTCCAGTCATAAAATGAGAGATATATAACTAAGACAAATAGAAAATAGATTAACAAATGAACTAAAAATATGAGTGATTTATGAAACTTTTGAATCAGTTGGAAATGAGAGTAAATTCTGGGTAAGTGCAACAGTCTTCTGAAAATGCCACTGTGGATTTACATTTCTGATAGCTGAAGAGACAACAAGCTGCAACTGGGCTCACTTAGAATGTTCTTGTGAGTGACAAAGAAATTTTGTTGCTAAAATTTCAGGCTGTTGCATAATATAATTTTTGCATAACAATCTGCAGAATTTTCCAATTATTGGAAATGTCCTAGTGTTGTAGCACTCCAGAATTCTTTCAGTGCCTAAGACTTGCAGACAGAATTTCAGATTGAGAAAATACATGTTGTAGTGCAGTGAGGTGAAGCATGAGCAGATGGGAAGAGAAAGAGGAAGAAATTAAATTCTCCTGAAAAATCTGAATGATGAGATCCATTTCTTACACATTAGAATCAAATGATGGAGAAGACAAAATACTTGAAGACATCTGTACACAAGCCGTCATAAAGAACATTACTAGTTGCAGCTGCTTGTTTGTTCCAAGTATAAATTTCAAAATGGCTGATGTGGCTAGGAGTGTTTTGTCTTCCTTTGAGAAAGCTTTTTTTTTTCCCATGAGGACATAATTATTTCTTTCATGTGATGTCACACAATGTAGAGTCTATGTGAAATGTTCTCATTTTCCTAACTATCTGTATTTGAGTATACTTTGGACCAGGTTTCTATACCTCATACCCATAGGTTGTCAGTATGCATGTACAAACCATTTGAATGTTGGTTTCCAGTTTTCTTTTAGAAGCATACATACAATAATAAAATGCTTCTCCTCATAAATCTCATGTAACTTAAAAGAAGGAAGGAAAAAACCAAAAAACAAACCACCAAAAACCTAAACCAAAGTACAGGCCATTTTTAATTTTTCCACATACCTGTTTTACAAAGTCAGTATTTTGGGAATATTCATAACTGAAACAATTTTGGAGCCATTCATCCTATTTGGTTGTGCATGTAAGGTGGTCTAGTTGATGTTGCTAGAAGTTAAGTAGCACCAGGAGAACTTGGGATCAGCTTTTGGAGTAATTTTTTCCCACTGCTAGGATTTGACCACACCTGTGGTATTAAATAGCTTTGTCTTCCAACTTCTGATCCAGACCTTAAATCTGTTAGTCTGAGGGAATAGCCTAGTTGCACCTAAATCTTGATTCCTACTTGGAAAATAGCTTATGAAAGAGGGCATCTTAATTTTTATCACTGAACTGGGCATACGAGCACTTCCTTTGGAACAGGATATGATGGATTCAGTTACAGCACTTTTTTTACTCCAGCTGTCATAACTAAGACAATGGCTTAACGAGAAGTGGTTATTAGCTAATAAAGTGAAGGTTATTTAGAGCTGTGTTTTAATTGTTTCCCATTCATGCATGGGAGAACTCAAAACAAAGATACGAGGGTGATTGTAAGCTGACCCTGGACCATGCAATCAGAGAACGTAGCAATCAGTGCATGTACGTCATAGAATATTGGAGAAGCAAAATGTGTGCTGTTTGCTCCTGGTTAATGATGCTCGGGTTGCAGACAGGAAATGAAGACTTGTGGTCCTTTTCATTTACTACTACTTTGGTTTAAGAGAAATTACTAAATTCTTGTGGTTTTGATTTGTCATCTGTAAAACTGGGACTGTTTTCAGGTACCTATATCTCAGGAGTGTGAAGTTTAAAGTTTCTGCAGTGGTTGTGCATGTGTGGCTGTGGCAGGGGATGTTATTTCCACTCTAATTTCACAATATCCTAGCAAAACCAGAACTGTTACTGTAAGAAAATATCTCCCAGAAGTTCTGTCACCTACAGGTCAAAGTAGTCTCAGTAAGTACACCAAAACCAAAAGTCACTACTTTGTATCTCTTCACTACCAGCTATGCATTTTCTGCCGCTGAAAGTTTGGAAGAAGAGTACTTTTAATGTTTTACAAAGGGACCTCAGAGTTTTTGAGAATGCACTACTCTAATGTGCAGATTTCCTAGACTCTTAGGAGCAGGATCTAGGGAATCAAAAAGTGGTAGCTAGAAGTTGAGGTTCAGTGACTAGTTTGCTCTTAGTTGCAGGATGCATAACTGGAAAAATACCATGTGTTCTTGTATACAACAGCTAGTCAAGATGTCTTTTCAGGTTGCCTAATATGCCAAAAAAATGAATCTAAACCTCTTTAAAAGGTTGTCTTCAATTACTGGTAACTTAAAAAAACCTGAATTACTTTGGATTTTACTTTTCATCCTCAAAACCTTCAACTCTTTACAAGCCCTCAACTGAAATGATCTCATGTCCTAAAGATGACTGAATTAGAGTCAATTCAGCATTTTTCATTGCTTATGACACTGAGGCACAAATTGTAGAACTTCGTATAACTGGAGTCTGTGTCTTTCGTGGTAGGCAAAGTCATAGACATGTTACTTTAGACTAGTAGCATGTTCTAATAATGTCTAGCCCTAATTACATTTATACTGTAAAACACTCAAATTTCTCTATCTTTCTGTATTCAGATGGCTAACAGAAATGAAAATAAAACTCGAATGAGTACAGAAACCTGTTAAGCAGCTCACCTCCCATTAATTTCTTATGTACATGTAGAATTATTTGTATTTCTAAATGTATAGGAAAGAATATTGAAACACTAAATGAATGATTCAGCTAAAACCTCGCAATATTTACATCTATTTTGAAACAGAAAATTACATTGCTGAATGTAGATTTTTAAACTTGTATCAGAACTGTGTGTGTTCCAGGTGTGGCATATAAATTTGAGAAGTTTGCTACAGTAGAAAACCAGCAAGCTGAGATTTGATAAGCTTTCACGTAATCTCTGAACTCTGATCTCTTTCTGTTGTGACATGATGCTAACCTCCTTTCAGAATTGCAGCTAGCCCTGATCTGCTGAAAGCATTATATCCTTGCCTGTGCAAGTCAGAAAGCAAGAATCTTCTGCCTGGCACTGAAATGTACCTGAATACAGAGCAGTCTGAGTGTTGCAATTAAAACACCCTCATATAACCTTTTTAACCTGCATATCAAATGCTTTTAAAAAAAAAAAAAAAAAGATTCTTAGAATGTGGGCTGTCTAGAGTTTTTCATTTGAAATAAGCTAAGCTAACAATTTTAAGAGGAAATAGTTCTGGCTTTGTGATTGAAGAGCATTCCAGACAGCACAGAATCACCTGTGCTATTACTTTTTAGACTGCATTTTCCTCTTCACACTATCAATTGCCTGTGTTTTTAAAGGGTAAAAATGAAGTGGGTGCCTGAAACTTTTCCCCTAATGGAGCTTCATATTTTGTCTTCCTTGAACTGTTCTTAGGTTTTCGTATGACAGTTAAAACTAACTATTATTCTAAGTCTATTGAACTATCTACCATAGCTACTGAAAAGTTCCGATCTCCTACCAGATTCTTTTTTTAATTAAGATGAGCTCAATATTGAAGTGGTTTATGAGTAAACTTTGATAGGTCTTTGCTCCAGTTGAGTAAACTTAGAAGCATGTATTTGCGCAATTATCTTTGGATGAAAGAATGACTTTGAACCTTAGGTGGTACACGCTAAATCCTTGTGTGGCTGAGACTTGCATTCTCAGTTATATCTTGCTCTGAGATGAATTTGCATGCTGGGAATGGCATTAGATGTCCATGTATCCTTCTTTTCCATAGGAGGAAAGTTGCTTGGGCCAGAGTTAGTGATAATGACTTGCCAGGCATAGCTTGTTCCTCATATCACTTTTATTTGGATTACCTCTGCTCCTTGCATCAGCCTAGCCAGCCGCATGCAGTAGGCCTCACTACAAACTTGCACATGAGCTTTCTTGCCGAGTTTTGTGTGTTCCAGAAAATGAAGCTTGGCCATAGCTGATCACAGGTGTTTCAGTTGTCTGATTTCTGATCAGTGCAACTTCTGCTGGTGTGAGGAAAAGTCCAAAACTTGATGCCTTTATCTAGGTTATTTAGAAGAACAACTGTCTTGCTGTTTTTAAAATAGAAATTCTTACCGAAAGAAAAATCCAATAATAGATTGTTTTCCATATTTAAAAATTCTGGATTCTTGTAGTATGAGTAATAATTTCCCAAAGAAGACACACATAAGACCTGAATAAGCCTGTCTAATCATTTAGTTGATCCATCTGGTACCTCATCTATTATCTCTCTGTCCTGCAAAGGATAGATAAAACTTATATTGAACTTCTGTCCTTAATTAACCTAGTGGGGCATCAGCCATTGATTTCAATGGAGCAGGCCTTGATTCTGTATAGGTCTTCACCTTGTAAAGTAAAGGCATACTTAAGCAAATGGCAGGAGGCAGACATAAGTGCTGCAAAATCAGAGATGGTTTTAATTCCCTTCTTGCTCAATGATGTACCAGCTTGCAATTGTAAAATTTTATGCAAATAGAGAACTCTATTCCCCTTACCTTACAAACTTTAGCAAAACCAAACCTGAGGCAGTACAGTTGTTTTTTGGACTAAATGCTTTTATAATTAAAATGCATAAAGGTATCTGGTTTTAAAATAGTATTTTTAGGTGGTTTTAAATAATTAATTTTTAAATATTTATTTCTTATTTTATTTCATTATGATTTCCCAAGCTTGCTAAAACTTGTTCTGATTAAGCTTTAGATTCTTTATAAAGTATTTTACAAGGGAGATAGAGGTCAGTCTTTAAAGTGAATGATGGCATAATCTGTGATCAGATTACACATTTGTAATTCATATATGCAGTAGTTAAAAGCTCTGACTTTGTAAGTAACTTGTAAACTTTGTAAGTCAGTAACAGTAATGAAATGATTATTTGCAAATCTTCCACTAGAGAATACCTAAGAAAACTGCGTGTTCCAAGCAATTTTTATTAATTTGTTGCACTACAGAAATGTTTTTATACATTTACAAATAATTTAAATAATCTATTTTTTTTAATGTTTTAAAGAAGCCTTTTGAAGGAATTTCCAGGCCTTGAATAAAAGTAAGGGTTATCTTATAAGGCTGCAGATCAAAACATCCATCAGGGAAACTGGGAAAAGTGCTCCTTCATTTGTGCTTTTCCCTCCTACCTGCTAAGATTTTATTGGTTTAAAAAAATATGTATATGGTGAGAGTACTCAGTTGCTATTTCCATGTACATGCAGTTTTCTTGTTTATGCCATTCTACTGATTCATTTTGGTTTCTCACTTTTTTGTATTATGCTAATTGCTTTACTAGTGATGATCATATGCTGTCAATAATGATGGTGGTTCTGAAATGTTTCTTGGTTTTGAGAATGAGAGAAATGTTGGTGTTCCCATTCAGTAATAACAAAATAACAAAAAATTGTTATTGAAAACTTATTTTTTTAGTGCTGACAAGTTAGTGCAGCTAATTTATTATTTAGTCCTGTCAACTTTTCAACCTCCAATGTGCAAGCATTTTGCTTGTGCTATGTATGTAGTAGGAAAAGTACTAAATATATGTTTTAATGCAAATTTTGTTAAGCTTAGTGCAGAGCAGATTTTTAAGAAGGCACCAGTTTACTACATCGTAGGGGTTTTTTACAAATTAATTTTTATGTGTTTGCCTTAAATATAACTTGCTGTTGTGTGTAATGAGTGGTGCTGAAATTGGTTTCACTTATCAAAGATGTGAATGACACAATGGATGCTTACATATTCTGCCTGTCAAATCCATAAACGTTGGTACTGAACAAACTTCTGTTTTCTCACGTTTCCTGGTTTTCTGTCAGCTTTCAGTCTTCCATGGGTCATTCAATAAACACTACCCTCAGTGACTTTTTTGAGTTGCCATATGTCAGTCAAACTAAAGTGCATGGTTTTTACTAAGCAGAGAAAATAAGATTACTTTATTTGAGTTTGCCTGTGTCTTCTGCAGGACAGTGCCTTGTGTTTTGTTTAATTTTTAGCTTATTTGTGCTTTCAGCTATGCAGTGGAAGAGTTTGGGGATGCAGGGGGGCAAGTGCTTGATGAAAGCAAAGGAGGAGCCAAATAGAAGGAGAGAACTGAACAGTATGATTTTAAAATATTCTTTAATCAGATTCAAATGAACTGATCTACTTTAAAAAGAGGGTGGGGTGGGAAGGGGGGTTGATGAAAGTCAAATTACCTCAAAGCTTTTTCCAGTAAGCATTTCAGGAGCTGGTGTTACATTAAAAAAAACTTTCTTTCCTCTTAGTTGTATTGTGACTAACTCTGTTGGTATGGGATTTAAAAACTGCTGAATGTCATTGTTTGGCACATACTTTTTTTTTTTTCCTAATGCAGGAATGGATGTGTCATTGTATTAAATATATTCACAGTGCATTCCTGATGTGAGTCACTTGGTGTAGCAGTTGCTAATTGTGTTTGTATGCTAACTTTGAGAAAGCCAGTGAGTGTGAGAAGTTGCTTATATTAGAAATCCAGGATACAATAAAATATGTATCAACTGTATAAATGTTTCCTTTCTGGAAAATGCCCTTAAATGAATTTGCATTTTTCTTGTAGTTTTTAATAATATTGCAAGTACCAGGTTCCTTGTTAGAAATGAGTAAGAGGAACTCCAGCTAGTCTTCAGTGGACCTAGAAGTGTGTGTGCTTACATAGACTTTTACCAAGCTCCTCACATCTCCTGGGGGCTCCCCTTGCTCTGAGTTGGAACTTTATACCCAGGAGTTGCTGTTCTGCACCCATCTGCTGCAGGGGGATGGATGGTCCCTGACTGCAGACTGAACAGAATTCCCAGAATTCGGGACTCATCTGGGGTTCATAACTTCTGTCTTGTTCTTCTAGAAATGTATTATTCCTTTCCCCCCTTTTCCCTCTGTCAATGCATTATCTTTTTTTTTACCTCTTAAGTACTTTTCAGGAAAATCCCTAACTGAATTTGTTGACTTTCAGTCATGTGGTCTGTGAAACTCTACTCCTGATGGTCCTTGCTTTATCCTTCTGTAGTATTGCAGGGTATCCCCTATACTTGTAGAGCTTTCAGCCCCAAAATACAGTTTTGGACTGAAATAGAAATATAGGCTTTCTACCTAGCAGTTTGGATGATCACCTTTGCTACTTACTGGAAAAAGAAAATGTCCCACTGAAATCTCCAGGAGTTATGTGGTTGATTATAATTGTGATTCAGACTGTTGCCCCTTAGTCACATAACAATTTGCGTTGGAGTAAACTGGTACCTGCTCTGGAAAGAAGATAAGTCATCTTTTGCTAGCTTGCTCATGTCAAAGAAGTTAGCTTTAGAAATCAGACATGTTAACAATAGGTTTGAATTTGTGTAACAAGCTCAGCAGTATTACTGCTTCTGTTAGGACACAAGCACAAGTAAATATAAGATGAATTCCAGCAACTTGTAAGTAACTTGAATCATTACATGATCAAGTGTTCACTTTTGTTTTCTTTTTTTAATGTCAGAGCTTGACAGAATTTGTTTTTGTTTTATCATTTTCTTTGAAAATATAAGTCCATTTCTCTCTCTTGGGATATTTCAGTAATAATAATATACTCTTAAAATAAACAGAATTTGGATTTTTGAAAATAAGAAATGAGTTAGACTTAAGTACATAGGATAACAATATATCCTATAACAATATAACATTTGGAGAAACCACAAATAGTCTTCAAAAGAAATACTTGAAGTTAGGTCATTTTATCAAACGTCAGAGGGACAAGCTTGTTTTCTTAGAATCTAACTAAAAGGGATTTTCCAGAGGATGCTAGAGATTAAAGTCACCCATCTCAACTTTCCAGCATTTCCACCTGACATGTAAGTTACATTTAAAATTTTTTTCTAATTCTGCACATTAAAAGGTACTTATCATTAGACTGTGTGTTACATTAGTCCTGCTGTACTTAAGCAATACATTTGATGTATAATAACAATGAATACATTTTTCTTTTGTGATTTCACAAGCATTTGAAATGCAGCTGATAGTATGTAGGCCACAGCACTAGTAGAGAATGTTTTTCTCCCTTTTTTCAGTTATAAAATGTTTTCATGGATTGAATCTCTGTAAAATAATATCGTTTTTAACTTTGCTTAGGATGTGTTGTCCCACCTAATTTTTCATTCAGTTAATGTCATTCAGGCTGCACAGTTATACTACTTTTTAAGAAAAAAAATGGTTTTTTTCAAAAGGTAAGTTGGCTAGTCTAACATGCCAATATTAAAATTCATGGATGCAGAAGTTAATGGTAGGTACCAGCAAAATAATGTTTTATGACGTGTTAGAAGTGTTTCAGGATTTACTTAAAACAGAAAAAATTAAATTGCATTTACTTCATTGAAGGTTGACTTTTGGATTCAAAGGACAAGTGAGGTATAACTTGACCAAAAAACAAAATAGAGCTGTCTGACCTGCAGCTCAGTCTTATTTAGGATGAATGTTGATCTTGTTATAATACTGTAATGTTCAGTCAAGAACGTGCAGGTTGCTGCCCAGACTTGAGAACTCTACCATTCCCCACAGCTTTGTGACCAGCATCATTAGGTCATGTCTGTACTACGTTTGTAGGCTCTGCAGAGTATGAATAATTCTTGTTCAGCTGCATTGGAAGGTGCCTTGCTTGGCTCTTGGGCTTTGTAAAGTAATAATGATGCACAAACTGGCCATGTCGATGTCTACTAATGTTTGTAAATGTAAAATAATAAGTATTTAAGGACTGCTGTGTGTTGCAGTAGAATTTTAAGCTGTTTGAATTTGTCTTTGAGAGATATGCAATCATGCCATATTTTCTGAAATTATGATTTTATAGGCGACCAGGAAAAGGTTACCAAATGCATTATAATTATTTGTATTGCTTTAGTATGGGGTGGGAGGCAGTGGTGGTTTAGGTTGCCAAAGGTAAAGAGCTTAGAATTGTAATTTCCTTCATGTAAAAGCTGCTGGTTGGGGTTGTTCTAATCTAGCACTAGTAATCTAGTGTTTAGTGTGTTTGGTCAGGCAGAGTTAGTCAGTGTGCTGGTCCACCATCTATGCTCATGCAGACTGGCTAAATACAGCCTCCAGGCTTTATGTGAATAGTGGTTCTTTGACTTGATAAACTTGTCATGCTGATGACAAGTGTATTTTTATAGGGTCTGTACTGGGATACTGCTAGAAATAACTGAGTCGAGAGGCTGATTAAAATACAGCCTTCCTTTTATGTACACCAACAGATTTTTGAAACTGAAAAATGGCTTTTAATTGCAGTTGTAGTAGCACCCTCTCACAGAACAGACAGGTTTTTAGTCATGTTAATCATCTCCAGTGAGTGTTCATAGCTCTTGAAACTGAGCAAAACAACAAGCCTGGCTATCTGCTTCATATCATATAAAAAGAAAAGACGGCTGAAGTATTGGGATATAATAATAGGACAAAACTATCGTATGCATATAGACAGATGTTCCTAAACACTGTTTCTTAGGGTTAAACATTCTGTGCCATGTTTAATGAAAGCACATGAAATGAAGTTATAGGGACTTTTAGCATAGGTTTGGAGAATTTGCCCCAGACTAATTTTGAGTTGTAATCATGACTAGAAATCAAAATAGCATCCTTTGATTTTCTTCCAGGTTCATGAATGTAAGTTACATTTGGAATAATTGGGATGCTTTTTATAAAAATATTAGAAAATTTGTAATGTTTTGATTTCATTTATTAGTCAACTACAATTATTTACTGTAGCAGTTTCAATTAATCGTGTAATTTAATTTTATTTATCTTATTCCATGCCTCGCTTGATAATTCTTTAGAAAACAAATACTAAAATATGGTTACAGTGCCCAATATTTCTGAGGGCAAATTAATTTCTATAGTCCTTCCCACCAAAAAAAATCAAGCCAAACAGATGTGAAGTCAGGTGGCTTTGTTTTTTGGAGAGTGATGATAAAAAAATTTCACCGATTTGCAGTGGACATTCTGCAGTTTGTGACAAGTCCCTTATTTCTACTGGCCTTAATTTCCATAGATTGGGGGTATCAATCCTTTTTATTGCTTGGAGATCATCATACAAAATGAAGTCTTCTGCTCCAGATCTAGTGTTCCAGCAGTAGTATTTTAATGGTAGTTACTTATGAGTAACCTTTTAATAAAACCCTAGTGTTTTATTTAGGTGGTAAATTCAAAATGATGTTTAAAAATCATACCAAAGGACATGCTCCTATTTGTTAGGCATAGCTTGTTGGGGCACCTTGTGTGCTTGACTCCCTGTAAGCTTCTGATATGAATGGTTCAGCTCGCTGAGGGAGCTAGTTTCTCCTAGTTTTGTAAAGGAAGTTGTGGGGGCAGTTGTGGTATTTGTTCCACAGATAAAGACAGTTAAGATATTCTGATTAAAAAGGAGAGACAGTACTTAACAGTTCTAGCAGGGACACCCTTGTGTATAGGGATGCATTCAGAGTTAGTGTTAATATGAACGTGTTTTATTATATCTGGAAGAATTTGCAGAGGATCAACTGAATCAATGATCTGCCACAGTGGTGTGTGGAGAGGTTGTTGGAGGCTGTGAGACACAATTCTGCTTAAGCACACTTTGCAAGTAGCCTTGCATGTTGGACTTGGGCTTTATTTGTGCAGGTTTTATTCTGTTGTGCTTAATGCAAAAGTTGTGAGGGATTCCTGTCTTTACAGACATGTTGTAGCAAATTAGTATGGAAGTATGTGTGCTTCTAATAGTGTCTGAATAATCTGATACCACTCCAGGGCATATAAATAGTACATAGAAGTATGTAATATCATCTAACCTCTGATATTTGAGAAGAATTATTGGAACACTGGAAAACGTACTTCACTGTAAACGTTTCTGAAGCATGACCTGTTAGCAGTAGGAAGTCTTGATAATGGTATTGGGATAACAATGTTTTTAATTAACTACTTTTAGAAACTAAATTCATAACACTTCTTTGTGCTTTGAATCAATGTAAAGAATGTAGAATTTTCTTCATCATAGCAAAAGGAAGCTGTGATACTCAGCGGCTGCATCTTTGGAGGCAGATCTGCTGTCTGGAAAGTTTTCCTAGTGTTTGCAACTTATCCATTCAGCTAGTAAATGCTGTTCTTACTTCTGTGAGGTATTGGAAGCTTGAGGATTGTTTTAGCCATGCTGTCTTATGCTTATCCTGTTCTGTCACATCTGCCCATTCACTTTATCTTTGCCTTCACATAAGGGCTGTGATGTCCATTCCAAGTGGTACAACTCTTATGTGGTAATGGTAATAAAGAACAACTTGTGCATGTCTTGGTTTTTAGTGGTGATTGTTAAGCAACAATGAAGTTAAAGGATTAAAATTGTCTTTGAGAGACCTGAGAACTTCTTGTCTTCCTGGCAAAATAAATAGTTGAATATTACAGTTTCTCCAAATTGTGTGTGCTTTATCACGTGAATTTTGCACAAACTATTGCATTCACAAACAAATCTTCAGAGAAATGCCAACTTTGCGTTTTAAACTGAAGATATATGAGCCACTGGTCTGTCTTCCACTAGCAGAGGTATTTCAGAATGCTTACCCTTTGACTGGGATACATCCTTTCCTTGTTTTGAGGGGAGCAGACTGGAAATAAACTCTGCTGAGTCAAGTCTCTTCCAAATAAATGCTTAGAAAGATTAGGCCAGATCTGTAGATTACCTGCTTTGCTACACTCTGTGCTGTAAGGCATTGTGGAGACAATGATGAATGTCTTAGTTCTGAATCATGTAACTGCATGTTATTCCTTCCGAAGAAATAACGTCTTAAGGAATGAGTCTGAAACCTAGTGAAACAGCAGACTACCCAGCACTCTGCCACAGAGTCTATATTCTGAGTAGTTGTTTTAGATCAAGACTCTTTTAGAGGTGGCCAAGAACAACTACAGTTAATGAACTTAATGTAACTTGTGAAACTATATGCTAATTACCTTCCAAGCACCTTGGAGTCAGTAGCATTTCCTAAAAGCAGAAGGAGATTTTGAATATTCTGCATTTTTTTCTCCTTTGACTTTCTCTGTTATAATGAAAAAAAAAAAATTGTTAAATTAGTATTTTTATCTTAATTTTTAATTTGTGATTCATCATGGAAAATCTAGACCAGTATTTGGCAGCTGTACTTGGCAAAGAAGAGAAAATGTGAGTGTTGTTTCTGAACAATTTTGTTCTGGTTCTTGTACTCTGTTACATAAATGCATCCTTGCATAAGGGTGTGTGTGAGTTGGAAGCCTCTAGCTCTAGTACATTACCCAGCTGATGGCAGGAGGAGGGAATATTTAAAACATCCTTACTAAGAGAAGCTGCCTCTTCAGAAAGTCAGAATAACAGAAACATAAGACTTAAGGGTGTATGGGTTTTGTTTATTTTTATTTTTTTTTATTCAGAAAAGAAGCCATTGTGTTGTAGTAGCAACACATTAGTAAGTAGAAACTAACATTTGATCTGCAAAGTGTGCAAGTAAATTTTGTGGTTGTGAGGCCAAGACTGTGTGCAGATGCCAGTACTTATGCATATACATGGATTTTTGCATGCAAACTTCATATAGCAGGAGTAATGTTAGCAAAATTTGCACTTCCTGTTTGTAAGTAACTTTGTTATGTGTTGCATCATGAAAATACATCACCTTACGGTACCCCTGAAATGAGGGGGCTGTGAAGTATGTTGCCGTAAGTTTTATCATTGTTTCAGTTGTTAACCACTACTTCATGAACTACCAATATTAGTAGATTGGGATTGATGCTGTTGGCACGTTAAATTTAACTGTGAATTCTTTAGAAGGTTTGAATGGCTTAGAAGGTGAAACAAAGTAGTGGATGAAGCGTTTGGTGTCTTGGCTTGAATCCAGCTTGATGTCCTAAATTAATGCATCACGAAACCACAACAGATCAATCCAGATTTACATGAGTGACGTAGAGCCCTGAAGCTAAGCTAACATAGTGATTGAATTAGCTCCTGCATTTAGAGAGGCTTCTCCCTCCAGGTCAGACTTCTAAGCACTGATGGGCTTGTATGTAACTAGCAGTTATAGATTGAAGTATGCCTACATTGTGGAGGAAAAGAAATCTTAGAGCTTCAGAACTTTGACAAGTGTGACTGATTTTCTTTTAGCAGGAAAGAGAAGGGGGAAACACTATCAACAATAATGGAAAAACTGGAAGAATTTCCATTAGTGGTGCTTCAGTCAAGGACCTGCCAATCTTCCCAGAAATATCTGTTCAAAATCTGAAACATTTGTTGCTGCGGGGCTGATACGTACCTTATGTACTGCCCACCCTCATACAATACCTGGCTTGTTCTTTTAGTAAATAACTGTACTGTAGCATGATGCTCATAAATAGGGCAATTTTGCAAACATTTGTGTGTGCAGGTGCAAGACTACAGCATCTGCAATTTTTTTTCTCTACCTTATTTTAAAAATATTGTCTTATTTTTAATAAAACATATTATAGGTGAATAAAATGTCAGATTAAAGATAAGACATAGTAATGCTTCTGTTCATCCACTACTTTTAAGTAATGATTATGTGTTTAATATAGCTTGGTTTTTACTGTATTTTTTTAATAACTATTTCTCTGCATCATGTAATGTGAAGAGCGCCTTATTCTGTGGATTTATATCATGATAAAGGTGTTGCAAAGAGATACTGGAGTACTTTTAAAAATATGTTCTACAGTTTGTTTTTAACTGGTACCCTCATAAGATTTTGATAAATTCCAGCAACTATTTTATTAATGTTAGTATTGTTTGCAGTTCTTATTTATGTACACTTCAATATTTCAGTAACCTGATATCCACTTTTGTTTCTCAGCATGATGTATCACAGACTTTGCTCAAAGCAACACTGGACAGTGTGGTTGAAGAGTGTGTCAGCTTTGTAGGAGTTGATATTAACATCTGCTCAGAAATACTATTAAGGTGAGTCAAACATTTTCCTATTCCAGTAATTACATGGCTCTGGATCACAGAGTCTCTGTTTAGTCTGCCATCTGACTCAAGCTCAGCTGGAGCAAATGGCTCTTGTGTTAAACTTCCAATTACATGAAAGTGACATATTAAGACACTATTTCACTGGATCATTAAGAGTCAGTTTTTAAGGGTTATTGTGATTCTCCAGAGTAAAACTATTCTTTGGGGAAAAATATTTAAAATTTTTGAGCCAACACTGCAATTTTAGAAAAACTTTTTATAATTAATTTGTATTTTTACACTGAGAAAGGGATTTTCAAATGTACTTTTTGTCTCTCAGAAGGTATTTTTATAGGTACTTCTAAGTGGAACAGGTTGTAAAAGTTGGGCGAGGAAAGGCAAAAAGGAAAGATTTAAGGGGAAACTGGTGAAAAGTGTATCCCTTTTTACTGTATTTTTTTTAAGTAATTATGCCACATTTACTTGGAAAATCTTCTGAATTTATTTCTCTTGGTTAGGAAATAAAGCTCATTCTCTCTTGGGTGTGTAGAATTCAGAATTATTTAGCTGAAAAGCTTCTCAGAAGAGCAGAAGTGTTGCTGTCATCCTCTGTAGTAGGAAGGGAAGAAAAAGAATGTCCATAATCTTGGTAGTGGCAATTATATTAAGTATCAAAGTTAGGAAAAATGTATTCCTGCTAACTCTGTATTTATTTTTAAAAAACACCTTATAATAATTTATTGAAAACATCTTTCCATGTTTTGAAAGAGGCTCTATTTCTGGTTTTGTTTTTCCATTTTCTTTTCCATATTCTTTTTCTGTATATATAATCCTTGGTCTGACTCCTGATTTACCTTTTGTCTTACCTTCTTTCAGATTTAGATCAGCTATTAGTAAGAACACAAGCAGTATCTATTGGTAAATGAGGCTGACCAGCTTTCCTTCCATGAATAAAAGCCTACTTGAGTAAGTGCAGTGGTTGAGCACTGTCAACCTTCTGCAGGGTGCAACTATATTGTGCATTTCAGCATGGGGCACTAGACAGAGGTGCTACTGTGTCTCCACAAAACTGTGAATGTGAAGTGACACTGTCCGGTCATGGTTACAGGTGGTAACCATGTTGCCTAAGTACTTTGGTCTAATTAACCTGGCTTATGATGCATGTGCTGCGTCAAGTTCTGGATCTAACTTGATCCTTAGCAGTTCAATTCAGCTGTTCTGTGCAGATGCAGTCAGTCTTAAGTTTCCCTCACATGTGCAGTGTATGAAATTGTCACCCTAGCTAGGGTATACCGTGAGTAGGGCTTTCTGATGCATCAAATAAACTTCTTGACAGATATTGCACATGGAAGGATTGACAATGCTACAGTACTTGCGTTACTGCTGAGTACCGTGCTTGAAATACGAGATCATCGGTGGAAAATTCTGTGAACTCTGTATCACGTTCCTTTGTCAGTGTAAATAAGCTGGATTTCATAAAGTTTCTAAGAAATTTTTGGAGAAAATTCCATTCCTAATGGTTAATATTTTGTCTGTAGTTAAAGGTGTGTCTTTGCAATTTAATTCTGAGGTTTTACCACCTTTGGATTATTTTTTTAACTTTTGAGGATGAGAGTAAAGGAAGGATTTTTTTGTTTCAGGTTTTTTCCCCCTGATTATTGACTATTCTTGCCAGGTTTGCTGGTGGTGTTTTTCTAGAATCAGCCCATGCCATTCCACAAACAGATCACAGTTGCTGTTGACTTAAAGCAATGGCATCTGATATATAGAGTCAGATGGGTGACATTTCCTTCTCTAGTGCCAGGAGTAGCTGCCCGCCACAGCTCTTTTCCCTCTTTCTATGATTAACATACTCCATACACAGAAAGTTGTACTCACATGTACATACAGAAAATGTGCAGCAAACCCACTGCTTCCTGAAGAAACTTTGCTAACTGCAGTTGCACTTCACAGGTAAGTTTTTTGCCAGATCCGAGTTGCCCTCAGAACAGCTCATGCAGCCTGTTCCCAGCTGCTCTTTTATCTCAAGAGCCAGCTGAGAGAAAATGAACAAGCTGTGTGGATCTGTTAAACTGTCAGGAAGGCAAGAAACTCACAGCCACTCTCCTGCATAGCAGGCATCAGCCCTTCATGTTGGGGCAAGGTGTTGTGGTACCATTGGAAGAGAATAGCTGAAAAAGGGGCTGTTTTCACAGGAACAATTTATCTGTCCTGAACCCTCCTCCCACATCGTTTCCTGAAGAGGGCGGCTGGGGGCAGGCCGTAAGACATGACAAATTGAATTGGCATTACAGAAATAGCCAACAGATCGTAAATTACACATCCCTGGCTTACTAGTTAGCTATGTGCAGAACCATATTGCTGTACTAAGTTTTATTGACTTGAGTGGATTCCTTCCACAGAGCGAAGAGAAGGGATCCTTTTTCAGATATGCCTTTGGTCTGAGAGTCTATTTGCAAATTTCTTAGCCTTCTTTAAGTTTTGTAAACCAGATTTTCTATGGTAATGTGTATCCTTGTAATGGATAGCACTTGTATTAATGACTGTTCAATGCTAATAAGTGTATTCTTTAAACTTTTCTCGTAGACACATTGCAGGACTGAATGCTAACAGGGCTAAAAATATAATTGAATGGCGAGAGAAGAATGGACCATTTATAAACCGCGAACAGCTCAAGGAAGTTAAGGGTCTGGGTCCCAAATCCTTCCAACAGTGTGCTGGCTTCATCAGATTCAATCAAGAATATATAAAGACCTTCTGCGGGTAATAGAAATATTAGCTATCTTCACTAAATTATCCAAAATAATATGAGAAGTCTTTTTCCCCTTCTCTGTTTCATATTCAGACTTGAGGAATCCTAGACCCTTGCACTCTGAAAGACATCTTCCCAAGTAAACTTCTTGAAATCAATGGTTGACGATAGTTCTCTCTCTGAATAATCAGGGCTTATTAGCCTAGTACCCTCAGTCGGGGTTTCAGTAAGTGTTTAGTTACAAATTCTGCCACTGAATTGGTAGAAGAAATTTGGCATGCAGTTGTGTCATGATCTGAGATGTTAAAGCCTCGGTCTTGTGTTTCAGGCATAATTTAGAGATTTGTAAATTTGTTTTAATGTGGTAAAGGTTACTCTGCAGAATATGATGGTAGTAAAGTAGAGTGGATTTTCGGAGAGTTTAAATTCCATTACCTGGAGAGAGAAAGTTGAATAGCTGCTGAGGCTAAACTCTGTGCTATACTCCTGTGCCTAGCAAGCATGATGTGACTGCCTTCTGTCTCAAATACAGGAGGCACTATCCCAAGTCCAGTTTGTCAACAGTGGGTCATCCTTTTCTTTGTCATCTCATTCCCTGTTTCTGTACCAAGCCTTTCCCTTTTGAAACCATTCACTGTGCTCCTCCTGACCTGAAATCCTTCCTCTCCACAACTGAAAGTGCCCTTTCTAGAGTAATGTCTCTTCTGCCTTTCCCTTTTCTCCTTCCAACATAAAGAACTAAGAAAGGGCACAGTGGTAACACCATCCCCACCCCTTTGCCACTGACTCTTCTCAGAAAATATTTTCCTGGGAAGCACATGCTATTTTTTTTGCCAAACCAATGCTCAGAAGCAATACTGTATTCCCAGTTGCTGCTGGCCAAACAGCACACACGTAACTTCCAGGCAGGAGGTAGGCACATTAAGACTGGCTTACTGCCTGGGTGGAAGGTATACAGATTGGTTGCCCATCTGGCAGGGAGACACATGCTGCAGGCCAAATGGTGCGCACTGTAAGCACCAGAAGACCAAAGAAGTTGCTTTCAAGGCTGTAGATGATCGATAGGTCTTACACTGTACAGATCTGTTTTAGTGAATGCTGCAATACAACAGAGGAAGAAAAGGCTAATGCCTTTTTTTTTTTCCCAAAAAAGTACACTGGTGAAATGTTTAAGAACATTGTTTTGGGATTTTTTTCCTTGCTGGAGCATGCTTCCGATGTTAGTCAGATTCCATAAAACTTGAGAACACTGTATAACCTGAGAAATCTGCTATAACTTTGGAGTTTGAGGCCAAAATAAAGTTCTAACACCATCACCTCCACAACATTTCTTGTGGGCCTGGGTGACAGAACCAAAGATTTTTGAAATGGACTTGAGAAGGTTTCATTTTTGTTCTCTTTAATCATATTGATGGTTGTAGTGCGCTGCATGAATTAATTTTTGTGCTTTGTACTTGTTAACAAATAGTGGTTATTTCAAAAATTGATACAAAAAGAGAAAGTTATGTCTCCATTTCTGCTGACAATTAATGCCTAGGTAGAGCCCAAAGTGCAAGTGCTAGTTCCGAGACTTTCACTGGGTTCTCTTTTGTCCTGCAAAAGCAGGAACCATTTGTGAATGTAGGAAACAAAAACAAACAAAAAAAGAGGCAAGAAGGGAAACTTTGCCAGTAGGAGTCATTTGATGCCTTTATATTGCATGTATGTACATCCTGAACATATTTTACTTAAGGGAAACTTTAAGGGAAGAAGTGTGACAGTTGTAAATATGCTACACACACGAAGATAGATCTCTTTCTCTCCTGTATTCTGTAAAGTTCTACCAATGTGGGCAATCTGTTCGTGGATCTCTCTGAGACTTTGGAGCTTTTTCATTATCTAGAGATAAAAAAAAAAAGACCAATCCAAATGGTAACTGAAGCTAACTGATTAGGAGTCAGTAATGTATTCACTAAGTTTTAAGGAAAGCTGTATTAAGATACTTTTATGAAAATAGTTTATCAGTTCTGAAATAGTGATATATTTGACCTTTAGCTTTCTTCTGTTCTAAGCAAATCTCAGTCTGAGTTCTTCTGATTTGAAATTTTTCATATTTTGACCTGGCCCATATTTGAGCAGAATTCTTCAGAAATTTAATATAGGAAGTCAACAAATGTGATTTAAGGAGTTCTGATGTTTAAGCATTCACACACTTTCCATGTTCTGTAGATATGGTTAAGATGCAATTTGCTTACCTAAAGATGGTATGAATAGGAAATTTTTATTATACATTTTTTAAATTTAAAATTATTCAGACTATTACTCAACAGTCAAGTATGAAAGTATCCTCTCAAGATCTTTATCAAGTAGGTAAATGCGTTGTCCCGAGATGCTATCCAGATTGCAAATGATACAATAGGTTGTGTAGTGTTTTCTTTATAATCTTGTAATCATAAAGAAATTTTTATGAAGCCCAGAATCCCTTCCCAATGTTTGTTTCTATTTTAAATTCATTTATGCATACACTGGCATATTTATTTTTATGCTATATTTGTATTGTTAAGATTTACCCACCATGACCTTTTAGGGGATTAATACTTTTTTTTAGAAAAAAAAAGAATGAACATTATATACAAGTCTGATTGTGTTTTTCGTGTGTGGGCACCAGGCTAGGAATTCATTAAGAATGACACGTCCTTTTTTTATTTCTGACAGTAATAAGAAAACTGAACTTGGAAGTTATGCACTTTCGTCTAAAGCAGGTGCACAGGGTAAAAAGAAGAGTAAACCAACACCATATGCCTCACAACAGCCCAATCCTTTAGACCAAACTTGTATTCATCCGGAGTCTTACAACATTGCAATGAGGTAAGCAGTGAGAAAGCTTTTGAACCATTGACACTGTCAGCTTTCAAAATGAAAGTACTGATTTTTCTGACAACAACCTGCTCAACCTTTTGAGATAGGAATACTTGTATTAATTTGATGCTTTGTCCCCTTTCTTCAAGAAAAGGGTATGCTTCAGAAGTTCTTTACAACTGAAGGGTTTCAATTGGTGTATTTTACCTCTTGCATACATGCAAGTTTTTACTTTTTATTCTTGGAGGGTTTTTTTGGTTTTTGTGTTGATTTTCACTGAGGAAATCAATGAATTCTAAAAACTTCACCAGACTTTCCTTCCATGACCCTGTCGTCTTTATATCACCACTTAGCCCCACACTGAGGCCACTTCTCTCAATTTCCTTCTGTTTGCCAACTCTCTTTATGCCACATACTTTCAGTTTGGACTTTTCAGTTCACAAGGTGTGGAGACAAATAATTTTTTCTAAATGTCCAAAACCTGATTTTTTTCTTCTACCTTGCCTCCATACATTATGTAAAAGGCCATAACTAAAAAAATAATTTTATTTATTCTTAAAAATAATGTAATTTAAATGCCATACAAATTTCGTTAGTGGTATTTTAATATCTCTATATCACTAAGAACTGCTTTTACATTGTTGCTTATGTTCAGCATGTGCCAAACAAACTTTCTACTTAGTGAATTTTAACGACTAGAATTTGTTTATTTGTGTGAGCGTGCACACAAGTGGACAGACATACGTGAGCATGGTTCTTATTATGAGCTTTTAAATTCTGATATTGCGAGATGTAAAGATTAAGTGCCCAAACACATGAACACCATGGTGGTTTTACTAAGTGACCTTTGGCTAAAAGAAGAGAATAATTTTTCTATGGGTGCCTCTGGTTAGGGGATACTGCAGCTGCTAAATGCTAGTATAAGCTGTGATCTTTTCTATCATCAGCCCCGGCTGAAATTAGACTCTGCTTGTCCTCTTGAGAAAACATTATCTCCTACCATAAACTGGCATATATTTATTTTTTTAAGTGATTTGCAGTGAACAGGTTCTTTTCTTAAAATGTGCTGGAGTTAATTTCAACAGTAGCTAGATGCTTTAGGATTTTTATGACCTCTATTGAGAATATTATTCCTGGAGAAAGAGTCATGCTTCCTGTTTTATGAACAAAACCATCTTTAAGCCTCAGAGAGATGTGCTGAATTTCTGAACTCATGAAGCTTAAGTTTCTTAACTAAAAAAGTCTTACAGGACCTTGCATTTTTAGGACACCTTCCCTACAGTGTGTGCTCTGTTCTCTTTCCAGTAGAGACAATTGCATATACAGGTTCCTATGAATAGATCTGCATGTTTTCCTTCTGGTGGGCATGCAATGCACTTTTGTTTTCATCCTCGCCCTGCCAGTTTATTCTACTTTGGACCTGATTCTAGGGCCACTGTGCAATTGCCTGCTAGAGTCCGTGTTCTTTGAGTAGTGTGTAAGTAACTTTGGTTTCTCGTTTTTCACAACCAGTTCCCTTTTTTCTTATGCATCAGGATTTGTTACTAGTTCTCTGCCCTGTGCATAGCTGTGGAAAAAAACAGGCAGGGTCCTGATCTTAAAACAATCTTACATTAATAGGTAGCTTATAGGGTGAGGAAGCTTGGTCACTTCTACTGGAGATTATTCAGAGTAAGTCAATGTAATTTAAAAAAAAAATGGTTATTCAAAATTAATGTTGATTTTCAATATTGTATTTCATTCAATTTAAATATCCAGTAATCTGGATTTGGTTAATAGTCCATTTAGCTTTTCAGCACTAGTACACTAATAAAGTAATTGGTAGAAGTGTTCACAGTGTTACCAGATTTGCTTAAAGGCTCATTTGGAAAGATTGCTTTAGAGAGCAGAGAAGCATAGCCAGATAATGGTGGAATGCTACAGAAATTTATCTACGTACAGTACCATCACAGAGTTGGTCAGTAAATAAAGAATTATGACACCATTTCCAGAGCAGCACAGGTGACTTATATCTGGAGTGGTGAGTGGGATTATTAGTGCATATGGTAGCTCAGCTATTCACACAGAGTTGAAATTCTGGACACAATTTTAGCAGGTATGACAAATCATATAATCATGATTTGGAATTTGGCTGTGAACTGAGGATTAGCACTATTGGAGCTCCAGGCCTGTCAGTCTGACCTTGGTGCTGGGGAAGGTTATAGAGCAGATCATCTTGAGTGCCATCAAGCAGCACATACAGGACAGCCCCAGTCCTTGATCAGCCCCAGTCAGGGGGGTTTATGAAAGGCAGGTCCTGCTTGACAAACCTGATCTCCTTCTGTGACAAGGTGGCCGCTTAGTGGATGAGGGAAAGGCTGTGGATGTTGTCTACCTTGACTTTAGTAAGGCCTTTGACACCATTTCCTGCAGCATTCTCCCTGGAGAAACTGGCTGCTTATGGCTTGGATGGGTGTACTCTTTGCTGGATAAAAAAACTGACTGGATGACTGAGCCCAAAGAGTGGTGGTGAGCAGAGTTAAATCCAGTTGGCAGCCAGTCACAAGTGGTGTTCTCCAGGGCTTAGTATTGGGGCCAGTTCTGTTTAATACCTTTACTAATGATCTGGATGAGGGCATCAAGTGCACCCTCAGTAAGTTTGCAGATGACACCAAACTGGGTGGAAATGTTGATCTGCTTGAGGGTAAAAAGGGTCTACAAGAGGGATCTGGACAGGCTGGATCAATGGGACAAGGCCAATTGTATGAGGTTCAACAAGGCCAAGTGCCATCTCCTGGACTTGGGTCACAACAACCCCATGCAATGTTACAGGCTTGGGGAACAGTGGCTGGAAAGCTTCCTGGCAGAAAAGGACCTGGGGATGTTGGTCAACAACTAGTTGAATATGAACTGGCAGTGTGCCCAGGTGGCCAAGAAGAGCAATAGCATCCTGGCTTGTATAAGAAATGGCCAGCAGAACTAAGGAAGTGATCTTACCCCTGTACTCGGCACTGATGAGGCCATACCTTGAATACTGTGTTCAGTTTTGGGCCCCTCACTACAAGAAAGACATTGAGGTGCTGGAGCATGTCCAGAGAAGAGCAGCAAAGCTGGTGAAGGGTCTAATGAACAACTCTTGTGAGGAGTGGCTGAGGGAACGGGGGTTGTTTAGCCTGGAGAAAGGGAGGCTCAGGGGAGACTCTACCTGTCTCTACAACTACTTGAAAGGAGGTTGTAGTGAGGTGGGTATCAGTCTCTTCTCCCAGGTAGCAAGCGATAGGACGGGAGGAAATGGCTTCAAGTTGCACCAGGGGAGGTCTAGACTGGATTTTAGGAAAAATCTCTTTACCAAAAGGGTTGTCAAGTATTGGAACGGGCTGCCTAAGGAAGTGAAGTGGTTGAGTCACCATCTCTGGAGGTATTTGAGACATGTAGATGCAGTGTTTAGGGACATGGCTTAGTGGTGGACTTGGCCGTGCTAGTTTTACAGTTGAACTTAATGATCTTAAAGGTCTTTTCCAACCTAAACGATTCTATGATTTTTAAAAAAAAAAAAAAATAAAAAAATTCAGTATGTGTTTAACATCTGAACCAAAAGATAGTGGTTTGAGTCACAGGCTTATGCATGATTCAGAGAAGAGGGTGCCACCTATTGCAAAGCCAACACTGCTTAGAAGGTACCTTGCTGGTTCTTAAAATGTGCTCAGGGTCAAACTCGTTGGGACTTGGGGAGCTGCAAAGCTATTGCAGAAGTATGATGTGGTTACAGAGCAGTGTTACCTGTCATGTCATTTCTCTTTGGCTAATGTAATTACTTTAAAGTAAGCTTCCAGCTCTGCCAGTGTTCTGTTTCTCACCAAACACTTTGCCTTCCTAGACTGAATTTTCAGGTGAAGTATTTAGATTCAAGAGTGTCTTGTGGGTATTGTACCGTACCCTTTTTTAATGCAAAAGAATATCAGTTGATATCAAAACAAATATAAAAACACAGTAACAATATCTGCTAATGGAACACCAAAACTAATGAGTGTAACATCTGTTTCTGTAACTGAATCAGTCTTTTCTGTTTTCTTTGGGCTTTTCCTCTTTTGTCTGTTGTCTTATGTTTATGAGTATCTGTACACAGTTTGATGTGAAAAAAAAGTCTTGAAGTGCTTTCTGTGCTTTCTATGAATCTACTTTATGTTCAACAGTATTTTTCTTTTTCTTGCAATCAAAAGATAGTTTACTTGAAAGCTTGTTAAATATGAAGGTGGTAACTTTTATGGTATAGATTGTATTAACATACAGTAGCTTGATATCACAAAACGGTGTGGGGAAGGGGCAAATATATCTAATGTTTTTTCATTGCAAATAGCTGTTTGAAGAAAAGAAAATACAGCTCTGTAGAAAACTGCCAAAAGCCAATAAGTGTAGTATTAAAAATTGACACTGATTACATAAGGGCTAAATATAAACCAGACATCATCCCCTCAAGCAACTAATGCTATAATTTAACAATGATTATATATTTTAAATGACTTTTCAGAAAAACCCCGTATGAGCTGTTAAGCTTCTAACTTATGGAAATGGCTTTCCAAACCAATTTGCTGTCTAAATATGAATTAAGAGAAAATTTTACTAGGAATTCAGACTGCATGGAGGATTCAGTCCAAAGCTTACTGGAGCTGTTGACAAGTTTTATTCACTTTGATAGGCAGTGGATGAGACTGGGTTTGTCATTCCCTTTTGCTGAGCCTATGTTCATGAGAAAGCTTATGAGAGCCTGAAGATCAAATCATGTTCATGTTGTTGATTTGAGATATCTTACTGAAATTCAAAAGACTAGGTTTAAAACCTAGTTGATAATTTGTATAATTTAAGTTAATACACATAAGCAAAATTGTGACTGTTAGAAGTGGGTTAGAATCAGTATTTAATATATTTTAAAACAAAATAAATTTTAAAGGAGTTCTGTTGCTTTGCTGCTTTCAAAATATTTATTTCTTTCTTTTTCTGTGCTTACACATAACATTGTCAGGGACCATGTCAAGCTTACAGGTGGATCTGTGCTACCAAAGGGCAGAATCATTGTCTTGAAGATCGGCAGGTTTGATTCAAGACATCAGTATACAGTATTACATACCTCTTACCACAGAAATTGAAGTGAATGGAATAGATGCTGCATAAATGAGTCATAAAGGCTTCCTCATGCACTGTCTACCATATCTTGCCATGAGAAAGTAGTTTGTGAAAATTTTATTGTATTAAAAGTTTTTATGGGAAATTACATTTATTTTTAAAGAAAATAAGATGGTGATTTTTATCCACTGCTTCTATCCAAATTACCCAAAAGCAGCAGTCCACATTACAGATTTATGACATACAAAATTATCAGTTTTTAAAACAATGTTTTTGAGGGATAGAAGTTCACCAAAATTTGAAACCACTAATTTTCTTTTTCTGAACTGTTTTGTAGCTTGAAAGGCCAATCCATTAAAAAAAAAAAAAATTGGTTAAAAGAATTGCTCCCAAGTGGTGACTTAGGTTGCCAAGCTTTAGGCTGGAGCCAATTTTTATGGCTGAATTAGAAACCCCTGAAAAATAGGGTTTTTATAATGGAAACACTGATGTAATCTTTACTACAGTGGCACAAATGGTGCTGGTATGATTGATTTATGGCATTTAAACATCTTGACTTAAAATCTGTACAATTTCTGTAAAATAATTGGAAAACATCCTACTGGTGATTTAACACACTCTGCAGATCACCAAAATGTTTTTGTTCATGACTTCCACACTGTCAAGGTTTGGCTTTGTCATGTGCAGAGATGAAGCTTACAAACACCTCTAAATATTATGAATCAGAATTTCCCAAAAGTTAAATAAAAAAAAAGCAAACAAACTTTGTAGGCAGTGTATTTTCCTGCAAAGCAGAGCTGTGTTTTGAGTTTCTGAAAAGTCTATATGTGAAAACCAGTTTATAGTGGCAGAATCTTCAACATACAATTAATAAAACATGTAGAGCATATCCAATTTCTTGGTACATATTGTAAAAGAACTTCTAGAAAAAATGAGGAAATATTTAGGAAGTCCCAAGAAGTTACAACCAGGTTATGCTTATAAACCAAAATGCTGGAAAGAAAATGCAATGGTTTTCCTTTCTTGTATCACTCTGCTGGGTGCATTTGGTTTCGTATGACTGAATCTTAACATTTACTGATTTTTACTTAAATCTCATAAAAATGCTCTTTGTTAAGGGTTGGCACTCAGAATGTGTATTTGCTGCTCACAGATTACAGCATCTGGCAGACAGGTTGTATTTCAGTCTGACTTCGAAATATTTTACCAATATTTATAGAAGATCTAAAGGTGATTTAGCATAATGCAGGTGAGGATCTTCCTTGGCTAATTACCCAGGTTTAGGACTTTGATTGTTAGAGGATAGTACTGCTCACTGCAGTTGGTTCTGCCTTAGAAGTTTTTGACATACCGAGCAGAGTGACTTGCGGTCAAGATTCATGTCTCACCCTGCATTGGGTATTGATAATGCTGCTTGATGTCTCCAGGACTTCAAAATCTCAAGATGATTCAATAAAGCACTCATTCATGTGCTTATTCTTCACCAAGGTAAAACAATTGGATTTGATGTTCATTTCAGAAAAAGCATTTATATTGATAATATTTTATATTCTGTTGTAGATGAACTGATCATTTTTCAAGTATCTGTGGCATTTCTGCTACTCTTTACATGGGTGGAGGTAGCAGCTGATCTGTAGTATCTCAGTCGCTATGCTGAAAAGCTGTACTTTCTAGCTTTGAAGGCAAATATTGACATGTAAAAAAATGCAGAAGAAAAACTGCTGGTTAGGGAGAGACCACCAGAAGAAAGAGGAATTTCCCTCCTGCCCTTTATGGAACTGCACACTTGTCGTTTGATGCCATTTCCAGCTCTCTGCTGGGCTGGTTTGCTTCTGTCCAGGTCACCTAGTTGTCACTGAGCAACGGAGGCAATGCTTAAGGACAATAGAAATCAGGAAGGGAATAGTTACTTGGTATCATGTTTGAGCAATGAAAACAAGTTGTTGTGTTCTATTTAATGTAGCCTACATGTGAATATTTTACAGAGGATAGTTTTTACTGTGGTAGGATGCCTTTCCTTAAATTCACTACAAAGTCATCACAAACATCTTTTGTCCACTTCAGTAAGACTGTACTTGTATGTACACACACGTATGTGTGTTTATTCAAGCTATTTATTGTGCAAAATAATACTTTACTAAAAAGTGTTAAGTTCCTTTTTAAAAAGCCTAAAAAAAGTTAAGATTAGTAGATTAATGGATCTTTATGGCAATTTCCAATAGGAAATGACTAACCTGAATTAAGGAGAACACTTGCAAAAATAGTGCCATTAAGCCTGATAAATAATAGTTCATATTCATCACTTTAGAAGGTCAGTTCATTCACAGGTCTGACAATTTAGTAGCAGGCTTTTTAGAGGACATATTTTTGAAAGTTATCTTGTCAGTAAATAGAGGAGCAGAAAAGGCTTTCACTGCTAATTGCCATCTGATAAAGACATTTTATAACTTTTCTGTGCTGGAAAATATACAGTTAACAAGAATTATTAAAAGAATTTGGAAATAAAAAAAATTCTCCTGTTACCACTTGATTTATGGGTCTCATATTTATAGTGTATTTTTCATTTGTTGAAATTTTTGAAACCTACGTAAATTCCTACTGGTTGCATTTTTTAAAAAATTATGAAGGGGAAAAATTAACTTTTTTATGGAATGATCATCTTTAACTGTAGTACTAATTCTTTGTGGATAACTAATCATGTTTCACTATTTTATATCTCCGGTTACGCTTCAGTTATATATTGGTAGTCATGAAAACAGTTAACAACAGCGTGCCTAATGGTATGGTAGCAAGTGGCTACACTGCAGTGTAACTGTGTCTGAATTTCTTTTTTCATTTAGAAACTCATTGTTTCTTAAATTTCTACATCCAAAATGTCATAAACTGAGTGCTTTCTGGTCTTCTGCATGAAGTCAGATAATCTATCATATTAATAATTTATGCATTTGAGGAAAAACATATTGGTTAAATATTCTTATCTGGCTAAACCACATAAGTAGTTCTAAATATGTTTGAGACTTTAAGTTTCTGTGTCCAGCAACTAATTACAGAGAGTAATACACAGATATCGTTTGATGTATAATCTGCATCAGCAGTTGAAAATTGAGGATCGTATCACTAGTGAGAACAAGAACAGTCACCATCTGCATTATGCAAGTAATGCTTTTGCATTTCAAAACATTACTAAATGTCTGCATAATTTGTTTGCTACTGTCATGAATGTACATTTTACCTAACAAAGCACATGCTAATGCAAAGTTGTTTTTGTTTTCAGAGTGATTATGTTGCATTACCATTAATTCATGTGTGCACTGTGACAAGATGTAATGGTGTATCATGTTGCTCTAATGTAATGAATACAGTACTCCCAGCTCTTAAGTCGTGTTGCTGGAAATGATTACATAAAACAGAAATGACTGTGACTAAAACCCTTGCGAAGCTTTAGAACTCCTGCACGTGATAAGAAGGTTTTTGGGGTGTTTAAAGTAACTTCATAAAAACTTACTGAAGGCTTTCCTCAGTTTTGCTCTTTTCTGACTGTTTTTTTGCATTCCACTGAAATTTGCATTATCTTTAAGCATTGCAAGGGCTATGCTATAATTTTGTGCAGATGTGTATGTTAAGTGAACATGATGTGCTTATTTGTTACATTTATGCTACTTTTCTTTCTTTATCTGGGTAAGATGGATGAAATTATGTATTAAATAAAAACATCAGCCATGACCATTCTCTGCAGGTCCTATAAGACTGCAAAGATTACTTTTAAAACTAAGGTGGTTGCTCAGGTTTCTGAGTATCCTCTAAATCTCAAAACCATAAAACTTAAAGTCTCTAAACCAGCTAAATTTCATTCTGTTCTGACTCTCCTGACACTCTGGCAGCTTTTACCTGTGCCTTGAACAAAAAGTTTGTGATTCACTCAAAACACTCAACATTTGAGGAAATAAGGATAGTATATCTTATAAGAATGACCTCACTTCAGAAAGAAGTCTCATCTTTCCGATTTCCGTTTCTGTTAACTTTTAGGTTTTATCTTTTTAGTAGATAAACATAGCACTAGAACTACTGCAACATGTTGCTTAGTTCACATATGTAGCCAGGAAAATACTTGAAGGGCTTTCATTTTTGCACAAGATCATTCATGTTATGTTGTACAGCTGGAACTGTCATTTACAAATTGAGTAAGTGAGATATTTCAAAGGTTGTGGTGAGATAGTTTAGCATTATGAAGATAAAAATATGCATATTAAGGGAAACCTTTTTTTCCCCCCATAGCCATACCCCAGTCTTAATACTGACTAAATCCTTGTTTTCTGACCTTGGAATAACTATTGAAGGAAGTTGTTGGGTTGCTTTTTTAATAAGGAAACTAACATTCTTAGCAAAGACATTTTAAAATAGAAATGATCAATATAATGTGCCACTGCTCAGTCAGACATTTGTGCTTTATATTGATTTTTTTTTTTATTCTAAGTGCCCTTAGGCTATGTTTGAGTGAAAATGATACATTAAATATATAACTATATTCAATAGCATTTCTAAAACTACATCTGTATTTGCTAAACAATTGATTTTGATTGGATTTAATACATAAGTTTTACCAAAACCTAACCTAAAAAAGTAAGAATTTCTAAAAAAGAAATATAACGTTTCTATTAAAGATTTTTTTGTGTGTGTGTACGTGCGTGCTGGACCTTAATACAGTGTTCTGTTCTGCCTATAATATACATTGTAATTCTGAAATATTCTTAAACAAATACCTGATTTTTAGAATAAAATTAATTCTGCTGAGGTTGGTGGGACTTCTCATGTACTTAGACTTGGGCACATGTTTAAGCATCATTTGCAGGTGAACCCCAAATTTTATTCTGAATAGTAACCATGTTAAGATGTTTAAATAACTATAATTGATAACATAAGGCTCAAACCTAGCACCCTTGTCTAGATGGGGAATCCTTTTTAATATCAGATAAATACTTTCACTGGGATTTCCAGTAGGTGGGGGAGGCTAAGGAAGGAGTCAGGGGTGAAATAACTTTCATGAATAGTATTTGAGGGCTCAGGCACCTGGGGTTGTGTCCTGTTTTGGGCTGGTTTTCTTTCCAGCAGCCTGCATGTAGAGTGGGCATTCTGATTGCATTATTCACACATTTGACAGTTTCGTACATAACAGGAGTTCTTTTATACATCAGTGGCTGTTCCATGTGGTTGCACTTATTAGCAGCGAAACCCACCCTGTTATCGATTTACAAAGTGAATGCACTTCTGCAAAATCCTAATGGTGAGAAAATGTTGCTTGGTGGAGGTACTCCAGCTGAATTTCCATCTGAAGTGAAATAAAGCCAAGTACGTGAATGTCAGCAAACCTGTTTATAGGGGCGGGAGGTAAAGCATACATTATTTAGAAGGTTGAGTCATGAGGCTGGTCGGGTTTGCCGTGTTACATCTGGCACGTCAGTCAAAGCTGGGGCAGCTGCCGCCTGTCACTAGTGCTCTGGTGGGGCATTGCCTGTCCATTAGCATTAGCAGCCCTGAGGAGCTGTGTGAAGAGCGCTTTGCCTGCGCCTCCGCATGTTGTCTGTAGTACCATTGCAACCACTTCTAGTGCTCGTTTGAGACCAGGAGAAGATGGCTTCATAGAAGATATGATACTTTTCATATATAGGCTCTTATTAGAGAAAATATTTGAGTAATAGTAGTGCTTTGTGGTTAGTTTATGGAAAATAAAAATTTTAATTTAATATTCTAAACAATTTTGTGTCTGTGTTGGTATTTATTTTGTCTCAAAACCATGTCAAACTACTTTAAAAAATTACGTCAAAAGTTGAAGTACAATCAAAACAAAATTCAGTCAAACCTGAGATTATTATCCACTAAATCTAGATCCACTGAATCTATTCATTTTTTTTCATACATTTCCATGTGAAAGATCTATGTGCATTCAGAAAATTAATGTGAAAATTATATCTATCACTTTTAAGTGCAAATATATGTATTTGAGCTAACAGTACACATTTTTCCAAAAGAAATTTAATTTTGTATTTCGTTGCATATAGCTTTTTATTGCTCACCACCTGAAATAATGTCAGTTGGGTTCCTCAGGTCAAAGAAAAGAAAACAACAAGCCAAAAAAACACCCCACTGTGTCTCCTGCCAAAAGTAATAGTAGCCTCAGGTTTTGACAAAAGCACAGCATGTATTTTTGAGGGGGGAAAAGAGGTTGAGTACCAGGGACTTTTGCTTTCTAAGGGAGCTGGAATGTCAGACCAAGTGCAGGGCATGAATTTGCTAGTCAGCACTTCTTTCCTGGCTTGGAGTTTACACCTGTTGTGAAGTAGGGATAAGGACAGGAAGGAGGGATCTCTTTTAGGAATTTGGAAGGAATGTTTACTCAGACTCTTTTACCTGTCTGCTATGGTGGAGAACATGCAAAAAAACCCCATGTGCCTCCCCTCAACAATAAGGGACATGATAAAGCAGGGTAGAAGGGGCTTATTCTTGGTGATAATGCAGAGCAGGGCAGTGGGACAGATAACTGAAATGTTTACTGTGAAAATGACAAATTGCTTTATTTAGTACAATGTAACTCAGCTTCTGTGACCAGCATCCTCATTTTCATTGATTTATATCCATTAAAGACTTGTTTTGCACTTTTAAGTCCTTCAGTAAAATAAGGGCATCTATTCAGTGATAAATAAACATTGTCTACATCACTACAGGTAATAAGGACTAGGGTCTGTGCTTCTCAACATATGTGCCAACATTGCTGAACTAAAACCTCAGTGTGGTTTGGGTTTTTTGTTTTACTTTAAAAAAAATATCATAAATCAAGACACATTTATTTTAAAGTATTTCTTTTCAGCCTTTTTAGATGGCCATCCAAATTTGTTTCAATCTGCAACGTGTGTATGTGTGTGACAATAGGGAAGGATAAGGGTGTTTATGTTGTGTGACTGCTTTGACTTGATAATTTTCTTGTTTCTTAAAAACTAATTATTCTTAGTCATGAAGTTCATAGACAAGAGAAGTATTTTATGTCAAGTTTTTCTTAAATTTAGTTAGAGGTTCTTTGTATTAATTTAAGATTTTTAAATGTTCATTGTTGGTTTACTAAATTGCCATTCATTCTAATTTAAATGAGAGTGACAATGTAAATGACAGTATTGTAGAACTTTCATGGTAAAAGACATCTTTCAGTCATAAATTTGGTTTTAGCATGAGATTAAATAATCAGTCTGAAAAGTGATATACACTTTGAAATTTTGCTTCTAGTTTGTAATCTGTTCCAAGAGATGCATGTATGCAGATGGACTCTTAAGTTTCCATGTATGTGTCCGAGCAGTGATGATTTGAGACGATATGAACTTGGGAAACTGTTCACTGTTCATATTTTATTATTGGAAGTTTTGTTTGCACATCAATGCAAAAGTAATTAAACGCCCTAAATATAGCAACAGTTAAGTTCTCACGACAGGATGTTACAGATCTCTCTTTGTATCTTTGAACTTCCCAGGTTTTTGTCTTTCATTGGAGGAAATGCAAATGACATAGGAAAATCAGATATGCAGCAAAAAGTAAATGGAGTAATTCAAAAGGAAGGTCTGGAAGGCACAGCCAAAAGACTAAATACAACAGTGCACACGCTGCAGCTGATCATTGATGGTCTGACTCAGCCTGAAGGCTTTGACATCCGAACAGGTAAACCTTTGTTTTGAAGGTTGTAATCTCGGTTGATTGTTCTGTGTACTAGTTTTAAAACTGTCGTCTTCTTTTAAAGTCAGCAGTAGATTTGCATGGATGTATAACTCCATTTCTTTTCTCAGGCAAGGTAAAAACTATATCATAGTCAGATGTTTCTTTCCAGCTCCGTAGGTAAAGAGTGTGAATCCTGTCTTAAATCATGGCATTTTCAGCCATAGGAAGGGGAGTTGTATGGCTGTTAACAGATGAAATAGTTTCAATATGTTGACTCTATACTGATTAAATCTGTGTTGGCTCTCCATCACGGAGGGGAATGCTGAGACCAAGCTGAAACAGTAGTAATAAAGGTCTGTGGAGCAGTTACTGTAGTAGTGTGCAGTTCTGCTATTTTATTGCACTAGATCCTGGAGACAAGTGTAATTGGAGCACATGGCTCATGACCTACCTTGGTTAAAACTTTGCAGTAGTGCTGAACAGTTTGAGGTGGAGGGGAAGAAAGATGAGGTAAGCAATGAAGTAAAACATCTGGAGATGCTAGTGTTTAATGAAACTTACAGCTGGATTCTCTTACAACAGCAAGAGATAAAGGTAGGCAGCAAAGATGCAGGCTTAATAACAAATAATAAACTTATGCTTAAAAAACCTCAAACATACTTGTTCTCCTTTTTTGGATTCATCAGTAGCTACTTTGCTGATTTTATAAATGTTTCCCACTTGTGACCTTGAAAATGTGTATTTTCTATGTTTCCGTTTGTTCTGGTGGTCTCACATCTAAATTACAGTAGGAAAAACTATTAACGTATGAAGATATAAAAGCAAAAAAGAATCTTCAGTGGAAATATTCATGCTCTGCTGATCAATGCATCCAGTGTTGGTACAGACAGACTCCGTAACTGGAGTAGGCAGTCTCGTAGCCTGTTATAGTTGTAATTTATTGTCTTTGTAACCCTGCTAGTGACTGCCAGTGAGGAGATGCTTCCCATCTAACAGTGTTTAGACAAATTGAATGGTTTGTACTGTACCCTGATTAAGAAAATAATCTTGGTTTAAGATTCAATTCCCGTGTTGTTCCCAACAGTAGAGATGTGATGTTAGGGAACTGCAGATGAAGAGTAGCATTCCTATGTATCCTCTTAAATTTAATTTAAATTCTGTGTTGTTTATTTTTCCTGAATGATTTTAGTACAAAGGAAAATGGGAAGAATTATTTGGGAAAAGGGAAAGAAAAGCGTGGGTTTATCACACTTTCAAAAATCTTTTTCTGGCCAAGGTCTTGCAAGGCATTTCTTGCAAGAAATTCTTTTTAACATCAAAGTTGAACAGCTAATCAGGTAACAGTAATGGAGGGGAGGGTGGACAGACAGGTTATAACATTTAATAATATTCCCATAATTCCTCTGAGTCATCTTGTGCTCATTGCCCTGAATGGCTGTTTAGTTGCTTTTTTCATTGAAGTGCTACTGCACTTCAGTGTTACAAAAGGATTAGCCATTTTGGACTTGAGCACTTAGGTACATTCCTTCAGCAGAAAATTTGATGTCATTCAAAGCCTATCACTGCATTTGCCAGCTTGTGTACTCGATTGTGGTTTGATCATGTGGTGGATTGACCCTGCCTGGATGCCAGGTGCCCATCAAAGCTGCTCTATCACTCTTCTCAACTGGACAGGGAGAGAAAACATAATAAAAGGCTCATGAGTCAAGATAAGGACAGGTAGAGATCACTTGTCAATTATCATCACAGGCAAAACAGACTCAACTTGGGAAAAATTAATTTAATTTATTACCAGTCAAATCAGAATAAGATAATGAGAAAATAAAACCAAATCTTAAACACTTTTCCCTCATCCCTCTGTTCTTCTTGGGCTTCACTTTTCTACTGATTTTCTCTACCTCTTCACCATTCCTGAGCAGTGCAGAGGAATGGGGTTTGTGGTCAGTTCTTCACATGTTGTCTCTGCTGTTCCTTCCTTCTTGGGGAGGACTCCTTACACTCTTCCCCAGCTCCATTGTGGGGTCCCTCCCACGGGAGACAGTCTTCCACAAACCTTTCCAACATGAGTCCTTCCCATGGGCTGCAGTTAATGAACTGCCAGCAAACCTGCTCCAGCGTGGGCTCCTCTCTCTATGGGGTCACAGGTCCTGCCAGGAGCCTGCTCCAGCGTGGGCTTCTCACAGGGTCACAACCTCCTTTGGTCACCCACCTGCTCCGTTGTGGGGTTCTCCCCGGGCTGCAGGTGAAGATCTGCTCCCCGTTCACCTCCATGGGCTGCAGGGGCACAGCCTGCCCCACCATGGGCTGCTCCAGCACCTGGAGCACCTCCTTCCTGTCCTTCTTCACTAACCTTGGGGTCTGCAGAGTTGTTTCTCTCACATGTTCTCACTCCTCTCTTTGGCTATAGTTGCTGTTGTGCAGCAATTTCTCCCCCCCCCTCTTAAATACATTATCCAGAGGCACTATCATCATCGCTGATGGGCTCAGCACTGGCCAGCGGTGGGTCCATCTTGGAGTCAGCTGGCATTCGTTCCATCGGGCATAGGGAAAGTTTCCAGCTGCTTCCCATAGAAGCCACACCTGTAGCCCCCATGCTACTAAAACCTTGCCACTCAAACCTAATATCTATCCACAGCCTGGTGATGTTTTAGACTGATTGATTTCCAGTGCATTTTAGCTATAAATTTGTTTGGGCTGTATTTTATTTCTCAAAGGCAAATATAGGAAAATGTTTGCAATCCTGTTTGGTGATGCTCTCTGGAAAATCTCAGTCCTATTATATCTTGGAAAAGGTAAAACAGCAGTAGGAAGATGGTGAAATGGAAGTTGTTAAAATGGCTCAGAAGGGTTTTCTGCAGGAGTAGAAAGTGATAAGCAAGTAACAAGAGAGTTTAAAAGATCTATCTGTGCCCTTAAATGCAGAATGTGAACTTTACTATATTGGGGTATTACCCGCTTATAATCATGCACATTGGAATTTTAAGTTGTGTGTACAAAGGAGTTAGTGCTGTGATGTCATGGGAAGCACTTGATTGTGTAATGTCATAGTGCAGATGAGCAGCAAGTCTAAGAACAGTGCATTCGTTGACTTTTCTCTTTAGCATATGATGAGACTTGAGTATTCACCTTCCAATATAAAAATTTGTATAGAAATAGGATTTTATGTACAATTTATGTAGCTCAAGTAAGTCACCTCAAGTCTTTTCTCCCTAGCTCCAAGAAAATTTAAAGAATCTTTCAGTCACTAGCTAATATACTACATGCTTTTGATCCCCTTGTTTCATAACACAGGGTTCATTATACTTATTACTCCATTAATCATAGTATTTTAAAGTGATGTATAAAATACAATAAATCAGTTTTCACAGATGGGTCTTTATTTTTAAAAAGTAATGAAGCACCATTTGGTACCTTAGAGCTACCTTGCGATGACTTCTTAATTAGAAATTATTAGCTGGAAACAGCCCTTAGAAAATAATGCAAGTTTTTTCTCCAGTGTCTTATTTTTGTTTCTTGTTTCTTATAACAGATTTTGATAAACCTGACTTCAAGAGAAGCATAGTCTGCTTCGAAGACTTAAGTGTTGGTACTGTTCTGACTGGAAAAGTTGAAAATGCAACGCCATTTGGAGTTTTTGTTGATATTGGTGTGGGAAAAGCAGGTTTGATTCCAGTGCGAAACATAACAGAAGCAAAGCTTTCTAAAGTGAAGAAGAGAAGAAGCCTGGGGTTAGGTCCTGGAGAAAGAGTGGAAGTTAAAGTGCTTAATGTTGATATTCCTCGATTGAGGATAACATTGGATCTTATTCGTGTTTTATGAGAGGGTGTTTTATGATTGAGCCTTCATTTTAAAGGTTAATAATGTCAGCAAGGTTGTGGAGATTCATGCATTTAATGAGTATGTTGAAAATGAACAAATCTTGAAACCTTCAGCCTTGCTGCTTTTTCTCTTTTTTGTTTTTTTATAATCTAACAGTTTTTCCACATTTCTTGAATCCTTTCTGTTAATAATTGTTGGAACAGTTTACTGGATTACCTCCAAGCAACCTTGTTATTTAGTCTGCAGTGCAAATGAAATTCCAGTGGACTGTTAGACAGAACTCTTATCTGTTCTGTCTGTGCAAGATTTGCTGTCTATATCTTTAGTCCGTACTGCACAAGCAGACACATCTACTGCTCCCCTTCAGGAAAACAGCCATTTGGTTTGCCTGTTGATTCTAAAAGAAGGTACCTAGGTGGAGAAAAGTGGTTCTTTTTAAGTTAGTGATGACATCTCCTCAAAAGTAGACTGAAAAAAGAGTATCTGCTAATACTATTGATGGTTCAGAAATATTTGGCTTTAATTTATTTAAGTAACATTATTAGGAGGTGTGTTTACCTGTCTTATTATTGCTTATTCAGTTATTGATTAACACTCAGATGTACCTTGGGGTTTAAGGAACTTTGAGCAAAGGTGTCAAAAGACATTTATGTTGTTCTATACTTGTGCAAAATAAAAACATTTCTGACCATCTTTTCTCAGTGTACTGGTTCTACAAGTGATTTAACAGTCCTAGTTCTCGTTCTTTCCAACACATGCTCCATCAGTAACACTTCAGCTTGAGGATGCACTTGTCTGACCTTCTGAATGGTATGCACTTTCCTGAGCGTTAATACCCGACTACAGTCTATGGCCTGATGTTGTTCCTGATTTAATAAAATAGTTCTAGTATGTCTTCGACTCCTTTAACTTGACATTCTTTTTTTTCCATCTGTGACATAATGTTTTTTTCTGCTTGTTTTGAGTGGAGAACAATTTTTCAACACTTGTCTTCACACACTATGCTTGTGAAGGCATGATTCTCCATAAACTTTTTGCTGTTTGTAGATGCTTGCAAAGCTTTTCTAGACTTCTGTTTTAATAAGAATGCTCATTGTTTTCTGCTAGGAGTGCCTAGCACATGAGTTTTGTTTCTCCCCCCTGGAGACTTTTTGTTTTGGTGGTGTTTCAAAGAGTTTACCAGTTTGGCCAAGTTTGGAAATTACAGTCAGTGGTATAGCAGCAGAAGACCCTCCATCAACAGCAGATGTATCTGGCCTTCCCAGGGAATTTTTGGTGTATTGGACATTTATTCCTTTGAAGTAATCAAATTTCCCTGTAAATTGGCAGAAACTCCTGTCTTTAACAAATGAGCATAGACAACACCTATAGTGAATGTCAAACATCTTTGGTGACAATGTTTCTAACTACAAATGTACAAAGCTGTTGGTGCAGGGACTATATATTAGTCAGGGAAAGGTTGGCATTATTTATCTCCTAACTCTGTGCTTTAATTCTCAAAATTAAGAGTGAGCTGTGGACAGTGTGTTTGGAGACTATGGAATTATGTAGCAGACAGAAGAAAGGAGACAGATCTTGCTAGCTTCATTGCATTTGTCTACCAAAGTGGGAAAAAAAAAAAAAAAAAAGACGACTCTTCTCTATGATGTGAAGGTCAGCACAGCTTGGAAACATGTTTCTCAGGCTTTTTGAAATTTTCCTGTGATAATTCTGCAAAGCAGATTTTGTTGGTATGCAATTAGAAATTGTGGTACCATGTTACTGTCTTTGAAAACACAGATGCAAATCAAACAAGCTGAGGTTATTTTTTACTTCCACAAGCGATGCGTTCACTGATAATGCTGCAGTATTCTCTATCAGTATATCTCTATCGCTATCTCCATCAGTAGAATTATCTGAGTTCTGCTGAGCTTTATATATGATCTCTGCAGTGTCCAAGCATTTAGCAATGAAATTAATTTGCTTGACCTTCTCTAAGGAGATAAACTTGATCTTCTCCTGAAGCTCATTTCAATGGTGAAGATTCAGAGGACTGACCTACAAATCAACTTACGTACTCATGAACCAGTTTGCTTTCTCCTTAGCAGAACTCAGAAGCTTATTCTGTGGCATCACAGGGAAAATGTCATCTCTATGTCTCTGAATTTCTTTAATCACACCAAAATGGGAAGTTTATGACTACCAATGTCTTAAATGTCTGTAGCTCTGCAAATGTAATCCCATTATTCGTCAGCTAATTCAGTGTCTTAACCACTTCCCCCAGTATTTTTTTCTTTGCAAGTTTTTTTTATCTCTGCCAGAACATGGGCATTATAACACCCTAATGAGAATCTAACAAGCATGAGTATGTGTTCATATGACCTTCTCAGGTTTTGTCAGATCTTTGTCTAGAGATTTTAAAATTCTTCCTTTGTAATCAGTTTTCCTTTTGAGCTCTTGTGGCTTTCAGATTTCTGACATCAAAGCATCTAGACTGTTTTCTCTAATTCATCTCCCCCTTCAGTTTCTAAACCAAGAAAAAATTACTATTTGGGTGCTTTTTCCCATTTCACTATGGAGTCCAGTCTTCTGTAGTCCTTAAGAGTGATGCCTCCAAGATTTAAAATAGGCGAAAAATATCCTCCATCACAACCTTACTTACATGTTTCAAAGTACAGTTTCTCAGGGGAAGATTTTAGTGAGTCTTTAAGTCTCACTAAAAGTTTTACTTTTGCCTCAACCTGTAGGTTAAGGCATCCACTCACTGTTCCACCTCCCCACAAGAGAATCCAGCCCATTGATCTTAGCTGACAATCTGCTTTTTCAGTCCCACCCTCACTCAAATAGTCTGGTATTTTGCAATCACCTTCCTCCGATATGCAGGCCCATAAGAGCTTCTAAAGATTTCCTGTGCTTTAGATGTTACACAAAGGAGAAGAATTCTACCAAACAAGATGGCACTTGCATGCCTGGCTGTAGTAATGCAAATCAAGAGTTTAAAAGCAGCCATTTGTTTTGGTTTTATTCCTGCCTCGGGCAGTTTTAGACAGCATATATCAATTTTCCAGAAACTTGTCAACCTCAGGAATGATTTAGTATGCTGTTAAACATAATAAAATCAATAGGAAAACAAATAGAATTTCCATGAGGAGCAGACGGTTGGAGAAACTTGTCCATATGGCATATAGACATGCTGGAATTCGGGGCTTTGTGGGGTACTAGTGTTAGAAAAATTGCATACCAAGCAAAGGTAATGCATAATTCAGGAGAACAAATAATCTAACAGCTTTGTGGTAGTGCGTCTTGAACTTGGTGTCTGTATTTATTTAACAACAAATACACTTAGAAACTCTGCCTGGAAGCTACAAACCAAACATGAATCATATTTGCCTAATTTCAGAGCTTTGTATAAGGAGACTCACCTGCTCTGAAGCAAGTGCGAAGTTCTCGTTCAGCCTGAATAGCACCTTTGCTTTTCTAGCCTTTCTGAATGTAATTTATGTAGCTACGTGGCTTTACTTAAGGACACTCAACTTCAAGACTATCAGTCCTGTAAGAAAATAGAGGAAACCAGTTGATTACTTTAGACCATGTTACTCTGTCACTCTCTTTTGTTCAAGGTTTCCTAATGAGCTGTGAGGGAGCTGGTGTCCCTCTGGGTCTATGTAAAGTCTAGGCAAGTCAGTAATTCCATTCCTCCCCATTAGAGACCTTCTAGAGGGTTGAGAGCACCTCAGTTTACTGATCCCAACTGTTTTTCACCCTCCTCCCAGGCATGTAGAATTTCTAAGAGTTAAGTGTTTCATCTTGAGAAATCCTTATGGATCCGTACTCCATAAAGTTTCACAAGTAACTGATATGTCTGTGTTTCTTACAGCAAACCTCAGTGACTAGTTTTTAGATAACTTTGGTTGCCTGTTTCCACTCCAGCCTCAAAATGGTCCCTTTAGTGAATGTTGCAACTGTATGCCAGCTACAGGTACCTCCTGGGAAGAGGCTGTTGAAGAGTGTTGCATACTCAGAGGTGTCTCTAGGAGCTGACCAGTCACTTTGATCTAATCTATGTGGGAACTTTGGTTGGGTATTTTTCCAGATGGACATAAATGATAAAGATTTTCTGCAACTGATGGTAATTTCTAGAGAGCTGGAGTTGAATAGCAAATCATAAGAAGTCTGTATTGCACCACAGACTTTACTAGAGCTTCTACAACTTGGAGATGAACAGTCAAAATTCTTCAGTCTAGGAGGGACCAGTGCTGGAGTATTGCTTCTGTGTGAGCTTGTACAACACGGTTTGCTGATGTTAATCAATCTGCTGGCTTTAATTCTGTTCCTGTAGCTCTCAGGTCTCCCTTGGGCACATTCTAGCTGCATTAAGAATCCTAAGAGATTGTCCACTCTTTGGAAGTGAGAGAGGACTGGTGTCCATGCCCAGAGCAAGATAGCTCTCATCACATTGAGAACTTTAACCAAAAGTTCAGGGTAAAGCACTCAAATCTCATCTCGCCAGCTCTCTGTCCTTGACAAGGAGCTAACAAGCTTTTAAAATTGACCTGCTTATCCCTTGTTTCACCGGTTAGAGCTTTTTCTTATTCAGCTTGTTCTAGAATTGAAGAAGATGAAGGCATGTTCAACACCGCAGTCCAGTTAATATTATTGGGAACTTTTCTTTGTTTTGTCTCCCTCTCTTGTTCTCCTCCACGGGGAGCAACAATGAGGGGAATACACAGTAAACTGTGGAGCCATATGTTTTCTTTAGCTTTATTAAATCTAGTTGAGTTCAGGCTTTTACTTGTTGTTTGGCTTCAACAAGTAATCAGGAGACCACCACTTCAGAAAAGTCAAAGTGTTATTTTTTCTTTCCCTTACATACCCATTTATGCTACTACACTTGTATGTTACTAAATGAAAAGTTTTCAGTATGCAGTCAGCTAACCTGGAGTTTTGTGTTCTCATATCTCATCATCAGTCAGGTTCCTAGCAAATATTATGCCTTTATTTGTGGTCAAGCTACGAATAATTTTTTGTGTGTGTGACTCACAGTGAAGTATGTGGAAATCATGTCATGAGAAGAACTATTATGTTTGGGGGTCATTTACAAAGACTGAATAGAAGTGAAATCTTGGGGAAGTATTTTCACCTCAGAATTGAATGTGTGGAAGAGCTTGGCAGAGAGCGGAAACTGCCACATACCAGAGGCTGTATATTGGCACTGTGACTGCTTTTTTGTGTGGTGAGAAGAGCTGGGGGGGAGGAAAGGGGAAATGGAAGGAAATGGAAGGATTTGGGGAAGAACATCCTGGAGATGTAAATTGTCTTATGGGAATGAATTTAAGATTATGAAATGCAAATCTAATAATGTAATGGTAATGTAGTAGTAATAGCATCTGAGCCAGTTTATCTCTTAGTCCCTGTACCTCACAGGAAGGTAAAAAGATGAAGCATAAGTGTCTGTTATAGCTAAAGGAAATTGCATATCTCGTATCAATGCATATTGCTACTAAAAAGTAGTATGCAACCATTTGGCTTCAAGTGGAAGAAACAAAGTATGTGCTGTGAATTGATTTGCTACTCATTTCCCAGTGTTACTGTTTCTAACTAGTTTATTACAAGTAGATGAATCCTTGCTCATCAGCACTTCTGGCTGAGAGAGTGCAGCTGTCTTGTGTAGCACATGTGTCGTCCATCGACACAGAGGGCTGGGAGTGCTCTGGGACCATGGGCAGTTGCAGCCACCAGAATTTTTACTCATTTATACCTAGTGGGAAGAGTCCTTGAAAGAATAGTTTGTCAGAACTTGCTTTGATTCCTTGAAATTAGCGTGCTGCTATCTTCAGTGCGTGGGGATAGATGCAGAGCCAATCAGAAGCTGAAAATAGCAGAAAATTCAGCTATTTGTATACTGGGTAGAATTTTTTTCTAAGAGCACATAGCATCAGTGATTTACGATCTGCACTGGTGATTAATTTTTTTATGTAAGCACTTGCTAATTAGCCTCTAAAGAAATTAAATCTATGCTTACCTGAAAGACCATCTCTCCTGGTGTGCTCCATGGCTGAGATAGTTATTCAGTTTTAAATTTGAGCATGTACTCAGGGTGTTGTCTCTTACGGACTGTCTTAATTTAGCACTGGTCCAAAGTAGCCCATGTATATTAATCTTCAGTATGTTTTATGAGGCCTTGTGTTTTCTAGGACACACAATGAATGATAGTCTAAGAGCTGAAAGAAACATCTTCCAATATTTTCTGTTCACAACTCTTAGTTTATTGTGGTGATGAATATGTGGGCACTATTCATGGAAGGGAAGGGCAGGTGGTAAAGCTTATGAAATGAATAAAAACATTCAAAATTACATAAAAGGAAAATGTCTGCCTGACAGTAAGAAATCCTTGACAGTCTCTGTCACAGTCTGTTTCCCACATTTCAGAGTATTAAGCTTCTCACTTGGATCAAGTTGCAATAGTGTGTTTCTTGGGGGAACAACATCGCTTTGCCTGCCTTCCATTGCTTGCAGACTTTACTGGACCAGTGACAATCTGGTGTTTTTTAGAGACCAGCAAAACAATGATAAAAAAAATCCCTCCTATGGGAGTGGAGCTTCAACTCATCTCCAAAACCAAGACTGCCTGCGGTCAAAACCCTCTGAAAGAGTTCTGCTCCTTTTCTAGTAGAGGAGGGGCCTCCTCAAGTCTTCTCTTCTCTTCTCTTTGCTGAACAGTATATCACCAGTTTACTGTTACTTCTCTATGCCAGTCTGCCAGTCCTTTTCCTTTTTATTTTTTTTTTCTCCCCCTTATGCTCTGCAGTGAGTTACTTACTCCTAAGTAAACCAGAGCACTGCAGAGCTTTATTTTCAAATGTAAGTACAATTTCATTATTTCAGCATATGTTCTATGTCCTTTAAATGTAACTTGTATCTGGGTTTGTTGTGAGAAATACTAGATACTTTTCTTGTAATCAGGGTGACAGTTACGGTATTAACTGATTTGGTGGTTATCAGATCACAACCATGTGGGAAGGCATAACTCTCTACAGACTGTCTGTTCAGGGAGAACTTCTTCATATTGTATGGTCTTTACATGTGGGAAAAGGTAATAAATGATTGGTGCTTAAATTGACAAACCAGGCAGCTGAAAGCTGGGAAGTGTTTAAGGGTGTTCTTTGGAGTGCCCATCCTCTGTACTAAGCGAGGCATGGGTTCCACAGGAGAGGTGTTACATGATTACTTCATCTGAGGCAAGGCAATGGTGTAGTTCAGGGGTTCTAAACCTTTCCTTCAACATGAACCCCCTTTAAATACCTTTTGTGGCCATGGACCGCCAAGACTTAATTCAAGATTTAAAGCACTAGACTGCATCAAATATTTATTTAAATTTTCTCATGAAGGGTCATCAAATTCGGAGAGAAGGGGAAATAAGTTAGTCTGTTAATGCACACACTCCTATTACAATATCTTTATTGCAATGATTCCATATGAATTTAAAATAATAGCATCACTCTTTTTGCTCAAATGGCCCATTTTTTTTTTGTATTTTAATGTGCTAATTCTTAATTTGATGCCAGTTTTTACATTCAAATTTGATTAAAAGTTTTTACAATTCTCACCTCCCACCTTGTTTGTCTGTGTTCAGTCACCATATATTTTTGTTTACAAGTCCACAGCCACCATTTGGAGGAATAAACTTCAGCCCCATTGTGGCCCTAAAGAGGGCCATTGGGTTAAGAAAACGTCTTTAAGAGAAAACCCACCTAGATAAAGTGGGTCCCACCAAACATACTATCACATCAGGGCAGGTGGATGGACGGGGCTTGAGTATGAGAGGAGTATTGAGGGGAGGGGGCTGTGGGAAAAGGAGGCACAGTGCTTGCCATGGGCCAGACTAAATGTTTCCAGGCTGGACATTCCCCACCCCTGCTTTAAGCCTTTGCAGACCCTCTGTGACAACATCGCAGCCCCTCAGGGGTCTGTAGACCACAGTTTGAGAACCACTGGTGTAGTGCATATCCATAGCATAACTGTAAGAGGCCATGGATAAGTATAAATGGTATTTTCTAGCTTCTGATTGCTTGACTTTGCAGCCTGAAGGAAGGTCTTTTTCCAGAGAAGTTATAATGTCCTTTCCTGGCTTGCTCTTTAAATGAGAGACTAAAAACTCGTTAGAAGCAGAAGGTAGGATGGCAGCCCTGAGTCCAGTTTCCACTGAGTTCAGTCTCGTTCCATCACAGACATCACAACACAGGATCCCTTTCATAAGCATATTGAGTCAACTTTTAAAACCCATTTGGCAATGTTACCCAACAGAAGCTATTGATTTTATTCTGTCTATTAAAAATAAATAAATGGGGAAAACCCCATCCGAACTTAGACACATTGTCAGTGAACTGGGATTTCAATTGTATCCAAATGGGAGTGTGACTGTTCAGATGGGATTTACATGAAGGTGGTGTGTTTCAGCACAGGCGAAGCTGCACTTCAGTAGTATCAGCTTCCTTGTCAAATCCACAGAAGCTAACAATGTGGACTGTAAAAGTAGCGTTAATTACAATATTAATGTTGTTAGCATTTCCCACTGAAGCACTGCTGATCATAATAAAATGAGGGACCTTGGCCTTGGAGACAGACTTTGTTAACTTTGTATTGCATGTAAGCACTTACAGCATTCCAGGAGCTCTTCTGTATCTTGATGAGTATAAAAAAAAGTATAATTGTAGCTGAAAAATGAACGACCAGTATACTCATTGCAGAACAAAAATATAAATATGTATGCCATCTTTGTTCCATTATTTCATTTCTGTTTGTAAACTATGTTCATAAACAAATCCATTTTGTATATTTCTGGCTAATTGCTGGCAAGAAAGACGTAAATATGTCTAGAAATGGACATGCAATAAACAAACTGTCCAGAGTTTTTTAAAAAATGTATTTTGGTGGTTTTAAAAATAGGATGGTTTTGGTCAGCAGATCTTCACTCTGCAGATCAGAAGATCAATGTGCCAAGTAATGCTTTTTCACATTGAGGGTGAAGGTTCATAGTTTTCTACTAGTGCGGAAAACAGAGACAAGATTTTGGTTTTTATTTTCCTAGAAATATCTATGGGAATTACTTATTTAAAAGGTTAGTTAAATGAAGCTGCACCTTAGCAACATCTACTCCAGACTCTGGTGACTTTTCTAAATTTTTCTTTTATCCTCCCAGTGGCTTTAACACTTGTAAAATTCTGATTTTGCATACTTCTAATAGCATCCTAAGGGAGCAAAGCTCATCTCACCAGTAAAAATAAAAAAAAAAAAGGATGGCGGGGATGGAGGCAAGAGGCACAAGTATACTGTGTTATTTAGGTGTGTGTTGTGTTCCTACTGCATCCTGCAGAAGCACCTTTGTTATTTTCTCATTCAAACTCAGCTAAACAGTACTTCACTAAAATAATTCTTGCAGGAGATTATACCAAATGGAATAGGAAAATTTTACTAAGTAAAATGTTATCAATGGAACAGAGATTGTCTGTTCATCATGCTTGGAATATATTGCTTTGTCTAACAACTTGCCCCAGCAGGCTTATAATTGTGCTCTCTCTGAAGACCCTCCCAGCTGCAAGACCTGATTGACGGAATCTGTGGGCAGATGCACTTGCCAGACTCCAATAAAGATGGGGCCTTGGGAAAATCTAAGGCAATTATTGACGGGCAGCAATACACTAATCAGACAATTTCAAAATTAATCCCACAGTCCCTTACTGTATTAGCTTTCCTCCTTGTTTGTATTTATACAGCAAATTCATGACTTCAGTGAATACTCTCCCTTCCAGCCCAATTATGTCTCTCTGAGGGTATTAAATTAAAAACAGAAGAAATATTGAAAGTGGCTTGCAATTAGTTTCGTTAAAAGATGGTTTGGCATTTGCAGGCTGGAGTTCTTAATATGATGCTTGATAATAAAAGTAAACAGGATTTTTTTTCATCGTGCAAGCAAGGCAAGTATTCCTAATATGCCTTGTTATAAAGCGGCCTATATATAATGAGAGAAAAACGTGATTTGATTTTGGAGTTTAATTATATTTTCAAAAAATTCTTCTAGAGTAACTGACAAGTCCACAGTGTCTCCAAATAACGTAAATAGATTTTGGTTTGTGCATTTTGATTTATCTTTATCTTGTTTTATTTTGATCACTTTATAACACAAAATTGCATTGCATTTGATTATAACCTGCCTTTTAAGTGAAGGCTGATCCAAATAGAACATTTCTTTCACACGGAAATGAAATATAGAACCATCTTCATGTTATGACTGTTTAAACATGAGTCTCTGCCTATAGTCCTTGGTCATGAACTCTGTATCTCATTCTTTTAAAATTGGAATTCTGTATTGAGTTCCTGCAGTGTCTGAAGAGTTGTTCCTGCATATCTGAACCTGAATATAGAATTTATTTTTTTATTATCAAAAACATGCAACCAAAGAGAGATATCACTTTAAAGGCATTATTTTGTATCTTTGCACTGCAGATGGCTATTGGCTTGGGTAGTAAGAGCACTGTGCACTTCTACTGTTTGACACCTGGTAGGAAACATACAATATTATTTTTTGTTTATTACTGGTCAGTTTGCTTTAAAGTACAGAGGAATGAAAAAACAATGAGCCAATCCACTGGAAGTCGATGGGCAAACTCAGTGTACGTGTGAGTTGGAGACTGCTAAACAAGTGCTAAAGCCACTGAGAGAATAAAAGAAAAATTTAGAAAAGTCACCAGAGTCTGGAGTGGATGTTGCTAAGGTGCAGGTGCTAACTGTCAAAAGTGTAGAAAGTATTTCCAAGTTGAGAAATATGTGGGGCAGGGATATGACTGAAGAGGCTTAGGCTCAAACCCTTCCTGGGTAACTTTGGTGGGTTCAGCCAATTTCTCTGTATCTCAGTTTCCATCTGTATGCCGCCTTGAATAGGTGCAAGGGAGGGGGGGGGGGGGAATGATGTGAAAGTTTTATTGGGTTTTATTAAAAGTATAGAATTGGTATCATTTTCCAGTATAAAGAATAAATAATTCTGTGACAGCAGAGCTGGTTGTCTTTTCATCAGCTCCGCGTATATTTACTAAAAATATAGTGACAAACATGCAAACTCATCTTCTACTTTGAACAAAAAGATTGAATGAACAGTGTCCATTTTGGGTTTTTGTAATCAGTCAAAAGTTTGGATTGATTCACAGGCATGGAGGACAATTCAGGCAGGAGTTATACTTTAAGTAAACTAATTTCTGGTTATTCAAATGATTTCTCTAACTCTCTTTCCAGAGCTATGCAGTCACTTGTCGTGGAATAGGGCTACGATATGTCAAGGAATAGGGCTAAACCACACTTGTATGGTTGGATACATTTACACAGAAGATGCAGCTCTGGAGACACCAGGGTACAAAGTTCCTTTATACTCCAGTGTCTAGCAGTGTGCCTGCAATGATGCCAAGCTGCCTTTCCTAGTGCAAGCAAAATCCAGGATAGAGCTACTGGTAGGCCTTGTTTTATATTACTTTTATTTGATTTATTGCAGAAGTTGTTAACACCCCATAGTCCTTTGAATAAAATAAAACAAGAAAACCTATAAGACTCAGCAACAACATAAGCCAGGGAGCCTTTCGTCTTCATTATGAACTAATTCAGCTGTTGATTACCTAGGGATTAACACCTCCATATATAACAAAAGATGCATTCTGTGAGTAGGAAGCTCCTTAAGGTAACAGCTCGTGCAGTTTGGCATATTTCAGTCTAGTTTAGGAGGACAGAGCATGAAAAGTGGGAGGTTAGCAAACAAGAAAGATTATCTAGTTTTCTACCCACCCTCCCAAAGGCATCTTTTAAAATCTATCAATTCATCAAAATGATTTCAGATGAAATGGTAAATAAGTGCTTTAAAAATCACAGTTGTTGTTGAGAAAGGAGTACATGATGAACTAATGTCACAGCTCGATGATGAGCTTAGTGGAGCTTTGCCCTTTACCAGGGGCCTGAGCTTGAAGGTGTCGGAGCCTGAAATCCTTTAGTATAACTTAAATAATATTTTAGTAAATGAGCACACCTCTTCACATCTGCCTAGAGCCAACAGATCATGCTGCTATCCATGGTCATTCCTTTGTCTTCATTTTTATATGTGCAGGTGGATTCAGAGCACTGGCTTTGCATACACTACCAGCGGGTGACAGCTTTTGGCTATGGTTGACCTGGGTTAAGTTAGAGCTGGTGACCAAAAAGTAAAAGTTGGTGTCACCAAAGCCTGAAGTTATTTGTTGCCCTTTAGTGGTTGCTGGTTCTCAAGCAACAACAATTAGGTTTGTGTGGCACAATAAACAAAAATAGTAAGTGCATTCATATGGATAATGTAAAGATTAAAGCTCTTGCACTCTCAGCTGCACGCTGAATAGTTCACGTTTTTATATGCTTTTAAATAAGAGAGCTGCGTAACATGACCCTCTAGTTGAAAGGATGCAGAATCGCTATACTCCCATCTGGATTATTACATTCAATTTAGGCCACATGAACTCCTGTGCTGAAGGTGTACATCTAAGAAAATGGTTGCGAATTGAGCGTGACTTGCATAAAAGAGCAAGTTGCACCTATTCTCTCTTGAAAAGCATCTGCTTTTAGTTAAAATCACAGTTGGCTTGCAAGCCAGCCATGGGGCCCCCATCTTCTTTTCTGCATCACCCCACATTCACATGCTTAATATACTAGTAATTTTATTATGGAGCTGTGGTCAAGACTCTATGGCTAAGGTTGCAACCAGGTTCTTTTATAAGCTCTGTTTTTTGTCTGCCCCACTAGAGCTTTCACTAGGAAAATTGACTTGAAAATTGGCAACATTCACTCTGCACTTCATATCCATATATTTACATTCTCAGGCATTTTTAATTGTCATGCTCTCTGCTTTACTGCTCTTTCAACTTTAATGTTAATTATCGGTCTCCACTTAAAATTAAGCCTTTCTTGGTGTCTTTTAATTATAATAAAGCCCTAGGCACTTGGGTTACTATGACCACTGCATATTACACTCTTCTTGGCTGTGGCCCTCAGTTGCCTTGGTATGGCTTATTTGTGGACTAGAAGCTCTTTGACTTTTCACTGAATTCATTTGAGCATGTTGAGGGTCCCAGTCTGCAATTTAAACATCTTCCTATTACTGCAGTAAAAATAAATGATAATAAACATTCAGAGAATTTCACGGGCACCACCTGACTCCAGTTGAAGATGATAGGAGAATTTCCACCAACATCAACAGGAATGGTGTGCAGCTGTGGCTTATTTTGTAAATGACTGTGGATGCTAACTCATCCTACCACCTAAACTAAACCAGTGGTGTTTCCCAAGCATTGTTTCCTTATCATTGTAAAAACTGAAATCACATTTTCTGGCAAGATACTGAAAGTCTGCACACTTGAGTGTAGGGAGTATGTGTGTAGCAGAGTTGATCACTTATCACTGGCAGTTTGTTTTGAAAATTATGCTGAATTTGTGAAAGTGTAATGCAAGTAGTTCCTTGTTTTCTTTTTTAATTTACTGTTCTCATCACTTTTTAAATGCAAAATCCAGTTTTGCTCACAGGAGCTAAGTAGTGGTAGAGGATTTGCAAGCAGCCAGTTGCCTCGGGCACCTTAGTCTGTGTTCCAAAGTGAATTCAGATTAAAGCAAGGTAGAAAAGTCTCAGTTTAAAATGCAGTAGCTGTTGTTATTCCATGGGAGGAGGAGGACATTTTTCCTCTTCAGTCCGGTCCAGTTTCATGCAATTTCTGAATAGCTGTTCCTGACAATATATAGGAAAGCTGTCAAGAATCCTACATCCAAAAGTGACTTAACAGCATCCGGACCTCTAAATAATTTACATTTTCACATTCAGCATCCTCAGTGTACGAAACATTATTTAAAATGAAGCAGGATCTTCTGAGTGCTCTACAGTTTTTTTCAAATTTTTACCTAGGTTCTATAAATACATAGGCTCTGCAGTCAGAGAGATTTAAAATTGGTGAGAGACAAAATAATCTGCAAGAAACAACAAGTCATTTGATATTTTCAATGGAGATCTGATGAAGGCCAAAAATTAAAAAACAAAGGGAAACAGAAGCAAATCTGCTGCTAGAAGAGAGAGAACCTATTAAAAATAGGGCTAAGAGGGTGATGGTGAAGATGGTAAGGGGAGGCAAGTCTGAAGAAAGCATGGGATGTGGAATGGGAGACATTTCGAGGCAAAGGCAGAATGGATAGACATGAATGCTATTGGGAATGTTAGTTTGGTCTGTAATACCTTATTCTGAAAAAAGTATACTTTTTTTAAAGTATGTAGATTTTTCTCCTCTTCCACTGGATTGTTTGACATATTGGTTATCTCATTTGTGCAAATTTCTCACAACGAATTAATTGACTTAATTGCAATGACTTGCAATGACTTAATTATTCAGACCTGAGACCACAGTAACTGTAGCTTCAAGCTTTAAACAGGCCATGGTATTGTGATGCAGCAACGAACCACACATTTGCCAGAGAAATTTAGGAAGTGCTTGGGCTGTAGTTGTAGCTGGATGATTCCAGAAATCTCCCTCAAGAAGGACTTGAGGAGTACGTAGAAATTGGCCGTTCCTACTTAAATGAGTATAGCTAAATAGCAAAACTCTCTGGAAATTCTTTTTTTCAGACTTGGTGTAGTTCACTCCTCTGATCTGAAAGATAGTATGAAGTAATACTGTATTACTGCCAGCCTATTGATTGAGATGGTACATTCCCTGTCAAATTGCACATTGGTTTTTGGAATGTGGGAAGTCTTCGCGTGTTCCTTGAAAACAAAACCCTCTGCAAACCAAGAATCTGGAATATCTTTATTGCATACCTACTACAGAGAGTTGTCCCTAGTCTACTCTGCAGAGAGGGTTTGAGATAGACACATCTCTTTAAAGATCAGGCTTTTTAGGAGGCTGCACAGTGAAATTTGCCTTATTGGTTTGTTTGCATGTATTGCAGTTGTAAACTTAGTGATGCATATATTAAAATTCATATAACTTAGTATGACGCTGTTTACTAACTTCATGCAATATATATCAGTTTAAAAAATCACTCACATTATGTGTAAATGCTAATAAAATGAAATCCCTTAGCAGTCAAAGGAATTAGCCCATATATGAGTGAAATACCAAGGCAGGTCTTGTTATTTTTATGAAACTGTGAATAATATAAGTATCCAATTGATAAAATTTTATTAAAGCTGACAGCCCTTAAGTAATCTAAGTGGTAAATATTGAAATGAAGTTTCAACAACACTGCAGTACCAAGGGAGGCCTAAGGCAGTAATAAGGATTAAACAATGATTTAATGTTGTTCCTTGGGGGTAGGGATTGTTGTTTTAATGGAGAGCAAAAGCTCACTTCCTTCTAAATAATTAAACTGTGATTTGAGAAATTGATCTAAGGTAGTTGTAGTGGTTTGTTAAGTCCGAAAGAGATAAATAAAGGCAAAGTGTCCTGGGGCAAGGGGAAGTCAGGGGAGAGTAGTGAAGAGATAGTTTTGCAGGATAGATTCATGACAAGTGTCCCTTGGGAAGGGGAAAGCTGGCAATGAGCATATTTTATCTTTTATTTGTAATGTAAACAGACTTGTGCTGCCTGAGGCTGGGTAATAGCTAATGAGCAGGGGGTTTCCGTGGGGTGCAGATTTTATTAGCACAGCTTATAAAAAACAGAGCTAAATTAAAAATGTGGTGTCTTCTAGATAATCCGATAATCAGTGATGCTACAGGGAGCACCTCCACCTAAGCAGAGCGAGTGTATTAGCATACGCACCTAAAATTTCCCAACAATTTTTTCAGCAGTTTTTGTGAGCTGAATGGCTTTCTCATCTTTGTAGCATAAGGTGGATTTCACATAATAGGGCTGAGTATTTTGGGCTATCTTAGGAATGCAGGAATGAAGGAATTTTGTAATGTGTTTCAAATCTGTCATTTGTGTATAAGCAGTGGGAGACTTGGCCAGAGAACTTCTCATCGTATATGCCTCTTGGGTGATTGTTACAAATGAGATGACAGCTAGGATGGTGGTAGAGATGGGTTATAAGTGGAAAAAGAGAGAGAGAAAACTCTGTCTAATTAGATAATTATTTAAGGCAGTTTCCTTGGGGTTAATGTGATACACAATCCTGAATTGTTCTAGGCTACCAATGCAGAGCTTCCAAAATTCTGGTGGATGGTTTCCAACTAACCGCCCCTTTAAGTCTGTATGCACATAATACAGCTTAGAAACACAATTAAATTGAGTTAACATCCAAGAAAACATTGAAATTCCCTTTACTTACTGGAAAAGAATCTCTGTGCTCATTCCATGCCTTCAGGTGTAGATACAAATGGGCAGGGTAGATGTTGTTTGTTCGGAATAATGTTGTATTTGGGCTATAGCACATCAAAGGAGGAATAAACTGAAACATCAAAAGTCCCTCAGAACACACACCACTGTCCAACAAAGTCTCATGACTACTGCTGCCAATGCCTCCATTTTTCTCAGCACCCAAGGCAAAGCTCAGAAGGCAAATTGAATGCAGAGCATGAATGGCAAAACTCTTCTAGAACTTCAGTTTTATGATATCTGTAGTTTCCATCGATAAGAGAAAAGGATATTGCATCAATATGTGGCTATCAGGAGCTCTAGGACTTAATGAGTGAGGTCCACTGAAACAGGAAAACTTAACAGAAATGTCCCTGTATATCTCCCTGCAGGCTGTAATACCTGGGGCTAGTAGTGTTAAAGCTAAGGTTACACAGTCAGAAACCTGTCTTTGACCCACCTGCTCCTCTCTGTGGAGAAAAAAAAAAAAAAAAAAAAAAAAAGTGAAACCATGCAAGCGGTGTGTATAAAATGATTTGCTGATTTGATTTTTTTTCCAAGCAGACTGTTTTGTGGTGTTCTATTTTTGGATAAATTTTACTGTAATTAAAGTAAAACCTCAGGACCACCCAGTGTATAATCAACCTTTATCATTCCCTCCTCCTCAGGCTAGCAGAGAGATGATGTACAATGATCAAACAATTATTGTTATTATTTACTGATAGTTTTCTGTAAGAGCTAGGCAGGTTGCAAGTTCTAGTCTACATAGTTTCTTAGAGCGCACCCCTTGATGCACTGAAGGGTGCACTCCAGCTGTTTGGGTCTGGGTGTTCTCCAACTGTTCAGTCTGATTCTTGACATCCATCATATGTCTGTACTCATCTTCTGCCAGAAGGAATGAAAAGTGTATATGGTATTACATTTTGGTACATTCATTTGTCAGATTGGATTTGGTTTTGCATGTGTACATCTTGCTTTTTATTTCTCTTGGAGAACACAAGGCAGAAGAAATGTTTTGTACTTGGAGCCAGAAGATGGTAGAACTAAGTCTCAGAAAATAGGTTTATCCTTCCCCTGGGAGTTCATTCCATGGGCTCAACCTGTCCCCAATAAGATTTCTGTCTCCTGAAGAGGCAAACTCTGCTTTATGGAAAGCTCCATTGTATGAGAGAGGTGATACACATCTGGGGTTTTTAGGAAGCCCTTTGGGGAGATGAACTGGAAATTTTGAATACGATTCAAGTTCTGTGGAAAGTCAGGGTAGGGAGCTGGGACAGGGCTGACATGCTTATGGAAACTCATTTTAATGTTAGTGAAGAGGTGTATTCACAGCATCACTGAGGTTGGAAGGCACCACTGGAGATTATCTAGTCCAATCAGCCTGCTCAGAGAAGTGACATGTTCAGGGCCATGTATTTTAGTGCTTGACATCAGCTGGAATTTCCAGAGGTCTGAGTACTTCTTGTGTGGGTATGTTACATGGCTCTAGTCCATACCTCAGGAAAGGATGGTGTAGGTAAAAGAAAGTTATAACCTGTCAGGATAGAGTAAAGGGGTAATGATAGAAGCCTTACTTGTTTGTCATTACATTCAGCTTAATATCCATGTGAAATACCAAAGTATTTCTAAGACGTGGAACTAACCAAAATAAAATACTTTAAAATAATTTCCTCTGTCCCCAGGATATAATTCTGCCACCAGTATTCACCCATGAGCTTATCCTAGGTACTGGGACTTGTCAATAGTAATGAATGGTAATACTGCTGAATAATAACTATAACCCTGTAGGTAAAGGTAATCTTAGTCTCACTGGCATGTGAGTTTGTGTTGTCATTTCAGCTGTTTCAGATCAGGAAGAATTGGTCAAAATGAATAAGTAAAGCATTTTGCAAATGAAAAATTATATTCTGATACTCTAGAGAGCCAAGACTTCCCTCTGTTTCAGTAGACCAGAACTGTGCTGTTGATAGATTTGGAAGTGTGCCCAAGGTGAGACCCAAGGTATCATTTCTATGGAGACCAATATTTTACATTTGGTCTTCTGTAAGGATACAATCCAAATTCTTGGGTATTACAATATGGCATTTCATTATGTTTATTTAGGGAGAATAATGCTGGTTTAGGTCATCAGGTGGTGCGCATCACTTCACTAATAGGAGCATAAATACCGGCTGATTATCTGCTTACTAGGGTGTCAGTAGACAGTTGTATTCCTGCCTTTGCCCTGTGCTTCCTGAAGAACTATCATCCAAGTCACTTGTTTTTCTAGGCTTCCATTTGCCATATCTACAACAGTAATAAGAGCTGTACCTTTCTTACTACTTTTCTAATCTGACTACTTTGTTTAGATGATCACCTCTTCAGTGCAGCAAGTGCCCTATTCTCTGCATCTGAAATGGCGTTGAAATAAGAGCTTGAAAATTAATGTGAAGAGCTTTGTCACTGTTGGCTTAAAACACATTTTTGCCATGGTCAGGTTTCTTAAAACAGCTTTTTTTGTGGCAAACATTGTTATGTTTTGACTTAAATATAGCAAAATCTTCAACATGATGAAATGGCAAAAAATGTCACAGTTCATCATGCTACAAAGTATAAACAATCATCAAACAGGTGAAAAATACATTAAAGAAGAATAAAACTTCAAACAGGTTTTAAGTAGTTCACTTTTATGTTTTAATAGCTCTTTAGGAGCCTGTAAATAGAAAGTCAATTGGATTTCAGACTTGTTTCCATAGTTATATTACACACAGGGAGTATTCAATAAAACAAATCTTTTATTTAGTTCCTGACAGGTAATTAAAATGTGCCTCTGCATTTTCTTGTCTGTTACAGTAGGAACTAATATCAAAGATGTCTAGAGTTTACAAGTATTTACAAATATATTGCAACTTAATTTTATCTTTTGGGCTGCAAACCTGGTGCTAACTGGAAGTCTTTAGTTAGTGGAAAGTTTGAATCCTGCTTGGCATTCTAAGCCTAACATTTCTTTTTTCCTACAAAGATTTGCTCTCAGCTTCAAAGATCCTGAGACTCATTTACACATTTTTCAAAGTAATAAAATGTGGGGAAAATCAATTATGTAGAAAAAGAGCAACTAAAAACAGATCACATTTAGAAAAAAAAAAAAAAAAAAAAGATATTTCATCAACATTCCTGAAAATACTGGGAGAGGAAGATGTTCTTGAGGGTTAAAGTAGTATGAAATTATTTAAATTTTTAATTGTCAATGAAATGTTTCAAGCGTTTGATATTTTTCTAGGTACTGTTCCACAAAGGACCATTCAGTGCTGTGGTCTCATTACTATATATATTTTTAGCAGTTTTAGAAGACGGCACCTGTGAATGTCAAAGAAAAGCTAGAGAGACTCTTCTCTTTATTGCTGACATGCTACCTGGATCAGTCTGGCTAAATCCGAAACTTTCAGTCTTTGTGTTTTTATAGGATTGTATGTGATGGCACCATGGGGTAGGATTTCGCAGCTGGGGATCATACAAAGAATAAGCTGGCTTTTACCAGCCCTTTTTTTTTTTTTTTTTTCTTTTTCTTTTTTTTTCTGGTATATCACTGTAATCTCTTGCCCTTAAAATATTTTAGTACCCACTATAGGGCACAGTGACCAGTAAACATACCAGGATTAGAAATAACTGTACCAAAACACCAAAATTAGAAAATAGCTCACTTATGCAGCAAAGTGCCTCTGTGCTCTTCCTTGTGTATCTCCCAGATACATGGAGGAAGATTGTTTTGGGAAGGGCTTTATAATTTAAACTGATTATGAACAGGTTTATGATAATTAAGATTGGCCACAGTTTTGCATATGGTAACTTTCCTCTGGGAAGAATTTCTGATACCTGCCTTGTCATCTTGGCTACAATTGCCTGACTGCACTGATAACCAACGGCCTTGTTTGTTGTGCAGTGCTAAGCATTGGTTGTTCTACCTGTGTTTATCTAAAACCATTGCAATTTTTCTTCCATCAGGCATGCTTAAGGCCTTGTATAATTTTTCAAATGCGTTGGGTGGATTTTCCTGTTAGCATTTGTATAAGACCATGCCCTATTCCACAGTTCTGGACCAGCTCGGTACTATGGGAGGGTGGTTGATGGGCACAGAGAAGAAAGGCTGGGGGGTACCAACATCGTAAGAAGTGCTCCAGGATAAAAGAGAGTCAGGAGTGATGGGGCTTTCCAACCTCATATGGGAAGGCTATATGAAGAGACTATTGCCTTCCAGATGGCCATGCCTAAACGGAGACAGCGGTGTCCAAAGGGAAGGGTATCAACTTCTCAAGGACTGGCAGCTTGTGCTGTTGACTATTGCAGGTCTGTTGAGTAACATGACCAGTTACAGATATTACCTTACACATAAATACATCTCTGCCCCTTGCTGAGGCTTGACATTAGTCAATAGGCTTAAGTTTTATGAGTATTAAAATATCATAGCTGTAGTACTAACTTGTACAATTTCTGGTATAACTCCCCCACTCTCACTTCTTCTTTTATGTTGAAGAGTTAGAAGAACAGTTACAATCTTTATTGTCCTTTAAAAATGAGCTTGGAGAAATTATTATAGAAGCATTGTAATCTTAACAGAATGATAAGATTTGCAGTATTGCTGATGGGCTCTGTTAGGCCAATAAAACTCTAGAAAAAAAGCCTAAGCTGCAGGAATTTACAGGATTTATGAGTTCTTGGCACAATTGGGAGTAACTGTTTCCATGAATGGCCGTTTTATCAAAAAGAAAAATTAGAGAGTTGTATAGCATGAGATGTTTGCTATGGTGGAAAAAGTCCTCGTTTCTGGATTACTCTTGGCTCTATCTATTGTCAGAGCTAATCATACCGAGCAGTTCATCTGTTCATTACCATAATATCGTATTTACAGCATGCATAAATACAGCTCTTTTCATATTAAGCCCAACAGCCACTTTAAACCTGTCTTTTATCTATTGCTCCTACATTTCTAACTCACTTATTGCATTTGCAGATACTGCAACAAATTTATGTGTTTTATAAACCTAACAGAATGCCTTGTGTACTGATTGATGGAAAATCAGTTGTTCAGTTGCCAGGCAATGATTGATTTTCCAACACAGCTGCTCCAGCTGTGCTACAGATGCTATTTTTTCTCAGATATCATAGATGGTGTTGTAAGCTATTGAATATGATCCTTAATTGTAAAGATCTCTGAGAAATCAGTCATTTCAGCAGTTAATGACCATTTGGTCACCATCTTCAGCTACGCTTTGTGTTTTTACCTAGTAAGCTTGCAATTAGCAGTGCTTTGCTATATTTTGCAAGAAACTGGTCTGAAATCTGTGACACAAGTAAATGCTTGTCACAGAAAATTACAGTTCATTACAAAATGCTGTAGCCAATAGCATGTGCTGATGACAGCAAGCCTTTTTCCTGGAATGCATTTCAGATTCCAGTATTTTATTTCAAACCTTGCTCAGCTGTGTATGACTAATAAATAATAACGGAAAGTATAACTCAACAGAAAATTTGCAGACCTTCTTTTGATCTGGGGAAGCAGACTTTAGTTGCTTGCCATTCTTTTAGATGACCTTCATAATTTAGTTGCAGACTGTGATTTGGCTCCGCTATCCATTTTCACAGCAGCATAAAATATTAAAGTCAAGCAATATCAATAATTCATACTCTTATGGCATTTGGGATATCAATGAGAGGATCGTTTGGATTTGCTAAAATTAAAAGTGCAATTCTGCTTAAGGTACAATGCAAGTTTAAGGCTTTTAATGCTCATTATGAGAGAGGAAATTAAACTGAGTCTCATGTTTCATAGAAAGAGGAGCTGCATCGGTAGGTGCACTGTCATTTGTACATTAGCCTCCTATTCACAGCAGGGTAATGTGTCCACTTGCTAAAATAGGCAGACTTATTGGCAGACTGTATCCTTTTTCCCTACCTTCCTCAAAAAGCATTTCTCACAGCTTTCTCCCTGGTATGAAGTCTGTTTAAAGAGCCACTTACTACTGGCATTGACAGTGTGGCTGGCTGAAGAGCAGAGAGAACTGGAAACAGGGCATGGACTGTCTTCTAAACCTGTTTTGCCACTGTCCTGTGGGCAAATCACTTTGGGTTTCCTGCTGTCTCCTGCATTTAATGAGAAGCTCCTCAGGAAGGAGAAGTATTTTTCAGTGTCTACTCCCATAGGCCTCTGATTTCAGTGGGCTGAAGCGCTGAAGTAATATGAGTAGGAAATTAAAATGCAATTCATTCCCACTCCAACTTCTAGAACATGATATTTTCCTTGATGTTTTCTTTTTTAAAATTAACTTGATGTCTCCTTTGTCTAGTCTTGTCTTCCACTAAATACATTTCTAAAGGGTATAAAATGCTAGATGACTCAATGGTCTGGTAGACTTCCATGCAATAATTTTTGGAATAGACATTTATACTTGCCCTGTGTGTTAAGGCAATATCCTCAAGCACACCCATTTCTTCTGAACTGATATTCTTCCAAAACAGCAATCAAAAGTCTCTCCCCTTTTCAGCTGTAGTTGATACCTTCCAAAGCCAGTTTACTAGAGACATTTCAGAATAAATTTATGCTTTCCTACTGTAAGTTTTTTCTAGTGCTTTTTCCTTCACGAGAAAGGGAAATACAAGGGTTGCTTCTGCTTCTTTTCCGTTGGTAAATTGCTCAGCTTTTCAACAAAGACCTATCTAGCAAATATAGAATAGAATTATAGAAGGAGTCCCAAACTGAATTCCTATTGGGGTTACTAGTTTTTACTTAAGCAAGAACAAACTTCCCTCTAAACGAAATGCCTTCCTCTTTCTGTCTGTATAGCTGGTACAGAATGACTGTCATTTTAGAATTTCTGTTACAGTCATATAGGCTGCAAGCTGTACTCATTGCATAAGAAACTAGAAAAGACATGATTTCCAGTTGTGTTGTATGACGATATCTGGGTAAACACTGTAACAAAAGATGAACTGAGGCCTGGGTAGTCTTCACCTAAGTCTGTGCGTGCTCATGTCAGATTCACTTTTTAAATTCTGTCTCATTTCAGAAATGTGGGTGAGCTGTAGGGATCAGGCTGCAAGAAGGCGGCCTCAGCAGCCATGGAGAAAATGAACAGCCTGGTCGTTCTGGCCCAAAGGAGAATCTGGAGGGAAGTGACGTTAGCACCTCTATTCAGTATTTGTGTTGCAAGGAAATAAGATAAAATGGGTTCCTTTCCATTGTGACATGTCCTGTTGGTACATGAAAGGAATTGCAAAATGCAGATGAGCATATGTGTCAGGGATACTTTGACCTCTTCAGCTAAACATGTGGATTACCTGGTTACCTAGGGAAAAGCAGGTCGTTGTAAGAAAAGGACTTTGTCTTCCTAAGACCTTGGCTCAGTTTTGCCCCTGGTGTAACTCTTCCTTGAACATCTGTGATGGTCTGCCATTTTACTGGGAGTGAGGACTTTGGGAACTGACCCTTCAGTCATATTTGTTTTCTTCCTTATAGAAGTGCTACTCTTGCTTTTTGTGGAGAGGCTGAAAACAGCTGTTTTCAGGCCACAGGAGAAGAGGTAGTCACTGTGACCGCCTGGCCTGCAGAATGTGTAAGATAAGATCACCATACAACTTCACTTAAACTCCCAAGTCTGAAATCTTATTATGCCTATGTTTGATGAATTAAAGAGCTCTCTACTTTCATGGATCTACTGTCCCTGCAAGTTATAGACTTTGACTAAGTTATCTCTTGACCTTTGCATGTAGTCTAGCTCAATAGAGCTCTGTTGGGCTTTGGTTCTGGGGTACACATGACATTCTTAGTACTTCTCTTCCAAGCCATTTCTCATCTTCCTCCTCTTTTCCAATTTTATGTATTAAGACATTCTTGGAATGTTTTTTGTAGCTATTTCATATTCTTTGCTATCTTTTTAAGTAATGAGGACATCCTAATGATAAGCATATCCCAGTACAGCTTTTGCTATAAACAGCAAAAAGGAAGCACTTGCTATTCCTATGAAGCTCTTCTGCTTCATAGATCAAGTCTTATTACCTTGTTTAGTTACATACATTGTTACTCAGTGCTCTTTGTTACCCTTTTAGTCATTTTCCAACTCACTATCCTTCTCTTCTCGATTACCTATAAAACATCTAGTTCTTTATCCTGGTTTATATGGTTGTGATAAATATTATTCAAAATCATGTGGTTTTACCTCCTTTTCATTAGGCAATCAGATCGCATTGTGTCAAAGACCTATCATTACACTCATTTACCACTGCAGCAACTTTGTGTTGAACTCTTTAAGCATCACGGTGATTCTAGAAATAAATGTCACTAGCTCATGGAAGAACTTGAACTTTAACTATTTGTGTGTGTTCCTTTTATTTCAAAAAGAGTTTCACTTTCTTCTTTTAAATTAAACTACACAAATCCCAAACATGACGTAGTGTTTTCCCTTCCCCGCTCCCCCGCCCCACCCCCAACCAGAATAAGCAGAGAATTCAAGCTACCTGCAGCTCCCACTCCTCACCTTATTCCTTTTGGGTTTTGTAACATTGGAGATATGTGGTGGCTGCTGAGGAAATTGCCCTAAGTGATACTGGAGTAATTCCCCTTGATTTTAGTAATAAAGGTTGCATATGTTTTATGAGAATAGCACCCCTGCAGTACAGAGAGCTACTGTGATCCATCACTTTAAATCAAGAAATCATTTGACACGTTTATTTCCTGAACAGGAAGTGTTCTGTCAGATCAGTTGGAAACCCTGAAATCTGTACATGTTAAGATGAAAGTCGAAATAGCAGATGCTGTTATTTTACTGGGCCAGTTCCGTTTTCATAGGGAGGCCACTCTACCAATGGGACGCTGAAGAAGTATCTCCTCCTTTCCTTTCAAAGTGTATATGTCTGAAAAAATCTCTTAAAATTGGGATTGTAGTTAGTCACTTTTAGAGGACTGTATACTTGATGAATTGTGTGGTAAAATCTGATCCAAAATAGAAATATACTTCAAATATATCATATATTATATAAAAGTGGTTTTAGCAAAAAAAAAAAGTGAGAAAATTTCCCATGTTACTTTAATCAGAGTTGTAAAGTAGATTTTCCAAGTTTAATGCAAATCATGGTTGACTCATAAATGTACACATAGCGAAACCAAAACTGAAGAGTTTGAAAACCACTAGTGAGCAGGGAGGTGGCAAGAATGGCCAACTGCACCTCCCTTGAAAGCATAGGTAGCACGATAAATGTTCTGTCTAGATTGTAGGTATAGAAGGGACTTCCTACCAGATTACTAATTGTATATGTGTTAAAACTAACTGAATATTCTCAGGCTGTGTCAACTTTAGATTAAACGTTACTAATATAAAAACTATGCTGGAGATGTGTAAGCCTTGCATGCCAGCTGCATTTTTATTGGCCGTCTGCAACTTCAAAGGCCTTCCTGCTCTAAAGCCCAGGCAGGTACTCTTGGCTGCCCTCAAACCTGCCTTTGCTGCCTTATTGATTCTCAGCATGGCTTTACCTACAAGTTGGTGGATTTGTTTTCAGTGTGAAATTATCTTGAAAGTACATTCTTATTGACCTGCTTAGGATTTAAAAATTTTTTCTGTCAATAAATATGCATTGCTGTTTTCCCCCTTCTTTGATTCTGTCTGTTATTTCACCTGTCAGAGAGATCTGTTTAAGTAACAGATGCTTGAAGTATTTTGACAGGGTGTTTGTTTCTGTTTCCAGCTTAAAACCTATGTGATGACAAGCAGACAGTAAAAAGAGATTTACCCCAAATGTGTTAGGGCCCCACTTTTCCTCTTTTCTGTCCCACTTGAAAATTAGCTTTAGTGTTATTACTTGGGCACGTGCCTTGCTGAAAAAAAATCCCTCCATGCCCACAACAATCTTCCCTCTTTTTCAACAGACATTCCATGCCAAGATACTTTGTGTGGTCAGGAAGAAATATTAGGGTCTAAGAGTATTGTTGAAGACAGGAGATCAATCTGTCACCTTGTGTACATAACTCTTGAACATCTTGAACAGTTGAGGAGGAATCCCTGAGGTACTTGCTATATTCCTGAAAGTCAAGCACAGCAGGTATGTCTTAAAATTCATTTGGACAATTAATTTTCAATTAATATCAAAAGCAAAGATACTGAAGCATAACAATGTTTAAATTTGCCCTCTTATGGTTCTGGTGTCAGATATGCAGTAGACCGACTGTTATTTCAGGCAACTCCACCAAATTCCAGTATTTTAGTTAAGATCAGAATCTAATATTTTGCTGGTATTAGTTGTGAAATAAACCTATGTGGATTACCATATGAGACAATCTCACTGCATTGTTAAGTTGTCATTTAGAAATATATGAGACTTTTGTCTTTAGAGCATCTTTGTCTGAACTACCAACATTTTATTATAAAATTAACTTCGATGAAACTCCTTATGGTCAATAGTACCTCAAGATCAGACTTCATAAATTCAATCATGTCGAAGCATCTGCAGCATTTTGGAGCCTTCTAACTTGTTCATATGTGCAGCAGAACAGTGTTTAGAGATACCCCAATGAGTAGCACTCAGGCTGGTTATGGAACCCGATGGAAAATTTCCCCATGTCTCAACTAAATAATCCCTCCATTTTCATACAGCGAGGCAAATGTTATTCTATGGTGTTAACACCAAAAGTTTCTTTACAATACTGTGGATGTACCCATATGGGCAGATGGTACCTGAAACATTACACTGGTGTGTAATTCTGCGCCTCAGACTGCAAGCTCTCAGTAGTAAGGCCTGTCCCTTATTATGTCAAAGCAGCAGCTTGTCAGTCTGGGCCCTGATCTGGGATGAGGGCTTTAGATACTCTTATAAAACGGTGTAGTAAAGACCAGGTTGTTGAAACTGAAAAATACATTAAGCATCCAACAGAATTTCCTCATTGTTCCCTATTCTTACAAATAAAAACTTGGCACAGCAACAGCGTATCTGCTTTTCTGAAGTTTTTGTCTTAAAGTCTTGGGATTAAAGTATAAGCAATGAAGGTTTACATTACTACAAAGAACATCTTTACTATATGTTTTCAGATGAACCGTCCCTTTCCTGATTAAGTGTCAGTGCTGTAGCTGGACTGCAAGATGCTGAAATTCATCTCAGTCCCAATATGTTTAATGTTCATTTTCAGGCATAAGCCTGTGGATAAAATCAGTTCAAAATCCATAAGTCAGCATGGCAGAGAGATTTCAGGGCAGCCTACCTGTCTGGGCATTAGCGGAGGAAAAGCTCTTTGAAGTCACAGACGGCCAATAAAAATGCAGCTGGCATTCAAACTTTAAATGGCTCCAGCACTGAGCTTTTACATTGCTGTTACTTAAGCAAAGGCTGAGTGCCTTTGAATACTGGTCCACAGTAAGCTTGTGTACCTATGATGTGACCGCACACCATCAACCTCATTTCCTTGTCATTAAAAACAAATTGTGAGAAGCCCTCCAGATAACTCAGGATGCTGAGAAACATGAAAACTCTGGGCTGCTGTCTTGCCTTGGGGCAAGGATGGCAACGTCCTGCAGCAGTTCACGGTTCCCTCTCTGCAGGGCAGGACACCACCTAAAGAGCTCCAGAAGGTTTGGCTGTGCCAAGGCTGGACAGTCACTCAGGAAGGGCCAGGTGAAACTCCTGCGGATGCCTCATAAGTGGGGACATGCATCTCACAGGCTGAAAAGAGAGCCATGCGAGTACTTTGTTTTCTTATGCATTTGTAAGTCACCTGACAGTTCCCCTTTCTACAGGGTGGCTCGGTGGAGGTGACATAGCACAAAATGCAGGAGTGAGCTGTGCTTCCCCTGACCTGCAGTGAGAACGGGAAGAGTTGACAAGCTCTGCCTGTGCTCTGACCCCTTGGTGGATTCAGGCTCTTTCCAGGGCCTTGTACAGCCCCCCCGCACAATGATACAGGGGTTTCTGAGCTTACTGGCACAGCTGGAATACAAAGACTTATGAATGAAGTTGGGATGGCTGACTCAAATAAAATTAAAAATAGCCCCTGGCTTTCTGAATTTTCCATGTTTACTGGTTCTTGAACAAGAAAAAGATTTAAGGCAGACACATTAGATATCCTTAAGAACTTAGTGTTGCCTCTCCACATGATAGAATGTGATGTGTCTATTCCTAATCCTGGAAGGACTTTAAATGCTGTTTTTCTGGCTTATAAAGATATTCCGGGGAATCTCCATTTTCCTGTGGACAGGCTCAAGGGTGAAATATGGTGAGGGTAGGCAAGAGCGCGGACATAAAGCTGTTCTTTTGTTGTAACAGGATCATGGTATGGAAATGGTTGACAACCACTGCAATCGGATTTTACAGGGAAATTCAAATTATCACACTAAAAAAGAACCCATTTTTATCATTCACAAGTCCTGAAATAGCATGTCATGGGTGTAAGCACTGAGGATTGCCTGTGCTTGGCCTCAGGTTAAGCTAATTTGGAGGAATGATAGATAAAATTTTATTGCTGACATTTGTTGTTTGGCTGGGGTTTTTTTAATGACAGCTGTTAGCAGCTGCTTGGTGGTTTGGAGGGTTAGAAATAGCCCAAGCACAGCTAGACCAGTGACCAGAGTTCAGGTAAAGCCACAGTCAAAGATGCGCGGGGCTTTGCTGTTTCCTCACTGAGTAACCCCATACGCATGCAGGTGAGTAGTATAGCCAGTTTATTTCCAGATAATTTATGCTTTTATCCAACTACAGAGCACATAATAAAAAACCGTCCTTAAAAATGTTTGCAGATGTTCTCCTTCGGCTTTTTTTTCATTCCAGTTGCAAACTTCCTGTGCTTCCTATGTCTCGTAGTCTTGTCTTTGAGAAAGAAAACACATTTTAAACATTGTAGCTACTTCTGCACCTCACAAATGAGACCAGCTTCAGCTTAGCACAGCCATTTCATTTTGGTGGGAAAAGTCTCTTTACCCTGTGTTAAAACCTCACCTGGCTAGATTCTAGTGTTGAATAGACTGAAGAAATAGAAAAAAAATCAAGCACTGCTATTTACAAATTGTATGCTTTGCTAGCCTGATAAAAATTTGCTGTTCTAAATAAATGCATCAAACATTCATTGGATTAGGAGTGTAGAAAAGCAAACGTGTTCAAATCTTAAACACATCATAATTTTAAGCGTCCACAAGTGTTTAAAAAGTGTTGGTAGGAATGAGCACATATATCCATTCACTAGTTAAATATCATAACCTGTTTCTTTTCTAAACACATGCACGAGGGAACAGAACACATTTAAAATGTTAAACGCATTGACATGTTTACAATGTGTTGCAAGAAAGTGTTTAACTTCTTGTGCTCTGAAACTAAACACTTTTGAATTAGAGGGTTTACTAATTCTGCATTTATTCAATATGACTATCATTTACTGACACTTATTGGATAAAGTTTGACTGGATCCAGAGAAGATTAAAAAAATGAATCAGAGAGGGAAGAACACTTTGGCTTTGGAACCATAAGGGAAAAAGATGTGAGTTAATAGTCTACGGTGTTTTGTAGTTTATATATATGTCCCAGTGAGCAAATAATTAAAAAAAAAAAATTACCCCAGATTTATGAACTGTCCCATATCTGGTTCATGTAAATACTAGTACTGATCATTAGTTCACATTAGAAGTCAAATTAGAATTCATTTACAAGGTGCATTAAAATAAACCTTTAAAAATAAAATCAAGCTTTAAGTAAAATGCCATCTCATTGGCTTTCCAGGTCACAAAATTAACCCTAGGGATCCTGGATCAGTAGAGTCAGCACAACAGTACAGCAAGGACAGGGTAGGGAGGTAACACTGCTAACCTTTTCAGGTGGGATTTTAAAAAGTACACTGTTCTGTCTTGTCTTTCTTTGTTGTTGACCCAGTTCTGAGGCTTTATATAGTTTAACTTCCAATTATCATGGAACTAAAGATAAACTCAGTGCTTTTAGACCAATCTGATTTGCATGGAAGTCGATGGGGGAAGCTGCACCCAAGCCCATTTGGTGAAGAAGATAATCTCTGCTGTTTCTGGTGTGAGCCTCGGAGCTCGATGCGATACTGTGCAGGCGCTGAAGCTGCAGACTGGTGAGCTGTCAGAGCTCAGATACAGGCCAAAGGGTTCAGTTGCACTGCAGGGCACCATGTGGTTACCTGCACTTACTCCAGATGTAAAACAAACTAACAAAATACCTGAGTGAAAACATGGAGCTCTTAAAACCCGTCACAAGTTGAAGCTTTCCAGAAATGTGGAGGATAGCTGAAGCAGTTTAAACTGCACTTTGCTGGAGCTTTAAGCAGCACGTCCCCTGGTAAGGGAAAACAATTAGAAGATGGCCTTATTGCTGACATCCCTTCTCATCTTTTACATAGGTTTAACTTAATTTGGGCAGTGAAGGATAACTATTACTTGGTATGACATATATTTAGGAAGCACTTCTTTCCACAGTACCCCTCCTCCCAGCATGTGAATGATGTATTTTAAATGGAGATTATGAAAACAAAAGTGAAAAATCAGTGTAACTGATCTAAGGTTAAGAGATACATTTGAAAAGTAAAGGCCACATTTAAACTGAGTGATGGATGCTCTCACATGAGGAGTCCATCCAGTTGTAATGCCTGATTTTCTTCCCATAGATGTAGTGTGTATCCTTGGTAAAACACAAGCTAACTGTGTGTGTAATAAAAAAATCTCAGGATTATAAAAGGGTACCTGACATGAAGACCCATGGGTTTTAGAGACAGCAGAAAGCAATGGGTATTACAATAAGTGTAGCATGTCAAGTGGTTGAGGATGAAATGCTTACAATACGAAAGTAGCTCTTCATAGGAGTATTACAGCAAAAAAGGACTTCCATCTGAGAGTAAAGGAACATTTAAAATTTTCTGTTGGATGCATGTGCATTAGTCAAGATCACACTTGAGTAATACAAGGACTTTTGGTTGAAAGCTAGCCTTCTTCGGCAATCTTGTTCAGGAAATGAAATCTAGGGGTAAATAACAACTTGGAAAACTGTACTCGGGAACACATTAGTTGTTGAAAGGATGTCCAAGCTTTGTTTCATGGAGAGGGTGCCACCACACTCTCCATGTGGCAGGAAATACAGTGGTAGGAAATACAATTTTCTTACCTGCCCTATGGACTCTGCTTGGACACTGAGATACTAAGATACCTGAGATGTGTGAAGGTTTGCTTTTCTTTATAAGAGAACACTGAGGTCTACCTGATTATAATATGACCCTATTTAAGATAAGGGAAATTCTACAGTGAACCTGTACCTAAATTCACTGTGAGCACCTCCAGGGCACTGCTGATGTGGAGGTCATACCTTTTAAATCTTGTGGTTAAAACTGGAGGTCATGTATTTATGAGTCACTAGAAAAAATAATGATCAAAATTCTCATGTAGATTATGATGTTTGCTCATGCAATTTTCTATTACCTCTTTCCTTCATGGAGTTGATTTTTTCAGCTACACAGGTATAATTTGCACACTGTATAACAAATCAGGGAGAGTTTTGGTGTTACAGAAGGTTTGTACTAGATAAACACCACACATATATAAATAAATATCTGCCATTTTTGTTGAACTTCAGGTTAAATAAGGACTTATGCTGCACATGCAGAGGATGGGAGTTTCAAATTTTCAGTGCAATCAAACTTTGTAGCAGACTGTGGGCTAGACAGCATGCTACTGGACCCTGTTAGAGACTGAAGCAAGAAATCTTAGTAGTTGATGCAATCTTGCTTAAAGACAGCCGGACTGGGATTCCTAAAGTGTTGCAGGAAAACGTATAGGAAAAGGCACACGAAGGTCATTCAGGGATTGGAAGCAAAAATGCTTTTTACTGTCCTCAAATAACAGTCACATTGAGGAAGTTGTTCAGGCCTGTGTCTTGTGCCAGAAATACAAACCAAGTGAAGTGGCCTTTGTTGATGGTATATGAAAAACTGGCTCCTGAAGCAAAGTAAGGTGGGGGTGCCTTGGTGAAAATAAGCTAGGTATGTGTTCTACAGTATAATTCTACTTTTTAAGTGATGACTTTAACAGAAGATCCATCTGTGCAGAAGACTCTGTACACTGAGCCTTGGGTTGATCATCACTTAAGTGTGTGTAGAGAGACATGCAATCACCACTCCACATTATACCTGCTCTCCAGGCTGGCACAAGTAGGTGCCAAAATATAATAATAAAGCTTCTACTGAAAAGGATTGTATGGTCAGATTCTGGTAGATATTTATCATGGCAGAAAGGCAGAGTGGAGCCAGTGAAGGATGGTTTTTTCTCCACTGACATAAAATAAGACTCGCATGAAGCATCAGAAGCAAATGCTAGCATCACCAGTAGTTTGCAGAGTGTATAGAGAGCCAATGTGTTGAAACAAAAATTTGTGATTTGAGACCCCTGAATCAACACCTCTTTGTTGAGTGGAGATGCCTACTATGCTGATACTTCATATTCTCCATGATGACAGTAGGCAGGGGTGCTGATTTAGGCCAACACATCCAGAAGTGGGGAATAGGTAAACACTCCTCCCAGCACCCAGAGAGAGGAAGGCAAGGGCAAGTGTAGTAGGATCAGGCAGCTGACCAGGCAGGCTGCCTGACCCAGGCCAGGCTAATGCATGCCAATTTTACAAGGAAGGTGGGGTATGATATGTTTGTTGGGTGTGTTGTGTGTTCACCCCATTCTCAATAGCAGGAATTTGGACATGGGATAGAAAAGACCTCTCTCAGACTCTGAGGCTCCCACTGATTTCTGAACAGCTTGATGTTTATGTCTTGGGGAAAAGCAGCTAAAACAGAAACCTAGCACTTAACCTAGCACAGCCTGCTGCTGCTTCTTGCAGCTTGTGGCTTTCAGCCACTTATTCTGATGTCTTCTTCTCTGAGAGCTCTTTTCACAGAAATCAGAGAGCAGAGAGCAGAGAGCAGAGATTATTAGCGACTGCTGTTCTGCTGAGCCTCAGGCCACTGAGTGTTTTGGTTTTAGGTCAATTCATTATTTGACTAGGGTGTCCTTTGGTTAATGGCAGCCGCCAGATAGTCTTGCACTCTCTGGAGGCACTTGTCTGATCACTCTAAGATTTTCTTACCCGGGCTGCTCGCTGGTGCTGAAACGGTGTTGGTCAGGCTTCATCTTTTCATCCTGCAAGAGGCTGCCTTGGGTTTGTGAGAGGCTGTTGAAACCTGTCTCTGGGTGCTTTAGCAGCTGGGAGTCGCTCTGACATACAGTCGAAGGCTCTGGTAGCACCACAAACTCTACGGTTTTGCTTCATGCACCATTCAGGTAGTTTTGTTGGCACAAAACTGACAACAGGTGCAAATCAATACAAAGAAGCATATGGGAAATTTCTGGTTCAATTGAAGATTTTCTTGCAGAAAATGTGTCAGTGACACTGCTAATTAAGATGTTACTCTCATCTCATGCACTCTTCGCCTGTATAATGAGTTTGAAGGAAACTAACATCTAAACATATGGGCATAAGTATGGGAATCAAAGAGGTTACATGTATCAATACAGAATGATATGGCCGATATTTAAAGCCAGTGGGGATGGCAAATTTGCTGGCTGCCAGCAGGTTCTGTTTCTGAGGAAGCAACAGAGTTGTGATTTTTGTCATTCTCAGCAAAATGGAAACACTGTTGTAAATGGAAACACTTTTGTTACAGAACCATTAATTTTCCGAGTTTCATCATTTTTCTGATGCTGTACGTGATCTTTCTGTGGGGAAGGACATTTGTGTGAGTGAACAAGGGAATGGAGAAGAATATGACAACTGGAAGTGAATTCCTCACAGGAATGTGAGGAGTCAGCCATAAAATATTTCCCCACATGACCTTAAGGCTATATCTACAGGAGGTTATAAGAAAGGCCCCAGACCATGCACGCAATGCAAAGGCATGAATCAGGCACAAGAGTAGAGTGGCATTCCTTGAAATCTTAATACTGGAGGAAAATTCCATTTCAACCAAACTAGAAGTGTGTGGACAATGAGAACAAAGGTGGTTAAACGATATTTGTATTAAATTTACTTCCACATAAAGCATTTTTAATCCTCAGAGACTGTTTCTGCACTGGTATTTCTGTTGGAAAAACCCGAGAAGTAGGAAAAATAAGTATTTTTTTTACATTTATCATAGTGGAAGGAAAAGATTGGCTAAAATGGAAGGGAAATAAAAAAGCAGAAAAATCGCTTTTTAAAAAGAAAATAATTTTTGAAGTTTTTAAAGATAAGGTCAAGAAAATCCTTTTTCAGTCTGAGAGTAAAAAAATTCCTTCAAACCTTTGAGTGAATTCCTTTCCTTGTTTTCTTAGTCTTCAGTCATTGCTTTCAAGTGTCTGTCTCTTTTGGTCAGTCAAATGATCCAGATAATTTGATAAAATTTATGTTTTCATCATCATTTTCTTTACAGTATGTGTCATCTGTTGCCCACACATAACAGCAGCAGAGATTTTGTTTACTACTGGTTTATTGATGAAAATTTGAATATCATCCATATCATATAGTTCAGATACTTGTTAAACCATTCAATGGAAGGTCCTCATCAACACCTTCTTTCTGAAACCTGTCTGCTATCCTGTGTCTATCTATTTGCCATGTAGCTCACTGATCACCCACAGTGCTAATTAGAATATTTGTGGTACTGATTCAAATGCTTTGCAAAAGTTTATAGATTTTTTTTTTTTGCTAGAATTTTTTATCACATTCATAATGCCAATGAAAAATGAAAACTGACTTCTTGTACAGGCTTTATTTATCTATTTTGTCTAGGTCTGCAATCCTGCTTGTTTAATATAATCATGATATTAGTCTTTCTGACCTGGAACTTTCCTAGTGCTGCAAAATCCAGTCCACTTTTAAAAGGTGCAATTTGTTCAGGACAGTAGATTATCTGTTTTTTCTAGTTGATGTTTAATTTTGGTATTTACTATCACAGGACTGTATCCCTCACCTACCTGTTAAATCCATGCTTGGTTAACAACTTACATGAGCAGTATTTGATCATCCTTCTTTTCAAGTATTGAAATAGAAAAACTAAAAAATACTTCCGCTTTTTTAACAGTAGTAACACATTTACTTTTTTCTTCACAAAAAGGACAAAGACATGCTGAGACTAATTTTTTGTTTCCAAATACAAAAAGCCCTCCTTTTTCTTCCCCCTCTGAAACTTATCAGTCCTATATTTTTCCTGAAGTCTTTGTTTTATCTAATTTTTTCATTTCATAACCGAATTATTATCAATTACTATCTATTCTTCCTTAATATCATGTATTATCTATATTTTTTGAATTAATTACCTTTGCTTTACTGTTGACTTGACAGTAAGGTTTTGTGTCTTTTTGGCTGAATTTGTTTCCTCTCCGAAATGAATGATGGCTTTTGGGACATTTAGTGAGCTCTACCTTTAGACATTGTTTTCAAGCAAGACTGGACTCAGCTGTGGCTCTCTAGGTTTATGATTGTTTATTTCTGAGCCCAGAAGTGGTCCCTTTCCCATCTTTGCCCATTCACAAGGGGTGAAAGAGAAGTAGAAAAGGACAAAGCAGGTTATGAAAAGGAGACATAGGAAACCTGAGCTCATTTCCTTGCTCTGCTTCAGTCATCCTATGATATGTGAGCAAGTAACATTGACCCTCCATGCCTTCCTTCCTGCAGGATGGAAACAACACTCACTACTGTGTTGCCTCCAGAGGGCCATTGTAAGAAGAAATCTTTAATGACTGTGAAGTGCTTTGAAAATGCTCTGATGGGGAACAGGTAGGCAAAACATCCAAAGGAGCCATTTCTATGCTTCTCTCTCCAGTCCTGACTTAGTGACATTAAGAGTCAGTCTCCATACACAAAATCAGAAATCTTTTGACTCTGGTGGCCATGCATGGAACACAATGAGTGGGAGTTTCAGTGCCTCCTTCATTCTGTGGCTTCTTCAGGGACCTCATCTTGTCTTTGGAGGCTGTCGTCTAGGGTTGATTACTGTTTTCTCCTTCCATCCAGTGTCTTCTTTAAGGCTGCAATTTGTTTGCTTTACCCCCCACTCTGTATTTTTTGGTGTTCTATTTCTATTTTCTTTGTGCCATCTCTTTTTAGGCTTTTTATTTTTTTGTATCTCCAACATTTATTTTTTTTTTTCCCCAGCTGCTAATCCTCTCCTATGTGTTGCTTATGAAGGGGACAGAGCAAGTCTGTTCATTCACCGGTCACCACTTGCTGCCATGAGCAACAGCTCTGCTGCACTGCTGGGTCTGTACCGCAGCACAGCCCTCTTTAGTGTGAGATGCTGGCTCTCCTCACTCGTGTATGTGCAGACAGGCACAGATTCCTACATTACATGAGTTTGTACCTCCACATGTATGGGTTGCGCTTCTGTGCCGGAGACGCTATGTGTTACTGGCAGGCTACTCCAGTGGTAAAGAGCGTGGAGCTGTGATGAACTGATCCTCATTCAGAATAACTTTCTTTCTGGTGTGTCAGAGGAGGTTTAAATCAAGGTGAGTTCATAGATCCCATTCACTGCGCAGTTCCGCACATAGATATATTAGCACAGCTGTGGCTGTGCAACAGGGCCACTTGTGGATGAAGCTGGGATTGCTCCTGGATGCCCTTTATTATGACACCTCAGAGCATTAGATGTTAGATAACCACCTTTTTTTTTATCACTTCCTTAATCATTCTTCTACCCATACACATTACTTGGGCATTTTTTTGGCTTTAAACCTTTTATGGTCCTCTCTGGACTAAGTGCCTTTCCACTCCATTTATGTCACAGCAGGACACTTCATAATCTCAAATTACATATTTTTCTCTGCTACACCAGTGGTGTGGGTGTAATTTACACTCATCCAACAATTTACAGCAATTCTCTTACTGGCACAGATTCAGCTCTCAGCTAATCAGCGCATCAGATTCAAGCACAATTCCAAAGCATTTGCATGGAGATAAGGAAACCAACGATGTGTCATTATTTCAGTAGCCCACTATTGTGAATATAATGTCATGTAACATATAAGAAAAAAATGTGATGTGTTTTAACAGAGAGTAAAAGACATAAATTGTATACTAAATACTCTCAACATAAATTCCTTTTTAACTGCTCATCTCACTCTTACACAACTTTGGGTAACCTGACCTTCTTAACTGCCATATTTACAATAGAAATTTGATAATGGACTGATTGCAAATGTATTTCTAATGGATTTTCCCCAGAGATATTTCAGTAAACTCTGCTGTGAACCTTTTCATTGTTTTTTATATTACTTGTAAAAATGTTCTTCTTAGAAGCAGTCAGTTTTAACAAACTGCCTTTTTTTGCCTTTGATTTCCTTGCTGGACTTTGTGTCCTTTGGAACTTCTTGTAATAATAATGGTATAAAGAGTTTGTTCCAGAAGACTTCTGTTATTTTGAAACATTGACCCTAAACGTAAGCTTCACATAGTTAATGGGGCCTTAAACTCAGGACACCTTTAAGATGACAGTCAATCAGCCTGAATAAATAAAATAAAATAAAATAAAATAAAATAAAATAAAATAAAATAAAATAAAATAAAATAAACAATGGAGGGGGGGGGGGGAAGGATATCTGCAATTCTGAAGCCCATTATGCCTCAAAACTACTAAAGTCTGTGGGTGCAAATGCCAGAGTTGCCTATCTGTGTTAGCGGTTGCACTGGTTCAGCTGGTAGATGTGATACAGGGGAAAGCCCCAGTCTAAGTTGGGGCCTGATGGAAATTTGCATGAATCATAAATCTAGGAAGATTTTGCCTGGAGATGTTGACAGATTTGACACCGCAGCCAAAAAGAGGGATGGGGTCCTATCAAAAATGCAGTAACAATCAGCAGTAGTGGGATGAGATTTGGACTTTGAGGAGGATGGAAAGAACCCAAAAGAGACAAAACAGAGAAAGCTTTGTGAGACCTATTGGAAAATAAAACCAGGGGAAATATGAAATGGAAAGCTATAGGAAACCTGAGAAACCAAAGAGTGAGAGAGCAGAAAGCTGTGGATCTTGGATAGGAGAAGTCACGACTTCTGAGGGAAGGGACAACAGTGATTCCAGAGAGGTGAATGGGAAGGAAATTAAACACATTTGGAGATGAGCTGGGGGACCTGGAGGGGAGGAATTGCAGCATTAAGAGACTGTACTGCCCCCTTTGAGGATAAGGGTCCGAGTTTGTCTTCATCAACCTGAATGAAAAAGTTTTCCACTACTGGAAGCTCTGTGGGAGCCTTGTGGTCTGACGCTGAAAAGAGTTGAAGCTGTACATAGGGAAGGAGGCTACTGGTACCAGAAAGCAGTGAGGCACCTAGGTAATCCCAGACTGTTATAGACTAAGATGCAGGGCCAAATTCTGCTCTCAGCTTTCCTAGTAAAACCAGCAAATTTTCCCAGTTTCCCTGATAAAATTCCCACGGGCTCACATGAGAAACATAACTGTGCTGTCGAGACCAGAGTTTGGCTCTCATGCCAGAAGCGAAGAGCTCATACTGAACCTTCAACACAGAGAAATTAATTTAGCTTAGTTGCATACAGCTTCCAAACAGGGTATAAAAGAGAGTGAGAATTACAAAAATGACTTGATATATCTGGCTGTGGGTAGAAATGTGCTCATTTGTAGATTTTTTTTCAGAATGTTTTTACTGACATATGTGTGAATGCTGCTATCTGTATTAATTTATTATTTGTATTTATTATTTCTCCTAGAAAGATCCACAACCAGCTTTGTTTAAAATCTTATCACATTTCTAATTCACAATCTTTTTTAATCTCAGTCCACACCATTCATGTCAATCCTGAAGACGTCTTAAATGAGACACTGTTGTGAGGTTAAACATTGTGACAACTTGAGGCAAATAAAAATCATTATGTTTGGAAAAAATTAAACCACAAAAAATGTTATTGTTAATAATGCAATTATTAAAGTACTTGAAAAGTAAATATTTAAACAACTTTGCTCCAATATTAAGATTAAAAATTACTCTTTATTTTATAATAAAAAACCCAATAGAATCAGACACGCATCTCTTGAAGTAGATGTGTCTTTTTCTTCAGTGTAATTCAGTGAAGTATGTTCTATGAAACATTCATACAGTACTGCACATTTCAGAGTTGCTGGAGAAGAGAATGGCTCTTTAACATCAAGCACAACTACACATGGGTCATAAGATAAATGTCTTCCATCAAACAGGACTGTCCTGTAATGAAAGCTTCTTCAAATTTATTAAGGTAGCTAGATGGATTCCTGTAATGAGATGCTGGGATGAAGCCCACACCTCAATTCTGTCAATGAATGATGTTTCCCTAACTTCCAATTTTTTTAAAAGTAATTTCAAATATAAAAGCCAAGCCCTAAAAAGTCCGAAGTGTTTGCTGGAAATGCACAGAGCACCCTCAGCCCTCTCTGGGCTGAGCTGCTCACAGGCTCAGTCTGGATTCAGAAACTTGGCGCTGTGCTGTAACTGGCTATTTAAATAACAAAAGCCTGTTGTGTAAAAACTGCCCTGAGATATTCTTTAACCATAATGCTTTAAAACTTCCTTTGCATGTCTGTAAATTAAAACTATGCATCTCTTAGTAAAACTTAAAGGAAGATAGATCTATTATCCCTTGGGTTTTATTAATTTTTATATTAATTTTAGCACAATTAATGAATAACATTCCAGGATGGTGGAAGAAAATGTTGGGATATTTTTAAAGTGAAAAGGAAGTAAAAAACTTGCATAAAGATCTGTATCTGCTAATCAGATTGCTGGCTGCTTAAGATCTAATTTAGTGTTGTTTTCATTGCAATGTTTCCTGGAATGCCATTAAGAAATCCACTCAATATCTTTGATTAAGAGCAGCCAAACAGACACCAGCAGCAAACTTTCTTCTTTATTTCAATGGTTTAAGTGAAAAAATAAAAGGTTCACTGCACAGGGTGAAATTACCAGAGTGCAGGATTTTTCCCTTCCCTTTCCCCCTCCCTTCAACTAGGGGCTGTGATCATATTTTCCATTTTCTGCACTCTTAGATTAATGGATAATCTCGGCTCACCTAGGACTATATTCTGGGTATTTTCTTCCCTGCTGACCATGTCATCGGATGTGTTTGTGCAGTCCTGCTGTGACTTGCTCACATGCTGGATAAACAAACTTTTTTCTCATTTTCTTTCTTCACTCTCATTTCCCGCTCTCTCCTTGTCTTTGAATGGTGCCTTTCACTCTACTAGACCTCTACAATGGATCCATACATGGCAAGTGTCTTGCACCGATGTTAAATTTATTACCTTTCCCCACCCATATTCATAAGAAATTCAGCAGGCAGCAAGTGGTTCATGATAACGAATCTTGTTCACAAGCATCTTCTCTCTGAGAATCTGGATCGGTTTGGTTGTAAGTTAGAGGAAAGTAACTCCTAAACACCAAATCAAACCCCAAAACTGTAGGAGTGGAAAACTTCTTGGACCGTTGCCATTTTTGAAAGGAAGAATATGGGTCAGTGTTCATGCTTCAGGATAGATTGGATAGATACTGTGTGTTAGGAGGAAGTATGCTTATAAAGGATTTTCCATAGTTATAAGCTAAGCGTAAAAAATAAAGTTATTCTACCCTACAGCAGTATAAATTCAGCTGCTTGAAGAAACTCTAAACCAGTGACACTGGTCATGCAAGTTGCCTTGTCATGTTCTGTCTTTCTAAATGATTAAAAAATGCCAAAGAAGGAGAGATTGTCAGGTTATTTAGAGTAAAGTCATTATCGTAGCAATTTTTCCCCCTGCTCCTGAGGCTCCTTCCTGTCTCTGAGTTAATAATGTTTTTAAACTTAAGAAACTGATTGTGACAGATGACTCCTACGTGTGCGCGTGTGTGTATGTGTGTGCATACATACACTTGTGGTCCCTTGAAGCATATAAGGCAATGTGATTTTTGCATTGCATGCATTACTTGGGTAAGAAATACAAAACCAAGCCAGTGTCAGTTGAACATTATTTTTATGGCTATATCATATCACTGGTGAATGCAATTAACAGGGAAGGTGTCAGTTCAGGAACCTGAAGGCTATAAATTTTCTGTGCAGCAAAGAGACAGTATAAGGAGCAGAAAGCATAACAGTCCTGCACTGACTCACTACTTGTTATAACTCTCTTTAGAGACTTACGAGAGCCTGAGAGATCTCCTCTGTTTCAAGCTATGCCAGCTGTGCTTCTGTGGCGAGTCTGTCAGCAAAGATGTTACTAAGAGGTAGGTTTTGTAGTGCCTGGAAATAACCAGCAAGGAATGGCGTAAATGCCACTGCTAAAAATCTGCTGCGTGAGGGTGTCCACTAATTTGCAAAAGACTTTGGTCACATCTGGACAAGCAAGTCGGATTTTGTGACTTTAACTGGGAAGCAGATGATTCCCCCTCCAGTTCCCTCAGTTCCTTAGCAATGGTGAGGCTTCTGATTTTGAGTGTAATGGTGAAGTGAGAGAACAGAAATGTGCATTAATCAGGGTGAAAAAGAAGTTCCTCTAGCCTTGTCTGGGAGCTGTAGTCTTCCAGCAGTTGGATGGATACAGTGGTGATTTTTCTTAAACTTCAGGGCTGAATTTCTGGCTGTGTTTCAAGTTTTAGTAATTTAGACTTTGAAGTCGCTTGACAGAGTTGCCCCAACTCTTTGAGTGGCTCTCCTTTGTCCCCAAGAACCCTTTTTCCCCTAGGATAATCTCACCACATACATTTTAATTTAAACTTGAGGCCTGATCTACCACTGGTAAAGTCAAGGAAAGCTTAGCACTGACATGGAAACAGAAACCCTGTGTTTTGCAGATCTTATAAATATTTGCATGTATTGTTATTTATGTGTGTATAATTAATGTGCAACGTGCATTTTTAAATTATACTTTCAGGAGACAAAATCTGTTCCCAAGATTTGTATTACCCTTTTAATCCATCTGTGTGAAGCAGGTGCCTGAGCTTAAGTCCAGAGAGGTCCCAGAAGACTTGTTCTTTGATCTTACATCATCACAAGGTATACAGATCTCAATTTTCAGATTATTTACTATGTTTTCTTTATTGAATACTGTTCCTCATATTGCTCACTACATCAAGTCTTTGGCTGAATTTATTATTTCTTTTAAGATGCGTTTATGGTTTATTTATGTGATTTTCTTTCAATATTATTTTAGCAATTTTGGTAATAACAGACAGAGACAGAAATAGTCCCAGCAAATTCTGTCAGTCCTGCACAAGTTTATGCTCCTCAGTCCAGACCTACCAAACACATATGTGAGTAATCTCGGTCTGGAACAGAAACCAATACACCTACAGCATATGAATATAGAATATTTTCTGAGTGAGATGAGCAGATGCAATTATATTTATTCAATGCTATAAAACCCCCTGTCCTTCCTAAAATAAAAACTATGTTTTAAAAAAACCCAAACCGAACTAAGGCAAAAAAAGGTATTTTTACAGGTTTGGGTTTTTTTCCCAAACTATTTTCTTCAAAAGTATTGGAGAGTCATTTTCTATGTGAGATTTTCATATTAAAAATAACTCTCTGACTTCATTCTCACAGAAACATCCTCTAATGTGAGCCAGGTTTCTTCAGGAAGGAAAGGAGTTTGGGGAAAAAACTGCTTCCTGGAAAAAGCTAATCAGTGTAAAAAGGAAATGGTCAGCAGCATCTGTGTAAATTTTGAGGAAAAACTGAAGTAATCCAAGTGTGTGAGATATTTTTCAGTGACAGGAAAGTACGTTATTTTCCTCAGCCATATACACCGTACTTCTCGCCTCTCCCATGGGGAAGCTATTTTGCTTTTTTTTTTCCACCTTGAAAAATTTGAGAAACAAAAATAATAGGAGAGAATAAGTTATAAGATGAAAATACATGTATATGATGACCTTCATCTTTGCTCTTCAGTTAACTTCACTGATCTTAATCAGCAAAGTAAATACATCTGTGTTATGGATCCCTGTATTCCCTCAGCATATGTGTAATCCTATAGCTTTGTTTTGCCTTTTCCTCAGGACCTGTAAGATGGTTAGTCGCAGCGGATATGGCAACTGCAGGTTTACTGTGCACGCAGGCATCTCTGTCATCATGGCAGTGTCTCACGCTTGAGTTGCAGCCATAGGAGGTCTCCCTTTGATCCCCACCTCTGAGGAGGAGGAGGAGGAGGAGAAGCCAGTGGGGCCGGATGGCAGTGGTGAAGCCCAGGTGGAGCAGTGATGATATTAGATGCTCCCCAAGGGGTGGAAGCACCTTTGCTGCACTGGGATCTCCTTCACCTCATGTGAAATGCCTGCTGTAGGGAATAGGGAGAAACCAAGGGGATGGGAAAGATGAAAGAAGAAGACTCTGAGAGTCTCAACAGCACTGATGTTGGTTTGGGCCATGATCTCTGGAAAACCCAGAGGTAAAAAAACCCACTCTGTTGAAGTGACTCCCTTCCAGCTCTGCCTGGTGTGCAGTCTTGAGGAAGTCACTTCACCCCCAGATCTTGGCTGCTTCTCCCCACCTCCTCTTCTGCTGCCTCTGCTCTGACTGCAGGTCCCGTAGGAGTGGAGCAGTCGCTCCCCACATACATAAACACACTGCAAAGGTGGTTCTCTTCTCCTGCTGGTGTATGGTTGCCCCGGAACCTGGAAACAAATCTGTACTTTAAAAAAGTGCTTCCAAAGATGTATTTTAGAAACCTAAAGGGTGTATAGTCAGTGGTCTCTCTGAGTGTTCCTGAGTTTGTGTCCAAAAGGACTTGGTATTTAACTCCGCTGCTCTGATTGTGGTTTATTTTTTATCGTCTAATCCTACTCTTTCATACAGGAATTGAAAATTACCCAAAGACATATTTTTGAAGAAACACCATAATCATGCAATTCTGGTTTCTATCACACCCTCGAAGGGACATTTCTGATCTCACTCCCACCCTGGCAGGCAGGAAGGGTTTATTCTTGCTTTGTAAGCTGAAGCAGGCAGACCAGGAGAGAAATGGGAACTGCAACTGTTTGTTGTACAGAATACAGTTATTTTGGTGTCTTGCCAGTAACACTAGAGTACCAACAGATGTTGCACAGGTGATTAGAGCCTACACAGGTAAACAGAAGGAAACTATGTGGATTATGATATGGCTGGAGTTTCTAGCATTCAGTGAAATTGCTAGAACCCTAAATAAAATCCACCCACCTGAAAATACTTTGCATTTGCTGTTTTCTTGGGTTGAAAATAGTTTCCTGAGGGAGGTGTTTGTGACATTGGTAGAGGGAGCCAGATTTTTTTTTTTAAATAACTTCAAGAAAATATTATCATTTTTCAAGAAGAGCAACAGTTACGAGTAGAAACACACTATTGCTGGCTTCCAGATTTGGAAAGCCAGACATACTGTACATCACTTCTGATGTATGTTATCTTTGACTATAAAAGTCAGGGCTAAGCCTAGGTAGGGGCAATGGCTGACTTTGGAGGACAGAGGTGAGCCTGGAGAGATGGGGCAGCCTAGACTGTAAGGCTGGACTTCTACCCCAGGCTCGTGTTTCCCTGATAGGGTTACTGCCTGGTTCTCTGCTGTGGGCCAGACATGCCACAGACCGCAGTTGATCAGGCCAGTTAACCAAGGTTAACCAAGGATGTGTTCATATTTTCATTTATCCATTTATTTATGTTTATTAAGAAATAATAAGTGTCAAACCCTGCTCCCAGATCAGAAAGTGCCATAGCTAACACTACAGAGTGGACATAAGGCAGGGCTCTTTGCCAGGGGAGGGCTGGGTATGACAAGACTTGTCACGCATCCTGCTCGCTCTGCAGCTGTGCATCCGCTCCACAGTGCAAGCCTCAAATTCAGGAGATTTTCAGGGCTACTGTTAATTCCAGTGGGAAATGGCACAAATGTTATGTAGAAAATTGCATGGTAGGAACTGTTGAGTTTTACACATTGATTTCAATGGGTTCTTTCATACTGCTGGAAGACCAGAATCTGATCCTATGCTTTACTTTCTCTCGGATGTAACCTAAGAGGAAAAGTGGGAGACTGAACGTTACTTTTTAGGAATCTGGCCCTTCGCCTTTGATTTTATTCCAGAGCGGAAGTAGCAATGTTTGCAGCTCCCACATTACCGGTGTCTATATCATTCCAGACAACAACTTCTTTGTTTAAAGATGCTTTTAGATGTAGGATTGAGTGCATTGAGTGCACTATGTTTAGCCTTATTTTTTTACCCATATACCTGCAGGTCTTTCATGGCTGTAATCTTCTGTTGATGCATATGTTTCTGGTCTACAGGCAGTCTTTCACAGCATCGTTAACTGCAGTATGCTCTTTAACAGAGAGCCATGGGAAACACCTGCCTTCTACAGTTGCCAAGTATTTTTTATATGTAGTCTTCATTGCATTGTGCTTATCTTTTATATATACATACATGAATATATACATAAATAAATGCCCATATATATATGCACACATAAATATTTCTATACAAAGATATTCTGGCAGCTGTCATGAAATAGTAACAGTGCATCAGCAAATACTTTTAATGTCCCTACTCTCAGCAATATCATACTGTGAATTTATATAAATTAATTGTTTTAAACGATAAGCTTTTTTTAAATCATCACACATTTTAATGAGCAGCAAGAGATTAACAAACAAGTGCCTGCATTCCTCTGTAGTGTATGTGCATTGTTATACCTTTAGGTATAATTTTAAATCACTCATTTTTTTAATTCAGAGGCCAGAGCTTTTGCTTCCGTGAAGCAGAATCTGGCTGTATATTTATAGGGGTAAAAGAAAAGGTTAGACAATGACAAACGAATGCATATTTCTGAATAAGTTAATTATTTTTGTCTTGGAACATACAGTGCTACTGTGTAAGTAGTCTAGCTTGTATTTGGCATGACAAAATTGGAGATAAGGATGGAAAAACACAAAACTGGGCATGTTAAAGCCTGGGCAGGGGTAAGCTCTGGAGAACATCTCATAGAACAAGGAAAACTGGTTTTGTGACTTGATCTTTAAAGGGAATATTCTGCCTGAAGATGGAGAATAGGTTATCTTGGAATGAGTACTTTTCCCATCGGCATACAAGCTACCAGTTTTCTAGTCCTAGTGTGAGAAATAGAAAAGCTCTACTTCATCAGGGAGAGATCTGTAAAAGCACCGGTATTCTGGTCCATCAAAGCAGTTGATGCCCAACAGCTCTGCCAATGAGTAACTGCAATAGTACTAAAAGGTGCTGCTGTGGGAGACGGGAGACCAAGACACCAGTCAAAAGGCCAAAAGTCACACTGCAACTGCTATCTTGGGAAGGAAGAGAAATATAATATTTAGTTTTTAAAAATGTTACTAGTCTGAGCTGGAATGGAGAAGTCATCCCAAAGAGAGGGGGTAGTGGGAAAGAACACACTAACACAGGGTGGTGAGTATTGCAGCCACAGAAGATTGCCAGAGTTTGTAGCAACAATAACAAAAAAGGACTTCCTGTGTTTTATTATGTATTATGGCTTTCCAGCCAACATCGACGTTCTTCTGCTAGGACAGGCTGGCAGACCCCAGAGGGCAACTCCTCCAGATGACTGTTTGTGTTCCGAGATGCTTTCCAGTTTAAATACGGCCCCAAATCAGCCATTTACAAGAAGCTGTTGCTGAACAAATATTCTTTGAGAACAAGCACAAACCTGTAAAGTTCCTCTCCATCTTTTGAAAGCATTTCAAATGTCTCAAAAATTAGGAGAAGAAAAAGTATAACCTGAGCCCTCAGAGGTGGGGTTATTTAGGTTTCCAAACATGCCTCTTGCTGCTAAGCCCTAGACACATTGAGAGATGGCATGGAAATAGTGCCTCTGAGTTAAAGCTGAGTAGCATCTTGAAAAAGCTAGTGTTGAGGATAAAATATTAATAAAACAGGAGTTTGTCAACCACTATGTCGTGAGCTGTGATTATGAGACTGTTAAAAGCCAGCCGTGAATATCCTGTAGAAGCACCCCCTTGGGTAAGGAGAGACAGCTCGCTGAAGAAGCTATGAGCTGTCAACAGGAATAGTTAATGGAAGGGCTTGCGAGGGTGCAGCCTCCCCCGCAGATCAGGTGGTGACATTTCAGAGCCATTTCATCAGGGGAGGGGAGTGAGATGTACAAGGCAATGATCTTAGAGCATTGTGATAGCATTCCCTAAAGGGAGAAAGAAAAATAAATTAGATCAGTGATCTCCCTGAGCTGAACTGCCAGTTGTTAGCATTTCTGAAGGGACCACACAAGCCAAGATGACACTGCTGAAGGAAAAGGAGGAATTCATTTGTCTAGATGTACAATTGTATTATTTTATTGTATCCACACTGTGAGCCTCTGTTGCAGGAGGTCAGAGCTTGACAAATGCTGGTTAAACAGCCCCTTTCTGAAGATAAGCCGTCACAGAATAGAGTAGATCAGCAGGACTGAAAGTGTTGTTTTCCTTGAGGTAGTATATGTGGAAGTGTCAGAGCCCTGTTGGTCTCTGCCCCAGAAGAGGGATTGGCAAGAAGAGCCCTCCAAGTTTTCAAAGGTATCGTTAGACCTTAAAATACAGTGGTAGTCTTGGCTAGCACTGGTGTCCCTTGCTACCCTGCAGTTGCAATGTCTTACAAATGTAATTTGAACTCATGCTTTTTAATGGAGCGTATGCTACTAATCACTTAAAAATCAGCATTTTTTTTTCCTTTATAATGAGACTGAGCTTTTTATTTGTATGTGGATGGAGTTTTGCCAGAAAGGCTTATGTCAAGTGGTTTCATTCAGCAACGTGAAAACTTGTGTGCTTGTCTCTGCAGGTATAGAGAAGTGGAAATCAGGCAGTTGCAAAGAATGTAACTAATGACTCCACTTCTGGATGTGCTATTTTCCAGGAAGCAAACTGGCGTATAAGTCTTTGAAAATGGGACTCAAAATGAGACAAAATTTTCCAAGCCCAAATGTTTCAGTCCGTCTTAAAACGTAAGTATTGCTTTGTGGGACCACCATGCACTACTGTATAAAATTTTGTGAGCAATAATCAATAATTAATTGGGAAATTGGTGATAGTAATTTCAGTAAACTGTTCATGACTTTGAGCTATCTTGGCTAGAAAATCAGAAAAGAGTTTGCATTTAACTTACAACCTTAGTATCCCTTGACTTCAGCAGGCTGTTGTGGACCAGGCCCAGAGTGACTGGATATCCATGTTGTGCTGAGGTCGGAGTCTCACCTATCAAGCAATGTCACCTATGTTTCCTTGCAGCCACCACCTGCAAGTGTGACTTTTCCTTGTTAGGGGACTGTTTAGGATCTCACATGAGAAGGTGGCACCTAGCTGAGCCTTTAAAAAGGAGGTTTGTCTTGCCACAGACACATATTAATTCTCTGTTGTCCTGTGTCTTCTGATGGCTGAAGCAAGTGGTGAGTGCCTACTGTCCACTGCTATTCATGACAAGGTTCCGAGCCACAGGAAAAATGTCTTGGGGCATCCTATCTACCTGTGATGACAAGGAAATAATGGTAAGGACTAGTACCTCCCACATGGTTTTAACATCTGGGTTTTAGTGCTTCAGCTTGCAGTGGAGATGATCTGAAGTGTGTAATAGCATAATGTGTAGCTTGGAGTCATTGCTAAAGGGGAGGGGTGGCATAGTTTTGGAAACTTCTTCATCAGACCTGGCCCTGATGTGGAGATACAGTTGCCTCTCCAGACCTGGGTCATGTCCTCTAGCAGCCACATATGCCTTTTCCCTCAGCAAGTTAACGTTTTGTTCCAGGAAGGCAGCAAGGTATGTCAGAGCTTTTCTTCACTGCAACACATTCAGTGCTGTGCTGAGTTTTATCATGCCTAATAATTGAGCTGATTCGCCCTTTCAGCAGAATACCAGCCGTCTGAAACATGGAATTAGTTTAATATCTTATGACAGAACTAATGTTACAGTTTTCTTTTCCCGCTGGCAACATGGAGTCTTCATCTGGCCTTGCCACTGCCAACAGCTTTTCCAGCTCATGGGTGACAGCCTCCCAGCTCTATGCACAAAAATTGCAGAATCTCTCCCTTCCTTAAAGAAGGAAATGAAAGAATTAATTCTTAGCGATACTATGGAGCCAGCAAAGATCAGTAACCATGAGAGATGAAGACCGCAGTATCAACAAGGGAGCTGAAAGAGAAAAACTATCCATTAAAGATCTAACATGACCCCAAGTAGAAGCCAATGTTTTTGAAACTAACTGCTTTTTAGTTTTGATTAATGACTTGGCACCAGAAATTGGACATTTAACAGCATTGGGTCCATGTGGAAATTAACTCAGTGGGAATCACTGATGCTAAGCTAAAGGTTTAGAATAACGACCAGATGAGCCAACTATTTTAGCTTTTTTGTATTTTCTATGTGTGTGTGCAAGGAGTCAGTGCTGTTGTTTATCTGACAGCCAGAGGCTTTTGTGCTCAGAACAGTACAGCAGCATAAGTTCCAGCATAAGATCAAATCCAACCGTAAGCAGAAATGTATCATTTCCATTTGTGATCACGTATTTCAATGGGAAGTATATTCCGCATTCAGTAGGAGATGTTTAGGAAAATATTTGTCATCAAGAGAAAGCAAGTGAGATGAACAGTATTTCTCATGTTTTATAAGCAAACTACCCAGCAGTTTATGAGCCCAGTTCAGTGCAGAAGTTCACTTACCTCACTATTTGCAGAGACTAACTCTTTTCTAATTTTCCTGAAGAACTGATAGTCAGAAGCCTTAGATCTTCCAGAGGAAAGAAACAGCTTAGGAAATGTTATAAACATCTACACAGCTAAGGATGTCTAAAAAGACATGTCAGGCTTGAATTACATGAAGAGAGGAGTACGGCTTTAATGAGTGCTGGGTGCTGCATTTTCTCTCTTCTGACTGGGTCAGGCAGGGAATCCACTATCAAAGTGCATTACTGGTTGCAGCCATTTTACTCTACATTTTTCTCTAAACTGCTCACAAGCATTCACGTTCCTCAGCACCTGCATGAGAGTTTTGTGTTAAAATCATGTAATGGCTGTCCAGGCCTTGTTGTGATTAGAGCTGCTGTGAGCTGTTCTCCAGAGTCAGGCTCTGGTGAAAAAGCTCCTCCAGGCAGATTGGGAATAGCTCAGGATCTTGCTTCCCTCTTCTCATAGAATTTTGGATGAAAAGGGAAGTCTGAAAGATGCTAATACTTATATTTTTGTATTCAGCTGCTCTGTCTTGAGGTTGATATCAATTATCAGCACTGAGAGACAGACGACACCAAATAAAAAAAAAAAAAGGAGAGAAACTGTACTCACAGTAAAACACGGATACTTTTGTGCTCATTCCTTAAGTGTGGGAGGGAAGGAGTTAGGGATTAGATGTGTGGGGGTGTGTTAATGGAGGTATTTCTCTACTGACTTCAGCCAAGATCTCTCAAGGCTCATAAATTTGACTAGCAGGGCTTTTGTTTCTCTTGTTGCTGAATGATATGGATCACTAGGTAGCTTTTTTCCTTTTTTTTATTTTTTTTTTTTCCTCTTTTGTTTTATTATTTGCAAACTCTCTCATCTCGGATGAAAAGAAACTGCCAGAATAAAGAAACCAAAATAGCCAGCCTATTTCATTTAATTTCATATGTCTTAGCAAACTCTGCATTATCCTTCATGGGTGTTTTTCCTCCTGAACTAGCAAGATTTCTCCTTCATTATGAAAAAGGTCTTGACAGTGTTCTTCTGGAGTATATTATTTCTGCCAAGTCATTTTATAAACTACAGTAAGATTTCAAGGCCCAAGACAAGGCCTTGCTGATTCTATAGATCCCACAGCCCACATTTCTCTTAACTGAATGGGCCCCTCCTGGCTGAGTCTGCCAATGAATTGAAACATCCAATAACTACAGACTTATGGACTGATGAAGTTAAACAGTAGCGAAGAAGAGAATCTGCAGCTTCCTTTTCTTTCTGTAGAGAAAGCTTAATTTCTCTCAAGAGCCTTATTTAAAAGCTTCAAAATAAAACTCAGGAGACCGAAGCGTCATCAGTTAATTACAGATTGAGTTCCTAGCACAAGGCATACTGCAGGTTTGGGGACTGATATTTGAAATCCTGGGCTTCTTTCGCAGAAGCACCTGTCTGCTGTGTCTCGGGGTTTAATTCTGTCATAATTTTTTTTCTTTTTCCTGTGTTCTCTGATGATGATTCACCCATCATTTGAGTTGTTATTCTGTCATTATTATTCTCTGATGGGAATATTTGAAAGAGAGATGTGGTTTACTGAGAGGAAAGTACCGATCTGTTTTTCACAGTTTTAAGGGCACATATCCAAAACCGAATCTCCTTTTAAGTTAAGTCTGTGGCAGAATTAGTTACCTGTTTTAGGAAATTACTTTTATGTAAAAGTTTTTTATTTGAAGAAAACTATTTGAGTTTAGTAAACAGAAGTACCTATTCAGTTCACAGATCTTCTGTTTCAAGAATATTTGGGCATTTAGGATTTTTTTTTCTGGCTTTTTCTTTGATACTCTCCTAACAGGCTTGTTCTTATTTAAAGTATATTTCAGACAGTTTTGTTATGCCTACATTTCTGTATGCTTCATGGTTTTGGTAGGTCTCTTTCTTCAACAGATAAATAATGTAACCTTTCTTGTCTGCACCCATAACTGTTTTTTCCAGGTCAACTTCTCAATGCTTTGTGAATGTGCACAGACTCTCAGGTTAAAAAAAAAGGACTTTGTCAACATCGTATGTCTGGACTTGAATTAAATAAAAACTGAAATTGGAATATTATGTATTTTAAATCTCTTAATTAATATGTAAAATATAAGGCATGCACTGTGAATTATTTCTTTATATGATCAGACACATGACACTAGGACAGGAAGGTCATAGCTTCAGACAGAGAGACACAGGACAGCAGGAGATTTCCACAGCTCATTTAAAATAAGTTCATAGTTTTCTGGCATCTCTAGAATTTTGGGTCTTGTTGCTAAGGAAAAAAAAAGAAGCTTAAGGACAAGAGAAGTTTAAAATCTGTTGTAGCTTTCTGAACTTTTTCACTAATTCCAGCTTTCCTGCATGAGCTTCAGTTTTATTGACAGTTTACGTATCAAATTATTATCTATCACTCCACGAAGAATTAATGTTTATGTAAATGTGCAGCTTTATTAAGTGCTGTTTTTTTGAAATATTTTAGGCATTACTTAAATATTAGTATTGCCTTCCTGTTCAACCTGTATATTCAGAGTACAGTGGCAACAACTGCTGCACAGTTTCTTCACCGTGAAAAGGGGTGAGTGTTATTAATAGTAAAAACTTCAGCCCTTCACATTTGAAATTTTCCAGTGATCCCTGTTAGATGTGCAGTTCAGCCATGGGTTGCGATGGCATGGCTAATGCAAATCACCAGCCAGTGCCTGAACTCTTGTGCAGTGTGTACTTGAAGCACAGTTAGTTGCAATAACCGTTCAAAATGACAGAAAATCCCTGCCTACCTGCAGGCTCTGTGTTCTCCCTCTTTTCCCCAGTGGTAAGGCTTCGGCAGGAGTTTTCAGAGAGAATTTAGGAATACCAGCTGTGGTATCCAAATCCCTTAAAGGAGGCAGAGGCAAAGACCTTTTTTTTTTTTTTTTCCAATTTGAGGACCCTCTTGACTATTAACCACATCCACAGGCATGCCGCAGAATCACCAGTGATACAGTGTTTAAAAAATCAGTAAAGCTGGTTGACATGGAGGTACCTGCTGGAGTGTGGGAGGAGAGGGAGAGAAGTCTCACAGAAATACTGCTCCTAGAGGTTGCCATACCACATGCATAGGAGCTGCTTTATGTAAAAACAAAGGAAAAATGCCCTCGGAAAGAAACACTGCTTTGTGGGCATCTTGCATGCAAGTACATCTGTGCGCACATCTGTGCTGGAATACGCACATAGATACAGATCATTAAGATCTATTTTCTGAAGGTGATCCAAAGTATCAATCACCTGAATTACTGCAGTAAAACCTGTCTTTTAATGAAACAAAAGTGAGATGTGAAAATAAAAGGTAACCTACTTTTAAATGTTTATAGAAGATAAAGGTTTAACCACAAGTCTTTCATCAAATGGAAGACAGTAGGGAAAAAAAAGTTTAGAAAATGCCCTTTGGCTGCTCTTTACTGTGTGGTGAAACCTCACAGTATCTCACCTCATATACTATATGGGCCCTAAAGGCAGCTGGAAATGTTTAGAAATACGTCTATTTTGGTACATGGCTGCCTCTCTATCTGTTATATCCAGCAGCGTTTCAAGGAAGGGAGATATTTGCTTAAATGAAAAGCCCAGACCAAAGTGTGAGATGGTAAATGGCGCTCGAGGGTATACAGCAGTCTAAACGGTGCCCTCTGTTAAAAGAATCAGCCACCTGACTGCTCATTAGTTAGCAGTAAATAATGAGGAATAGCTTGAGGCAGGAGCTCAGAAGTGCAGATGTCCCAAAATATTCACCCAGTTTGTGGTGTCATGAGATCTGTAGTGTCGTAAGGTAAAATACACTTAATCCCTCTTCTGAGTGAAGTAAAGCATTTTATAGTCTTTGTGGAGTCTAGTAATTTTGTATAATCTTTTCAGTGAGGATATCAGAAAAGGAAAAGCAAGGTCTGTGGGATCAGGCAGTGACTGTATACTTTCCCCCTTCCCTGTCACGTTGCACACTCAAAAGGCATTTAGCAATAAGTGGACACCCCTGGAAATTCCCCCATCAGGATGCCGCCCCCTCCTCCCTCTCAAAAGGTAGTAGGTGATGCATTTTGAATTAGACTAATAACAAATCTGAATTTCTCAGATGGCCTCTGTTTTAATTCGAAAGCCAGAATCGCAAACCAGAATTACCCTAAAAAGGGGGGAGTCTGCGTGAGGAGGGTGAGCAGTGGCAAGGCTATGGGAAAAGCCCAGTCACATTTAACAGTGATGGCCCCATTGCAAAGAACTGCAGAAATATAATAGGTTTGAGGAGAAATTAATTTTAAAATCCATGGGCAGTTTTTTAAAATGTTGTATCTTTTTCTGTTAAGACATTTTTTATACCTTAGAGACTCCCTCTCTTAGAGAGTTCTATAGCAAGGCTGGTTTTCTTTTCTAATTTTTAGGTTGCTTTGTATTTTGGGTGCTGTCTAAGGTCAGAAGGTATTTGTTGTAGAGTTCTTACAAGCATTTCAGTCACAAAGAAGCTTCAGTCCCATTAAATTTTAATGAAACTTGGGCTCCTAGATGCCATGGGGTTTTTTTTCTGAGCATTGTTGCTCCTCCTCCCTTTTTTCTGTTTTTCTACAGTTTGTGTACAGCTCCCCAGTTGTCTGAGCCACATGAAGAAACAGTCTTGGGAGGAAGATCAGAATAAAGACAAAAGTCAATGTCTGTTCTCCATGCCTAGCCTGATACAACACCCCCTGCTTCAGTGAGTGGGATATGCCTCTTTGTCCAGGTCTGTTCTGGCTCCTTTCCATTTCCTTGACCCTTCAGCAGTGTATCAGAGGTCAGACTCAGGCCCCAGTAGGTCTCACCCACTCTCGTATCAGGTGTCATCTTATGTCACCCTCTCTCTACAGCTCACAGCAGTACCTGTCTTGATGTTTCTTTGATGTGTTCATCTTAGTCTCATACCAGACAGCCCCTGCGAAGGTGTCTGCACAGGAAGGTACTCTGGGCAGACTCTGATGCTATGGCTGTTACATGCTTTTCAGTCACTGACTGCTGTAATCACTGCCTGTGGGATACTGGTTGAGGTCCCTGCCCCATTCACAGTAGGTTTCTTACCTCCTCTTTGCAGCAATCTGCCTCTACTTGTGGCCTATTTACTACGCCTATTTACTATGCACATTGGTTATCTGAACTAAGATGCTGACCTGAACCCCCCTTTCCCTTGCCTTCTTACCTTTCAGCACTGTGTCAAATCCTGTTTGCTGAGAACATTAAATATTTTTTCTCTGGTCTGAAAAATCAGACAAACACTGCTTGGGAGCTACCTAAATCCTGTAACCAAGGGGTTAGTGTAGGAAGAGGTTAAAAAATGTGGGCCAAGACTACAAGTCCAGGTTCCTTCTTTTGTACCTGTATGCCTCTCATTGATCTCAGTGTATATGCCAAAGGCAGAGGGGATGTTTGCAAACAGATGGGGAGCTGAGCAGTAGGGAGAAAGCATGCAGGAAGGAGGGTGGATGCCACTGCTGAGGCTGCTCTGCCAGAATGGGGTAAATCTGGCTGGGTTCTCCCTGTCCGTGCTGGGCTAGGGCCACACTCACTCTTGACCTCTTCACTGCTGATGTTTGGGTGCAATTCCTGTCTTGGGTCCTGCATGTGCTCAGAAGATTTTGTCTGCCCTAGGGGTCCAAACTCAAAGGTAAAGGGATCTCCACCAAATGACCTCTGAACGGCAACAGCCCAGGAAAAGCTGCTGTGTGACTGCTCTGGGGATTTTAATCTGTGAGACAACTGATCTAGCGCTTTTTATGACCATTAAGCTTTCATATTCTCTGTTTCTTTCTCTGTCATACATTTACACATATAGAAATTTAAAAAGAAAGTGCAAGTGGAAAGAGAAGTGGGAAATCCAACCTCAATAAACTCTCCATAAAATCCACAAATTAAGGGCAAGTACATCATGAAAGCATATTAGTCAGAGAGCTATAAATTCCAGCAAATTGATTGTCATATATAATCAGAAACATACTATAATATATAATAAGTTGAAATAAATACCGCAAACCAACCTCAGGCTGTAAATGTTTAAGATTAGCCCTTCATACCTCATATACCTGAGGTATAAATAAAGCAAGCAGAAAGGTTTAAAAAAAACTAAAAGGAAAAACGGTGTGTGTCCTAAAAATGGGGACTGAAATAAAAATTGAGTACTTTGAGTTACACTTAGAAATGGACTACAAGTCACTAAATGGCTTGAAAGGTTTTCATGGCATAGATGCATTCTCATTCTCCCCTTCTTGAGCTGAACCCACAGAGAAGCCTCTAGTGATAGTCCTCAAAGAATGTGTCCTACTTGCTGTGTAAAGAGGTGACAAATGCAGTGGGTGGCTGTGACACAAGGTTTGAGCAGCCAGCATGGCAATGCCTTGGCCTGATTGAGGATGGTTGGAGACCATCAGCTGTGACTGCAGGAGCCCTGTGGACTGCAGTACAGCTCCGGCCATGTCCCAGGCCTGCCTGTGCTCCCTGGGTGCCCATTTCCACCCACAGCAAGCTGCACACTGCCTGCGGCACCTTGGTTAAGGATGACTCCATTCACCATGATGGGACACCTCCAGGAGCTACCTCATGGTTTGTGATGCTCACCAGGACAAGCTAAATGCTGATGGGCTGACAGGTTTCAGATCACTTGTCAGATTACTGTGTGTGTTCTTTTAAGGCAAAATTCTTATTTTAATCTTCAGAGTTAATATATGGACTTAGTACCCCAAAGCTAGCAAGAGTATTTAATCTAACAGTGTGCAATTGTTTCTATGTGTAATCTGAAATGACCTGACCAGGATTCCCAGTGCCCAGGCTAGAGGCCAGTTGCTTCTTTATTTAGTATATATTCAGTATCAGTCGCGTAAGGTGCCTTCCTGTCTGCGTTATTAATGTGATATAAGCCTATGGTTTCCAGTATCATATATGTGGAATTTCTTTTCCCAGATCCTGAGCAATCCACATCTAATCCTCCATCAGGAAAGCTGTTTAAAAGTCACAGTACTGGGCCTTCTCTTTGAAAACATTTAGCTTAAAACAGGGAATACATGATGTTGTAACCTATAGCACTGCCTCCCAGATGAAGGAGCATTTGCATTATTAAGGACACTTTTGGCTAAGCCAGTGATTATTTATGCCAAATGGGAGAGGCAATGGGTGATATCATACTGAGAAACTGATGAGGATGGTTGGCAACAGCATGGCAATCCATAGGATGGCTGGGCTGAAGATGCCAGCCCCGGCCCCATGGGGACGTTTCCCAGTCCATCTACATGAATCCACACTGGGGCAAACTCTGACTGGGAAGAAGAAATCTGCTGTCAGCCAGGGCTGCAGTTTAGCTGCTGTGGTGCAAATGGAATCACCTGGGGTAAAGGCTGGTAAGAGGGAGTGCAACCTCACCTGTGCTGGCTGTGGGCACTGACTGCACCATGTTCCCAAACACTTACCTGCAATGTTAAGCAGTTTTCATTCACATGGAGCCTGAATTACACCATGTTTCCTTCTGTCATTAACTATCGCCAAAGCCCTTCAGGTGAAGATAGACTTGAGAAGCGTCCTAAAGCTGCCCGAAACCTGATACTTCCTTCCTGGTGGGATTTGAGTCCCGCTGTCAATAGCATGTCAGTGCAAAACGGAAGCAGCGATGTTTACAAAATTAACAAATGGACTTCAAGTTAAACACTGGGCAATTTGTGAGACAGCTTTTTTTTTTTCCCCCAAGCATTGATCAGTCTCCTGAGATTACTTGCAGGTGAATGTTCTGTTATTCTTTCTGGACTGACTTATTCTAACATCATGTCATTTTTAATTGCTTTTCTTGAAAAAATATTCTTGCAACTCCATCCTGTTAGCCTTCTTAATGTGCTCTTGATGTTAACCTTCTCCCAAGGCCACATTCACCATTCCTAAATCACATGTATAGTTTTACTGACTTCAAATCAGTTACTGCAGTTGGGAATGCAAAGTTGTATCCTGTATATGGTATGTGCCTTATAGTATTAAGCTCTCGGTTTGCATATAGAACAAGAATTAATGGCACAGGTTTGTTTGTACTGGGTCCTGATCCTGTGAAGATGTATATGCTGTACATGTTTCAAGCAGTCTTGCTGACTTCCCTGGGACTGCAGACAGGAAGGAAAAGTTCAGCACATGCCTAAAACCTCACAGAACTTGGACTTAAAACGTTAGATCCCACAGCAAGGCGAAGGAGAACCTATTATCATAAGACACCCTTGGGGAGGTGTGAAGCAGAAGGTAGCTTCCTATCTGCCAGCACAGTGTCTGCCTGCCCCGCTTTGCTAGACGCCGGTCCTCCCTCCAGCCACCGCAAAACTGGATGATCCCAGTGCTCACACCCAGATACTCACATCTCAGGGGGTCCCTGAGTGCGTACAAAGCCTTGGTAGGAGTGGGTCCCCTCTGCTTATCATCACCACTAATCATTTTGGATAAAGCACATAAACAATGTGGTATTTTTAGCAAACTCAGCTATAGCTGGTGGACTAAAGTACATTACTTGTTTCAACACGTAGCAAATATGAAGCTGGAGGAGAGGGCAGGAAAGTATCCAGAACTGAAATGAGTATTATTACTTTTCACCAAGCTAACAGGACTCCTTGCAACGGGACCAAAATAGCTGTTTGCCTGTTATTTTCAAAAAGAGAGAAAAAAATAATAAAAGGATTTGCTGCCAAGGTTTATGAGGAAGAAACTATACTAATGCATTATTTTGGTTATACAATGTTTATCCTTTTTTTCTTTTTAGTCTGTACCATTAAATGTAAAAAGCAGATCTATCAGCATCTAATGTTTCTTCAAGACACCATGTGCTGTCTAGAAAACTGAACTGTCAGACATGCTTGTCATGTACACATATTTTGTTATTAAATGTGTTCGGGCATGAGTTTTGGCAGGATTTCTTCACAACTATCCTGAACTTTTCTTGACACTTTTTATGTCACGTAATGCATCTGCAACTCAGGGCTTGGTAAGCCCTTAACTCTTTAATTATAAGCCTAGAAACTCCCTTCCTAATTATTGTCCTATAAGCCACATGATCTAATTCTCATGCCAAAGCCCAGAAATTCACACTGCAGGTGCTTTTCTTTGTTTGGCTGCTTTTTGCTATTTTTTTTTTTTTCCTTTTTACGGTGTCAGGAGAGTAGTGTGTGCTCTGCATTCTTGTGTCAGTATAATCCTGGAGCAGTTTGCAGTCACTTGCTAGCTGACCTGACTGATATCTAGCATTTGTCACTTTTCCTTGCATCTTTTCCGTCAGCTAAGGATGGTACTCAGCTCTCAACACAGTGCATGTTGTTTGGACCAGGTTTAATCAGAGGACCGATTTCCTCCTGTAAAGGTTTAGGGTTTATTATTGGTGTTTGTGTAGTACCAAGTGTTGCCAGAAACCTCTTTTAAAGTGAGTGGGACTTGTTTAAGTACTACAGGAAATAAAAGAACAAGACTTACATAGCTGACATGTCTAATGCTATAAAAACCCCATTTTAAACCCTAGGGAAACTGAACTGGAAAATGTCTCAGTGTCTTGCCAAAGGCCACAGAAGATATCAGTGCCGGCGAGCAAACAGACCCACCAATCCCAACTCTGTAGCCTCCATGCGATCACTTTGAAAACTTCATTTCCTTCTATTGGACTGATTTTAAAGAGAATAATAAAACAGGGAATTCTGCTCTCTTTCTTATGGCCTGAGGGAGGAAGTCAGGAAAAAGTTTGTCTGATGATTTAATTAATCTAATAAAAGAGGAATTACCTACTATGTTGTTTTTGTGAAATTTCTATAGAGACTATAAATCATGCATATATTTTATTAAATATTAAGTTAGCAAGCAAAGATACAGCAGTCTACAAAAATCTGGAAGACACTTCCATCTTTCAAGAATATGAGGAAATCCTATCTACTTATGCCATACTTATATGAATTTATACATATACAATTTTATGTAAGCCTAAATACATTTAAGTGAGAATATTTTGCTTTCTTAGGCTCTAAACAAAAATTATGTACTTCACCGCTAAATATATTTCTGTTCCTTTTCATATTCATTCAGCACTCATGTATGAAGTTGAGCATCTTACTAAAAAAAAGGTTTCAGTTCTTAAATCTGGAGTTACTAGCTCGGCCCGGTCAACCAACAGCGTCCTTCTGTAGTCTTTCTGAACATGTACAAATGGCACAAGGTGTTAAGAGATGCAGGCCACGAGGCCAAGAAGTCTAATGATGGATTTATTATTGAAAAGTGTATGCACTTTTCTGAAATACTAGTTGAACTTCAGGCTCCTCTTAAAGTTGCTGTTTAAAGAACAGAGTTCAATACTGAAATAGTCCATGCAATCTCCAGAGAGGAACCTGAAGGACCCTTCCTGGATGACAAATTATGGAAAACTTTGAGATCAAGTTGTAAACTTTCTCTCCAGGTAAATAACAATTGTCAAAACCATGTAGCTCTTCCCTAGGTTTATACACTGAAGGAGAGAGGGCTTAAACTTAAGCAAAATTCCAGACCCAAATAAATTCAAAATTTTGGATTAGTTCATACGTGGATTTGAATTTAATAATTTGGACTGATTTCTATAGCCATACTGGTTTTGAAATAGAAGCTTCCTTATGCTGTATTTTTTCCAGGCTGATAATTTTTGATAAAGCTTTCTGAGGTTCAAGATCAGCACCACCTGGAATTTTGTTTAAAAAAAGCCAAGTATTTTCCTACCTCTTCCCATGCAGCTGAGTAATTACTTTAAGTTTGATGTCTCTGTGTTAAATGGCATTGCTTCAAACTCTGTGCATGTCAAACGGCAGAAACCTAGGAGAGTTTGAAAGGTTATCGCTGTTTCTCTTCGAATTCCTGTGTACTGAAACCCTTCAGAGATGGCTGCCTACTGCAAATCATTGTTTGACAGCTTCACTCAACTTCGAGACTTGTCAACTCAGGGGGCAATCTGACAGCTCTCAGGCAATAAAGTAAACAAGGGATTTGGAGCGTCAGAGAAGGAATGCTTAAAATCATTCCTAATATTTCTTCTATTCATAACATGTCACCAAGCTGGTGAAGCTGTGAAGGCAGCAAGTCTCAGCTTCTTACGCATCCCAGGTGGCGTTCGCAGGGTGAGGGAGAGCTTGGGGGAACCCTGGCAACCAGCTTCCACCAAGTATTATCCAGATTTGTTTCACTGATGTTATTCCTGATAATAATGAAAACTCAAGGCATTCTTTTTCAGATAGACGTTTTTTCAGATACTTCATGTACTAGTGTGAATTAAAAGGTGATTTGGGATTGGTGGAAATAGACCCTTATTTAAAAGTTTTTCTTTAACATCAAAGATGACTGTGTTTTCTGTGTATAATGTGGTTAAGGGTTACTTCTTTCACAGCAGCCAGGAAACCTGCTGATATTTTGGTCGTACAAATGTCCAGATGCAGAATCTGTAAGGGTGCTGGAATCTGCTGAGGGTTGATCACTACATGAATCTGACCACTTATGTACCTGTTTGTGGATTTACCAACATATATACACATGAACAAACAGGTACTTTTTCTGAAGCAGTCATTTTTATGGGGTCTTACCTTTGTGGAAATTATCTGAGACACCTTAAACAACCTTTTTTTTGGAAGATGCTGAGCCCAAATTCTGGTAATCTGACTATGTTAATGCATCACCAATTGAATGCTCAAAATGACTAGCAGCTTTTAAGAATGTAACTTTGTTCTTTGGCTATTTTCCTGTATATGTTTCTGTATTCCTACTAGGGAATAATTTGATACAAAACAAAGTATAGAAAATCTGACCTAATTTTTAGACTAGTATGACTGTTCCCTGCACATCTATTTTGAGAACTCCTGCTGCTAACACACCTAGAGCTGACCCCTTTGTTAACTGCGTGGCATGTGCATGACAATAAATTACCTGTTGTCATTATTGAAAATGATTAATGACCTGTTAGCCTTTTAGGACATTATTTAAAAGTCATTTTTCTAAAAGAAAAACTATGTTCCCTCTTGAGGTAATGTATTTTTTTTCTCCTTTTTAAGTAACTCCATTAACTGTTGCTGCTCTGTGCCATTATAGGAGGTTTTCTAACTGCAATAGTTGCTGTGCAGCAAACTTGCAGTTACATCTAAATTGTCTTTTGATTCTTTTTCTAATAAGGACACCTAACTGGACACGCAGCTCACATAAATCTCTGTAGCTGTGTTTTCAGTGGATCTAATCTATAGACTACCTGTAACGTTTAGGGGTAATGTTAAAGATCTTCATTTACAGCAGTATTACAACTCCATTAATTCACATTTTGAACTGAGCCCTCAACAAATGCACTTTAACAGTCACTTGTGCTTGCTAAAAGATTAAAGGCTCTGAACCATGTGAAGAAAAGAAATCTTTATAGGTTGCTACCTAATGGTTGTTTTCTTTGCTGTTGGAGTCAGTGAATTGAATTGTAATGGAGTGAATTGACTCCATATACAGAAATTACAGAGAACTGGATTTTTTTTTACAGACGAAAATTTCAGTCGTTCTGGAAGTCAGCTATAGACTTCAAAATGCGGGACTGCAACAAAATATTTGAAACTCTGATGGGTCTTTTTAGCATAATATTGCTTGCTTATATATCTGTCCTGTACTTCGCATTAGCAGCTTAATAGCTGCTATAAATGTAGTTGATTTGACATCACACATGGAGGTGCATGTAGCACCATGTAAAAGCACATGCACCATGACAGTATGGAATACTTGGGGTCTCCAGCTCACAATGCACACGAATACTTGTTCAAGTGCTCACATTAATTTCATTGTTACCAATGTGCAAATAAAAACTGATTAAAGAAGTAGAACTGCAGGCATGTGTGCTTTTGCTTTGTTCCTAAGGCTTATCTAGCCTAAACTGTAGTCCCAGATTTATGTCTCTTGCTGATACTGTCCTGAGAAACTCAGCCTCATCATAAGCTCCCAGCCAAAGTGGCAGAAGAGCAAAGAAATTTTCCATGGCTAAAACTGCTCTTGCTGTGCAAAGCTAGACAGAGAGTGATGGGAGTTAATCACTGAAACACAAATGGACAGGACTAGCTTGTCATAATAAGAAGCTATCAAGTCACAGCTCTGTTAAACTCTTCAATGTTTTATCATGAGCAGCTGTCAAACTCTTATAATTTCATGATTAATACAACACAGAGTGATTTCCTCCCTTATAGTGTTGCCTGTAGCATTTTTTTAACTGGAAGTGGTATTGGTCATATTTATTTAAAGTGAGCTACAACTCTGCGTGTGCATATCTATAAATGTGTAAAAAAGCACAGAAAGGAAGAAATAATTCTCAAGCCTGACTCCATGCATAGGAGGGGACTGCTCTGTATATCCTGTCTTTCATAGTGCCCCTTGGATGCCAAAGAAGTAGGGCTGCAAGCACTGTTAAAAACCTGCGTTAAGCTAGATAAACATAATTCAGTGTCTGTGCTGTATCTCCCCATGGTAACATCTGTGGATATTGCCACTAGAAACAGCTTCAATGTCATCTATTCCCACAGAAAAATGAAGGAAAAAGAGCTATCGCTGATTTGTACATAGGCAAAACTGGGGATGAAACAGAGAATTTATTTATTCCTAAGTATCCCTCATAGTGTTTTCACATGAAGGAAAAAGTGTGGGTCTTCTACTTGTCTGAGGAATTCCTTGGGGCTGCTGATGCAGTTACAAAAGTTGCAAAAGCTGTGGAACAGTTGAACCAAACTAGGTGAAACAAGATGACCATTAAATTACTTAAAATTCTGGCCACCAAGATACTTCTGGGGTGTCCCCAAGAGGTCCCCACAGTCCCTCCCTGGGCAGGCTGGGAGCCAGTGACTCAAGGTATTTGGAAAGTCCCTGGCTTTCATGTCTGGACATCTCACTTGAACAGAAATTAATGCCCTTGAAAATTACTGCTAAACAACAGGTATTACAGGCTGTAATAATCACTGAGCTGTTCTTCACCATAGTTGACTCCTGCCAGGACAGAATTTCCATTTCTTGGGAGATATTTCAAATCAGCCTGTGGTCTGGGACTTTTTGGACTTGTGACTCTCTGGATTTGCTTGTTTCAGACTGTTGGTGTATGCTTTAAGTTTTTAAGAAATAAAATAATAATGATTTTTAAAACTTTGAAGAAAACTACGGCCGGAGTCTATTTCTTTTGGAATTTCTAAAAAGGTTTCTGAGAAGGGCTCCCTCATGACAGTATAATTAAGCAATGAGACATGACAGCTAGCCATTTCAGGGTTATTATTGTATGCCTAAGGTGGCATCACAGGCAGGAGGCTGAAGGGTGAGTGGCTTTAATCACCCATTAAGTGCAATAATCCCTTTGATATGCACTGTCTGGAGAGACTTATAAAAAAGGAATTTAGGAACAATATTAAGAGGAACAGACAAACTGGTGAATGTGCTAGGCACAAATATTAACATGGTTATAACATTACTGACAGACACTCAAAAAGGTCTATTTGTGTCAAGATTTCATCATTAAAGACACCCCGCAGGAATGATTTTTAATAAGAAGCAAAACATTGCAAGGACTTCTTTGGTATTTTTGTTTTCCTCCTTAAATATTTGTCTTATATACTTTAAGCATAGGTCATACAGACTTTAAAGTGGATCTGCTCATCTATGCAGTACAGCTAGATAAAAATGCAGATGGCAGACAATGATACAGTGCCTGTCCATAGCAGGATAGTCCTACCGTAAACCCCATTATTTGGTGATCCACGATCCTAGCCCACTTCGATACCTGTGCCTGGCACTCTGCTCTCAAGGCAGGCAGTTCTTCTGAAAGAGAGAGTTCCTTCATACAGTATGTGAAGATCGGTGGTGTGGTTTCCACATCTGTTTCAGCTAGTAGAGGTGGGAATTGAAGTATGGTCCTCAATGGCGATACAGAAATAGATGCCAAATTGCCAAGCTACTTCATTGACCTAGTAAAATATTTTGATTGGTTTTAAAGGAAGGGCATAAAACATGGTTATTTTCATATGAAAAAGTTATGGAAAGACATCATTTTTCAAAAAAACATAATTGCGTGAATTTTTTAAATGTGAAGTTTTGTGCTAATATGCCACTAAGTGGAGAAATCTAGTGCCAACATAAATGTTGGCAACATGTTCATGATATTTACAGGTCTGAAAATGTTTTCTTTTCCTTGGTGTCCTTTATGTGTAATAATGCATTAAAATAATCATCTAAATGTGAATATGAGAGATGAAAATATTTGCTATGACTCAAAATATAATTGCTCTATGCTGTATAGAAAAGGGTATTTTGCTGAACTGGACCTTATTTGAACTTAGGTGATGTTTGCATATTTTGTGCTGTGTACAAAAAGCTTTGCCCTTTATTTGAAGCCTGCTTTAACAGTGTAACAGCTATGCTCCAGTTTCCATTTAGACAATCAGGGTTCTCCTTTCAGTCCATCTGAATACACACAGGCTAAACAATGAAAATCTTCCTGTTGTGAGTGCATGGTGGGTTGTGGGGATTTTGTTTTGTTACAGAAGATGAATTAAAAATGTAAACTTGAAAATGAAAATTTATGAGAATTGGATCTTGTGTTTTGTTTTGCCTTTCAACAATGTTTATGAAAATTCAGCATAGCAAGGCTGTTGTCACTGGTTCCCCTCAAGGAAAAAAACAACCTTAGTACTAAACAAAATATATTCTTTGAACAGTATTTGAAGAATTAGATTTTTTAAAAAAAAATTCAACAAATTCCCTCCAAAGAAAGGGTTAAAAAGAAATCCTCTAAAGTTTCCCTAGGGACAGGATAGTCCAGTTTTGAAAAAAAAGTCATTGTTATGCTAGTAATAGGATATGCCTTAAGCTTGTTCTTAAGTCTTATTTTCTTTACTGCAGGTTGAAAAAGTTTCTCTCCATTGCGTTCCATGCAGTTGTTCTGGAAAGGAATGGCAGAGCTGTGCAAGGCTTCACAATGAAAAAAACTCTCATCCTGTAAAGGCGAGACCCTGCCAAAATAAATAGGGACTGCAGCAAATGGCACAGATGGTCATTTCTTTTAAGCACATGTGTATGTATAATAAGAATATACATATACAAGTTATATATGTGTGTGTGTATTTACATGAATTTGCATATATATCAGTTTTTTCAAAACTATACCTTCTGTACTATATAATCAATGCAAGCTTTCCTGGAAACTGGGCTCTTAGCACAGCCCAGCTCACTCACAAGATTGTCTTGTAGAATCCTGAGATGAAGATTAACATGCTGGGATATAAAAGCTAATTTCTTAATCACGGTAAAGTTACCGAAAGCAATGCAAGTTCTTGATGCCTGAAACAGCCAGATGAAAATGGCATGGTCTAGTGATTAGAAGGTTTTAGGAGGAAATAATACTTTTCTTGTCACTGGACTGCGTTGGCAGAATGAGTGCAGCAGCTGGAACGCATATGCAGAGTGTTTACTGGAGCGACTCTTACACTTTCAGACAGAAGGAAATCCTGTGCAGGATTGGAAAGCGCAGAGAGCTGTCACCAGGGAATAGGCTGTCTGTGTGTCTCCATGAAATAAAAGCTGTGCGGACCACAGACCCTGTGGTGGGCACTTCCTGCCCCCTCTGCCGCAGCAGTTCAAGATTGCTTTTTTTTTCTGCCCCCCCCCCCTCCTTTTTTTTTTTTTTCCTGGAATATATCAAATCTACTGGTATTATCAGCAGAAATGCTGATGAAGCTCAGGATTTACTTTGTATCAAACTTCAAAAATCTGATTAAGGGTGGGTATTTTTGTTGGTTTTTGTTGTTGTTGTTGTTTGGCTAAAGGAGAACCTGGAAATTTTGCCATCTCTCAGGTTGCATAGATTGATCTTTCTAGGCTAATAAGACATCTGATATTACTTGAGGTGGTTTTTTTGGTTGTTTTTTGTTTTGTTTTTTTTTTTTCTCAAAGCTGTGTAGACTTCTTACTACTGTGAATACATTTAAAGCAGGAACAAATCTCAGCAACTAAAGGCTGCTCACACAGGGGGTGTTTTATCGTTTGCTGATGTTATAGTGATGACCAGTATCTGCTAATGAATAAGAAAACACATTCGTTATCCAAATAAGTTTAAAATTAATGATGCGTTTATGTGACAGATTTGTGGGAGGGATTTCAAATATAATCACCATCAATCTGGCTACAGCCAAAATAAATTTTATGAAAAGTAAAACAAACTGTTGCACAGACAAAGTAGGCCTTCGGGGGCTCATGCAATAATCTGTGTTTTCTTATTTAGCTGTGTATAATATTTCTGGTCATTTCTTGTCTAGATAGAATCTCAGTAGATACGATATTGCTGTTAAAGCTAAGAAGAGTCAATGTATGCTATGCCACTACCCAAACGAGAGGGAAAAAAAGAAATAAAAGAAAGAAATGCATACTTAAAATTTTTGTTTCAAATAAACAAGCCATGCCTAGGTAACCATGTCAGGCATGGTACAATTGTAAAGGTGAGTGTCCTAGTTTGAGTGAGTGGTGGGGTTTTTTTGGAGTGAGTAGCATCTTTGCTTATTTTGCCCTTCTCAGCCCTGGGGGGGAACGGGGGAGTGAGCAGCTGCATGGTACTCAGTTGCCCTCTGAGCTCAAACCGTGACAGTGAGCGTTAAACATAAAAACTTTACATCGAGGATGGTGATTTTTCACAGAAGTATGTGACTACATTGGGGTGTACGTTCTGGAAGCCCCAGGTGCTGCTGTCATTACTAATAAAATTATTACAAGGTTCAAACTTTTGATGAAGTTCCTGCATACGTTCTCTCTTTTATTGAACAGAAATGTCAAATATAATCAGATGAAAGAGAGGTGGGACCCCACTTTCAGAAGCACACAAGCAGCGCCTTAGGTAGGAGCAAAGTGGCCTGTAGCCCCAGTCAGCTCCATCTTCTCTGTCCGAGGCTCGGTGTGGTGGATGGGGGAAGCCATGATGGTGTTTGGGTGATGGTGAACCAGGCTGGAAATGCTTCATTGGGCTGAGGCGCTGAAGGTTACTGAGCACAGCAAGTGACTCCCAACAGACCTGCTCCATTAATTGGTATCATTGACGAGGAAAGGTTTAAATTCTTACTTGGACATTCCACTAAAAATGTATTGGTCATTTTTTATTGTTTTCTTGACACTGTTCTCCAAATATGTTTTAAGGAGATTTTTTCTTGAGAAAGGACTTTTGGGTTGAGCTGATGGCATGTCACCATCTTTCATTCACAAGTTCAAATGCATTACATATCGCTGCCAAAAAAATCCACTTTTGCATCGTTGTCCAGCTTCCCTGTTCTCGTTATTGGTTTCCAGTCAGTGTAATGGGAGTATGTGGCTGTCATTCAAACAGATGAAAACCTTTGGCATGAAAATATATCAAGAGGTGCCTGGTTTTTAAAGGAAATATACCCCTTCCTACTATTGCATGGTTTCCTGATCAGATAAAACCCATCCTGTGCTAATGTTTAAATTAAATGCACTGCATTCTGACCCAACAATAACAAAATCAAGCCCACTCATTGCCAAGTATCATAAGCTCTTAAAATACATTCAGACAGTGTGATGATATTAATAGGGAAGCAGATACCAGGTTTTGGACGACAAAGCAAACCACACGGTGAAACATGAGATGTACTGTGCTTACTGACTTCAGAATAAAATGGAAGACAGAAGCCCTACCAGAATTATACTAATAATATAATACTGTACATTTAAATGGAGACTTGGCCTGGAATATCTCAAAGATGCTTCACAGAGAGAGACATTTCTATCTTATCTCTCCATCTAGGTGGCTGAGGTAAAGAGGTTAAGAAATTTAGACTCAGATTTCAGAAAGTGCATTTTCCAAGGTGTGTCTCAGCAAAGGCTCTTTAAGAAAGTACATTGTATTACAGCAAAAAGATATAACAGTAGACTGGGAAATCACTGAACTCCACCAGAATTCGGTAAAACACCAGGCAAAGCTTCATTGTGTTCTTAAACTCTCATGTTAAGCATCTCTACTACCTATATTTAAGGGTACGAGGCAGTACTGGGGTGGACTTTTGCTCTTACCTACTGTGGCTGCCAATGGCAGAGTTGGGAATAAAACTTGGCTTGTACTTTTCTTCTTTCAAGTCTGTAGTTATCATAGGTAACATGCATCCACAATACATAATCATCTTGATAATTAACTTTTTTAAAGCTAGTGAGAAATGTTGTTCAGACATTATAATATGTTTGATATGAAGGCTGAGTTTCCTGGCTAACATGTTATTGACCTTATATATACATAGATCATACCTGCTCTGAGAGGGAAGATAACTGTGTTCTGTAATGTTTTAGCCAAAAGAGTGGATTATGGAAAAACTCATTCCAGCTCTGATAGCTGCACTGTGATTTCCAACACCGTTACGGTTGCATCAATGGTTTCCTTGGCCATACTTCTCATTTCAGATGGTGTTCTGCGCCAGAAGGGGTGCACAGTTCTTTCTGAATCTCGGTAAGAACGGCATGGCTACAAATAATGTAATGAAATTGCTTTAGTAAGAAGATAGAAATAGGAAGAAGAATATAGATAGCGAGTATATCTTAAATCCCCTTGGGTGCCAGGAACCCTGCTTCTGTGCTGCATCGGACAGACCCTGGGTAGGCAGCCATGGCTTGCTGCACACAATTCCCCTCCATGGAGAGGCTCAGTCTCTCTCCCATACCATGGTGCCTTTTAATTCAGCATAACAAACAAAACTGCATTACCTTGACAGGTATGAGTATTATCTCTTTCTCCCTGTCCACCAGAGTGTATCCAGCTGCACGTATCCAGGAATGATACTCAGGAATAATACATGTTCAGGTTGGTCCAGCATGTCCTCTGTCATTGCCACATACATTGCTGCAGCAGTCACTCCACGACCAGCGCAAGGGTTACTAGGTCAACTATATCTGGTACAGCTTGCCCAAGATCACTAGCTCCCCAAAGGCAGTATCTTCTGCAGGGCTCCCGATACAGAAGGAAACTTCCTGACTATAGAACTGTAAAGAAGTTTTCTCACTGATACAGCAGGCTTTGCTTTTCTTTTCTCTGCCTGATGATGTTTGTAGTCATTTGCACAGTCATCTTCATTTGCTTGGGGAATACACAGGGGCTGATTAAGCAAAGATCCCTTGGGTCAGGATGCATCAAATAAAGCAGTTTTCCATGAGTTGTCTGTGAGATAAAGAATATCACCTTTGTGTAGTTATGTCATTTTTTTATCCTGGGAAGAATTTGTTCTTCTTTTCTTTTTAATTAAGCTGTTGTTATGCCAGGCCTCAGCACATGACCAGAGAGCATCCTCAAGGAAAGCAAGCCAGTCTTGTCTTCTGTGGTAAATTTGTGAGGTTATGAAATAGTATGTATTATGGATATCCAGAACTGTCTTCTTCCTGCAGTCTTTGTTGTAGGCTTACTGATAATAGTTATTTTATGACCTAACTTATAAAAACTTGAGTATTGGTACATTCACTGTAATTGCATCATCATGATAGGTCTTGGACCAAACTCCTGAAATAATGGAAGAATCACAGACACCTTAAATACTAAGGAATGATTGGTTCAGCTTTGGTAGTGTGAAGGAGATTGGTAGAGTAAGCTAATTTGTATACTAGTTAAAGCCACCCACCACAGGAGGTTCATTCATTACTGAGGAGTTAAGAAATTCATTGTGCAAAAATCTTTCTTAAAGAATTTAAGCTTATTTAGCTGACGTCTTCCATGGGTCATCAAAATGTTGTCTTCAACTGTTTTGATGAACAGCTACAAATAATACGTTCCTGGGAGTGTCTAGGATCCAGTCAAGACTCTAAAACATAGATGCCCAAATATTTATCATGGAAACAGACTCTAGAACAAATTTTGCTCTTGGTGTCACTCTACACCTGTGACTCCATAAAGGAAATAGAAAACTTTGTAGGAAATTTATCCTTATGCCTTATTTGAGTTCTTTCTGTTAACAAACTTAAGTGCTGCTGCTATTATATATACAGGAATTAACACACAGGTTGTATAAATACGTTGCATTTGAAAAATTGAGTGAATTTGATTCACTATCAGTGATTAAATGGCCTCACTGTCTGATATCTACCAACTGAACACAGAACCAGCCAAGGGTTTTCTCCTGAGCTTGTAACAAGTTGAGTATATAATGTTAATTCTGGCAGTACAGAAATTCAATATTTGTGTATAGATTTTTTTTTTGCAGTAAGGTAGAATACAGTGGGTACTGCTGGTGGGATGTGACCTCATGTCACATCTTCTCTGCCTCTAACCAGAGCTATCTCCACAACAGGGTACTGACCACAGAGGCAAAGTTGTAAGTCTGACATGGTGGGCTGATGTTCTGGACAAGAGAGTTTTGTGCACACATATTATGTGTGCTTCATCTGATTGACAGTCTTTGCACACCTAGCAAGTAATTTGTGGCACTCCTGAGCTTTTCCCTCAGGATTGTCAATCTCTGGCTAGTGTAAAGCATACACGTGTCCTTGTTATTTGCTCCCTGTTGCTGGTTAAAGTTTCCTAAATGTTAATATGTTTGCATTTCAATGTGTCTGCCTAGGGAGATGCAAACAGAGGTGTCAACTTCTACGTCAAGTCCCTTATTCTTCTGTGCATCATCTGTTGGTGAAAGGTTGTTCTCAAGAATAAAAGAGAACTGTTTCCAACAGGCTTACTTTTGCAAGCAATGCTTCTTCAGCATCCTCTTTTTCTGGTTTAGCCATGAGGGGATTCCTCTGCACAGGTGCTCCCTGTGGCCCAGTTAACTTTGGAAGAGCTTGCGTGTCAGTACCAACAATGCTTTGAGGATATTGGGTTATGCCAAGATATCTAGGTTCTGTCATAGCAGTGATTCTGTCTCCACCAAGAGGCCTGGACACCCTCAGTTCTTTCAGCATGTTTCAGCCCTCCTCACAGCCTGAGGAGTTTTATTGAGACACTGTCTTAGACTTGCACAAGACTAAGAGTGTTTTAGCACCTCCCTGTTTTATCCAGTCTGGTTAATCCTTAGTTTATGAATAGATTTTTGCTGAATTTATCATTATTTCTTTTTCTGATATGCAAAGTGGTGGGGTTTACTAGTTTATTTATCTTTATTTTTTAGCTTTGACTCTGGTTGAGTAGTCTTTAAGGTAGGCCATTTGGATGCTCTAAAGGCTTGTGAGAAGGTAATGGGACTTGGTAATTTATAGATGATTATGGCTGGCTATAGGAAAATAATTTGAAAGTAGATCAACAACTGAGGGACCTGTCTGAACCTGAACATAAGAACTGTAAGTGAATGAAGTAGTTGTTTGAAGTTCAAGGTAAACAACACAAAATAACCCACTCTCCAAATCCTTTCTGATGGGAGGGACGACACTGAGGATTCAATTTTTCATTTTTAAAAATTACACAAGTGGTATTTTCATAAAAGCAAAACCAAGTAACATCATGATTAATACTGTATTTGAAAAAACTCTAGGGTATACAAATTAATTGCTTAACTACATGGTAACCATAACAATTGGTGCATTCACATTCAAAGCACTGTATAAACTTCAGCTAATATCTCTTATTTCTATGCCTTTTTTAAAACTATCCTGTGAGTTAAAGGAAAGCATATACCTTCTCAAAGGAGTTTTTGTGTTAACACATACTATTATTGAGAAAAAAAAAAACACCTTTGGAGGTTCCACCACAGTGGAAGACTCTGCCTAAAGGAAATACAGTGTCTTTTCTGGATCATCATCAGTGGTCTTCTTCCTCAAGCAGCCACAAGGTTAGTAAAAGAAAATAAGAATAGAAATACACAGCACTAATTAACTGGTGAGAGACGCACTTGTTCAGTATTTAATTTTGTTGAGCTGAGATACAGCTTAAGAATTGGTGAACTTTTACATGCTTACTTTGGAACAATCATATATTTTTAACCATACCTAATAAATAAGAAGAAAAATGTATAAGGGAAGCTGTAAATCAGGATCTAAATAGAAAAAAAAAAATGTATGCAGAGAATGATAGAGTAATCAATATGAAGTTACAATTTTGCTACTAAAATTAATGATCTTCACCTTTTCTTCCTGGTAGACATTTAAGGCCTGCCAGAGTTAAATGACAAAAATAATTTAATTTTTATCCGTTCAATTACTTCTTTTTTAGCCATTTACAAGATCCAGCTTATTTTGATGGAAATACTAGTAGTTCTTTCATTAGATTTGTAAGAAAAACATTGAAGAACATTTGTTCATAGGCATGATTTTTGATGTATGGTTCCAGATGTGAGTAAGGAAGCTGTATTGTATGTTCTGAGGTTTTCCTATTGAGCATTTCTGAAATTTCAGAAATGAACACTGGGTAGGTCTAAAAGATACGGTATGGGGTGCATGAGAGATGTTTTTGACACAATAGGGTCAGAGAAATTAAAGACACGTTCTTTGCTGGCAATTTTGGCAGAAATACTAAAACACAATGTGGGAACTGCAAACCTTATGACATTTGGTAAAATGTGAAAGGCTTCATGTCTGTAATATATGACTTGATGTCATGTATATGAGTTGGTAGTTTTTGCACAATATATAATGAATCTCAGTTTTTTTGTCTGAAGTTTGAAAAGATTGTCCCAGTGTAAATAACTCATGCTTGAAGTGCAGTGTGAATTTAAAAACCCCTAGTGTCCAAGTGTAAAAAAGTTCATTTTGTGATGTTGCAAATAATTCAGTCTGCATTCTTAGCTTAATGGCTCCTTATAAACATATAATCCATTTTGAGAAACTTTTGGTATCCAAATGAAGGATGTATAAAGAGAGGTACGTATAAAAGCAGGGAACCAATTACCCGGCTGCATCACTGGAACCTGAAGTTCAGTTATAGTTAGCCATTACTTTGGTGGGTCTTTTCTTTGCTGCTCTTTTGTGGGCTGCAATAAATATAACACAACTAGACCTGTCTGCTTTTCTTAGCTGAGCTTCTCTGGCTTCTTCTGTTGGAATGTGGCATTGTGTCTTGGGAGGCAGCACCAACATTTCAGAATCATTTCAGTAAAAGGTCTGTAAACCTCTTCTTTGTAATTGTGTTCCTATTGTATTCAACTGTGTTTGATCTTAGGGAAGTTGGAAGCTCCGTTACACTGAGTCCATTGCACCTGAGATGCCCATTTGACTGGGAGAAGGGACTGTCTGCATGGCAGTAGGGAAGGAACCTAAACAGACAGGACGATGAAGCCACCTAAAACCAGCTGTACCGGATCTGACCAAAGCCTTATGTTCTGAATAAGGTAAATTCAGAGATAATTCACCTCTGATATATACTGTAGCACCATTATAGGAATGTTACAGCAAAGCTTAATCTGAAACCTTGTCAGAGAAGTGGTGTTTAGTGCCACAAAGATGATTGGGGCACGTGACATATGAGGAAAAGCTGAGGGATCTGGGATGGTTCAGCCTGGAAAAGGCTCAGGGGGTCTTAGCAATGTGTGTGGGTCAGTAAAGAAGTTGGAGCCAGACTCTTCTCAATAGCACCTGGTGAAGTCAAGAAGCAATGGACACAAACTGAAACACAAGAAATTCCATTTAAACATACGAAATGGCTGTTTTACTGTGATGGTCACTGAACACTGGAACAGGCCACACAGAGGTTGGTGGAGTCTTCATCCTTGGAGACATTCAAAACCCAGCTGGCAACAGCCCTTAGTAACCTGCTCTAGCTGAACCTGTTTTGAGCAAGGGGCTGGACTAGGTGATTTCCCAGTGTGCCTTCCCACCTCAACAGTCCTGCAATTGTTCAAGTCTATTTTAAAACAAAACTGACTGCACTCACTCACAGCCCCAATCTCATACTCACGTACTCAGAAGCACCACTTTGCATGTGTCCAAATGCTCTTGCCAGCGTGCAGGCACCAAGACCTGTGTCTGGCCAGGGTTTCTGGAGGTGAAAGAGGACAAGGAAATATGGATATTGAGTTCTTATCACATCTCCCATTATCCTTAGGCTAGCAAATATGGACTGGCTTTGGATGTCCTGTTGTACCCTTCAGGAGCTGACCGTGATTGTGATCTTCTGTCCCTCCATCCTATCTCCCCTTTCTGAGTATTTATCTACTGTCTGCCTTACCTGGTGCCTTAAAGCTCCAGCCCTTTATCTCTCTGCCAGTATCTCTCAGTGATGTGAAACTTTGTCTAGTCTGGGTGGAGACTGTCCCTTGTTCTCAAATATTCCTTGATTTATCATTCTGGGTGTCCTGGAAAGTTGCATGTAGAAGTGCTGGAAACTTGAGCACCTGCTAATCTGGGTGCCATCAGTACCTGCAATTTGTATATGCCTTTTTCTGCTCTTCTTTCTTGTGCTTCCACACCCCGATATACCTCTTCATTTTCCATTTGTCCAGTCTTAGCATTTCTATTACAAATTTCTACATCCCAGCAGTCTTTAGTGTACTCCCAAGGAATTCCTGACTAAAGTCTGTGTCTATAGGTTTAATAAGCCTTGGTGAACTGCTACTTTCCCTTATACATTTGTCAAATTGTTTTTTGAATATATTTGTAGTTGGAGACTTTTTCCTTCCACAACATTGGATGGCAATTAATTTACTATAAATCCTATAGGGAAAAAAATGCTTCCTTTTATTTGCTTTACAGCTGCTGCCTCAGAGTTTGCTTTGGCATCCCTTAGGTCTTCTGTCAGGAGGAATAACAAATAATTGGCCCATATTAACCTTCCTATTCCAGTCATGATTTGAAGACTCTAGCATATCTTCCACCAGTCATTTCTTTTCCAGGCTGAAAATTCACAGTCCATTTCATCTCTTCTCTTCTGAAAGTCATTCCATACTGCAGATCCTCCTTCTTGTTTTCTCTGTCCTTTTCCTGCTCTGTCACATGATCTGTGAGACACAGGAACTGAAAGTGTGCACAACATAGGTGGGAGAGGATGCCCACGATATGAGGTGCTGAACCACGGCATAATGTTGTGTTGCTGTTTTTTTCTCTATTCCTTTCCTAAAAATTCCTAAAATTCCATTTTCTTCATTTACCTTTAGTGAGCACCACCTATCCACAAAAGCTCCAGAATCTCTTTCCTGTGTTGTGGTGAATATTTAACAGCCCATAAATGTAGATGTTTTTCTCTCCGCATGGATTTATTTGCACTTATTAATCTTGAATATATTAACTGTAATTTTATTTCCCTTATTCTTTTGCAATTCTTTTCAATCAGGCAGTTTTAACTGCCTGAATATTTTGGTACCATCACCAAACTTTTAAAGTTCATTATTTACTTCCTTTTCCAAATCATTCTTATAGGTAAGTCACATACCACAGGTTCCAGGTCATTTACTCTTTCAAAGAATCTGAACACATCTGTGCTGCACTGCTTCCCTCTGCCAAAGGGACCTAGACTGACCTCCCAGTTAAACTTTATATATATGTAACTGGTTGCCAGCAATGCAAATGGTTTCCTACCAAGTTGCCCAATAAACAAGTCAGACTTCCTGATCTGTACTTTCCCAAGTGGCTCATCTATCTACTCTGAAACACAGTGTCATGTTTGCTATCTTCCCTCGCCTTGCTACTGATGGAGATTCAGGCAGTAAGTTGTACCAGCTAGTAGTTTGAGAATTTCATAGCTGAGTTTCTTTAGGACTCTGAGTGAATGTCGTCTTCTTCGGCCAATATGTTACTCTTGTAGTGATTTATTCTAAGACCTTTTCTACTGACTTTTCAATTTGAGACAGTTCTTCCAGCTCATTCCCCTGAAAAGAAAGTTACTCAATAATGAATCAGAGAGAAGTAACTCTTTTGCTATAACTTTATCTTTGGCAAGAGCTCCTGTTAGGCTGTGATCATCTATCAGCCCTAAAGGCTCTCTGGCAAGCTTTCTGCTTGTGATTTTGAAAAACATTTTTATTGTTAGCTTTTACTCCTATAGAAAGTTCCTTCTCCAAGTCACTTTTGTCGTTTCTTACTCTGGTTTTACTTTTGACATGCTTTAATTTAACTGTTTTCTGGTTTTCTCCACTGTGTATGATCTCCACATTTTGAAGCCTGCCTCTTGTTTTTAATATTCCTCTTTACTCTGGTGCTTAGCTCTACTATTTTTTATCTCAATTCCTTCAAAATCCCCAGCCAACAATAATTTTTACACTGTTGTCTGTAAACAACTCTGTACCACTTGTAAGTAACTTTTCCATTTTACTTCTTTTTGTCTAACCTACCAATTCATTATTCCTGGGTGAGGTTTTGGGGTTTGGCTTTTAAGTCCTCCAAGGAGGTAGACTATGAGTACATTGTAGTTAGAATTTTCAAAAGCAACATTTTCAATCAGAACCTCTGCTGTGTTCAGAAATTAATAAACCAACAGTTTCTTTTTTTGGAAGTTCTCTGACCAGTTGCTTCAAGACCGTAGTTACTGCAAGAAATAGCAATTGTCCGTATATTTCAGACCATCAAATTGCCTTACTCCTGTGTTTTTTCTGTCCCTCCAGTGACTCCGATCTCATGTAAAATGTCACTACTGGCAGGTTGATATTGTCATACTGTCTTTTACCAAGTACCAAGAGACCATAAAACCCTTGCTGTCAGTGTCTAAACCCAGACATTCTAGATCAGTCTTTGCACACTGTTAGACTTCTAGCATTTGTATGGAAATAAGTATTTACTTGTGGTCTTCTTCTCTAGTTTGGTGTGCACTGCATAAACGGGACTTTATTAATGAGACTTTATAAATGAGACACAGGAAACAATGTCATTGTTTCCTATCAAAATTTTATTGATTTTTGACCTAACGTGTTTTTTCAAAGAATATAACATTTTTATTACTTTCCCAGGAGAGGATGAGTCATTCCAATCTTCATGCTCTTTCCACAGCCTTTTATTTTAAAAATCCCCTGACACCTTTCTAACTTTAAGTGCCGAAAATGTGATTTTTATTTTTTTTTATGTAGAGACTGCCTTTCCTCAATGGGCCCATTTCAAAAGTGTCCTTGGTTACTAATTAATCCTCCTTCCTCATTAGTCCCTCTTCCCTCATTGCAGAGAGAGAGAGAGAGAGAGAGAGAGATGAGTTAACCGAAGTGCTAATTTATAGGTCATTTGAATAATTATGTGCTGGTTGCAAAGGTTAATGCACACCTTCTGTTAAACAAACAACTGTTGTAAATACCAGGGTGGAATTCAGTCTGTCCTGGAATGGAAAGGGTTGCACCAGGGCCTGCTAGGTTTATCAGCCTGAATTAGCCACACTGTTTGCAGCACAACTGACTTGTTCAGAGAGACCTCTGTTATCTCCACAGGACAATACACTGGTTTATGTAATCACACCATGAATTCCTCCTTACATGAGTAAAGGCAGATACCCAAAATGGGTTTCACAGCCACCAGTGGTTCTATGAGTGGTCTACAAGCAAGAAGTAATTTAAGCTAAACTTAAGCTAAACTTAAGCTAAGGAAATACTGAGAAGATAATGGGTTGGTAAACATGTTTCTCAGTAAGACATATATTTAACTCAAAGCTGGTAGATGGTGCCTCTGTGGGACCAGGATTCACAATTCAGAAAATTCCTCTGGGGTTTGTTACCCAAGACCATCTTTAGGATGTCTTAGATGTAGCAAAAGTATCTGACATGAGATCAAGGATGTAGAAATGGAATTTTTATCACTTGCAGGATATCTCAAAGGCTTGCATAATAAATTATTACTACACAGCATAACAAGAACTTCATACATGACTTCTTTTTAGTATTGGATAGCATCCTATGCAATAAGAAATTTGACTGACAACACAGGTGAATCTGGAAGTAGGAATTTTCAGAGAAAGCACCCTGGGCCCATGAATGAAGACAGAACTATGGACATCTTTTTTTTGCTTTGTATATAAATTCATATTGCAGTCAGCATACGTGTGAAGATTTGGCACATTCTTTCAAATTCTGAAGTATCTAACTCAGTTTTGAATTAATAGAAAATTATATACGAAACCTGTCTGCAAAATTTCAAGCCATTTGAAATTGTTGATGATGGCAAAAGACACTTTTCTGGCTGAAAATGGAACTATGTCTTCACCATAGGTACTCTTCCTGGAGGTAGATACAGTTCCTTAAACTCAGTATCTCACTGATTCTTCCAGTAAGTAATGAAGGCTGAACAAGTTGAAGAGATTTGGGAATACATGTCATTATTCTAGCGCCTGTATGTTCAGTAGATGGCTGAAACCATCTGCAAAATATTTTTGGAGGGAATGAGCAACATGTCACCAAATGTTGCAGTGAAGGAGAAAATGAGAATTCATTTCCAGGCTCAACCTGGCTTGCTGCTTCCTTGTAATAAGAGACCATTTCAACACAGGCAGCTTATAAATAAAGTCTTCTCATTGAATGTGGAAAATATTGCACATGTTGTGTAATGTATATGTTAAATAAAAAAGTCTCCCTTGTTGGATTGGCAGCTTGAGGCTGCTCCATTAGCTCAACAGCAGAGTTGTGGGCCCCTTGGCCCCATCTTACCAACCCTAGCTTGGCTTGGGAAGTTAATTTTGAATTTGGCATGGGCACAAATTTATTTAAGGCAATGTTTGTTAGATTCTAGCTGGTGGATGGAAAATAACGTATTTGATGCCCAAATTGTGACCTCCTGTGTGGAACTCCAGCAATGACTTAAAACTAAGAATAGGAGAAAATATAAAATGTAGGCATAGATGTACTTCAGCAGTTTCAGCTGCTATGTCTTCAGCCAGCTGAAACTCAGCAGTACAGCCCACAAGATAAAATCCTGTGTGACTGGGCCCTATAAAATTCCTTATCAACAAAAGTACTTTGAACTAAATTTACTAAACAAAAGGGGTTAATGCAATAAGATTTTTCAGGATCTAAACTGGTCCAAATTAATCTCCATTTCCCTTTCAGTCAGAGTTGGCTGTCAGGTACTTTCAAGGGCTTTTCTTTGAGCGTGTGCAACTTTCTTTTCCCTTTTATTAAAAAATCGACTGTGTTTCTGCACTACTAGTTCTATCTACCCTTCAGCAATTGTACCCACTTGCCTAGCTCTTTATTTTGTAGATGACTAATATTGTCTCTCCTCATCTTTCTCACCCTCTTCCTGCTTCCAGCTCTCATAAACACCGTCATTACCTCAGTTTCTGTGGCCCACATAGGTTTTGACCGGACTAACAGTGTTACAGAACCACAATATCAGTGCTGGGGAAGGAACTTTAACAAGCTCCTTTTATGAGAGAAGGTAATCTTTCTGGGAAAGGACAAATAAACTTGCTCTTTGTTTTGAAATTTCTTCTGTTTATTTTCAGCTAAACGCCATATTTTTCCCATGTTGTTAATGTTTTCAGGTGCCTTTCTTATTTTTTATGGTTGCTATGACCTTAACATTCATCAAAGCTGAGTAGCTAAAATTGATTTTGTTTAGACATAGCAATAGAATGAGTCATGTCAGTAAATTTGTTCAACCATTTACTGAAGTCTGGAGCCTCATGCATTTGCAATACATACATGCTTGATAGGAGCCTTGCTTAATGGTTGCCTTAACAGACATTCCTTTCGGTCCCTCTCCATTTGTGACTTATTCCTGCTACTGCCATGCTCTTGTGACTTTCCTCTGGTTTCTGGCATCCACAATGACTTGGTGAAAGACCCCAAAGATAAAGCTTAGTTTTGGGAGGAGGAGATATAAGCAACACCCAAGTTACCCTTTGTCCCCTTGAAGCAGGGGTCAAGCTGGAGAAAAATATGGGTAACGTTCTGGCTAGCAGGTCAGACAAATGAATATATCAACATTTCCTTGAGAGAAATACAAATCATATGGGCTTTGCTGGTTCCCCATGAGAAGCTACCTTTGTTTGTTACAAGATCAGAGATATAGATGCCAAACTTGCATTGTGTTATGCGTTATTCCAGCCTATGAGCCCTATTTTTGAAAGATTAAGAAAAAGGCATGCTTAGAAATCATCTTATATTTACTTAGCTAAAATCACTAGCAACTTGTTTCGAGGTAAAATCAGCTGTAGTTCTTTGCTGTCAAACAAACAGAAGATAACCTGAAAGCATTTGAATGTTACATGGCTGAAGCTTTCAGAGGTTAATAACATCTATGTTATGGTTGTTACAAATGACTGTTGCTTAGATATACTGTCAAAAGGTTTAAGAACATAAAAATATTTTTGAGTTCTGCAGAGGCACAGATGGAATAGTTACAGTTGTTCTGGAAAGCATATATCTGAATTTCATGAATCTTGTTCGTTCAACCATACTTTTCTAGGAAAAAGACACACTGTCACTGTGAATGTCCAGTTTTCTTGAGCTCAGTTTTCATAACTACATAAACAAAGACTTGCAAACAGACTACAAGTCAGCTTTAGCAATATTTTATGATAACCTTTAATTTGGTGGTCAGTAAATTATAGGAAAAGCTCTTCCACTAATCTTGCCAATACATTTCCCCAAACTTTCTCCTACTAACCGCATTACTTTTGCTGCCCGAATAACTGCAGTTTCTTGGACTGCATTTCCAAGTGACTGACCGATGGCTGTTGAAGAATCTTTTGAAATGTAGAGTAACTGAACTGATGAATTGAGTGTCAACAGTGTGACTAATCCTTGGTGGCAGAAAGTCCATGTGAAGTGCTTGAACTTAAAAACATATGCACAAAAAGATAATGGTAAACACCATTATGTTGGCTTTTTCTAGTGAGACTGCTATAATAAAAGCATGTGGAAGGTGTGTCTTGCATCTTTCTGTTGAATGATAACAGTAGTTATTATTGTTTTTAAATGAAGGTGTGTCTATAAACTTGTATTCACTGGTGCTTCCATGGAACATGGGTTTTGAGTGGTTTGAAGAACATCTGAGGTGCAATTTACAAGTTTGCTGATATGAAAAATGAGAGGCCTTATGAATATTAAGTAATCCTGAACTCTTGTAGCCCTCTCAGCTCAACTGGAATGCGACAATATACATTATCCGAGGCAAATTATTTTCTTGTCTCTGTCACAGAGACAGGATAGGTGAGCATCTGAATACAAATAATAAATATTAATAGCCAGAACTCAGGGAAATTCTGCTGATTTGTTTAGGCTACCATCTCAGAATCTGAAATTTGAAGGAGATGGTAATGCAACCTGATGCAAAGTGAAACAGCTGAGTTTTGCACACTACTTCTCAAATAACTGTGGGGATCCAATGAAGCAATGATAGCTGTAGTGAAATACTTTTAAAAGCAGCCTTGAGCTAGTCTAGCTACTTTTCAGTGTGCGGCACATGTAAAAAACCATCTTTGGACAGGTTCAGTAGCATTCTTTGGCACACTGACATTTTTATAAATTATGTCTTTTGCATTTAATATTTATGTGGAAGCTGTTTGTGTGTTAGTGTTTGTGATGGGCCAGCTTCAAAAGGTTTGGAATTCCAGCTTCAGCTAGGCATTTAAAAGGTCAGAGGCTTGTCCAAGGCTTATCCAACCTCTCAAGTATGAAAACCCAGAAACAGTCTGATGGGAATAACATATTGCCCTCAAATGGAGCCAGTCTTGTAACTCCTTTTGTTTCTTTTTTTCTTACCTCCATCTTCTCCTTTCTGTGCTGTTCCTGAGGTAGGATCATCTCTTAGACTAGGCCTTAATGCCCTCTTCGGTCATACATTTTCTAAGGACTGATTACTTCTACAAATCCCACAGATGCTAAATCAGGTCTGCTATACTCAAGTTTCTATCCTTCTCCCCAGGACTGTTTTATATCTGCAGCATTATGTGATTTTTGTGCTGGTTTATTATTTTTTACATAAATGTGTGATTGAAGGAATACATCTTACTCCTGGAGTGGAAAGCCAATAAGGCTGGTGGCTCCTGCATCCAGCAGAGCTTTTTTGTAGTTCTGTAGAGGCTGCAAAGGAAATTGTGTCTCCCGTCCAAGAAAGTTTGCCCTTACCATAGGCAACTCTATCATTCCTCTGGGAACACATTGGGAAAGCATTCTCCACTCTCCAGTGTTATTTTGGTGTGGAAGTAAGAAAGAGCAAAAACCCAAAATTAATTAAAAAGACATTTTTTTTTTCTTTTCTCAGGCTTTCTAATTAAGATTTTCTGGTATTTTCTTCTTATAGTTAAGGTGGAAATAATGCCAAGAGAATTTCCTTGGTGACATTTTAGTGCTCTCAGCTGGAGCCACTTGTAATAGAGACAGAAATTAATACAACTCTTTAAAGGCTCAGTTAGGCTCAGTTCAGGATTTATATAGGTTTTGATGAATTTGAAATACAGATCTGAATACCATCAGTCTTTGGTAAATTTGAAGTCTCTTTTTGAAAACCAAATTATTGGCAAACATTACTTCTCATAAAAAAGGCTGACACAAAGTACTTCAGAATGGCAAGGCATTTAAAATCTGATTCGGCAGTTTACCAGCTGAAATTGTGTCCGGGGAGGTCCAAGGCTGCAGTGGTGCCACGTGGGATGAGAGTGCTCCTCTGCTGCTCTGCCTAATGGGGGCAAAACACCCTGTTACCTGCTCTCTTCTTGCCAGCTCTGCCCTCTTTAATTCTCCTGGCAGAGCTATGATGATGATGGGTAGTTTTTTAATGTCTATTATTTTTTAGTTGCTTTTTGTTCTAGTTATCTTTTAGTCACTTTGAAACTTGTCTTTTTGAAACTCATATGAATCCAGCTTGCTGAAGGCTGAGCCGCTTTTCCTGCCGTGCAAGGTCAGAAAAGAAAGCGAAGGCGGCCTCTTTGTGAAACCATGGGTACTGTGAGAAAACAGCACCCAAGTGAAAACAACCACCATGTCTATTTTCTTTACCAAAATGCTTTATTCTATGAGAGCATATAAAAAAATACAGAGCCACAAGTTTCATGAATAGGTTCACACAGAAGGTGTAAACAATTAGGAAAATTGTTCCTCTACTTATATTTGGTTTTCTCTTTCTGTCTGAGTGGTAGCCTTAAGCCTATGTGAATTACCGTGACAGGGAAGGCCTGCCAAGCTCTTTTTCTGAATAGTACTAAAACGTCTCTGGAATCTGTTCTGTGTGAGGAAAGCGCGGACAGTACCTTTCCATGTGACTGCAAAAGGAAAAAAAAAAATGAAAAAGGGATATAACCATCAGGCAGACTAATTTAAGGAATGGACACATACTAACGAGTCCATGGTCATCCACAAATGATATCATATTTTTAAAAGTCTACTTCACTAAAATGTTGGTGACAGAAATGTGGGAGCCCATAATAGGTGTGGTATGCTGCCAAAAAAATGCATATTCTAAAAAAATATACCAAGTAATAGGGAATTTGTGGCCATTATCTTACAAACTTGTTTCCTGTTTTAGACTCAATGGGTCAGAAATTCACTGCCATGAACTGCGCAGATCCATTGACTTCTGATTTATAAAATCTGAAAACAGGGTTTAGAAGGATTCCAAGCAGGGTTTGAAAACCTTATTTCTGTCTGTAATGTTTTTTATCCTGCCATACAGGACAAATAACAAAAGTGTATCTGAAACAGGGAGTTGCCTATGCCAGAGGGCATAGGATTGACCTAAGCCAATTTTCTCCGTTACACATGTACGCTCTGGAAAGGCTGTTTTGAAAGGGGTTGGGGTTGGGGTTTTTTTGAGGCAGAGGTGAGAAATTGTTTTGGAGATTATACAACTGTGTTTCCAGATACAACAGTTCCAGCTTTAGCCTCAGGTGGAGGAGTTTTCCATTTCCCTCTCAGCTTATATTAAATTACATTGCTTTCTTGTCATAGGCATAATCCTTTGATGAGAAAACCTTGATGGCATTTCAGAAGAGGAAAAAAGCCTGTCTCTACAGAGTCACCAGAGACTTTGGCTATTACTAATTGATTCTACATGGAGAGCACACAGTGTGACAGACATCAGTCTGAAACGGTGAGACAAAGAGTTTCTGACCTTCTTTGAAGTGATGTGTGCAGGAGCTCTTGGAAATGTAAGTTTCTCTTTGCTTGCTGAGGTCTTCTGTGCCAGTGTCAGGGCAATTTGTTCTGTGAGTGTTGGGAGTGATAAGGCTGGGACATTGGGGGATGCCTATCAGGTGTAGCACTAAACTCACCGCTTAAGTGTAGGGAAGGTGGCGAGGCCACTCATTCTCAAGATTTTTCTCATTTTTAGAGAGATCCTTGCAATGACTTGTAATGCCCCTACCTAAGGCCTTGATTTCACTTGGTACAAGTGCAAAACCACCATTTGTCTTGCCTGGTGCTGATAGGCAAGATCCCCAGTGGGAATGGGGCTATGCTCTCATTAATTCAGCCTATGTCCCAGGCATAGTGGGTGGTGGGAGAAGAGCACCTTCTGGCAGCAGCAAACAGCAGAGATATGGAGGCAGAGGAGGTGATCATGACAGCAGGGCTGTTGGGGTAGATGCTGCCCTGTGCAGGCAGCCTTAGCTGCAGCAGCTGACCCAAGCAGCTCACTCCACTGCAAAGGTTGCCCCAGGTCTCAGTAGAGGTAACCTAGGCTCTGCATCCTGCTGTCCCATGCCAACTCCAGGTCTCTCCACTGGCACTTGCAAGTGGGTTCTCAGCTGTCCTCTTCTGCAGCTGTGACAGGAAAGGTTTCCCCAACCTGATACTGAGTTTGCAGATACTGAGTTTGCCTTTGGCCTGCTCCTGTCCTTTTTGTAGCATAAAGTGGAGGGAAGAAGATTTCAATTTTTGTTACAAGGCAATGAAGCTATCTTTCTCTCAGAAAAATATTGATAACCTACCTGCTCTCTGCTGCACCCTGGTACAGTGCAGTAGCAAATTATTTGTTCTTGGGCCGTATCTTTCAATCCCTGCAGAATGGGCACCCTCCCTCGCAGCAGTGGTTTGCCAAAGAGGAGAGATGAAACCTACATGTGCCATGGAAAGTTGTACCCCATCTTCCCTACCCTTCCCTTCGTGAGCCAGCCACATGCCCCCAGCTACATCTCCAGTGAGGGGGTGGGAGGCTGGGTGGGGGTGAGCAGCCTTGCTGCTCCAGTGGGTCCATTTGCTGCTGTAATCCAATGTGCTGTGACAGCCCTTTGCTGGCCTAGCAAAGAAAATAAATACTTTTAAGAAATTGCTGCTGATCCAAGAGATGAAACTGAGAAGCTGATAATAGTGAGCGGTTATGAAAGGCATATGATGGTAATGCAGTACCTTGGCAAGCTCCTCTCAAAAGAAAACAGGACATTCCTGGCACACCAGGTAACACTTCGCTTTAGAGTTACTGCCACAAAAGGCTGATTAACTTCTAAAACACAAAGAAATCCCCCTGTGGCCCATCAAGAGGACCAGATAGCAAAAAATTCACGTCTTGTACATTTTAACAGGGGTTCCTGTAAGTATGAAGAGTGATACATTTAATGGGGTCTGACCTTACTTTGGGGTTTGCATTTGTTCATTGTACCTGTATTATTCCATCTAGTTAATCTTGAATGAAACTATAAATTCTGTGCTTGTGTTCATATAACCTAAATGTCTAATTTGAGAGAAATGTCATTGAATGTTGGGAGGCTTATAAAATGGACTTGTGCTTGAAAATGGAGCTTGTAAGGATGTAATAACTGATTGGACTTAACAGTCTTGCATGATTTCAAAATCTAGATTTGAGCCTGTATATAAAAAATATTTGTCTTGGACTCATTTCAAGCAGATTTTTATTTCTTATGAATGGCATGATTTAAGAAGTTCTTTCCCAATCAGTAGACTTGAAATTAACCACAGCAGTCACATCTCAGGAATTTCAGAGTTCAACTGAAAGGCGTTTTCAGCAGTAGTATTTTAAATTATGCTTGATTTGTGATTGCTCTTCTGAGCTCTGTTACCATCATTAAAAATAGCACAGGCTGTGGAAGCTGTGTCATGAACAGAGCAGGTCAATACCCAAGGTTTTAAATGAACAGGAAATTTTTATGTTTTATGGTTTGATCTTCCAAAAGTAAGTGCAACAAATAAACAAATAAATAAACTTAGCAAGATTGAAAATTATTGGTTTTATTCCTATTAATATTTTCATTTCATTTCTCTACCAAAAAATCTAACCATTTGCACAGCTCTAATTCTGACGATGTGAGATTTCTTTTGCAAAAGTATTTGCTTTTTATGGTATTTTATTTATTTATGTTAGTAAAAAAGTTAAAATACCTTGCCTGAAAGGGAAAATATTTGGATTGGAATTTAAGTCCTCTGCTACTCTGTAGGCATGAGAGTTGCTTCTGTGGATAGACTCTGCAGCCAGATGGCATTCACTGTACTCTTTAGCCAGAGCTTTTCCAAAAGGCCCCTCTGCAAAAGGGAAAACTATTGTAGATCTTGTCAGGTGAAGTGCTGCATGTATTAAGGAAGTGTATTTTCACAATGTTTTTTTTTTTTACTTCAATATTGAAATCAGTTCTGATATATTTGGGATTTTTTCTAAAATAACTGTTTTGGAAAGACAGTATTTTTTTCTAACAAGCTGTAATGGAAAACTTCCAACATTTTTTTTTTATTATTTGCATTTAAGTAGGAAAAGACAACATGACATTCTTAATAAACCCATAAAATATGTTGCTAGTAGAGATAGATATCATAGGAGTGAAACATAATAATTGGCACACATAAAAATCTGTCTCAGCTAATCAAGTGGAGTTTTAAATGATACATTTCGCTTCCTTAATTTTTCCACTGTGGAAAGCAATTACTTTTTAATGTAAATGAGGATACACTTTATATTGCAAACCTCCACCTATTCAAGTGTGTTTGACTATTATGTTTCTAAAAATAACTCCACCTCAAAAACTCAGTAGTAATTTCTGAGAGAAGGCTAAAGCTCCATGGTCCTTGGAGAACACTTGCAATCAGTGCAGTACAACCTATGTTCATCTTCTGAGATTCATCTGTTACAGCATTTACACTAGATGACTTCATTATGTCTGGTTTCTCTATAGTGTCAATAAAAATAAGTCTCACTGACTCTGGAGAGACTTTGCCTTTGGAGCCTGCAGACTTCCAGGGCTTGGTTACTCTTCTTTAGTGGATGAGAGGGCTGGTGGACTTCACCGTGCTTTGGGGAGACCACATTCAGCTTTCAGTCTCACAGCGAGCTTCCTGGTCTCGGCCCATGCCATGCAAATAAGAGAGGTGGGAACTCACCCCATCCTCTGATGCATGCATTTTGACGCATGCTTCAGGCAGGCTGGGGATGATGGGGAGCCCACTGCCTCAGCCTGACAAGGCGGGACCTGTCACCAAGTGCAGGGCTGGGATGGGCAATACGTTGGAGATCTGCCTCTTTCTCCCCAACTCATTTTATGTCTTTGTGCTCTTTTTGCAATCTCTTGGGAAAACAAGCGGTGGGAAGAAAGCCAATAAAACACCCCTTCAAAAAACTCCCTGTATTTCATGTTTATTTTGTTGCATTGATGCAATAGGACTTTGGGGGTCATGTCATTCTCTGTCTTTTTCTGCCCAGCAGGAGAGTACAAACAAACCATTGAAAAAACCTTTTGCAGAAAAATATTATTGTTGGCCTAATTTTATGAAGGATTGTGTTGCTGTGGCATGCTTCCTTGTGCTCCCTCTGGGAAACAAGAAATAAATCAGTATTTTTTAGTGTTTTAGCTGGAAATGGGGCATAAGGTACTGCATGTGACATGAAAATTGCCCATGTCAGGGCTCAGGATACCACTGTCTTTACTTAAATTGATTAAGCATGGCAAACCCTGGAGAACTGTTGCTCTAGTTCCTGTTTTGGGAGACACTGGTGGCTGGTAGTTGTTTTTTATAATGGGGAAACTGCTACTTTCATTCCTAAAAGCTGAGTCCCTGAATAGATCCAAGAGCAGCAGCCTACAAAGGGATTGCAGATAGGGTGATACTGGAGCTGTGGTTCTGGGCTTCATTCCTTTGAACTAATAATACTCAGTTGCTTCCTGAAGTCCAGCCTGGGCCTGGCTCCATCTTCCATTTCTGATTCACTGATTTAATTCACATAGCCTTTTCGCTCCTCAGCAAATGCCTGATGATGTTAATGAAAATGCCCCTCTTGGCTTAAAGAGACTTTGTGTCAGTCTCCCAAGGTACACAGACTAAAATGATTCCTAATGCCCTCAGGAGAAAGTGTCTTGGAGGGAAAGATCTTTCCATCCCACCTGTCTAGATTCAGCAATCCATTTTTCTGTGGTGCTGCAAAAAAAATCCACCTACCTTTAGAGATGTCTTGCTGTCACTGTTAGAAGTGTTTCTGCCATCTTGGAGACGTCAGCTTCTTTATATCTACTGTGGAAGCAACAGAGAACTTCTGTCAATTTATGTGTTATAAACTGAGTTTGATTATAAGCTGGAGTTTGTTGGAAAATTGAACCAAGCCTTATAATGCAGAAGTTTTCACTAAGCAATTATCAAAATCCAAAGATGTAGATAATTTCATGGTAAGTAAATGTCCCTGAAAAATTTATAGTTGAGATAATATAATATTATTTAAACAACATTGGCTGGGCTCTACCATATATTTCCCTTCCTAAATTTTTAATCACCAATACTCCACAGAAAAAAAAAAAAAAAAAAAAAGAAGCCAACTTACATATTTTTGTTCTTTATCAACTAATTTAAACTGACTTTCTTAACAATTTGTTATTAACAATTTCTAAATGATCAGTAGTAGCCTCCTCAATTCTCTGCAGAAATCTTTGAAACCACTTCAAAAAAAGGTGTGCACCCAAACCCTCATTTGTCTGTGTGATTGATAGTGAAATAACCCAGAATGGCAAACTTTACTCTAGATTTTTTGGTAAAGCAAGGAAAGTACAGAGACCAGACTAATTTGCAGATCTGAGCACTTAAACCACCTTAATGCTGCATGTCTTACTTTGCCCAAATCTCAACTGACACGCTTTTGCTTTCTACCTGTAGGCTATCAACAGTTTCTTAGGGCAAAAACTAGCAAGTCAGTTCGGCTCTAGTCACTTCCAGAAAGCCAGAGGCATTTGTACCTGTGAATGGAGGGGAAAGACTAAACTAGAGGTAAAAATCTGGGAATGAAAGCAACTACACTGACAATGCATTTATGAGTTCTGTTATGACCTTCGATAACTACACAGGCTTATTGCTCCCTTATAAAAATCTCAAAGAGCAAAGCTCCGAATCTCTGTCACTCTTGCTCCCACATCTCTTCTGCATAAAGCAATTATCCTTTTATGGCACTGATTTTAGGAGAATGGCCTTGCTCCTCCGCTGCTTGCTATCTGACTTACGCACATCGGATCTCTGTCTGCAATAAGCAGTGGGAAATTGCTTCTGTCAGACCTTAGTTGACCTCTTTGGGAAGGGGGTTTCTATCCTTCCCTGTCTCTCCCTGACATTCATTTTATTCAGGGATCACTGAATAAATCATCGCCTCGGTGGTGTCTAAGAGGGTTTCACCTGCCCTGCCTCTCAGCCCTGACCTCTGGGTGATGGGGACAGTGGGACTCTGCATGGCACAGCTGGTGCCCTTCCAGGAGACTCTTTGAGCAGCCACCCATGGCTGCTATCTCTGTGCCTGGGCTGCCCCTTTCTGGAGATGATCTCCTGGTGGAGTCAGGAGGGAAGTGAGGGAATGCTATCATCTCCTTTGGCTCAGAGTTATGTTGTGTAGTCTCAGATCTCCAACTGCTCCTCAGCTTCCTTATAGATTCAGGCCTCTGTCCCTTGTGTGTGGACCCATATGGGGAAGTATGCTGACAGCAGCCACCATGAACCATCGCAGATCCTGAGCCGTGACCCAGCCACGTGCCTCCTCTGCTGGCCGGGCTGGTACTGCTTCCACTAATCTAAACTACAGCAAGTTTTAGTTCTATTTTAGCAGCAACAAAAAATGCAGAAAACATCCCTCAAATTACCCATCCCTCGCCTATTAGCATGCCTGTGTCCTTGCAAAGTGCAAAGCCAAACCAAGGCTGCTGAAACTACTCATTAGAGCTGTCTGCTGCATTGCATGGCAGCTGTAGTATTTGTGGTGAAGTGACTAAGTGGCTTTTGGAGACTGTTAATGGGATGAAGACACTTGGATCTATAGGTTGTTTGTTCAAGTAGTCTTGGTCAGCGCTAACCAGATTTACAGGCATTGTTGTCCACTTAAAATGAATAGGCAGTCACAGCTCTGTTCCTGATAGTTCATCTGTCTCATCTGAAAAGTACAGTTACACAAGCAAGTGGTACTCTTGTTACCTCTCTCAGCAGAGCCTTAAGATACACTGGGAGCCCTTTATTATTTATTTGATTGATGGCTCGTTTGTTTATTTATTATTTCAGTTGTGCTATGGAGCAGAATTCTTCAGAAAAATATATGAACCTAAAAAGGCTGCACGGAACGGAGCAGAGCTTTTTTTGAATGAATGTAATGAATTTCCACTGCTTGGCTTTATGGCCCATTTATTATCAGTTTATTATCAGTCTGAGGCAGGTATGGCTGCTAAATAGGGGAGCCTTTGGCACTAGTGGATGGACTGCTTATCTGTCCTTACAGGTCTGGCCCACAAAGAAGTTTCAGGAGGTGAAACAGGGTTGAGTCCTAAATCAGGAAGAGGGATTTTGTGGGACTGGTACCAATGTATTTCCAGCGTTTCAATGTGCCACACTGCAGGGGGAGGAGAAGATACAGGAGCAGTGGTGGCCTTGGCCTCAGCACAGGGACCAGGCCAGGCTCTTAGGCTTACACAGGCTTAGTGCTAAGAGTCAGTCTAAGAAACTTGCTGTAGAAACGGCTGGTGGGTATGTGATTTAGCATGACTAAGGTCAGCCCTTATTCTAAATGTGTCCCATGTCTTTGAGTACCTAAGTATTTTTGAAAATCTGAGCATTATTCATTTCCTCACTGAGTTTGCAGTGCAAAGGACTGGTAGATGCTTGAGGGTTATCAAAAATTACCAGTGTTGAGGGGTCTATGGCTAGGCTGACTGCACTTAAATACAAGTCTTTCAGCCACAGATATGCTCTTTCGTGGTCAAGACTGATCTAGACTGACAGAGCAATGCTGAGCTTTACCCTTCTGTGGATAAACAGAGACTGGCAGGCTTAAAGCTGTCAGTGGAACTCTTTTAATCAATACAAAATTTATTGCAAAGTTTTAGAATGGGGCAAATAATCAGAGGAAGATAAACACTAACAACTTGATCCTTGGTGGTTAAGATATCATTCTCTTTTAATCAGCTACATCTGGGATATTTTGTTTGTTTAATTGTAGGACTCACTTCACCTAAAATATATTGAAATGCTAGCCAGAGCTCAGAAAACCGTGTTCAAATTAATAATGGGGAGGAGAGGTAAAACATCTACAAACAGATAACTGCAAATGATAAAAAAGAGCACACTCTGTGGAAAGAGGAAAAAAAAATCTGAGAGAGGCAAAATTAGCAAAAAGGATTTTAGGTTGAGCAGCAGAATATCAAAGCAAGGACTTCCAAGAGCAAAAATGTAAAGAACAAACTTGGACTCAGACAAAACTGCAGATTTTAATATCACTTTCTTCTTTCTGTTCTCTCTGATTTCTATCAGCTATCCAACAGAGTAATAACAATACCGCCTCCCCCTGAAGGTGAAATATGGATGGATTTTCAAACTGCAAAATATGAAGCCTGCTAAACAGAGTAGTTGAATACAACCTGAATAGAATTTCACAGACCCCTAATAAACTAACAGGAGCGTAGGTACAAATTTGGGACTTGGTAAATCTTGCACTGAAAAAACACACATCAGTGTGTTTCAACAGCTGAAGAATAAAAAACGTGTAAGAATCTGGAATCCAGGTGTTAGGGGTGAGCATATAGAGATGAGTGATAGGCTCTGTTGTGTTTAGTCTTTTGGGGATCTCAGTCTACATTCACCAGAGATGGTCCTAAGGCTGAGATCACCAATCTAATTTCACTTGTCTAGGCATCAGTCTGGAAGGAAGTAGTCCCTAATGTAAAGACCATTGCTTTATTTAGTAAGCCATGTAATCCTCTTGTGTAACATGAGCAATAATATCACGTTACAGACACTGTAACTAACAAATTACCAAGATTGATCTTGTAAATCCATAGAGAGAATGACAATTTACTACCCCCCTGTAAAGCATTTGTATAATCCAAGCTACAGTTCCTAGCACAGAAGTAGAAAAAAACATTATTAGGCAATTATTGCAAATATCGTTTCCATTTCTGCAGAGGTGATTCTTTTTTAACCTAGTTTTTCAGCTGCAGTTTAGCCAAAGACCTCTAGTAAATGCAGACAGCCTCTTAGAAAAACTGATGTGTTAACTTGTTATGCAGCTGCTAGGAAGAAAAAAAACTTTATGATTTCCAATACATGATTTAATCTTTTTTTCATTCTTAATGCCACTTCACATATTTTAAATGGACAGTAATGCCTCACAGCCTAGAAAGAAGAGTGATGAACAAAGCCAGCTATATTCTCCATTCTATATTTAAAAGGGACGTGTTTCTGACTCATATGGTGGAAAGATGATTCAGGTTTTACATTTTTCCTATTCGTAGGGTAGAAACCGATGTTAGTACAACAGTGTTTGGGAAGATATGCTCTAATAGTATGTTTGAATTCTCAGCTGGGCCCAAAATCAAGATCAAAGCAGAACACACTGTGGGTAAGAGAAGAAACATTAGCAACCAAAATAAATCTTTTAGACAGAGATGTGTGCAAGTTTGTGTGCAGTTTCACAGTCCTTGGATTGCCACAACCCAACCCTTAACTGTGTCACCTACCAGCATACCAGCAGTGCTTGCAGCAAGGAAATGTGGGCTGTGGAGTAGGAATGAACCAACATACCACGCCACTTCCTCAGACTCTTCATTTCCCTCCTTCTTCTCCCTCACATGGGCATCAGAGTGGGTCTCTGCACATTTGGAGCCAAAACATCCCACAGCTGAGCACTGCAGAAACAGATTCATGTATTTGGATACTGAAATATATTCACAGGTTGTTAGAACCATGGGATGTCCTGCCTGGATTGTCCCATCTGTGTCAGACAAACCTATGCTGAGAGGTAATTGCATGTACCCTGTCCTTGTCCAGCAGCTTTGTGAGTTATCAGCCAGACCAAGTGATAGGAACAACAATGCTCCCTACATTTCTGCAGGAGAAATCAGGGCAGGACTACCTTTTACTGTTGTTTCCCTCCCAGGAAACATCAGGAAAGGTCAAGATGGTAAGATATCACATCACTTTGCACTCCTTGCTAACACACTTTTATCAGCAGAAGTCTCTAGTGTGCTTTCGTCCTAGTTCTCTTGTTTGAACTGATATAATGCTGTTGATAGGGCAGAACGGGTCTTTGGGATAAAAGTGTACAAATCTAGGTTAGTCTTTTCTTATGGAAAACAGTGACTCTGATCTTTATTATTTCCCAGCAACAATTTTGCAGGTACACAGGCAAGGATAAACTCAGATGCTATTTAAATTAATATAAAAGTTACCTTTTTTTTTTATTATTTTTGATAGTAGACTAAAACAACTCTAGAGGAATAATTTTGTTCATGGTTAAATTCTAACTTTTTCCCTTACTGCTGTCTAAGGGACAGCTCCTCTGCACAGTTCGATTATCACCCTCAACTGGGCCTGCGTGGGAGAATAAGCCTATTTCAGAAGAATGAACACTGGAGAAAAGAAATCCGGGGTTTATTTCTGACTCTGCCACTGAACTCAGGCCAGTTAATTTACCTCTCTGTGTCTTGATTCTTTCCCCATTATTTTTGTTTTAAAATTTACATTCCTTAGGATATGGGATTCTGTCTTACTATGCATTAATATGGCCCTGGTGCAATAGTTTTTCACATCTAATAGTAATATATAGGTAGGAGTAAATCCTGATGCTATTACAGCCCAATTCCCAGTGGCATGAAGAGGCCACTTTCTTTGCTCCCCCAAGATTTTTAGCTGCTATAAACACTTCTCCTGTACCTACATCTCAGCATGGTGGCAGCAAGTGGTTTCTGTTTCTCTTACAAGACATAATATATTTTCTAATCCTGTACTTGCTCTTCTGGAATTACCAAAATGGGTAAAAGTTTACAAACCTCAAGTGGAACATGTCTAGTATAAAAAAAAAAAAAAATTCTCTTAAGAGAATATAAGAGAATAAGAGAATTGTGGAAAAGTTCAGGCAGAGCGTGCTGATTTGACAAGTCAGATCTGTGTGTGAATTTGCTGTCTAACACCATCCTAGCAACTTTGTCACTCCTGTCACCGATAATATAACCAAGGACAAGTTCTGGAGAGGTAAGGCACACATTTCCTGGGTCTTTAGGCTTAAGTAGTTCATTGGCGTCTGTGCAATCCTGTTAAACTCCAAGATGTAAAATACAGTTGTTTTCAAAATTCATTGCCAGTGGCGGTGACAGATGCTTTTTGGAACGACACCTAGTGAGCTGTGAAATTCATGTAGTCAAGTACTTGTCCACTTGTCCCTACTTCATGTGTTATGGGAATATGTTTACACTCACGCGTCTCAATTTTATTTTTTTTTTCAGTTGGATGAAGTGTTTTACAGATGCAGCATTGCACATACTGCAGAAGGTGGTACTCTGAAGTTTGTGCCCACACAGTGGGCAGTCCTTCCGTATTTTATCTGGGGGATTCTTCTCCAAGGATAACTATTTGTAGAGCATGGTGGATTTAGGTATTAAATTTATTTTGTCAGACCCTAATGAGATAAACATTATGGAGCTGACATTCCCGACCTTGATCTTGAGACAGGTCAGAGTGATCATTTTAACCACACACAAGCTAAGTTGAAGGTGCAGTTACTTCACTGCAATTTGGCGAGATTTCCACATCCCCTCTTGGTGGGGCATCCACTTCTTCTGGCTGAGATCTGTGCCCTAAGATAGTCTGCTGTGACAAGGCTCACATCTCATATGCAGGCTAAGCAGCTGGTCTTAACTACACCTGGGTTTTGTGTGAAGGCACGGGTGGCTGCGGGTGGTGTCTGCAATGGATCAGCATCCCAATACTCCTTCTTCCTAGTAGCTTTTTCCCTGAATGCTGGCAGAGATGTTGTTTTTCCTACCATAGTAATTCCTCCCATTTTTCCACTCTAACAATTATTACGATTCTTTTGTTTGTTTGTCTTATTCCTTATTGCATTAAGAGAAAACAGATTACTTTTTCTTGGACTGTAGAATTAGATCCTAAAGTGTCCTGTTACTGTAGGCACATCCATATTACGTATTGGCTTGTGCTCCATATTGTATTATTAGACTATGTTTCCTTTAAGGGACTGAAAGTATCTTTGCAACCTTTCTGCTCTGGATTTTCTCATTCTACATTGCTTCTCACATTGCATTTAAAAAAAACCATTGAAGAACATTGTAGGGCAGAGGCAAGTGGAGTTGTAGAACAGGGTATGTCAGTGCATGAAAAGGTGTGCTCTACTTCAGTGTACTTTGAGTTACCGTAATAACTCTCAATAAGGGGTTTACTTTTCTGTTGTGTGTCTTGAATAAGGATTGAACTCAGGAAATATAGTACCACAGGGAGTATCCAAATTTAGGATAACAGGGGCTGCTCCTCTTGTAAATCTGGAATAACTCCTACTCCAAATCCCTTTTGAGCTGACAGAGATAGAAGATAGTCCAGGGAGCCTAGTGCAGCCTCAGACTCTTCTGTAGACTTCCATATCTGGGAAAATCATAAAATCTCATTTTACCTTCGTTCTCTCTTCATCTGTAAAATGGGAATGGGATTTCACTACCTCAGAGGTGCACCATAAGTTTGTGAGAAGTTCAGATACTAGTAATAGGAAATTTGTAAATCCCTGAAATGGGCAGATGTTTGTGCCTAGGAATATTAGGAAAGAAATATATGTAGACTTTAAAAAGGAAAACTTTTGTGCCTTTTCATTGTAGAGATGACTAACAAAAGGTTTGTCTAGACAGGGGTTTATTTGAAATGGTTCAGAAAAAGTTAAAATAGAGAGGTACTATGAAGTCAGGAATGGACTAAATTGCCCAGTTCCAGATAAATTATTCTATGTTAATGATATACAGTCTAGTTATTCTCCATCTGTCTTTCATCTCACACTTCCAGACCACTTTGTTAGTTTGAAAACCTCAGATAGTCAACAGAGATGAAACTTCTGCAAGGGATGGTTCTCCTCAGAAGAGGCATTTGGTTTGATTCTTTGTTTGTATTTTGCAGCTTTCCATTGTGGCATCCTGTGCTACAGTCTCCTTTTCATCAGCCTTTCAAGTTAATATTTAAACAGATCTTAAGAAGTTTTTATATCAATGTACAAAACAAACAAACAAAAAAAACCAAACAAAAAAAACCCCACAAGACAACTGTCATGGCAGGATGTACTTGGGGGCTACCGAATGGGAGACCTGAGCCCATCAGGCCTGGGGCTGGACCTGAGAGGAGGATGGTGCTGATCGGCAGTTTTATGAAGTGAGATGTGATGCTCCAGAAGGGCTCCAACACACATTGTATTTCCTACCCCCCAGGGAAGATCCCTGTGGTAACCTGGCACTAGCTTTCCCTCAAGCCTCAGCCCCCACATATCTTTTAACAGAATTTGTTTCCCCCTTTGGCTCTTATGCAACTAGATTTCAACTCAGAAACTAAATTCAGGGGGTGGATTGGTTCCTACTGTTTTGTGGGGTTTTTTTCTTCCACCTTGATATATGCATTTATGATAACAGAAATACAAGTCTCAGATTTCCTAGGTTTTGAGACTATTTTGTGTGCCAATTCTTTTAGAGAACTGGAGAGAGAAAACTTATCTGATCAACAAATGTAAAATGCAGGGACAAAGAATACCCTAATTCAGGCATGAAAAGTCCATCTTGGAGTGTGCTGCGTTCTTATCTGCTCTGTACTTTGTGCCCAGTTGTGTGTGTGAATGGGTGCAGTGTCTGCTTCATTACAGATCTTTCCTAAACGCAAAATAGACTCGGATGTAGAGGTGATATATGACCTCTGCTTGGAACATCAGTGACTCCAGGGCCTTCCCTCTGTCAGTCTGTGGGTCAGGGCGGGATGGGAAAGCACTGGAGGACACCTCCCGGCTGAGGGTGACTGGTCCTTGCCCAGGCAGGGCTGATGGTGTTCTTGCCATGCTGTTTTCTCTGGCATGACCCATTGTGCCACAGTGTGGAGTGCAGGTGAGGAGGTTCATGTGTCCCTCATTGCTGAAGAATTTGTCCCACTCTTGGCACTTCTGCTGGAGGATAGAAGAGATGCACAGGTAAAGATAAATAAGGACTGTAAAAGTCAACAGAAAAATCTAGGGCATTCCTCTTTATGGTAAACTTAGAAAAAGTGAAAACAGGTGTTTTTAGGGAAATGGTCTAAAACAAAGGTGTGCAATTAATTGACAATTCTGTTAATGAAAGGCACTGCTATTGAACATGACATGAAGTATTGTATCTGTATGAAATACCTTGATATTCACTAATATCATCTGTTTCCATACTTGCTTAAATCACAGGGTGATCAAACTCATGTGTAAGGCAGTGGCTGTCAGGGTTGTGGGGAGGATCCCGCTGCCTCCTCCCATCTCTGCGCGCGCACACACACACACACACACACGTTGGTGGCTTGGCCACAGGACAGTGGTGAGGAGGAAGCACTACATTAGACAGAGACACGCTCCTTGTAGCAAACATTGTGTCCACCAGTAAGCTTTCTCTACGTGGTGTGGTGTTCCCTGTAGCAGCAGCGGTCTCTCTGACTACCATCCATCCCAGGGTGCTGCCAAACATGCACATGTCCCTGCTCCAGGCTCTTCAGCTGGGTAGACTACATGAGTGTATGTCTGCAAGAAATTGTGGGTAGATATCTCAGACAGGAAAAAAAAAGCTCTTTAAATTGACAAATCAGTCCAAACCACTAAGGTTATAACTCCTTTTTTTCTTCTTCAAGCAGAACAGTAAAACAGACCTGTTATTGGCAGCTCATTAGTAGTGAGACAGAGGCAATATGTACCATGACATCAGAGTGCTGCTTGACCCACATCTATCATTTTGTTAGAGATCCTTATTCTTGGGCCTTTCCAAATGCCTATAAGACATTCACAGCGTAGAACTCTGTGGCATAAATAAGATACAGATTTTCTACTTTTTGATGTGTTTAGCACATTTTTGTTACTTCCTTTAATACCACAGACCTTACATTCTTCAAGCATTAGGAGAACAAAAGGCTAACATGAGGAAAAAAAAAAAGTATTCAATAAAAAGTATCGCTCTGTTCACTTACTTAGCATTTAAAATTTAACCTCTTTCTTAAAGGAAGACAGAATGAATACCACAGCTGAGTAACTTCAGATATAAAAAGTTCCTTCATTAAATCAGTTGTTCTTTAATTCATAATAGAACTTAAATAAAGAATGACTTATAGGCAGCTGTTTCTAATATTGAGTCCCCACCACACATGAAAGGAACATTATTCTTACAGCAGCCTCTCTACCCTTGGGTGTTATCAGCCGAACATGTTTTGAACCCACCTAATGCATTTGAGGTAGCTTGGGTTTATTTTTCTTTCAATAAAATAAATGGTTTTGTAATTAAATTTCTGCACTGACTGTGCTTAATGGCTACATTGACAAGTGCTAATGTATGGGAAGAGAATGAGTTTGAAATGAAACATGCTGTTTTCCAATCTGCAAGCAATTTTGCACTGGGGCAATCAAAATCTTGTGCCAGTGAAACATTTTCATTAATCTGCTAACTTAGCGCACACTGCCCACTCAGCAGCACAAGGACACTTTTTTTTAAAAAACAAAAATATCATGAAGTGAGCCGTTGTTTGAAACCATTTTGTGGTCTCTGGCAGCAGGGCCTGTGGAAATTCGCTGACTTTACACCATGAAATGTTGCAGCTGTCTCAAAAGGGACTGGCTGCTTCAATGTTTGAGTTCTTGGCAATAATTCAGCTTTCAAATCTGTCTCTTTTTTTCCCCTTAGCTAAATTTATTTTTGAATAAATCTTCTCATAGAAAATTGAGAGCAGCTATTACATATTTGGACTTCATTTATGAAAACCACTTCAAGTCATCAAGAAGTGCATCAATCCAGCTCTAATGTTTACAATACTTTCATGACTGGGAAACTAAACAATACTGTATTTCCCCCATTATCTTAATTTAGGTAGCACTGCATTTAAACACGAAAGTGGCTTTTTTTTTTTTTTTATTGCCAGACAAACAAAAAAAACCCACCCAAGCCCTGCAGAGCTTTGCTTTTGTGTAACTTGCTGGAAGCTCTGTGCAGGACCTGCCCACTAGAGGGTTGACTTCCCAACAGCTGTGCTTCGCAGCCAGAATTGCAGCGCTCTTTTGTCATGGAAAAGCCTGAGCAAAAAACAAGATGAAGCTGTAACACCTTAGGTAGGCAAGTAGGATTCCAGCTCTAAAAACAATACCCAGAAGCCCAAACTATTCAGGGAATTTTTTCTATTTCTTTTTTTTTTTTTTTTTTTAGGTTGTTATAATGTTCCACGGGCACAGTTATTTTCTCTCCCTGAGAATAATGTCCTAGAAGTAACTCAGAACAAACTAACCACCAGACGGTCTCCAACAGCATGTACTTTAAGTCAGTAGCTATCTGGGATCACAGTGTTAAACAGGACCATGCTACTCCCTTCACCATGAGCTACTTTGTTAGGGACAAATCACTTCTCAGAAGTTTAGTTCTTTTGCTGTGTGCAGTGCTTGGAGTAAGAGAAGTAAAATGAACTAAAATGTTCCTCTTTAGAACAGAATAATGGAGAATGAAATATTGTCCCAGCACAGACTTCTCCCATCCAGCAGGAAATTGTACCTTGGGGGATGGATCACTACGAAATGGGACATGGCCAACAAAATGTCATGCGGTGAGAGGTGTGTGATGAAATGACAAGGATCAACCAATATCGGTGATGTTATAGCTTGTAATAATTATTCTCACGAGGCTGCTCCATCCATCCTAAATAAACAGAAGTTTTTCAGTTGAGAATTGCAGTTTGTGTCAGAATCCATTAGTCAAGCCCTAAAGCCGGTAGAATGTACACTATGGGAACTTACTGGACCTTTTCTGTTTAAAGGGTGGTTATATTTAAATAGGTCATTAGCTGGCTCTTTTTTCATTCCTGTGTCTCCAGCATGGGATCTGTACTGTGGGATAGAGAAGTGGCATGAAGAACAGATTATTGCAGCCAGGTTCTCTGCACAAAACACTAGGCAAAATCACAGTCAGACACCTCTTTTGCTCTGAAGTTTTTAGCAGAGGTGAAAAGGAAAGTGCACTGGACTGTGCAACTTAAATGCAGGGCCATGCAAAATAGGCATTGACATAAACTAAGACATCACCTTTTACTGCTACTACTCAGCTACCTGATGAATTCTAAGGTAATTCAAGATTAATATCTAGCTGTTGAAGGATGGGTTGGTACAGAGGTACAGGAATGGTGAAATGCTGATTAAACGTAGCAATATTCTAAGGTGAAACAAGCAGTAGAAGAGGACATTTAGAGGGTTGTGGAAGCAGTTTAGCAACCAGACTGCAGACTCCAACGGGGATATGGGACACTTATGCAACAGGAAGAGAATGTCACCACAGTGGGTGTGCTGTGCCTGGCGCAAGCATGAAGGATATTACGGACTGAGCAGGAGCCCCACAGAAACACTTTTCTGAAGTGTTTGCTGAGACTAAAGGGGATGGATATCCTCTCCTGGAGCTGGCAGAAGAAATCAGCATGCAATAATGCAGCAGATACATTTATCCAACAGTAAATTGAGCAAACAAAGATATGTGAGGTGTGAAGGACAAGGACTTCAGCAGGGCTGAATGCTTCTTCCAGAGGGAAGAGAAAAGGCAGTGAAGGCCAGAAGAGGTCAGGGGAATGTGAAGAGAATTAGGGATTCTCCACAGAGGAAACTGTTTCCATACAGAATGATTCCTGTGCCCGTGATGAAGGAAGACTTGCTCTCTCTTTTCCTAAGGCTCAAGAAGAGGAGTTGGGCATAGCCATCTTGGTGGTAGAAACATAGCAGCTTTCAAGAGTCAGGTTTACTTTAAGCCCAAATGACACAGAACGTATGTGTTGGTTAGGATATGAAACAGAAGAATACAACACACCCAGGCACCATTAGGAAGGAGTATATTTTTGGCAACATAGAGTACATCTCAACAGACAGTTTGAATTTCTTTGTATACACAGTTTAGAGTTTCCATACAACCAATTGTTTTCATATAATCTCCCTATAAATTACCAGTTTGGATGAAAGCACAGGAGGTCTACAGCAGTATTTTAAGGTGCTGCACACTGAGATTTCTTTACAGTGATATTGCCATTAAGAGACAATGAATTTTGAAATACAATACAGATGTAATGATTTAGACAGCAGCAAAGGATTTATTTTTAATGACAAACTTTGATTTTATTGTTCTCAATACCAATGTGATTGTTCTTTCAGACTTCATTTCATGCATCTGAACACTGCATCTAAGCCACAGTGTGAAGCATCTACAGTTACAAAGGAGACTGTGCAAAGGAAGTGCTAATTTCTAACAGTCCAGCTCTTAAATTGTTTGAAAACAAGGCTTGGAAACAGTTGTCCAAGAAAACTGAAGTTATCATGTAATAATGCCTGCAGGGGTTTCACAACTGTTGCATAGTTTAGAACAAATTTGGCACTTCTTGAGGTAAGTCCCAGTAAAGAATATAAAGCGATCACATCTGCCAATCTGCATGCCTGAGTGAGTGCTGCAGCATGCTCTGGACTGGGTTTAAGCCTCCCTTTAAGATCACAGGACCCCCAAAAGAAAATGTCCATTTTGCCCTTGGCAAAATTTAGTTACGTATCAGGCATATCCATGTACCACAGCAGACATTTTAAGTAATCTTTATATTGGTTTGGTGTCTCTGCCATGGGTATATAAAGTACTACAATTATCAATGAATTTTGGACTGACTTTCCAGATTTATGACATCATCATCTATCACAAAATAGAAGTCCATAACATGAAAAATATGTTTCCATTGATTGCAAGAAGTTTAACACTCTGGAGATTTTTACACAAGATCTGAAGGATCTGTGGTTATGAACAGTCATGTTTCTCATACTTCTTCTCTGCATGTAATAATGTTATATTTTCATAATTAGGCTCTTGAAAATCCACATATGTACAAGCAATGTGTTCTCCACCTTTGTATTTGTATAATAACTGTTTGAAGATAATTATTTCTTTTAGAGTCTCATTCTTTGGTAACACTTGATCCCTTCTGATTGAAGGAAATAGTTCTTCGTGTTGTAGAGAGAGACTGCATTGTTTTTACTTTCCTCCATTCACACAACCACGTGAATCAGACTGATTAACCGCTGTTAATCCAACAACAAAGTAAATTAAAGGGCTATACAGTAGGTTTTTGTCACATCCAGGAGAGCTCTGTGTGACGTGATGTTGTACAAGTCACTGTGCTTTCTCTGTATAAGTTACCAGAAGTAGACTAGATTTATGCTTTTTAAAAGTAAGACACCAGCTAGTTTTTTCAGCCTGCCTACATGTTATTAATCCATAATAATGCAGTTTATGGACTGTCAGAATCATAACAGTAGTGTCCAGATAATGACATTGTTGATTAGATTTCAGCTCTGTTACAGTGCAATTACATACAGGATCATTTAAGTTAGTTTTCTTTCTCTTTCATAAATCCTGATGGGGGGAGTTTATCTCATATGTTTTATTAACTGTATGAATTCTCTCATTGACAAGTGGACGTAGCTTTGCAGAAACCCCTCTGCAGAAAAATATGGACAGACTCCTCTAAGTTGTAGGGACAGCTTGGAAAAAGCAGAGATGCTTATTCAAGATCTAAAGAACAGAAGACTGAAATTGGCATCATAGACCGGAGGCAAGAATTAACCTCTAGATACTGAATGAAGGAGGTATGGGGGGAGACTGTAAACAGCCTTGAAAATTACTACAGCTTGAGAAACACAGAGAAGAATGCATAAACAGAAACAATATAGCTAAAACCAGCTTAAAACAGCTTTATGGAGTAAGCCTGTCTTTAGCAAAACTATAGAAAAGCGTTTTCCAGTGTTCGAAGTACAGAACCTGGGGGCATGGAGGAGAGTATAGCTGTGTGGGTGCACCATATAAGGCTGTGTGCCAGAACAGATATTAAAATATGCAAATAATTACTTTGCTGACACTTTACTAGCATTTTCTCTGTTCATTCTGAGATCAGATTGTGCTGCTGTCAAGTTACTTTCTTTGAGAAATTTCCTGGTCTCTCATGTCATGTGCCATAGTGGGCACATCACTTTCTAAGAGTCCTCTGACCACTGCTCAGTGACTGGCTCAAAGTCAAGGAGTGAGAGGGGGCTTGGGAGTACCACGTGGATGGTAGTCACCAAGACTTGAATATGCAATAGCTACAATATCAATGAATGTCTCGTTTCCAAATCACTGTTACCCGAATATTGTGGCTCAATAGACCAAGCAGCTGTGCTTCCCTTTGGCAGCAGGAAGCTGGCAGCTGAACCTATTTCCTCCTCCATCTCCCACTCAGGCATATTCTTAATGCAAAATCACTCCATTCATTTTGGGGTATATCCCACAGAACTGTAATTCCAACCTCCTTAAAATTCAGTTTAGTTCTGGTGTATGGGAACAGTGCAAATGCTATTTCAGGGAGTAGAAAGTGAATTATTTTGCAGGCCTGTCTAAGGATTCCTCCTGAATGTAGTTTTCCATGCACCTAGATCTGCATTCAGCAATAATCATTCATGTAGGCTATGCTGTAACTATTTTCTCCACATGTTGAATTTGAATGATGACTTATTATATACTCATATATATTCCTCTAGCTCCCAGAGGCCCTGGTCAGGTCAAAGTTTAGCAAATGCCATACTAATGCATACAGAAGTAATCCCTTTCTCTGGGTCACTAAAGTGACAGAGAGTGGGGAAGTGAGAGACACCCGGCATAGGTATTGCCATTGCATACAAATGTTATACACATTCTCATCTCTTCCCTGGTCATGACAGATACATGAAATTAGTGCCAACTGTTCTGATCAGTCCTTTAAGGCATCATTACAAGCTCCTACAGTGACACAGTAAAGCTTTAGCTAATAGATTCACTGTCTCTGAATTGGGGAAATCTGTTTCTTTCTACTATGGGAGAGGTTTAGGTTGTAGAGAGAATTAATATCTTTTAGATAACACTATGATAAAATTCACTGCTATTCCTAGAAAAAAAGGAGAAAACTTTTGGGCCCTCACTATCGCCTTCTGATATGCATACACCACCACAGAGTCAACAGTGCTACTCTGTCTACACTTGGATTTACTTCAGGTGTGGAAAAATGATGCAAAGCCAAAACTTACAGAGTGTGTTGGATATTTAGAAATTATAAAAGCCATAGAAACCATCAGCACCGAAGCAGTGGGCTTGTATGATAATATCTGAGTAGCTGTTTTCTTTCCTCCTGTAGCAAACATCCAGATCACAAACAAGGGAACTCAGAGTGAAAGACTAAAGGAGAATTAAGTATGAATGTCCTTCTTCCTTACCAATACGCTGCTATAATTAGTACAGAGCAATAGCACCATCAAGCTCCAGCTGAACAATTACATCCCAGGAAATTCAACCAACAAGTATCATATTATAAACAGTCGCATCTGTGTGGTTACATATAAGTATGCACCAGTGCCATCTAGCCAATCCCCAGCGTATGTCACTTCTAGTGCTAGGCAAAACATGAAACGGTCATTTACTAAATGTGTTTTACATGCTTGGAGAAATTTGTAGAACCAATTATTTTAAAAATTATATATTTGTGGCAAGCTTATTGCAATCAATAAGCTGAGAAAATTAGTAGTGAATTATATTAATTACATTAGCCATCTAAAGTGTAAAAAGTTAGATGTTTATCCAATGGCCCTATCATTATCAAAGCTGTCCTGATGTGATGTCCAGAAAAAGTTCAAAAATCCAGCTGTCTGTGAAATAACTTTCAGAGACAAAAACCATAGAAATTCAAGGACTTTCCATTGAACTAAGCCAAATATTAAGCACTAAAAAAGCTATTATCTCTAACTAGGGGTACTATGCGTTCTAAGAAAGCTACAGTCTCAGAGTTACAAAAATGCAGACCTCCATCCAAGCAAGAGTATTTTGCATGTCTCAGTTTGACGGTAAAGAGAGTTCAATGAAAGAAACAGGCTTCCTAGTTTAAAACTTGATCACGTCTAATATAATGGCCAGAGTAAAATGAACAGTAGTTAATGAGCCTTGGAGTCTCCCAAAGCAAAACCTAGGATCCAAGCAACCAGAATTTTAGGAAGGTTTTCATTTCCATCAGGGCTTTGTGCTTCAGCCTCATTTCTGCACAGAACGGTCATACTATGGCCAAAAAGACCGCACGTAGGAATCACTGGAATTAGGAGAATTTTTTCTACCTCCAGTGTTACTGGAAGTGTTTTGAGAGCACTAATGACGTCCTCAGCCCGTTGCAGGTAACAGAAAGTCCCCTGGGTCTTCAAAGGTCCTGGGGTTTCCCTCTTTGTAACTAAGGAGAGATAAGGCTGGAGGAAAGGGGTAAGATTTTAATTAGATCAGCTGTCCGAAGTGCAGTTCTCATTGTCACTAGATGGTGCAGCAGAGTAGCTTTACTTTGGATCCGACGAACTAGAACTTTGGAAAATATCATGCTAAGGTGGGCTTTTTGCAGGCAGAGCCCTCCATGAAATAGGTCTTTCTCTCATGACTGTTTCTGTTTGCAGTTTGAGCCCTGTGGTCTTCTCGAACAATATTTGAAGCTGAAAGAAGATGAGTGCTGTCTATGAGAACTAGCCTGATACTGATTAGTTTCAGCTAGCTATGCCGTAACCAGAAACATGCAACATCCTATTTATTTAGAAAAGCCAAGTGGTGCAGTCTAGAATAAGAACCTGAAATGTTACATTCATCATGGGAAAGGTTAAAGAAAACTTGTGCAGATGGCTTGTTAGGTTCACCAGATTTCACTCTTGATCTATACAGAGGGAAGAAAAACAAAGATCATTTTAAGTATTTTCTGTGATTCCGAATGAAAAGTTTACATGACAGATGACTTTTTCCTCCTGTTCTCTTGTTTCTTCCTTTCCTCTTCATCACCACAGGTGGAATAAAAAGCAAAAGGAGGGGTGGAATCTAGTGCTGAGGTGGATCGTCTAGTAGTCTTATTCAAACTGTTCCTTATTCATAATACCAAATGACAGATTTCCTTTGAAGTTCTTGCAGCAGTAGTTCAGTCCCTATCAGTAGTACATTATCTGTCTAAAATCCATGACTGACAACTTCTAGCCTGTACTTGATGTACTTACTGATATGCCCCTTCCACACAATAACAGGATATTTTTACTGCTGCTTTATACCTAACAGTTTTACAGCTTTAACAATAAGTGTCTTTCTGCTTTCAGAAAAAGGCCAATTCTAATATTAAAACAACATTTGAAGTGTTTTTCATATGGGAGGCTCATCAAAACACCCAATATTAAGTTCAGGTTTGAATAAAAATGATCAGACTGTCCTTATTGACTTGAACTATTACATGGGAAATAAATTGTCTAAGATGGGAATGCGGACAATTTGGGGATTTACAATATGTTCTATAGTTGGAGTCTATCTCAACAATAAAAAGGGACTATGCTTTGAAAGGCTAATAGCATATGTTCATTTCAACTATGATTCTGAGAAGAACTTCATAAGGTAAATGACCTTATTTTCACTTTGCAAATAATGAGAAAATTGCAATTTGGAGAGCAGTATGAGAACTGTGTGGCTGTGTACTGAATTGTACTGGGCTAAGATTAAAAATGTGTACTTTAGTTTTTTCCTCTAGGAGGTTTCCTGCCAGCTCTGACAGGATATGATTTTGGAGAGAGGGAGAAGTCAGATTCTTCTGAAGTCCATGCAGACATTATTTAAAACCCTTGAGACAGAATAGTAAGAAACAGAAGTAACCAAAGTAGTGAGTCTAAGTGCTAGTTCTCAAATTGCTAAGTCTTCATATAGCAGAACTGATTATATACCACATTTTCATTACCTCAGTATATTCTATAATTTCTTCTGTGAGTCGAGCATGTCAAAAGAAGGATATGGAAATTCACAGATGATGAGATGACTGGGAGCAAGCATGAAGCATTACTCTGTCAAAGACTTGACATACCAGTTGAAGAGATGAAACTTTTGAACTGTGATGACATAAGGCACAATTTGTGTCTTACTGATTATTGACTGAAAAACAAATTAATGAGAGAAGACAATTACTCTGGAGCTCATACTTGGGCCAAATATTCTTGTGAGCTGTGTATGTGTGACTGTACAAGTGAACACTGATGCATATTTGGGCATGCAAGAGCACATTCTTTGAGCAAAATTATATCTTGCTGAGAAAATGTAATGCAGTTAAGAATAAATGAAGATGTTAGGGTAGCAAGTGGGGTGATTACAATTTTCGGTTTATTTTCTAGAAGAAAAGAATTACATTTTGAGCAACTCTTGATTTCTGTAAAACTACAAGACAGTTTTTGCTAATAGTAAACTGAGAGAAAGGTTCTCAAGTGACAATTCTAAATCTATGTCACTAAATCCACACTTATGTAAGCAATTAGGTAATTTTCAAGATTTTTCTCTCGCTGACTCTTTGTCTGTATATAAGTGTATGTTCACTTTCAGGGGAGAGTATATATATATAATCTACATGTATATATATAAAATACATACATAATATATAAGTGTATATTCTACTTTGGGGGGAAAAGGAAGGAGGACAGGAGAGGGCAACCAGTACAGTTGGGCATACTGATCTGAGAGCTGAATGATAGCGTGTATTTAGTTTTCTGAGTGCAAGTGAGGAGTGAATGCATTTGGGATAGGAAATACAGTCCTGGAAAACTGAAGAGAATCTGAAATATTTTTTTAAGGATTTTGAAAACTTGTTTTATAGACTGTTTTGTCTTTATTTGAATCCCGTTCTGCAGTGATGAAGCAAGAAGAGAGTGAAAAGATCCGAGGATGATTGTATGCAGGTATTTTCGTCCATGTCGTTCTATTGCACCATCTTGAAATGTGAAGAAATTTGGAAAGGCAACATAAGGAGGAAGGAAGATGCTAATCTGTTCACCTGGACTTGTAAGAAATAAGAGTTGTTAGCAAATTATGTAACTGGATGAGGATGGATGGCATTGGGTGAAGGTGGTGTCCTGGACATTTTTGGCTGTGTCACAAGAAGGCTTAACTGCGTGAATGACTGTGTGCTTGAAGTGACCAATGTAAATTCGAGTTTGGGGGGCCATTCAGATGTCACTGTGGTTCAGATAATATTATTGAAGGTCTCAGTCATCAGAGAGCAGAGAGATGATGCATATCAAAATGGAAAATTTATGTAGCCATTCATGTAATAAAATCCACTAATCCAATCATAACTGCTACGTTCTGTTACCATTTGAAAAACAAGAGGTGTATCCCATGAGGCAGTCACAGAGGGCAATATTTTAAAATAAATTCCATCACTTTTCATGTTAGAATGCTTAATTATGAGCAACCTTATATTCTAAACATCACATTTTATCTCAGGAAATTAAAGGAGACACATTTAAAAAAAATACAAAACAAAGAGAAGGAAAAGTTTTTGAGTGATTAGTTCCATTTTACTTAACGTTTTTTAAAATGCAGAATCTCTGCGAGTAAATATTATACATGATCAGTTTTGAAGTTTTCATTTCATTTGTTTATCATTTAAGACCCATTTCTTTGCACTTAAGCCCCAAAGAGATTTTGTTTCACATTGTGGAGGCAGGTAGAAACGGTACTAAACCAGTACCATATCCACGACAATGTCTTGCCATGGCAAAATTGCTCTGGGTTACATGCTTTCAGATTTAAATTTCCAGAGTGAATATGTTGTGCACTATTTCTATTGTAAGACTTTTCCATAGCCTCATAAGTTATCTCAGCCACAATATTTTTGCTCATATTCGGCACTTTCTTAAACTGTCTCACTGCTCCCAGGTCCATCCAACGTTGATGTCATCCTTCCCTTCTGCTTGCATGGCTCTTCAGAAGTGTGTTTGATAGCCCTGGTTGCTGGCCCACTTCATCTCTGACATCACCACCACTAAGGATGAAATCCCGTTAAAGCCACGAGTGTGTGACCTGTGTAAGAAGTTAGGGAGGACTCCTATGGATTTGGTTGTGTTTTAAAGTTTCAGGTCACATGTAGGCTCCATAAAGGGCTGCTCTCTCCCCTGGGTCACGCTCATTCTCTGCAAAAGATTATTTCCTGCTTTCTCACCCCTGCCTATTATGAACCACAATTAATCAGATGAAGGACAACATCCAATACCTGACACACCTGAGAGTAATTTTTTTGCTCCTCATCCAGCTTTGCCTTGCACACCTCTAGCTTTCATTCACTTTGGAAGGAGTGGGGACAATAGCAATCAATGGCTTGTACCATTACCTGTAACATTTGGAATATTAACAATAATCAGTGCTGCAAGAGAGAGTGAAGATGAAAAATCATACATGATAGAGATAACCATTAATAGGATTATTTTTTTTTTAGGTGTGAATCTTTGAGTTAGAACTTTTGATCCACAGCATCAATAACTTCTCTGTCCACAGGGTAAAAACTTAATGCTTTTGTTTTCTGAACTAGCCACTATTTGTAATATGCATGCCCTTTATTACAATAAATTTTTTTTCAACATTTTATGAAGTGTGCTTATTAAATGAAATGGTAAGTCTGGCACTGGCAAGTCTCTTGTGCACTTTTTTTTTGTATTTCCTTTCTTTTGGCAGGTCCATGAAAAGGGAGTGAGTTTCTGTGGGCTGTGCATGCTTTTCCACCCTTTTTCAGGATTTGTCACATCTCCTGGAAGGCCTTATAACTCACAAAACATGAATTTATATCCCAGCAATTTGCCAAGTCTTGTCAAATCCTAACATTTTTGTTGGCAACTATTTGCATCTCTCGGCTGAAAGGGAGTAACTTAGATCATGCAGTCACAATGCTGTTCTTTGGATACCTTTTGATGGTCAATGTGTTAGTTTTGATACATGGTTTAATCTCTGCTTGCAAGGGGCCGCCCACTATATTTCATGTCCTACTCAGTGAATCTTTGGCAGAGTGGACATTCTGCTTCATCAGCTGATTTTCCAGTTTTACACATCTGCACTTGCAGTCCCACTTCTCTCTGAAGAAAAATGATCTGAGAAAAAAAATCTTAAAAATGAAACAGAAGTAATGCTTCTTGCTTCTTTCAGATACAATTCCTTTGTTAGGTACAGCTGCAGTGCCCTCTACCACAATGTAAGGAAGACTATACAATGAGCTGATCATGTATTTATTTTTGGGGAAGATGCTTTTTCATCATGTTTATTTTTAACTCATGCCTGTCAGCTTAGTGCAACATCCACAAAACTTCGGCTCTTGGGATGTGGAATAGGAGTCATGTAAACCTTTAGCACAGGAATAAGTTTAAAGAGAGTTATTGTTTATTAAATTTTGTTCAGACAGCTCTGAATGAGGACATTTTTGATGGTTTTAAATGCCTGAAGAATAAAATAATTCTCATCTTTCACACTGAACAGAATTAGTGGTGACAAAACCAAGAGAATATGGGATTTCCTCAGGTAGGATCTGTGAAGACAATATTTATTGGTTTTGGTTACTAGCTCCAATAGAAGTGAGAAATTTTAATAATAAACAGCACAACAGATGTTAGATCGCTACGTCTAGTCCTGCCATATGCTCTTTGTTATGAGTCATTCTGGATGCCATCCATCCCCGTACCAATGCTTGCTGGAAGCATCAGTCTGTAGCAGGAAGAGTGAACTGAGGCATATGCACAGGAACAGCTGGAGGGGTCTGCCTATCTCCTCAGCTAGCTCAGAAGAGGGGAATGCAAGAGCCAGGCTGCGTTTACATTCACTGCCATCTATACATGACCTAGGCCATGCTGGGTCCCACTTAATTGGTACACAGCAAATGAGGAATCCACTTCTGGCAGTTATTTTTAGTCATTCCTTGTGACATCTCGGGATAGCAATAGAGTCTGACCTCCCTCTGAAATGAAGCACTCTTTGCCCTTTAGCACAGCGTTGCTTAGATTCATTTCAAGCATGAATGTATTCACCAGCCTCTGTCCGTGTCATATTTTGAAGAGAAAATTCGGATGGTACATAGACATACAAGGAACACGTGGTTAAATTTGTACCCCAGATGGACAGTGTCCTTTTTTCCTCCTGTTTAAAAGCAAACACCCTGGCTTCTTATGCAGTAGTGCAGTCTTGTGTATCAGTGGTGGGGGAGAGGAACAGATGCCAGAGGAGCTGGAGAAATAGAAAGGACAGGCTGCTGCTACTTCTGACAAGAACCACCTCAGGAGATCATGGGTAAGGGACAGCAAAAAAACACTTTTGCTGGAAGACAGCCATGAGTTTTTCTTTCAGTTTGAGGAAAACCTCACTAGCTGCTAAAAGCCAGGCTATGCACTTTAAAATTGGGAGTTATTTCAGCAATGAATCCCTGTCTGATGATAAGTGCAAACACTGGGCTGCCTGTCCTCTCTCTGTCTCTCTTCTTTCCTTACACCTCCTTCCATCCCAAGAAAAAAAAAAAGTCTATTTTCAGCTCGGGATACATGTGTCTCTAGTTGCTCGGTGAGAACTAGTAATTGAGATATTCATCTGGTCAGAGTGACCAAATTGGCAAATCTCCACGCACCTTTGTGGTGCGAGGGCAGCCCCAGCCAGGCACGCAGGAGGAGACAGGCAGCCCCAGTTGTCCCCAGGTCCCTGGGCCTCCAGCGTTCCCAGGCACAAGAAGAAGGAAACTGTTGTGCAACAGAGGGGAAATGGGAAGCGACTTACTTTAAAGGATTTCATGCTTTGCTCCAGAAAACTGGCTAAAATTCTGATCTGTTTTTGAGAGAAAATCTCAATATATTGCCGTGGTAGCAATATTTTTTGTTGCTTAAAATAGCTTACTGAGGACCTCACTGGCTTTATTTTCTTGACATATGTCTAAACTTCAGTGAAAGTGAGTCACATCTAGCTTTTTCTTTTTGGTGGCAAATCTGATTTTTACTGCCTTGTGTCCTGCTGTGGTGGTTGCATCACATTGCAATCCGATCCCCCGAGGTGCTGAGTTGTTCTCTCAGCACCTACACATTGGCATGGCCTCTGCGCTCAATCCTGAGCCATACTTGACTGGATAAGGCCTCTGGTGTTTAAGTACAAGAGTATCACCATCACGTCGCAGGACCGTTTACATATTGACATACAGTCCTGTTTCAGAGCATGTTTCAGAATGATGCAGGGTACCTGTGCACGTTTAGAAGCTAGAAATGGCTCAGTCCAGGGAAATACTTCTCATTAATTTAATAGAATACCTATTATAAATATGGTGATTATTTTTTTCTTTCTAACAGGTTCAGTTGTACCAAATTTTATATTGGGTTAGGGAATGTTACACTTTAACAGTTCTCTGTGTGTGTGTATATTAGATCTGAAATGTTTATTTTGGTATATGATCCAGAGATTTCGCCCTCTGCATCCCTCTCACACTGTGCTGAAGACAAACAGTGAAACTTTTTCTTTTAAAGTCACAATCTCCTTAGTGTTATTTGCGATAGATTTGTAATAGAGGGACATGAGTTCCCTAAACAGTCACCCTTTTTTTTTTCACAGGCACAAAATGAGAGTTTTTCAATGAGAGGTACATTTGCAAAAGATCCTTTTGCCAGCAAATGCATGTCTGTTAAAACAGGGATTTTTTCACCATGAATAAGCAGCACTTGGAGGCAATGTTTACCAAGTCCAAGACGCATTTTTTGGGGTAAAGACTATATAATAGCAAATGCATATGGCTTTATTACTGTAAATTAAACTGCCATTTGTGTGAGTTATTGCAAATGTACAATCCTAAGGTAAAAGCTCGTCTGGATGATTATGTATGTATGTATTTACACACCGCACTTCTGATTCTCGTTTTGGCAACCGTAGGCTGGACAGTTAATCTGGATATTTCCCACCCTGGCACTGGGACATGTTCCCCCCTTGTGGCAATAGCACACATGGAATTTTACAAGTCTGCTCTGTCTCTTCAATAATGGGCTTCACCTTTTACCTCCAAGAGCTGACGATCTTGATTTTAAATCCAGGGTTTACAGGTTCAGACCTTGCAGGCAACCTAGCCAGAGGTCTTCTCATAAGGGCCCAAAACCAGTAACAGAAAAGCCAAGTAAAGAATCATTATTTTATCCTTCCATGCTGTAATTCTTCTTCCATCTTTACTGGATATCAGTATCTCTTTCCAGTTTTTGTGACAATTGGTGAATCAAAATAATTTGTAAAGAAAAATGTGCTATTTCCCAGAGACAATGGTGTATTTAAGTGTATTTTTGTGGTAGATGAGGTTTTGGTGTGTCATCTTTGAAAATATGGGCAAATGGATTATTTCTTTGATCCAACAAAAACAGCCACAGAAAGAAAAGGATGCAAAATTCAGGGTGTTGCAAGTTCACTCTCAGAGCTAAGCTGTGGTCTCTCTATTTTACTATTGCCAAGAATGCATGCCAAGTCATTGAGGTTGACCACGTTTTATTACCTCTGTTTTTGCTATTCTACCTTATTCCTGAGACAAGTGGGAAAATTGTGTCTGAAAACTGTCTTTAAACTCTGGACTTCTAGATTGTACATCTTTAATGAATATTGGACGTGTTCCACTACTGTGCGCTGCTGTCTGGGCCTTGGCTTATTAGGTACTGTTTTGAATTCCATAATTATAACCAGGTTTGTGATGGGTCACATGCCTCTGTATACAAAAATTTCTGCCATTCTTCTAGAGTCGCTATTTCAGAAATAAACTAATTCAAAACTACCATTTGAATACTTGTAGTTTTACTTGTTTCGGCCTTCCCTACCCAAGGTGTGAAAAATGGCAATTTCTATATTTCTGGGAAATTAATTTCAAGGTTGACTTTGGGCCAGTAACCTGAAGTGCTAACATAGTCCATATGTCTGACTAGTAAAGGTTGACTGAAAAATATGAAAGTTCTAGCAAAAGTCCATTTTTTCCGGCTCCTTTTGGTAAATTGCAGGATTCTGTTATAGTGACGATAATCCATGGTTATTCACGTCTGTGCACTGAATGCACTGATCCCCGGTGAAGCTGGGATGAAGGTAAAATGCATACTCTCTATAGGTGCTGCTTTTCATGCTGAGCAAAAGCTCAGTATTTATATTTTGCTCCCCTGTAGGATTCGTCATCTTTCCACCCCTCTCTTAAGACTATAATTCCCGCCCAATATTTTCTTTTTAAATTGCCTCTCATTTTAATACATTTTGTGTTTTCTTAAAATAAATGCTGTCACGCAGCTCTTCAACTTCCTTTATTGAGAAAACAGTAATACTCATACGATGGTGGAAAAAAATTGAGAGGGAGGGAGAGACAGAGAAAGGAAACAGAAATCATAACCAAAAAGTTCACACTGATTATTGAAATAGTCAGAGTTCCCTTGGGCTGTGGGGAAGGGAAAGGCACTTTTACAGTGTCTTGGAATATTTTTCTTCTGCACAATTCTGACTTTTCACCACATATTGATGCTACAGTAGAAGAGGGGAAGAAAAGAAAAAGGACTCTGAGGTTTTGCAGTAAGTTTTTTCATTATCTTTTATAGTGTCACTTGCTAGTAACAAGTCCCAGGAAATATTAATGTTAAGTTTTTTAAAGCTATGATTCTTGATACTCCTGTGTAAAATTATTTAACAAGCGTATTATTCCAGTACTAATGGTTTCTCCTCTTCTGCAAAAATTTTGTAGCTTAAAGCATGCAGTGTCACAGCGACAATTTTAATGTATACAGATTACAATGTTACAATATTTAGTAGCGTGTTATTACGAGTGGGAAATATTTATGTATTTATTGAAGGCTTTGGTAAACCTCAGGTTGAGTTTTCAGCAAGGTTTTTAAAGGAAGAAGAAGACAAAGACAGTGAGACTTTAGTGAATAACTTCCGTACAGTCAGGAGGGACTTCATGCAAGTATGGAACATTTCCCTGGGCTAGAAACCCAAATCATAATCAGAGAACTGCAGTATTTTAAGAAATTCTGCCTATTAGAGACTGCTTTTTTCTTTCTGAGCTGACTTGGGTTCAAATTAAATTGAAATCAGTCTTTATTTCACTGGACTTTGGATCTTCTGAAGACAAGTCACTGGCAAAAATTCTTTCGGATTTCAGAGCACATAAAGGGGTGATGCCACATTGACAGCAACTGCGGAGGTGAGCTGTGAACAATCAGTGGGGCAGAATCAGGCCCAGATGTGGAGGAGGGAAGGATGCAGCAGCTTTCTCCTCCACAGCAAGGTATTGGATACTGTTTGAAAAATTGACTATATTTTTCTAGCAGACTAAAAAAGATGTCATTAAAATGTTGTTCAATATTAAGGTGTAAGTAGCAGTAAATTACTGAGCTCCTTTTACAAAAAAAAAAAAAACAAAAAAAAACCCAAAAAAACAAAACCCAAAAGCTTCTCCCTATGACTGCCAGATGACTACCTGAATTTGCAATTGTACCATATTTCTCCTGTGAAACTGCTACCGATCTTCCAAATACAAGCAATAACTACATATGGACATGTTTAGCAAATCAGAAAGAAAAGATTGATTGCTTGGAAATGTTTTGTTTCCAATTATTTTCTGCATAAAAAATAAAATTCCAGATAAACAAAGTTATGAATCCAACTGGATTATCTGTAAGTATACACTGATTTAGAAATGCTGTTAAAATTGCTTACTTGAAATTCATCTAGCAGAGAAAACTGAAAACTAAAATCTTTTCACATTGATCTGCTTTAGGGTTACATTTAAGCATTTTGGGGTGGAGTGTCATTGTGAGTAAAATATTTAGTGCTGCTTCCATCACAACTCTGCATTTTAGCTCATTTTCTTTTATTCTCTTTTCTATTAAATAAACCTGATTTTTCATACTGACAATATACAAGACATATTTTTCATGTCCAGTATGTATGGCACTTTTAAAATCAGCTCTGGACACACCAGATAATTTTAACAGGGAAGGCTAAGAGATACACCATTACTTATTATTTCTAATGTGTTTCTTAGTACGAAACTTGTCATTTTCAGCTGTGATGCTGACTCAGCAGTAGGTTTATTTCCAGAATTACTAAAAAAGCTTTCCTCTCAGAGTAGCAAGGGACCCATGATTCACTGGTATAGAACAGCAAAACAGAAAGAGGCCTTTTTCCATCTTTTAGTATTAAAAAATAAGTTTGTAAGAGTTCATAAAACAGTCCTGGGGAACTTCTGAGAAACGAAAAAGTGGCAGTAGATCTCATATTTCACAGACGAATTGAACACAACCATATTTAATTTGGGTTGCATCTTAAATATATAGCTTGCATTATTTTACACATGCTGCAAAACAAGATTTAGAGGGATCTCTTTTTATTTGCTTATACCTACTTCACATATGTCAGAATCAATCACTTTTTCCGACAGATGTTTTCTCACTCATATGCCTCAGTAAAGTGACATTTTGTACATGTAAACTTTCTTTTGGTTCACAGCATTTAATGACTGCTCTTTCCCATCCCCAAGTTCTTGGGAACATTCAGGTGCTAAGTACAGGATTCAGAGATTTAGAGAGGGCTGTTTTAAAAAATACTAGAACACGATTTAAATCAAAAGGGGACCTTTATACTTAGGATATTTTTTCAGGGTTTTTTATCTTCCTTTTCTGAAAATGAAATATCTTCCTTTGTATCATCATCAATAATATGTTAATATGGAGCAAAGGAATGCATGTTACTCCTCAGCTAATAAATCAGCACAAGAGTTTTGCTAAGATAGTTATATATAGATAAGCTTTTGTGCAGACGTGAACAAGTATATGCACATATGCACATAGATTCTATGGATAAAAGCACCAATTTGTAAGCTGTCATAAGAAAGGATTTTGTGTTTCCTACTCTCATGATTCTCAGCTACAAGTAACTAAAACACCTTTTCTGGACACCTCAAACCCTTTCTGAACGAAGAAGTAAGCTGTAAAGAGAACCTCTCTTAAAGGTAGTAAAATTCTATGGAACAACATGTCTACCAGCAACTTCTCATACACACAAATTGCTATTCCAAGCCAGGGGAAGGTCATGGAAGACTGCCTTTGCTAATGCTTTTAGATATCACCAGCATCTCTCTCAAACAATTCCCGTTTCACTGATGGATTAGCTCCTCCTTACTCTGTGTCCATTTTAACATTATTGGCGCTCTCTGCAATCTGTGGCATGGCACACTGAGGACACATGCTCTCCTTGAGCTAGGGTTGGAGTGAAGGGCCCAGGTTTCTTGGCTTCAGCCATTCCTCTCAAATCACACACAATTTGTACTTGTGAAGACCCAGAGACTTGTCTGCCGTCAGGGCTGCCTTGTTCAGGATGGCCACAGAGCCTCTCAGTGACATGGAACATCAGCAAGACACATATGATTCTTATCATGTTCTCCTCCAGCTCTCTCTCTGCTTGGATGATGCAACTGGAGACAGAATAAGCTGATGCTAGAGAAGAAAAAAGCCACTGATGAATGCCGAGCTTCACAACACCCTCTTATTTGCCATTCCTTCTCCCTGACTCCTCCCAGCTTGTTCCTCCACTTGTGCTCCAAGTGTTCCTGATCGTCCAAACAGGGCTTACACATTTACAGTGAGTTCCTTCCTGGCAGATATGGACTTACTAACAAGAATCAGAACTTCAGACTTTTTTAAACTTTTCTCTTGGTAGATATGAAAATGCTAGATTTTGGGAGACTAAAAAAAGCAGTTGCTCAAGCATCTTCTTTATCTGTGCAATTGCCCCTTACTTCCTCTCCCTGATCCCTGTTCCCTAGTGAGCCCTGATGAATACCATCCCAATTGATGGTCTGGGTTCCCATACCAAAACTGTTTCTTCAGTCAATTTGCCCAGGCTACCCTCTGGCTTTTCTTAGCCCACTTTCATCAAAGCTTTGTCATGACTTTCCATAGCACCACTCAGCTGGAATATTTCCAAATTTACTAGCTCAGGCCCTCACAATCAGAAAAGACCTTTAGACTTCTATGGACCTCTTCACATTTGGAACAAAATTCAGCACTGAATCCAGACTTACCCATCCCACAGAGACAACATGCTTCAGACATATCTAATCCTCAGAACTGTTTTATAGAAATAAGTCCAGTCCCTAACTGCTGTAGAAAAAAGCTAAGTATAATACATCTTGAATATTAAGGAGCTGTCAGAGCAAAGAGGGGGACATATATCTTCAGAGATGTTCTTTGTAGTGTGTTTCTGCATTTTCCAGCCAAAGCAGCAGACCGTCACTGGTATGTCTTCACTAGAGAAGGATATTTTCTGCTCTCATATTAACAAACTACTGGAGTCAGGATAATCTATAGCCCTCATGTTTATGGAGGACAAGTTAAAAATGATGGAGTAATCAAGCATAGAGTTTGATCTATAATCTGAACTAACATTTCAAACCACCTTCCGTAACTGGGACTTGGCTTCATGTTAATTGACTTAAGGTAAGTGACCATATTGAAAAACACATGTTGCTACGTCACAGAAGACAATGGGATTGCAGGCAGGCCGGGTGTAGTAGTTTAAGAAATTATTAACCACTGATTGTTTTTATTGGCCAGATACATGGGGAAGATGGCTGTCACACTCTATGCTCTCCTCTATGGCTATTTATGTCAGGTATAAACTGCACAGTACTAACGTACACTGTTTGTGTGAAGGAAAGTAATAGCATAGATAAGATTTTGTTCATATGACTAATCTGAATTTGTAATAGGTGCTTTTTTTTTTTTAATGAGTGATGTTAATGGATACTCCTCACCATCACAGAGCAAGGGTTTAATTTTGGTTTTGCCACAAGCATAGTATGTGATGTAGGCAAAATATTTAATCCTGCCATAGTTTTGTTTGTACAAATATGCTTTCCTACTCCAATTTGATGTTTTATTTATTGACCTTGTAAAATTTCAGTGGCAGGACAGGGTTTTACTGTGCGTATGCATAGAAGAAAGTGTTCAGAATTGCAACAGATACTACTATAATCTGAATAAAAATGCACCATTGCACGCATTCCTTGCATGTTTATCAACTACACATTTTACACACAGTTTTATATTATACATTCACACAGTGTTCTTCTCTGTCACCTTCCCATTTTGACACTCAGTTGTTTATACACTTAAAGAATACATTAATAGAGGTTCAGAAAGAAAACAGTTAGATGTTCACTGTTATCCCAGGATATTGTGTTCATTTTCTAATAAGTGCCTCTAGTGCACTGGGGTCCCTAATCAATGTAAATATTGTTTAAGATGAACATTGCAGTGGGCATACCATGGAGCCAGACCACCAGCAGAGCATTAAACAAGGACAGATGTGAATGCCAGGGTAAAAATGAAGACATTCCTGAAGTGTAAGTATGTTATTTATAATATATCAGTTTATAGGAAATGGTCATGAAAAGGGGAAAAAAAAAAAAAAAAGAAAACAAAACCCAAAAACTTCTGGAAAATAAGAGTGACAAAGTCATTAGGTTGAAATACTGCAGTTGTACGTTTGCTAAAATAGCCAACTGAAAGTGCATGATATTCTGTTATCTTGAATAATTAAGATCTTATAAACTTAATCTTGTACGAATGTTGTTAATGACTTTACAAAGGTTTAATTACTTTGGTGGTTATCTATACAGAAGCAAAATGCATGCTTTTATTTTATTCACATAATTTTCTCTCAGAGGCAGTGTCTTTTATAAGATTTGAGGATCTAACTAGGATAACAGACAAATACAAATACTGTCTCACAAGTCATTCAAGGAGAAGTAATGAGAGAGATAAACTTCTTCTAGTTCTAAAAATACATAAAGACCATCTGATTCCTACTTCTTCCTTAGTGGATTCATGTTGATTAATTCACTAGCTGCCAATTTCCACGAGCAACCATACAGCATGATTCCTACTGATATTTAAGCACCAGTTTGTTCCTTGCTGGCTTTATAGTCGGGCTGCTCTCTACATTGCCCTGATTTGGAGATTATTGGTGGCATTTTCAAGGGATTTGGAACCCCCATCACACTGACTATTCATAGTACTTGTACACATACTGTCTGCCCCTGCAAGGACAGAGGAAGCAGTGGTACCTGCTGCTCTGGAGCTGGCAATTGAACAGGCTGACCTGCATGGGGCAAGCGGGGGCAGGATTACCCTCTGGGGTAGGTAGGCAGAATGGGGATCCCTTCTGGGACAGGTAGTCAGGGTTGGGGATCTCTTTGGAGAAAGTAGACAGCGTTGGGGATCCCCCCCCGGAAGAGGGCAGGACCAGGGAGGGAAGTCCCCCAGGGGAAGTAGGGAGGGGACGAATGTGACTGATGGGGTCATCTGGAAATAGGACTGCCATTATTTCTTAGAGATGCCAGGGAGGATGCAACCCTCTCCATTTGCTGTGGAAAGCAGGATCTCAGAGGTTCTGATGTGACTGAGACGTATTTTCAGAATGCTCAGGCCTCAACAACACCCAGAGCTGGAAGGTTTCAGCCCTTAACTATCTGAGAACTGAAAGATCTGCTAGGTGGGAGTCTATTAAAAGTCCTTCACAGAATCATCTAGGTTGGAAAAGACCTTGAAGATCACCTAGTCCAACCACTGACCTAACACTGACTGTTCTCAGCTACACCATATCCCTCAGCGCTATGTCAACCTGACTCTTAAACACCTCCAGGGATGGGGACTCCACCACCTCCTTGGGCAGCCCATTCCAATGCCCAACAACTCGTTCTGTAAAGAAATGCTTCCTAACATCCAGTCTAAACTTTCCCTGGCGCAACTTAAGACCATTACCTCTTGTCCTATCACTTGTTACTTGGTTAAAGAGACTCATCCTCTCCCTTCAGGTAGCTGTAGAGGGCGATGAGGTCTCCCCTCAGCCTCCTCTTCTCCAGACTAAACACCCCCAGTTCCCTCAGCTATTCCTTGTACGACCTGTGCTCCAGACCCTTAACCAACTTTGATGCCCTTCTTTGGACACACTCGTGTAGTTCAATGTCCTTGGCCCAAAAAGCTGTAACTTTGATCTATATAACTGTGAATACAATAAATGAAGTTAAAGCAAGCCACAATGTTTGATAGCTGGATGTCTATCAGGTTGTAATTACTGCAGAGTTCTTGGTAAGAGTTTGACTGAGCTTCAATATTGATTTCTCAGATAGCGATGGCAGAGAATCTGTTGGAACTAGCATACTGGCTTACTGTATAAGCCAACAATGAATTAGAACTGAGTTGATTAAACAGTACAGTTTGGGATAGGTCAGCAGACTTTATTGTTCATTGTTTTCCATTTTGTAGTAAAATCAACTACAATAGCAGTTTTCTAAAATGTGATTAGCACAAACACCATTGTTTTTTGACATGGTGTATCATATATAATGATTTCCATCCCAGATCTGCAGCTTTGCTTTCTTTACATTCTTGATTGCATAATTGAAAGCAGCAGCTTTATCTTTCTTCTACCTTTGGTGGAAGTCATTCAATAAATATTACCAGTTACATTACAGGTTAGAAACAGTCTGATGTAAAAGGCACTGCATTTCACTAGCTCTTGCCAATACAAGAATACACTGTGCTGAGCCAAGGCATTACATTTACTTTTAAGAAAACAACTGGAAGTATGCAGAGAGCATGTCAATATTGAAAGCACCGTGTAGGCTGCAGAAAAATCACTAAATGCCTGAGTTATCCTGTATTCTATTCACCCTGCTGCGTGGTTATTTATGTCAAGTATAGGGTTTAATATTAAGAGCAGTCACTGCACTAAAAGGAAAAATATGTTTACTGCTTTCAGAATTTATTTTGCATTTGCCCAAAAGCCTACTCCTACTAGCATAGGTTGTTTTGCCAAAATTTAGGGAAAGCAGGACTGAACCCTAAAAATGACTCACTGTTAGAAAAATACACCCCCTTCCTGAAAAACATATACTTATGATTGACCATATGCATGCAAATATTTCCATGACTACAGAGGATATTGATTGGTCCCTATGGGACTACTCATGTGTATAAATGCTTGAAGGATCAAGTTCTAATTTTGCTCAATATCAGAGCTAATTGCTGTAGATATATTGACAAAACCTGGAGGTTGTCTCCTAGTTGTGGTAGCTGAGGATGTTCCATGAGATTTTTTCATGAGGTGATATATTACACATTCACTTTTTTTAAACAGTCCAAATACAGTCAGTAACTATTTATACAATTAAATTTAACAACTATGAAATATGTGTTATGGTGCCAGTTTGAAACATATTCCTAATAGCTAGTTTTATATATGATGGACCACCAGGAAGCTGTCATCAGAATAATACTGTGTCTTTTTATACATTCTCTACATTTCTTTTTACTTAATAGACTGTTTAATAATACTGTAGTCAAAACTGAACAATAGAGATTAATGATTTGATGTAAGAACACTTCAAGGTAAAAATTAAATGTGTATAACATTCCAACTGGTGATATACTATGGAAAGCTCTCAAGCATATAAAGAAGAGTTTAAGAACTGTTTTAGAAAATCAGCACACATAGAGAACATGTGAAGGGTGTGTGTTGTAGAAGTGTATCACCAGGAAAGCTTTTTCTTTTCATGAGAAAGGTACTATAGAGACCACACACAAAACAAAACAAAGGAAAACAAAACAAAACACAAAACCCCAAAAAACGCGCTAAACGTTATTTCAAGGAACTCCTCAGAGCTAAAGGAGAGCTTAAGAAGTGGCCTAACCATAAAATAATAAATGTGATAAGGGGAAGATACGTTGTACTTTTTTTTTTTTTCTCAGTTATTCTTGCATGTGAAAATTTCTGTGTTGCAGACACTGCATGAAAGACCAATGTCACCTTTTTCCTTAATGTTCTTGCTTTACTGAGTCATAAAATGTAAGATCAGAAGCTATTCTTAATATGGACACATTCTACCACTAATGCATGAGTGCTATTTTTTGTCAGTGTTAATACAAGAGAACCTCACTCAGTCTATTTGTAAAACAGTAGAATGTTGCCTGCGAAAGGGGAAAATGATTGTGTAAGAGTTTTCAGCATCAGTTGCTAGATTAACAGCTCTCAGTTTGCATTTGTTCTTTCAGCGTGACCCCTTGAAAACACATTCACAAGGAAGGAATGAGGAACCAGAGAAAGTTCCTTTCAAAAGAGTCCCTGTGCAGGTGGGGGGGACAGGTCCAGCTCCTGCAGAAGTGCCATTGCTGCTATTTTCAGCATCAGCCAAAGCTTAATTTCTCCTCTACGGCCAACAGCTCTGGCTCAGTGGGCATCAGTGGTGTGGGTATAACTCTGCTTCCCCAGTCTCTCCCAGCTGGGACACACCAGCCCAGCAGCTGCTGCCCAGTCCTGGTTTCCTCACCCAGCACTGCCCAAAGATGCTTTCTGCTGCCCACAGGCGCCCCAAAAAATAACCAAGCAAAATCCCTTTCTCTTGAATCAACAGCAAAGAGTCACCGAGCTCCACAGGGATGGAAACAGTCCTTATTGTGGCTTTTGGCTTTTCAGCAACTTCCAGTAGGCAGCACAGGTCCTCTGGCAGCAGAAGCCAGCTGATAGCTATGCTAAAGTAGTGTTTAGAGAAATCGTAATTACTAACATCCTCTCTCTGTCAAGCAGACACTAACCAGGCCTGCTGCTAGGTGTGTGTATATATATACTCACACTCAATAGATAAATAGATACGTGCATATACGCCCGGAAAAATATCTCTCTGTAAGGTGATGAGGTCTTACTTTAAATGAAGTACTTGACACTAATAAAAACAACGTATTTGGCCATAAGATCTCACATACTGACTGGCTATGAGTTTAAGTCAGTATTAAGCAAGCCTTTATTTTCTGCACTCTCTGTTGGTTTTTTTTCTATATCACAAGTATTCTTTGCATCTTTCCAGATGTTTATAAACAGACCTTTAAAAATATAAGGTTATTATTTTGTTTACTTGAAATGAATATAATCAAAGGAAATACAATGACAATTTGGCAGGAATTGCATGCATTCATGTTCTGTGGTTTTAAAATTACCAAAAATGCTGGTGATTTTACTTAAAGACTCTCTATAATTACATCCTCCCTTCTCATAAGAGATTTTACTACACAAACTATTTTGTCTGATTTTTTTAAAGAATTACAAGTGAGAGGTAAAATCATCAAATGTATCCAGATGACTTGTGAGATTACCAACCTGATTAAGGTGTCAAAGTACCTTTTGCAAAGAGGCAAAGCCTCGTAAACTATTTAGATGTTTTGAAAATTTTACCTAATGTTCTTACCCAATAAATTTCTATATGATTTTTGAAAGACTATAAATCAAATCAGCAGCAAATAATTCACCATCTCTTAATAGTAGATAAATGTTAATTTATAATAAACACATGTGTATAACAAAATACTACTTGATGATTTGATGAAGTAATCGAATATTAATTAGGAAAAAGAAATCTTACTCGGCCATCTTATTGCCTACAGCTATTTGTTTTTATTCTTAATAGTAGAAAAATCAAGCACTGGCTGTTAATATAAACCCTGAGCAGACACAAGCATTGATAGCTACCTTAGAGATACCATCAATAGAATTATGTATCTAATATTTGTTTCTGGCAGCATTTGCTAGAATATTGATTTCTGTAGAGGAAAAACAGTGAATGATTTTACAGGGACAGAATTAATTTAAAAAACACATCTGACTGAAAATATCTTGCTTCCAGAGAACCTGATTTTGCTCTCACTTAATACTCAATCCTGAAAGATGACAAACAGCCAATCTCCATTTCAACAAAATATTTAAATGCCGATTTCACTTTAATCCTACCAATTTTACTGAAACCACACATTTACCAATGTTCGAGAAAAACCACCAGAGCTACACATTAAAAATAAGAAACTCAGTATTCACTGCAATTTGCTCAGAGGAGAGTAAGAGGTCTGCTTTGTAATTAGCAACTTAGTTAATTCCAGTCAAAAAGAACTAGGGAGCAGTATTTTCCTCCTGTCTTTCTTTGGATGTTTCTTTTGCTTTCCAGTAACATTTTTAGGACCTATTCCTGCAAATATTTTTCTACATGAGTAATTCAACTCCTCTGATAAATACTATTGAATTCACTAGGGCTAGATTCAAAAGCAAAGTTACTTATCTGGGCAAACACATGCAAGACAGGGCTGTTAGGCAGATCCCCATGACAGTAGGGAAGAGAAAAATATGCCTGTGGGAATAAGGCCTGGAGGATTGGGCCCATAGCCAGTGACATTATAATATTTTTTTTTAATAACGAGGAAAACCCACGCATGAGTGAAACCATATGGAAAACTGAGTTAAGGTGAGGAGGTTTTAAATAATGCTTATTTATCATTTTGAAAGAAAAAAATCCTGTTCCTGCCTATTGCATTTTATACTTTAAATGTAGGGACTGATTCTTTGGCCAAAATTCCTCTCCTTGTCAGGGGAAAAATTATCTGCTTAGACTGCTGCAGGATCAGGCCCTGAAAAGTCATTACAAGCTTATTGGCAAAGATTGTTCACTTCCACCTCTCTCTTATTTTCTGTTTTTCCTATCCCTGCACAGGAAGAAAATGAAAATTTAAGCTAAAATACATTAACTAATATCAGTTTATTAATTGGAGAATTCAACTTATCCTTTTTGTCGTTCATCTGAAATTAATTAAGTGTGTAGAATTACAAGGTGGGTGTACCACAGGCAGCAGTCCAGGCTCAAGTTAATCAAAAGAGCACATGTTGAATGCGTACAATTTAGTTAAGGTTAATCCAGTGAAGATGATCCCTCGCTGGTCCTAATTACTCTAGGTGATAGATTGTGGAATGAGAAAATAGGAAGGAAAGGAAATTTTGTCCTGCTGGTCTACCAGGATTTTCTAATTAAATTTAGTAGGCTATGCACAGGAGCAAATAGTTTCAATTTAAAGAAAGACCACACTCCAAGGGTGCTTGTCTGAAATGAATGTAAGGAACTTGGAGCTAATAAAGTTAGGCATAATGCCTCAAAAATAGTAAAGTTAAAGCTGGTCATTGTGCCTTTAAGAGATGTCACGCTATCGGTAGCACTGTCTCTCTGAGCAGACAGTGTAAAATTTTTGCTGGAATTGTGATGTTGCTATTTAGCTCTTGAGAAAAGGTAATGACATATTAAAACAGGCCTAGTCTGTTATTACCTTCATCCAAGGACCAAATAGCAGTAGGACAGAGCTAATTTGCCACAGAAATATATTAGTGTTGTATTAACTAAAGCCTTTTCATTTAATCTTCTTTTACTATGTCAATCCCAAAGAAAATGAAGGTGTTTCTAGGACCTCTGATTTCATGTTCTATGTTCATTACCTCATTAAGTTACTTTTTCTCCATGCTTATCCTTTGTTTCAGCTTTCAAGAACTCTTATGAAAAGCTTTTGTTTTCTCCAGGAATATGCATATAAAAGTTGTCAAATAATTTGCCTTATTTTTCATGTTGGTGATATATCTCTGCTCAAGTGGAGGTATCTGTTTCTGATTTATTAACATTTGATCCCCTGGTTTCCTGCCATTGATCAAGACTAATACTCAGCTCAGCTGATGAGTTTTATATGAAATCTGATACTGCAGGAAGAGAGAAAAGTTAGTACCATTTTTAATATTTTTCTCTTTCGTTTTCCAAGACCACGACATGCACACAAAACACCTAACAATATTGGGCAGTGTGTATTTTTAACCATGTTTCTCTGGGATAAAAATTTTTGGAAGTAAAACAAGAATTTATCAATAGAACAGATGTTTGCTCGGTGTCATTCACATCCTGTAAACTGTATATACATTTACACCCTACCGCCAAAACATGGTTTCACCCTACTACTGACCGTCTGTCTGCCATTCAATCTCTAGTTAAGTCACGGTCAATAAGGTCAACTCTTTGGCAACATCTGTATTTGATCAGTTCACACAAAATAGGAGCCTTCCTAATGCCTGACTACCCTGAAGTATTTTAAGAGGCAGCATATTACAATAGTTGATTCACCGCTGCTGCAGACTCTGCACTTGGAAGATTTTGCCTTCTCCGAGGAACTGAAATGTGAAGATTAAAATCCTTTCTAGTAAAATAAATCTCTGAAATGAGCAGATTTAGCAGTGGCATAGTTTCTATACTGACAAGCGTTTAGCAGTTTCTCTCCCTGAGTACCTGGTCCCTCAGTGTAAGGATTTGGGTTTGTAGTATTTTATATTTTAACCCTGTTGTGCACATGGATTATGTTTAAAGCATATTTAGGTTCTTACAGAGATGAAAAATAAAGTCAGAGGAAAAAACTATCTTGAATTTTACTTCAAAAACCAACAGTACGGATTAATGCAGCCAAATGTTTCTTGTCGATGTTTCCACATTCAGCACAGGCAGTACTTCCAGCAGGTCAGTGTACTTTCCTGCAGAAGGATGAATACAAATTCTTCCTTCAAAGAAAGCAAAATATTTGGGGTGGAATCCTGGTCCCACTGAAGGTGATGGAAAAATACACTGGCACAACAGAGAGAGACGGGATTTAACCTGATGTTACTACTGCATTATTTCAATGTTGGGAGCCATCTTAAAGTACAAGGTTAAATATTTGATTCGAAGTGCAGTCAGACTGGTGCCACTTTATTGATGTTCCTGGTTTTAGAGCAAATGAGAATAAAATCTGGCCTCTGAGAATGGGATCATGGGACGTGTTGTCCTTTTTTTAAAAATGTTTGCTTTAGGAACAAAACATTTGATTCTTGGGAAACTCAGAAAATCAAAACCAGTGGCTTCTGATGCCTTTGTGTTTTGGCATGGCAAGATTTGGAACTGACTACATTGATCAACAATGCCACCAATGCTCCATTTATACTGCTGGTCTTCCTGCAGTTCACACAGAGGAAAGCCTGAGCACTGAAATGGTTTCTCTCTGCTGGGTGTTAGCAAAACTTGAGTAGGGCAGCAAGAGCACAGCAGAATCCCACTATCAGCGATGATGTTTAGAAGGGAGTCCTTAAAACGGTGCTGGGCTGACCAGTGCCATGGGCAACAGGAGCTTTTTATACCTAATGAGAGGATAGGTTTTTAAAAATATTTTTATAATTTTTTATTTCACAAAAGATGGTGTTGTGAAATGAATGTCTTTATTCAAAAAATATCCCTTTTTGTTTACTTTCTTTCATGCTGAATTTTCAGGGGAAACATTTGACTGAAAAATATAGTGAGGAGCAGTTGAATAAATTCAAATGAAAGGGAACAATTGGGATAAAATTTGGAAGCACCTTGAAGCAGTGAAATCAATGCATTATCTGAGTCTGTCTTTTGTGTAATTCTAGTTCTCTTAAGAGTCCTGGAAGCCTCAGAGGAAGCTTGCCCTGGGTGCATATGTTTGGTTTGGGGACTGTTCACAAACAGCAAATGCAAAACCATACTAAGTACTGGGGATGATGAAACAGCTGATGTGAGCTGCTGGCACACAGGATACACAGCATAAAATGTAGTTGAGGTCTTATGCCTCCCTTTAGTATTACTTATATAACACAGGTAGAATTTTCTAATACTTATTATGGTGTGTTAAATATACCTTAGGTTTCCCTGCCCTATTGTTTTGTCCTGTAAAGCTGCCTTAACAGTTCTGGTTTAAGACTACCATATTACATCTGCTTTGAATTTCTTTATTAGGAGTAACTGGGAAACCACTCTACCATGCCCATGAGTTTCAGTAACACAACATTTTGGTCCTTTAAAAGATGAGGGAGAAGTAGGCTGAGATCCTCTTCTGATTAGTCAGAAAAAAACTAAAATCTTACAAATATTTCAGGACTGTCTTGTCAAAGTAAAAGAAATATAGTTTTCTCGAGCTGGTCAATAGACTGCTACTGAAATATAAATATTAAATTAAATCAAAATTGTAATAAAACTGTGGGAGAAAGCCTAATTGCACATTAGCTGCAGTCAAGGCCATCAATGTCAACAGCAATCTAGACTTTTACTTCACTAAAACCTGTGTCCAGTTCTGGTCAGGTTCACCCAGTTGTCTCTGAAACTGATTGCTGCATCAGGCTCTAGGCCTCAGGTGACATCACCTCTGAGTTGGGAATGTGTGTAAATCAGATGACTCATCACACAAGAGATTTCTTTTACAAAATATCCCCAGATCAGTAGTCTAAAAATATAAGGCACTTTTCAGTGTGTAAAATTCACTGAAGTATTGACAGATTGTTTTCTGAGGTCTCTTTCTTCAAGTACTTTCAAATAGGCCTGACTGATTGGTTAAAAACTGACTCTAATAGTGAGACATGCTAAAGACACAATAATGGAGGCTGGGAAATGGACAAACCAACAGTTTGTGTCACGTAGAGGGTATTTCCTGGGTTTTCTGGAATGTTTTCAATAAAGCACAGAGGGAGAGAAAGGGTGCTAGGCAATTTTAATAAGAAAGAAAGAAGTCACAGATAGTAGTACAGCCCTATATTCCGTGTCCTTATTCTCATACATCTGAAGGAACTGGAAGCATCAATGAAAACAGAGGTAATAAATGTGGAAATAGAATGATTAAAAATATAGACCTGAAAAATAACAGTGACATTCATGGGAAAATGTAACCCAGTACACCCAGGGAAGCGTAATTTGAAACACAGACATTCAAAGGGAGGGAGAATCCTAGAAAGCAGCAATGCTGAAGGAGACCTCAGGGTCAAATTAGACATGAATTTGCAATACGATCTAACAGCATGACCAGCCAGTGCAGTTGTGCTGTAGAGAGGGGCATATCTGGGAACGTGAAGGTCGTCCTCCTTCCCGATGTGGCTCTGACCACACGAGGAGCTGGGTCTCTGGTCATTGGGAAGAAATTGAAAACCGGGGAGAGCTAAGGAAGGAGGAGAGGGCGGACTGACACAGTCTATGGGCAAAAATGCAGTAAAAACACCCCCTCAGCACTTTGCTAAGGGTTCAGGCACTGACTGACTAGGTACCCCTGCGTTGGATCTGAAACAGTTGGAGGTGAGTGCAGTTTGCCTTCTCCCCATGCTCAGAACCGCCTTGATGTGAGCCACAAGGCATCTCACTGCCCCAGACTTAGAAAGAAGATTTGGGTCTCAGTGCCCTCAGCTGACCACTCACGCTGGCTGGGAACCCACAGCCCCCCATGCTATGGTGAGGCTTGACAGGGACCCGCAGAAGCTGGCCTTGACTAAGCAAAGGTGCAAACTGCAGCTCAGTGGTGTTTAACAGTCCAGTGGAAGGACGTGCTGCTGCTCTCCTTGCAGAGGATGCCCTCCTGGTCCAAGCAGTCACCAGGAGGATATAGGCTATATGCTGCTCAGCCTGAGGGAGATGAGATCTCCTACTGCTCAAGATCATCAGGTTGACCTGCACACCCTTTCTGTGCCACATTGCCCTTGCAGAGGCACCAGGAGCCAGGAGCAGCGAGGGACTGTGTGAGCAGGGGGCCTGAGGCTGAGTCCAGGCACTGGGCAGGCATCCCAGCTCCCAGACTCCATGCCGTGGATGAACTGTATTTCACATTGACAATCTGATTAAACAGCATGATCATGGGGAGCAGAAAACAAAATTCAAGACTACTTCCTTCCATGCTCCCCCAGCAATTGTTCCATGAAAAAATGGGGGGGAAGAGGCTTAAATTCTTGAGTAAGCATGTGAACCTGTACCTCTCAGAACAACTGCATCCAAAATGACTCATCAGTTTACAGCTGTTGATAAACATCTTGAGTTGTATTCCTTGCTCTGATTGAGCGACTCTGGTGAGAGGCAGGTGCACGGAGAAAGCGTGCATGGAGACCAACTATCACCTCATGCATGGAGAACTACCACCTTCACACCTACCTTACCCTGTGTCTCTCCAGTCACTGCTTAGCTCTCCTAGAAGAAAACAGAGAAGCCATCTGACTGCAATTGCTCTTCCTAGATTTCTCCAGCAGCGGCAACGTAATGTCTTGTGACATCATCTTCCTGCAGACAGGCTGCCCTGTCTGGACGTGGAGAAAGAACAGCATGTGCTCCCTGGCAGCCATGATGCTGCCTTGAAATCTTGGTGGAGCAGTGGGCCATGGATTTTAGCATCTTACATGGGGAAAAAAACAGTTCTCAAACTTATGTGGGTTTTTTGAGATACCGGAAGTTTTTTAATGTCTTTTTTTCAAAATCATTCCAACAAAGAACCTAAAATAGAATAAAGCCACTCAGTATTTTTAATCTGATTTTGTTTCTTGCTTGCTAGTGTCTTTATCTCTATCAGTAGCAGACATTTGGCTAATATGCAGACAAAAATTTGAAATTCAACTGGGAATGCTAGTCGCTAACTAAAGCCCACGTATGAAATTGCAAATGACAGTTAAGAAGGTCAAAAATCCTTTTCTTCAATATGACTAAAGAGGTCTGAAATGTAAGTTTAAAAATGTACAATATCAAATTAATACTGTCTATCAAAAATTTTCCGTATAGATGAGTGGATGATGTTTGCATATATAGAAGCAGAAATAATATCCATCAGAAACCACTGAGGTTAATAGAATTCCATAGGAGGCTACATATTTTAGGTCACTGTGGTCTGGTGAGTGGAATTATTGTGGGATGACTTTCATTTTATTGTTGTTATTAAGAAAAATGTTAACAGTTCGAAGCCAAGCTGCAGCATGAAGAGATTTTTTATGTGCAGCCAAGTTATTAAGATGGTGAAGTAGCATTTTGTCCAGTAGATGGCAAATTATCTGCTAGCACAAACTGAAAAAAAAACCCAGAAAAATCTTTGCCTTGCCTTGCCTTGCCTTCCCTCCCCTCCCCTTCCCAAATAATGTTTTCTGCCAGGTCCTCCCTCCAGGAAAATGCATTCACGTACAACTCTGGGTGTGATCAACAAGATAATTTGGCAAAAGTTCTGTAAATTACAGCTATTTCTTCACTTATTCCATCTTTCTCCAAGCTTAAGAAAAAGTGAATTAGGTGACTGTACATCACATTCAATGTTTTGAATGCTGTTTTTTTCTAGTAGCAGATGACTTTTTATCTGGAAAATATAATAGCTAGTAGATGGGAGATGAATGGCCAGCTATTATCTGTTTCTACACAAGCGGTATATCCTATGATTGTCTGACAAATTTAATTAGGATAATTCACCAGAAGACTAATTAAAAACCCAAAATAGTTTGCACTAGGTCCACCAGTTTTAATCTCTGCCTTAGAGATCACATTTCATTCTGTCAAGCAACAGTATTTAACTAAATTAAATGAAATCCCACTCCATTACTGCTGAACTGAAGAAACCTTAGCCCAGTTTATTTTTCTGCTGTACAGGCAAAGAGTCCTAACTCAGCTGCGCAATGCCTGTTTTGGAAAGCAATGTCCAAAATCTCTCCAAATAACATTTTGCAACTGAGTCTGAGCAACTGAAGGACAATGGAGAAGCAGAGAGTAATAAGAAGATTGCAGAGACCTAGTCCTTCCCAAGGGCTGTGCAAACACAAGCTCATTGCTCCCCAAAAGTGATGCAAAGATATAAATGAGCACTGCTGTGAGAAATGGTATTCATAAAATTCTTTCTGCTTTTTCTTTCTCCTAAGACCTAGGTCTGCAGATTAATTGATCCTTTTGGCTCAGTCCCCAGTGCACGCAGGTCTGCAATCACGGCTCTTGCCCCACTGTGGCATGGGCAGTTTGGGTCAGCATGGCGATATCTGCCTCTCTTGGGGGCTCTGTGGGTTTGGGCTGACTTGAATTAACAATCTCTGGGTTTTGGGGGTCTTTGGGCAAAGTGTGTCCTATTACCCAGTGAGGCACATCACTGGATAACCGAAACCTTTTCTCCCTCTGGATCTACTGAATCGCTTTTCACAGAGCTGCACTTTGGGAGGAGATACAGTGACCCACCTACAGTGGCGAGGGGACCCAAGTGCTGCCTGTCCTGGGAGCCATGGGGACTATCAGGGTGGGCTCCTGCAGCTCGCCCAGCACCAGAGGCACAGCACAGCCCCACACTCAAGCAGAGCCCTGTCAAGTTTCCAGCAGCTGATGTGGCAAACAGAGCAGCTTGTTCCTTCTGCAGAAGATCCATAGGGGGAAGGTGCTTCATAAGGTAAAAACTCAATGAGAACATACTGAGTTTCTAAATCTAGTTAATTTTAGCTACTATTCTAACTGCTAATTGCCATGGAATTCCCAATGCCATCTTCTGCAAATTACCTTGTGTGAACTTTTCTGCCTGTGCCCTTTTGACTTTAATGAGATGCTGCACTGGGAGAAAGGTCATGCTTGACAGAGCAGTCGCAAGCCAGGGTGTGAGTGACAGATCATGAGTGTGATATTTTTTCCCTTCTTTGGTTGCAGGGAAGGCAGGAGACTGTCACTGTGGAAGCCATGTAGTGGACTGAATGTGATGTATCATCATGCATTAAATGACAGGTGGGAAAAAAGTAACTTTTTTCTAATGTCAGACAGAAGCGTAACGTTAATTAAAGACAGAAGCTTTCTAACTTGTTTTCATCCTTCATAAAATGGGAACAAGATATCTACTGTTTCACTGGTGATATAAAAGTTATTTCCCCAATATTTGCAAAGGAACTTTCTGAACTTCATTTAGAAAGTTTTGGAGATGGTGGAGTGGTTTTACTTCATGTTTATAAGCTACAGTACTTTTTCTTCTTTCTGGCATCATCCTGGATACAAACCGTATGTCAGGGAAAAGAACCGTGAAGTTTTTTAAAATAAAAATCTCCTGAGCTTTGAGCTGTTGTCAAGACTTTCAAGGCCCAAACTGCCAAATCAGTCTTTTATAATATATTCCCTTAAGAGATATATTTTTATTTTGATATACAGATGCCATTAAGTCACTCTTTCTGCGATAAACACCCTGTTGTCCTCGAAGTACAACCCACGCAGACCACCATGGGAGTGTGGCCACCCCGCCACCTCCACAACCAGCTCTCTCCAGTCCCCTCATTGTGAGGAGCAAGAATGGCTCCCCCATCTCCAGTTTTGCTTTGGATCCCTGGGCAACTCTAGAGAGGAGTGTGGCTTCAGGCACACGTTCAATGGCTTTTTTCTACCAAAAGACCAAACCTCAACTCCAAGCCCCTTTACAAAGGGGAGCCTGTATTTTTATTTATAGTATATTGCTGGGAAATCATCTCTGAAGTAAAGGACTTTGTGAGAAACACATGTTCAGACAAGATCAGGAGCAACAGTCAGATACATTGTGCAGTGAGGCCAAGGGTCAGGGTTTGAAGGTGGACTCCTATTAGCTCACTGGGGGATAAGACACTTGCATATTTTTAAAGATCTGTCTCTAAATGTTTTACTGGTACTTCTGAACTTTTTCCATACTCTGAGACATTTTACAATGAGGAATATGTAGCCTTCCTTCCTACCAGCCGTAACCAAAAAGGGAGTTTGCCATGGTCTGTTAGAGTCCCAGTGGGGTGACTGCTGTTAATGTGAATTACAGCATCGGATACCCGCTTGCCAGAGGAAACTGTGTGAGGAGAGAGCCTGTCTCCACAGCCAACTTGGGAATGTAAGGACTTTCAAATTTTCTGTTGTTGCTTTTGAACCTGTATTTGTTTGTCAATATTTTGCAATCATGTCATTTTAACTTCGAGCATGGAACTGGCTCCTTTTCCAAAATACTGGTGACAACACTACTTGGTAGATTATGAGATTATTAGGAGTATTGTCACAGTATCAATTGCCAGATTTTATCAAACATTAGAAAAAATTAAGTCAGGGGCAATTATGCTGCCTAGGTTGTTTTGTCTTCTTAGCAGCCTGTTTTCCTTTGATTCACTTTTCATACTGAAGTTCTCCTTTCCTGTGCAAATCCTTCATTTGAGTTGTTTAAAGCATTTCACTTTTTTTTTTTTTTTTTCCTGTACATTAGTTCAGGAAACATTGCAGTTCTTGATAGACTGTTTTTTCTGTCTCTGGAGGTTTCTTTTGAAAATCAGGAGGAAAATAATCTCCTGCCTTCCTGGTATATTCTGAAAGTACTGACTTTTCAGAGATTACTTAGGATATGCTTTTTATTAATAGGATCAGGAGAGGCAGCTTCCTAATGATTAGAATTTGTGGTTTTATCTGAAAGTATGGTTCCTACTAAAATCTCTCTAATAGCATGCTAAATTATAAAAACATTAATTAGATCATTAAATAAATGGACATCAGTCCTCCAGCTATGTGTAATGCACCCTTTGATGTACCCTGCTTAGGAGCTTTAAGTCTGTCCAGCATTTCCTTTTCCCCAAGTGTATTATTTTTTCAATAATTAATGCAGGTATTTTGCTGCATTTGTTCGGTTTTACTGTAGGAGAATAAGGTTCTAGTTGAGTGGAAGTCCCTAAAAGAGCCAGTTTCCAGGGCATGAAACCCTTTCATTTAAAAGGGCAAAGGTCAACTCAACAAGAAGTTGAGTCATGCCAAAAACAGGACAAGTGTGTCCCCTGGGAGAGAGCTAGCGAGAGTGGTCAGGAGAACGTTGCAGAGAGGAATTCCCCACCTGGAGAAGGTGTTTCAGTCTGGAATGGGTTGTGGATAGTGATGGATCACCAGAGCCTACTGGATTTTCTTAATCAATGTTAATCTTTGGCAAGTGTGAAAATAGTCATTAAATCATTTCATAACCATAAAGCAGTTCATATCTATCCTCTGGACTTTCTAATTAAAAACAGGGAAATTTGTAATGTTAACTACAACAACTTATCATTACTGTATTTTTTCAGATGTCTCCAATCAATAACAATATTAGAGGTCACACAGATTCCAGTGTGTGTATTTTCTAATAATTCATATTCTTCGTTGGTTTGTAGTATTAAAGAAAGCACATGTGCAGTGCTTAGCACAGAACTATTAGATGACCTGAAGAGAAAGAGGAAAAGTGAAATTAATAGGATTTGTTTCTATAAAAACTTTTGAGGGATTTCTGTTTGTTCACCTGGTGCTTCTTTGCCTTTGACCTGTCAGCATCATCTGAAAGAAAGCTCATAAGCATGAATGTATGTATTGTACATATATATATATATATATGTGATCAGGAGAAAAAGAAGAAGATGACCGTACTTTTTTAGGCTGCATCCTCCAAAGTGTGTGCATCAAAAAAGAAAAATTATTTCAAATATTTCATCCACTTTTTTTAAAATTAATATAGCAACTTAAGTATATTATGAATTGAAGAAGCAGAAAACTATATACTACTATGTATTATTTTTATGATCTTTACACTGCATTTGCACCTAAGATGGGTTAATTTAGTTGATTATGCAAATGTGAACAATAAAACCCTCCACACAACATAGGCTGTGGCAATATAATTTTTAAGAAGGTGTTACAAAGGTTTTAAGAAGTGCTGAGTTCAGATTGCAAATGTGATGGATGGTTGTGGGTACAAGACATGTATTCACGGATGAGTAGCTGATTATATGTTCTCATTTCCTATTGAGTGTGAGCTGCCTCCCTGGGACAAACTCCTTTTGGCGGTTTGAGAGGTTTCACTTGAGGAAAGACCTCTACACTAGCCCAGAAAACTGGATCAGAGTTTGGTGATAGGAAAATACTGATAGATAATCTTAGTCCATGACCTTAAGATTTTATAGGTCCTTAAGACGTTTTATACTACAACCAAGTGTTTAAAGGTTTGGGGTTTTTTCATTAGTTGCCCAAAAGTGTGAAAGCTCATGCTGCAGTTTATGTGACCAGACCTATACTGCCTCGACCTGGATATTGGTCCTAAAATGCCGTGGAAACAGAAAACTCATGAGTTTTTTCTGTCATAACCTATTCTGCCTCGAGTTTTCTCATCTCAAAATCAGCCATTAACCAGCCAGTCAGTTGTTATTAAAACAAAAAAACTCCTCTTCTAGTCCAAACACCAACGGTATCACCTGGTAACATTCATTAGACTTCTAGCTGTAACCTGCCAGTGCATTCCTGTTGTGCGATGCATTCACACATCCCCAGCAGATTTTCATTTACTCTAGCATTGCCTAGACTAATTCACACACAGCACATTGTAATGCAAATGGAATGGTTAAAATAGATCACACGTCTCTCTTCCATCTCAGTTTCAGTCTAATGTATCATTGCAGCTTATTCTGTAAACTGTTGAAGCCATCTTCATTCAACTGTAAACTAAAGAGACTAGATGTCTATCAGATGAAACCAAAACAGTTTTTGATTAATCACAACCTCTTGACCTAATGAGTGATAGCTGTGTTAAAAATGTTGTCATTATCTAAATGGAGTACCCAAACGTCCTGCAGATCCTAAGCAAATTGAGTCTCTTCTATTTATAAACAACACTGGAAGATGAACTCCTGGGTTTATACTGGAAAAGGGACATCATTCATTTTTATCCAACATACCTGCTTTTAGTGATAATACCCACACACGTGGGTTTTAGAAAATCTTAACAACTGAAGTGGTTTATATGCTTTTAAGACTAATTTTGAGGTTTATGTATACATTCATCACACTAGAGCTAGGTGCTCAATATCTACCTAAAATGCATAGTATTAATAGTACATGTTAAAGTTTCTTCTTAGGCTCTCTGTTAGATGCTAAACATCATTAGCACTAGGTATGGAATTCTGCCTTTCCAGGGTTTGTATAAATGTTATCTGCTGTGCTGAGGGCATTTTTCCAACATGTAAAATGCGCATCTCTTTGTGTGCATGACAAAGCGATGAATCTTTGAAAAGCCGATTTTATAGCTACATATTGCCAGTTTTTTGATTAATACTCTGGTCACATGCAAGTAAAGATGCTGTTATAGAAAAAAAATCAAATGATATACAGATTTTTTTTCCTGTTGCTTTTAAAATATTGGCTGTTTCTTTCTACATGTTGTTCCAATGAAGTCTTGTGAGAGAAGAGGCCTGGATTGCACATGTCCCTAATGATTTACAATTCTTTTCCAACAGATGCTTATTTGTTATGATTTTAATTCCTAGCAGGTATAGTAGTTCTAATTCCTATTTAAAAAAAAAAAAAAAAAAAAAAAAATAGTGCATAACTAGTTCTTGTGCTGAGAATACAACATTAGTCACATGTTTCAGTTTTGGAAAATTGCAATTTAATATAAATTAACAATCCCTGTCAATAAAATGAACAGCAAAATCCATTCTACTTTTGTAAATTATAGCTACTATTCATTGTGGGGTGAATGAAAAGCATTAAATAACAAAGGCAGGAAGCCTTTCTCAGCCTGCTTGTCTCCCAATGGTAGATCTGCCGGTACGCACAGTGTCCCAGCGCAGTGCAGGTAGGTGTGTTGTGCCCACTCCATGGCTGCCATGGCTCGTACCAGTCCTGGGGGCAACCCTGCTGTACAGCCTGGACTTGGGATCAGCTTTTTTGGGGAAGATGCTCTGAAGCAGGCTACAGCATCCTCCCTCCCACCAACACAAGTGTGCAGCTCAGAGTCAGCAGGAGCACCAGAGTCAGCAGGAGCACCAGGATTTAAAGCCTCTCTCTCAACATGACAGCAGAGTTAAACACCTCACCAGGAGCCTGTCCACAGACTGCAGAAGACTTTCCTATATCTCCCTGATATTTTTTTTTTTTATATGCCCAAGGATTTCACTAGCTTTTGTGCCACAGCTTGACCTGAGACTGCCTAGTGAGGCAATTATCCACGATGACTCCATAATCCTCCTTTGAGTTGTTACTTTGCAGGATAAAATCTCTCATCCTCTAAGAGACAGTATTCCTCAGTCTCCCATTTAATACCTGGCATTTAGATTTATGAAAACACACCCTGTCAGATCACAACCATTTAATCAAATGATCCAGATCACCCTGCAACAATAATTTTTCCTTCTCGGTATTTTTTGCCTCACAGATCCCTAAATCCTGTGCAAATTTTACCAGCAAGGACTCTATGACATTGTTCAGACCTTTCATATAAATACCAAATAAAGCTGAACCAAGACCTGGTCTTGCTGGAACATGACAGGGAACACTGTCTATATTTCCTTATTATCAGTCACACTTCAGACATATCTGCAATCCTGTTTTTAATTAATGTAACCTGTGCTTTTTAATCCTAATGTCATGTGACACAAAATCAAATGCCTTGGAGAAGTCAAAGTATACTACAACAATGCAGTTGTCTTTTGTAAGTAGAAGTAATTTTATGAAGGAAGGAAAAATAAATAATTTCATCTGATGGGGCCAAATTTCTATGAGATCATAATAAATAACGTTAGTCTTATTTTTGTCCTCAGTTCTTTATTGAACCATGGTGAACCATTTCACTCTTTCATTAATGATAACTTGTCTAAAATTCCTCGGGCCAAAAAGTGTCTGTCTGTAGTTTCTCTAATACTTAAATTGTTCTAATATGGAATATTTCCAGTCTTCTGGACTCCTGAAATACTTGGTGCATCCAAGTTCTTTAGGTGGTTATAAGGAATTTATTTCGTGCTTCCTGGAAATTGGTGTACCAGGAACTTCGACTGAATGATCTGAAAGTCCTTTTCAACCATAATTTCTATGAAATCTGTGAAGCTGATTTTGGCAATATTATGAAGGAAATGTGTAAGGAATGGTAAATCATTCTTGACCATGACTTTTCATTGCAGTTGTGCCTGCAGCATGAGGAAGCAAAGCTTCATTGCTTAGGAGTTTTACCTTCACCATAGACATTTCCTGCAGCCAAATCTCTTCTTTATAACTGTCCACAGCATCACTAGAATTACAAGGCAAGAGTGGATTTTGTGTGATTTATTATACTAGCCTTCACAGACAAAATTAAGCTTCATAGAAAATTAGTTTCCTGAGGTACATTGTTTTATGCTGTCAGCATAATAACATGTTCACATTGCTCAAACACTAATGATGTTAGTTTTGTATTACAGTATTGTTCCCTTATGTTTACCATTGCAACATCCTAATTAGCAACAAAAAAGTTAACTGATTTTTCAGAAGTTAATTGCTCCTACTTTTTTGTTATTTATACGATAATGTATAAGACCATCAACATTAAAATGTTATATGTAACATAATGTATGACATTATTATATATGCAAATATATAGGATATATATTATACACATGTAACACATAGTACATTAGGCCTATTAGCTCCTCTAACGATGTATTGATCTTGCTGTCCATAATGTGTCTGAAGTTTGAAGAAATTTTCCTGACCGAGCTTTGATCACATAGGTCAGGCAAGAGCAGAACCTTCTGCATGGACTTTGCAAGACTACCAAGTTCTCTGCAGAACTGTCCACCTGATATAGATACTGGCATCAATTCAGTAGTGCTTAGCTGACAGGGGACAAACTGTTGCAGTATAGAAGTATGAAGCTGTTTCACCAGGGTCTATTGTCCGGGGCAGGGGACTGCTTATCTGCACTGGCTTAATCAACCCTTATGGCCTGATGCTTTCATGAGCTCTACTTGCCCCCAGGAAAGCTCCTCCTGAAACTCAGCTCAGCTCTAACATTTCAGGCTAATAGATGGGCTGACATCCAGTCCCTCTTTTTACATTCTGCTAGCAACCAAGTCAACAGAAAGCTCCCTGGATCAGTGAATTTCCTGTTGAATTAGTAATAGATAATTTCTACAGATATATGAGCATGTTTAAATGATCACACCTCACATGGCATAATGTGTCTAGTATCAATTATATGTATCACAATGCACTGAAAAATATGTTGGTTTGCATTGTTTTGCTAAATCCACATGTACACTAAGTTAATTAGTCCAAGATGAAGAATTATTAATATTCAGCTTGTGTTGCAGAAAAAGAAACATTCCCCAGATAATGTAAATACTTGATTCACTGGAAGTACACAGAATATATTGCTGAGAGAGCTGGTAAGCCATGCCAGCTGAGTCCCAAAGCACCAATCTCTTCAACAAACTGCTCAGGTCCTCTCTCTGGTAGCACAGGTGGGACAGTAGCTCAAAGCAGCTGAACAGAGTTGAGTCACTCATTGCTAAGTAATAACCCATAGACACCCTAAACCTCTGAAGAGTCCAGCACTGAGATACCCTGACACTCTGTGTGACTCCTATTGGCTAGGTAAATGAGAGTGGTCATGGCCTGCTTGCTCACTGTCCTCAGGAGGAAACAGCCTGGACTGGCTTGAACCCATGCCACTGAACGCCCCTCCTCCATGTCACACAAGCCATGTTTCCCCAGAGGGGCCTTATCTCCAGAGAACACCTCTCACCAAAGCACTCTCCTGTACCAACCCTGGCCATTGCCTGGGCACTGGCCCAGAAAGCCTGGACCAATCCTGTGCTATAGACCATGCTAATAATTAAACACATGGACCATTCTGGGAAAGTGGTTGAACGCTAAATCTAATAGATGAGCTCTAAGATCTAACCGGGCTTATTAGCCCTGTCTCATGGTTGGCCATATTGGGCTTGTGTTGATGTAAAGTTAATCTACTTTCTGCACTGTGCTCCTTGGGTCTCCAAGGTGAAGGAGCCCTGGTTATCTCAGGTGTTGCACCAGACCTCAGTTAGCTCTTTGAGAAGCCCATTCAGGATATGCTGTCCTCAGAAATGTCTGAGTCAATGGATTTTCAGGAGCTGTCTTTGATCCAGCTTTGATGGGTTAAATTAACATGGACACATGCTGAATATATTTGGAAATGTAGAAAGCACAGTGTTCTCCAGGCCTCTGAGATCCAGGAGTGTTGTGTGGAAGACTTGATGGCTTCTGCGCAAAATTACCTTGAGACTCCAGGATTCAGCAGTTCAATGTTCACCCTACGTGAAAGAGGTTATATTGCTGGGTTATCGGTGCTAGTCTGTGCCCTACTGGATAGTTTTCCCACAGATTAATTAGCTCCATACAGAACAATCTCTGGCACCTCTCCACACATGATGCAGTTAATCTGCAGCCTAGATAAATCTCTAAAAAATAATCTAGAGTGGATTACACTCCGATTCTTTGTTAAGTGATGTTTACTTCATGCAAGAATATAAGACAATATCACTCCCTCTTGTCCATGTATAAATCTGGAGGAAATCCACTTCTTTAAGTGGAGTTAGAAGGCAGCTTACAGTCTCTTCTCAGAAGCACAGGTGGGCGAGTAGATCCTCTAGACATTGAGCTCCATTTTAGGTCCATGATTTGTCTGATGGAAATAACAGTTCAAGTGCAGACAGTGGGGTGGAAGGGAAATCATGTTCTCTATTACCTACACATCTCTAATTTCAAGTTCCAATTTTTGGAAGTAAGATAGTTTGCCCCCCACATGGTATCTGTTTCTGGAACTTATTATCTGCTTTGTTAAGTTCAGATGGCATTCAGATAAGGATAATTTAATTAGACATCTTAGTAATCATACATGCATACTTACCACCACAGCAGGGGGTGACTTCTTCAAAACAAAACTCTTCACATATTACTTAGGACAGCATGTTTTCCCTGGAAGATTTCACATTGTGTGCATGTATGTGTACATCACCTCCTTTTTCTCAAGAGTTCATATCACATGGTGTTTCCTTTGAAGATTTTCATGTTGTTTGGGAATATCCCTACCTAGAAAAATTTCCTGTGCTTAGGAGGTGTTCCTTTGAGAAAATGCTCATTTTACACTGATGGTCCACTTTGAAGGCAATGATAACATCGGGGGGTTGCCTCCAAACCAGAAATTTTCTCAAGCCTGGAAGGACATTTCCCTGAGATTGTGGGGCAGATGACATTTCTTTGGAGATATGCCCATTGCAGAGGTGTCCTCACTCATTCTGTGCTGCTTTACAGCTTACAGTGTCATCATATTTTCCATCTGAAAATCCAGGGAGAAGAACATGTTTGCAATAGTTCCATTAGGAATAGCTTGAGAAAGTGTTTAGTGGGAGAGGTCCAAAAGTAAGTGGGAAATGGGTTTATGGCTTGTGCTATTGCTTAGTATTTTGCCTGTTCTCATGCTTGCAGATCAGCTTCAAACTCTGTCTGACAATTAAATTCAAGCTGATGTCCAAGAGATGAACTAATTAAAATAAATTAAAATCTGTATGACGTAGTTCTGCTGAACTTTGGTGAGATTAAAAAATTTGAATTTAAAGTGAAATCCAGATTCTGAAAATAGCCCAATCTTTGTAAAACATCCAAAATAAATCTTTCTGTAAAGTTTCCTAACATTTCGAGTGCTCAAAATCTGTATTTGAATTTGAGACTGCAGTCAATATCTGGGTGAAAGAGCAAATGTGTTGCACCGTAAACTTCACAAAAGCGATTGTATAAACTTGAAACAACTTACTCAGGAGAAAATGGCTTGCAAAAGAAGCACAAGTGAAAATATTTAGGTTTGGCTGAAGTAGCTATGAGCTTGATCATTATATGTATACCATGCAAGTAAATAGCTTGTGGGTGGGTCTAAAGCCAATGTGAACCTTTATGTGGAAAATACTGCCTATGTGGGTATGGAAAATAGCCCACTTAAACTATAATCATACTGAATATGTGCAAATAAAACCTGAATAAAACACCCATGTAGAAAGCATATTTCTTTTATATTTCTCTGGGTATGTTCTATGTTATTCTCACGGTTTTAGGACAGACAGGATTATACTGTATTCATATTAATAGCTTGGAAGTAAACAGCATACAAAGAAGTAAAATATCTTCTTAAAATACACATACAAAATAACAGTGGAAGAAAAAAAGATGTGCAACTGAAGTTAGATCAGAGCTAACAGACTTATAATTTGTTGATTCACTTTGCTGGGTAGGAGGCTTGGCTGAAATTACTGACTCCTTTTTTAAACAAGTCATCAAGGTATTTGGAAGAGAGACACTGGTGCATTGGAAAATCTATTCATTTCACTTACAGTTGTTGTGGGAATGTCATTAAACCTGTTGATTAAGTTTCTCTGCAGTAGCCAGTTGGGGTAATGGGGCTGAACTCAAGAAATACTGTAATTGGAGATATTTCATTTCAGTTTTCCCTTCTCACTTCACTCCTGCTCACAGCATTCCCATGGCAGGATGAAAAGAGGCATGGAGGAGTACTCTATACTGGCTCTGCTTTGGTTCTAGCACCTCTTGTGCTGTGGAAATCCACATCTCTGATTTTGCAGCAAATTCTAGCTGTGACACAAAGTGTCTCGAATAGACTATGCAAACTTCTTCTGTTAGCTCTGGTAGCACAAGATCAGGCCCTTACCTACAAGTCAGGACTGACGCTGACTTGTGCTAGGATTTGCATAAGCTTTATGGAGAAAAGAAAAAATCATGTCATGAATTTGGTGCAAACTTGTTAGGTTATAGGTCAGACCTCTGAACTGTACTGCTGAGCTACACTTGTCTAAGTGATGTCTCACATGTGGCATGAACAGCATTAACCAGCTGCCACTACACAGCAAGCATGGACACCAGGGGTGGGAAACATCCCTAAGTAACTAGCTTTACAAAACTGCTCCCATTTTACTGTTATCATGTGGTGTAACACTAACTTCTGAAGGTAAAGCTATTAACCATGCAGGAGCAGAGGTTAGTACTTGCAGGACACACCTATACAATTTTAAAAAAATAATCATGTCATGCCCACTGCAGCACAATGCTGTCAATTTCCAGTTTCATCCTCATTCTGTAATAAAGTGAAGGTGTTATCCTCCATGAGAATGATAAAAAAGGATACACAGTGTATCTGGACAGTTCTAATAGTGTCACATACTGACATGACCAAGCAGAAGGCAAGCTGTGGATGAATAATATCTTGTGAAATATGCTACTTGGTTGACTAATAGAGGCCCTAGAGCCATTAGCATCCATAATGGCATTGGTTTTATGGTACTCGAGTCATTGCAGAAATAGCCCTGTATATATGATATTCCTTTCTCAGAAAACTACTGTAGTTCATTCAATGATTAGTTCCCTTTTTCAGTCAGTGGAATAATCCTTCTCACTTTTCTCAGATTTTGTAGAGGGTGCTGACATCTCATGCATAGAGTCTTTAAAACATTGCCTATTCTCTGCTGTCTGTGAGGACATCTTTACTGGAACTGTGTTTTCCTTTTATTGTTTCCAGAATCTTTATTTCTTTCTTATCTTCATCTGCAACTTTTTTAAACACTTAGCACCACATGGTACCTGGGCACTGATAGTGCAGACATTTCACACTGATTTCCATTTGTTGCATTGACTTTTTGCACCAGTTCTGACAATTTGTCTCACAGATTCAAGAGGATTTAGGATCTTGTCTACTGCCTGATGCAATAACCACACTTGCTTATGGGACATGCTAGGCTTTTGTGCAGACATTGCAGATACTGTGGCTCCCATGTGTTTGGGAAATTCACACTCCATGGTAAGGAAATAGTAGTTCCTGGAGTGAGCACCAATGGGCAGATTTAGAGAAGGTGTTTGCATCAGGGCCCATGTCACTCACTCTATGTCACTGGATAAAGTTAAATATCTTCCATTTTTGAAAAAGATGCCATATGTCATCTTGTTTATGAAAAAATCTTGAATAGTTTGCCAAGAGTAAATTCCACAATGAAATCTTTAAAGTCTAGGTATCTTTCTTGGACATGCACATGGAAAATAACTTTTGGCTGAACTGACAAAATCATGGCTGGGGCAAATATTCTGGCATGTCCTAGTCAGTGACAAAGCTAAGTCATCTTAATGCTTCTTTCTGACCATGAAGTTTGCTAACATGCTTGTATTTATCACAAAGCAACATGAGGAATCAGTCAGAAACTAAAGGATAAGAATTTTTAAGTTAATTCAGGAAAGTGGTAGATCATAAGAAGAATGAAAAAATCTTGGAGTGAGGATGACTGTGGCAAAACAGAAACCAGTGAGATGTGTGTAGGAAACATGATGCAGACAAGTTTTATATTGGGTTTGTAAATGGAGGATGAAAATGTTAGTCTCGCGGCGGAGACAGAATGTTCCTTTTCCCCTTTACAGCCCATTCTTCCCTCAAAACACAGGAAAAAAGTGCTTAGAAGGAGAAAGAATTGTAGTTGTAAAGAAAGTGATTAGGCAAGAACAGGGCACTGAATTCAGCATGGAGGACTCCACTCAACTCTTTGAAGTTATACAGATGTAGAGAAGCAGCGGTGAATCAAACCCAAGCAGAGGCAGCCTTCTCAATATTGCAGTTTAACATTCTCGTGTGGTTGCTACTGGTTCCAGATGGCAATTAGGTATTGGAACAGAGTAACAGGGCTTCTGCTTGTCCAGCAGAAACCAACTGAAGGATTTTAATGGGAACTTATATTTCTACTGAAGTAAGTATGAATTCTGGCAGTTAGAGCAACAGGCCCCATATTCTTTGCTAGTGTAAACTGGTAACTCTCTGATGGAACTACAGCAATTTACACCAGCTGAGATTCTGACCTATTATAGTAGATTTATACAATAACCACCTCCTTTTGCCAAAGATTTCAGTATTTCAGAGGTGGTAATACTGTTAGCTGATCCACGGACAAGAAAAAATGAGGAAGAGAAACTACAACTTGCAACAAAAATCGTCCCAAAGGTCAGTTCTTTGAAGCAAAGTAAACTTGCTTCAAAAAGAAATCAAAGGCATGGGCCAAAAAAAGGACCTCTTCATCTGAACTTTCTGACTTGCTTTTGGTCTTTCTTCAAAGGCAAACAAAGTTAGTGTAAAAGCTGATATCTTCTTTTCTGGTTTGCTCTGGCTCTCATGCCACACCCTTCATTAGCAGGATCAGATTTCGATACGGTAGCACATTAAAGCAATGTAACACGTGTGGTTCTTGCCCTCTTTCCCTAGGAAGAAGTTGTGCACAGATTTGTGTAAAAAATTTTTTTGATGTTTTATTATGTGTTTAGTAGAGAAATAAGGTTCGGGGAATTTCTTTTGCACTTGGAAGAGAAGTTAAAGAGGTATGTGGGTTTTTTCTGGTGTAACAAGCATTCTTTCCAGTCTTAGACTGGTTTCCAAAAGATCTGTCACCCACCAATAAGTTAATTATTCTGTAGCTTCTTTTTCAGACTGTCAAAAACCTAAAAAAAAGACAAAGATCCAAATATGGACTAAGCTATTCAAGATGCATGAGCTCAGAAGAAAGTCATCAGGGAAATGGTCAGCTTTACAATAAGCACCCCGTGTCAGTTCATTTGCAGAAAGGTGATGGTCCCATAGGGAGTATCTTCAACTGGAACTGGTGGCAACAGTTAAGTAGGTAATAAATCCACAAAACAAGTTGTGGACCTTCTGGCCACTGTTGATACATAAGCCCTCAACACCCGTGAATCTGGAGATGGCTGTATTTCCAAGATGAAACTCCCCCTAACACACAAAAGCTAACACAGAATGGTCCAAGTCATGATAACACTAAGCAGTTTGACACTCTTTCTCCCTTAAACCTCATCAGTATTTACAATAGGCCACTATTCTCAACTGAACGATGCTTTCAAATAGGCAGCTGAATACATTCATACTGAACTATATCATCATTCAACCCATGAAATAGCAGACTGAGAACTCAAGTACTTTCACAGGTGATTTGAATCCATAAGTTGCAGAGAGGTTCTCAAATACCAGGTAAGAAGGCATTCTCAAATTCAAGGTCTCCTTCCACTGACTTTTTTCACTTTGCCACCATAAACATTACGCATACATGGAGACAGTGAAAAGGTACCTGTCACTTACTGGATAGGGTCCTTTTCAATGTGAGAAGAGTATCTTAACTAGAGCAGCAGCTCTGATCCAGGTCTCCTCACCTTCCTCAATGAGTCACTCAGTCACCAGACTATAGAGTTGTGTCCTCTCTCTTCCTCAGTCACTGATGTTTAATATTCTAAACAAATTGGAGCAGCCTTCCAGAAGAAATTACAGTATCCCACCTACAGATACTTTACAGATCATACCAAGGGCAGTCTACTGGGAGTGAGAATCATTATTTTAGATAGAGAGGTAACAATCTATCTCTCCTGTACTTCGAAGAACTGCTTAAACTTCCTTTTGGGAAGGAAATAGAAGCTCTGTTACTACCACTTTATCCAGCCACATTCAGGGAGCCAGGGTCTTTATGGCCACCTCCCACCAGGGGAGGTTCAGGACTGAGCATTATCACCTGAGATGGGAGCCTGCATCACACACATGGCCTTGGAGGGATTTCAGCTGGCCTCCAGGCTGTTCCCTCAAAGGGGAACTTTTGTGAAACCTGGTGGTAAGCGCCTGACAGGCACTCTTGAGGAGTTTCAGCCCTTAATAACAGACAGTGCATTTTTCTATATAACAGCATGCCTAAATACATGATCATATCAAGCTGGGGAAAAAGATGCAAGATTATCTTTTCTCGGTGACAGCATTATCTAATAGACTTCATTGCACAAACAACAAAAACTATTTTTAAACAAGCAAAAAACTACCTCATACCTTATGAGCTGCACTCTCAGTTTCAGTTTTTCAGCATCCTGTAGCAACAAGTTTCACAGGTTAACTGCTTGTTGTGTATTTGTTTTTTAACTATAGTGGGATTATTTCTGTTTTCCCAGTTCCTGTCTTTCCAGGATGGGAAGAAGTATCTTGAATTTAATGGACACAGACAGCACCTCACCACCCCAGCAATTCATAGTATCCAGGATTCAAGGTTTAAGCCTCTTTTTCAGATTCATATACATCATTTTCTACCTTGTTTTCTCTTCCTTTCTCAATGATTTCTAACATTCTACTTGTTTCTCTACAGCTGCTTAACACTGAGCTGGTATTTTCATTGAACTACCCATAAGAACTACCAGATCTCTTTTTGAGTGCTAATAGCTAATCTAGAGCTCATAACTGAGTGTGTGCAATTAGGGTTCCTCACCTCATGCATATTACTTTGTATTTGTCTTTCATAAGGGCTGCTATTACACCACGATCATCTGTCAACCCTACAAAGTCTCTGGCAGAATTACTGCATCTAACACTAACATGTTTGAAAAAAAAATTTTATTACTACTTTTTTTATGCCTTTAGTGTGTTGTTCCTTACAATCTTTTTGGCCAGCTTTATTATGAGTTACCATTTGACTTGCTAAAGTTTATGTTCTCTTCTATTTTCCTCATTTCTTCACATGAGCTCCACTGTTTGAAGGATTTCTTTTTACCGCAATTAGCTGCCCTTACTATATTATATAGTCATACTGCCTTTTTTGTGTGGTCCTTTAAGGTTTGGTTTCTGAGGGTTTTTTTGGATACGTAATGTACAATTACTCTGAGACTTTAATAGTGTGTATAAACATGGGATCTGCAAATTTTTATTCTTTTGGTTGCTCCTTTTAAATTCCGTTTTAACAAGATTTCTCGTTTTTATGTACTTCCCCCTCCTGAAATTACAATTTTGGCTGTTTGCTCCTGTAGGAATGTTGATCTCAAGTGCATTATGGTCATTCTTAAAGAGTGATCCTTCATTCTGAAGCAAGGCCCATGTATTGTTTAGGCTTAAATAAAAAATTGTTTCTCCCCCATGGATTAGCCTGCGAGTTGCTGCAGGAAACAGTCACTTATGGTAACTAAAACTTCAGTCTTCTGCCACAGACCTAGCTGAATATTTATCCTACAGGGATGCCTGAAGTGTTTCTGAAGGGCTTTCTGAAGAAGTGGTGTGTAGTAAGGCTCTCCAAAGCCATAGAGAGAGTCCTGCGTGATACATAAGGCTTTCCTTTGTGCATTGCTGCAGTAGGAAATATCCCTTCCCTATGGTGTGGTCTATCACTTCCCCTCTCACTTAATTTCACTAAAATTAACAACAGTTGAATTAACAACACTCAGTTTTGTGAGTCTCTGAAACCAGAGGACAGCCCAAGTGTTTTAATTTCAAGTTGTCTGGTTAGTGTTGTTTAACTCTAGTCCTGCGTTGGGACCTTCATCTTGGAAGGATGGATGTGGATGGATGGATGGATGGATGGATGGATGGATGGATGGATGGAACGTCAGCCCTATGCAGCTGTGGGAGATTCAATATGTTAAGAGGCGAGTCAACATTGACCTGTCAATTCTGCACAGGCCTGGAGAAGCAGCAAGGCTTTGAGGAGAAACAGGCCTTGGAAGAAAGTTAAGAAATTGCCAGGCTGTGCTAAAGTGGCAAGGAAAAACAACGGACAGCTGCAATGCTGAGGCACAGAAAAGTACAGAACTGTCTGATGGGAGAGAGCGTTGATGGCTATCTAGTTGCTGATTTGCTTGTTATGCTGATGGGAGCTTTAACGAGAGCTTAAGTATTTATTATTGTATAAGTATGTACTATTGTAAGCGAAAAGAGAATAAAGAAAAAAGAAAACGGCCCCTGCCCTGCAGAAAGAAAGAACTTTCTGACTTGTTATTTTGGCCACTACAGATGGATGGATGGGTGGGTGGACGACGTGCAGTATGTTTCACCGTGAGTAGTTTCTGCACCCCCCCAAAACATACCTGTGAATTAATCCAGACTATTCTCAAATCCCCAGGACTTCAGAGGAGAGCCTGTGAAGTACTTGAGATAAATAACAGGGTTTCTTTGCTACTTTAAATAGATTGACTTTTTCCTAAAAAACATTTTCATTAGAATCTAAAGAATAGTGGATTGTTTTTTCTCTTATATCATTTTCTTCCGAAATTTATGACTGTAATATTGGGGAGGGAAGACTGTTTGTATTGCATGATGTGGAGCAGACATCACACAAATTATTCTAAACAAAAGCACAGTGATGACATATTACTTCTTTTACTTATTTGTGCTAACAGCAGTTATTAATTTTAGACCTAAGCAGAAAATATGCATATTCCTGGAGTCTGCTTTACTGCAGGCACTTTATTGGATACACACAACTATTAAATTTGCAAATTGCTCAGAAACTACTGCCAAATAGCAATCAAGCAGTTGAAAGAACATGGCATATCCAATTGGACATCTGCAACAAAAAGGATGAATGTTTTCTCTGCTTGGGTATATGCTTGGATACCAGCTCTGCTCAAACTCCTGTATCCTGTTTGCAAAAGGGCTTGGAAAATGAGCTTGAAAGTTTGGTGCCCAAGGGCTGTAAAGAGTCAGCCTGGTTGAGATGATGGCTCTCCATACCAGCCTTTGATCTTTCTCTGCTACCCTGCAGATTCCTGTGGAAATGTTCCTTGTATCATAAGAATTATTGAGGGACAGGGGCAAGGAAGAATGAGAGAAAAGGCAGCTTCTCTGAAGGGGCAGGTGCTACCACCTCTGCATGGTTACAGTGGCAGAAAAATGCCATTTACCTTCTCGTGATGAACAGAGCAAAGAGGCATGGACTGAAGTCCCAGTGTGTGAGCACTTGTCCCAAAATCACAGGGATTTCTGAAAAGTGAGCACATACTTAATATCCTTGGTAGGACTGCAGCCAATGTGTGCTTCCTCTGCCAGTTGTCACTGACTCATTACAAGTTCTGGCTGAAGCCTGGGAAAATTAACTGGACACAAGCTGTGGCAATGAAATACTGAATATGATTTATGTGTCTTGATGGCTCATATTTTGCACAGTTCTCTGGTACTGTCCTCTAGATTAAAAGATAATTATTGGGCTATTTTTTTTCACTTTATTAATTATTACTAATAATTTTAATTATAGTTATTAATCGTGCACATTAATTATTAATAGTTTCAAAACTCTGACAGCTTTCAGAGATAAAATAAGTCAGTGTGATATAGCAGGATACAGGTCTGATTTTGTCTTGGTGTAGGCAGACTCTTCCAGACTGGTCATGGAGCTCCTTGGCTTTCTGTCTAAACCAACATGCAGTATCTATTCTCAGTTTATTTTAGTGGTGCAACCTCAGAGTCAACTGTAAGGGGTGACACACTGCGTGGACAAGAGTTTACTTCAACTTGCATCCTTGTCAGAGGAGGGGGTTGAGTTGAAAGTTGAAAGAAAAAAGTGCGGATCACCAGGAGTCTGACATCCTTTACTGCACCCCTATACAACCAGTGGTTTAGAACTGTGATCTCATGCTTGGAGACTGGATTATTAGCAATGACTTCTGGCTCTTGGGTTGAAATGATTATCCTGCCTGGAAGCAGGCTGTGTAAATATTTCTTTTAAAATTTGGAGCTCCTCAGTAGTACTGTAGATAGCAAGAGGCCCCAAAGAACTGTGGCTTCCATCATAGGCATCACCTGGAAAGTGGTAGATGGGGTGATTTTGGATTCATGGACTTATTTCTCTTGATCTGCCTGTAATCGTACAACAAAATGTCTAGAGAAGTTTAGAGATTTAAACTGTGCTGAAGGTATAGAGAACGATCTGAAAACCATCAAAAAAATCACATATAATAAGTAGAGAAACATTTTATACTATACCATGTTCTTTGGAACTAACCATGATAATAAAATATAAAAAATTCTGTAGCTTGCAGTTTTAGATGTATTTATTGTTTGGTATTAATATTGTCCTGTCCCATTAAACAGCTACATCAAGACATGTGCATGGCTAAAATTAATCACAACTGGATTGTGATTTAACTGAATGAGTCATAACAATCAAATTTTATTATTTTGTCATTTTAAAACACAAATAAGGTTTATTATAATTAAAATGCTAATAATTTTCCATAGGTATGTGCCAAAGTATGGATATTAGTTAAATCTTAATGGCTTCCTTCTGAGTTAGGATTTTATTACGGGTGATACTTAGGTCTGATGCCTGCACTCATTTCTCAGTCACAGTCTTCAGAGTTCAGAAGGAAATCAGCACAGACAGAAAAATTGAATAGTGAAGTGACTTGTCTGTGACTTTACTGCAGGTCCATGCTGACTCAGGCCGGCATCCAACCCTTCTCGCTGCTTTTGTGCATGGTTTAAGAGGAAACTAATCATTGGACACAGAAGTTCGGTTTCATGGGTCCCAGTGGGGAGGTATGAACAATAAAGGGATTTTGTTACACAGGAAGCCAGTGGCAGCAGTCAGAAGACATCCTGAGCACCATGAAATGCTGAGTCCATGTTGGGTGAGTAACACATGAGCAGAGCTCCAGCACAGCCGTATGATTGAAGCTTTTGCATTTTCTTTATAAAAATAGAGTGACTTTTACACATCCCTCAGTGGGACATTCAAGAACTCTGAGGACTGGATGAGCTCAGCAGCCACAGGCAGAGACACCCACTAATGTGGGCAGAAGAACAGGCCTGGGGCCATATAATTGTCACCCTCTGCATCAGCTTAAGATCTGTGGCACCTCGATCCCAGTGTGGGGGTGCGGCAGTTAAAGCTTTTGCTAAGCCAAGAGTTGTGTGGGTTGCACCAGAAGATCAGACTGTGGTCTGCCAGTAGCACAGCATCTCTGGCTTAGACACAATCAGTTGCAAAAATTAGCAACATTAAAGCTCTTTTATTTTGGAATAGTATTAATGAAGAAAGAGATGCCAATAATGGCCCACAGCTGTAGAGAGAAGAGGTGGGAGAATCAAGATTTAGGTCAGTAAAATAAACACTGTTACCATGACAGACTAATCTCATCCAAGTAACTCTGCTCATTTTTTTCCTGGCTTTTTGTAACCATGAGGAAAAATGCCAAACAGTCCTGTCTTGCAGGGTTTGCAAACCACCTCTCTTCTGAACTCCCTCAAGAAGGGAGAGAGAGGACATTTTCTCACCTCATTTGAGTAAAAGGTTTTTTTCTGACAATAATCTTCTTTTCTTCAGTGGAAATGAATATGGGTTAGGCACCTCCCTGAAGGCAGGGTATTTCCCTCTGTGAGCCAAAAACAAGGAGCAATCACAACAGCATGGGGAGCATGAGCATCAGAAGAGAAGAGCTGGGTCATTAGAGATCTGTGTAGAAATCTGTAGCCCCTAATGGGAGCAGAGCACCCTCAGCTTCTGATTCACCCTTTGCAGGATTAGTCTTATAATATTTTTAATGGGTATCCATTCTATTGCAATGTATAGGAGTGCAGTGACCCTTAAATGTCAGCATCTAACATTACATTAATTCACTCTTAATGAAACTAAAGAGGGCTCAAAGAGTTTTGTGACCAAAGGCTGTTCACCAGAATTGCACCTTTCATTAACTGACTTTGGAGAGATGAAATAAAATGAACTTTTTGAAATATTTTGATATTGGATACACTGATTTTGCAAGCAGTAAATCCCTCTGGTTCAGACCCCAAATAAGGGCTTCTGATGATTAGGATATAAAATGAACTGTGAAATCCTATATGCCTAATATCCCTTCCTAATGCAAATCAAATTTGTTGCCCTGCCACATAGTTTGAGCCTACACAGCACAGAAACAAGGTAGTCTGCAAGTAAAACCTCATATTTAAAAGATGAAGCATTAGGGCTTATACAGAATGTCCTTTCAATGCTGGACACCCGTGTATAAAATTCAAACTTACAATTATTATTGTTTTCAAATGGCAAAAGGAAAATACATCAGTGACCAGGGTGTGCCAGAAAATAGGACTGACATACACCTTTCCTTCTTGAGCTGACTTTTAGATACAAGCCCTGGCTAAACTGGGCTTGAAAGTCCAAATCTTAGGACCCATCATGAAAATCTACCACTACAGTATGCTAGGTGGTCTGTAACCTGAATGGGCTCCTGGTGTTTAAAATATCTCTTTGTTTCTAGAAATATTCAAGTGCTGCCATAGCTTTTGAACACTTAAGGTCACCAGGGCAGTAATTTAGACAATTCTTGTTCACCCTATGTACATTTGGTAGGAGAACCATTGTCCTGCTGTTCTGCTTTACTCCTCAGTTACCTTCAGAGAAAAAAACCACAGTATGATATGAAACTCCCATGGAGTGTGTTTGTTATCACATAAAAAATAGCTAATTAAAATAAAAACTCTCTTGACCACTTTCTAGGACATGGGCGTAAGTCATTACAAAGCACACAGTATGTTAAATACATAACCACAATATCTTTCCAGATGATCAGATAGAATCAGAGAGGACTCTTGTGCCTAATATTAAAGGAAAGACTATTCATGTTCATGGGCTGGAGAAACTGTACAAGAACAGTTTATCCATGTAAAATATAGCCCGCAGATCACTGCCAAGGACAGCAAGACCTATTTTGATCTGGTGCATTAAGTCCTGGTAACATATGCGAAGAGTAGCTTGGGGAAGCTATAAGATAAATATCCATTTTTTGTAATTAAAAACTGCCTGAAGTTTGATGCAAAGTAGAGCATAATTTAGCCATGAGAACATTGTTTTAGTGACTAGTTATGACAGCCAGACAGGGACTGCTAAGGAAATGGATAAAGAAAAGAACAAACACTAACAAGAAATACAATTTTAAAACTTTTACAAAATCAAATGTACATTACTAGGAATTAATTATTGTAAAAATATTTAAATTATAGGGGAAAATGTCTCCATCCAATTTTTGTCAATGACCTCACTTGCTTGATACAGCATGGATGGGGTTTCAGCAAGGCACAGGCATTCCCATTTCGACTATACTCTTTTATGGGTGAATGTTTTCTTTCTTCAGATGTTCAGACAAACAAACCCAGAACAAGTGCTTGTTGTCAGTAAGAAGCTGCCTCTTGTCCCTGTTTCCCAGTTGTTCAGTTGCATTAACGGGAGTAAAAAGAATATACAAAATGCCTTCTTTCCACTGCTACTGCTCTGTAAGGATTTGAGGTGGATGCTATGAGAACGCCCTCATAAGTGATCATTCAGTTGGTGTTTTACAAGCAGAAAGGAAACTTTTTGAGTGACTCCTTACTTCCTCTGCCTGCTTAACTATAAATTGGACTTGCTTATGTTGATTTTCCCTTTTCTTTTTTGGTTTGGTTGGAGGTTTTTTTGTAAAGAGGAAGCATGAGAGAAAATGTATGCATGGACTGCATGTCTCAACCCACATACGTCTACATAGCCCCATTGCTGTGAGCTGTGCTGATGCTTTGGCACAAAGGGCGTAACATCACGGACTTCACTTTTACTTATTGAGAGCAGCACCAGTTGACTCCCAGTTTCTCTGATCACTTCCAGCTTGAAAGCAAAGAAGAAAAAACAGAGAGGTGTAGGACATGACAGGGGATTTCACGTACTTTCATTATGCTCAGTGCACTCATCTGACCTCTTTCTCACATGTCAGGAGAGATAACTGTGCAAGGTGTTCACTGGACTTACTGAAAATGGGTTGTTTGTATTTTGCTGAATAAATTATTGGCTTTTTCCTAAGTCAGTGACATTTAGAACAAAAAGCCATAGACTTGAGGCTATAGCATGTACCCCACTTTACTCTTGCTGAGCAGAAATAGTAAAAAAATAGTTGTCTGTAAATACATTTTTCCTCCTTTTTGTTTTGCGAGTTGTTTATAAACTTGCCATATTTTCTTAAGCACTTCTGTGAAATTATCAGGCAAAGAATATTTAGTCTGTAGTTTGTCTATAAGCAGTAATCAAAATTTGAAATTGACTGAATAAGTACTATTCTTAGAATCCTCTTTCTGGTAAAAATGCTTAAAACTAAGAATTCAGAAATTAATCTCTGGCAATATCTTTTACAATTTGCTTAATACAAGTAGTGTCTGTGAAATTTCTTGTCTCAGAACAAATGGTTTGGAAAGAATCGTAGCAGATGTGTTTTAAAATGCAACCAAATATTCATAGAATTTTTTTTCCTGGAGCAGTTGCCCTGTCCTACTTTCCTAGGTGGTGGTTAACTCTCCTTCCTCACAGAGAAACAGCACCAGGAACCCGCTGATTCTCTTTTCACAGTTCTTGAATATGCAGTTTCACACATAGAGAAGAAAAATTGTGTGAAATGTTGTAACGGACATTGTCAGTCAGCAGGAAACCTGAAAAGAGATATTGAGATGGAGCTGTGAAAAGTGACAGTTGTGGAGCAGTACATTTTTATGTGATAGATAGAGCTGTAGGGCCAGGTCATTGCAGCTTGCAAGGGGCAATCTTTGTGTTACTGATATCCCCAGGGCTGCAAAGGCTGAGTGCCACACTTGGAGAACTGACGGGCAATTTGCTAATGCAGCAATCTGAAAACAGAAAGAGGCAGCATAAATGTGAGGGTCAAAAAGCAACACCCAATATATGTACTATACAGCTATATTGTCCCTCATATTATTTGCTTTACTAGCTTAGAGTGGATATTTCTAAAAATCAGGGGGTTTCTACAAAAATGTAAAAAACCATAATGAAATTTTAAATCCAAAAGTTTTACTACTGAAAACTAACACTGTTGTATGTTAAATCACTCATCTTTGATAAATAACACTGGACAAACTTTAAATCTGCGTGCTTTCTCAGGTATTTCACGTGCACTAAAAATTAATTCTTAAAAACTGAAAGAGGTAAACAATACCTTCTCAAAAAGTACCTTCTAATTTCAAGAGCAACCCGTGAAGACCTTTGTTTCGCTTGCAGTACTATAACTTTACAGGTCTCAAAATGGGATGTACCTTTCCTAAATCTTCCCCGCTGAACATGTGACTCACAAAGTTGGCTTAAAAAATAAAATAAAGCAAAATAAAATAAAATAATCATACATTTTTTTTAAAAAAAATAAAGTTCTACTGAAGGTTAAAATTATTTTACAGTATCGTGCTTTAGACTTACTTTTAAATCTTCTTTTCATGTTTGAGGATATTGTTGATATGTTCCATTTTGTTGCCTTTAGGATAAAGTGCTTTGCTTTTTTCCTTTCCAAATCGCTTTTAATTGTAATTATAGCATGAAATAGAAAATAATTACATTTTAAATACATTTTGTCAAACTGAAAACTTTCAGTTAATGTGCCATTTTCTTAGCATTTTCCTTTACAGAGAATGTAGACATTTTCTAATTTGACACGAAGCTAAATTTGGAAACCTCAGAAACATTTGGGGAATGAAAACAATTGTCCTCCAGCCAGTTTTACTGTCCAGGCTAGTCTGCACCATTTCCACAGATGGTGATGCCAAGAGTTTTTCTGGCCTCTTGCTCTGAAAGTATTGCTTCTGTATTGCACTTCGGCCTGTAACCTATGTTGTCCTTGTCATTGCACACTTCAATTTCTTCTATATTGAATCACTGTATTAGTATAGAATTCAGATAATAAGGCTAATTGCTCCTTTTTAACAACACTTCATGTGTTTATGAATAATCATACACATAAGGGTCATTTTCCAAATCATTTCTCATTTTTGTTCTCTTCCGAGTTCTACAATTAGTATGCATTTCTTTTTTTAATGTAGTGTTCTCAACAACATGCAGTGTTCCAACTGAGGCTTATCAAATGAAGTAGAGCAGAATAATTACCTCATTTCTTTTATGCGTGACATTCTTATTAATGTGACTCAATACAGAGCATTTGCCTTATTTTGCCACAACGTTGCATTGTTGATTCATATTCAAATAATTAGTCACTGTAAATCCACATGCTGCTCTGCAAATCCGTGTGTTAGCATGGGCTATCCCTCAGATGCCAACAGGAGCTGGCAGGAGCTGCAGTTGGGGTGCTGGGCACTGTACAGAAAAAAAGGTATGCAATACCTCTTCCTAACCAGACTGCCAGCTTCTGTACTTGTATATGATTACCAGTTTCTTGGAAGATTTATAGTATTTTAAGTCTATCCCACTTGTGAGTGATTTGACACTGGTGTCTCATCACTTGTAATGTCTCTCTTCCAAAAATGAAGATTCACCCTTCCCTTCTGCATACATAGTCTCCAGAAGATGTAGGAAAAAACACTAGAATAATGGAAACTGTCCTTGTCCCAAGACAAATATTACTGGAGCCATTGTAATAACAATCATGTAAAAATACTTATTTCTATTGTTGTTCCAGCAGTGTCCCAGAGCCCTAATCAAGGCCGTGATCTGTGCCAGTGAAAAAAACCTGAATGCGAGGACTGTAGTAATATTGGATATTTGAGAGATGTCTCAAGAGAGATCTCTTTCATGAAGACTTATGGGATCTTTAACATCATCACTATAGCCTTGTTTGGACCTCACTCTTCAAGCGTGCATTCTGGCACTGTCTCCCTGAACTGGAAACAGGTATTTTTCTGTTCTTAAGTGGGTCACATAACATAATTTTCTTCAACCACGGGCACAGAAGTCTGCTGTAAGTCTCCTAGAAAAGTGCTTAAATGGTAGCGTGGAGCTCATGGCTCTCACGGTGTTGTGGAGCATTCCCAGAAGAGTGAGCATCCTCCTTCCTGAGAGGCTGTAAAGCTTTTGCTTCCCAAGAATGTGACACATGTAAGAAGAATAGTCCCACAGATACATTGATCAGTGCGCAGTTTTCTTTCAAAACAATCCTGAGGCTTGAGTTTACAGAATGAAAAGTTTGTATCTGCGTGGCTTTTGACAGGTGGCATTAAATCCACCTGGTTGTCCTGGCAGGATCCTTGGCAATGCAACTCTGCCACTCACATATATAAACATGTTTTTCTTTTTCACCCTAAAAGCTCAAGTTTAATTTCATTGCTTGAAAAGGACATATACACACAGAAGTTAGGACTGTGTTTTATTCACCGTCCCAGGAAGGGTGCTGCTTCCATGGAAGTGGTGGTGGTAGAGGGACTCTAAGATTCATGCAGGCTCACCTCTGAAATGAGATGAGCTGAAATAATTGGCCTCCATGTTGCCCAGCTTCTCACCACCTTCCTGGGTGATTTTATCCATAAAAGAGACAGGGGCTGTGGTCAGTCTGGTCACTGTACCCTCACCTGAAAAGGGCTGTTCTGCAGATGTGGATTGCAGGAATTTGGCCCGTATGGTTTAAAGTAAAGACTTGAACTTGGATCTCCTGCACCCCAGGTGAGCGCTCTGAAAAGAAGGCTGTTATTGTCCCTCTCCCACTGGTCTGATAAATAATTATTTCTATAGAAGTGAAGCAGCATCAACAAAATAAACTGAACCTACAGGCCTAGGACATGGAAATCCAGAAAGGAAACCTTCTCCCAAATAGGCATCATAGGAACATGGTCTCACACATCTCCAAGGAGAGCTGTACAGCCAGTGAGACATTTTTGTTCTGTTTTAACTCATTTTTTCCCTGGCTCTTAAGTAAAAATAAACAAAATCTTTTTTTTCAAGGAAAATTACTTATTTTTCCAATAATCCTTCTGAGAACCTCAGTGAGACATGTACTTATAGACTTGTTATTGCTAATCAAAGATATTCAAAACTAGTTCAAACTCTTTCCTCAAATAAAGGATTGCCTTAAAAATGGAATCTGGGCGCAGCATATTAGATTTTGTTGTTTAGGAAGTCTTAAAGTATTTCTGTTTCTCTCTGCCTTTTCTTCTAAAAATGAAAGTTGGAATACTTACTGTATTCTGTGATCCCAGGAAGTAAGGCTTGGGAAAAATACAAACCATTGTGTCAGAATATCTACATCTGTCAATAACATAAAATACGATTTTCAGAGAGGTGAAGAAATACAGGGGGCAATGTCTATCAAGTCACAAATGAAAATACTAAGTGCCTCAGACTCCTTTCAAAATCCTGAACACGAAGTATTTTACATTTGCAAAGTTAACTGATTTACTAAGAAATAATTTCAATTATATCATCTTCTAAGTCTGGATTCTTAAACTCTCTGAATGCAGGGTGCAATATTAAGAAAAATGCTCCAGATCCATATCAAAAGAGTTTGAGTTGTTATGAATTTGTGTCAGTAGCCACAATCTGTTTTGATAGGAAAGAAAAATGGCAGACACTGGTTAAATACATTAGAAAGTGGGTTTAGCCTCCTCTGAGATCATGAGTCCCAACGGATCTAAAGATCACAGAGAGATAGAACCAGGTCACGTGTTGATGCAAATGAGCATAGTTTTCTTGACATTGGTGGACCTACAGTGATTGATTCCAGATGAAGTGATGAGATGATTCGGGTGTGCTGTGCCCTCCTGAAAAGCTGTTGAGAGACACAGTGAGATCAGTACAGGGATAGCCTCACCAAAGGCAAATATATGGCACAACAGACACGGAAAGGAAAAAAGCAGCAGCATCTCTTCCTGTGTTCATGGAGACACAGGCTTTGGTGAAAGGACAGAAAACACCGATGTGTGCAGTGATCGGGAGTTTGGAAGGGAGGCAATAAATATTAGCAAAAGTTAAGTGATGAAGAAAGTAATAGTGTCAGCAAATTATCTTTGTAGGGCTCCACTGCTTTCACCATCTTCAGAAAACCCTGGTGTGTACTTGCTTTTACACATCTTTAGATGGTCGTTGAGGTTTGACTGAACAAGGGTTCAAATGTATTTGCGTGGGAACAGGAAGGAGTGAAGATGAAGCTTGCTCTAAAGGCAGTCTAGCTGCAGCAGTAGCACAACCAAGTCAACTTCAGTAACTAACTAAAGCCTTGGCATCCAGTGTGGTCTGCAACACTGGGTCTAGACACTGAGTAAAAGTCCAGGTAGCTGGTTTGAGCTGGACTTCATGGTGGTGTGGCTGGTGAAGTAGCTAAGCTGAATTACTGATACTCTCTCAAGTGGGTTTTTTTTTTTCCTTAGCACTACAGGTAGACCTAAGCATCACTGCAGATACTCATCAGTGGTTCAGGGACTATCTGAAATATTTAGAAGTTTGGTAACGTGCTCCCTCTGGAAATAAAAGTAAAAAGCATTTATTGGCTCTGAAATTCTCAAACACTATAGTGAATTAAATCACTCCTTATTTGAAATGGCAGTATCAAAATGCAAAGATACAAGAATCCTGACGTCTTTTTCATGGACTCAGTAAAACCTGAGCATAGATTTTTTATCTAAGGTGGGTTTTTTCTCAGATCATTATTTACAGTATTTAAAGGCATTGCAGAGTTTTCACAGTTGAATTGGCACAAACCCTCTGTAACTACTGCTATGACATTGTCTCACATCTGTCCATCAAAAGAAAACATAGAAAGCTGTTTCCAGAATAACTCATTTTGCTAATATTGAAACAATTGACTAGTAAACTACTCAATTAAAGCTATATTAACTAGGATATTTTATCTCACTCTTATTTTCAAGAGTCAACAACCCAAGTACAAGGAGACTAATGACTTAAAATTCAGCCTTCTCTGTACAACTGATGGAGTTTTGTTCCTGGGCTACCTCCTCCTCGATTCATTCAGCATGAATGGCAGATTCCTACATCGTGTCAAGTTTCAGATCACCATAGAAACAAACTAGGAGGCAGTTTCATTAATCATTTAGAGCACAAGAAGTCTAGGTCAGTCTGATTGCAGCATATAGAGTATCATCCTAGCGCCACATGGGACTCAGTTGATTTGAATTAAAAAAGATTAAGCTGCCCCTAGGACGCTCAGCATCATCAGTTTAAGTTCTCATGTAACAGTGGTCTCTGGAGCCACATGGATTAGGAGACTGAAGCTATGCATTTATTTTTCAGGGCTCAGTGAAACATTAGATGAGTGCAGGTGTCTGAGGGGAAAAAGGACAAAGATCACATATAGTTTTTTAGACTTGTTGCTGTTCTTTTGAAACTGGAAACAATAACTCAGTTTTATTTCTCCAGTGACAGTTACCACTCTTTTCTGGCCATGCAATGGTACATCTGTTACCCAATGTTTACAATTTAGATTTATAAAAATTTCATACTATGAACCGTAATTTTAGCGCAAAGCTGCAAGTTGGGCATAGAACAGTTTACATGAATGCTGACATTTTTTTTTCCTGATGGGGTAAAAAATGCACGAAATAAATAGTGGTGACATTTTAGTTTTGCTTGAATGAAGATTTATTGCTCCCAGGAAACTGACTTACAGGCAGCTACAAATCAACTTGACTATGAAATAGTTGTATATGTACACCACAAAATGGGCCCCCCCTTCCAAAGTACTCACCTTATTTATGGGTCTTCCAGTACTTCAAAGACCTTCAGTAACTTAGTCCAGACTGGTTTACTGCTTTGTAGAACTAAGACATTTCAAGGGGAAAGTTGTAGGTTACAGTATATTAAGGACTCTTTCTCTGGGGCAGCTGAGATTCCCATGATGCTATATGAACTGTTGATCTAAAGCTTATTATAGCATGACTTCCTACAGTATAATTCTTAAATCTTTTAAGTTATAGAGTCCTGTCTTTAATCCCAAGCACCAAACCTTAAAGCAGAACTAGCTTTACAAAATTCAGAACACCTTCTGTGAGTAAATGTAATTATATGTAATAATTAGGTTGTCTACGACCTATTTCAAATTAATTGTTTGAATTTTCAACAAATGTTTTACACAGAAGAATGGAGGAGCAAGATCCCACATCAAAATATTCCTCATGGAGAGAAAAGAATTCAAAACACCTCCCACCCTGTGTATTTTACCCATTTGCACTAGCCATGCCAGTTACCTGGGCTGTGATAGTATCAACAGCAAAGCCTCCTGTTACAGCACATCTAGGGGCACACAGACCAAGTCAATAATTTTACTGATGTGTTGTCATTTTTAAACATATCATTCTGAGGATTTCCAGGGAAGAAATGTCATTATGCTTAAGAAGCATTTTTAGATTTTCCTAGAACAGTTATGGGAAGGGGAAAGTGAGTATTATAGCCACTTTACACAAGTGGAAGTGCATATGGAGTCATGCTGTGTGAGTTGACTCAGGCCACAACAGAGAGCATGGGCCAGTGTTGTGCAGCTCCTGTTCTCCTGACCGGTGCTCAGTTCAGGCTCTCCTATGTACACCTTTCTGTCAAATGCCCTTAAGAAGATGAAAAATGTAGGAATTGAAGCGTACACAAAGAGCCCTGATTGGAGACACAAAACAGTTCATGTTAGCTAGTATTTATTGAGTGCTGGCAATGCGATGGTTGCTATGCAAACAGAAAAGAAAACATGGTTCCTATGCTGTGACATTTATATGGTCTACTTCAAGGGTTGCCACCCAGCCATTTCCAGTTGGGCTGGAGAGCTTTCTGTCCCCCGGTTGCCTGTGAGAAAACTGAATTTGTCAGTGCTAGGAGGGTTAGCTGTGGCACACCACCAGCAGCAGTGATGGTGGCCAGGCTGTATGTTTACTGAGCACCAGCAGACCCCCAGGTGAGCGGCGGTCACCATACCCACACATCACTGTTCCACTGCTCTGGACCCTACCTTCAACCACAGGCAAAGCCTGGCAACAATAGTCCCTACACTTGTGCCCCTTGTTGAAAGCCACTGAGCCTGAAGAAGCACAGACAGCTCATCCATGACATAAAGCAACACTGAGCCAATGGTGTGGGACTGGACACCACCTCCTTCACCTCACCAGGCACTGCTGTATTTCAGCTGCCCATTTGTTCCCTTTTGATTTAATATTACTTCTCCTTAATTGCTCTTCCTCTAACTCCACTGCAAGCATCTCTCCCTATAGCCACTGTTTCAGTTCCTGGTGCCCCACAGTTAGAGGATGGAGCAGGGGGTCCCCTTCCTGTGACTTTTGTGAAGGGCCCCCAGCCCTTGGTGTTCACAGCTATAGCTGCCCTGCTGCAGCAACCACACACACCCCTCTGTTCCCAGAAATGGGGGGGGGCTAGCTTAGGCATGTCAGGGATTGTCTCTAAAGGGAACCTAGTTGCTGCTGAGGGTATGAGTTTTGTGTCTTGTTATGAGTCATGTGCAATTTTATAGTATCTTTTTTTTGCTCTTCATCTTTGTGGTCACTTTTAAGGCCAAAACCCACCTGCTCAGCTTTATAAACAGTTTATAAAAAGTGCTGTGAAGCTGAAAAGTAGAGAATTTCCTTTTTCTGTCAAACACACATCCTCTTGCAGGGCCTGGGCAGACCTGGGAAGCTGCAGTTTTGCTCCTGGGCTCCTCCCATGTTGGGTCCCTGACTTCTGCTGCTGCCCAAAGCCACCAGAGAGAAGACAGCTTCTGCATAGCCCTTTTTAGCCAGGTAGTCGTGACAGTATTGTTTTTTAACGATCATGTAGCAAAATGAATTGCCTTGGCATGTATTGCCTACAGTTAGTCTCCAAAACACTTTTTGGCACAAAACACCAAAAAAGTTTCCCATTCACTCTGCTTTGTAAAGTGAATATGAAACATTTCTGATTCATTACATTGGCTGACTTTTGTCTTTCTTCCCTGATTTTTTAGTGGTAAAAAAAGTTATGTTCCTTTTTCATTGCACATGGAGCAGAGCAGAGCTACCAGAAGGTTACCTAAATTCCTGCACACTGATCATCATCTGAACTGTGTGCATGTTCCCAGCCTTTCACTGTCAGGCATAACCAATGCTTGACGTAAGCAATTATTCAAAGATGCTCAGGTGTCAAAGAGAATCTGAATCATTCTGTCAATCCTTTTCTCATTCAGCTATTAGACCCATAGTGAATTTGGGAAGCCTGAGATCAGAATGAAAAGCATCGTTTTTCTTGTAAACCAAATATATCGGACTGAGAAAAAGTGAGCTAATAAACATGGGGAGACAATTTTTAATGTTACTTTTTAGAGTGCAGTAATTTGTCTAATTGTATTGCCTTGGAATACGATTACACATAATACATTCACATTACACAGGAGGGAATATGTTTGGGAGAGAAATTATAGTTTCTCTTCCATGCTCAACATATATAACATGTATAAAATAGGAAGATCTAAATTCTACTGATGCTCAATCTTTTGCCAATTCAATTTTGAATTGTTTGGAAATGTCTGGTGACAAATGTACTAATTTGAACTTGAGTGAATACATTCACCCAATTTAATAATTTTGGGTTACAGAAAACATGAGTATAAAACAAATTTCTCTGTCTATACAATAATCAGTGCAAAATTCTTGGCCACTTTTCCATAACCCTCTGATAGTTGTGGGTAGCAAACAGAGATTTACTGGAGGAATTAAAGAGGCTTCATTCCTCCCACCACCAGCAGCTGTTTGGCCCTGCAGTCTTCCTGGGTAGGGCAGAGCTGCATCGGTCTGTGGTATGCATGACTCATAGGAAAGTAATAAAAACCTGGGGCTAGCAAAGACCTCAGAAAGGGGACTAGCTGATAGTGGAAGAGCTAGAGCAGCTCATGCAAGATAAAAAGATAAATAGTTGGAAGACACATGCAGGGGAAGTGGCTGGACCAGTCTTCTTGGATGCTGTTAGTACTGGGACCCCTGCCTGCACAGCGATCTCCGCACAGCCTGGAGCACTGTGTAATGCCCATGACCAGAGTTCTTTCCAAATGGAGTTGTGCAGGTGATGCATAAAGGCCATACACAAGAAATGCCCACCTCTAGACTTGTCAGCCAGCTACAAGCAGATTGAGCTGTTCAGGAAACCCAGGGGCTGCACAGATTTTCCAGTGACTGAGTTTGTCATTACTATTTCCTGAGGTCCGTTACCAATGGCTGAGGTCTAGAACCAAAACACAGAAGTCCTCTTTCACTCTGAACATTTCACAAATCTAAGTTCATCCATTCTGGGATTAGGTCCATACCTCGGTTCCAAATTTTAGGTATCATATGTGCATTTGTTTCATTAAGGCGAAGTGTATTTGGGTAGCTGTCATGTAGTGCTTGGAATGTAATGAAAACAAGAGGTCCTGGCTGCATGCTGCTGAGGAACTCCCAAGGCACTTCTCACAGGAGCAGGGGTGTTAACCCTGATATCCTGGTCAAATTCCAACACGGCTAATTATATCCCACTTACCTAAAACTCTGCCATACTTTCTCTGCTTGCTGCAGAGACTTGCTGCAGTGCAGCCGTCTCTCTTCTGGTCCTCTTCCACATCAGAGGCAGTTGTATTTAGGGAATAGTTGCAGTCAGTTACCAGTTCGTAAGATTTCCTGACCAGCACAGGACTGTTGAATGAAAACTGTAGTTATTGCTAGCTATGATTTGAGGCAAAAGAGGCTAAAAGCACCTGCAAAAGAAAGAGTAAATAAACCATGAGGCTGCAGATGCAGTTATGGGCAGTCACTTGTGAGCAATGGCAATGAGCACAGTAACAGTATCCATCATGCTCCCTTATCTGGCCTTTGGCCTGAAGGAGATTAAGAGAAGGATAAATGTGGGTGGGGTCAGAGCACTGAACAAAAGTGTGAGGGGAGAGCTGCACAGGTGAATATCCCCTGGAGATAACACCAAGGAGCCCAAGGGTGAGAGGGAGAGGATTATGTTTTCTGAGTCCAAGACAGGATAACTTCATATGGACAACCATCTGCTGATGCTGCTTGTGACGATATAGTAATTCAAGACTTTATAGTAAGTGAATCTTCCTGAGGCTCTCAGGCCTATTTTTTTCTTATACTTATTAAATGGTATTAAGGGATTATTGTAGCTGTGTAAAGCTACAGTGAGATTGAACAGCAAGAAAAAAACACGTGTTTAAAATTTTGACTAAGGAATAAAATAACTTTAAAGTTGCAATATTACATCTTATTGTTTATTTGGAAAGACAGTGTATGTGTGGTACATAATACTCTGGAAATGGCCACATGATACTCCCAGTGAGGCTTTTTGCATCCTGTTTGGAAATAAATATTTCCAGAAGGAGAGAAAATTATGTAAATTCATCTCTGCCACTTTTTCTACCAGAACCTCATCTATCTCATTATCCTTTCAGTATTGGCAGCCACCAAAATATCCTTGAAATGAACAGATATGACCAGTTCACCAAGAAGTGCCCAGAGCAAACAGAAGAGTGGATTTCCACACTATGGAAACCATTCTTACTGTTTTCTTGCTATCCTCCCATGAAAATTAGAGTTGTTTATATGTTTGCAAAGTATCCCCCTATTTTGAGAGTCCACAGAGCAACCTCCTCACAGCTCATCTTGTATGGTGGAGTCCTACATTCAAGGTTCTTTTCTCTCTGATACATATATATATAGACACATATACATGTATATATGTACACACACACAGAGGTTAGATCACTGGCAGCACAATGGTTCTGTTATCCAGCAGAATTATATGAATTTGCCTGCAATATTTAGCTGACGAGATGGCAGTAGGATGTGCATTTGATAAATGAAACGCGTGGGTGTGCACTCAAGTGTATGCACATGAAGAGCTATTCTCATTCCTGGTTTTAGAAGACAGGTGTTTCTATCACAGCTAGCAACCTTCAAAAATGAGAATAAGGGCAGAGAGTCTTAAATGCCTCTTCCTGTCTCCTGTGTCTCCCCAAACAGGATGGGACCATGTTAATGGAGTAGCACCAAGTGAACACGATGACCTAGCAGGTGCTACCAGGATGTACTGAACTTTTCCTAAGAAAAATAAAGCCTGTCATCTTCAACACGATCAACAAACCCCACATATTCTTTAGAGCATAATAAGATACAGTGTTATAGAGTTCCAAATTGCTATGTAATTCCATATTCTCTCCCATGCCATTAGCTCCCCTTATTGCATTTAATGTACATAAATATCAATTATGTGAATATGGGATAAAATACCCAATTATTCAGCTGCTTGTCATTGTCATAAAGAGGAGTTTAGAGGGAAAACAAAACAAAACAAAACAAACATATAAAGTAAACTCTGAACCGTTGCAATTTAGGAGTTCACATTTCAGACTTTGAAACTGTTTTTCCCCAGCAGTAGAATTTCACTGAATCACTCAGAGTTCCTGTAAAAAGCAACCACAACAATAAAACATTCCTTTTCTGCAAGGACTCTAGCATTTCCCATCCCAGAACTGTAAGAGAACTGGAAAAAGGGAACTCCTGCTTCATTGAAAATTACTGTAGGTTTTTGGTTTTTTTTTATTGTAGATGTATTTATATAGTTTATCTGAGAAAAGAAAGCCCACCCTCAGGTTAACAAGTGCAGATGCTATCTTCAGTTTGCTTAGATACATGCAACACACAAATTTAGGGCCAAATCTGTGATTTTGTCCTGTCCCAGCACCGTAGTTTACAGTTCTGTTGGGAAAGCAGAATTTTGCCGGTCCCAGAGAGAAATTCTGTTTTAAAAGTCATGGTTTCTGTAACATAAGATCACTCTGCATAGAGCAAGCCTGAAGAGGCTGGATACCCCAGGCTTATCTAGCTTCTCCTGTCCTTGAAATCTTGACCTTTCCCCAGAAGTGTAGACTTAATTGGGCAAGCTAGCAGCTAATCTCCTCCTCCCCATGCACAGGCAAATAGGTGATTTTGCTTCTTGTTACATGTTGTTGCCTTCAAGTGGCTAATTTTTCTTCATGACCTGGTGTGGTGCTGCCTCCACTACCTTGCCTTTAGGGGTGACAAGACATCATAAGCCCAAGAAGCATGCATAATGGATGGATATAGAAAAATCATTCCAGACAGGAAGTTCTTCCCAGTACAAAGTCTCAGCCCTGTAGTGTGCCCTGCATCGTCTGAGCCAACGGGTGATGTTTGGAGCACCAATAAGCTGCTGAGCCTAAGAGGGACTGCAGGCTAAAACAGTTCATGGGTTTATACATGACTACTTCTCTATCTAGTTTTTCTTCTGATCTGCCATAATTGTGTTATTATCCTTATACATTTCTAATCCTTTTTGAATCCTGCCATGCTCTTGATCATTCCTAAACTCACCTGGAAAATTGGTAATTGTCACAGTTTGACTTACTAGCAAGACATTTATCTAGGCTTTTCCAATTATCACCTGATATTTCCCTTGTATAATGGAAAATATAAATGCATTTGATACTAGGCCTGGCTCATGTGAAAATTATCATAAATGTTATTAGTGGCAAAGTCAACATGACTAGAAATAATACTGTACAATATATTGCTAAGAGTTTAAAACAGGGATTCTGAAGAAACCTTCTACATCCCCAAATCAGGATCAGAGGTGTGTATGTGCCATTTTAAGCTGGAACTTCCACTGTGCATTACAATTCTTCCATCTTGAAGCAAAGTATTTCCAGACTTTTATATAAGCTGAAAATCAGAACGGAATTACAGAGGTATAAAAGAGATGTCTAAATGGCATTAGAAGAGTGTAACATGGAAAATGGACTAGTTTTTAGTTTTGTCATGTTTCTCATATGTACTTCATGAGTTTCTTCAATAGTCAGAAAAGTATTATCTCAACAGATTGCTTAAAGATTTATGCATGTGACATAATGCTACAACAAACTTAAAGAGTTCAGTTTTGAAGACAGAAAGATGGAAAGTCTGGACTTTTTATTTAAAATAATTTCCTTGCAATAATCTCTGCAGGTCTCTCAAGTCTTGTCCCAAATTGAACTGGTGAGATACATTGTGGACAGGACAGTCAGAGTAAGACTGCTCAGAACACTTGAAAATATCTCCTGCTTATGTCTTGTTTATAGAAACTAGCTGAGTGGCACTCTGCCTTCCATCATAATGGTCACATTTACTATTGTCAGTTGGCAACATGTCTTTTTTTTGAAGCATTACCAGTTGGTCTCTCAGTTTAGCTCAAGAAGGCATGGTGAATTTTAAATCGGTGTTCAGCCTTTGCTTCCTTGCATTTAAGAAATCATCTTTGTCAGACACTGGAATGCGATGCGTCTTCTTTTCCAATCAATGTTTGATGTGCAAAATAGTTTAATGCAGCATATAACATCTATTACAACGCATCAATAGCCTGCCAGCACTTTAACAAGATTCCTTTTTCTGCGTGCAGCTCCAGGACAGAACTTTCACTGAGTTGTGTTGCTTTAAGATGCAGAACATTGCTTCAGCCCTTCATAAGAATCTGTCAGCAAAGTTAGCAAATTCCCCAAAACCTTGAATTGGATCTAGGATTTTGGATTGGCTCGGTATTGTGTTTTGCTGTTTGTGATTAGGTTTACAGGGAGGCTGGCTGCAAAGTTCTGATCTGGATTTCTCCAAAGTGTTTGGTTCAGTTCTGGGTTGGAGCACGCTGTAGTCAGCAGTTGTTCCTATCAACATCTGTAACACATTTGGCATTACTTGAAAATATTAGTCACGACTGTAAAACTAATAAAAGCCCTCCTTTCATATTTAAACTGTAAGGTGGTCATGTATGCTAGGCACTCATCATTGATTTAGATGTTATCTCTCTGCTAGTAATATTTTTGCTGTGCTTGCTCCAAAGCCTGGATTTTTGATCTGGGAACAATTCTCAGCTGAGAAAATTAGTCTAACTGAAGAGCTGTGCCAGAACTTGGAGGACTTGTAGTTGATTTATAGCCAGCTGCTCTGTACCAATTTGTACCACTTCTTGAGCCTCTCAGATAAACTGTGGTAGATTTCCAATGTGTCATAATTAGCAGAACTTTCCTATGCTATAGGAGGCTTCTCAACTGATAGCTGAATCTATAATAAAGATGAGGACTTTGTATAAATATTTTAAACACTCTAACTGAAAAATATTAGCAAAGTATCAGGAAATACGTCCTTCCAAACATGAGTTAGTTAGCTATGAAAGATAGTCTTATTGAAAGAAACGGATTAAATTGTGACGTGCTTTCCCCTGCAGATATATGCATGAAATTGTGACAAAATACAATACCAGCTGAGCAAAGTCCCAAGTGCCATGGGGTAAAATAAGATTTTTGTGTGGTGTAAGGACTCCAGTCCATACAACTAGAATTAAGATCTATTTCAAATGGTATTTTAGTGGGATCATCCAAGATTTTGTCAAATATATGCCAAATATACACTGCTTAAGAGGGTTTGTGGGTCAGAAAAGCTTCAGTAATTATGTGTGTGCCATCTTTCACTATGGACTACATTAAGACAAAACACCTCAGAAAAGCTTCAGTAATTGTCTCTGTGTGCGCCATCTTTACTGACTAAATAAAGCCAAAGCACCCCTTATTAGCTGTGGCTTGAAAGAGAGACTCATGTATTATAGTTCAGTGACTTGTTAGTCTGAAACAACTCAGCCATATGGCTGAGCCCAGAGGATGGGTATCTCCTGAGCCAAATTCTACATAAGGTGTCTAGTTATAAGGACACCTCAATTACTTCAGGCTTAAAAATCCACCTCTTAATTTATTTATGACAGCCAATTCTTGCATAGAATTCCTGTGCTTTCCTGAACTGTGCTTTCCTGAGCTCCATCTCAGCTTCTGTGTTGCAGGATTTGTCCCATTGGTGGTTTTCACTGGATAAAGCCAGAACGACTCTTTGAGTGTGTATGAAGTCTTCAAACAGTTGGTTGGCATTGGCTTATTTCTACACCAGCAGATCCCAGTCAGGAGGTATTGCACCAAGGAACCACAACTAATCTAGTGCTGAGTACCCTTGAAAATTCTCTATGCCCATTAGCAATAGTGCGTGGCTGTGCTGAGAGCTTCAGTGATGGACTTTTTCCCATGTATGGGTATGATGTCTTAGCTTATAGAATACTTTTCTAAACCAGATCCAATATCATGCCTACAAAATTAGTAATCACATTTCTGGCAAGTTTTTGGTCATACTATCTGCAGATTGCTCATAGCTGGTTTAGGCCTAAATGAAATTTTCTCTTTGTTCTGAAGATTAGTTTTCAATTCTGCTTGAGCTGAGCTTCAGCTTACATGTTTATCTGCCAAATGTCACTGCATTGAGTCTATCCTCCCACCTAAAAGAGGAAGCTCCTTCAAAGTTTCATTTGTGGGTCTTAGTAAAATAACATCTAAAGCTGCCTTAGATGATGGGCATGAAGGATAATTCCAAGACAGCAGGCATATTATTAGCATCGACTTCAGCATTCTATTTTGCTATTGTATCCTGAAGAGCCATTAATGCCTCAGAGAAGACTGTAGACACACCTTTTCTGTTGGTGGCTTAGATCAGACACCAAAAGCCACTGTCATGGTTTAATCCCAGCTGGCAACTAAACCCCACACAGCTGCTCGTTCACTCCCCACGCTGGTGGGATGGGGAAGAGAATCCAAGGAGTAGAGGTGAGAAAACACATTGGTTGAGATAAAGACAGTTTAATAGCTAAAGCAAAAGTCGTGCAAACAAGCAAAGCAAAACAAGAAATTAATTCACCACTTCCCGTCAACAGGCAGGTATTCAGTCATCTCCAGGAAAGCAGGACTCCATCACATGTAACAGTTACTTGGGATGACAAACACCATAACTTCGAACATCCTCCCTCTTCTTCTTCTTCTTCCCCCTGTTTTATATGCTGAGCATGATGCCATATGGTGTGGGGTATCGCTTTGGTCAGCCGGCATCAGCTATCCCGTCTGTGTCCCCTCCCAGGTTCCTGTGCACCCCCAGCCTGCTTGCTGGCAGGGTGGTGTGAGAAGCAGAAAAGGCCTTCACTCTGTGTAAGCACTGCTCAGCAGTAACAAAAACATCCCTGTGTTATCAACGCTGTTTCCAGCACAAATCCAAAATGCAGCCCCGTACTAGTTACTGTGAAAAAAAATAACTCTATCCCAGCCAAAACCAGCACACTGACATTAGTAGACACTCTGTCTACTAGTCTACACTCTGTCAGGCTACATTGGGTTTGTTTGGGGCTCTTTATTCCATCTGACCTCTGCTGATTATACCCATTCATCCATGGACATCTAAAGCAGAACCTCAGGCTGGTTGCCACTTGCTCCTCTTCCGCACACGGAGAAGAAGAAAGGCACAAGTGGGTGAAGCATGGTGAGGGGGGGTGATGCTTCCCTGCCTTCCTGCTCACGGGGGTGGAATAATGAAGCAGAAATGGGGATGGAGACCAGTTGGCACATGTTAATTATGATAGTGGTTTGAACATCAAAGGATGGAGATACAAGAAGCAAAGATGTGAGCAAAGAGAAAAAGAGAAAGAGGAAAGAATAGGTGTGATGTTACAAGAGGAGGTGTTTGCTAGATCTAAGGGCTTAAATTCCATAAGGTAATTATAGGAGTATAAACAATAAATCAGTCTTTATCTGGCAAACCTCTGACTGTAAGAAAAAGGAAGATACATCAATGGGATTATAGGATCTAGCTCTGTAGGGTACAGAGTATAGCTGTAACAGTTTTGGGCCCTAAATTTCTCTTTGAACAGCTTGATAGCAAAGCATGCATCAAAACTATTACTGAGAACGTGCTGTGGGTTTCTTGCATCTCCCACTGAAGGGGAAAGCTGTTACTGATTACTGGTTACATTGGTTGTATTTCAAGGCTGGGTTCATGTGGCAGTTTTCCTTTTAGCTCTGAAGCCAACTAACTGTGTGATAACCTCATTCTTTCCCTCCAGGGAAGACCTCCAAGAGTCCACTCCTATGACTAGTTTATGCAGAGAGAGCACTGAAGTGGGGAAAAAGGCTCTTCTTCAATCCTTTTCCCTCGCTCAGTCCCCTTTTCCTCCACTTCTGCAACAGCAGAATGGAAACCAGGCTCCCTCTCCCCTTTATGCTTACAGTGATCTTTGTATCACCATTGTCTGATTAACAAAATGATTTGTAAAGACTTTGTTTTACCTTTGATCTTGCAAAGCAAGGGTAGCTTTAAACAAAGCCAGATACTTTAAAGATCACCACATGGTTTTAATAGGTTTTTCTACTTTGTGTCACAACTTGAATGAACAAGATATGAACAGTATTCCTATTGTCACCACATTTCACTGTGTTATCGCATTTGCTAATATTTCCTAGTTAAAAAAAATACTGGCAACTATTATGAAGCTGATGTTGTAACTAAGTATCTTCTGCTAGCTCCATCATTAGAGCCTGTTCCAAAGCCTACTGAAGCTGCTAGAAACTTGCTCTCTGACTTCAGTCAGTGTTGGATCTGAAGCACAAAAGGGGAAATGTCATGCTTGGGGGGTTTCCCACCTTTCAGATCCCATTCCTCTGCTCCCTCCAGCTATGCAAAAGCTCTCACCACTCTGCAGAGCTCAGTGCGGTTTGGATGCTGTACGCACATATGCGAACATGATGGGTTTATGGGTGTATTTTTGCTGACAAACTGAAATTATGGGAGGAAGAGAGGGGAAGCACTTTGAGATTTGAAGTTACATCTTTAAATTGATCTTGTAAATAGAGTGCTTGAGAAATGAAACAAAAATAAAGATGTTTTCATTTCACTGCAGCTGAAAAATATACAGAATGAAAAGGGGGGGGGGGGGGGGGGGAACGATGAAGTCACAGATACTTCAATATCCCTTTCTCCCCATTAGTGCCATGCTCTTTCACTTACATAATGGGGGAGAGGCCAAGCTAGTGCACAGATAGCTCTTCCATTTCATAGCCATGCAGCTGCATCCTGCCCTGATAGCTAATCTCATTTATGTCCTTTCCAGAAGATGGCCTGCCCTGGGTGGCAATTACAGTTGGTTAATTTTGGTACAATGTGATTAAAAACAGACTGATATAAATCACTGAACAGTGTAGCTTATGAAAATGTAAGTTGAGGTAGCACCCCAACCACAGCACTATCATGAGAGAAACTGAGAGCCAGATGTTGGTCTAATGATAGAAATAATTTAATAATGGACATGGTATATCCTCTGGAGCTTGAAAGGCCTGCCTAAGGTTCTTTGTCAGCCAGATATCTCCATGTTGTAATCATATTGAACATTTTAGAGATTCACAAGTTGGTTTAATGGCTTGTCTTGGCTTATAGGTAAATACCCTAGCAGAAAGTTTGGGAGAAAGATCTTCTGGAGCCCTGGCAGTGAGACCCTTAATAGCAGATATCCTAGGAAGCATATTCTGAGTAACTTGAGCATCCAGATGTCTTAAGCATTCTGAATCTTACCATCTATTAAAGTCTAAAGTAGCCTGTGTGAGTAGGTGATGTCATATATGAATGTGAACAAGTGAGGAGTGTCTCTGAAATCGGGACAGATGGATGTATATGTGGAAGTGTGGTGTAAGTGAAACTGTAATCAGACACTTCCTGCATCTCCTTGCATTTGTTGGAGAAAAGAGACCATGTCCACTGAAAACAGGGACTCTAGGATAAAGTTTTTGAGGTTTTTTTTCATCAGCTAACACGTGATAGGACAGATTCCCTCTAAGTTAAATGTGAGTGCCCTGATTACAAGCTCACTTTGGGTTCTGTGTTGCTCAAAAGGTGAAGCTGTCCTGGCTATTGTGCCCCTATAGATAACCTCTGCTGGCAGAGGATGAGTGCGGTGGTTCCTGAGCCAATCTCTTGCCTGCCACCTACACTTAGCATGCTGTCACCTCCATTGAGATGTCCCACCTGCAGCAGGAGTGACATAAGGTGCAGGTAGGGAGGGATGAAGCTCTGCTCCACAATGTCCAAGTGCATTATAACAGCGCCCATATGATACTGCTATAGATCATTATAGCATATTAGTTACTGATCACCGCAGTAAGAAAATTACAAAAGTAAGAAAATGAGAGAAAAGCCATTAAATTACCTGGTGTTTTGATTGAATAAGAGAACCTCTTGAAGACTGCTTCTACTAAATGAACAGCATAAAAGCACAAGGCTCAAAGAGAATTTATGCCTGGAAAGGATGTCTTTTTTCTTGGGACAAACACTACAGCTCTGTCAGAGCTATTTTGCACTTTGTACATGCAGACTAACTTTTAAAAAATTTTAACAAAAAAAGAGCGGGAACTATTTCTGTACTTCGGTTGCAACTGAGCCAGAACAGTCACTAAGAAACCGACTGTCCTGATCAGAGAAAATTTTATTATGGGGAACATTTTTGTTTCTTTGTGCGTTAATCTGCAAGCCACACATTTGGAAGTGATAACTTGAATGTGAAGAAATCCATTAATGGAAAGAGAAAAAGGAGAGAAGAGAGAAAGGGAGCAGGAGCTGCTGAGAACACATTCCCTTGGTGAGTTACTCTGCAAAGGGCAGACAGAGACTGAAGTGTCTCTACCTGAAGATTCAGTCTTTGTATTCTATGGCATGGCTTTTGTTTGTCAGTAGAGTAAAATTTTCCTGAACCCACTTCTTCTTTTCCTAGCAGAAAGTATGTTTTGGAGAATCTGTGCTGACTTCATTACATTGTTTTTACTGCAAAAATGATGGCAAAGCTCATGGGAAGGAGGAAGGTTGAGGAATAGTTAATTGAAAATAAAAGAACTTGGAAGTTTTTACCTTAAAATATCTTTTTTTTAGATTTTTAACAAAGCTTCAAAAAGATGACAGGAAAATTATTTTTCCCAGTCAACCAAAAACAACATAGTATTTGGCATAACTTTTCCAAATCAGATCATGTTTTGGTTTAACCATGGATTTGTTTAAGTAAGGAATTATGCTATGACCTGCTCCTGTTCAGTGGATGACTCAAAGCAAAGCCTCACTGTTTCCTCAGAACAACCTTCACTTGCATTGGACTACACACAATGTACCATTTAAAGCCCAACACACACACTTGTAGAGTCAAGGTTTCTTAAAGTCTGGATTCTTTCTTTCCTTGATGAATAGCACACAGTAACAAGATTTGCTAAATCCTGTCTGTGTGGAACAAGGTTTAGAATTAGCTTTTTACATGTATAATGACAAAAGAAAAGCTAGTGTGAACTTCTGGTGGAAGAGAGTCTTATGCATTATAGTATTTCTAGGTTATATTCACCACCTTCACAGATGTAATGGATTTTCCATACATCTCTTGATGCTAAAATTGCCATTAAAAGAACCAAATAGATAGTACCAAATTCCTGAGATATTGTGACAACCTTGTTCAAGCAAAGCAAGAAATTTCACACCCTATCAGAAGATGTACCCTAGACTGAAACATAGAAAAATAGAATAAGAAAAGCTAAGACTAGATGATGAACTGTTCTCAAATCTAGAATACTTAATCAGTAATTTAGTGTATAATGTTGTTGTGTTTATCTTCATTCTGCAGTCATTAGTGAAAGGATTGCAAATTCCCCAAAATTCAACAACATGGCTTGTTGCTGGTGTAACACTGTGGCTGTAAAGCAGGACATTTCCAACAGTGCCAACCACATGTTGTGTGTCTGTTCAATACAGGCACTTGCAGGACAGTAAAATAGTTGCTAGATAATACCAGTTGCTTTTGCCCCTTAAAAGCTTGCCAGTGCTATGAAAGAGTTGCTCCAATTGCCTGAATGTTGTCGCTTCACAAAAACTATGCATCTGAAATCCCACATATGTGATAATGATTTTGAAATAGCAATGATCACTGCAACCAAAGCATTTGCATCTGTTAAAAGCACAGCTTGCTCTTTCACTTGTGTCGAAGCTGTTGGCACAGAATTCAAAGCACTGGATTGGCAACTCTATCAGGAAGCAAGTGCAGCATAAAGCTATAATAGCTGTCTTCGTTAGCTTTTGTTATCTGAAAAATTCCAAGTGCTTTGGATAACATAAGGTGCCACATAACTATGGAAGCTGTTGGGCAGCAGCTTGACAGCCATATGTTTATATCTATAATGTGTGCTTACCCTCATCTTTAACTAAATGTTTTCCTTTAGCAGCTGTGGCAACAGTAGTGAGCTCAAACAATTCCCACACAACTATAATGCAGCTGAAGGTCCTGGGTTCTCTGCTGAGGGGACTGAAACCACAAGTACTCTGATCACTCAAAGATTTTCAGAGGGGCCAAAGCAACTTAAACACCTACTGCTAGAGGTATGCCTGTCTGTGCGGCAAGGTCTATGCTGCAAAGATTCCTGCCCTAACACTAACCCAGTGTGCTGTGGAGCATGCACAGTTGCTGGTGCAGTTGGAGAGGGATATTGCCAGGCCGGCTCAGCATGGCGCTGAAGCAGCAACCGTGCTTCTGGTACTGGTGCTAACCCACATGGATCACACGGGCTATCTCTGCACTGGCCTTGGGGGTGAGCTGGCTTCTGTTTCTCTGCACCTGTGGTGTGGATCTTTCCTAAGTTCTTCTGAAATCTCCCTTTTTGCCTCTTCAGACACTGAACATGGACAAACTGGGAGATTATGTGAGCGGTCAAAAAGGGAATGCAAGCAGAGCTAGGAGGAGGCATGCATGGCTGGCTATGAGGATACAAGGCATCCAGGCCTTTTTTTTTTTTTTTTTGGAAACAACAAGAAAAATCTCTCCATAACTGAATGTTTTAGGTTTGTTTTGCATGCTGCCTTATTGTGCTTCATGTAATAAAGAAAGAAAATCCAGACCTCACAGGGGTTCAAATCCTGCACTCATCACTTTCTTGCAATCCCTACTTAAAATCTGACTAACCATTAGATGCTCCCCTGACAAAGACAAAATCTTTGTGTTCCAATCTTTCATTCAAATAAATCTCCCCTGTCCAGTAGCTGAGGCATGTTGAGCATTAAGAGTCTGCCCATCCTTTCAGCCATGCTCCCATAGCAAGGATGGCACGTAGTGACAGTAAGCTTCCTGAGGATTTCAACTGTAAAACTGTTTTGTCCTCCCCTCTGATTTGGATTTGTTCATTCTTCCTAGAAAACAATTACTGCTTCATTTTTCATTTTCTACAGACAATGCTTGGAGTATCTTGAAGTATGGAGTTGAAGGAAAGATAAAGGTTGTTATACCTAACGGTATCATCTTTCTACTCTAATATTGGCTGCAGGCTGACTATTGCCGTGTGGCAGTATAGAAAAGTGCTATACCCCCACACAGTATAGAAGTTACTGTCTTTTATGTGATCCGTAGGGAATATTCAGCTGCAGAGGTCTGCAGGGTGCAAGGCTTCTTTCCCCACTTCTCCTTCCCCACCTGAAATATTTCGGAGCACATTTGGAATACAAGTTTGTGCTTTTAAAGTTTGACCTTTTACAAATGGAATAGACAAGTGGAATCTGTCAAGATAGTTTTTATTGCAACATCACTAGTACCGCTTCATTATTAATCTTTCTCCAGACATTGCAATGGTTGCTCTCTTTCCAGATAAGACAGTGACCCTGCACATAGTAGGATAAGGAAAACAATGATGCACAAATCCAGATGCCTCTTACAGCTTTCCATAGTGCCAACAGCTGGAATGACTATTCCTGAGAATGAGAAAAAGCACTTTACTTCTCTGCTAGTATTGCCTGAGAAGGGCCTGTCTTGGCCACTGGGATCCATTTTAGAGCTGTGAACCTTGAGGAGGGGAAGGAAGATGTCTACAGCCTGGAATAAAGCATCCAAGTTCCTGAGAGTCTAGTTTAGACATGTCCCTCATTTAGACATGACTACTTTAGACATTGTGATCTTCCGTAGACAGTTTAGGAGATCCCGTTCCATCCAGGAAGCTGACTCACCTGCACTTTTCATCAGATGCCAGTTTCTCCTTGGATTTTCTATATGATCGTTATAGAAACTATTTCAGTTTAACTTAATTGCTTACATCACAAATGATTGTTTCTAACACACTACACAAAAGATCTTACACAAAAATAGAAGACTTTAAAAAGTATATTTTGATATACTGTTTTTAACAAAAACAGAAAAAAAAACCCACCAAAAAAAACCCCAACCACTGTAAATCTATCTAAAAGCAATTCACAGTAGTAGTGTAATTTCATTGTTTTGCAAATATTTGGAGGTTAAATTGGGCTTCTGGCAATCTGATAACTTGAGCAAACAGCTCCAAACTACTCTTAGACTCCCCCCTTCTTTAAATAAAACTCAACTTGTAATATGGAATGTGAATTGTTTTGACTGTTAAACCATTCCAAACTCAAAACCCACTCATCATAAATGTGTTGAAAGAAGAATATATTTCAATAGTGCGGCAGACTCTTTGAGTACAGTAGAGCAGCAGTCTTCAATCAACTAGTCTTTCTTTCCAGAAACAGAAAATGAAAGCGTAAGTGCCATACACATTTTTAAATGATTTATCTAAATTCAAAGAACTAACTTTTTTGTGACTGATTATAACTGCCTATATGAATGGCTATGGATAACAGGTTTCTTTCGCTTTTCAAAATGATATATAACAATGTTCCATGCAGAGACCTTATATTTACACATCTGTTCAGCACCTGCCCATAATTACTTAGTTAGTTTTTATTATTGGGCTTGTCACCATATTAATGTAGCTGTACATTCAAATTGATTGTAATTGCAAATTTCCTGAAAAAGCTTGGTTTCTGCAAGTATTTAATTAAACTGATATCCTAAATTAAAATTAATTATGTAACTGTACTCCACTACAATAACACATGCATGTCTCTCTCTACATACAAAATGGATATTTCGCATAATTCATACAATATGTGGATTAATATTGTACAATTAAAGGTCAGTCTCCACTAGAAAAGAAGGGATAATTAACTTCAGTATTTAGAAACCTGCCATATTTCAATTAAGCAAGCAATTTGTCACAAACTTCATAAATCAAGTTATCAGGGAACAAATTAGCAATGGTTTTAATAGAGATGGTGAAAAATAAGCCTGTTCTTTCTTGTGGCATAATTTTGCTTCAGTAAATGGTTTATATAGAAAGCCTTCCATTTCTAGGTTGTGAGGTCATATCTAGTATGTCTTAGTGTCTACCAATGTTTATTTCCATCGAATGTCTGTTTGAAGGTCTGTGACACAGTTGGTAGCCCCTGCTCAGCAGTTCTCTCTAGTACACATAAAACTCCATGACACTGTCCTTGAAGCCTCTTTGGTCTTAGGATAAATCAGGAGAGTTGGTCCCAGCCCAAAGACCTGAACAGCTTCATCCCCACCAGTGAGTCATGGAAAGCTGGAGCACACACTGAGCTCACCTTCCCCAGTGAGTCTGATCCTGGTGGTACAGTCACAGACACCAGAGACCTAGAAACTGAGCTTCTGCATCACTGAGTGACAGCTGAGGCAGAGCTGGGGTGGATTGACACAATGACACAAAGTTACCTGTCAAGAACAAGTTTCCTCTCGCAGGAGAACGGAGACATTTTGAGAGGATATTTTCATCTTTGTTGTTGAAAATGCATCCGAAATTCTACAGTACTTCACCCGAGGAACAGTCAAGTGTTGTCAGTGTAAAAGTTTCTGAGGCTATAGTCCAAAACATGCTCCCCAGAAACCCAAAACTGCCTTTGTTTTTTCTCAGTCCTTCTGTAGAGCTGTGTGAGCCCATGGAGGCTGGTAGAGCCAGCAAGGGAAAAGCAAGGTAGGTGAACTGACTGAAAAATTGTCAGGTTTTGGTCAGATATCTGCTGAATTTCTTTCAATAGACTCATCAGTTTCCCAGTTTTTTCTCCAGAACACTTAGTTTCCATGAGCAAGCCTTTTCTGTTGGAAAATTTCCAAAATGTTTGCTCTGACTCTGCTCATGCTTATCTTGAAGTAAACTGCAGGATCTGTATTCCACAATGGCTGAGTTAATCCATTCAGAAACATTAATGCCAATGAATATATATCCACTGAACAGCAAAGTTATGATCTGGACTTTGAACTTTCACAATTCAAAGAAAATCTGAAACAGACTTTTGATTTGATCCACTCTGGCTATAAGAACCGAGTATGAAATACTGCTCCAAGCTCTGCTCCAAACCATTCAAAGTCCAGTGGTTGCTCTTAGGATTTGGTTCGAATTCTTACCTACAATTTTGTGAGTAATCACTGGATTCAAATTTTTTTTGCATGAGGTTGGGATATATAGCAAATAGGTAATGGTGTTCCCTACGCAGTACACATCCTGAACCTCAGCTCTGATCTCAGTCCCACTTTCTGAGGATGTTACTGATATTACAACCAGCAGAAAAACAGATTTAACTGTTATTCAAATGTTCATTGTTCAATCTGAAAGTACGCAGAAATTTCTATTTTCTGTAATTGCTTGCCTCAATTTCTTGTGTGCATCCATAGAAAAGCTTCACTGAAATTGAAGGACATCCATATATGATGATAGGATCATGGCCAAAGTGTCCAGGCACATATCTAAACCACTATTGATAGGTATGTAACATTACAGTGAGGTAAAGGAGAAAGGGAAAAGTGAGAGTTGGCTTACCAGCATGGACTATTACCTTCTTTCCCCTCCCTCATCGACATTCTTCAGTATTTTTCCACATGCAATTTCAAGTTGAAAAGAATGAGCAGGAAGAAACATTTATTTGCCTTGTCTTGCAGTTGACTGTCTCCCCTAACTCTGTTACATTCTTCACACAGGTATAATTTGAATGTCCACTTTGAGATCCTAATTCTAAAACAATATCCTAAGGTCCCAAAAGTATACTGTGTCTCCACCTTTCCTTACTCACCTTTCCAAACATACACCTTTCCATTTCCCATCAGGGTTTCTGCTGGGCAAATCTGGACCTGCTGAGAAAAAAAAAAAAAAAAAAAAAAAAAAAAGTGTAATTTACTTTTCAAGCAAAACTATTTTCTGATAAATGTTCTCAACTTATTCTGCTATGAAATGTACAACTTGAATTAGAAACTGACATTTTCGTTGTTTGTCTGGGAGGTGCATCTTAAACACTGGTGTCTTGAATTGAAATGAAATAGGAATTGTTGCATGTTCAGGGATGATATTTGTTCTGGCATTCTCTGTTGTCCACATATTCACATTAGGCTAATTTTTCCTATTTCTGCATTGCATATGCTTGGCAGGTACAGCAAAATAAACAGTAGCGTAGTTAATCAATCCAATCTTGCTGGAAAGAGACCGAACGGAGACCTTTGTTGTTGTGGAAACCTAGCAGTGACAGAAAACCTTGTGTCTCTTTTGCCAATAAGAATTGGTTGGAAATTGAGTGAACTGGGAAATAATAGCTATAAATATGCTTATGAATTACTGGCTTGATCCCACAAAGCATTTTTATTAACAACCAAAATTAAAAAGTGATCGAAGTTCAAGCACAAGTTTAAAATGAAGTGTATGATTAAATGCATATTCTCTTTGGGAAGCATTAACAAAAGTCTGCTTTTTCACTATTATGCCTGTTACACTGCCAGGAGAGCTTATGCTCAGAACCAAGGGGACAGAGGGCTTTCTGTAAGGCAAGAGGTTTACTTCACCTTTATCTGCAGTAAAGATCATAGAGATATAAGATGGCTGCCTTCTGCAGATGGAAATAATGGATCTGCTTCTTATCTGCCATTCCAAGTTCATGAAATTGAGGACTATAGATCATTTCTCTTACAGCTTTTTCCTTCCACTCAGTGCTGCCAGAAAAGTGTGATAACTCATTGTAACCTATACTTCAGGCAGCTATCAGATCAACCAAACACTGATCAGGAGATTACAAATACTGGAAAGTAATGCAATGTCTTGCAGAATGTATATCACTGTGTCTCTTGGAAGTAAATATTTGTGTGAGTAGAAGTGATCTCGGAGCACACCCTGACTGTAACCATGGCTCAGTCTCTCTTTCGCATGATCCCACATCATCTTGTTCCCCTTCAAGGTCTTCCGAGTAGTGGGGGTTTGTGTATGTTTGCATTTCTATATGGTAATTCTTTCAGGTCTACCTAAGACATAACGGAATTATCCTGAGAGAATTTGGAAAGTTCTCAGCACCCAAGACAAGGTCATAAAGTACTTCTGTAGTATTAAAAACAAAGCAATTTCACCCAAAGGAGCTATCATCCCCATATAGCAGCCTGTACAGCAAGAAGCTTTACCCCACTGGCCAAGTCAGCTCTGCAACCCCAGCCACATTTCTCCTTACTCTGAGCCTCTGCCTCAGGCTTGGCTGGGGAGGGATCCTGCTGGGGAACAGGGCTGTGACTGGTTCCCCTTTTCTCTCATCCAGGTGGTGGGAAAAGAAGAGGGAGCAGATATGGCTCTGGAGCTTTTTGCCTCCTCTCTTTCTTCCTTGGCCAGGTGTTACAGAAAGGGAGGTGGGGAGGAAAATGTCCTGTTGCTCACCCCTAGCCATCAAAGAGGAGGGAAATTCTCTGAGTGGGATTTCCATTGCAGAAATTGTGCTGTTGGGTAGCTGAGGGGATGGGAAGGGTGTTGTCCCACAGAAGGTGAGTAAGGGGCAGGTACACAACCAGGAGGACTCCCCTCCCTCCCTGTAATCCCCTCCCACACACATATTTCTCAGGGTTGCACTGAAAAGCAATTTAAAATGCTACACCCAGCAGCCCAGAGACTGTACTGTTCAGCCTTGTGAAAATGGCATTGTGCCCATTCCCCATAGCTGCAGGCAGAAACCGTGTGCCTTGCCCCTTTAAAATGACAAACATGGCCCTGAATTGGGCTGCAGCAAACAATATCTCCTTCCAACACTCTATGCAAAAAAAATTTATTTTTACTAATTAGAAAAATATATAATTTAAACATCTCTGATAGAAACAGTGTCTCTCTTACAAATGTCTCATGCATTTTCCGTTTGGACATGGCCAACGATTTGTCTAGCTATGATGAGAACACCAAACGCATGCGGGCTCACCTGTGTTGACCAGCATGACCCTGATTAGCCGAAAGCCAGGTCCGTGGAGCACAAGACCTTCCAATACCGCCTTCGCTCTTCCCAAATGCTGTGACCAGTTGGAAGCCAATATGACCACAACACTAGAAGAGCCACCTCAGAGCTTCCCTGGCTGACCAGGATGCCCACGGCCCCAGGAAGTCACCCTGGCCTCTGCGGCTGTGCTCATCAGCTTGGAGGGCACTGCTCCCTCCGCCAGCTGCTGCCAGGGGCTGATGACACTGATTTAGTGCCCCTTTATGTCGTTCCCCTGGCTCTGAGAATCTGACACCATCAATACTTTTTAAATGGCACAATGCAATGTATTAAGAGCCAAGGGGAAATTTGGGTTGCTGTTTGATAAATAGCTATCTTATTACTATAAGCACCTGTCAGCACACCACAGATTCCATGAGTGAGTCTCTGCATGTGTGTGTGCGTGTGTGTTGGTTTAAAAATATAAACCTTTAGACATGAAGGGTGGGAGGATGTGTAACTATGTATCTCTGTGACATCTTGGTCAGTCTTGGCAAGAAACCTTTCCCATTTCTGTACTCTAACTGTACTTGAAATCCAGTGAGAGTCTTATTAAAATTAATGAAGAAATAAAATGTTTGGGGAAAGCAGGGCAGCATAAAAATAGAAATGCTAACACTAAAATATATTAGATCTCCACGGACTGTCTTACAATGCTTTTTTTTTTTTTAAATTAACATATCAAAATATTGCTCTGGGACTTGCAAAAGTCTGCAGAGTGTAATATATTAAAAAGACTGTGATAGTGTAATAAAATAATGAGTTTTACTTGACTTTGACCTCTCTGCAGTGCTGGAATCAGTAGCCAATACATAATCAGCTTTCCCCCATTCATCTCTTACCCCAACACTCTCTGAAACAGGAACCTCCTGGCCAACATTCAGAGGAAGTCATGGTGGAGCAGAGGTCCTAAGGCTTCAATGTCTGCTTAAATCCCTTTCTACACCTGTCCTATGAGGTGTGTTCTTGCAGTTTAGTGTGGAGTGGGCAGCAGGAGCTCAGAGGGTTTTTTCCATGATGCTGTGGGATGTACCATGCTCTGTGACAAATCTGCTTAAAACCGGGTTGTGCAATAAAGTTCTAATTGTGTTTTAATTCCACCCTGAGTCATGCCACTATTTAGGAGGAAAAGGAAAAGGAAAAAAAAATCTAAGCAGTTTTTTAAAAATAAGGCTTCAAATTCTGCTATGCGCTCATCATAAATGTATCATTGCACAATGGAGTCACTATTGGACAAGGTAAATTGGAGGGCCTTATCAAGTTTTTCTATGGCTTAACTTGTGTCTCTTTTTTTTTTTTTTTTTACAATGTTTGTTTTGAGGATAATTGCAGCCTCCTGACACATTTGTACCCTTGAGTTATTGATACATATTCTTAAGCCCTAGGAACAGAGTTCAGATCAGGGAATACTTAGTGAGATTGCCTGTCAGAGAGGATTTTAAGCAAAAAGCTCATAGAAACGTTGCTTCATACAGGTCTATAATCTTTACAGAAATAGATGTTTAATTAATGAAATCTATACAACCCATGGCCAAGCGAGCAATGAACTGTCAGTAAATTACCCCTAGCAGATGGAGGGGAAAAAAATCCTTCTGTGTTATTGCAGGGGTTGCCTCTAAGGATGCCAAAGAGAATGTAAGAAGCTAATATTTCCTATCTCAATATAATTCATAAATCCAACTTAGCAACTAGTGAGATTCCTCTTAATTGCACTATTGAGTCATCTGGGATGCCTGGTGCCACCATGCATTCCTACATGCTATAGGTCCAACCCAGACAACAGATGGGTGGTGTAGGCACACCACTACCCTTGCTGGGGCTCTGCTGCTCCCCAGATTCCATGACAGATAGACTTTTTTCTCTTCATGCGAGGCTGAGGACACAATAGTGAAGAGTGCAGAAGGCTTGTGCTTTCTGCCCATAAACTTCAGCTATCAGTTGCATAAAAACATAAAATGATCTTATTTTGCATGATTAAATGAAGATTGACACTAGATCAAATTGTTTTCTGAAAACTTGTGATTTCATGTAACTAACCACGGTTTTGAAGCTAACTGCAATGCACCTGTAAATTACTTAGAAACACTTCTGCATTTACATTATCTTTAAAAAGCTACAAGCTATTAGCTGCATTTATGAACTTTGATTCCATCATATGCCAACTGATTTTATTAACTCACTGGGGCGTAGACAAATATTGGAATGGGTTATTTATTTATTTATTTATTAATCTGGAGAGATTTCAGAGATCATTCAAGGCATTAGTTAAAGAATGTGGAGATCAATCATGTGCAAATATAATGACAGATAAACAGACAGCTACTCCATGCCTGGTGCCAGCAAAAGTTCCCTCTCGCATCCCAGTCAGCATGTCCCAGACTTAAACCTGAAGGGTGTCTTTACTGTGAGAAAGGTCTGTGGTCACTTTGGGCCAGACTGCATGCCTCTGTCAGCCTGGGGTCTGGGGCATGCTCTTCTGTAGGTGCAGGGTCAGTCCCTAGGGCTGCTGCCAACAAATCAGGATGCCATTTTAACAGATACCGGATGACTCTTGTCTGAAGATAAAACTCATCTAGAAGACAAGGGGTTTTTACCACTCATGATCTCAAAGTATGTGTGCATCGATCTTTGAGTGAGAAAGATTTATAACCTATAAACTGTCTTAAAGAAGTTAGGCAGCTGGAAAGACAGTTTGGAACTAAATATCTATAATCAATTTTTGATTATTGTTAGCTTGGCGCAATGTGAGTTTTTTAAACTAATGCAAGATAAAAGGGCCCTCCAGCGCTAACTATTTCCAGAACTCCAGCAAAAGGAGCTTTGCTACTGTTGTGTTTCTGTACAGGCAGTACTCCTAACATGGTTTGTACTGCAGCCCACAAGCCTTGCTAGTACTTTGAAACGTTATTTGGATGAGAAATGCCAGACCTGGCAATATGGTGATATAATACACTAATAAAGCAAATTCTGTGCAATGTTCAATAGGAAAGATTTTTTTTATTTTATGAAAAATTTTTATTTAATGTTATTTTTTTCTTAAAAGCAGCAACACTATATCACCCATAATAAATCATTCTTGGCACTCATTAATGACTTTGTTATCCATTTCCACCATCTCTGTTTCTAAATTATGGAAACAAGTTTTGGAGTGCAGTGGGAGGCAGCTGAATGCTCCAGCATTCTGCTGTGAATCCAGAGTGTTTTGTTAAACCTCTTGCACTATTTCCAAAAAAATAGAAGTACTTTCATGGCAACGGACTACAAGGGGCTGTCTTTTTCTATTAATATTAAATTCTAAACACACACATTTTCCTTCCTGATTTTCTCTACATGTGTCAAAGTTAGGCAGGAATTCTATAGCACTTAGTACTTGCTGATGTGGAAATGACTGCCAAATGAATGGTTTATACTGGAATATCTCGTTATTTATACAAGTATACTACAGTATGGACATTTAATTTAGTTCTCATTCCAAACCCATGACAAGTCACTTTGACACCTTTAAGAAACGTTTCACATATGGTAAGATGCAGCATTCAAAACTGTAAAAGGAAAAAAAAAATAGATGACTCAAATTAAAACAGTAATTTTTGAACAATCAAAGGAAATATTTCAAGTTTGTAACAATACATCTCAGCCATATACTGTTTAATAATTTTAACGATTAATTAACATTTCTGGGGACTAAGGATGGTACAGTAGTTTTGGGGTCTGGCTCTTTTCTGTTTCAAAAGATCTAGGGCAAATTTTGCATTCATTAATGGAAATATCTTTGGGGATATGAGCAGTGAAAGCTTTCATGGGACGTTCTGATATGTTGTGGTGCTGCTGCAGATCTGAACATGAGGGAATCCGGGCACCAAGCCCAGGTACTGAGAGCGCCAGGTAGGGATTTGGTACTGCACCTGCACTCCCTATGCCTGTCTTTTACCATCTCATAGCCTTTCACTTCATGAATAAAATAGTCATGTTTATCCCTCACTCCACGTAAAAATACCATTTTAGTTAAAATACATCTCTGCAATAAAACTAAATCAGACTACTTGTGTAATGGAGCTGTCTGGAAAGTAGCACCAAAGCTTGATTTATGGTGTAGGCTAGGTGTGGAAGTGTTTGGTTTCAAAGCTGACAGTTTATACAGAGCACTTTGTCTATGAAGTGTGAGTCTGAGCCATGAAGTCTGGCTTTGGAAGGGCAACGGTCTGGGTACTACCAGGATTTGGGGTGCTCCTACTCAGCATGATGAGTGAGCCCACTTGCCAGGACCCCTCAGAGCAAGAAGTACACACTAGTACTCCAATACAGGAATGATCGTGAGGGTTAATAAGGCTAAGACTAGTAACACTGAGTTTCTACTGGGTGAAAGCCTGCTGTGTACTCTTTCCACGCCTGCTTGCTCAGCTTCAAGAGACTTAAGGTGTGGGGCTTGAAAGTAAGCATGGACTCAGCATGCAACAGAAACACTTAATGACCTGTTGTGTTCTTTGACCACGATACTGCACCAAAATAATAATGTTTTTCTACTTAGAGGGCAGCAAACAGGCAAGGACAAGTGGGGAAAGACCTGTTACAGACAGATGGTTCTCTCAAGACACCTCACCATGGGGCTTCCTCGCAACATCAGGCAAGTGACACTGAGATGCAAATGCACAGAAGTACCTGAGTTGTGTAGATCTTGTCTGGGCCTGCAATGGCCTGCTCTTACTCTGCAGGATGGAAGTGGGCTCCAGGGTCCACTCAAGTTCTGCACATTTATACACAAATACATACATAGAGATAAATAAGTGGATATCATATAGGTATCAAGTAGAAAGCAGAAGTATTTTCTGTCTAGAAAGACTTAGTGTATAATAAATAAGACATCAGGAAATTGCCACTAAGACAAAGACTTAAAAGACCGAAAGCATGGGCTGTTTAGAGTGTATTTTGTTTACATTTTTTATAAAATTAATCTTTGACAAACTCTTCTGAAGAGCAAGGGCTTTTAGCCATCCTGGATAACAACATTGGCTAGTGTTACCAAAATAAAGATGAAACACTGTCACTTGTAACTTCTGGAGGTTTTTTCTAATCCTTTTTCTTCTTTTTTCTGTTCATCTCCCCTAACTCATGTGTGCTTCACTCTCCAGCCTGATCCTCACCCTCCATTACCACCACAAGCTGCTCCACTGACCTTAAGTGCAAAAATCAAGATTATCTTCCAAGACTATCTAAGAGGGAGGAAAGGAAAGACAATGTCTGGATAGCTTTCCTAGGGCTTTTTTGTGTTTTCCCCTTTAGAATATATTCTGTGTCCTATGGAGGGGCGGATGCACCCCCTCCCAGTTCCAAGCCCCCCCCACTTTGGAGAAGCAGCCACCAGCCTGGCCACCTTGGAAGGCTCCAACAGTGCATCAAGGGAACTGTTCAGCCATGAGACCTACTGGAGTACACGGGAATCTCTCCACGGAGGCCAGTGGGGTTGCCTAGCCCAGGCACCACATTTTAAAGTAATCTAGAATCTGTAAGAAAGGGAGCTGTATTTTTTCCAAGTAGACTCATACGTATCCCAAGCCAGCCTGTTTGCTAAAAGGCTGATATTGTAATGAAGTCCATGAATGTTCATGCTAAATGGAAAATGAAAGGGGACTACCCCACATTTAATGAAACAAAACACAAGTGAGTCAGTCTTTAAATCTTTCACCAGATAATTTCTCTCTCATAATGTGCTCTTTCTATCCACTAATTTGACAGTGTGTTCTTTTAAATGTAGGTATCTGATCGATGTCCCTGGGTGAGTTCATCTGGCTGATGAAACAAAACAGCAATATCTAACGACAACGTCTGGCACAGGTACAAACACAATCAGTCTCTCCCATTTATCTTGAGATTCCATGCAAAGTACTCTGAAATAAAAACATGCCACAAGTCTTCTATTTTTTGATGTTGAAAGATTTAAAAAGTGTAATCCACATTAAGCTTCTACATTTCACCAGCCAAGACTGACTGAAAAGTGTGTACTTATAGACAGTAACTGCACCATTCGTTGTTGCTACTAACGCTGTGCAACTGTGTGAGGTTTGAGGTTTTTTTACTCTTCCTTATGGAATTCCTGAAAGTGCTTTGCCAAATCATATGTAATGTTTAATTCATACAATTTTCCTTTTCTCCTGTTTCTTAAGTGAAGCCATTAAGTTAAAATTTGAAATGGAATCTCATACATCACCTTGAATGCTGAAGAATAAACCACAAAACAGAGATCTGAGCAAAGTCAAAACTGTACATTTGAGAAATGCTTGGGTTATTCTTGCTGTTTCTAAATCAGGCACAGTGTTTCTAGTATTTACAACTGAATCTATGTGCTGGTTTTAGAGAGCACTTAATGGTTAATGATGCATGTTTTAGGACTGTCATGTATAATGATACATGTCAGTCATGAGCAATTATATATTTATATCTCTGAAATTTGTTCCCATTGGTTCCACCAAATGAAGAAAACCAGCAGTGATTTCTATGACTGGAAGAGTCCTATTGGGCAAGGTTTTGAACTGTCTTCTTGCAGAAAGCACCTTCAGAATATAGAATATGTGTCTTTTACCTGATTACTCTATTTTCAACACAAAGACTTCTAGTAGTTACCAAGGCAGGTTGTTTAATCTCTAATCCCTACTATCCAACAAACCACATCACCCACCTCTAGGCTGTCTGTCTGCCATGGTCCCTTTTCCTACTGCCTAGCTAAAATATTCTGGTGAACAACTTCTTCATATATCTTCAGAATAAATTCGAGAGTGGAGGGAGAGGTAAACATGTCCATATGTTTGTTTTTAGGTTTACATCAGCAGAGGCTCTGATGCTATTAAGGAGTATCTAACTTCCACTGAACAGAGTTTTTTCTTGCTCTGGTACATCAGAGAGAACAAGATAGCAGTCCCGTATAAATGTGCTAGGGAATGTAGAAACACTGAATTAGACACATGTTCCACTTTCTTCATGTGCTGAATCACCCTTGTCAGTAGCTTCTTTAGAGACCTAATAGGGCAATCTGTCATTCACAGAAAGGAGCACATGGAGTGTAAAATGCCATTACTGGAATTTATCAAGAGCAGCTTCCATAACCTGCTACACTGTAAAAATGTTCACATTTTAGCATGCCAACGGAGCTTCAGCATTGATACCTTCAACAAATAGGAAGCACATGGCATATTAAGCTTGTTTCCTCTCAAGTCTATGGTTCAGTTTTAGAGGATACATATGAAGAGAAAATCCAGGCATCAACTGCCCAGGTTAAAGAGGCAAGGCCCTTTCTTGTGTGAATGAAGTGGGGAGTCACATAAAGCAAATGGACTTGGCAGCTTTCCCTTGCTCCTTTTTGTTCCTGAGGTTGAACAGCCGTCAGAAGATACACAGAAAGTAATGTGATCCGTCAATGACCATCTGTCCATGAAAAATACACAGTGTTGGAGTGAGGCAAGGAAAGGGGGATTTCATGGTCAAGGTTGATCAGCCTTTCTCAAATAAAACACCAGTTCATGTAATCACGTTGGTTCTCTGAACTGGAGACAGATAAGGAGAGCATCAACAGCATGCTGAATGGCCGCATCGTTAGAATTAAATTAATCTGCCCTTGAACTCCAGAGTTTAGAACTGAATTTGATCTCCTTCAGCTTTGTTTGGTTTTGACCCTAGTGTCTCAATTCAGACTAATCTATATCTTGACATGTCCAAAAGGATGAATCTTCTTAATATGAAGTTAATATCTAAGTTGGGCTCATTTCTGCAAGGAACTCAAACACAGACACAAAGGAATGGAGACAGACAATTCCCATTGGCTCTCATATGGTTTGTGGGTGGTTATCCCATTTGTTGGGGCAAATTAATTCTCCGGGAAAAAAGGGACTCACCTTTCTCTTGTAGGTGAATATGAATGCTTAGTACTTTGCATTTGGGAAGACATCCCATGTATATGCTGCCAGAGATTTTAACTAATGAGAAGCTACTCGTTATCTCTACTAAGCAGACACTAGATTAATGTAATGCATGGCAGCGGGGAGCATTAAGAGATGTGCAATAAACTCCTGTGTTACACACCCACTTCTGTGAAAAGATGGATCTTGCAACATGTATTATTTCCTGCTGACTTTCCTTCTTCACTGTCCTTCACTCAAGTTGGTTTTACACCGTGTTAAATCATCTGAGTCATCAGTGAAGGTATTACTGAAAATCTAATTGGTACTTACTCACCTTTCTACAAAATTTTTCAACAAACCAGATGTCAATGAAATAATTTAACTTACACATCAATAAAGACCATATTCTGTTTGCTGGTTCCAAATGTTCAGTAGCTCCACCTCAACAGCGTTTGCTCGTCAACTCTACTGCATGTTTCATCACTTGTTGAAGAAATAGATCTGACACTGTTACACTCAGACCTCTTTTGTTTCAGCAAAATTCCCACTGATTTAATGAGAAGATACAAAGAAGGTTCAGTCCACATTTATAAAAAGATTAAGTCTATATATATGTGAGTGTGTATGTGTGTGTGTACGTGTGCATGTGTACAAACATACATATATGTAATATATGTACATGTATAACACACAGGCACACAGAGATAAATATTTCCTTTTTATCCATAGTTGATAAATTATTGACTTAATTGGAAGTTTTGTAAGGTATGAAGGCTCAAACTCCTACAAGGATTTACCTTGGGTTTCAGCTCTGAGTTTTTACCTGATTTTGACCTCCTGTGGCTCCCTGATTTTAAAACAGACACTCCTAATTTATGGAGGACATAAGGTGTATGAAGCTGAACAAGACACAAGCCTCCTCAGATATAGGTATTTCCTCATTTAAAAAAGAAAACTCAAATCTACATTTGTACTCTTTCCCATCTCTGTTAGGAATCCAAGTTGTTAATCTAAATGGTGAAATCCAGTACTGCTGGATTTTTAGCACAGCAAATATTGGACAGTCTTACTCAAAAAGCTCCACCCAGCATGCTAACTTACTATTCATTATTATTGCTAAATTGCATGGGTTTATTGTGGAGTTCATCATTAAAAGATAGAATTACTCAATTGCTAACTTCTAGTGGGAGTTTGAAGGGCAAGGGTTGGTCCTTGGAAGTAAGGTCATGTGGCTCTTTTGATTTGTTGTACATGAAATAGGAAGGTTCTGCTGATTATTACAGAAATCTACATTCTCCCCTTTGTACACTAATGAAAAGTTTTTAGAAGGAAATATTGAGAGTTCTGTACCTAATACAAATTTCATAAAACTATAAATTCTTGGCACGCTAGTTAGACATATTTAACTTATGTGTGCCTAATCTGTATTTTTACAGGATTTCTCTATCCAAGAGTTCTGCTAGCTATAGATTACTTCCACACAGAAACACACACATCTGGGTGTTAGCATCTGTGCAAGATTTGATTGGTTGCATATTTGCCTGTGAATTTTCAGATGTGGGCAAAAAAAAAAATCCTATTTCTTGATGACTATATAAGGAAATAGTTCAAGCCTTAACATGAGATCATATTATTCAGCAGTAGGTTATCAGCCTGCATCACCACATATTACACAGTAACTAGTTGTTTATTTAACATATGGCAGGAAAATTGCCTGCTTCATCAAACTTTACGTATAATGATCATTTAAACTTTGCTGCTTCTATAATGCCTTGGAAAAGTTCCCTTTATGCTGAGAATGATTGAGCAAGGATCGCATTATGGGTCTCCAGAGATCAAATAAGACTTCTCAAAAGAAGAAAAATTATGTACATCTGCTTTAGTGTTGAAGGTTACATAATATCGACCATATCTCAACACCTTTGGAGTCTTGAAAGATCGTCCAAAGGAAATATACACCAGGAACAAGATCTTGCACTTCTTTGGTGCTTTTAGAGTACTCTAAGAGACATAACCAGAGAGATAAATGTTCACCTTCTTGTCTCCAAGGAATAGAATCAGTTTAAAAGAGTCATAATTAATAATAACATGACTTGTCTTCCTAAAATGCCTGCCTGACATTGAACATAAAAAGTTTTTGCATTGTTCGGGAACAGTTCCTCCTCATGAAAATATTAGTCCCATAATATTGCCAAGATCTGTGCCATCCTAGATGGTCTGCCACTCTGCATGCCAGATCCCTAGCTGGAAGATGCCTGAGAGAAGTTCATCAACATCATTGAAAGATTTCAAACATTTACTTTCAAAAGACTCCTTCTACTTCTTATTTCATGTCAAACTCTCTTTTCCCCCTACTCTTTCAACTTCTTCAAAGCCCCTATCCAGGGCTTACAAACCTGTTGGGATTCTCTCCCTTAACTTCTGTGTGCTCAGGGTATTTCCCCTACTACACGAGTAGAGGCCTAGCTAAAGTCTTTCATAGTATCTGGACAATTTACAAGGATAAATAGTTTGCATAATTAACAATGGTAATTACAAAGCATCTTTAACAGGATGCGGAAAGGGTACATAGATGTTCTCAAAACTCTGTCAGAGGTGCATCACTCATCAACATAGAGGTTTTTGTCATGTAAGTTTGAACACTCAGCCAAATTATTCACTAATGTCAACCAAACTACAAGCCCACTAATTACCTGAATGTAGTCAATGTGCTTCAGATTTATATTGCACGCTTCTACCTTGGAGTTGGCCATGGCTTTTTTATCCAATGGGGATTTTTCTGAACCTTCTTCAGCTGGAGGAAAAAAATACAGCTATTGACTTTGTAAATGAGTGTGTGAAAATGAAAAGAGCTCCTGGCTCCTTACTTCCTGTCTGTGGCCACGTGCCACAGAGGATTTTGAGGTGACCACAGACACTCTGTCTCCTTGAACTCTTCCCCAGCTGAAGCCTTACCCCATGTCATAGAGCCCTCATACATTCTGCAGCTGTGGAGAAGTCTTATTGCCAAAATTCATACTCTCCCATTATATCCCTCCCAGAGTCTCTCACCTAACTGAAGACTTCATCTTATTTAAGACTAGAGATCACTGCAGCCATCCCGGGGTAGCCTCCAGCAATCCCAGGATCATTTGAGATATCTACAACCTTCTCTGGAATACTGCTGGGACTGTTTTGTTCTTTTGTTTTGCAGTCTTTATTAATTCTTTTTGCCCTGGTCCTTTGAATTAATGGTCCTATCTCTGTCCTCTGTATTCAAATGTCTCAAAGAACAGTCTGATGGATTAAGAGAACCATCTTCCAGCATGGCCGTCTCCTTGCTGAATTCATAGCACTCACTCACCTCTGCCAGTCACAAGTCTGGCATCCAGTTTGGCACTGAGTACTTTTCCTTCCCTTATGTGCATTAAACATGCTCATTACACTACAGCTTCCACATCGTAACTCATGTAACTCACCCAATTATATTTCTTTACTTTCTTCTCTTCTTGGAAGCTGAAGCTCACTTCTTTATGATGACTGTAAGGCCCAGTTCCCAGACTTCTTCAATGCGTGCCAAATGCTGCTGCCAACCTCCTTCCACTTGAAAATAAACATATCACCCTCACCCACAACTATATTTGTTTCAGAATTATTGATCAGGGAAAAAAAAAAAATCTTTTTGTTCTGTAATATTCTTCCTGGGCTTTGTCCAGTTTATCTCATGCTCTGTCCTTTTCTCCCACCACTTCTCACATGACTGAAGTGAAGAAGACCTCATAATTAAGGAAATGTTTATCAGGTTATATTACTCTGATGTGGTTATCCTACTGTTTAAGAAAGGGTTTAGATTTAAAGAAATTACAGTCTGGTTTTCCGTATTTGACAAATGTTAACTAAAACAGCTAGCAGATTTAGAAAAATTGGGAGGTAGTTACACAAGAATCTCATGCTTTGCAGCTCACTGTCACTCAGTGAAATCTTCAGCCCTATGCTGAGTGTCTGCACCTCCTCTGCAACTTATGGGGAGAAGGTGGAAAGTAAAATCCCATTTTACAAAGATGTTTGAACTATGTCCTATTGCTAAGCAAAACAGGACTGAGAACCCTTCTCTGGCCCTGAGGCTAAGTGTCATTTGTCATCAGGTCTTTGGGTCCCAAGTGATGCCTCTGTGGTTCAAAAAAATAACTATTTCCTGTGGAGTTTTAATTTTGAGTATCAGAGATAACATAAGGGATGCATTGTGAGTTGTTAAAGGGATATTTTCATAGCAAGAAGCCAAAGGAGAGTGTGGATGGAGAGCATGGAGGTGTTTCTGGGACAGCAAAAACTTCTGGGAGAGTGTTGGAGGACTGGAATAGTGCAGGATGGAGGGAGCCAAACCAGGTGCCATCTAGCTCAGACTGAACCTTGGGAGTGATCCCTGGTGTGTGTGGCACCCCCAGGCACTGTCTTGAGAGAGATCACAGCCAGAGCTCTGTCTGGGAGTGTGCTAGCAGGCAGAGGGGTTCTTGAGCTCATGTTCCCGCCTCACACTCCGAGGTGGCAATTGCTGTCATTAGCATCTCCTTCCAGTGGAGACGACGTGCAGTTACCATGCACACATGACTAGGCTGGTGGAGGAAATAGGATGTGGGTATGGTACCCCAGTAGCAGATTGTTTCTTAACCAGCAAGATGCAGAGCATTAGTCTTGCCTGCTGAAGTGGCTTAACTCACTGAAACCATTTCAGTGTTCACTGGACCGACTTTCTCTGCATCTTAAATAAGCAATAAAGTCAATCTTAGTCCCGCCATAAAATCCTTGTTTGTAAGGAGGATAAAACTGATGACAAAAATATTTAAAAAAAAAAAAAAAAAAAAAAGGTGGGATTAAGTGGGATACCAAGTCTGTTCAAATTACACGGTTTTTTTTCTGGGAAGTAAAATGTCCACAGTGTGTTTGAATTGATTCAAGAACCTATGAAATAAAGGGGAGAAGACATCAAAGGACAGAGGCAGAACTAACCCAGGAGAAAGGAAGTTGAAACAACCCACAGAGGAAAATGCAGAACATTGTCACAAGCTCAGAGGTAGCAAATTTTCCACTGGAAAGTCGATCAGCTTTAAAGTGATGTTAAATTATCTAAACTATCGAGCTTTCCACAAAGCTTTTCCTGTAGTTTTGATCTGTACACATAAAAGCTTCTGAGAGAACTGCCAGACATGACAAGCAAACTAAATTGCACTTCCTAATTTCTGCGAATAAGGAGATTTACTTATTTGTTACAAAAGTTATTGGGAGTTAAAACAAACTGAATGCATTATGAAGTTTCCCTTACAACTAATAATTGTTTTGGTTCTAACTGACCCTGTCTTGTTGATTTTATTTATTCCCGACAGCAAATTATAGCGATTATTTAAAAGGCAAAAAATCCCAAATCAGAACGGATTTTAGTTAGACCAGTCAGTGTCGTTTAACACTAATATCTCTGCTATCTCTATCTCACTAATATCTCTACTTGCTAACACTACATTTCAGCTTGCCTCAGTCTTTCAGAATTTAAACGATGGATGTGTTTATGGGCACACTCCACTCCACAGACCATGGAAGAATTTACACAAGCTCTTTCTATAGTGGAGGGGGGAAAAATCTACATATACTTAAATAGTGCTTGATTCTTGACAAGAATACCTGTGGCTGGCGCCCTCCGTAAAATAGAAGCTTTGGCTGTTTTAGGGACTGCGCTTCCTTCTCTTGCCATGTGATGGATACAGAAGAGGGTGGTATACCCGCGTGGGACACACACCTCCCCCCCCAAAAGCCCGCTTGTGCCATTATGTACCAGGAAGGGGACATCAGCTCTGTTCACTTGCAGGTAGGGCGGGGCAGGAGGTTGCTACTAGTAAGAAGACAAAGGATTTCTTGTCATGGTGATGACCGACGTGAATCGCCTTTGACAGCACTGGGGGAGACTTCCCTAGGATGACTCTCTCTGGAAGACTCAAGGATATTAAGGAGGAAGCCTTGCTTTCTCCCAGCAGCGATCGCAGCTGAGTATTAGAGCCCTCTAGTGAGATTTCTCGGCGTGGATCTCCCCCTGCGGCCCCGTGGGGCCGGCCTCAGCCCAGCCGGCGGCCGGGGGAGCCGGAATCCCCGCTGGCGCCGGGGGAGGCGGCCGGACACTGGCCTCTCTTCGGGCACCGCCGCGCCCACGGCCCACGCGGGAGCGTGGGGTCTCGGCGCCGGCCGCGAGGGCGCGCGGGGCTCACCTGCGCCCGTGTCCCGTGTCCCCCCCTTACTCGAGTGACGGCCGAAATGCCGGGGGCGCTCCCGCCCCGAGACAGCCCGGGCCGCTGCGCCAAGGGTGCCGGCCCTTGGCCCCCACCCGCGGGGCGGGGACCGCATAGCCACGGAGCGGCGAGGCCATGGCCGGGACCCCGACGCTGTCAGCTGCCTGGGGAGAGAGGGAGGGAGGAGGGCAGCCTGTCCCAAAAATACTCCCAGTCAAATCCCCGTGAGCCAGGGATGGAGATGGTAACAAAAATGCCTTGAATCGGTAGGAACAGTGAACAATCTTCGTGCTCTCCTCATCATCTTGGAATAATCAGCGGAATTAACTGAGGTCGAGGAAACAGGCTCTTGGGTTAGTTGTGGGAGGCTGTGAGAATAGGGGGCAGCCATTAAAAGAAACCTGATCGCTATTCATCAACTAGGAAGAGAGGAAAGGAGGAGGAAAAAAAAAAAAAAAAGACCTTCGTGGCTTCGTGGCTCGAGCTCATACCGACCTCGTCTATCTCTGATCAAGAAGATCCCTGGAAACAAGAAGTTTACAAATATTGTCAAATTGATGCTTGTAGTGTGATTTAAGTTGTCAATCCCACAGCAGCCCACCAGAAGTTTAGATTCGATGCCCTGAATTTCTGGCTAGTTATTGCCAATCCCCTAAGGCAGAAAGCTCGCGCTCTCTCTCCTTATTTTAACCATATGTGCCTTTTGTTGTTGTTGTTGTCTTGTCTGTAAGCTGTACGCTGTCTGCTTGAGAGAGTCCCCTTGTGCCGCGGAGCATCTGAGGCGGTGCGGGCAGCCGGGAGCAGCGCGGGGGCTGGGTAGGCACCGGCCCGGGCCCCCCTCGGCCCCTCCCGGCCGCCCCCCAGCCGGCTGTCCCCTCCGCGGGACCCGAGCCTGGTCCTGGGCCCTGGAGGGGCAACACCCCCAACTAGATAGCGATGCTGTGGGTAACGGCCGGGAGGGTGCTGAGAGTCGACGTGAATGAAAACTCTTAACCCAGCGCCCGAGATTGAGAAGGGATTAATATAAAAGTAATCAGGACTGGCCGCATTAGCCGGTTGGGGGGCTATCGGGTTTCGTGGGGAGCGCGGGAGGTTACAGCGCCTTGAGCTGGGGACACAGTGCCGCCCCCGGAGTCCCATTACACCGGGGGGCGGCCGGGAGCGGGGGGGGCGGAGAGGTTCACCGAGGCCAGCTCAGTCACGTCGCATCAGGCCCCAAGCTCCTAATTAATATATCTCTGGTGAAAACGTTATTCGAGCACCTCGGGTCCAGCCGGCCGCGAAACGGCTGCGGGCTGGAGGGGACCGGCGGAGCTGCGGGCGCGCAGCGGGGCGGCTCCCGGGGCAGAGGCTCCGCTCCCGCCGGCGCCCCGGCGCGGCCCCCCCCCGCCCCCAGCACCCCGCTCCTCCGCCCCGCAGCCCCACAACGTTTTCCTTCGAGCGGAGTTTGTTAGCATAATCGAGTTACCCGCTACATATCTGAAATCCTTGGGTCGGTCCCCTTGAGGAGCAGCGCACTGCGCTCGGCAAAAGCTTTGAATTATTCCTTTCGCCCCAACTCACGGAACAACAAGCTATTGTTGTTTGCCTTGATTTAGTTACGGGCAGTGATCCTCCATCGTGTTTTCTTTTTCTGTCGGGGCAGGATCTTAGTGCCAGTTGTGATGGGATAGACCCGGGTTTTAAACAAAACGCAAAAATAAATAAAAGAATGAATAAAGTACGGGAGGGCGGGGGAAACAACCCGTGGTTCCGGGTTGCAAACTGCCTCCGTGAATCCCGGGCGATCTTAGACCGTCTGTAGGGGTCGGATCCCTCCAGGGAAAAACGTGTGTGACAGGGGTGCCCCTGGAAACTCGCTGTGCGCCCCCACTCCGCGCCCCCCCCCCCCCCCGCCCGGTTTCGGGGGACAGGTAGGCCCGGGATCCTGGCAAAGGTCGCTGTGATTAATTAAAGAGAGCTGGCGGGAGTAGCAGGTTAATTGCGGCAGGCTTTCGGGCACGTTAAAGTCCACCGATTTTAACGGGGAAGCGTATTGCACCCCCGCCAAAAGGAAAGGGAAAAAAATAAAAAATAAAAAGGAAAGAAAGAAACGAAAACTTGGAGGTGATTGTCATTTGCTTGCTCTCCCGACAGTCCTTGCCACGGTAGTGGACGTCTGCGGGGAAGATGTGTTTCCTTCTGGCATGTGAAGATTGCGGGGTTCATCGTTTGTTCACTACTCCTGCCGATAAAAGCGCCCCTCGGAGAGCTCTTCCTTCCCTGCCCTTCCCACGCGGGGAGCCGAGGCCGGCTGGCAGGGGCACGCGTGTCCTCAGCCCTGCGCGAATGGGTGAGGGAGGTCGGTAGCGAGCCCCCTGCCTCCCGCCCCTGTCCCCGGCCCAGCGAACGGCATTTGCGCCTCTGTCAAAGGGGGAAGGGGGTCCGCAGAGGCAGGGGCTTGAGGAAAGATGCCGGGCAGGAGTTTGGGTGAATCGGATCCTGTCTTTAGTGGTGTCTTTAATGGGAACGGTGCGGGCCTGCAGGCTCCCACGCAGGCTGCTGTCTACACGGAGACGGTCGAGGCGCAGCCGAGAAGATTTTCAGCAAACCGCAGCGCTATCGTGGCGCTCGCTCGTGGATTGGAATCGGTTACGTGCGGCGAAAGGCTCCCCGGAAGCGACACGACCGCCTCCCCCCCGTCCCTCAGACAGACCGTGCCCCGGTTAATAAAAGGAGCATTAAGATAAAAACGACTTTTTATTTCACTCGTATTTCACAATGGTTGTGCTGACGCTGACGGTCCCGCACGCCGCTTCGTGCGCGGCGATGACTGCGCGGAGGGGCGAGGCGCTTCCCGAGTGAAGCCTCGGCAAAGCCACCCCCGGGGCCGGGATGAAACCCCGAGCTGCTCCGCCGGGCGGCAGCGGGGCCGGGCACAAGTTTCGGCCAGCCCAGATAAAACTTTTCGTGGCGGCCGAGCGGGGAGACCCGGCAGCGGCCGTGCGAAACGCTCCCGCCGCACCGGGACAGGCGTTCGCAGCGATTCGCCCCTCTCGCTCTGAAATGTAGTTGCAGTTGAACGAGCTCTTTCGTGAACGCAAAAAAAAGCTCCTCGCCCGACTGCCTGATTCCCTCGCAAGTCGCCACAACTTGACTCGCCCCGTGCCGTGGCTTTGCAGCCAGCATCTGCTCTCTCTCCTAGCATGTACGGGAAGATTTTTTTTTTCTTTCCCGAAAGTTAAAAGCAGTTGTACAGAGTTTGGATCCAGATGTCACTAATTTGCAATTGCTCTGGGACGCAAGCTGATACGGGGTGCTCGGGAAGGGGTAGCCCTGCCTCTGCCCAGCGCTCCGGCAAGGGAACCAGCGTTACATGGAGAAGCTGCAGCCTGGCTAAGGCAACCTAAAGTGAAAGCGCCTAAGGAGGGGCTGGCGTGTAGATTCCGTACTCACATTTTAGGGTGCTAAGAAGACACTTTCTCAGATCTAAGTCCATGCAACAGGTTTTGACATCTCCTTTCCGGCTAGGGCGAACAGCTGCTCCCGTTCAGATTCAACCGTTGTGGTTGTGAGACGGAAGGAGAGGAAGCGGACTCAGGTATATCCCCAGTAAACGTGGGGCGACCGAGCGCGGTAGCGGGGAGCCGGAGGAGGGGGGGCAGCTCAGACATTGCTAGCGCTTTTCTCTCCCTTCACGGTCCCCATCGCGGGAGGGAGCGGAGCGCTTGTTCCCCTTCGCGAAAGGCACACGGTGTGCGCGCAGAGGTCGGAGGGGGGTAGTGGGGGGAGAGGGGATTTGTGCTTCTCTCGCCGTTTCTGCTCAGAGTAACGTTTGCAGCGGATCTCTTCTCCCGCCCCGTCACCATCCGCTGCAGCTGCGGCTGCGAACGATCCAGCCGCTTCGGTTGGGCAGGACGCGCTGAGCTCGGGATGCTTTCGTTTACAAACAAGCACAGTTTGAATCCTGCAGAAGTCGGCCGGCACGGAGGCACTGGGCGGCCGAGGGCTCCTTTGGTCAAGGGAGGGAGGTAGAATCATGCAAGGGGGCTTTACGGACCTGTCACCAACATCCCCGAATTTGTTTTAAACGAATTTGAGCTGTCTCTCTCTCGCCCTACAAAGGAAGCCTCTATCTTGCGTCCCCGGGGGATCCGGGGCGGGAGCCGCCCGCTTGGCTCTGCCACTTTACTCGGGAAAAGCCGGGACAGGTAGGAGGACACGCAGCTTCCGACGAGGAGTGCCCTCGAGAAAACGCAGCCACTCGCGGAGGATACGCACAGGCGTGCGGACACTCAGGGAGCTGGACGCGGGCTGATCCGCCGCCCACCCCCTCCTCCTCCTCCTGCCCCCCCCCCCCCCATTTCGCCTGGCCGCAGCCCTGGCGCGGCTCCTCGCCGGGAGCCGCCGGGAGCCGCCGGGCTGCTCGCCGCCGCCCCGGGCTCGCCTTCCCCAGGGGACGACGGCTCCGCCCGCCCGGGCGGCACGGAGGCTCCGTCCGTCGGCCGCGGAGGGTCGGGCGGCGAGGCCGGGAGCCGCAGCCTGCTCTCCTGAGGCTTCGCTAAATCCATGACTCGGCGGGGTGGTGAAAAAGGTACCGCGGCAGGAACCCACTGTTGCCGAGACCTCTCCCATCAGGGCTGCGAGTGGCGTAGAAAGAGCTTGCGGGCTGAACTGTTATTTCTCCGCAGAAAGGGGAACATTAAAGGCCGTGGAGACCGCCCTGAGTTTGGGCCCGGGAGGCTCCTGCCGAGAGCCTTCACCTGGGCGAGTCCCGGCGCCCGCCCGCCCGCGTTGGCGCCGCATCGCCCTTCGCTCGCTCACCGCACCCGCTCCCCCTCCCCCGACCTTCCAGTCTGCACAATCTCTCTCCCTCGCCTTTCACGCTGTGTAGACCGAAAGGGACGGAAAAGGATGGGGGTCCCTGCCCCTCTCGGTCGGTGAACTTAAAACGCAGTGTGTAATGGGCACGCGTGGGTGACAAGGGTCCGCTTAATCACGCGAAGTGTCTCTGACTTCTACCATGTTTCTCTCCCGGATGAAACACCCCGACACGTAGAAATCAAGTAGAAATAAATGCCCGGCGCCTGGTGATCGCAAACGCCCGCGCCCTGTGCACCGGAGCGCGATGGGGCAGGGCCAGCGATTCACGGAGAGGCAACCCTGCCCCGGTCCTCTGTCGTCCTGCCTCCTCCTCGCTCCCGGGCAGGTACGATCAGCGTGTAATGGGATCCCAGGTCACGAACAGGGTCTCTGTTGTACACGAGAGGCCCCTTCCCTATAAAACTCTCCGACAGTTGTTACTGGGCGCTGGGGAGGGGGGTTAAGCTAACGCATTTAGAAAGAAACTTTCTGCGAGGGCCGGAGACGGGTTTTTCTCCTCACCGCGGCCGCGGGTGCCGGGGACGGCAGTGCCCGCGGGTCGGAGCGGCGGGGCCGGGGTGGGGCGGCGGGATCCAGACGGGGCGGCGGAGCCCGGACGGGGCCCTGCGGCGAGAGGCCCGGGCTCCGCGCTCCGGCGCTCCCCCTCTCCCCCGATGGGCGCCTGCAGCGTCAATCACGGCGGAAATTTCTCCCTCGCTAGCTAATATCTCAGCTCGCAGGGCCGCCTCTGAGTGGATCTGAGCAATCTGTCAACCCAGCCGGGGAGCCACCTCAAAACAGATCGGGTTACCCCTGATTGACAGCGTCACCATGGCAAATAATTTGACTAAAACTATTGTCTTCTCCTGGCAGTCCCCGGGTCAGATAACCGGACCAATCACAGCGCGGATAATCACTTTTCATGCCAGCTTAGAATAATATTATTTAAAAAAAAAAAAAAAAAGGGGGGGGGGGAGAGAGAGAGAGAGAAAGAAAGGGGGGAAAAACTCCGAGAGGGAGAGGAGCGAGGGAGCAGGGCTTTACCACTATATTATGTGGGATCTTGCGGCGGCGGGGGGTGGGGGGGAAGCAGGGAGATCCCAAACCGGCGGCCGAGGGGGGTGGGGGTGGGAAAGCCGCGGCCGCTGCGAGCGCTGCAGATAGGAGACAAAAGAGGCACGAAGTTACTCTCGCAACTCGGACTTACAAAAAGGAGGCGGCCGGGGGGAAAAGCCGCCCGCGGCCGGGCTCCCGAGACTTTCTTCCTTCGCTCGCCGCCTGTTTGATTCCCGGCTCCCGCGGCCGCCCCGGGGCCGGGCGCCGCCGATGGCCGCGGCCCCCCGCGCCCGGCCGTGACGCCCGACCGGGCCCCGCCGGGCGCCGCCGCCGCCCCGGGGCCGGCCCCGCATATGCCGGGCGCTGCCCGCCGCCCCGCGCCGCTCCCCTCTATGCGGCCGTAGGGTGCGCGGCGGGGCAGGGCTCACCATGTCGATGCTCCCGACTTTTGGCTTCACCCAAGAGCAAGTGGCCTGCGTCTGCGAGGTGCTCCAGCAAGGCGGCAACATCGAGCGGCTGGGGCGGTTCCTCTGGTCCCTCCCTGCCTGCGAGCACCTCCACAAGAACGAGAGCGTCCTGAAGGCCAAGGCGGTGGTGGCCTTCCACCGGGGCAACTTCCGCGAGCTCTACAAGATCCTGGAGAGCCACCAGTTCTCGGCGCACAACCACCCCAAGCTGCAGCAGCTCTGGCTGAAGGCGCACTACATCGAGGCGGAGAAGCTGCGGGGGCGACCCCTAGGGGCGGTGGGCAAGTACCGGGTGCGCCGCAAGTTCCCGCTGCCCCGCTCCATCTGGGACGGCGAGGAGACCAGCTACTGCTTCAAGGAGAAGAGCCGCAGCGTCCTCCGCGAGTGGTACGCCCACAACCCCTACCCGTCCCCCCGCGAGAAGCGGGAGCTGGCCGAGGCCACCGGCCTCACCACCACCCAGGTCAGCAACTGGTTCAAGAACCGCCGGCAGCGGGACCGCGCCGCCGAGGCCAAGGAAAGGTACGGCGACCCCGGCCACCGCGGGGCGACCCCGGCCACCGCGGGCCCACCCCGCCGCCCGCGGCTCCCCCCTCTGCCCGCGGCTCCCCGGCCCCGCCGCCAGCCCCGCGCCTCCCCCTCCGCTCCCGTCCCGGTCCCGGGATGGCGCGCCCGGGCGGGGCCGGCCTCCGCGGGGCGGCGGTGGCGTCCGGGGAAGCGGAGTCGAGACAGGCGGGCGCTCGGCGAGGGCCCCTCTCCGCCACCGGGAAGGCGGCCGGGACCCCGCTCCCCGCGCAGCCATCGCGGCGGCCCCGGGGCAGCCCCTTCCTCCGGCGCGGCTTCCCGCGGCCGGCGGCGACTCCCGGTTAAGCAGAGCGGCCGCCTCCTCCCCGCCGCAACCGGGCGGCGGGGTCGGTGCGGGGCCGCGGCCCGGCGGGAGGGGCGGGCGGCGGCGGGGCCGCGGGAAAGGGCTCCGCGCCCCGCACGGCTCGGAGTGTGTCCCCGAGGGTTACCCCGGTGCGGACAGGGAGAGCCGGGAGGGCCTGGAGGCCGCGTAAACCGGTTTACAGAAACTGCCTCGAACGTCGGCTCCCGACGTGAGGCGGGAGACCGAGGCGGGGGCTGACCGGAGCAGCCGCGTACCTCGCTCATCAAACGGCAGCGCGTACTCACCGCCCGGCGAGGTGCTCGTGAATGCCCGTTACTAGGTGTATAGTCGTATACCGAGCGTGATTTCGAAACTGCGTTTTTCTCGTTAAATGGAGTCAAGGGACTGTTAACTGCCAGGCGGAGGTTAATGTCTACATCCTTGGGTATTCCGGATGACTTTCCGCCAGCAGTCCCCGTGCCTTAGGAAGACGGTTTGAGGAAGCAAAAGCACGGTACCTCCTCACTAGCTCGCCGAATTGCCCGGTCCATACACAGACCTGATCATCGGGCCTGCGCGGTTCATTAACGGATTCGAAATCTCCCGTAGATCCGTCCTCCGAGGAAACTCCTTTTCTTTTTTCGTTTCTGCCTAATGTGTTTTGGGGAGGGCCAGCGCCGCGGCCGCGCAGCTGTGCAGCCCGGCAGGTTCGGGCTCCACACGTATTTGCTCCTTACATTTCCCGAAACGGTGCTAGAGCTTTAATTTTCCTTCAAATCCCCGCAAGTGTTGGGTTTACGAGATGTTAGAGATCCTTTTTATTGCTGATAGCGAGGACTCACCTTCAAATATCCAAAGGAAATTAAGGTTACACTTATTTTCCTTTTTTTTTTTTTTTTTTTTCCCAGGGAATCAAATTTTAAAGGTCTCCAGAGACAAATAAGACTTTTGACATTGAAAAATACACTCAACTTAATATTACACTCTAGGCGTTGGAAAAGAGATCGTTCATGGGATTGCCATTCACTCAAGCAAACTTGTTCAAACAGAGCTTTCTTGTCTATTTTTATTTTTTTGGCACCAAGTGTCTCCAGCCACATCCTGCAGCCCTTATTGAGGAAAAACCGTCAGAGCAATGGCTTCACTTCGCTCGACCAAATCCTGCAGGATAGGGCCCCTCTGCCAGATACTGTGTTTCAAAGCTTCCGCATAAGCTTTTAAATAGACTTGCAATGCCTTCAGTATTTCAGGCAGGGCTGTGTCTAAAGTATTTCTACGAGGGCTATGTCTAAAATCCGCGTTAGCCTTGACAGAACGGCCGCCCTCCCCCCCCTCATCTTGCCCCTGTCATTTCGAAAAAAAAAAAAAAATCTATATGTGTGTGTGTGTGTGTGTGCGTGCAAGGGCTTGGCCAGCCTCCAGCGATTTCTCGGTATTTACCCGGTGATGAATTTTGAAGTTATGTCCTGCCTTTCCCAGCCGGCTGCCTCTGTCGGTAGGCGCTCCGGCGGTGCCGGCTCCCCCCGCCGCGGAGCCAGGCCAGGGCCCCCCCGGTTGCGCCCTCCCGCCGCCCGAGGAGGGCCGGAGGGATAGCAGAGGGCGTGCGGAGCCTTTCCCGAGAGGGCCGGGGAAATAAGAGAGCTAACTCTGTTTGCTTGCCTTAGCTTCCATATTGGGCTATGTTTTCAGCTGTAAGCTCAGGGCGAGGGGAAAAAAACACGTCCAGTTACTTAAGGAAAAGCGTCTCCCGCTCGATGCGAGCCTGGAGGCTGTGGGGCTGCACAGAGCCATCCTGCCTACGGCTCGCCGTGCTTTGGCCTTCCCAGGAGAAACCGCGACCGAACTTCTCTTCGGCTCCGGGAGCAGATTTAAAGTTTAAAAGTCCTTTTTTTTAAAAAAAAAAAAAAAAAAAAAAAAGAAAAAAGAGAAAGAAAAAAAAACCATCAACAACCAAGTCTTCCTCCCTTCCCTTCCTCTCCCCTCCCTCCCCACGCTGTGCAAACGGTTTGGAGGCAGAAAATGACGTTTTGGCCAAATGACACTTTCCACTGGGCTAGTGGGAGACTCTGTTTACAAGCTCGGCGGACCTTAGACCTTTATGCCAGATGAAGAGGCCTTGGAGGTTTGCAGAGTTTGTAAACCTACTGTTTCTGCGTTCCCTGCCGCCCCGGGAGCCAGCCCCCCGCCGCCCCTGCTCCCGGTCCCGCGGTGCGCGCCCCGGAGCGGCGGCCACACGGTGATTTCCCTCCCTCTTTTGTGTTTCCTATAGGGAAAACAACGAGAATTCCAACTCCAACAGCCACAACCCGCTCTCGGCGTCAATGAACGGGAATAAGACAGTTTTGGGGAGCTCAGAGGACGAGAAGACGCCGTCAGGGACCCCGGATCACACCTCCTCCAGCCCCGCGCTGCTGCTCAGCTCCAACCCCGGGCTGCAGCCCCTGCACGGCCTGGGCCACCCCCAGGGCCCCAGCGCCATCCCCGTGCCCAGCGCCGACCCCATGCACCACCACAGCTTGCAGGACTCCATCCTCAACCCCATGTCATCCAACCTGGTCGATCTGGGCTCTTAAAACCGTGTACACGCTCCCTCCTTCGCACCAGTCCTCCTTTACTCTATTTTTCTCCTTTTTTTTTTTTTTTTTGTTTTGTTTTGTTTGTTTGTTTGTTTTGTTTTGTTTTCTTTAATTGTACCAGAGACTCTGAAAGTGATTACAAACTCCTTAGTGGATGTGTTGTGCCCTTTGGCAGCGCAGGCTGGCTGCAGGTTTGGAAGGTGTCGGACTCGGCTGTGGGCGGTGATGTTGTGAAAAGCCTTAAGGGTTGCTTAAAGTTGGTGTCAGGCGTGTAAGGACTGTTGGACGGGAGCTGTGATTTTCATGGCAGGCTGTAAGGTGGTTCGGTGTAGCAGCTCTTTCCAGCCTTAACTTCACGAATCTCTCGGTGGTGTCGCTCGATCGGGCCGGTCTGTGTGGGAATAGGCACATTGTAATCTTTCCTTTTTTTTCGGGGGGTGGGGAGAAAAGGGGAGCGCAAGGCCGCTGTTTCCATGCCTGTTTGGAAGTTACACATCGCTCCCGTTATTCTATTGTAGTTATGTATCCGTGGCAGGTGTACGATGTACAATTTCAACTAAGAATACAAAAGTTGTAGTCAAGTTGTAGCAGCAACACGCGCTCTAGGCAGACTTTGTAACCTTCTTGTAGCTGATGCTATGCAGAGAGACGGCTTTTTCGGCCTTGTCCATGCGGTGCTTTCGCCATTTGCTGGGTGGGAAAGGAAGTGATGGCCCGGCTCTGGCCCCGGAGGAAGGCAGGGGCAGCTTCTCCCCTCGGTGTGCAAGGAGGGCAGGAGCGGGCTTTAGAAAAAAGAGGAATTGCTGCTCAAGTATAGACCTAAAAGACAGTATCAACCGCAAGTCACTCACCTTAGTTTTGTTTATTGTTTATATTATGTGAATACATTCTTTGGAAAATATTTCTGCTTTTATTTTATAATAAAATTTAGAAATCTAACTCGGCGTGCGGTTGCTTCACTCGCCCGCGGGATGTTTTCGGGCTCAGCCCTGAGCGGAGCAGAGCGGGCGGCCCGCCGGCCGCGGGAGGAGGTGGATACCGGCCGGCGTCGGGGCCCCCGAGGCTCCCCCCTGCCGCCGCAGAGGCGAGCGGGCCTCGCCCCCCACCGCCCCCCGGGCAGCCAGACGGCACCCCCGCCCCCCCTGGAGGCGACGCCCGGGCCCGTCGGGGGCCGCTGCGGCCCATGTCCGGGGAAGCGGCGTTCGCCGAGGGGAGCGGGCGGGGCCCTGCGGGAGCGGGGAGGAGAGGGAACGGGGGGGACAGGCGGTGCGGGCCCCAAGGAGAGCGGGGAGGGGGCCCACCTGCTCCCCCGACGGCACGGCCGGGCAGGTTGCGGGTTTTTCCGCCCCAGTGCCCGCTGACCCCGGCAGGAAGGCGCCCCCTCGCCCCCTCGCCCCCGGAGTCCGGCACGGCAGGGCTGCCAACGCCTCTCCAGCGCCCGCGGGACTGATGCCGAGAATGGGAATCCTCTATCCCTCTCCCTTTTCTTTCTCCCTTTCTGTCTTTTTTAATTTTCCTTTTCTGGAAGCACAGGGTGGCAAAAGAGTCGCTTGCAGGTTTGCTTCATTAACAGAGAAGAGCTCGGGCTGATTTCATTACAGTTTGCACCCTCGCTACCAACTCTTTGCGAGAAGCCGGACGTGATATATCATCTGCTTAAAATGTTCCTCAGAGCTTGCAAACGGTTTTATACTTTTTTTTTTTTTTTTTCCCCTTAAAATGAACTTATTGTGAAAAATAAACCGCGAAAACGATACGGCTTCAAGCGGGATGGAAATATGTGTAGATCAGCAAAGATCGTGTCCAGGTTTCAGACGCTGGCTGAAATTTCAATCAGCGGGAGTTTTGTGCGGGCAGTGTCCTAATTTGATATAATCTGGGGCTGGATTAGCGCCTCTGTGCGTTTGCGGGTGTCCGCTAAAAGCACATTTCTCCGAGGCCCCGTTAAAGACTGTAGGAGGGAAGGTGTGGATGTCGCTGACGGGGCCTCGGAAAAAAGGCTATCTCTCACTCGTGGTTATAAATCCAGTGTTCTCGTTATGCTGGGGTGCAGGGGGGTACAGTGTTACAGAGGAGGCAAGGTGGTAGATTCAGGTTTCTGCTCGTTGGGGTGATTTTTCACCAGCGGAGGTGATGTGGCTGTTGCCTCTGCTGTGGGAGCGTACCAGTGTGGTCCTGCGTGCATTAGGGTCTAAATAGCAGATCTTGTTATTTCCGTTGAGGGGCATCTAATAATTTTAGCTATGAATTTTAATCCTTTGAAAATAAACATTTCGCAAGTGAAGGAACTGCTGCTTCCTAGGGCTACAGAAGATCCCCGCTCCCTGTAAAATAACGCATGCAACGGTGCAATATTGCAAAGAATTAATTAATTAGCTAGCTAATTATTTTGTATTTTTAGAGATAGAAGCAAGTTTGGGAAGGAAAACAGAACGACTGAGTTAATAAAACATGGCCTCGAAACCGAAATAAAGCCTTAAGGCTTTGCCTGCTGGAGGAGAAAAGGAGGGGAAAAAAAAAAATATTAGAGAAAGAGTAAAGCCAGGATGGGGAACATTTAAAGAAGCAGTATGAAAACAGGATGGGGTTTACGTGATTAATAAAAGGTCATATTGCACAGAGGAGGCAGAATTCGATCGGGGAAAGTAAGCGAACGGCTGACAGGGTGAGAAAGGCCCTCTGAAAGCCAGAAGCGATGGAAACTCCTGTAAATTGCAGTGAGAATCACTTATATACGGAGAGAGGAAGAGAATGCGAGTCGCTGCAGTCAGTTAAAGACAGCTAGAAAGCGAAATCATGCCGGGGAAAAAAAAAAAAATAAAATAAAATCTGCAGGTCAATCTAGCATTAAGGGCGCACACAGTTTAAAGTCGAGATGATGGGACATGTGTAATGCAACCTGAAAACCCATACATGTTAAGACTCATTTTATCGGACCGTACTTGCCTTAGTAAAGATGTTTGGTAAATTAGCACAAATCCCCCCGATTTTCCATGCACAAAAAAAGTTCTCGATAGAGGAATACGCCGAAACTGACGTGACTAATCATTGGTTTTAAACAGATTAGTTATGATTCACTAGCATTACATTACATGGGGCATATCTCATCTCAGGGTTGGTTGTTTGTGGGTTATCCACGCAGGTTTCGGGGCACAAATAAGAAGACGGACAGGACCCGGCAGGCTTTATCCATTAAACTCCTCCTGGCTACTCCCGGACTGAGGCCGGGATGCGGCGGGCAACCCACCCCCAGCTGAGCCCCTGTAGCTTGGACACCGAGCGGAAAAACTGCACTTGCTGTCTCTCTCGTATACGCACACACACGTACATATATATACATACGTACACAGGCATCTATATATATATAAAGTGGTATTTTTCCCTCAGACTAAAACCTTACCAAATTACCTAATGAATGCAGCATTTACGGACCCCAGAACTGTAGCTGGAGTAATTCCTTTAGGTAGCAGGGCACTGGATATTTCGCGGTGTGCTAGAGCAGATTTGCTCTGCCTGGAAGCCCTGTACTTTCTTACATGGGTGTTAACTGTCCTGGTGCTACGCTGAAGAGGGCTGTGAGAGAAACTGCACATTTGAGACAGAAAACAATTTTGGCCGTCCTGCCGGGGCGCAGCTCGTCACCCTGCCGGAGCAATACTGATGGAGGCACAGGGACAGCATCCCGAGAGGATACGGAAGGTGTGGCACAGCCTCCGAAGGGAGCAAGACGCTGTACTGGAAACGGGGAGCAAGTTTACTGGAGTAGGAGCTTTCCCTATGAGTAGGGGAGCGTATGCAAGAGCTTGCTGGTTAGATGTCTTCACCTCTGCAACCTTGCAAACAGGACCCTCTGGGAAGTACAGTCACGGCTCCTCTACCAAAGGCTGTGTGGCAGCGTTTTCCTTTGGATAATATAAGTCATTTTGCAGATATTCGATGCAATCCACAGGAGAGAAGTCGCCTGCTTGGCGTATTTCTAGTGGGCTGCCCCGGAGAAAGCTACGTTCCCTCTTCTCGCCATCTCCGGGCCTAACTGAAGCCTCAATGTGTGTTTGAGGGGGGCTGCTCCAGCCCCGGAATGAGAAGCCTTGGAAGTGCCCCCGCCTGCCCAGCGATGTTTGTGTGAGGCACCCGGGGCTCCTGTTACCAGACCCGGAAACAAAATCTATTGCCTTCTTTAGGAGAAACAAATGCAGCCCGGTATAAGCAGGCTCTTGCCTTGAACAAACCCGCACTTGAACATGACAAATAATGTAGGGGGATGGCGATGAAAACACTGGCCACTGGCCCTCGCTGCAGAGCTCTTTAACTTCCTCTGCTTAGTGAATCAAAACGCTGCGGCTCAGGCAGCCAAGAAAAATATACTGAAGGGAACTTTCAGTGCTTCAGCACACAAGGAAAAGGTGAGCGTTTTGTCTGAAGGAGAGTAGCTCTGGGGTTTGGAAAAATACACACTTAAACTTAGGAGCTCGGCTGCGTGATCAGCTTCTTCCCATTTTGTTGCGGGGAGTGGGGCTCGGAGCTTCCCCTCCCTGCAACGGGGGGACGGCTCCTTCCTCGGAAGAGGGTCCATCTCCTTCCCACTTAAATAAACGGGAGAGGGGGTGGTTTGGTTGTTGGGGAGGGCTTTGGGGTTGGGGGTTTTTTTCCGGGTTTTGGCGAGAACGCTCAATCTCCACCTTTAAATATCAAATTCGCCTTTATCCAGAGTCCCGGTGTGCCGCGCAGCCGGTCCGGCTCCGCGCCCCGGTGCACCGGGAGGCGGCGGCTGCCGAGCGGGCGGCCGGGCTTGCTGGGCGGCAAGACAGTGAGCTGTTCCTGCCTCCAGCCCAACCCGTGTCCTACAGGGAAAGAAAAAAAAACAAACAAACAAACACACCCCCCTACCCCCCCAAACCCCCTTCTCTTTAAAAACAAACAAACAACAAAAACCAAACAAAAACCCCCACAAAACCCAAAACCAAAAAAACAACCCCAAAACACAAAAAAACCCACAAACCCAAAACCCAAACAGATACACGGAAACAAATTGCTGCTTCACCAAGAGTCTGGGACTCAGAGGGAAACAGAGAGGTGTAGAGGGAGCTTAGGTGAACAGGCAGGTAAAGTGTTACATCAGCAAACAGTGCTGCTTAGGCGAAGCAGGGGGAGAGGAGAAATCGCTTGGAAAGATGAAAATCGCACATGTGCTTCTGATGACCCCATTAGATGCGAAGTCCTCCAGGAAATACATATTTGAAACAGCCAGGAAAAACAAACATGCCTTTTATAGACTTGCCTGTCCCGCCATGAAAAATGCAAACCTCGGTATGGTGCGTGTGTATCTAGGAGGTGGGAGGGAGGAAGGGGGAATAGATTTTGTAAAGAACCCGATGAAAGCTACCTTCATCAGGAAAATTCATTTGAGCTGCCCTGCTCTCCAAAAATAGGCTGCAGCGTGAAAACCGAGGCAGTAGTTAAAACTACCGCGTATGACATCTGAGTCTGAAAAGTGACTGTCAGGAGCTCGTCTGGGTGTCAACACAGGCAAGACTGGCTGGCAACAGGGAGGAAGAAAAAAAATTCCCCGGGGGGTGAAGAGTTAGAAAGTGGGACTTTATGAAGCCTGCAGTTTGCTGTAAAGTTGGGCAAAGTCCAGTGAATCATTTTGGAAGAGCGGCTAGAAAGTCGTGCAGGAGTTGGGGGCCGGGCAGCGACAACCCCAATCCCTCCGTTCCAAAGCGCCCATTTAGATGCAGTTGTGCTGGGGGTCGGGGGAGAGAGCAGAGACTCGATCCGTGAGCACTTCAGCAGCAAAGGCATCATCGTTCCTCCTGCCCCCGCCCCCCCCCGCCCGCGGCCCGGACACCGTGACCCCGCTGCCGGGCAGGCTCCGAACGGACATTCGATCCCTCTCCCCGCTTTCCACGGCGGCCGCTGGGCGCCCACGGCCTCCGCGGGGAAGGGGCAGGTCCGCGCCCACCTCCCGGCATCTGTTGTGCCCCCTGCGGGGCCCGGCCTTCGCCCGGTGCTTTGGGAAGGCCGGCGGCAAGATGCCCCGGGGAGGCGGCCGCCCCACGCCGCGCGGGGACGCGCACTCCGTCCCGAGGAGACGGCGGGGGTGCACGGCCGGTCGGTCACCCGTCGGTGGGTCACCTCCCTCTGCCCCCCTCCGGGGGCTGCCGGCGGGGAGGCGACTCTGACACCCCCTGGTTGAGCGGGATGACGTTAATCGAAAGAGGCTAAATACCGTCCCCCCGCTGTCACCGCAGACCTGCGTGGCTGGGGAAAGCGCTACCAAAGCCTGAGTTAGTGGCAGCACCGAGGGAGGCTCGACCCGACCACCGAGCAGGGCCGAGCCGCCACCCCTCCGCGATTTACCCCGGCGCCGTGAAACCAAGCTGTCGCCGGCTCCTGCCGCCGGGGGCTGCCAGTGCCGCGGCGTAGGGAAGGGGCTGTGTCCCACCGACGGAGCCCACACGGCGGGCGGGGGAGCGGCTCCTGCAGCTCCCTCCTTTCAGCCGGGGCAGTGGTGCAGGGGCACGGCACCCCCGCGGCAGCAGGCGCGGGGGCATGGGGGCTGCCGGCGGCGGGGGACGGGGCTCCCGGGCGGCTGTGGGGCCAGGGACAAGTGGCTTTCTCTCCATCCTCCGAGATATTCAGTCCCGCGTGAGCCCGGCCGCTGCTCGGGGCCGGGGTCCGCACCGCGCAGCACTGCGCACCGCGCAGTCGGAGAGGCCGCGGCTGGCGCTGCGGAAGGGAGGGGACGCTTAAAACTCAAGAAACGGATTGGGACGTCGCTCTTAAGAGCGTGTCAAGCGCACACCCAGCAAAAACATCAACAACTGGGAAATAGGGACGGTTTGGAAACCTCGCGGAATCGAATGAAACCAGACGTGGGGCAGGGAGGTGTTGGCAGCGCTGTGCGTGGCTCGGAGGGGGCTGGCGGGGGCTCCACGAGTGGTCGTGGAGCGGCGTGGGCAGTCCCTGCGCAGGCCACCTCGCTGCTTTCCCAGATTGGAAGGGCCGGAGGTGGACGATCCCACCTCACTAGCGATTTTAGCGGGCACCGAGGCGGCGGGAAGCGAACGGCGGTGCTGACCCCGGGCTCCGCTGCTGCGGGTGTGTGTGGAGCCCGGCTCCGTCTCCCCGAGTGTGCCTCGAAAATGTCAGTGCTTTCTCCTCCACAGGTGCGGCAGCCAGCCCCCCTGGTGCCGTATCTCTGCTGGGTGGTTTCGGTCGGAGAAAAGCCCCAGATCCCTTTCAGTTTAGAAGGGGCATTTATTTTATTTTTTTTCGGGCGAGGCCGGCACAGAGAAGCGACGGTGTTCCCCAGCTACACACTATTCCTTTGAGATCGGATGGCTATTCCTGCCGGTCTCCGAGATGCCGTCACCGCGGGGGATCTCCGGAGGTGGAGGGCGGCCAGTCGCTCTCCCATAATGTCTCTAAATCGGGTGTATTTATTACCTCGATACTGCCTGGCGATGGCAAATAAAGACGCTTTGACAATGCTTACCCGGGCACTGCTGCCGCCATCACTAATTTGAAACACCCCCCCGCCCCGAGCCCGGCGGGGGAGGGAAGGACGGGGCTATTGCCCTGCCCGCCCCCCGCTCCTGCCGCCCGCCCGGCCCTCGCCGGGGGCCCCGCACGGATGGCGCGGGGGCTTGTAGCCCAAGGACACCCCGGCTCTGCCTGCGGTGGCCCGAGGGGAGGCCGAAGGGCTGCCCGAAGCCGCTCCCCGCATGCCCCGCGGCTGAGAACCTGCCGCGAAAGCTCGACACACAACACACCACCACCCCCCACCCCCCTCCCCGGGGCAGACTTCGAGGGGTACGACGGAGAGCAGTGTCCGGAGGGCAGGGGACCTGCCTTTCACCCGCACCGCCCTTCGAGGGCTCAAAATGCCCCCGCGGTCGGTCTGCAGCACGGGGGGACCTCAGCCCCCGGTAGGTGCCCGGCGGCGCCCCGGCCCCCCCTCCCCGGGCTTGCAGGGGCTCGCTGGAGCCGGGGCAGCCCTGCGAAAGGCGGAGGGGGGCTGCGGCTTTGCTCCGAGAGAAGGCTTAAGCCTGCTGCCTACCCGCCGGGCTGGCATGCGTTGCCATTTCGATGGTATCTCGCTTTTGGAGGCTTTTTTTATGGCTGGGGGAAATCTAATCCGGTGAAGAGAAAGGAAGAGAATACTGTTGGCATTGAATGAACTCCGTGTGGTAATCTTCGGGCAAATGTGCGGGTTTCCATGCCAAAGCAAAGTGTTTTCTCGTCGGGTCTGCTCATACTCTGAAGGGAGGCGAAGACACCATTTAAGAAATCCAGCTGGTTGCAAATCATACATTTAATCTCTCAGCTGGAATGATTTAATGGATCAGTATCGAGTAACAGTCCTGGAAAAGTAGCCTCCTAAAAAAACAGAGATAAATCCTGATTGAATAATAGTAAATGAAAACCGTGGATTACAGTGACTGCAAGACAGTATTTTCTTTGCAGTCCTCGAAAGATGCCGCCTCAGAGGGGCCAACCGAGCCGACAAAGCCCCGCGTGTCGTTCTGATGTTGGCGGGGGCAGGTCCCGGCAGCCTGCCGTGCCCCCCCGCCCCCTCTTGGGACAGGGTCTCCCCTCTCCTCATGCCCTGGGCACCTTCTGAAACGGCTGCTCTGCGGTGCAGGCAGCAGAGACGCAAGTTCTCTCCCCCCGCGGCTCTTCGCGGCCGGGCGAGCGCAGACGTGCCCGGGCCAGAGCCGCGCCTGCGGCGGAGGGCACCGGCGGGGGCGCCGGGGGGTCCCCCCGGGGGGCACCGGCACCCCAGCGCCGCGGCGGCGGCCTTGCCGAAAGCCACCCCTCTGCCTCGGGCCGGCCCAGGGGCCTCGCTGGGATTTTTCGTTTTTCCAGCGGGGAAGGCGCAGAGGCGGGGGAAGGAACTGTTACGCCGGGGAAAGTGGCGTTTTCCTCCGAAATGTGAAAAGAGAGGAGCAAACCCTTCGCCCCGCTCTGTCCTTTTGGGAGGTGCCGGAGAGAGGAGCGGTACCGGGGCGATGGGGGGGGCCGGGGGCGGCCCGCCGGCGGGGGGGCCCGCGGGGGTCGCTGGAGCGGCGGGGGCGCGGGGGCCCCTTCGGCGGGCGGGGCTCCGGGGGCTTTTTTAACCCTCCCGTTGCCGTAACTTTTAACCGGGGTCTCCAGCTCGGGCAAAGTCGTCGCGGAAGGAACGATCTCGGCGGGGAATGCAAAAGCACTTGACTCCCCGGGCCAAGGGGGAGGTCATCACCGCGCTTAATTAAAAGCACTTCCTCCCGGGGCAGGTGCTTTCCTCGCAGCGGCCCCGGGGGGCTGGGCCCCCCCCGTCCCCCTCCAGCCCCTCTGTGTCCCTGCTCGGGCCTCAGGGGCTGCTGCCGTGCGAGGCCCCAGCCGCTACGCCCCGCACCCCGCCTCGCCCCCGGCACGCACCCCCGCACCCCGCAAGCTGGCCCAGGGAAGGAAAAACCCCGCGGCGCTGGCGGCGGGGCCGGGCCGGCAGCACACGCGTGGCCGCTCCCCGAGTACCCGTGGGCGCTGCCCCCGCCTCTTCCCGTCACCCCTCGCCGCCCCGGTGGAGCTGCCCTTCTCCGTCCCACGGCGGCGTGGGGCTGGGGGTATTTTATTTTATTTTATTATATTTTATTTTATTTTTAATTTCCCCAAAACCATCCTCTTGGCAGCTCGGCGGAGCAAGAGCTTTAGGGGAAGCGGTGGGTTTGCTCTCACGTTTCCCGGCGTTTCGCGTGACCAGCGGCGAGGCACCGTCGGAGAGGGTCTCTTCAGCGAGCTCTGAGCGCGCACAGCCCTAGGGGGAAGCACACCTTTGGGTATTTTCCTCGTAGCGAGGCTGAGAGGGCAGAGGGGAGGGTGCGGAGGGATGGCCGCTGGGCTGGGCCGCCCCGCAGCCCGGCTGGCCGGGTCGAGCAGCGTCGCCCTTATAAGGAATGTAATGCAAGGGCCAATGCCGTCAGCACAGCATTAGCACGTTTTTGTCATTAAATGTACTCGGGTAGTAATAGCTGTTTATATTTACAGGGCATTCTCGAACGCAAACCACACGCCCAAATCATCCCGAGATGAATCTGGAGTCGGTGAAAGTCAGTGCTTCCCAAGGACAGCTTTGGTGACAAGGGCAGCTCGGGTCAAAACCAGTTTAGTTTGGTGTTACCTATTTATAGAGATGGAAAATCTAAATGAAATTAAAGAAACGAGACCTCGAAAAATCCCAGAAAGTGGTGTGAATCTCAGTCTATTTTTTTCTTTGTTCACATCATTGTGTGTTTTTCAATTTCAGCCTCTTTCTAAAAATAATGCTATATATACTGTATATTAACATAAATTTAAACACAAATTTAAAACGACTCCTCCACTTCAAAAGATCTCTCCAAAACTTTCCAACAATTTCAGTGTCTTACGATGTTTTTATATGGAAAGGTTTTAAAAATTCTTTCTTTTTCTGCAGGCAGTATGGACTTTGACAAATGGGTATTTTATGTTTGCTAATAATATTTTTCATATTGTCTTCAAATTAATTATTATAAGCTTTTGAAAAAATCCCACCTGCCCTGTCTATTGAAATCATAGCTACTTGTCACCCAGCTCACTTCTGTAAGAAAAGCTAAATAGCTGTCTGAAAAGCAAAGGGTTCATGTGCACAAATCAGAAAACTGTTGATCTTAATCATAAAGGAGCTCTTTAACATGTTTGGTTTCGATCCATACAATCTTTATATGATTACTTTTTCTATTAAGCGACTTTTTTACAACAAGCATGTAAGCAGATATGTGTAAAATTTCTATTTAGGTACAATATGCTTTAAAACATAGATTCATGGGTGTTTATGCCATTAAAAGTGGTATAGCTACAGAAACTCAAATAATAAATTATTTCTAAAGCATTTGACAGGGATTTGTGTCTTTTTCTTGCATTTGTTTTTCAGCCAAGAGCAAAAGCCTGGCCCTGTTCTTTTTGAAGACAGTGGCAAAGTTCCCACCTACACCCCAAGGATCTGTGAAGTCAGTCAGAGTTTTTCCATGGTCTTTGGATTAAGCCCATGGCATGAGTCAATTTAAGAAGTGATTACTCCTTTCTCACAGAAATGCACATTTCATTTGCTTAGATAACTACATCTCGAGGATTTTCTTTCCACCCCCATATTCTAGGATCGTAAATGAGGAAATTCTTGAGTCAAAATTTCCTTGAAATGGGTCCAACTCTCCCTGCCCCCACCAAGCACACACCTCCAGCTTGGAAGTTGCTCTAGGTGGCACTACTCTTCTCATAAAGCCATTCTTCTTTTTGTCCCTGTTCATCTTCTGATCTACCTGTCTTCCCCATGATCCCTTAGCAAATGTGTCTTCTTTTGTGAGACAGAGAACTGGGAGATTCTGGAAAAGGAGACCTGGGGAACAAGTGGAAACCCAGCAGCAGCACCAGACACAGGAGTGACATGGAAAGAGCCACTGTCCCAACCCTTCATTTCTGGCACTAACTCTCCCATCTTCCTCACTCAACAACCTACTCAACCTCCCTTTAATGAATATGCCCCAAGATAAGTATTTTTATATGAGTAGGAATGGCTTTACTGCCCTCTCTGCTAGTTACAGAAAACTCACCCACCCCTTGCCTCTCATCACCCACTAGAAGGGAAGGGTCACGGTGGGAGAGCAGGCTGTTTGGGTAGATTCTGGTAAAAACCAAAACATCTGGCCCTGACAGGATCATCTGCTACCAGAAAGATCCTCCAAGGACAACAGTGTCTGCAGCCCTGCAGCCAGCTCAGGGCAGGAACAGGAGCAGGAGCAGGCGCTACATGGTGGGTGACGGGGCCCATCCTGCAGCCCAGGTGCCTCCCAGCAGCTGGTGCATGTCTGTATCTGCCCTACCTAGCTCGCTCTGCTCAGCAGCATCAGGAGGGCGGAAAGGTGAGCCCCTTGCCGCATTTCCAGCTTGCCGTCAGTCTGCGCTACGTGTAGTTTGGCTGGACCCCAGCGCCCGCCTGGGAATCGTCAGATCACATCTGTCTTTGATTACATCTGTTTGGAGCATCTGTTTATGTCTATCTGTGGCATTATAAAGGAATCTCCAAGGCCTGTTCTGTTATGTCATGCAGAAACGAAATGGTGTCAGCGAGTCAGTGCTGCTGCATGGTTAGTGACCCAGCAACTGGCAGTGGAGACTGAGTGCATGGGCAGAGCTGCGGCTCGGTGGTGGGCAGCCCCTGGTGCAAGGCAGACAGGGCAACACAGAGGTGTGAACGTGTGGCTGGGTTTTATCCACCCCACGCCAGCCCATGGACCCACTGCCACCAGCACCCACTGACATTTCACCCGTGAAATCTGCTTGCGTTCGTGTGTGCCAAGAAGAGACATCTGTGTCATTAATTATTTCCTTGTTTCTTGCAAATCTCTACTCTCCAAGAGTGAACAATGGTGACTCCTGGGTAGGTTGGAAGAGTTTGTGTGACAGTTGGGTGTATTTCCCAAATACAGACTTGGAAACCTGTGCCTGTCAGTCCCAGTGCTCCCCACTCAGGTGTAAACCACCAGCACTGCTGTCTCCAGCTGGTGCAGCAGTACTGGCTGGGGCAGGCTAGAGGGGAAGCAGTGGGGACAGAAGTCAGATAGAGACATAAAATAGATCAACATCTATTTATGGCATAATAGCAATTAATTTTCCCTTTTAACTTTGTGGCAACTGTATCTAGTCTCTGTGTACATTAGGACAAAAATAATATTGCCACTTTGCATACAAGCAGATCACTGATGTTGATATTTATCTTATCAATTTTCTACTGTCATTTACAAATAAATAAGTTTTATTCTGTTGAAATAGCTGGTGGAAGGCAATGCTGCTTTTTATCTGTGGTTGTGCTTAAATGGTGTATTTGCCAGTGCAGTGCTTTTTTTAACCAGATACGGGGATCTAAATGCATCAAAAAGAAGAGGGACAGTGTATTACTGGGATCCCACAACCAACTCCTTACAACAAATGAGTGCGTTAATTTGCCTGTCTATTCCAGAGTGAACATCAGCATGAGGAGCACCCAGTGTGACCCGTGTGCTTCAGGTGCAACTGTAAGCAAAAGCACCGTAAGTGTTTCACAGCTGAGCAATCTGGGACAAGGAACTGGCTAACAAGCCTGAAAGTCCAAACTACTGATAATCCAATATTAACTCAAAGTCCATTTAAGACTCATCTGTAGATCAAAACTCTCAAGCAGAAGAGCTTTATAAATTTCCTGACCATCTGAGAAAGATAGGTGGAACTGTCACCAACATATTTCATCGTGTCCTGGACCAGATCTAGCCTCCTTCTCCCGTGAAGTGTAGCCTCCTCCCTCAAGGATGGTGTTGCCTGTGACCTCTGAAAAATGCTGCTATTGAATAAACAGTTTCGTTTTCTCACGCTGCAAAGCCGTAAACCTGTATTTTACCATTCATAGCTTCTCTATCACAGTTCAGTAATAGTGCAGTTTTTGTGATCCAATGTGACACAATGTGGCATACGGCAAGCATTTAATCAGAGACTGTTCTCCCAGAATTACCAATCATGTCACCAAGGAAATGGTCGTGGCAGAGATTCACTGGCAAAATGATGTCAGTAAGTCAATTATGGGTTCTGTGATGACAAAATCTTGCAGGTGATCTCTGAAAAGTGCTTATTTCCTTTTACCTACTGATAGACTTATTCCTCCTGGAAATAAAGATGGACTCAAGGGGAATACTGTTTTGTCACTTTCTTCAGATGGACTCAAGGGGAATACTGTTTTGTCACTTTCTTTTTATTGTATGGAATTCACAGATCAAAAGTCCCCTGTTGTAAGCTTGTACTTTACTTTTCAGTATCATCAGTGACAGAACAGTCCACCTTCAAAATACCATAAGGGTAAGGTATAATGAGCTATAGGAGAAACAGCATGCAGTGCTTGGATGAGTATTGTTGGCACTGTCTTGAGAACTGTCTAGGTATCTGTTCTATGCATATAGGGTAATATTTTACTGCCTTTTTTTCTGCCTTTACTAGGGAAAAAGCACGTAACTTGATTTGTCCCAGACAAAAGATGAATACCCGTAAATACGTTTTGCAATTTATGCAGTTTTATATACGTACATAACTATCTCTTAACTGTTAAATCTCAAATTGCTTCTGTTGATCTTTCCTTAAGTTTCTTCAGTTTGTTCCTACTGTTCAAATAGTACTGTCCTGAATTTAAAATAATGTGGCATCAGAGTAAGATGACATGAGAGCTACTGTAACTCTATGCCATAAACAAACACACAGATCAGTTATCACACCACAGACTGGTACAGCAATGTAGTGAAGGGGCATATCCACCCTGGCATTCACTAGCTTGCCCAATTTTTACTGTCCATTAAGTATTTTTTCTATAAATATCTTTGTTGGGTTTTTTTCCCTTCAGACAAATGTCATGTTGTTAATTTCTGCCCACATTTTGATCTCTCTGGATTCCTTTGCCTCATTCTCAGCTTAGTAACATTTCCTAACCCAGTATCAATTGAAAGTGTCAGTGCTATGTATTGTATTCCCTCTGATTGTTAATGAAGATGTCAAAGATGATGTCAAATACTGCTCTCACTAAATACTCCTTTCTTGATTTGATATACTACCATTTAACGATGGTTTTTTTCAGAGCCATTCAGGCACCTTTCCAACTTCATGCATGCTCTCAGGAATTTAAAATTAATTTCCAGGTAAGATTTCACTATGAAAGAATCTAATAAAATACACATACACTTACTGTATCTCTTTCATCATCCAGTTTTGTGATTAGATAGGAAAATGAATGATTAATTTCCCATGTCAGGATTCTTTCTTGACAGCCCCGTTGCAATCAGTTTGCACAGGTAAAACAGGTCCAATGCTTCCCTGAACTGATGAGTTTATTGCCCGTGCAGTATAAAATAAGAACCAATTTTTAGCCTCAGGTGTGAGGAGTGGCCAGGAAGGATAATGGCAGCGAGGGAATGTTCTCACGTGGGATAATTCATTTGCTGCACTCCCAGACACTCATATTTTCTTTTTTATTCATGGAGCAATTTGAACCCAGGCAAGGAGCAGCCTGTTGGCTGAATTAATTGTTTTGCCACAGACCACTCCTGGTCACTGTTTTTTTCTAGAGGATTTCACTGTTTTCCCCTCACATGACTGATACCGTATTAGGGAGAAGACCCTTGGAGCTTCTACGATAAGGTTTGGGCAGGATACACGTCCATGGCAGGTTGCATACAGTCAGCAAGGCAACCTGGAGGTGGAAAACTCCTGCTCTGGTCAAAACTAAGAGGAATTCACACTAACAATCATCTTCTATCTGAAAATACAGAATCATCTAATCAAGTGTCACAGGGTCACGCTTTGAGCCCAGAGGGCAACTGAGCACCACAGAACGTTCATTCACCCCTTCCCTCCAGCACTGGGAAGGAGAAAATGAAGCAAAATGCTCAGGAATTGAAATAAGGACAGGAAGGGGTGTCTCACCCACTATGGTCACAGGCAAAAGACAGGCTCATTAGGGGAAGAAAAAGAACATCAGTTTAATTCAAAACACTACCACTACCACCACTTAAAAAACAGAATGGGACAGTCAGAAGTGCTAGCATATCTTAAAAATACCTCCCTCTCCATCTTAAGTCGTTCCCACGGAATACAATTCTTCCTGAGATGCTCCGGTGGAGGTCAGCCCCTCACGCTGCAGTCTTCCCAGTGGTGAATGACAGCGGGGTTTTCTTCTTTCCACAGAGTCCCGGGGGTCCTCTGCAGGCCACAGGCAAATCTCTGCTCCACAGTGGATGTCTATGGGCAGCAGGGAGGTGGCCCCGCCACCTCAGCAAGGGATACAGGGGGGGCTCTAAGTCCTGACACACCTACCCCCTTCCTCCTCCTTCCTTCCACTGACCTCGGTGTTCACGCAAGTGTCCTTCTCATAACTCCTCCTTACAAGTCCCCCAACCCCCTCTCAGGTTCCCCTTAAATATGTTATCACAGAGGCATGGCCACCATCATTAATTGGCTCGACCTTGGCCAGAGGCAGGTCTGGTTTTGGAGCTGGGGGAGCTTCAAGAAGCTTCTCACAGGGGACATCACTGCAGGTCCCTCCTCTGCTACCAAAAACCCCACCACACAAACCCATCACGTCAGGTAAGGTCAACTTCCTGGGGAAAGAAGAGAAACAAATTCTTGATGAGATCTGTATTAAATATTTTTCTTTTGATGTGGTGACGATCTCACCCTGTTTCTCCAAAAATCTGTGGCTTATCTCTTAATGTACTTATCTCAGAATGAAGTGGGTCTTTAACATCCAGTTTAGAGTAGGCTGGGAGAAGACCTCTAGTTGTCATCCTCCAGGAGGGAAGTGGACTGCCTTCTCGAGAAACAGGGAGCTCAGCAAACCCTAGAATAGCACAGAAGGTTCTGGACTGATAACATGAGTGGAGTGTTCCCCCTTTTGTCATATGACATAAAGGGCAAAGACAGTGGACAGAGCAGGACTCACCTGTTCCTCTCCTACCTACAAGCACTAGGTTTAGGAGTACAGGCAGCACCACCTGAGAGGCATGAGGTGGTCAGCATGAAATGGACAGCATGGCAGCTTGGACAGCTCACAAAATAATGGGTGCTGTCAGAGGTACCCCTCCCCTCATTTCAAAGACCTACTCCATCTGGAGTAACCAGAAATCACAGGTTAGAAAGAAGGGAGAAGTGTTGATGGTAGGCAGGGTACTTGCAGAGGATTTGGATGGAGCTCCAGGGTTGTGAGAGCTAGGCATCAAACGCAAAATAAACCAAATCTTCTATGGGGTTCAACTGGCGTGTTACAGAGGAGACATCAACCCTGATCAACACACCACAACAAAATGGTCTTCACTTGTACCATGAACTAGCCTCTTCTCCTCTAGCACCAATGAAACCCTATGTCATTCTCTATCATCTACCCAAACACAATTTCACTTCTTCAGCTTCCATAAAAAATAGCAATCCATTTACCACGGATAACCCATCCATATCCCCTCTTAAGCGCCTCTTCGGTTTGCCTCTCATGAAGCTGGCCTGACACCATGAGGGCACCCGTGCCACCTAACAGTAGATTTTGAGCCCATTTTCCGCTTCTCCAAGTACGCTAACAAGTGCCATCAGTCTCCAAAATTGTTTCGGTCTTCAAACCTCTAGCTGTGGAGTTGCACCCCAGACCATTTACTTACAGCAGGGTCCACATCTGCCCCAGGCAACGCAGGCTCAGCCTGCTGCAGGCCGGGGCCCCTCGTCTCTGTTGCCAGTCTCGGCTTTGGGAAAGGCGAACCAGTCCCCACGTCCTGGTGCTGGCTGGAGCCCGCTGGCTGCGCGGGAGCCTTAGCGCTGTCTCCTCCAGGAGACCCGTCCACGCCATAGTGCTCTTCTTCCTCGCCAGCTCCTTCAGTAGCCGCTCCCACAGCACATGACACGAAATAACACCCGTGGGAGTGGAGCGTATTCATACAACATACACCGTGCAAATAATGCCCGCGTCACCCAGCTGCTCCCGCCAAATCAGCCCTCTCCTAATCCACCCGTTCCCCCAGACGTCATGGTGCGACCCATGCCGTCCCGCGTCCTTCGCCCCCAGCCAGCTCGGCAGCCGCAGCCGCCGCCCTCCCCTCCTGTCGCCGCCCGCCTCCCGCGGCCGGTCCCGTCGCAGCCCCGGCCGGGCGGGAAGGCGGCACGGCCCCGGGGACCGCGGCCGGGGGGCGCGGCGACAGGAGGGTTGCGCCTGGCCCCGCTGGGGAGGGCGGACACCTGCGGGCGGGTGGACGGACGGGCGGGCGGTCGGATAGTCACCTGCGGCGGACGGATACCTGCGGCGGACGGATACCTGCGAGCGGGCGCGGGCGGTGGCGCCGCCGGCGTCCCAGGCTGAGGCCGCGGCGCCACCTGCTGGCGCGGCGGTGTCGGCGGCGGGCGGGCCCGCTCCCGCGCTCCAGGCCGCGGGCTGAGGGGCACGGCGGGTGACTGGGGACATCGGGGCGCGTTTGGCGCTGTTTTAGAGACGACGGGAGAAAGAAGTATTTCTAATTTATTTCCCAGCGCTATTAGAGGCACTAATAAGCTTCTCACTTTTAGGCACGGGTGGCTGGGAACCAACTATTAGTGGTATTTTAAAGAACAAAAACTTTGCGATTCCCATGCTCGCAGTGTATTAATAAAGACCATTTTTTGTGATAGAATGATAATTTATGACTCCTGAAGATGCGTTAAAATGTATCAAAGGCGTTATGTTCAAAACGCTTGGTCCCTGTATGACTTAGCCACAGCAGATGAATGTCTGGAGGGAGCTCGCCCATGAAGGCCCCAGGCTTGCATGTTGCACACACCTGACATGCCTCCAGTGGTTCTCGGTAGCAGCAGTGAGAAGCAAAAATAAAAATATAAAAGGGCCCCAGTTCTCATTTCTCCTCCTCCAGTCCTGTGGTTGTCGACGGAATCAACTTCGGTGGTGCCGCTCCTCATTTAAACCGGTGTGAAAGCAAAGCTGGCCTCACAGGTTTCTGGCCCAGCGGTGAGGCATGAGCCTCTTACTGCACAGGGAGGGGGGAGTGCTGGCCAGAAGGACCTGCTGCCGGCAGCGCTGGGCGCTGGAGACGGGAGACACGGGGCAGCCTCGGGAGGGCAGGAGGGGTCAGGACCTAATGCAGTTTAGTGCAGAACACTGTCCGTTTTCTCAGGTAAGAAGGGTCTGCACCTCCAGTCTAGCTAGGTGGTGACTCTCAGAGCTGTTTTCTAACGCGCTTTTTTTTCTTAGGGACACAGGAATAAGCACACTGTGTCAGACTTAAGCATCCACCCAGCCCACTGGCCTGGCCTGACTCGTTGCAGGTGCTTCAGCGAGAGGAGTAAGAACCCTCTTGTGTCAGCAGCTTGCAAGTACCTGCCTCATTTGCATGAGTTAGGCAGTGACTAGAATCCAAGGCAACGGATTTATTCTACTCCATTATAGTAACTATATATGTGCAGGAGATCTATAGTGCTATCCACTCCCTATCTGAACTGTTAACTATGGTTCTAGCTTCTCTAGTGTATTCATGAGAGTCTAAGAAAACGAGTTTGGGCCATTTGTCCACATCCTTTCAGCCTGTTTCACTAGCTTCCCAGTGACAACAAACACCTTCTCTTTTGCTCATTGAATTGCTGGATTCTCATCCTGTCACCCAGTTTCTATCCAGTGGGCGATGGTTCACACTGCACACTGTGGTCTTAAAAGCAGAAACAGATGCTGCTCATGTATATTTTATTGAGATGACCTGTTATGCAAACCCAGTCAGTGACTGATAAAGCTTGTGGATTCCTTTGTCCATAGATTTGTGACGTGCCCTACATTCTACCGCCATGCTGCAGTACACATCTCAGCTGTTCAGGTTAAAGCAGCTTCTATTTGAACCTAGCAGATGTGACAACTGTTAAAATATTTTACATTATCTGTAGAAGTCACATGTTCCTTCTTTCCAAGTGAGCTAATGCAGCTATGGTTACAATTTTTTTAAATAATCCATTACCTGCTTTACTGATTAGGTGTTGACATTGATTTCATTTGAGCATGTTGAGGAGGTCTTGTCAGACCTTGTTAAGCTAGAAATGCTTCTGCCACCACTCATACATGACAGCAGCCTCATTTTCTAACTTAATGGCATTGGCTTTATTAGAAGTGCATTTGCCATCAGTCATCTGTCTAATCAGAGCTCTATAGCACTTGGCAGAAACTGTAACAGGGAACATTTCTCTTCTGTAGTGGTATGTAGGTCAGTCATACAACACAGTGTTTAGCCTCCACTGGGGCAGGTATGATGGCATGAAGCCAGCTGCTGGAGTTCCTCTTACAGACCATTTGAATAGAGCTGAGTGACCCATAGCCTAGCTATCCAGAAGTCTTAGGACCTTAGGTCCAGAGTCACAAAGGTGATGAGTGTCTAGCACCATCCTTCTTTCATTAGATACCTCAAAATACAGTATCTGTGGTGTTGGGCCATAGGAACTTGAAGGAATCCGTCTCACTTCCTAGAAAAAATTAATCATAATATCTAATTTTCTTTGTTTATAGTTCCTTTTCTAAAGTTTGAATTACCAGGTTCCTATGAGATTTCACCTTAGCAGCAAGTTCCCCTGCCCCTTTTTAGAAAAACAACTTTTTATCAACAAAGTTTGCCCAAGCTTTCCATAGATCTTATGGGATCAGAGTTGGGTCCAGCATGGAGGATCTGTGGTCTTTTCTTGCCTCTCATGCTGGCACACCCTGCCCTCCTCACCCCCATGCACTCTGAGCTCACCCCAGTCCAGAGGGAAGAGTGGTCATGTAGCAATGCTACATTTCTTTAATATATGCGACTATATTCGGTGTTAGCAGATGGCCCTAAATACCCTGATGTGCAGAAGGAACAGATTTCTTCTTCATGCTCAAAGTTTGACTTAGCACCCTTAACAAATTAATAAGAGCTGATCAAAAATATGTAAGAGGCGTTAGACACATTATTATTAGATGCACAAAAATAACATTAGATGTAACCAGTGCAACTGTAGATTCCAGGTCACACACACCCCACCCCCCCGGCAATACAGTCAGGGAGGTTGAGTACGTAAGCACCTAGTAGCAGAAGGGTAGAACATTCACAGTTCTTGCTGGATTCAAGTAAGAGTGGGTAAGACAAAGTGTCACAATATGAAACTTCAGAAGGGTGGCAGTCCCAACTGATGCAAATGCAGGATGCTAGACTGCAGTGTCTTGGACCTCTCTTGCCACAAAAGCAAAAGAAATACCATGTTTTCCTGTGGAATTAATGTCTACAAGACATGTTTTGTCCTGCACACTGTCAAAGCCTGAACAGAGGTACAGACTGAAGTATTTGCTGCCTCCCTTTCAGTACTCAATATTTTTCCTTCCATCGTGTGGCCAACAGTTTTGTATATTCTTTAAAACTCAGAGGATGTCTCTTTAGAGCTGATGCCTGTATTGCCTCATGCATTTATTAGTGAAGCATTTGACTAGGAGACAGGGTGAGCTTTGTAACTCAGTGGCAATCTAAATCTAAGATGAAAGTATTGGTTGACAACACTATGGACAGTCACATGGAGCTGAGAGGGATTTCTGAAAACCTAAGGCACAGGACAGCTAAATCCCACTGCAGTATAAATACTTCTGTTACTCTGACTACTTAAAAAAATGCAAGTCTAGATACTTTGAACTAGACCCTGACAGCCTAGCTCAGGGATGTATTTAAGTCCTAGAAGAAAGCCCAGGTTGCCTGCTTTTCAGCACCACTAGACCCTCAGGGCACCTCCGTGCTGTGCATCAAAGCACCCTGTCAGGCTCTGTATACGCTAACGGAGCAGAAAAAGGGCAAGAAAGAAAGAGACAGGCAGGAGCAAAGGGCGGGTTAGGGCTCTTCCCTCCCAGCTGAGCATTTTGCCTTTCCTGCGGGACTGCTCTTGCTCTTGCCATCCTTCCTGGCCTTGTGACTTTGCATTCCCAGCCATGCAGTAAACCAGCTTCAACAGGAGGGGAGAATGTGGCATTTATATGAATGCCTGACAGACTGGAGGTAGATTCTGGGATGTAGAGTCACACCTCTTCAAACTGGTAATGTCCTGGGGATGTTTTGCTTTCTATGCACATGCCCTAACATTAAGACCTAACATTTTCTCTACCTTTTTTTTTTTTTTTTGGTGCTGACATCCATCTTCACCCATAATCTCAGCAAAGCATTCTAATTCCCAGATGAATGAAAGCATCTCATGTTCTAAAGCAGGAAGAATTTTCAGGTCATATTTCCCTGTACATCCAGCATGTTTTGTAATTTGCCTCTTCACAGCTCCCACACAACACACCAGCTTTCTGGATTGCCACTCAGAGACTCCTATATCCCCCTATTAACTGTATATTTGCTCTATCTGACTAATTTAGATGTACCAGGTCATCTTCCTGGAGATGAAGGGGTTCGTAGTTAAGTCCTGCTTAAATTAGGTGATTTGAATCTGGTTATTTGTACAAACTTACTGTATTCATTTACCTCCATTAGGGTCAACTGCTGTGAATTACTTAGGGATTCCAGCTCCCTATAGTAATTCAAAATCATGGCCCAAATTTGCCAAGAAGTCAGATTTGTAGTACTGCTGTCTTCAGTGACATTACACCATGGGATTTTCATAGGAAGTCTATGAAAACACTTTCTTTAGGTCAAGGGCTAAAGGTCTGGAAACTCACCCTCTCAGAAATATCTTCATAAATCCTACATGACGAAAAGTCTTCCAGAAATATGAGACCCTTACAAAGAAGATGAAAGTTTGCCAGGCAATGTTTTTCTCATTTTCAGGTGACTATGACCAATGAGCAGTAAAGGCGGCAGGAGAGCCTTGTGATTAACACTCAGCAGACCTTGTTCACATCCCAGATCTGTCTCTTATTTCCATACCTCTCAGCCAGTCCAAAGGAAGTCACTGGATGTGTCTGAGATGTGCTGATCTGCACAACAGCCTTTTTGTCTGTGAGTTTGTGATGGCTGCCAGGCAGTCAGAAATCCAGTAGAATCCTGGTGGAATCTATGTAAAGCAGTGGGCTCTCTGGCTCTCTTTAAATATCTTTTTGGATACTTCTACCCAAAATGACAGACCTGGCAGGTCTGTATTCCTTGTCTGACTGTATGCATTTTACTATATGCAAAATGTATAGGATAAGGACGGTTATGAAATTTATAAAATGCGGACAATAATTCTCCTTTTATCTAGTGAGGTTACACACTTTATCTCCCAGAAGACAACTGCATGCTACACCTACTATGCAGAGCCCTGATCCCATTTGGGACCTCTAGATGGTACTGTAATATAATAATATAATAAACTGACAGATGGATACTTCTAGAAAAAAGTCCAATTCACAGGAAAATACCACAAAAGGAATAACTGTGTTAGCCAAGTTCCAGCTTCTACAGCTGGACTGTATAAAATATATGCAATGAACAAGCACAGCCAGGAGGAGGTTATTTTGTTCATCAGACTTACCTGGTGGAAAGTCCAAACTACTGCTAATCTTTTCGTGTCTTACAAATCTGATCTCTGTACCCATCATTAAATACCTTCCAGGTAAAAAACCAGCCAAGCATAGAAAATGGCCTCTTGTTATAGAAACCAATGCATGTCCAATGGGTGACACAAAAGTCAGTTTTCCCTCTGCATTGCAATGGGTTTTCGCTGGCAGTCCCTTTGAACAAAAGTAACTGTCAGCAGGAGGCTATCACACCCTGCTCTGGAGTTTCTGAAGAAGGAATGTCAGAGATTCAAAATCCCTGAAAAGGGAACACCTCTGTCAAGGGAAGGCTTTGAAGTGACACTAAACATATATTTATAATTACAGATGAGGCAGTATAGTATGCACAAGGAATAAAGACACACAGTGTGTCCTACGGGCATGGCAAGGGAGGTGACATGCATCATGAAACCTTGTTAAACTGCTCACTGGGGCTGAGGAAACCTGAGGCTAGTTCTTCCTATCACTTTTCATGTCACAATGCAATCCTTTTGCTTTCAGGAGTGCACACACTTCCCATGCACTATTGATATCCCTTAAATACATGACATAACTCTTAAGTCTTCCTCAAGAAGGTAACATAATCTTGTTCACATACCCAGCATGGACTCCAGAAAAGATGCAAGGCAGATTTTTAGGTAGCTCAGCTCAGTGTGCTCCCTGTGAGAGGCCTGAACTCGGGCGAACAAGCCTCAGGAGGATCGCTTGGAAAGAGTCGGAGCCTTGCTGCCATTTGCCTAGGAGGCTTGGAGAAAAAGCAAAGCCAAAAAGAGCCAGAATGTGTACGTTTCTATTTAGAGGTCCAGTTGTCTCCAATCCTTTGTGTGTGTGCACATATGCATGCAAGACTGATTATGATCTCAGTATGAAAGCAGTTTATTAAAGAAGTTGGTTATCTCCCTAGTAGGAAAATATATGTGTATCCATACATATATATTTGTGCACAAAGATTTTCTGTGTATTAGAGTCTGCAGCACTTACACCCCTATTTAGGAAAATGCATGGGTGCCATTTTTTGTTGCACAGAATGCCTGAGCAAGTGCCCCTAGAGAGTCATAGCCCCCCAACATCTGTTGGAGAGCAGTGATTTACCTCTACTACAACTGTGACACTAGGTACTTGACTCAAAACCCAATAGGCAGGTAGCTCCCTCCTTGCATCCTCAAAGATGATTTGAAAATACATGTGAATGTTTCCAGTTATCCAGACGACAACTTTCTTCCATCCCACCAGGAAGAAAAACCCTGAGCTACAGCTTTTAGTCAAAGCTACAGCTTTTAGCCAAACTGAGCTATGGATATGGTGAGTAAACATTCCTGTAGATTGCATTAAAATCACGGCATTTGCCTCACTGAGGTATCTGCCTGTGGCACCTGCAGTGATTTTCCTTTCCTAGGAATGGAGAAGGCCGCAAATAGCAAGATTTATCTTCAGCAAGTGACATCCATTATTATTTAAGCCATACTTTCCTAGCAGGCTTTATCCTGAGGGAGAGCAGACACATGATGCTTGAAAACGATGCATTTCCTCTGTGAATCTGATTATAGGATCACTTCATGGATGAAGTGTCCATCTGAACTACACATCAACCATCGCTAAACAATAGATGGCAAGAATCCCTGACATAGTGCTACTTCTTGTTTATGTTTCATACATTCCTCTCCTCCCATAGAGTTTAACTGACACTGCTCTTTGTATTTTGCCTGCCAGTTTTGATCAAGGCCATATAAAGACTGATGCATATTTAAGCTACCACAGCATGAGTAATTTGAATCAAATACAGGTTTGCATTAAAGCTTTGGTGTATTATTTGATGGTAAACTTATTTTAAATCTTCAAGACTGCCACTATGAGGTGGGATACCACATCCTGATTGGAATAGTGATTGAATCTGAATGCAAATCATCCTTTATATAGCAATGCTTTCCTCTCCTTCTCTGTGCATTTGAAATATGCTTGTTTTATTTTAGGGCTCACTCAGTCTACAAGAATTTCTAATCAATTCTTTGCAGTCACATATGACTCTCTTCCTCACTTTCCTTTCATATACAACGGCCACCCTGAGTACATTTACACCATCTTCTAAGTGGTGTTCAGACAGGACTTCTCATCAAATAAATAGCCCATCTACACAGTGTATTCTCAGGAGCAGGTAGGGTTTATGAGCAACTCATGTGAAATTTAAATCCTTTCTCTTGAAAGCAATAGCCCTTTTCCCCCTAAGGAATAGTTAAGCATGGCCTAATTTGCAGCATGACTTGGCCCTGCATACTCAACGGAGATTGGTCTGGCCACCTCCAAGGCCTTTTGGAGATATTATGTGGTAGACACCAGACAAAGAACGTTAGCATTCCCCAAAGAGACCCCTCTGGTACCTATCTAGGAGGCAGAAAGAATTTAAAGGCACCTATGTCCATAAAGCAACTATACAGATATGAAGTTAGGTCTTGGAAGAAATATGGTCTTCAAGATATTTGTGGAACTGCACAGCTGACATGTAGAGCATACATAGCCCCTGTAGCTACGCAGCTCATTTAGAGGGTCACTGGCACGGGCAAGGATGTCATCTATGTTTTCATACACTGACTTTTTTTCACAGCACAACACAATGAACTATGAGGAAGTGAGTCTACACTGCTCTGCTCCCTCACCACATTTGTATCAGAACCTTTTGGGGAAATCTGGAGAGCTCCCTTTGTACCCTTCCCCAGAGGATATCTGTGCACACTATTTACACAGAATTTTTTATCTGGGATATTTTACAGCATCTGGAAGAGCTAGAGCACTGAAGGACCAGTCAAAATATTTACAGAATAGACACAACTAATAGATTCTTCCACTTGAGGAAATAAGGGTTACAGCCTGCCTAAGGGAAGTCATCCAAGTACCACTTCAGGTCTCTGGCTGAGGCAAACCATGACTGTCTGATGTAGTTCTTTCCTGAGTCTTAAATATGTAGTATATGAGCACATGACATATTGTAGTTCAGACTTGCCATCAACTCGTAAGAAAGTGTAGAACAGGCAAGACCTAGATGCTTAGCCCTTTGGAGCAAGGACATGCACAAATTGCCCCGAAGAGTTTTCCCAATCAGTTTCTGTGATGAAAAAGTCCATATCAAAATTTGACTCTTATAAGCAGTTTATCACATGTGATGAATCTGCCATCCTTTTTTTGAGAACTCTTCTTTCTTTTTTTTATACCCTATGGGCTGCATGAGCCCTAGTGAGGGAAAGCAACTTCCTGGGAACAAAAGACATAAAATTATTTTGTAACATGCTTATTTATAAATCCTGTTGAGATATCATGGTTGCAGTTCTGCTTCACAGTAGTTTTTAAGCAACCTTATCATAGATCTGGACCAAACCATTCAGATGAACTACAAATGTGAAATAAAACTGTAATTCCTTTCTAAAAGATTTAACAGAAATATGCAAAGGTTACAGACTGTAGACAGGAGAGTGTTGTGAAAAAAAACAAAACGTAGTGGGTACAATCTACCAGAAATGAGCATTCTGTAGCCTCCTCATTGATTAGTGAAGCTGGAACCATTTCTAGCAAGTCTAGCATTTCTAGCAACTGTTCAGTGAAACATTAGCTGCTTTAAAAGCCGTTTTTTCTACAGCTTCACATTATATATGCTTTCTCACTATATAATCACATTTTATATTTTTTAACAAAACAGTTATTGAAAACTTATTGCAAACACTGGTCTTTCTAACATACCAATATTTTACTAACTGATTCTGAAAAAATACCTAATCCCACTTTAAAATAAGCACAGCTTACTTCCATTAAAATAAATTTTATGTTTTGATCAACTATAATAAAACTGCTTTCAAAGTATTTGAAATAAAATGTCATATAGATTAATATTTGCTCTGCTGTCATTCACTGGAGTCCTACAATGTCTGACATAGCTGATGTCGTATCAGAAGTAACCATCTAGTTTGGAATGATGCAGAAATGATGTGACATTATCATGGTACTTTGATTGTACGTTAAGATCATTTGGTTTGATCTTTTATTGTGGCTGTTTTCATGCTCAAACTGCTATATCCATAGCACCGCATCTCCAGCTGGTGAATATTGTAAGGCACATACACTATTGACTTAGCTGTGGGCTGTGTCCACCTTCTCTCTCACCCATTCCAGATGTTCTACCTAACTCCCTGCATCAGCATGAGTGCTTTTGCATCACCCAGTGTGTCTGATGGTTCACTGTTCCAACTGAAACTGATCCTGCAAAAACAATTTAAAAATTACTTTTCTGTTGAGTATATTTTCATGACCAGTAAACTAGCCCCAAAAAAGGAGCAAAAGGGGCAAAGAAGCAGTCGGTAATTAAATGATCCCAAGATGATCACAGAACTGACTTCTTGTAGTATATCTCTCTGAAAGTAAGTGAAGCTACATCTATTTATAGCTGCTGAGAATCTGACCCTGTATATATACGTGAAACGCTTTCTCTGCATAATTCCTGTAATCACATTTCCTCATGAGGTTCCTGCTTCATTTTGGTTAATAACTAAATCGTCTCTCTTTTTTTCTTTCTGAAATCCCTACTCTTCTTTGTCGGATGTCTGTGCATCTCGTTACTGGCTGTATTTCTCTAATATGAATATGCTGCATTCCCATAAGTAAAACTAGGGGAGTGATTTATGCATTTTTCTGCATGAAAAGGCCCCTTGTGTGCTCCACATGTAAAGGCAGAACAAAGCAGATCCCTGCGAACATTTGTTTTCCTTTTAGCAGTTATTGCCATAAAAAGAGGTCAGAATGAAATGAAACAACTTAATGTTTTGTCCCTTGTCCAGCTCTGGTGCCTGATCTGGTTTCAGCTGAAATAATTATGGGTCTCTCTCTGAATACATGAAAATGGGCTCTGGCCCCTTAAGGATTACAGCTCGCTCGGTGGTTCCCACAACTTTGGACCAACTGGTCACAGTCCACCAAGCCAACCATGTGTATACTTTACTTCTTAATACTTTCTGCAGCCCCAGGTGCAGAGCACTCATGATGGCCTCAAGGACCACCCAGAATATCTGCACTGCAGCAGGGAAGCCACTGAAATAAGTAACTTGACAATCACACCCTATAATAATCGGCCAGGAGTTCCAGCACAGCTGAGCTAGTCAGATATGCTCATCTTTAGGCATTTCAGGAGCGATCTGAGGGAAGCCATGGCTGACTTCACTGTCTGGTTTTGTTCTTAGCTGTAAAGCAAAGCCAAAAGGCAAATAGTTTTCCTAAATAACATTATACTATTTCTACAAATTAAAATGACAATTCAGAATCCATTAGGTAAGTGCTGGCACTGTGCACTTGGACATCTAGTCTGTGAGGAACATAGTGACTGAGACAGAGTAATGGACTGATAAACCTGCTTGAAACGCTCTCTTTGGTTACAGAGCAAACATCACAAGGAGTATCTCCCTGCCACACCAGGGTGCTCCCGAATCATCTGAAGAGTACATATGTGGGAGCCTGATGTCAGTCAAGCTTTCTGCTTTGTGAAGTCCTCGCTATTCATCTAGAACTGACAGGCACAGAGGTACTGGTTGGAGCGGTGGTTTGAGGAGACAGCTTGTCCAGTGCTGAGTAACTGCTGATTTATTTCACTCAACACTCTGTAAGAATTGAGACCAGCTACACTCAGTCCCACCACAACATCTACAGTGCATCTAGTTACGTCCCCTGACAGTAAACTCCAATGAATGCTTAAGAATGTAGGAGTCAGGGCAGGTACATATTGTTCTTGTCCCTTGTACAACTATGCAGCTCTGGATGAGGGAATTTGTGATCTTAGTATTGCATCCAGATCATAATTTTTTAAAACCTGCCAGTGGACCCATCCCATGAGCATATATAACCTTTTTCAGACTTTCTTCATGGTTTTGTCATCTACCATATCCTGCATCGATGAGTTCCACAGTTTACTTATGTGTTGCGTAAAAAAATGGCTTCTTTCACTCAGTTTTATATTCGGCAATTATTTTCATTGGGTGTCTCCATGTCCCTGAGATGTTCAGAATAATGAATGCATAGGATCTTTTCACTTTCTTTATGACTTCTACCATTTTACAGTCCTTAATGCAAACTAAAGGTCTTTTCAATTCTTCCTTAAACAGAAGCCATTTCCTACTTCTCACCAGTATTTTTACCCTCTCTCTATCTCTGTTTTGATAAACTACATCCTTTTTTGGTGTGAAGAAATGCCAGAAATGCATGCAATACTTGAGGTGCAGATGAATCATGAATTCAAACCCAGACATAATAATGTTTTTTGTTTTGTTCTCTCTGTATTTTTCCCCTAATAAGTCAGTTCATCGTTTTGGTTTTACCTGACATAAAAATGTCTCCCACTTCTGCTGAAGTTGATGGTGAAAGTTCTGATCTGATTACCATGAAGTCACGTTGAACCCCTGGCCTAAAGCTCACACAGCAGCCCTGCACTAATCTCCTGAGTTATCAGACCACCTATCAGGACACTATTGTTCAGCCTTTTGTTCATCTGAGGAGTAGGTCTGCATGGATTCCATGACAGATCAATGACTCTAGGCATCTCTTGAGAAAAAGGGAATAATTTATCATTGCTAATGGTTTGTTTTCTGTATCGACCTTCTTACCTCCTCCTGACATGGAACTCTGCTTATGAGGAAGTGTTCTCAGAAATATCCCCAATAAAAACCACTTTATTTCCAGGCAGAACTTGATATGATGGATGTAACAGTTTTAGGTCTTTCTGCTCAGGTGGAATTATTTTTGGCTGTGCTTTGACGGTTTTCTGACCAACTAAAAAACTGTCAGTAGATGTTAGTGTAATTCTTATACACACTGCTATAGGCAAGGGAGTAAGGTCAGAATATTCACCCTGTCTTCCACAGTCAGGTGACATTGCCCACTCCAGCAGTCTCTTGAAATTTGAAATAGCTGAACTCCAAAGTCTGACATTCACATGACATAAGAATTGCAAAGTTCATTTTTAAAGCAATATTCTCTCCCTTATCACATGAGAAATTAAAATTTTCAGTCAAACACATTCTTACATCTCAGAAAACACAAGGATTAAAAAGAACAGCCTTCTGCTCTGTAGGTTTAGCCTCCAAAACAGGTGTGTGTTTGAGGTTTCTGTCTGGGATCTGTAGGAAGGTGATACTGGGAATGGCACGTTAGCTCTGCTGAAGTCAGTGACACAATTCCCAGCAACTTCATTGTGAATAAGGTTTTACCAAGGCTTTACCAACTAAGCAACTGTTACTGTATTTGTGTACACTTAGAGAATGTATGATGTCAAGTGCCAAGCTTTTCAGGTAATTTCTGCCTAGTATCTGCACAAACATGTATAAAAAATGTCACAGCTGAGGCATGGTCTTTGATAGTTGCCTTTGGATTAGCCATTTTTTATATGAAGGCAGAAGACAAAATGAATTGGTTTCTTCTAGGTCCTAACTTTGTTCCCCAGAGAAGAAAATTTTAAGGGGATTGCTTCTATAAGCAAAATTACTGACATGCATATATCTTTGCAGTATCAGCTCCTAAATTCGTGCATTTCTTCACACAGAGCAATTACTTTTCACATTTTATTTTAACAATGTTAGCTCCCAATTCAATTAACATCACCACTATTTTCTCTTGACAATTTCATGGCAAGTCTATAGGGATCCCATTAAAATGTCATTATATTGCTGCTGTGTTGTAAGACTTCAGTGGGAAAACAATTTCATTGCAAGTCTACAGAGATCTTGTTATGAAGCTGTTAGAATGTGAAATGCAAATGGCATCAATTATTTCAGTGCGAGCCTGTGGAGTCCCAATACCAATGTCATCATGATATGAAGTTAAAAAGAAAAACTATTCCAGTCTACATGCATGGAGACACCAGGATGATGTGAGAATTAAGGGATAAAGGAAGGAGAGGAAGGTGCAAAACACTTTTAACGCATCGTTACAATGGACAGCAAATAGAGTGCATAGGTCATCTATTATGGTCATTCTATGACCTTGGCAACCCTAGTCCTGAGCTTTTTATACATACAGTCCTCTGACCCCATATACAGAGGGTTTACACAACTAGATTATAGTGATGGGGGTGTTTTTAGATCTCTACAAGGACAGGATCCTTTCTTGCTGCATATATTTTGAGCAGAATGTAGTTTACCACAGCTGAAATTTACTCTGTACTGTGCAACACATAATTACCCCTTAAATGCATGGTAAGTCTTATCATGTCTGCACACTTTATCGGTGTAATTCTCTAGGAATAATTAGAAGAATCTCCAAACCTAGAAGGCTGTGCTAAGAGCGGCTCCAAAGCTGCCTTGATACTGGGCACTTCAGACACGCAGACAATAAACCCGTGAAAGGAAAGGAAGCTCTGATGCAACTCGAATGTGCCCTGTGGAGCACATTTGACACTGGTCCTTCCAGCACATGTACAGACAGGGACTTGGCTCCCCGGACACTGCCTGCGCAGAAGCTGCCTGGATGGTCACGCATCTGCCCTAAACCCCGTTATTTCCTAGTGCAGAAGAGAAGGCCACAGAGTCTCTGCGAGTGAGGCTGGGAGATGGCTAATCATGCAGTGCTGGGTTATTACTATTTGGGTGAGTGAAAACAGCAGGATTAGCCCCAAAGGCAAGAGCTTGGTGAGGTTAGTTAAGGAGAGGGAGCAGTCTATGGGAACAAATAAAATGATATGAACATGTGGTAGAAATGACTAAGTCCAGTATCTAAAATGCATCTTTCCATGGTGTGCCAAGCGTAAACTTTTTGGTGTGCAGAGCCTGCATCCCCTTATTTTTGAGCAGGTATGCTTCCCTCCTTTTGCAAAAAGCCTACACAAAGTAAACCAGAAGTAATGGTTAAATGTAGCAAACTCCCAAAAGTGCTCCAGGCTTTCAGTCAATCTCTCTGGAATTTGGTCCAAACTCATCTAGTCAATGATACGCTCCAAGCAATGTAATGTGTCTGAAAGGACAGATCTGTCTGATAGGACAGGTAATCTCTTCAAGTTCCCATCACAAATGCATGTTTGTTTTTCCAGAAAATTGTCAACATCGTCAGCATCACCTTTGACCAGTCCCAGAACCATCAAGGGCCACCATACACATCCAGGAATCCATGATTGACAGAGAAATGGGATTTTCTCTTTTTCTTCTTCTTTCCCAAAGACATTACAGGTTTGACCATTCATAATTCTGTCCTTCTGTGGATAAAATGAAATCTATGAAACCCTTCAGAAATACATTGGCAAGATTTTAGAACATGTCTCAGATTTAGGAACTACCCTAGTAAAGTTGATCTGACCATATCTGATGTATTGGTCTGGCTGCCTGCATGTACTTATGATGGCATTTCACAGGAGACTCACAGCAGCAGTACATACTGCATTGCAGCCACAGAAGTCCGTAATAAATAATTCTGTAGATGCCACAATAGTTTCCACACAAAAAGGCTGAGTTAAAGGAGCTGTAATTTCTTTATGTTTCTTAACATCTATTCAGTGAACCAAGTTTCCAACTTTGTTTATACTTGCTCTAAAGCCAGGTATTCTCTACAAGCCGAAACTTTTTTTTTTTTTAAGGACAGGAAGTTACCAGAAGAGTTTCTACTTCACTCCTGCGTAACACTGGTATCATCTACCTGTAGTATTCACTTTCAGAACTATTAGAAAGAAATAACAGTATGGAGTTTAATATCCCTTTTAACTTACTCAAGCGTGAAAAGGGAAGTACTATAGTAACACCTCAACATCCTTCTGCTGATATGGCAAACCTTGAGCAGACTGTGGCATGTTATGCAAGCTGCTACACTTTGCTGATGCTCAGAAATCTCTGCAGCTCATCCATATGGGGAGCATTGAACAAGAGTATTTGTTAGGCATTTTGTCCTCATGCTGTGTTTGCTAAGATGCACTAGAGATAGTCAGTGACTAGCTGCAAGACTAGAAGATTTTCATGTTCTCTTTTCTGAGCTGCATGTTAGGCAACATATGTATGATATTCTTTGCTATTATAACAGTTGACGTTATGGTAGTCTCCCCAGCTGAGCAGCTACTGTAGTTGGTGGCAGCTGCTATAGCTACAAGTTCCTCCCAAAATTAACATCTTGTGGGTAGCCTGTGTTGTATATATGTGGACAGAGAGAGCTCAAGGGGGTCTGCATCCTGGATGTCTTCCTTCTGCACTGCAAATAATACAGATTTATTGAAACATTCTTAACCTGCATAATCAGGACAGAAATGAATATGAACAGACTTACTCAGAATTTCTCCCTTTCCTGCTTCTGCACTCACAGACCTCCTCTGTGAACAGCCTCTTCTGCTATGTATTTTGCTGTTTCTGGATCTGTTCCAAGACAGAAAGCAGAAGAGCCCCAACACTGCTTTGGGCTAGCTGAGTTAAAAAGTAAAAACCCAAAAAGCAAAACTCAGCAGGCAACCTAAATTTTATCCAAACTCCATTTAGGTTGCTCTGGGTTATTTAACCCAAATCAGTTCACCCACCTCCTCCCCATTTAGCTACAATGTTTATTTTGCACAGGAATTACTAGGGATGATAAGTGATAGCTCTTTGCAAAACATTTACAAATGAAGAAGTATACCAAATTTGCATAGCCCAGAGCTGGTATTATAAGTTCATCTTTTGTAAACATGCCTGCAGAACAAGGTGGCTTGTTAAGCTTGTGTTAAATTCAGTAAGCTCCAGTGGTTTTACCAGAAACAAAATAAAAGTCCAGTTAAGAGGTGCATTGGCTCTGGATAGCTCGTTGCCAACTGCCACTTTTGCTGCAAAATGGAAGAAATAAGGTGAGAGGGATGGCCAGAGAGGGCACGAGGGAAGGCAGCAGAAGGAGCTTGAAGCTGGGTGCCAAGCCAAGAGGTGGAACAAACCCCCTCAGTGATACACTTACTTTTCCCATCAAGCTGAAGAGGATAATATCCCAGGCAATTCCCTTCCCACAGGAGTGGTTATCCCTGTTGTCTACTGCTGGATACTTCCTTCCTCTCTTCCCTTTTCTCAGGCATCATGAATCACATGTTCTGAGCCTGTTGGCGGGGACAGTGATGCAGCCCCACCCATATCCACTCAGACTTGGAAAGGGATGAAGGGGGAAGGAGACACTGCCAGACGGGAAATCCTGCCCCAGGACTGTCCCACACTCTTTGGTACAACCCCAGCACAGGCTAGTTCCTCCCCAGGCCAGATGACCGCAACAGATTCAGTGTGGGCCTGCTGGGACTAGATGACAGGTCCTGTGCTCTTCTGTCATACTACAAGGCTCAACTTTACATCAAGTGATTTGTCAGTATTTTCCTGCTAGCATTTGGCTTTTCTCTTGGCTTTGCTCCTTACTGCTGTTAACTGTCCTGACAAATGAAAGTCATTCTGAAACTATGTGGCTTTGTAACTATTATCTTTGGTAAATGTTTTGAAAGCTGAAGAGTTGCTGTTTGCTCCCTCACAAGCTGGAAATGTCTGCCAGAAATTCAATTTAACTGTCAACACCTCTGCTCAAGAACTTAAATATTTTGGAGTCTGTCTTTACAGTTACATATATTAGCATGTTCTGCTTTCTGTAGGACAGACAACTGGTTGCTAATAAGAATCTATTCCTGTTTAGTCATGTTCCTTTATTTAAGGCTGATGTTAAACTAGTTTTCATCTCTCTGTGCTAGTATTCATATCAGAAATAGGTTTTCTGAGTTCACTGCTGACTACAGCCCTTTAGAGTCTCAGTGCTTTAAAAAAACCCCCAGATCCTGAATAAGCTTGTGACTGATATTGCTACCAGCTTTTTGAAGTTGGAATGGTAACACCTGGAAAAACTTGTGACAGGTCCCTCCCATTTCCATGAGCACTTTTATGCACAGATACAAACACACTCAGTAACTTCAGAAGAACTTGTGAGCACTGAATTAGGCACACTGATAACCAGCTGAAGAAATAATTTGAGAGCAGAGGTTTAATAGATGTATTCAGCCTATGTCAAATGAATCAACTCCCATGTTTTATGACAATGAATGGCAAACACTGTATTTTGTTCTGTGTAAGTCAGCCAGGATATATTTGATATTAACAGGAAATTGGTACCTTGGGGGCTTTTGAAAATCCCCCTAAGGTTTAGATCTTCAGCCTGATGCTCAACTCCCATTGACTTTAGATGGAATTCGATACCTGTGTGGTCTCAGAAAGATTTCCAAAAATGTTGATGCACCTCGTTGCCTTTAATTACACATGAGAAATAGAATCTGTATCTTTAAGCTCCAGAAAACTGAATAAATTCTATCACTCCTCATTCCTTTGAATCCTATTCCTTATAAGGAGTAGGAATAGGAATTATTTGTGATGGGATACACTCAGACCTTGTTAGTTTTGGCTGTGTTATTAAAGGAGGCTAAATGGAATTCAGTACACATTTATACTTAAATTATAATGGGAGTTGGGTATGACCCTTACTGGATAGCCCAGTAATAGCTTGTTAACTCTATATTAAACCCCTCTTCATTAAGAACCCTGTACATTCCCAAATGACTATTCTTTCACTCTGTCTGGAGAGTGCTCAGTCACAGTCTGCTCTCCATGGGCAGAGGCAGGAGGAAAAACAGTGATGTTAACAAGAACCGGGTAGAGATAATATGCTCTAAAACCGTCCCAGGCTGAAGAACACTTGGACGTGACCACAGCTCCTTGAGTGAGGAAAGGTAGAGTGGACAACTCCCTCCTCCAGAGTCCATGCACAATATGGACCTTATTTCACGTTGTGGTCCATAAGGAAATGTCCAGATTTCAGGGCTGCATTTACGCTCCTCTGAAAGTCACTTCTGCTTAAGTCTAGGTGTTTCCCTTGGTATCTGCCTTTAAGTTCTGTGTGAGAATTCAGTTAAAAAGTAAAATGTTAATTGTTCAAGATGTTTCTGTGGATGCCACCAGCAAGTTCCTTAATGAATGCCACAAAAAATAACCGGTGATACAATCCCTGGAATGATGAACTGCTAATTAGACCATTTGTCTCACATGTCATCACCTAATCTGTTATATTACATTTTCCAATACAAATAAAGCTGCTTTCATATGAATGTTGAGCATTGTCATAGGAGGAATTTTAATTCTTTGTTGGGATTTTGTGTGTGTGTGCTTGTGTGTCAGGAATCAATACATTAATGAGACCTCAAGAGCAAAAAACTTTTTAACGTGGAAGAGAAAGAATCTCCTATGCAGAACACAGTACACTGAAGCATAAATAGAACAAACTGCATGGCAGTAAGTACAAGCAGCTGATCAGAGCAGATTCACAGAGTGGAGCTATGTGGGGATAAGAGATTCATTTAGCTTTAGAAACTGTCTAATGTGCCAAAATAGCCCAAATGACAGGGTTTCCATAATCACCATGGATAAAATTCATGCCAGGACTGAGACACTCACTGCGGTAGCACCTTTAACTCATCTAGATTAAATTCTGGTCCTGTGAAAGCTCAGAGCAATTGGTCTTCTGGTACTGCCTTTGTGCAGCCCTTCTGTATCAGTATAATTTTCACCTCACCATCACTCACCTGCACTGTTGGTGCCAAAAAGTAAGGTGAGAACTAAAGTTTTCAGCAAGATACTTAAAATGGGAATTGTTGGGCAATGGGGAAAATAATCCCACAGTTCAGATGTACAGTTAGGATATGAATGTGTTTGGAACTGGATTTATCAGAAAGCAGTAACACCTGAAGCTGAGTTTTAGAAACGTCAAACAACATTGCCACCAGGACAGTCTAAGAGAATATAGCAGCACATGAAACAGGAAATTAAGAATAGGTAAGAATAGTGTTGCCCACAAAGGAGCATCCTAAAGGACACAGCAAAAATATTTTATGGGAGTGTTGTTCCAGAAAGTGGTATAAAGAGCATTTTTACTATGAACAAGAATGGCAGCAAATGAGCAGAAAGACTAGGAGAACTGAAATGTGGTTTCTCAACAACTAGTTACAAAGGTAGTAAACAAGGTGAGTTGCCTGGAAAGGCTATGAAAGGTCTAGGAAAGCCTATTTAAATCTATTTTAAACACCATGATGACAGTACTGAAGGAGAAATTGGTGACAACTACTGTGAGCAAAAAAGGTGGTTCTGGTGACTAGATCAGGACCACTGGTTTCTGCCTACAGTCTATCTTCTGGCTCACCCAATAGCCCTGGACAGCCCCCTTAGGTGCTAGTGCTGCATCAAGCCTCAAAAATCACTCTCCAGTCCCCATCAGGGACAAGAAAAGCCTGAGATGCAGAGGACTCAGCACAGGTATGATGTGAAGTGACTGACCTGGCTGGGGAAGAGGCTACCTGAGTGTGCAGTGTCTTAAGGACACAGTGCATGCACATGCAGCCTCTTCATGTCCTGCCACTGCTAGTTTCAGTCCTGTTCACAGGCATTCGTAATCTGCAGGGGAAGGGATGGTGAGAAGTGACTTCGGATATTTAAGACAATAAAAACACTTTAGAGTTGCTCACATGAAACCTTTTTATATGTGAAATAATGCTATTCGCTTTCTCAGGAATAAACCAAGTTTCTACAAATGCAAGTTCAAGAGGTAACAGAGCCCTTCAGTATACTCACCTTGTTGAAGCCACGCTGGCACAAGACGACAATGGAAAATTTCTCTACAAAATGGAAATTTTCTCTACAAGTGTCTTTCAATGGAGAGATGAAAAATTACTGCAAAATCTTTTTGCAACACTGAAGTTGTACAGCCGGGTCCCTCTGTATGTGGCTTCCCCTGTGTTGCACGACCAGGAGAGGTCCACTGCAATGGGATATGTCAGCAAAGGCGGGCTGGAGTTCCCTTTGTCCAGTTCTCTGCTGCTACCTACTCTCACCCAGTAGAAAATCTGTACCCATATTTATATCTGAAGTAGAGAGATCTTGATATATGGAAGGATCTTCTCAAAAACAAAAATCACGGAGATTTGTACTTCGACAGCACTCATACCTTTTTCAATTTTACCCACTGTGAGTGTGCATGCATGTGTTTTGGGCTGATCTTCTTTGCTCAGTGAACAAAAAATAGTGGGGATACTTTAAATTTGGGAAGTTCTTAATTAAATTCATTAAGAGAAAGCCCCCAAGCCTGCGATGCAGATATACACACACCCCACTCCAGGACTGTTTAAGAAGGGGTTTGTGCATGACTTTCATCTGCCCAGTTAATATCTTGGTTTCTCAGTATAACCCTTTCTGAGAGACTCTATCCGTGCACGGTTCTCTAATATACTCAGCTGAAAGGTATCAGAGAAGTGCCCAATGTCAGTGTCATTCTTATTGGCAGGTATAACCGTGGAATATCCCTTTCTTGTCTCATGCCGCCGCGATGCGCCTTTGTTTTTCACACACATGCACAACTCTGACTTCTGCTTGACTCTCCAGGGGACAGAGATGCCGAAATGCCTTGTTCCAGATGCACGCTTTTGTACAGTGTATTTAACAATGCTCATTCACCAGCAGAATCTGTACCGTCACTTTCTAGACAGCAAGTAACCTGGGAGAGGAATGTGTCAGGGAGTGAAAGTCTTCAGTGCCGTAGAAAGAGTTTCACCTCCACCTCCCAGAACCTGCAGGCTAGGTAAAATGGCCAGAACCAATATAATGTGTATTAAAAGAGGCATGGATTTGGCTTTTGGGGAGAATCCCCTTAACATCTGAGCCAAGGAAGATACCATCAGTCCCTAGAGCTAGTTTCCATCAGAAAGCCAGACCATTCTTCCCTGGTCTCCTCCTGAGCCCTGGGGGTTACACAGCACCTGTACACCTTGTTTGTTTTACAGGTCTGTTAACAGGACACAGCAGCCAGTCTGGAAGCACCCATCTGCCTTGGCACCCTGCAGTGGCATGTTCAGAGCTACCCTGTTTGTTGGTGGTAGCCTCACTACTAAGCTGGGAATAGCCTCAAGTTTGAGTGCTCTCAGACAGGGAGGCTCTTCTGAATGCAGGGAGCTGTCCTTCATCTCGTCCTTCTTTCCAACCGCTGTCTTGACCCATGCCCTGATGCAGTCTCTTCACTTTCTGGCTCCCGCTGACAATGACACCATGGCAGCTTGTCTCTTGAATAAATAGATTCATCAGCCTGGTTATGTTTGCATGTATTAATGCATTTAGAGAGATCTCTAATCCATCCCAAGCTGAAACTGTGGTTTGATCCAAAAGGTTAATTCACTGCTTTTACATAGTGCAGTGAATAAGGTGAACTTGTATGTTAACACTCGTTGTTTAAACACTGTAACACCTCACAAATACACCCTGTCTTTCAGACAGGAACTTCAAAATATTTTTTCAATCACCAGTTTAATTCCACAATGCACCAGCCAAGTCATCTGGCAGATACAGCTTTCCTCTTTTCAGGTAGGTAAACTGAGGCAGAGAAAACTCAAACATGGGTGTCCAACATGGCTTATTTTTAAAGACCCCAGCTTCTTACAGCTGCCATTGCTTTAGGATTCCTACATACCTCTGAACTTCAGATAACATTTATTGAAATAAATAATGATGTGAATAACAAAGTGAACAAAACATGAATAAAGACGACAGCATATGAATGCATTTTCCTGTCCTTTTTTTGTGATCCTTTAGACCTCATAACTTGTTTTAGACATACAGGGAAGATGAATGGAAGGCCAGGGTTTTGGGGGTTGTTTTGCCAGAAGGAATGGTTTGTGTTCCCTAACAAAGACACCTAATTTTTAGCAAAAGCTGAAAAGAGGAAGAGAATTCCATACTACTGGTATTATATATCCCCTCCTTTATGCACACTGGCTTGTCTCCAAAGCAGAGCGTGTGGAAACCATATGACTACTATTGAATATGTGCCGAAATCAAATTTGCAGTATTTTTGCTTGCCAAACACAAGCCTCCAGTGGGGTTAGATACCATATGTTAGGTAGAAAACAGGTTGCAGTTTTATTACCTACCTTTCCAGGTGCAGGATGATCTTGCCAAACTAAGTGACATCCAATTGTATAAAAACTCCATAACCTTCTGCTTCATTCTGGGTCCCAAAGCCCATCGTAATACCTCCAGAATGGTTGACCAAAGCAGCCACCTATCTCTTCAAAAGCAGTTTCTGTAAGTAGAGAGGGAAATGAAGAAGGTAAAGCTTTGGATCTTTCCTCCATCTGAACTTGGGAAAAACACCTTTGCAGGAGATGTTGATAAAGAAGGCATGAAGAAGCAACATGCAGCCTGCACTTCAAGGCATCATTCCTTTTGCAACAGCAGTAAAAATTTCAAAATGTGTTTTTGTTCCTTGTTGGCACAAACCCAAATCTTTTAGAGCAGAGTCTGCGCTGTAGATTGAATACGCGTTCAGTTGCTCATGACTCCAGGCACAAATGAAAGAGCCTGGTCCAGCTGCCAGGTTCAAAGGAAAAGGGCTCAAATATGGTTTTCCACTTTTGGCCAGGAAACTAGAATGGAAGACTGGCCGCCGGACAGCTGTCATTTTATTTAGAACTATGGAGTCTTCTAACACAAATGCTAAGAATGGCCATACTGAATCAGAGCAAAGATCCATCCAGCACAGCAACCTGTTTCTAAGGGAGAGCAAACTCACATGGTGACATTCCAACAGCTTGCTGCTCAGGGACTTACAGATCCAAAATAATTTGTATTTGGTGGGCCTTAATGGATGGCCTTCTCTTCTATTAATTTTCCCTGTCTCTCCCTGAATCAAGGTCAGCTTTCTCCATTCACATCATCCTGCAGCAGAGCATTCCTACAATTTCCAGACATGTTGTATTATGGAATATTTTCTTCTGTTTGCTTTAAATCTTCCACCTTTATTTCCCATACAATATTATTCCATACACTTGGCCATCCTTGTCACCCTTCTCTGAACCTTTTCCAGCTTTGCTATTTTCTTTTAGAGATGAGGGGCTTAGAATGACACACAATATTCATGGCAAAGATACATTATAGAAGTATCCATATAGGCCATCACCTTATATGGACTGCTTTTTCTCCATATGCATCTACATTTATTTACATTGAATCTCATCTGTAATTTCAGGGCAGAATTACCTTACCTGTAGTACATTAAAGAGCATGACATTTGTCAGTCTATGAGGCTCACATCAAGGAGAAGAATGTCCTGAGCAGGCAAAGATAGCACACGTAGCACACAAAGTATACTAAAATAACCTACCTCATCTATGGGAAGACTCATGCTTCTAACAATGTCGGATTTCCAGATCAAAAATTTTGCAAAAGCACAGAAGTAGGAACAGAGTTTGCATAACAAGCTAAGCATGAGGGATAATTATATGAGAATGTTAAGATTTTTTTTTATCATCTCTTTGGGAGGAAAAGGTACAAAAGCCTATCTAAAATACTGCATGGCCATGGGGATACATTATAACGTCTAACGAGTTCTTTCAACACTTACTTACTTAATAGGGATGATAAGTGGCATGCACATGTAAATTTGCAAGTGATGGCATTCGTGGGGCACACAGCAAACAGAAACCAGCGTCACATGGGCCTCAAACATGGAACATTTTACATCAGTGTCACACACCTCACTTGACATTATTTACTTCTATGTCCGACTTCATTGCAGACACCCAAGAGTGGATATCTAGGCATGACAGCTCTGCACCAATCTTGATTAAAAACATTTATTTACCACTTGCAATCAAAAGCTGATCAAAGACTGATTTTCCTGTTGAGTTAGAGTTGTCTAGCCATCTATGTCACAAATCCTAGGCCAGGCTTCCTTTTGAGAAGGTCTTATGATCTCCATGCTTAACCTTGATTTATCTTCTTGGAAACTCAAATGCTTCATCTGGTCTTTTTGGATTTATATACTGGTGACCTGTTCCAGAGTCTGAAAAATCAAAATCTCTCTCAAAGGCCCAGCGTTTCCATTCCAGAGCTGCCTGCTGAACTGATATGAGCGAACAAGTTTTCCCTGGTGGATCTGGATAACTACATGAGCCTTTAGAGTTCTCAGAGATGTTCATGTCCAGTCACTGCTGTCATTTCCCACCACCAAGGCTGTGTTGCCTGGGACTCTCCATTGCAGGTTATAGAAAAAAATAGAAAGAGACAAAAGCCTGAAAAAATTAATCCAAACAGTGAGAGCAGCTGAAGTGAATGATGGAGAACAGCACTGTCCAAGTACTCTGGTTAAAGGCAAATGGGAAGCCAGGCAGACAGACAAATGGAAAACACAGATGTCAGGGTCCAATGGAAAGCAAGAAGGGAAAATATTCAGCCTATAAGCAATCATGGAAAAAGTGGAGCATTACAAAAAGACTCACGTCATATTCCAGCACCATGAGTATCCCATGGTAATGGGGATCTAGCCTAGGACTGGTCTTCTGATGAGACAGCAGTATCTACTGTATAACTTTACCAGCTCTGAAGGTACTCTAGATGTATACACTGTAGAAGAAACATACGGCACCCCTTTTACTGGATGCACTTACAGCCATGTAAAAGCTAATGGATCAAGTCAGTTCTAGGTGAATAAGGAGCCCTCTAAAATCCATTCCCAGGAACACTGTTAAACAACAGTAATAGACTGTTCATACAATCTCTCTCACAAGGAGAATAAAAAAATATAAAAGCATAGTCAGCAAAGCCATGGGAAAAAAAGTGTCAAATGATTGGCCGTGAGAAGTGTGAAAAACTGGGAAACCCATGAAACGAGAAAAGCTTTCTCACTAGACACATGTATAACTGGCACTCTGGAGTCCTGGTCATTGCTGGTCAGCAGGACACTGCAAAGCACCAATCTGAATGCTACATGACACTCTACAAATGTGCAGAGAGAACTGTCGTGCTTTGTGCAGCCTATGTAACTGCTTCTCTCACAGTTGAAACTGAAAGAAGCAATAGCTATATGAAGGAATACAGTGAGGTAACTACACCTGCTTGTTTTCTGTTTATTTTGACTCTAACTCATTGGTCTACCTGAATGACCTAGAGGAAGACATCAGATCAGGTGGGAAGACAGCCCAGCTCTGCGATGCTGCAATATAAAAATTCACCCTTCCATTACCACAGAAAAGACAGGCAGGAGAACCAAAAGTCTGCTTTGCTTGATGCTACAGCCTAGTAGTGTAATGACTACACACAGTAACTAAATGTGCAACCTCTAAAATACTAGAGGGAAGTGCTTGAAGCAGCCACACAATTAAGCAGATTTGGTAGCCTGCACATCCTTTTCTAAAGCAATAGTGAAAAGCAGCAGTCCAAGGTTCATTAGGAAAAAGATCATACAAGAAAGGCAGACACATAACCATGGAGAGATAAAGCTGCAATTAGCTCCAAGAAATAAGGAAGTAAACGGTTGGTTGACATGAGGATATAAGCCAAGGTTTCAGTTAGGAAAGTCAGAAGAAACAAGGAGAATGTACAGCAAAACAAACTGACATGTTGTAAGCCAAGAAAAGGAATGCAGTGACCAGATGGAAGGAAGGTCCCTAACGTCAGCAATAACATAAGCAACAGGAGACTAGTTCAAGGAAGGTGTATCAGTCATATTAATCTGTGAGGGGTTGCTGGTAAAAGAACATCTTGCTGGGGTACAAACTCTTGTGATGCACTGGGTAATACAGTTAACACTTGGCATGGGTCTCTCACTCTCATGCCCTCAAACCCATGTGCCAGCTATTTGCAGTGCAGTGATCCTTATTCTGGTTCATGACCCTATGGGGCAAAACCAGGCAATTGGTCTAATAAATGACAGACCACCCAGTTGTGCCTGATGCAGGGGGCTCTGGGGCCACGGTGTATCAAGCCACATTGCAGGAATTATTCTCCCAGGGGCTTCAGAGAATCACCACTACAACGTTCAGTCTTTGGCAACAACTTCCTTCTCTTCTTTCACTGCCTCCTGTCATGATGGGACATGAAATCCTCTTCTGTTATTGCCCACTAAGCAGTACATGGACAATCCTGACAATTTTTCCACTGGGCACAATATTCCAGAATCTCTTACAGGAGCAGTACATTTCTGCTCTAGGCACTCTCAGGGTCTTTGTTTTGGTACCAATATCCATTTCTACACAAAATGCACATGCATAGAGAGATTTAGCACCAAGGCAAGCACAACTGAAAATTAGTTACAGATTTTAATAGCATGTTCCAACAATTTGTTTTCTCTGGATTTAAAGCAGGTTGGGTTAAAACTCCCTAAATGCTATAAAATTTAATTTTAATAGACAGTCTTCCCTTGAGCACCACCAGAGCAACGGAAACAGCTACAGAAAATACAGAGGAATCAGGTATCACTAGTAAGAAAGTAACTGGGGATGTAGTATTCCATTACACAGGATGCATTTGTACCATTTTAGCTTGCACAGATGGAAATATAGTTCAATGTTTCAACATCATTTGACTTTCACATGTTAAAATATTGATAAGTGCTGCACAGGATAATGCCCCTATGGTTTCAAGTAGTAACTGGAGCATGATGTTTATTGAAGTGAAATACAGCAAAGCCTTTAACAAGTATTTAAAATTCTGGGAATCATCCTCAACAGTGTCATAGATTATTTCTTTATTTTTCTCCAGCTAATCTTTGTCGATATGTTCCAGCTTGTGGGTGTTAAAACACAATTCATCTTCTGATCACCTCAATGCTTCTGTGTTACAAGAAACTCCATAGAAAAACATAAAAATATTTCCTATCTGAAAACTATGGTTCTGCTGTCATACATCAAATAGCAAACTTAACAAAGAAAAACAATGCTAAATAAAATAGGCATAAATGGACCATAGACTTCCTGTTCTAAATATTTATGGACCTTTATGCTGCAACAAGAACATCTGAAGGCCATAAATCACATCATTATCCAGATTGCTCAATGAGGTCTAACTTGTATCATGTCAAAGCTTCCATTCTAAAATGCACAATATTTCCTACACCACTTATGACTGCTAAGTTTAAATTAGTCCAACCAGAAGCCAGTGGAGGCCAGAAAATATGTCACTTCAATGTATTTGAAGGGAAGATGGGCCATGGAGCATTTTCTGAAAGTGCATATCACAGGGGTAAGCCTGTCATTCATTCAGAATTCATCTATCCAGTCTGCAGCATCAAATTTAGTACAGTTAACTGTACTAAGTTACTTTGGTCCCCTATGAAAGCAAGTCTTCGTTTTATGCTTCCCATTGGCACAAGCATGAAAAAATCAGAGGAAGGTAGTTCACCAGGTGAATGGGCTAAAAAGTGTTTGAAATTCTCTGACTGTACTTTGGAGGAAAAATAAAAGTTTTCAAGCACTTGAGCAACCATGCATTGGGGTACACAGCTCAGCAAGGGATTTAGGAACTTGACTCTGAAACAGGTGATTCTTTAGGATGTACTCTTTCACCACATCGTCTCTGGAACAAGATTCTCAGGCGACCATTGAGCAGGCCAGATCCACATGAGAAGCTTGAGTCATTACCAAATGGATGTTTAGTACCAAGAGTAGGGTGTGCAATTTATGTGTGAAGGTGCATGGCAAACCTTTTCCTCTTCAACTAACCTCATGGTAGTTTTAAAGACCAAAGAGCCTTGATAGACTGTAAACAGGGTATTGTTTTCCTTTTCTCAGAACAAAAGAAGAAAAAGAAATCCTATTCATCCCATTGTGCTTTGTCTGATTGTAAGAATCTCAGCTTAGATAGACTGATGCTTAAAGTGTTCTTAAGGTCTCAATACATCAATAGTTCTGCTCTGAATACTATTTAAATTAAATGCAAGTTCCCTTGTTTCATAATTCATCACATATTTTAGCACATAAATCATAGTAATAAGTGTGATCAGTTTCAGTGTAAATGATTATTTTGCAGAGCAGTCAGTCTCCTGTCCATCTAGCCACTTTGTTATCTGACAGTTAGAGCTGATTAAAAATGTTCTAATTCGTCAACTTCAGTACCAGTTGATAGAAATTCTGTGAATGTTTGTTGCAAAGAATACTGGAACATTTCATTTCTAAGCTGTTGTTTCCATTTGGTTTTATAATTTAGATTAATAGAGAAATTGAAATTAAGTCAAAAGAAATCCATACCAGCCTGGAGTGTTCCAGCCTTACTGAAATGGAAGATTTTTGGTAGCTCATGTAGGTATTCCTGAGTTTCTGAAAATTCAGAATTTTGCCTTTTTATTGTTCTGTAAGAATAGCTTGAAATGTAATGTTTCCATAGAATAAATTCCCTGCATTTTGAAATCAAAATGTTGAACAGTAGGCATCGGTTGACTTCAGAGTATCACTTACAAGTTGGTACAAGAAGTACTGCAAACCATCTTGGAAAAAAAGAATTGTATTACTATGAATTAGTGATGCAGCAAGATGTTCAGGCAACTCGGTATGTTTCACAGTGTCATATGCTGAGCATTATTTAAAACAACAATAACATAATTTTTTCCACTGGGCTTTTCAGAATCCCTCATGATGTCTCCATTTATACAAGATTCTGAACCGTTCCCTTAAATAAAAGTAATCTCTTATTTAACGAAAGCTAGCCAACAGTCTCAGCACAAAGCCCATTGCCATGATTTCCAAATCATTCAGAATGTGCAAAATGACACAAACCTTTCTCATCCACCACAACTCAAGCTGAGAACATGCCTCAGCTGTGTTCTCTGTACACTTGCATTTCAGTCACAGAGGACCCATATGATCATATGCTATAGCGCCCAAAAATAGCTTTCTCCTGTGCAGAGAGTCATTTAACCAGAGATACCATGCAATATCTTCTATGGCCATCTGTTCAACCTAGGAGGCACAGGTATTTTAGAGCAGCACACAGGTTTAATGCGCGCTGCTAATATATACTGTGTTACAGCACTATATTGCAGTGCATTAGTGCATTTTGCAAGTGTAAGTGAAAATTGTAAGTGAAAGCAACTACCAGATTAAAAAACGAGTCATCATGGACCACAGCTGTCATGCGGATAGCCCGCTGGCAAAGCAGAACGTACAAATATGTCCTGTTGTTTTTCAGCAATCCTGCTAAGTACTTTTAAATATAAGGTCCTGTTTAATACGATGATATTGTTCACATATGCTGTGACAAAATCTCTATGGACGTTACAACTCAGACTAACAGCAGTAAAAGAAAAGGAGGTATAGGGTAACTTCCCAGGTTGGCTAGCTAGTCACTTAGGAGCCAAAAGCTGTCACATCTGCTTCCTACAGGTATGACTAGCACCATGTTGCTTAACCAGAAACAAGCAGCTCTTAAAAATGGAGTGACACTCAGAGATCTCGGAGAGATGGATATGCCCCTCTGCCAGTTTGTGAAGGCCTTGTTCTGCTGATCATTATCTCAGACCAGGCCAACCCTCTGCTCAGATCTCATTGAAGACCTTTGTCAAAATAGGGACAGTGTGCAGGAAGGGCAGGAGGCGATTGCCAGGGCGTGCATGCTTCATGACGTATTGTAAACCTCTTTGGTCTTACTTTAAAAATCTGCAGTTTCAAAATGCACATTATAATTATTTGCGCATCCTTGAAAAGACCTGTATGCTCTGTCCAATAACGAAGAAGTCAAGGCTAGATGGGTATCCATAGGTTGGGGCTTTATTCCTTGATTAGCTGTATGATGGTAGGCGTGGTGTTTCCTCCCTGAGTCTCAGTTTCCTTGCATGGAGACCATGTTGTTTAACTTTGGCTTTTCAGAATAAGGCATAGGCAACTTAAGCTCTCAGCATTGCATCACCTGTGTTGTTGGTGTTCTCCTACTGAGCGGAGTTTTACACTTTGGGTTCTTAAATTCAGTTGTGTGGAGATCCCTTGTACCAAAGGGCAGGTGCTCCAGAAGGTGTGACGTAGAGCCAGGGGATGGCTAAGTTAGTCCGACAGAATTATGAATAGAGAAGATAAGGCGACTCAGAAATGTATCTCTAAAAGGTAAAACCTAAGGCATTAAAGGAAAGAGGTCTTACCTAGGTCACTGCTCTGGAGGGATGTGGCCCATCTAGTCGATGCTCTTAGTCAAAAATCCTTTCCTTAAGTTGGATTTCTGTCACATGGAAGAAGGAATGTTTTCTACGGTTATCTTTGGTTATACCCGGCCTTGGAGTATGAATCAACACCCAAGTTTCTCACATCCCAAGAGACCATGGAGGTGGCAGTATTTTTAAGATGATAAATCAGTCCTCCCTGAGTGAGACTCTGCAGGTGGGGTCTGGAAAGGGGTGCTTGACCTGTAGTATCTGATGGGACCAAGGCCCAAAGCTTCTTGATGCCCTCAGAACAAGGACAGTCGCTACACCCTGTGTATCTGCAGTGTGGCTGTTGTGGAGGCTTTACAGGAGGAGTCATGGAGACCTGGGAGACTTAGCTCAAGCCCTGGTAATTAAGCGATAGTTAAGCCCTCAGTGGATCTGGCCCAGGCAATCTACAGGTGTAAATAGTATTACCATTATATACTTAAAATTGATGTATCTATCCATTTCTCCTAACCACACACTCCTTAAGAAGTTGTTTATGTATATAGCGTTTCATGGGATAAAACTAGATGGGAATTACTAGATGGTGTCATTATTTCAAATCAGCAGTCATTTGGAAATAAACAGACAATAGCATGAGGTGATACCACAGGGAAAATGCTTCTGCTGTGAAAACAAAGTACTTCCTTGAGAAAGTACTGACAAAATGCAGACGAAGCCACATTGCTGTTGTTTATGTAGTATGGCACACCTCTCACCATGGTTTGAGGGTGAAATTCAGATGGCTACTGAAGAGGGAAAAGCAAATAGGGAAAACTTTGGCAATAGCTGCCTTTAAATATGATGATAGTAATCTTATAGGATATCTAAATTTTTTTTTCCCTGCAAAACAAATTGGTGTTCTTCAAATAATGTATTATTTGAACCTCTTAGCACCAAAAATATGAAATAACTGCCTTCCTTGTACAAAATCCCCTTACATCTAGAGGTGGAGTCTGCAAAGATACATGCATGTGCTTAGCTCCAAGTGGTGAGGACAGCGCCAGTGAAGGAAAGACGAGTTACTCCCTACGCTTAAAATGAATGGCGTGGCGACCTCCCAGTGCCACTGGCGACATTGTCACGGCTTTTCCCATTTAGCTGCCTTTCCCACTGTTTGTCATGGACCTTTTTCGTCTCGGGTGTGAAAACAAGAGGGAAGTTTCGGGGATGAAGGGCTCGCTCAGAGCTGTGGGACCAGTAGATGGCAGCAAGAACACGCTGAAAACACTTCCCCTGCCCACCCGGTCAGGCTGGTAAGTGGTACAACTTCAAATTGATTCAATATTTGTCTTTCATATTTGGCGAGTGAAAAGTATATGTGACAATTAGAGGGTAATGCAGTATTACAGTGCAAATAAGAGAGTGGAATGACTGTGTAACCACTGAACAGTTCCCCGATTTAATTTGTTTGTACTGACCAAACTTCTCTGCAATTGCAAGTTCACCTCTGAGAGACTTGAAAAGAGGGGTGGAGTTCTGACACCTGCCAGCCACCAGAGATATTTTAGAAACTTCCCTGGGCGTCCTTCTCTGTAAGGCTTCCCATGCTGGATGGAGGGGAACTACCACTGTTTTTAGGCTGAAAAGTCGTCACAATCTGCAAACGAGAGGAATATTTCCCTTCTCATTTGCCCGGCCATCATGATTGTATTTCTCCTTCACAGGGGATTCTACAGTCTGCTACAGACCCTACTGAAAAAAAGAAAAAAATAGTTGAAGTGTGAACACAAACCCCAAATATGTACGTGCACAAATATGAAATTTTTTTTCAAAGAGAGCTCGGGTCTGGGCTGACTCACCGCCTATCGCAGTAATTGCAAAGATGGAATGCAACAGCTCCAGAAAACTGCCAAGAAGCAAACATAAAATCTAGGCATCCGGGAGGCAGCTGGGCTTCTTAATTATTGGCAAATATATTTATATATAAATATTTTGCCAAGCGTGATTTGGCTTAAAAGTTCCTGTGAAGTGACCTTTTGCTTTCCTTTGTTTTGTGTCTGTACACATGTCCTAGATAGATAAATGGGGAGAGAGGCAGGGACGCACAGACAGAGATAAATGAACGGATTTCACACAACCCTCCGAAATCCCAAACGATGCCTAAATTAAACGAAGAGGGATATGAAGCGAGGCATAAGTGCAAGCACAGATTTCAGAACTGTGAAAATATGTCAGCAGAGCATCATTTTTTTGGTTCAGACTGATAATCACTCCCTGCTCTCATTATAAGATCAGAAGGGCCATCTGTCCTCTCTGGATAATTTGGAGCTCAGATACAGTGAGCACCCTTGTTAGAAAATGACCCTCCTACTCTCTGTAATCACAAGCACTTGCAGCCCTGGGATCAGCACACAGCCGGGGAGGAACAGATTGGTTTCAGATCAGTAATTGATTACGTATAGATTTGTGGTTTATTTGGTGCTTTATTTTGGTGAGAAGGTTTTTATTTCGGAGGGGTGATGTGGCTTGTTTCCTGCCTGCATTTTCCAACCTGCCACCTTAACTTCGAACTTTTCTCTCCCTTCTCGAGGTGTGACGCTAGAATGTTGCATGAGACCGAGGAGTATCTTGATTTTGTAATGAGAGAAAAAAGCATCAGCCTGAACAATGCAGCTCGGGAAGCTGTTTCCTAATACACGATCCCTATTCGTCTGCAGTGAGCTGTTTCCCCTCTGATACACGGTAATTCTCGAGTGAGCGACTGACTCATTCACAGCTGCAGCAGAGAGGTGTAAAATTCAAGGGTTCTTCAACAATTGCTTTGGACCTGCAGATAAAAACAAGTCTTAGCGACTTCACTGATATAGGGCAGTCATTAGCCGAAGGGAAAAACCTTGGCAAGGGAGCATGGGCTACCTTCCTCTTCTGACCCAGATTCAGTGACAAAGTCCCGTGACACACACACACACACACACGAAAATTACAGTTTCCCATCAAGGAGAAAACTCGATCATCGGAAGGGCAGGAGCGGAGTGAAGGTACTCTTTTTTTCTGGAAAGAGTCCTTGCAGGAGTGATTCATCCGGCATCATTCTTGTGGGGATCAGTGTGTATTGTATCGGTAACAGCAGAACAAAGATTACAAACAGGACGGACAGATTCAGGACATCAGGACACGGGGAAGTCGCAGGTGGGAGGAATCCGATTTTAGAGCTAAGAGCTTCCTCGCCTCTAACGACCCGCTGTAAGAGACTTGGGGTTTCAAGAAGTAGTTTATTATTATTCTGACGGTAGCGGTTTCTCCTCATTTGTAAAACAATGATGTTTAATATTCACCGAGGAGCAGTGAGGTGGCATTTGAGACCCCCCCCGCGCCGGGGGCAGGGTTCCCGTGTGCAGAGAGCTGCGGCTGGCAGGTTGCGGTGCGGTGCGGCCCTTCCCTGCGGGGTCGCCGGGCCGGGCCGGGGCTGCCGGGGGTGCTGGGGCTACCGGCGGTGCCGACCCCTGGCCGGGCCCCCCCCATCTGCAGGGTCGGACTGGTATTAAGCGACATTTACAAACTCAACCGACTTCAGGCCACGGTGGTAGAGCGGACGGCGGGGCCGGGCGCTGCCCCACCAGTCTCATCGCCCGCGGCTTCACGGGGCGGGGGGGGAGCACCCCCAGGCTGGGGGCGGGTAGGGCCAAGGCACACTCGAAGCGAGATGTAGCAGGGACCCCAAGACGGCTTTGTTTCGCGATAGCCATCCGTAAAACATCTATGCTAAAAATCAGAACAAAGCAGAGCCCAGGTAACTGTCGCTGCAAACGCTGGCTGGCGTTAAGGACGGGTGCGCTTTTGGGTAATCAAAATAATGTCTCAGCTGATGCCAGATAGGTCTCTTTATCCAGCAGCTAAATCATTTCAAGTGCTGCTTTGCTGTTTTGTTTTGGGTTTTGTTTTTTGGGGTTTTTTTTTTTGTTTTTTGTTTTTTAATACTCCGGATCTACATAATCTTTCGCCTCCCTCTCCCTCTTCACATAATTTTCCTCCCTAAGAAAAGCTTCTACGTATTTGCATAAAACTCGAGCACATTATGGAGGAGAGAGAAAGTGGGTGCGGTACACAAAAACTCTAACACCGAGTATGGCCTCAAATTTGTGAGTGATAGGTGTATGTTTATTCTCACCGAATATTTCTACACCTGGTAGGCAAGGCGTTGGGCTCTGCGTCTGCCCACCTCTGTGTACTCCTGTGGAAGAAACCCTTGTGAAATCGCTGTACGTCTGCCGGTGCGTGTCTATATGTGCGTGCGAATATACAGCAGATAGGTAGATAGATTGCACTCGCGTAATCTGCCCGTGTCTATCTAGCTGGGAGGATTAGTTATCTCTGCATCTATTGAGAATTAACAAGGGCGAGAGATTATGTATCAACGTACAGACAACGGCTATGAATATGAAACCCTACGTACATAGGTAAGAGGGATTCAGTCAGCCACTCAGCTGCAAAGCTCTTCTTTAGGGCTGCTCTGTCTTATCCCTTCAAAGCCCTCGGGCAGTTTCCTCCGAGTGCCTCCACCGGGGGACGAGGCGGAGCAGGCTCGGCGCTGCGCACCCCGGCTTTTCACATCCGAAAATGACATATGTCACCGCCGTGCCTGGACTCTGCTGGGAACTGGCAGCCTCCCCCCACCCCGCCGCACACACCTTTTGTTCCAGGCAAAATAAACACTTCGGAGGGGCCGGGGAAGGCTGTTATGCCAGAAGGGGAGAGACGGCGGGAGGGCCGCCCTCCCCCCACTCCCCCCCCCGGCCCCGCGGACGGGGCCGCGCTCCGGGAGCCCGGCGGGAAGGGACCGGGGCCGAGGGGGAGCGGGGGGGCCCTGCCCGCGGCGGGAGCGGGGCACGCCCAGCCCGGAGAGCGGCGGCGGGGCCGGGGCCGGCGGGCAGAGCCAGGGGCTGTCGGGCCGGGCATGCCGCGGCGGCCGGTGCGGGCAAGGGGCCGCGGCTCCAGGCGGGGGGCAGCAGCGGCAGGCGGGATCTGAGGGGCGGGAGGGGGGGGCTGTGCGGCCGAGGGGGCCGGTGCCGGGGCGGCGCACGGCGAGGTCTTTCCGTCGCGCAGGACCGTCTTTTGCGGCAGAAACTCTCTTGAGCGCAGACAATGGAGCGGGATGTTTACTGCGGGCGGGAAGACAATTAGCAATTCATCGGGAGGGATGTGTCACCCAAATGTCACGGGGAAGCTAACATGACATCTGTTTTAATGGCTCCGTGCTAATAAACTCCTCTCGAAGGGCGGCTTTGTGGGGACGTCAAAGATTATTTACAGAATGAGTCAGTTTCCAAACGGGCTGAGGCGCCGTCGGTGGCGGCGGGAGCGCGGCGCGACGGGGACACGGAACCCGGGACGCGGCGGGGCGGGAAGGACACGCCGGGGAGGGGCACCCGCCCCGGATCGGATCGGCAGGGCCCGGCCCGGCCCGGCCCGGCTCGTGGGGGGCGGTCAGAGCGGGGCGGCGGCCCCGGCACCCCCAGCCCCGGCGCTGTCCGGCCGAGGGGAGGCGGCACGGCAGCCCCGGGCGAGCACAACACACACACACACCTCCCCGCGCTGGCTGACTGTGCCGCGGCAGGGGGGGGCAGTGTCTGGGGAGGGTCCCGGCCAGTGGGCCCGAGGGGATGCACGTCCACCTCCGGCGCTTGCCTCTGCTTAGCTCTGCCCGGAGTGAGGGAGAGTCCCAGTCCCGGGGGAAACCAGCCTGTGCGGAGAGCTCCGAAGCCGCAGGGAGCGGGTCCCCGGCCGGGGGGCGCGGAGGGGCCCCGGCCGCCGAGATGCAGCCCCGTGACACCGGGGAGTGGCGAGGCCCCAGAAAAGCGTCCGGGTTTACACTGAGTGCCACATCCCGCGTTATTGAACAAGACTCGCTGCAGTAAAACACATAAGTAGACAAACCGAGAGAATCCATTTAGCACAGTTAACACAGTCTGACTCGTTCACAAGCACGCAGTGGGGGGAGACAATTTCATTTGCCTCCAATCCATCCGAAGATTTTTATGTTCAGATCGTTGTTTAGATGGCATGGAAGGGTTCTTTAAAAGAGCGGGAGAGAGGGAAATCTTTCGAGCCCCTGGCCATTGGCCTGTATTCTCGTGGCTCCTCCATACTCGTGTTCTGTAAAGCCAAGTTGGGGGATAAGATGGAAAATATGCAACTGCGCTTGTAAATACATACGTGTATATAAAGAAGAAATGTGTTTCCGTGGTTCTTTATATATACATATACACGTATACACATATAGGTGCGTGCGGTTGTCTATCTGTGGAGAGAACAGATACTGCAGCTTTTTTTAAGGCAGGCAGAGTGAGACAATCCAAGAAGTCTTTATTCGGGCAAAGCCGTCACTGAAGGTAATAGCAGGTTATTGCAAACCTGTCTTGGGGACTTATTAATCGTCCCGATCAGATACATTAACGGACAGAGAGAATGAAAATAGGCCGAGAACGGTCCGTCGTCCTTTCAAGGGCAATGAAAACGCGGTACTGACACCGGGTCTCAAGGCAGCAGCGCACTCCGTAACCCGGAGAGAGGGAGGAGGTGGGCCGGGAGGTGGGTGGCTAAGAGGAAAATTGCCATTGTCAGGAAAACTAAATGTTTTTAGGTGGCCCACATCCGAGATGAGTAAATAAGCCATGAAGCCTCCTTGCCTCCTTCTGTCTCCAGAGCTATTGTATTCCCAAAGAAACGGCGAGGGCAGGCGAGTGCCAGCCCTGCACGTGCGGGATGACCCAGGGGACAGAGGCGCGGGAGCGGGGGCTCCGCCAGGGCCCGGCCGGGGCTGCCCCGGGATCCCCCGGCCCCCGCTCCCCCCGGGGCGGCGGCGGCTGTCCCAGCCTGGCACCCCTCGGCCCGGTTTGTGACAAACCTCGTGGGGCAAACCCGCTCCCTCGGGCCTCGACTTGAGCGTCGGGGTCCGCCGAGGGAAATGCACCGGCCGCTTCCCGGGTCGTTGGTCTCCCGTGGGGGGGCGGGGGGCATGTCCTCTGGGCTGAGGGCGCGGGGGGACGCCAGAAGTGTTTCTGCGTGCCCTTTACTCACACGGGTGCTTGTAGGTATCTACCCCCACACGCCGGTTCCGTGCAGCTGCCCGGTGACTTTTGGGGGGAGCAGGGATTGCTCCCCAGCTGCTCTCTCCGCTTCAGCCCTCGCTGCTGCGCTTCCCCGAGCTGGGCGCGGAGGGCCGGGCCGCGGCCGCGGAGGGCGGCGGGGAGAGATCCCCGGGGCTGCGGGGGGCGGCGGGGGGCGGCCCGCCTGCACAGCCCCGCCGCCGGCCGGCTGCCGGGGCCCGGGCGCTGGGAGCAGCGGGAGGCAGGGGAGGGATCCCGCTCTCTATTCCAGCTATTTCCAGAGCTTGGGAGCCCGGTAAACAAAATGCACTTGCTATCTCCTCGCGCAGATAAGGCAAGAAGTGGCTTTCTTTAATAATATGATTGAAATGTTAGGGGTATGATGCCTCCTCGTTAGTAATATTGGCTTTGCATGCAGAGCACAATCCCATCCCTCTAGACTGCTTAGCCAAAACAGAGCGTAAACTCTGTAATTAGTAACGTGTTCCATCATTAAAGAGCCCTGCTGAGAATTTCTATTTAATAATGGTCTTAAATTAGTTATGATGGTAAATACTCATCTGGAAATTCAACATCTAAAACCATCTACAATCTGGAAAAGCTCCAGTGTTGCTGTAATCTCCTGTAACACAGAAATGACTATCACATTCAACCATCGCATTAGAAATTCGCCGTACCGTTTGGTCCACGAATATACAGTATGGATGTGTTAATTAGGTTAACCCATACACTGTCTGCTTCACAAATATTTAGAAATAAACAATGAAAGCTCCTTTTTAATACGATACAACCGGGGAAAGGGAGAGGGGGGGGGGGCCGGATTTGACTCTCCCAGTTGGGAAGTCTTTTGTTTTCAGATAAGGTGGAACTGCAACGTCCTCGGGCCTAAGGGTTGACCAACACCGCCCCACGGACACGCACCCACAGGCACGCACCCACTCCCACGAGCACCCGCCACCTCGGCCGCGCTCAGCAGCTCCCCGCGACACGCAGCAGCAGCACCCACGGCTCCTCCTGCAGAATGTGGCTCTTAACGCTCGCCTCCCGGCTCAGGCAGGTCAATTCATAGCACACTCTTTCTCTTTTTATTCTTTGTTACTTTTTTTTTTTTTTTTTTTCCCCTTTTAAACTGGAAACAGCTCGTTCCTTCTCTGCCGTGTCCCCAGCTATACAGCGGGGCTTGGCTCCGGCAATCCTTCCAAGAGAGTTTTAAAAATAGTCTAAGGAGGCGCAAAGAAGGGGCAGCGAAAGAGTAAATAAATAAATAAAGTTGGCTTCCCCCCTGGCTGGCAAGTGGGATAAAAGTTTCGCCGATAGACTGTGATGCAGGTCTAAATAAGTCATTCGGGTACACTTATCTCCACTGGGGTTATAAAGGAAAGTTATTTGTAATAACAATAGAAAAGCGGTAACAGAGATAGTTGGGAGTTATGGTAGGAGGGAAGTGAGGGGAGGGAAGTATATTTCTATATTTACCTAGACGTCTAAACGTTTATCCTCTCTAGCACTAACCTTTCATGTTTAATGAATGAATCTGCATTGCAGGTTTTTTGGTTGGGTTTGGTTTGTTTTTTTTTTTTTCCCCTTCCATGTGCCGGCTAGTTTTAAATCTGCAAGCACCACAAAGAGGCCGTGATCCCATCTGCCTATGATTCCAAATTAAAGTTCAAACGGATGGCTTACACACTGCTGATCCTGTATCATAGCCTCTCGCGACCCTTCAATTACTATTTAATAGAATTACAGTGTAAAATCCCAATAGTCTTAAAGAATGTTTTATCACAGACTGAAGAGAGAGAATATACAGACACCTCCAATGTTATTGAACTGTATTACTGACCTATTTAGATATTAAAAAGGAATATTTAATGTTCTACAAGATATTACAAGAGCTACTTTAATCTGAAAACATGCATATGTCTGCATATATGTGTGTCTACATATGTTTGTGAGAGTGTGTGTGGACATTATAAACTCCATCCCATCAGCGAGTGCCCACAGCCACGCTGCGTGGACGTGGGTGCTCACCCGTGTATGCACGTACACACCCCCACGTGTACACACGGATTCCTCCAGGCCCGTGTAGAAATCAGCGTGTTCCGGTAAACTGCTGCGCTACTTTGTTGTTGCCAGATACTGCTAGAGAGGTTATTCCAGTAGGAAAGCAGTTTTTTCCTTCACTCATTGAAAAAAATACTCGTTAATTGACCTTATTATTAAATTAACTTCCCCTAATGATGTTTCTATGGGGACAAAAAAGCAAATATTTGCAGTAGAGCTAAATCTCCCTCTAATAGCTAGGACTGGAATTAAAGTCACTGCAGTCTGGCTTCAGATATTGTACATCTTGACTTCCAGTGTAGTTTCCTTCTTTCTTTCTCGACCTGTTCAGCAAAAAACCTGCCTGCCTCAGGAAGAGCCGATCCTGCCACTTCATCTCTCTTTACAGGGAGGCAATTCGAACCACACACTTCCAGATATTTACATCTACCCTTTCTTTATTCATTACGCTTTTTCGTATTTCTTCTCTTGCAGATCCCGAGGTGCCGAGCCGCTTTGAAGCCTCCTGGTCTGAAAACACCTTGCTTCCAAAATAAAAAAGAACAGCGCCGAAAACAAAAACTCACAGCCATTCCTCCCCCAGACGCAGCAACACAAATCCCTTTAGTATCATTTAATCGTAGCTATATCCCGACAGCCCCTGCCTTTTATCATTACCGTGCCAGAAGGGAATATTTAGAGCGATCATCGGTGATGTCCTTAGTGCTTTTTCTTCCCAACTCTTTCTCTCTTTCTCCCCCCAGCCCCCCCCCCCCCCCCCCCCCGCCTCCCTGCCTTCTCCAGCCCTTGGTCAGTTTGCAACTGGACGGTTTGGTTCATTTCCCCCTTTTTTATACACCATTTACAAACTTCGGTGTATCAGGCCTCTCTGCAGGGTGGCGTGCGGCTACAGGCCACGGGTGCCCTCTGCATTTCGGACTCGCGCGCGTGTGTGTGTGTGTCTGTGCACGCCTGTGTCGGTCTGCACACTCATGTGCGTGTGCGTGTGTGTGCTCTAGAAAAAGGCAACGTTTGTCTGTCCTCTCCCTACACGCGGAATCCAGGCCAGTGCGATGTGGAGCTCAATAAGAACCTGCATGAATAAACACGAATAGAAAGTTGTGCTCAGCTAACCGAAGAAATCAGAGCAATACCAGGGCACCAACGTTCACATTTCTTTTCACTCCGGGCTGGGGCAGTAACCTCATCTGGGTATGCGAAAAATTAAGAGCAACGGGCAAAGATACTCAAGTCCCCCGAAAAGACGGCTGTAATCGATCGGGCCGAGGGAGCCGGGGCCGATCGAAGCCCACGCCTGACCGCTGCCCAGCAGGCACACAAAGGACACCCAGCCCCGCTCAAGGGCTCGGGTCGACCCTCGGGCAGCGACAAGGGGGAGGGAGGGAGGCGGGCAGGTGACTCCGGTGGCCTCCAGGCCCGCACGCCGGGGTACACGCACCCCCGTGGGGCCGCAAACCGGAGTTCGGTGGGGACGGAGGCAGCGATACAGCCCCACGGCGAGGGGACGGGCGGTGGGGGGCCGGGGGGACAACCCTCGTCTCCAAATCGCTCCCGGAACCGGCTGGTCCAGGCCCGACTTCCGACGGGTGGGGCGGGGCCGGGCCGTGCCCCCGCGGTCGCGGGCGGGAGGCGGCGGGGAGGGCCGGGGCAGCGGGGCCAGCTCCCGGGGAGGCAGCCCGGTGTGCCGCCGGGCTCCGGCCAGCTGCCTCCCGGCCTCCGGCTTTCGCTTAAATATTGATCAAACGCACTTCAGCTTCCGAGTAATTTCATCTTAATCAAGGGCCGAGCTCGGCGCGGATAATAAACTAATGCTGGAGAGGGGCTGTCGATAATACTCGGCCAGGGGCAGGGAGGAAGAAGCCCTCCGGTTTGGCGGGGCTCGATAGGCCCTATCTTCCCGGGGCAGATGGACTTAGTGGGTGAGAAGGCTTAAACGCAGCTTTTCATAGATTTACACCTCAATCAGCCATTCAGGTTTTTAATGCAAATCCTAAAACAACATCATTTATCCATTACGGAGCCCGGCTTTGAAACAACATATCATTAGCTGCACCCTTGGCACCCCGAAACCGCGCAGGTACTGGTGCCCCCCGGATGCGTGTTGCCCCGCCAGCTGACCCGCACAAAGGCCCGCGGGCTCCGGGGAGAGGCGTGCACCCCCAGAGGGGCAGCTTGAGGTAATTTTTCGGGGGTGGCAAATGGCATGGGAGCCAGGGCTCTGCCTGGGAGGCCAGAGGGGAGGGAGGCTGGAGACCGAGGCCAGGTACGGGTAGGGTGAGGCTAAAGACGACCCCTGGCCTCCCCTGACTGCCACGGCACGACGGGGCAATCCTCTGGAGGCTTAATCAGAGGGAAGAAAAATCCAAACCTATCGGTGTAAGGCTCAGCTGAGGTAGATTATTGCTACGGGCTTGACGCCTTCTAGCTGCAGCTTCGAGACGCGAAAACGAAGGAAGAGAAAGTTAAAAAAAAAAATATTCCCCAACTTTCACGCCTCTGAATCCTTTCAGGTATTAAATCCAGTTAAAAATAAAGCAGGACGAGAACTACACTACTACCGGCGAGAAGCAGAAATATTGCGCTCAAAACCAATGTACCGACATCGAAGATCTTCCTTCCCCACCCCAGGGGTGAGTGGAAGGTCCGGTATTTTTCCCGATAAAGGCCTCTCCGCTGCCTCGGTGCTAGGGGGGGCGTGGGGGGGTGGGGGTGGAGAGAAAGAGCAGCCCGAGCTCAAGCGTAATACCCGTGCGAGGGTGCCGGCCACTGGGGAGCCTTTTATCCCCTCCTGGGTGAGAAATATTCTCCCCTCTAAAAGCCGCATGGGGGAGGGGAAGAACTAGGTCCATCACACGACCCACGCGGAACACGGGAGCCCTATTGTGTGTGTTCCCGCGCCCCAGGCGCTTCCCGTCCATGCCGGTTCCGTACAACCGGAGGTTATTTTCTTTTAACTCCCCACTCGTGTTGGCGACGGGGCAGTGACGCTGCCGGAGCTGCCCGTGGGCAGACCCCGCCGCGGAGCCACGCGTTGAGCTAAGCCCGCGGGGCGGGGGGGGGGGGGGGGGAACACGACGGGGCGGGCTCTGCCTCGGCCCGTCCGTATCCTTCCCCGTAGTGGCTCCCGCCAGGAAACGGAGAGGAAACCCCCCCACGCACCCTACGCCGGTCTCCGCGGTTCGCGGGCGATCAGCGGCCCAGCAAGGAAACTCTTCCCTGCCCCGGCCAGGGGGTTCTCACGGGGAGATACGTCTACTACGCGCTCGCTGCGCGCACACGCGAGACTTTTCCTCAGGGACACCAAGGGTGTATGAACGTATTTGCACATCAGCTTATTCCTTAAAATTACCCATTAGTGGCTTGCTCTAAAATCTCACACCCTGGGGGGTTCTCCCAGGTCCTCACGTAGCCTCTTGGGGCCGGGGGACGCGAGGGGAAGCCCAGGCGCTTCCTAAGTATTTTCGTAAACGTAACTCGGACTTCCCAAAAACAGGAGAGGACGGAAGAGGGAGGGAAGACTCGGGAAACACAAAGGTATATCGGAAGACCAAATTAGTTTGGAAATGGTCAAGAAATTCCAGTCACATTTCTCCCTAAATCCCTGCTAAGTTTCAAAATTGTATTTTCAAGTAAAAACAAGTTTAGAATTTACCTCTCGTTAATTCACGGCTGAATAATCTGCCCAGGGCAAAGCAAAACTTTAATGAAAGAAAAAAAAAAAAAAAAAAAGAGAGAAAGAAAGAAAGAAAAGGAAAAAAAAAAAAAGAAAAAAAAAAAGAAAGATGCTGAAATACTGTTAGTCATGCAAATAAAGGCTTCTTTCAGCACATTACAATATACTCCGGATTCGAGGGGAGGAGCTGCAGCCCGCTTAGGGCGAGTTTATGTTTTTGTTTTCATTTAAAGCTACAAAACAAATCCCGAAATGCCTTAACCGCTCTCTGGAGACACCCGGCCCTGCAGACAGGCGGCCAGGGGAAGCCTTTCAGCTCGGAGTGCACAAAAAAAGGACCGGGGGCGGGGGTAGGGGGGTGGGTGCGGGGGGAAACGCTGGAGCCCGCGGTGGCCGAAGGGACCCGGGGGGACGCGACCGTGCCCCTCGCCCCGCGCCGCCGCCGCTACCGCGGCCCGGTGTCCCCGCTGCCACCCGCAGCCTCCTCGCAAGGTCGCTCCGTCCCCCCAGAATCCCTCCGGGGCATCCCGCCGAGCCGGGGAAGGCGGGGGCCGGCGGGGGCGCAGGGGCCGCCTCGGGGCAGGGCGCGGGGCGAGGCGCCCACGGGGAGAGCGTGTTTTTCCGTGGCGGACAAAAACACCAACATCGCTGGATAGATAAGAAAATGGAATACTGTATTTCATTTAGAAAGTTTGTACATATAGATAAACACGCAGTTAAGGAAACAATAGTTTAAGCGTCCTACGTGGAGTTTAAGAAGAGACCCCCCAAAGCTGCTATGAAATACTCAAAATAGCTTTTGCATAAGATAACTACAGTTGCACCCTAAGCTTTTTTTTTTTTCTTTTTCCTTTTTTTTTTTTTTCTATCGCTGAGGTCCCTTTTGAAAACCTAGCACGTCAGATCTTGACAGCTAAGTTTGTGCAAGGAACACCGAGTCAAGGAAAATAAAAAGGAGAGAGAAAGGGTGGGAGGGAGATAGACAGAGAGGGGGGAGGAAGAAAGAAAGTGTAGAGCAAATATCATATACAAGCATTTCTACACATATATTACAAACTGGGAAAATGACCGCATCATTAAGATATACATAATTCATATAAAATTTTGAAATAAAAATAAAAATCTGTTACAGTCATAACTATTCTTTTTCCACATTTATAACCAGTACCCACACAGGCAGTGACAGAAGTGTAGAAAAAAAGGTGCTTACGAATAAAATGATTGTCTGCTGAACAAAAAAACAGAAAATTGCATCTTGGCTGGACCATCACTTGGACTTAAAAAAACCCAACAACAACAAAAAAAACCCCAAACAACAAAAAAAAAAACGACAGAGAGAAAGGGAGAGGGAGAGAGAAAGAGAGAGAAATAGGACCAACAAAAAGGCGATAAACATTTGTTATTTCCCTCTTCAAGGAGTTCCTTTTAATTTTTTTTTTTTATTTTTGATTTTTGTACAAATTCGATCGGAGTTTGCGTTTGTTTGTCTGGTTTCTGTTTGTTTTCCTTTACTATAGAGAATATTTTTTCCCAGATACAAATTTAATCATCATCATCATGCAAGTGGGTGAAATGCGTCCATGGAAAAGCGCAAAGGAGAAATCGTGCTTGTCCTAAAAAGAATACAATTGTCACTTTTGCTTTGTTTTTTTTTTTTTTTCTTTTTTTTATATATATAATAATTATTATTTCCCGCCCCCCCCACCCCCCCCGCTGCAGCACCAGCGTTTGTGACTGTTGAAGTTTTAGCTCCATCTCTTGGTGGTGGTGTTGGCTGACGGTGGTGGTGGATTCTCTGATCCCTGTCTGTTTGTTTGCTATTATGTTTGGGTCGGGTTTGGCCTTTTCTTTCCTCCTGGCTGTGTGCGTGCGTGCATGCGTGTGTGTGTCCTGATTCTAGGTTGCCTCGGTTTGTTTTGCTCGGGTCGGGGAGAGGGTGCTTGGCTGTTTGGATTTGGATATTTTTATGTTTGTTTGATTGTTTGTTTGTTTGTTTGTTTTCCGATATCATACATCACATTCCGAGTCGCTGGAGGTTACCGAGAGGATGGAGGTGCCCGTCTCGGCTCTTTCTGTCAAACTGGAGACGCTGGTGGTCGGGCTGGCCGCCGTGGACGGAGACTCGGCCGAGCTGTGTGTCGGGCAGCCGGGCTCTGCCAGCGACCTCATGCCGCTCTGTCCTATCGCCTGGTGCTGGAGCCTGCAGCGCGCCGGGAGACAAAACAACAGCACAGCCCCTCTGAGACACCGGCCGCCGCCGCCGCCGCCGCCGCCGCCGAGGGGACGGCGCCCGCCCCACCCCGGCCGCCCGGGGACAGCCCCGGCCCGGAGCGGAGCGGTGCGGACCCCCGGCCCGGCCCGGCGCGGCTCGGCCCGGCCGCCTTTCCGCGGAGCGCCGCGGAGCCCGGGAGCGGCAAGGCCGAGCCGTGCGCCCGGGCCGCGCTGCCCCCGCCGCCGGAGCGGCCGGGCCGGGGCTTCCCCGCGCCGCCGGGGCCGGACGCCCGGGGCGGGGCAGGGCCCCGCGCCGGGAAGCGGTTGGAAAGGGGACGGGGAGGCGGCGGGGTGGGGGGCGGCCGGGGTGGGGGGAGCGGTTCCCTGCCCCGTGGTTTGAAGAGCGGGAGCGGCGCCTTCCCGCTGCCCGGACAGGCGGTCATCGCCGCCGCACCGCGGGCCTAGGAGAGCACCGGCTCCGCGGGAGCTCCGCGGGAGCTCCTCGAACACTCGGCCGCCGCGGGAAGCTGCACGGACCCCTCTGTAGAGGGAAAGGGTCGTACGGGATCCTCGTTTCGTGCTCTGCCGAATGTCTGTCTGCATATTTTCCAGTGGACAGATAAATACTCTGGGCTTTGCGGCAGGGCTGGAGAGAAGTCCTGTCACGGGGACGCAGTGCTATCAATAAAATTAAAAAAAAAAAAAAAAGGGGGGGGGGCGATGGTGGAACACAGAGCTCCCCTCGGCTCGAAATTTAAGTCGCTTTTCCATCCGAAAGCCAAAATTGGCTTTAAAGTGTTGGTCTTTTCACCGTCAACACTTAAGGGTACGTTGCCGTTGAGCATTTTTTTTTAAGAGGCAATAAATGATTTTTAGGTTCCCTAGCATGCCGCGAATATTCCTCCGCGCCCGTTTATTCCGCTCGAAACCCAAAGAAAGCCCGACTGCCGGATAAGGGCTAAAAGTCCTGGGCTGAGCAGCCAGCCACAACCTCTAGCGCCTAGCACTGCCAGTGTGAATCAAAATACACTCTTCGCTCAACTGCTTCTCACCGGGGTATTTTCTGTTTAACTGCCCGGAAAGAACAGAAAAAATGTAGCCGGCTTATTCTACATTTCTCATTATTTTAAGTTGTCTAATTTCAGCGTCTTTGATTTTTTTCTCCCATTTACAATTCCTGGTGCATTCATCTGCTGTCAACAGCACTGAGTCAACAAAAGCATCCGTAGGCAACTTCTGTTTATTTACAGTCCTAAGCTGATCTGTTTTCCATTTAATAGAAATTAAATGGCGAGGCACTTTTAGGTTGCATTTCTCCTCCAGAATCTTGAATCAATAGCACCAGTGCCATAATTAGGAGGAATTTAAGAGACAGCATTTACAAGAACAAGTTTTGTTTACACGCTTACAGCGGTAGCCAAACTTAAATTAAAATAAAAACAGTGTGTCAAACTGGATTAAGGGCCCGTTTTCATTTGCAAAAAAACTTTTACGAAGGGTCATGAGAAAAAGAAAAAAAAAATGAAAGAAGGTTGCCTCGCTTTTACCATGCAAAGCAGAAATAATAATTAAAAAAAAAAAAAAAAAAAAAAAAGACACCGAGAGACAGGCAGATAAATTCAAGCGTAAATACACAGGGAACACAGGTCCAGGTCGCCATGTGGTGTAAACAGAGAAATGGGGATGGGGGAAAAAAGAGCTTTCCCTACCTCCTAGAGGCTTTTCTCCCTTCTGCCCGCGCCAAACGGCGCTGGGCTGCGCGTGTGCGTGTGCAGGTCCGGCCGCGCATGCAGAGGAGCACGAACAATCGGAGCGGAGCCGCCCGCCCTGCAGAGACCCGCTCGGGCTCCCACCGTCCGTCTTGGCCCTTCGGCGGGGCAGCCGCGCCGGAGCCCGGCCGGAGGCAGAGCCCGGCGGGCCGGGGGCGAAACCCGAGCCCGGGGCCCCGGGGCCGCTGCGGGGGGGAGGCAGGGAGAGCCGGGTGCTGCCCCCGCACGGAGCTGCCCACGCCCGCGGGTGAGCCCCGGCCCTGCCCGCACTCCGGGAGCCCGTGGGGAGCCCGGGCAGGGCTCGGGGCGCGCCAGGCAACTTTGAGCCGCGCCTGCCCCCGCCGCATCCCTGCGGCTGCCGGGAGGAGACCTACTCGCCCGGCGAGGCGACCGATTGCTCCCGGTGGCGGTGATGGAGAGGACGAGGAGGAGGAGGAGGGAAGGAGAAGCAGAGGCGCGCTGCCGGCCGGGCGGCCGCTGAGCCGAGCCGAGCCGAGCCGAGCCAAGCTAAGCCGCGGAGCGGAGCGCGGCCGCCCGCGGGGCCCCGCCGCCCGCCTGACCCCCCGCCCCGGAGCGGGGCCCCGCAGCCCCACTGACCTGTTTTTAGCCGCCGCTGCTCTGTCTCTTTGCCTTCGGTTTTTGAACCAGTTGCCTACTTGCGTGGGGGTGAGCCCCGTGGCCTGAGCCAGTTCCCTTTTCTTGCTGGGGTTGGGGTAAGGGTCCTGCAGGTACCACTCCCTCAGGAGGCTGCGAGTCCTCTCCTTGAAGCAGTGCGTCTTCTGCTCGCCATCCCAAATGGTCCTGGGCAGCGGAAACTTCTTCCTCACCCTGTATTTATCAACCGGCCCCAGCGGGCGACCCCTTAGCTTCTCGGCCTCCTGGTAGTGCGCTTCGAGCCACATGGCCTGCAACTTGCCGTGGGACTCCTTGGTGAATTTGTGGTTCTCCAGGATGTGGTAGAGGTCTCGGAAGTTGCCCGTGTGGAAGGCCACCACCGCCCGGGCGCGGAGGATGGACTCGTGCTTGTTGATGGCCTCGCATGCCCCCGGCGCCACCGGCAGCGACCAGAGGAACCTCCCGAGCCTCTCTATGTCTCCAGTCTCCTCCAGCGTCTCGCAGACGCTGGCCACTTGCTCCGGGGAGAAGTTGAGTGTGGGCAGCTGAAACATTGACAACTCTTCGTGGGGTGCCCGGGAGCTGCCGCCTCCACCGCCGCCGGCACCGGGGCTGCAGCCCGAGCCGCTGCCGCTGCCGCCGCCGCCGCTGGCGAGAAGGAGGGAGCGGTGGTGCGGGTCGGCGGCGAAGTTTGGCAGGAAGAAATGGGTGGGATAAAGCTCTAGCGGGGACCTGAACACCATGGGATGACCGGGGAGAGGGGGAGATAAATCAAGGAGAAAAGAAAGAAAGGGAAGAAGAAGGGAGGAAGGGGCACACGCACCGCGCACGCATCCACACCCGCACACGCACACACAGCCACATAGAGGCACAGGGGCACACACACGCACACGCACACGCGGACACACGCACTCACGCACACGCACACACACACACGCACTCACACACACCCGGCCCCGCGCCGCCGCCGAGTCAGGATTCAGTGATTCAACAGCAATCGCCCTAATGACAACAGCCTCATAATATCTCCCCTAAATCCACAGTGAGTGCAGCGCTGAAACATTTTGTTTCGCTTTTCTATTGGTCTTCTGAGTGTCGTTGTGGCGTTGCCATGGCAGCCCCTGCCAATCACTGTCAGCCCTGCCAATCATTACGGAGTACGTAAGGAAGGTTTTTACCACTTCGCCCAAATGCACGGGGGGGGAGGGAAGCGGGGCGGTTGGTGGAAAAGCCTGGTTGTTTTTTTTTTTTTTTTTTTCTTAATCTTTGCAACTCCTAATCTCAGCACTTCCCCTTCTCCCTGTCTCTCCCCCCTCCCTCTCCACACCCCTCCTAAATAAGGGATCAAATAATGCGAAAAGCAGTGTGCACATATTTGTTGAATGGGATGAGCAATTAGAGGGTGGAATATTATTGTGATCTTAACGAGCCTCGTTAAAGCTAAAGGAGATACGGGGGGAAAGTAAATGGGCCAGGCTGGGATACACGTTCGGATAAAGGGCTCCTAACTGAGACAATTTACACATGATTTGCACGTAGTTTCACTTCATTCTGCCTATCTGAGCACTAATAGTGCCGGGGAAGAAAAGAAAGATGAGATCATTAGACCCATCCTCACGCCGGTGACCCTCCCAGAAGCAGGCACATACAGTACAGGCTGGGTTTAGCCCTGCTTCCCCAAGGAGTCTCTCTCCTCTCCTCCCCTCTCCCGCTCTCTTCCTCCCGCGGAATGAGGGAACCGCTGCCCGCAGAGTTCCGCGGAGGCTCAGCCGAGAGCCGCAGGGCGCCCGGCTCGGACCCGCTGAGGCCGCCCCGGCTCCGCGCCCCGGCTCCGCGCCCGGCTCCGCGCCCGGCTCCGGCGGCGCCCCGCTCGCTGCCTCCCCCGTCCCACGCCCGCCTTCCCCCGCCCTCCCGCTCCTTCTCGCCTTCCCTTTCCCTCTCCTTTCTCTTCCCTCTCTCCACTTTGTTTTTCTTTCATTCCGGCTTTCCTCCACCCACCCGCCTCACCTCTCCTCGCCCCTTCCTTTCTCCGGAGCCCGGCGACCTTGCCAGGCTGGTCCTCACCCCCAAACCCGCCGGGGCTTTACACCGCACCTCTCCTTTTCCCCGCAATTTCTGCCGCCAACTCGCAGGGCTTCTGTGCGGGGATGAAGAAAGAGAGGCGAGCAAAAAGTGGGTTTGAACCCAGATTTATTTTCTTTCTTGCTTGCTTGCTTGCTTTTTTTTTTTTTTTTTTTTTTCTTTCCCTTTTCTTTCTTTTAATTGGAAGCAAGGGAAATCTCTGTGGTGGTTTGAGTCCACCCCTCAGTAAGACCTAGCTGGGTCGCCAAACCTTGCTACCATGCAACTATATTTATTATTAGGTATGTTGCTTTTAAGAAGATTTAATCAGCATCTTGAGCTGGTAACTCTTTTGTTTAGTTTCTGTAGCTATGGAAGTGTGATTTACAGAGATTTGTACGGGTCATGGACATCTTTCCAGACTTACTGTGTATATTTAGACAGGACTTTGCTTGGTGTTAAAAAGTGTATATTTTGAATAGGTTCACACACAGTAGCAAACAATACCGACATTGTAAAGGCATGTACAACGAGTATTGAAACGCAGCATCCAGACTTCAACTAATCTGCCCTCAATAAAGCTGAAATAATTATCCTAAGCCGCCTTTCTAGAAGAAAAATCATTGAGGAATTCAAAACTTTTTTAAAGATCTTTTCTGCATTCCGATGGAGATCGAGGGGTGAGGCTTGGAGCCCAAACTACTTTCAGACATCAATGGAGGAAAGGAGGGGGGGGAAGAGAGATATTACAATTAAAATGTGAAAACATAGCGTGACTTGCCCTATCCGAAGGATAATAATAATACTGCTATGGGTGGTAGAAGTTCTTTAGCTGGGCTCCAAACTGGTTGTGATCCTTTCACAGCGCACTCCTCGTGAAATAATTCCAAGTGGCAGATGAATAGGTCCAGTTGGAAGAGCTGCTGGACTGGAAGAAGCTCGCTGTATTACACATTCATCTGATTTCCACTAACTGTCATCGGTGAGCTACATGGCTTCGTAGCCCGAATGGAAATAACTCGCCCTCTTAATTTTTAGCGATCTGCTTAAACACTTCTGTTAACAGACTGGGGGAAAAAAGTTTCCCCCCTCCCTCCCTGGCTCCTATTTCCAGTTGTACAGCTAAGGAGGGAAAGAGACTTCTCAGCCCCTCTACAAATCGACTTGGAGGTATTAATTGGACAACAATATGTTTAGCCAAAGTTTTTAATACACACACACACACAAAATCTTTTTCTTTGTAATCCTTTCCTTTTATGTAAAGGATTACAGAGGGGAGGGGGGGGGGGGAAATTCCTGCGGGAGTTTCTTAATATTTGATTCCATTTTTCTTCAAGCTTCAAATTAAACTACCTTAAAATTTCCAGAATAAAATCCAAACCGGCCTTTCTTTTTTTTTTTTTAATCTCCCAGACGATCATACACTGGTCGTTTGCATATAGGTTACATCCCTCTATTAGGATTTCTGATGAACCTTTCGAAGTTCCAATATATTTTCTTTCTTTCTTTCTTTCTTTCTTTCTTTCTTTCTTTCTTTCTTTCTTTCTTTCTTTCTTTCTTTCTTTCTTTCTTTCTTTCTTTCTTTCTTTCTTTCTTTCTCTCTTTCTCTCTTTCTCTCTTTCTCTCTTTCTCTCTTTCTCTCTTTCTCTCTCCTTTCTCTCCTTCTTTCTCTCCTTCTTTCTCTCCTTCTCTCACTCTTTCTCTTTTGCACTCTATCCCCCTCTCTCTAACTTTCTCTCTTTGTGTCTTTCTCTCTCTTTCTTTCTTTTCTTTTTTTCTCCCAGACATATGAAGCATATAACAACCGCATTTCTGGTGAAAATCTTCCTTCCAAAATATCCTTCTGCAGGGCTTTGCAACGCCTGTGTGCTTAAAGCCGAGCAAACCCACCACCTTGGTGTGCCTACCGGCTAATACCAGGTCCTTCCGAAGCCCGCTCTCCCCTCCGCGCCCGCGGACGCCCAGCACAGCAGCTCTGCCAGCCAGAAGCTCTTTTGCAAGGACGGAGCCAGCGTCCTAAAACCTTTGCGCCTGCCCCTGCGGGTCGCCGGCGCGGGTCGCCGAGGCGCGGTGGTCTTAAGCCAGACCTCGGGGAGCGGGCCCGGTGCTTGCCCAGCCTGGCCGGGGATTCAGCGCTCCCCTAAGCCTGTTAGGGACACGCTCGCATGCCCTGAAATGTGCAAGCAGATAATTGTTGGCGCGCTAGCTTTGTGCGGGGAGGCCAGGGTGTAAATGGCTTTTAATGACTGCAGCTGCTGGCTGCGAGCTGTCAATGGGACCGGCTAAAGCCGAGCCCGGACCCGCCGGGTGCCGAGCCGCAGCCGGCCGGGAGCAGCCGCCGGCAGCGCGGAGCGGCGCGCGGGGCAGAGCGGAGCGGGGCGCGGAGCCGGGCGCGGCCGGCGGCAGCGGGAGCAGCAGCGGAGCGGGAGCGGCAGCACGGCGGCGGCGGACGGGGCTGGGCAGAGCCTGCCCGCTCGGCTGGGAAAATCCTTTCCGGATCCTGTAAGTTTGTTACGGGCGGGCGGAGGTCCCGCGGGGGAGCCCTCGTGGGTGAGCTGCTTCGGGCGGGGGGCCCAAGCCCTTCCCCACCCCCGCGCTGGGGCTCGGGGGTCCGCGGCGGCGGCAGGCGGGGTCCCCCCGTGGCCGCCGATGGCCATCTTTCTCCGGGCTGGGAACCCGCCGCCCGGTCCCAGCCAATCTTACTTGATCCCGCATGATTCATTGTTTTAGCTGCTGGAATGACATGTGGCTCTGCAGGGCAGGGGAGCAACACCCAACACCCCCACCCCCACCCCCCCAAAAAAAAAAAGAGAAAAAACCCAACAACCAAACCCTCCCCTAAATAAACCAGGACAAGCCCGTGCTCTCTTCTGGCGGGAGCCCCGCGAACTTGTTCGGGTGTGTGGGTGTGCGGGTGTGTGTGTTGGGGTGTGTGTGTGTGTGTGTTTGTGGGTGTGCGGGTGTGTGTGTGTGCGCGGGGGGGGGGGTGGTGGTGTATGTGTCGGGCTGCCAACCTGGAGGACTTTTCCGGGAGAGGAAGGGAAGCAGGGAGGGCAGCTCTTTTATTTCCCTGCTTGTTTTGATGGTCGCTCCCAGGAGGCTGCGATTTTCTGCTGCCTAGTTAGTGCCCCTTAATCCTGACTCGGGAGTGACTCAGCCGAGGCTTGCAAAGGCTGATTATTTTTTTATCGGGGGAGACAGGGGTTCAGCCGTGGCTGGGGCGTAGCGGTCGCGGTACCGGCGAGCGGAAAATGCAGCACCGCGGCCGCGGCGAGGGGGAAGGCGAGAGGGGAGAGAGGGAGAGCCCGGGGCAGGTAAAGGAGAACCCATCGCGTTGGTCTTGTTAGGCTTTTTATTATTATTATTGCTACGATTTAACTGAATTGTTGTCAATCTTCAGTGGCAAGCGCTGACCATTTTGCACGGATGCTGTCTTTAGAAACACATCTATCCTCCTCCTTCCTTCCCTCTTTCTCTCTCTTCCTCTCCCTCTCTTTTTAGTCACGATTTCCCGAGATAAATGAATGCGCATTTGGTGGGTGTGTAAGATGTGGCCCATCCGGTTCCCGTAACACAGCCCTGTTGATGCACTGTGTGCGGTACCGGTCGTGCTAAGAAACAAGTGGGCAAGTGGGTGTTTTTTTAACGGTTTGGATTAGTTTAAGAAGCCGAGGGGGGTATTTTATTACTGGTCCAAAAGAGTGCTCCAGCTTCCAAGTTAAACTTTTTGGGACACCCCCCTCCCTCCTTTATTTTACGTGAACACGGAGGCTGGAAGAGGAAAACGTGAGATACCAATTTTTTTTATTTTTTTATTTTTTTTTTTTTTTAAGGAGGGAGAAAAGGAGTGCAGCTCGCCTCCGCGGCGAGGTGCCGGTTTGGAAAGCATCAAACTTTCCCGAGGAGGCGACGGAGCCGGAGCCGCCGCCCGGCTGGACTGCTTTCCCCCACCCCCCCCGGCTCTGCCGGCAGCCCCCCCCCAGCCGAAAGTTACCTGCTCTGCAGCAGCAGCAGCAGCAGCAGCCGTGCAGTCGCTTGCTCCTGAATTAAACACAACTCTTAATGATGTAGCATTATCAACAAGGGACACTTGATTGACTGATCTAGGTATGATATATGTGCTGGGCGTCTAAATTAAATATTAAGTGAAATACTTAGCTCTAATTAGAAATCGTAACCTAGCAATGAAAACTTGAAGAAACAAATTGCGGGGGGAGGAGGGGACAGCTTTTAAACGCGGCAGCGAGAAAAGTAGCGGTGATGTGTACAGAGGCTGACATATTAGCAACAAGCAGCAACTTTGAAATGATTGACGTATCATTAAAGCCATCAGGCTGATTTTAATAATTCTTCTTCAAGGGGAAAAAAAAAAAAAAAAGAAAGAAAGAAAAGAAAGAAAGCGTGGAAGCTCGCAGACAAGTTATTTATTTATCAGCGCATTAAACCCGGGAGAAACATAATTAGACCGAGGGAAGGCGGGGGGAAATCTGTCGACGGATTTAACAAATAAACGTCCAAAAAGCAGCGACCATCCAGTTCGGGGCTTCTCTGGGAGATGGAGATGTCAGAGCTAGATGCCTTCTCCCCCGAGTGTGCCTTCCCAAGGTAAACAAGCACACAGTTGCCTCAACTTTCTCCTTTAGTACAAAGTTCCTGGTGCGACGGAAAATTTGAATATTTTATCAGTCTCTTGTAGTGACCCTCATTAGGTGGGCATCCTGCTAAGGCCCTGGCGTTACAAGAAAGCTGCCCAATCAGAGCATTTGCACGCCTTGTTAGCGATGGTTAATGAAGCTTCCCCATGCACTCAAAGAAAGGCCCCCTCGATGTAGATTTACCTTATGTCAACTCGTTACTTCTAATGAATCGCATCAAAATTCTTCCCTGAATGGGGCCGAGGCGCCCGGACCGGGATCCCCTCCCCGCCCGGCGGAGCCCACCCCTGCCACCGCCGGCACTTTAGCGGAGCGTCCGAGACCGAGGTGACCGGGCGCACTTTGGCGGCGGGGAGGGGAACAAGAGGCCGAGGGAGGGGACGAACCGTGCGGCCGGCTGCGGCGGGAGCACCGCAGTCCGAGGGGGGTGGGGGGCGCAGCCCGGCCCCGGCTCCCGGAGAGGGCAGCGATTGCGGAGGCTTCGCCGCTGGCAGGTAGACGTTTGCTCTTCGCCTCTAATTTCCATGCTCCCCCCCACCCCCCGCCCCAACCCCCCCACCTCCCCGTCCCTCCGGGCTAGCATTTTAAAATCAATTAGTATTTTCAATTCTTGAGGTGAATTATTCAAACAAATGTTTGGGAGACCCTGAGGGAGAATTTGGCCGTGACAAAAGGTTTGATTAGCTTTATTTCCCCCCAAAAGCAACAAAGGCGCAGGGCTGCGAGAACAATCCGCTACATCAGGGCATGTTCAATTAAATGAAAGTCATTAGCTTCGCCGTGAAAGCACTACCTTTAAAATCAGATGGGGCGGGCAAGAAGAGGGGGGTACTCTGATAATTGTGGCAGGAGGATTTAACACCCTCCCTCCCCCTGTACACACAAAGCCCTCCAAAAAGAAGGGAGAGGGAGAGAGGGAAAAAAAACCCAACCCAACACTTCACCCTTTGGAAATTTGTGCTCAGTCTAAACAATAGGAAGCCCATAATGCAGATTATAACACTCACTGACTCGAATCCATTATCTGCCCTCCACACTGTCTATATATTGATTTCCATATACTTTCTATTGCTCTCAATGACTGAGCAAAGCTCCAGTTAAGAGCCCGCGACACACAGGAGCGCTGCTTGAACTACATCTCACCATTACAAGCCGGAGCCGGTTGTAAACACGAAATGCTTCCACTTTCCCGGTGTAGCTGTGAACAAGCACACGACACCCCCACCCCCCCGCCGCCTCTCCCCCCCACTTTCCAAAGAAGCGGGCGGCCCAGCAGAGCCGGGGCGCTGCCCCGGGGCCCCCTCCCTCGGCGAGGATCCCGCGGATCTCCCCGCGGAGGCACGTCTGGGTGAGCACGCCCGTGTCCGCGGGAGAAATCCCGGGGCCGGTGCCCGGTGCGGCCTCGTCCCGGGAGCGCCGGAGCCGCCGGCGAGGAAGGGGGTGTCGGTGCCCCGCGCCCCTCGGGGTGCAGAGCCGGCAGAGGCAGAGCAGGGAAGCTGGGCTCCCCACCCGTGGCCCTCCGCCTGCAGCCCCTCTCCCCAGCCCTGAGCTCCTAACGAGGGGTGACGGCTGTTTCTGTAAGTCTGAGAGCCAGCAGGGCAGAACTTTGTCCAGGCAGGATCCTCCGGACGGTGAGTTTGATATTTGGATTAAGAACAGTTCCGCACGGGCTCTTGTAGGGTGTGTGTGAGAGAGAGAGAGAGAGAGAGGAGGGGAGGGAGGGTGGGAGCGAGATCAGCCGAAAATGGCCATCAAAGAGAGAGAAGGAACCTCCTAGAGCACGACCCGATTTTTTGGGGGAAGCGCTCCTAAAGGGAGGTGCGGTGGGAGCAGCCCCGGGGCCGAGCCCCAGGAGCGCAGCGGGGCCGCCTCTGCCCCTCCGCAACCTCCCTCTGAGGGCACCGCTGCGGGCAGGGGGCAAGGAGGCAGCGAGAGGGTTAAAGTGCCTGGGGAGAAGCAGAAATTTGGAAGCGAGTGTGTGTGATGGGGGGAGGAGGAGAGAAGCGGTAACTCTGCTGCTAGAAGGACCCCAAATAATCCAGAGTCGGAACCTGCAGAGATCGGGGAGATCCGGGACAGCGACTTAAATGGTCACATCTCCCCACCCCCACTCCCCTTCCTTTACTTTAATGAAGATTGTTAATTTGTTTCGAGGCAGTGCGCGGGGCTGATAAGTCCTCCCCAGCTAATATGTTAAAGTTTAAATACCAGCAGGTGCAAATTCGCTCTACTTAAGGCTAGAAAAATAATGCCGAAATTCAAGAGCACAAGAAGTTGGCCTTTGTATTGTGATTTATAAAAGGGAAATTGCGCTATACATAGCCAACTATTTACCACCCCCCCCACCCCCCAGCCCCCAAAGCCCTGAAAGTGCTAAATTCTTCTTAATGATGCCGAAGGTGAAGTTGTTTCATATTGGACAAAATGGGCATTATTCTTTGTCATGTAAATCACCCTTCACTTGACCTCAGGTTAGAGGATAATGTTCATTCTTGGTTCACACTGAAACTTATTTAAATCCGAGAGCTGAAGAATCATTTCAGAAAATCCGCGTAATAAAGTGAAGAGGACTTAGGGATCTTCATTCAAAAAACATGGGTTAGGAACGTGTACTTTGAAAAAATTGGTATGTGCTGTGAAACTCCAGGATTAGGAGGTTTTTATTTAATAAAGTTACGCTCCCTGGATTTCGTGAGAAATGTGTATATAATTTCTCATAACAAGATTAAAAGAAAGGAAAAGATATGAATCAAAGGAGCTATAGATACACAAAAGACCTCCAAGTAACAATTACCGTAATACATATTTTAAAATAGGGAAAGAAATGAAAAGGTATTTAACAATTGGGTAAAACAGAAATGAAGGTTTGATAAAGAAGATGCAGCTTGCGGTGCTATTTCATTCGATAAATATACTTTTGGCGTGGAGTGACAGGATATGTTATTTTGACACAAAATGAAAGCGTTACTGCAGATATAGAGACATAGATATACACGGAGACAGCTGTATACACTCATTTATAAATTAGTGGGTGCACGTGGAAGGAAATCTGAGCGTCTCTACTTCCCAAAGCGAAGCTGAAAAAGATCCCGTAGGTGAGGCGCCGGGCTGAGGTAGGTTTCATACGGAAGTGCTAGAGATTATTGGAAATCAAATAAAAATTCGCCACGCACTGCCCCGTGAGAGGATTTGGTGGTGAGGAGGGAGAGATTGCCAGGGCTTTTGTCGCTAATGTTTCAATGCTAGGCGCTAACTTTAAGAAAAGTGTCAGCGGAATAACAAATTGAGGGCATGAAAGGCCACGCAGAGAAAGCGAGCGAGGATGCTCTTGACTTCTTAGCTGTTGCTTAGAAAGGATCTCGAGCTTAATATGGGGACTCAATCAGCGGAGAGCACAAAGCTGGGGAGAGGGGGAGAGGGCAGTTGGGCTCAGCACGCGCGCCTCGGGCAAGTCGCTTGAGGGAGCCCTGGAGGGGAGCGGCGGGCGCGGACCCGTCCCGCTCCCGCACCCCCTGCCTCGCTCCCGCACCCCCCGACCCGCGCCCCTACCCCCCGCTCCCGCACCCCCTGCCCCGCTCCCGCCTCGGCCCGGCCCGGCCCGGCCCGGCGCTGCCGCCGGGCTCGGGGGGGGGCCCCGCACAGCGGGCTGTGTTCGACGCGGGCCCCTCCTGCGCCTCTGCGGGAGCGCGGGGAGAAGCCGCCCGGGGTCCGGGGCGGCGCGGGAGCCCCGCAGGGCTGCCCCGGCACCCCGCGGCCAGGCGGCCGCCGGGACGGAGCGCTGTTCGCCCCTTCGCTGCAGCGCCGGCGGTAGGTTTTGTGAAAAGACCCCGCTGTCGAAGTCCGTCTGTCCCCGAGGAACAGCCCGGTTTAGAGCCCGTCTGGAAAGATTTTTAACAGCTTAGCGAATATCACAGATAAGGGAAATCGGGAAGATGCTCCCAGGACATCAGACCTTAATGGGCTCCTTCAGCGGCGGAGGGAGCTCCTTTCTGTTCCCTGCGCGTATTATACTGCAGACAGGATTCGATATATACTCTATTTAATCTTGCTCTGTGACAGAGCTGTTTAAGTGTATACCATGCCTACATTCTTTGTATCAAGACCAAAAGGATGCATTGTTGAAAGAAAACTATTCAAAATCTTTCATCTGATAGAAACGATCCAGCAACTGTGAGGCAGCTACAGCACAATGCTTCTGTCTGCATAATAGGTATCTCATAAAAATACAGCGTGTCATTGCAACAAAAAGTTAAAAGTCTTAAATGTATCCATCTTATATATTGCATGAAGTCAATAATATTCTAACCTTGCCTGCACCCCGCCATTAAATGGTACACGGCACTTTAAAATCGAGGGCATTGTGATTGAAATCCCAGTCTCTAGCAGAGAAAAGAGAGGAGCAAGGTAAGTTAAGCGGGGACCATTACGGATGTAATGACCTCAGGGTAAATATTCATTAGGAAGAGGAGATTCCTCTTCTAATACCCGGTCTATTTTCTTTGGAATGCAATATCACGGAGCCTAATGTAGTAGCAAGACTCAAGATTTAAAAGGAGATTATTGCCAAGTGTGTTAGGTCGAGTTTGGGGGATTTTTTTCCAGACACTTTCCTCAAGTGGGACGCAAATGCCAAGAATAGCTGCTTTTTTTTTTTTTTTTTTTCTTTTTTCTTTTTTTTTTTTTTTTTAAATCACCTTTCTCATTTTATTCGGGCAGCTGAAAAAGCTTGTTCCTTGCTTAGCCCCCGGTAGGAGAAAGCAGAGAACATTTAAGCAGCGCAGTTAGCAGCCCTGCCTCTCTCTCTTCCCTTGGTAGGTGCACTTAGCTGGCGGAAAGGGAGCCTGAACACAGCCCCGGAGACAGAGTTTGCCTCCTGAACGACACTTCTCTTTCTGAAGAACAGCAGCTCAGACCTCCAAACCGACTGAGACTGGCGCTTTAAAGTAGCTGCGAACAGCGCTCCCGTGTCTTAACAGGGTCACATAGGAGATTTGAGCCTTTTAGTTTCCAGACATGAGGAATTACTCCCTCGGAGCCCCAGTTTGGTGTGGGGGTTTGGGGGCTTTGTTTTTGGTTTGGTTTGGTTTTTTCCCTTTTTTTTTTTTTTTTTTTTTTTTTCCCCTCCCTAATAAGATGGAAAGCGAAGCCGGATACCATTCCCTTATACACACAGAAAGATAAATGGGGGCGAAAAGCTGAGCCGGGGCACATCTGGCCGTGGGAGCCCGCCCCGTGCTCCCGGCCTCTCTGTTGTCCCCGGCGGGATGGCGGCCGGGGCGGGCGCGGCGCTGCCGGTGGCTGCGGGGGCTCCGGGGTCTGCGGGCGCTGCCGCCGGCCCGGCCCGCGGCCTCGTCTTGTGCGGCAGCCAACGGGCGCGTCGCCTGGTGTGACCTTCAGGGAGCACATTTCAACTGCTAAACATCGAGAAAAGTGCTTCTCCCGCTCGCAGGCGCCATATTAACGCCGGGAGCTGGGGCTGGGGCGGGGGGAGGGCGGTTTCGCGGTTGGTCTAGTTTTACGCAGTTGTTAGTTCAGGCTGGACGAGCTCTCGACGGCTCCATAAAAAACAAAAAGTACTTTGAGATTGTCGTGTTCCCCCTCTCCCCTGCCCCCCGTTTTCACTGCCCCCGAGGGGATGCGCTTTGTAATACTGATCCCCGCTCCGGGACCCGACGGAGCATCCTCGGGGGTGGGCGGGGGGCGATCCCTGGGAGCTCGGGATGCCTCCGGGTGTCGGTCCAGGGCCCCGACACTCGCCTTGCCTGAGGCTTCCTCCAATCTTGCTGCTTGCCGGGGCGGGGGTGGGGAGACTCCCCAGAACCCCTTCCCTCCGCGCTGTGCTGGGAAGGCTGCGAACAGCAAAATAAGAACATAGCCCCCCATCTCCCCCCGAGCAAAATAATTTCCCAAGCTGTGTGTCTGCACTTTGCTGACTCTCGGCTCTCCAAACTAGCACTGAGACTTGCTGCTTAGTCAACGGCGTTGTTTTGTCTTTTCCCTTTTTTTTTTTTTTTTTTTTTTAATGTGAAAAAAACCCCAAACTTTTGCAGATGGGCAAAAGTGGACGAAGCTACTCCGCGATCGTGGCAGGGACACAGAGAAGTCGGACAGAGCCGGTCCGCCCCGCAGCCGCAGGGCCGGTGCCGTTCTAAAGGTTCAAGTCCCGTTCAGGATTTCGGAACAAAGGCAGACCAGCCCAGCTCCGCCACGCACAAACCTCCATTGTAATCCTGGGCTTTTCCTCCTTTTTTTTTTTTTTTCCCCTCCATTTGCCCTGTTTTCCAGCCTGCGGTTCCTGAAGGTCAGACGGAGAGGTCATGGCTCTGCATCCCCTATAAATAGATTTTGATATTTAGACAGCTATTGCTACTCAATATTAACTTACAGGATAATGGCGAGAGATACCGTATGCGCTGAACCTGTTATTCACGAGTGAGCAGCATCTGTCGAATACAATTCTCGTCTTTTCGCCCTGTTTGGCTATAGCACAAATCAATAGGGCGAAGGAGGTCTTAAGGCTGGGGTGGGGACGGTGAGCGGGACGCCGTTGCAAGTACAGTGTTGAAACTACACAAGGACTTCAGAGACCTGAAGTATAGAGCCAGATGGGCACAGACCGGCTCTGAGCGAGTGGAGGACCCGTTCAAGAGCGGCTGGAGGAAAGCTTCCAGCACAGGGTTTATTCTAGGGCTTCTGACACTTCACTTTAAAACACGGTGAATGCTGCTGAGGTGGAAGGGTCTCCCCTCCGCACGATCACAGCCCCATTTCCCTTATTTCTGACTTTAAAAATAGTGGACTCCAGGTAGATCCAAAACTCTTGTTGTTTATAGAGCATTTAAGGGAAGGCAAGGTCTTCAGATGTGGGTAATACTTTGAGGGAGCATTAGGAATTCATGTTTCCATTTCACAGAGCATCTTCTTTTCCGTCTGACCCCAAATACTCCTCTACCTTCCGCTACCTGCGAGGCAGAAAGGCTTCCACATTCGCCAGCCGTCCTGGGTGCCGGCACTTTTCTTGGCGGTGCGACTGAAATGAAATCCACGTCTGGGACTCCGGTTGAGGCTTTAGAGCAAACACACCGGCACGCCGGGTACCCGCCGGGGTGCGCCGAGAGGAGCTGGGGGGACCCTCACCCCGTGTGCGACCTCCGCGGGTGTCCCCGGGACGGGGGGGGCGCACGACCCCGCGGGACGGGGAGAGGAGCGGGGCCAGGCTGAAAGTGCCACTTCTCCCTCGTTTTGCTGGCTCACGCGTGGGTCCTGCGCCTTCTGCAAAGCAGAAGCCCCGTGTCACTGGCAAGACCGTAGATGTATAAACTAGTCGTAATCGAGAGCTTTTCTAACAGGACGGGAAAACACGCACGCGTTTCCATCCACTTACCTGGGCACGGGGAGGGGGGGGGGTGTCGGGTCGTGGAGGGGGCCAATTACTGCGTGTGAATTTCGTGGTTAAAAGATGTAGCCTGGGGACTGGGAGGGAGGAGAGGGGCGCTGAATGATTTGATTTCATCAATAAAGTGTCTGAAAGAGTTGTCGAGATTTGATTCTCCCCTCCGCTCGTTGAACTCGCTCCTTAACGTTCACGTGTAACATCTGGTAGTTGTGCGTGTGTGTTTCGGGGGTGTGTGTTGCTTCTTATTTTAAGAAAAGGGATTATTGCCAAGGCAGAGACACAAAAGAGGCAGTTGTAAGACTCTGGGACTCCCTAAAGCCTTGCGGTTTTACAACCAGCCCGAGCAGCAGCGAAACAAACTTTCTGGCAGAAGTATCCTGGCGCTCGGGAGGGACGAGCGCGTCTGGCCGCGCGGCCGGGGACCCGCGGGTTTTGCTGCGGAGCGGAGCGGAGCGGCGGGAGCTGCCCCCGGCGCCCCGCTGGCCCCGGCTGGGTGGGCCCCGCCATCCCCCGGTGGGCGGCCGGGGGCACACTGGGTGGAGGGCTGGAGGGGCATGGGTGGGTGCGGGGGGAACAGGAGTCCAGCAGCCCCGGCCGGGCCGCTGTGCTCCTGCGGGGCGGCCCTTTGCCCGTGGAGAGGGGCGGGAGCGCTTGTGCGAAGAGCCCGACCGAGGGGACGGCCGCCGCTTTTCCGGGTGGTTTCCTGGCTCGCCAAGGGAGGGAGGGTGCCGCCCCTCCTCTTCCCCCCCCCCCCCCCGGCCTCCTGCGCCCGGCGCTTCACCCCGGAGGGCGCGGGGCGGTGCCCGGCGCTGCACAGCCCAGGCACTGCGCAGGGGCGGTGCGCGGGGCCCGGCGCAGCGCCCCCCCCGGGGAGGCAGTCCGAGGGCTGCAGGGTGAAAATGTGCGCTCCCCCCATCGCTTTGACCTGATGTGCTGCTTAGGGCGAGCTGTTACGGAAGTTGTCCTCGTAAGTGAAATCGGAGGGTTTGCGAGGTTGCAGTCCCCATACATTTTTAACCAGAGTGATTACTAAATTAATAGCAGGCCCTAAGACAGATGTCAAAACGTCTTGAAAATGTTTATCTGTGAATAATTGAGAAGGTGGTAAGACGCATTATCTGATTGTGTAATGAAATATGTATGAGGAACAGCTGTTTGCAGCGGTCACCTCCCGTTGTTTCATCAGCCTGGAGCCTCCTCTCCAAAGCAGCGCTTGCCCGACGTTGGCCGTTCGGCGCCGGCCGCTTCCACCGGCGCCGGAGCCGAGCCGGGCCCGCAGGAGCCGCGGCGGGGCGGGGGCGCGGGGCTATCCCCAGGCCGGGCCACGGTGGGCGCTCCCGTGGCGGTCCTCGGGGGCGCTTTGCTGCGACGGCGGGCGGGATGGGCGCGGGTGGGCTCCGGCGAGGTCTTGCCGGACACGCGCAAGCCGAAGAGGATGCCGCGGGAGGAAGGAAGGGTCCTAGATGCTCACCTCGGCAGCGCAGCAAATAGCCGTTTATTAAGATTTCATGCCGAGCAGCGACAGCCTCCTCGGCTGCTCAGTGTTGACATAAACTTCCAGACGTCGAGCATATGCTGTTGCACAGCGTTGTTTATGTGTGGTACCAGATGTTGCTTTGCATCCTATTGTCTGGAGACAATGTTTAGTTCAGGTTAAAATATCTTTACTTAAACTGCTCAGTTGGCCATTGTGTGAGCATTAGTGAAGTGTCATGGAGAGGTAATGGGAAGTCCGGGGAGGTTAGCTCTCCGAGCGTGGCCAGGAGGTCCCTGGTTCATGGTGGGGTTACAGCCACCACTGTCATCTTTTGTTTTCCCTCCTCAGAGAACCCTTGTCCTTCCTCTAAAAGGATGTGCCCCGCTCTCTTTCCCTCGGAGCTTTCTCCACCGGTTTCATGAAACGTCCCGATGTTTGTTTTTCTAGTTGCCCATAATCTCGCTAAAGAGGAAAGGAAAGCGCAATTCTGCGTCACCGCCACCCCGCGACGGGCCGGTCCAGGCGGAGCGGGGCGGCCCCACGCCCCCCCCCCGGGGGGATGCTGGCGCCGGGGGGAAATCGGTAGACCGCAGAGTTCACGCTCCGACCGGGGCAGCGGCTCCCCCTCGGCCTCCCCCGGGCCGGGCGGGCCGCGCCGCGGCAGGACGAGTCGGTAGGGGCAGCCCTCGCCCGCCGCCCGGGGGAAGCCGCTCGCCTGGAGCCTTTTCTTCCCCTTAACCCCGCAGCCCGGGCCAGCCGCGGCAGCTGACCTGTGGCGAGACTTTTGCTCCGGGAGAGAGAGAGGGGGAAAAAAGCTATAGACTTTAATCGGATTTCTCCCCAAACACTTCTGGTGTGTTGCTGTTACGCATCTATATGGAGATCATTATTTATAAATGAGCGCGCACGATCAGTCGCCAAGACTTTAAGAGCCCGGATTTGTGTCACTAAGTTGAGGGCGGGGTGGAGTGATTTAGCGGGGGGGGGGGGGGAGCTGCTGGCCGGGGGGGGGGGGGGGGGCGGAGGGGGGCGGGGGGGGCGGATGGGGGGGGGGTTGTGCAGCCGCCTGGGCGAACGGAGGGTCACCTGCAGCTCCGCTTTCCCCTCAGCCACCGGGTCCCTGCGGGGGAGACCCCCCCACGCCCCCACCGCCGCCGTGGGGTCGGGAGAGGCCTCGGCCTCCGCCGCCGTGCCCGGGGCTGCGCGGCGGGACCAGGCCGGTCTCCGCCGCCCCGACGGGGCGCGCCCCGAGGGCGGGCGGCGGGGGGGCGGCCGTGGCCGCGCTGCGGAGGGTCCCGCCGCCGCGCGCAGCGCTCCGTCTCCCTGCGGCCCCGCTTCGCACAAAGGAGGCGTGTGTTCCGGCAAAGTAGGTGCCCCGCGAAGAGTGGAGACGATGTGAGAACATTCCCAGCAGTCGTGGGTTTGTAGGTCGAGATAAACCCTACCCCCTCGGCTCCCCGACATTTGTAAAAGCCACTTCAGGATACGGTTAACATCTCTCTAAATGCCCGAATTAAACAAAAAGCCACATTGTGTATTTCGGCGTTGAAAGCAGAGGTTTTGCAACGCGATGCTCTGTATAATGTAGATGTATTTGTGTTATTTCTAGCATTTTTGCTTGTGCATAATCCCTTATGCCTTTTATTATAATCCTACACATTACAGTTAATCTGTAATGATACTGCTTCAGAGGGACCTGTTGCACACAGCGATGGTAATTTGTAACCTTGGTAACAGTTTTAAATAAAGATTATAACAATGATGTCAACTGTTTTTATTCACCATACCGTAAATGGGGTCTCAATATTATTATGCCTGTAGAGGACAGAGTTTAAGAAACAGTTATGAGGCTCCACTTACTACAGTGCGAGCTATCACTTTGCACCTCATCCTTAGTAAACATGATCATGGTTCTAAATAGTATAAAGATTTTCCAACTGCTGAGGACTCTGTAAACTTTAATTTTCTGAATGAGGGGGATATTATTATGAATTAGGGTTATCAGGATCCAAGTACCCTTACCAAGAACATTTTAGTCTTCCAGAGAAATACCTCAGAGTAAGTACTACTTAGAAACCCTAATGAATAATGCTAACACTGACTCTACCATTAGCCTTGTGCACAAGCTCTCCCCTCTATTAAAGCTTACAGAAAAAGCTCACAAGCTGAAAGCAGAATTAAATGTAATTGCTTTTATTTACCTATTGCTTTTATATCATTAAAATATTTTTAGTTACCTTTATTAAACAGCATCCACTTCGATTATTACCTGCCATATCTATTAATCCATTTTCATGGATTAACTACACCACCATTAGATATTATGTATATATACACACAGATATATTACATACATTGTCTTTGCCAAGATACGTTTTAGTTCTCATCAACAAAAATATTCTTGTGGAAGATTCTACGAAGCATGTTTTTCATGCACACTTATTAATAATCACAGCGGTCAAGGATTAGATATGCACAGATTGCAAATGGGAAGAAAATATTAGATGCAAAATGAAATATACAGTAGAATTGAAGCATAACTCTTTTTCCTCCTTAAAATAAAAAATTTACAGAGTGAAAAACTGAGCTATTAAGCTTACTTAAAAGATGGCTTTGTTGGTTTAATTATACTGTAGTTATTTTATAAATATGTTTCAAAGGAAGCTTGCCATATTGAATGTCAATGAAGGCTGTAAAGAAAAGACTTACAAAAGCTAATGCATACCAAATACCAAATTTTAGTCATTAGCATTCCTATTTATTACAAACTAAAGGAACCTATTAACAGACAAGAATTTCTATTTAGCTAGTGTTACGATGTTTAGCCATTAAAATAAAAACGGACAAAAAAAATGACCCCCGCCCCACTTAGAACTATATTTTCTTTTTACTGAGAAAGACAGATGTATCGAAACCCCCTGATAACAGAAACTATAATTCTTCGTTATTACTGGCTGTACCAAATCCTGTACCGCTTTATTCGGGCAAAATTTCTACTTTTTCCAAAGGACAAGATCCATCTGATTAAGAGCTTTAGGTATTTGGCACCTACCTTAACAGCTGCATTTGAGGGACTTTCAGTGATCGGGAAGCGTAGATTGGCTTCGAGCTGGAGCAGGCCTACAGGGTCAAGCCTGGAGGCTGTCGGGCCTGAGCCAACGTCAGTAGGCACTTCTCTGTTGCATTCAGTAGTTTAGATCAAGTCTGGGGTGTGGATAGCAGCTTTCGTGCTTAAGATGGAGGAAGGAAGGACTAAACCATTCATTAGGTTAGGCAGGCTGCTAACCAGAAGTTTCTTTTCAGCGCTTGTCTCAAAATCAGCATATTTATTCATGTGATGCCTATTTGCTCAAGATTTCCTTTAAAACTTCTTGGCCAAGCATTTCTACTTTTCAAATACCCTTTAAGAAACTGTATTTTTGTCTGTTTTGAAGACAAATGTGTGCATATGTAATACATTTCAGAGTTTCTAAAGGATGTTGAGCATATTACGTAACACATAGTACGTTTCACATATAAAAGGTAAACAAGCTTTCTTGTGTTTTTCACTAACTGCACACTCTTATGTAAAAGGACAAGCTTTTGGAGACACTGATATTTGTGAGGTAACAAACTGATAGATCTTTTCCCCTTTGTTGCATTCGACACGGTCCTTGCCTTCTCAGCTTGCGAGCATCACTCCTTGAGACTCTGTTGTATCTATTCAAATTGACAGAGAAATTCAAAACAAGACCAAAGAAGCAGCACAACTGCTACAGAGCTTCTGGATGACGGATGCTGTCAAATGCCTGTTCTGCCTCAAAGATTACTTCAGTTTTCAAAGAATTGGGGGGAGGGGGGCAGGGAGCGGTTCAGGAAAGTTCAACCCATCGGTTTAATCTTTGCTTTCTGATTTTCATTGTTAATTTCTAAAACAGGCTTTAGATTTAATTTAATGAAGGGTTCAGTTTGGCTAATGAGGATCACTTTGGATTTTGATTTTGCAAGAACAGAGTGAAGACTCGTACAAAGAAAATTCACTGTATAAACATCCTGCCCAAGAAAGGAAGGTTCACCCTTACTCCATCTGCAGGATCTGTAAGTACAAGAAATTTGTTCTCTTCAAAGATTTAAACTCCCAGGCTTTAGGATGCTGTTGTAGGGCTGGTTGTTTATAGCTTTTACATGAACATATGGTGAGAAGTTTGATGGAAATGCTTCTACAGTCAGTGTATCTTAGCATGTACGAAATATTTTCAATAAAGGAGTTCCTGTATGACCCCATTTATGTGATCCATGTTGCTGCTTTTCACTAATGAAAACAAAACTGATCTGAAATTTGCATGAGTGTGGTGTCTGGGGATAACAGTCTCATGAAATCAAAATGATGCAGGCTGTCTCTGATTTTGCTAAGATAAATTAGAATTTGGGAGGAGGAATCTTATGGAAAATTAAATATAAAAGCAGTCAGAGTTTATGAAATGTTAAGAACTCCTACTTTTCCTTGGAGATATTTTCTGAGTCAAAGATCTTCACTTCTGTTTATTATCAATGAGGAGTAGTTCAAGAGGCTGCAAACAGACAGCCCAGATTAAAATAAGCCTGAAGGAATCTTGATGTTGTCTCTCAAGTATTGTAACTTTCACAAGGAGAGCCTTTTCCAGGTCAAAGTGTCTATAAACCAAAATGGAGTTGATCCATAGATCTACAAATCAGATGCTGCTGGAAAGATAGGAGACATCTTGCAGGTCTTTCGCTTACACTTAGATGGCATCCTAGATAGCTACCATTAGAAGTTTTTCAGCAGAAAAGCTTTCATTTGCAAGGTTTCTGCCTACCAAACCCAAATTGATTTAACTCTAAGCCCTGTTGCTAGAGCAGAAAATATATTTAACGGAGAAATGGTAATAATACAATAGCTCTGATAACGAAGTTCAGACAAAAAAAGAGCAGCCCCATGGAAGAAAAAACGGTGTGATGAATCACTCCTTTGTTCAAACTGTCCTTTTAATACAAAGCAGAACACAAGTGTTTCAACAAAAATGCTTGAATTGTTGCATTCTCAGCAATGCTTTCTCTTTTCTCTTTTAAACCATCCATAGTCCTTTGTAGCCATATACAGTATGAGACAGAGCAATGTGGAAAAGATTCATCTATCAAGTTTAACAACTTTCTGGTGTAACTTCAGAGAGGTTTATTGCTTATTCATGTGGAAGTGAGTACACCCAACTTGTTTTGCCTGGTTTTGCTACTTTTGCCGGTTTGCAAGGCTGTTCTGGTAGCTGCAAATGGCTTCTCAAGTGACATTTGCTGACATTCAGTGGTGTATATTTATCAGTATTCTTCACCTCACTTCTATACGTGTAATCTATTTTATTTTGTTCTTCATAGCAACCTCCTTTTCACTGTCCATGCCCTGAAAATGATAAATGGCAAAGTGGCGTATTTCCCTAGCTGCACTAAAATGTCACTGTGAAAAATCTTTAATGGACTAAGTGTGGCTTTTCAGGTTATAACTTGTCAAGTTACAGAGAAATTCTAGAGTTTCTCCTTAATCCACCATTCTTTGGAACCACACCACTGCAGGCAGAAACTAATTATAAGTTACACCAGTCAGAGTAGGAGAAAAATAAATGAAGTAGAAGCCATTTGATCAAGACTCATTTTATACTTGCTTTCTGTGCTTGTGCCAGTTTACCTGATTTCCTCTGTTTAGGTTAATGCTGAATGTGCTTTACTGTTTATGGATACTGAATACACGCGTGCTGAGATCTATGTTATTTTAAAGACTTTGCTTATCACTGTAGCACTGAATATATTTATACTACTCCTACGTCTGGCGGTGCCAAGAGAAACCCTCCATGCTGGCCTGAGTAATAATACACATTAAGAAAGAGTCTCTGATGGCACCTGGGATTAAAGTGAACACTGACAAAATGCATGGGTGAGAGGAAACAGTGCTACTACTTTCTTTTAGATCATGTACCAAAACAGAGTAAGAATGACCGACTTAGACTTTAAGGCAGCCTCAGAAATGCAGTGTACCTGCCCCGGACTCAGGGGTCTAGGAGACTATCCTGCTTTCAGGTTTCTGTTTGTTTTTCAGTAGTCCCCAATCATCTTTTTGGACGTAATGCTCAAGCCCACAAAATGTATGTGTAAGAGAAAAATAGTTTTTGAGAACATTCACCCCAAATCTGACTGCAAATGGTACTTTGGAGTCACTTTTCCTTGGTTTTCCTGTCTTTGCCATGAATACTTAGAAGAAATATCTTAGTTCCTTGGAACTAGAGAGCTTTAAAAAAACCCCCTGCTTCCATTTTCTATGATACTATAGCATCATCCTCAGATTTTCCCTCATTTAAGAGCTAGAGAGTGCAAAAGGAATGAAATGCTAGAACTATCAAGAACATATGTTTTGCAGCAAGTGGTGAATGGTGCGTTTTACCTGACAAAGTGTAAGTTTTTTGATGCTGAGGGACAACAGCACCACTTTAGTTCTTCCTCTGAAGTAGGAAGTAGCTGAAACTATTTTTATGTGATTTTTCTGCTGCTTGTGTGTAAGTGGTATTTTCTTTATCAGTGAGGACAACAGGTTGTAAATCTTGAAGTGCCATGCAGCATAAAATACATCCTTGACTTCTTATCAAGAGCCAGGGTGCAAGTGCTTTAAGGTAGAATATGCTTTCCTCTTCTCCCATTCTCTATACCAACTTCCACCTTATTACAAACATGCTATTACAAGGCCTATGCATTCTTATAACCATACCAATTCCACAGGGCCCACATTTCACTCTTAGGATTTAAGTGTTCAGATACTCCATGATGATTTCCTGCAAGGATGTGACTTTAAATCACTATGCCTACAAAATATATCCATTGGGGTAAACCCTCTTTTCTGACTAACCTTAAAATCATGTCAGTCTTAGGAAAAAGTGAGTTGTGAGTTCATTGGATTTCCCAATAAACATTTTCAGTGCTTATTTACTGTGTAGGCATAGATCACCCAGTATTTTGCACTGGAGCAGAGTTCATATCTCACTTTGTTTCCAAGGGAAAAGAAACCTCCTCTACTAGAATAGCTGATACCAATAGTGGGAGGAAGGTTTTTGTATGCTTAAAAGGACTTGTGTCTGCAAGCTTTTTTCCTGCTAGTTAAAACAGTTGATCTAGGAGAAAATACTACTTCTTCCTGCAGTTCTTATTTTATCCTTAGACCATACTACTACAACAACAGTAGTGTTACCATACTTTGTCTGTCCTGGAAGTGCGAGCAAAATAAACTTGTCATGCTTTGGAGATGAATTCTTATCATGCCTTTAGGCCTTCACACTGCTATTTATCTGCAGTTGGTGCTCCCCTGGAAGTCAGTTGTGCTTGGACTGACAACTTTATAGGCTTTCCCATAACACTGTCCCTAGAGGACAAACAAAGACTTTTCTCCGTTTCACTCTGCAGCCCACAGAAGTTTACCCTGAGTTAAGTTTACTACCTGTCATAGTGAAAGCCAGATGAGTATGTTCTGCTACCACAACACTGGAGCATTTGAGGAGCTCTAAACAGCCTTGGGGTCCTCTACTGCTTTCAAGACGTTTTCTCCCCAGTAAGAAGAGTGTGAATTCAGCAGCTGACTGTGGTCAGAACATGGCTCTGAGTTTAGCTTGTAATGTCCTGGTGCTGCAGCAGCCTTCAGAAAAGTAGCTGTCTGCTCCACAGATGTGAGGCCAGTGCAACCTGCACTTTGTTTTTCTTCACAGACACTCGCTGAAAGATCTCGTGGTCTGAGGATGCAAATCACCACCAAGCCTTCCTGCAAAAGCTGCCAGTCTAGTACCTATTTTGTAGCATGGCATTGCAAGGACCTCAGCTTTTCACATCTATTTATGTCGTTTGACTATTCACGGCCTTTCAAATACATCTGTCTTCTGAGTGCCCAAATGCCACAGGGGATGGTTTGGCTTTGTGAAAAGACATGGAAAAAATGGAAATAAAGCAGCTTCCCTAAAGGCTTATTTATAAGATACACTGCTGCTTGTGACCTGTTAACCATGGAGGAGATAATTTATCCTAGTGTTTGACATATATGAAGATACCACCCCTCTTCTTTGCCAGCATAAAAAGGCAAGATGAATTCAGAGATCTACAGCCCAAGTTCCATGCAGAGATTATCAACTGCTCCAGATTAAACACATCTGGCATCACTGGGACCAAACTGGATATTGTATTATCCTTTTTATCATCCTTTTTATTCTTGCATGCATATACAATAGTTCACTTGAAAAACAAAACACTGAAATAAAACCAGTACATATTTTTCCTGCTGAAGTGGTCTACCTGATAATAAAATTCAAGTACTTCTTTCTGAAAGATATTTTAGAAAGGATCAAAGTTACAATAGGAAAAGAAAGATTCACTCTGGCCTTTTCAAGAGCACTTGGCTGGCACCTAATTTTACTACATTTTGGTGGGAACAGAGCTAAGACATCGTCACAGTCCAGAGCAATTTCACACATAAGCATGGGTAGATTTCCTAGTGAATATTTAAAGATGTTGCTGCCCCTCTCCTGCGTCCTTGCTAGATTACAGGCTAAATTGTGGCCAGGTCTCTGCTCTGGTTCCTACAAACATTATAGGTGCAATCGTCTCTGTGTAAATCCTTTTGTGGATCTGGGCCCAAGAGTTTTTGAAAATCCCACCCACATGGGACACCCGTAGGTCAAATGAAAAATTACATAAGCTATTAACTAAAGCTGTAGTTTATAAAAAGTTACCCACAAGAAAGGTACACAGGTTAGTGCTGCTCCAGGGCATCCTTAAATCACACTTCAGCAAGTTATAAAGTTATCTTTGGAGAGCAATCATACCAAGTTGTCAGCCCTATAAGGATAGATTTATGTGTCTCTGACATGTCAGTTGTCATCTTTGCCACTTCGTTGCGGCTATGATATTTCAGCAGGAGGTAACCACTGCTATTCCCCTGCTTGAAAATCCACAGAACTTTCCTCTGTAAACATTTCTTACCCTGTGTATTTCCCCATCACAGGGCTGCACCTCTGAATTCATCTATGTGTTTGCTTAACTCTCACTCACAGGTCACTGCTTGTTTGTCTCAAATTTTTCTCTTTTTAATCTCAATTTATGTAGCAGAAGGTTCACAGGCAAATCTTTTGCCCACAAAAGACTCCATAGTTCATTGTTTTTTTACTGGCCATGTCATTTAAAAGGAGACAATTAGTTTTGTTTCTGAGAAAGTAATACAGATCATCATCCTGCACTGGAAAAGAGAAGAAGCCTAATTTAGTGGTTTTGTTAGTAATCCATACTGTCAATGCAATATTTTTTTGAGATTTCTTCCAGAGCTTGACTAAGTTCTCCATATATTCTCTTGGAATATTGTTCTGCAAATTGGCAAAATTATTTGTTCTGGGTGAGTCTAAAGTGAACAATTAGAGAATGGAAACTTATGGAGTGTGCTCAAGCAAAACTAGCTCCCAGAGAAAGAGGCCTTAATTTTCCTGAAAGGTGAGCACAGTGGCAATGCCAATGCCAGGCATCAGACTCTGTCCTGATTTCTGTTACACCAGAGCCTGAACCCCAGGTTCACAGCCCTGCACACAGATTTGGCATTTGCTAGACAGAGGCTAGAGAGAGAATAGTGCGTGATCCCATAAAAATCTTTAGCTTAAGCAAAACGATATTCACGATAGTCTTAACTTTTGAACAAAAAGCCCCCTGGAGACATGTTTACAGAGTTGCTGTTTCAGCAAATGATACTTTGCATTTTCTTTGGAGATGCCACACTGGTAGTGCAATCATACTCAGATGCAAAGTAACCACGTGAATTGAACATGACTCAACTGCTCTCTGGGTTAGAAACACAGGCTATTTTAGACTGCCAGTCAGTACGAGAAGCTGAAGTGAGGCTAGGAAGGGGAGAAAACACATCTTCACTTCAGCACTGCCATTTTGATATTGCTGCAGTGTTCTACACAGTTAGCAATTTATGCTGGCATATAGTGGAGATTTGCTTCATAACAACAAATCCTTTTTTATAAAAACAAACTCTTTCTAAAGTGTTTTTCTCTTCAGAGTGTTCCACCAAAAATAATTCTCAGAAGATACTAAGGAAATACTCTAAAAGCTGTAATGATATAACTTCTGGAAATTCCTAGTTATTTCCTTGCTCTTATTATGGCACATCAAAACTTAATAAAGCATTATACCACTTTCCCCCTAATTCCATGCTTTAATTTCCTGTCCTCTCCACTAAACTTTGTTACTATTTCTTTTGGGTTACTGATACAGTTATTCTCTTTGCCCACACCCACCTACTGCCATCTCCTTCCTCATGCTAGGGACAACTTGTTTTTACTAATTTCTAGAAGGTCTTTCTATTTTGCTTTGGAATTATTTAAAAAAAATAATTATCTTTCTTTTTGTCATTAACCCTCCTCAAATATTTGGTCATGATTTATTCTGAAGTTGTCTGTCTGCTTCAGACTGTAAGTATTTTATGAGGTAAAATATGTCTGATCTTACTGTTAACAGTTTGCGGGGTTCAGAGCAGAACCGAGTGAGACCAAGTAGACCCACCCATGAAACTTTCCAGGATTTTACTGATGCTCCAGTTCTTTCCTGTAGCAAATCCAAGTGCTTTTAGAAGGGTTGTTTTTATAAAAACAAACAAGCAAACATGTACAGCATGTGATCTCCCGTAGCATACTCAGGTTTGAATTCCTGACCTGCTGTCTCTCTAACTACGGATGACTGTGCCAATTCATCCACAGCCTGATAGTTATCCTAGGGCAAGGTGCACTCCACAGCTCCTGCTAGAGATGATTTACTTCCTATAAGAATGTATTTTTCCGAATTATTATGTGAATTTGGATCTTCACGTGTTGGGTGAGCATCACCACAACTGCAGAACTGCACTGAAACTGAGCTGCATTTTCTAATGAAAATTCATTTCATTGAAAAATTCCCAATCAGCTCTAATTTGGAAGCTCCAGCTGAGCTCCCACTGTGAGACACAAATCGTAAGAGACAGATCTTGCTGTGAAGGGCTGCTGTGTTGGAGAGATGAAGGCTGAGAAGAAAAGCACAATAGAAAGGTATAATGGCTTCCTCAGAATCATGCAATGGGTCAGTGGCAGTTTTAGGTCTTCTTAGTGCCAACTACAGCCCATGCTACCTCTCACATCCCAAGCTTACAGACAGGCTATGCTTTCCCCTGGCCATCTTTTCATTAACTAGATTATTCTTGCATGTAGATTAATGCATGGGTGCACAAATTCAGCAGTTTTGAACCTTGCTGCTTAAGGGGCATCATGTACATATATGGCACCATCAAAAACTTCGAGGCAACAGATAACAAGGATGTCATGGTAAAATGCTAAAAAGGCCGAACCTGGTGCACCAGATCAGGCAATGGGACAAGGAAAATCAAATATTGTTCAAACTAAAGCGTGTTGGCTGCTCTGAGCAAGGTAAGAGATATCACTCATGTTTCACAGTTCAGAAAATCTGGCATAAATTGATGCCAGATGTATAAATTGAGCCTGTACAGGTTGTTAAGCCATTGTCATGGTTTGAATGTGATGTCTCACCTAAAATGAAACTTTTCCCTTCAGAAAAGTCTCCCTCTTTGAGAATTTTTATTCTAAGAGCAATTTTTTTCTTTTTCTTCTGGTTTTATATGGATTAGTGGGAACAGATTAGAGACAACTTGTTGTTTATAAATAGCGTAACAGCGTATTTCGTAAATTTTTCCCAAGAGCTTTCTGAAACGAAAATTTCTCTTTGAGGACAGCTGGTCCATGCCCCTAAGGAAAAAGATGCTTCTGGCAAGGCTGAGGTTAATTATTTTAGTTTAAAGTTTTTGTGGGAATATAATTTTGCTTCTGCAGAAATCTCTGTATCTCCGTTATTTTAAAAAAGCAAAGATACTTAAATAAGGCTTTACATTTTATTACCCCAAAACACATTTAATTTTGTTTGACTAGATTATGTCAGTATGTTAATAAAATAATTGTTATTCCAAACATGCTTGATGAACTTGAATAGTAAAGTGAAGTTTATATATTTAATCAAATCTATTCAGTAATTCCAGTGGAAGATGCAGAAGTGTTTTCCATCAATATTTCTTTGACTTTTGAAATGAATATACACTGCCCAAGTTCTCATTCTTGTGGAGCCATTTTCTATCCATATCCAAGCAATTGAATTTCTTTGTATGAATCTTTACAAAGGTTGAAAATGTAAAAAAAATCCCACAAGGTTGCATGAGCAACTCTTCTTGCTGGAAGTGCTTTTACAGATATCTGATAAAGGGGAGGAAAAATCTTGCAGCTTTTCAAGCCACAAGTTGGAAGGTGGGTCATAAGACCAGTTGTAATTTCCAGAACCATATACTACTTTTTCAGGAATAATTGGATGTATTATTAAAAGGCTGCCATTTCTCATTTTTGCCTCTCATGCAATACTTGGTCCTTCCTTCTGCATGAGGTCATGACTTAAAGCTTGTCTAGTTCCTTCAGAGAGTTTCAAAAGGAAAAAACAAATCTAAAAAAAATATTTTATAAAAAGCCCCTTCATAGTGCTATATGGTTTGAAAACCAGATAGAGAACTGTGAGGTGAGAACTGTCCATGAATCGGCATTGTGCAGGGACAGGAAAGCAGCAGGATAGCGTGGTATGAATGGGAGTGGGAGCTTTGGGGAGCAGTGGAGATGTTGAGGAGACACTCGAAGAGACAACTCAGGGGTGGAATATGAAATGCAAGGAGCTGAGGAAGAAATAACCGGAGTACACAGGAGCAGAACAGGCAATTTCAAAGAGTCTGTAAGACCAAGAGGAGAGTTAAGGGATCCTGAGAGTCTTCTTGCTGCTGTTAACCCAGCTGCTTCTTTGGATAATGTTCCGGGAAGATGCCAGAAGAGAATTTGCAGAATGTGGTTTGTATTCTTTCTATATATTTGCCATTAAACTCTGTACATTTTCTTTAAGCATCTTTCTGCAGTAGTTACTGCTCAGGGACCTGGTCAGGACAGAGCAATTGTAGATGGGTTTTTGGTGTGTAGTGTGGCTGGCAGAGAGGAGGTGAAGGCAGTGCCCCAGAGCCCAAGTGCATTGTGTTTGCAATTTGTATCAGGAGTGACCCTGAACCTCTTGGAAGACTTTCTGTCCTCAGGGAACATGGATAAGAGTGGAGTCCGAGAGGTAGGCTTGAAGAAAAGATGAAAATATGAATACTTTTATTTATTGTTTGACATTTTTTAAAGCTTTTGCTAAATATTATGGTTTTATTATTGATAATAGTAGAAAAACAAGTAGAAAAGAAAACATAAAGACACCTGAGAGTCACACTGTTGTTATATATTTCCTCAGGTTATTTTAGTTGGAAATCTCATTTGAGAAAATGCACTCTTTTTTTTTTTTTTTTTCCCCAGTGGTGTGGCTTCTGTTAGGTTATTATAGAAATAGGGTTATGATGTTATTACTGTTGACAAACCTCCCTTGTAAAATAGAATCCAACACTCCCACCATATTTAAAAATGCTGTAAAACTACTGATCAAATAATATTATTCTTGCTATGAGACAATGAGTTTCAAATCAATTTATTTAATATGGAAATTGCCTTTCTTTATATATTTATTTTCAGTCTCCACAGTGTATTCAGAGTCTTTTGGGTAGCTTCTCTGCTCTGAAAATTCCATGGGCAAATTTGCATGGATTTTTTTTTTTTTTTCATGGGAAAGTGGAAGTTGAACAAAATCTGTTCTTTCAACTGAGCTGCAAAGCAACAGTGTAGAGCCAGAGCTGGTAGTCTTTGTGCTGTAAATCCACATCAACTCAGCTAAAACCAAACACTTATGAATACTAAATTCGCACTAGCATAGCTGGGAGTAGAAATGGGCCTTTCTTTTTGAACCTTTGGAGTCGGAACTGAAAAAAAAAGTAGCAGGGTTTAACCTTTAAACTTTTAACTGACCTTTGAACAGTACTTGGGATTATATCTGCCCTTGTTAATCTGAAACCATTTTCAAACATAACTGACATTCTTGTTTTTTTTTTAAAGTATACCTCACATACATTATAGAATGGGTTAACAATTAAAAAGTTTTGCTCCTGTTCATTATGTCTTTATCACCTTTCTAAGTGAGGTTCATCTTTGCAAACAAATTTTTATAGTTGGCAGCCATGCAAGCAATGCATTGTGTCAAAGTGCATTACATAGGTGATGGTCAGATGCAGATCTAAACTCTTGGAGACGCAAACCCAGGCATTGATCGATACACTAAATTTTGCAGAAGTCCTATATTAATGTAAAGCTCTATGAGGACCAGATATTTTAATACCACTTTCTATCACAGGTGAATAGAAAATCTTCCACCAACACCTAATCAGACCATTTTTATTTCTTCAGCTTTTCTTTCTGTTGTGTTATTTACATCACTGCTTTGCATGCACTTTCTCCTCACATACTTTTCCCATACATATCTTCACTTTGTTCTATTAAGTCCAAACTACGAATGCAAATAACATGAAATGAAGCAACAGCTTCTCTTGGACAATGTTTCACTATGTTTATACTGGAAAGAGTTTAATTAACACTAGAAACATCTACAGCTTTGTATAAATAAAGTAGTCTAAAATTGATGATTGAATTTTCCCCTTTTATTTCACACAATTATTGCAAAATGTCTTCCTGTTCACATGGAAATTTGTATGTCTATCCTTAGTGGAAAGATGTTATGGACAGAGCACAAGTTCGAGAGTTTATATATGGTTAAGAACTAACTGCCATACCCTACTCTATGTTCATCATCTGGATCAAGAATTCTGCTGGAGTGTAACAGCAACACAGACACCCATGCATCATCCCTTACATTCAAACTGTTCTTCTGGCACAGAAATACTGGGCTTAGAAATAGTCAAAATTTCAAACAAATAATTTTGCATTGAAATATGAAATGCTGAAAATTACTGATACAACCTAGCACAGCAGAAGCATTCAGGCTGAGTCAGTGTGAGAAACACCATTGTAGCTTTAGAAAACTAAATGTCTGGGATTTGTTTTCCTGCACAGTCTTACAAGGACCTGACATTATAAAGACATTGATTGTCATAGGCTTTTAAAGAAATAGAGAATTTATAAGCCAAGAGCAGGCACTGAAAGGTCTTGTGATGCAGCTGGTGAAAAGCATCTGTATTTTATGTTAGATATTTATTTACTGAACAATTTGGAATGTGCTATATATTTTTTTTAGCATCTCATCTCTTGTCATTACATTTTGAAGAATGATTAAATCTCCGGAGAGGGGTTAGATCTGTAAAAATTATCAGTTGTTAAGACAGGGTATTCAGTGAATAGATGAATTATTGTGCTGAAGTCCTTTATTGAATATTCCTGTGGCACTGCTTTAGTTAAGTATTGAGAACACAAGCGTTTAACAATATTATTTTAAATTCAAAATGCCTTGAAAGGACTGAGATTGAATTTGCAAATGTAATCAAGAATAAAACATGTGCGTTGGATTACATGTCACTTTTTGGGATGTTTTGACAGAACACATTTAGAAAATACGTTCCTGTGACTGAGATGATTAAAATAGATTTCAGTTATCTATGACTTAAAACAGAGCCAGTCCAGTTCTTGGTTGTTCTCTGCATCACAGTAAGCATCAGCTGACATGTTCAGTTGTATATCAGTGTGAAGGCCAACTGCTTAAGACTGAAGTGTTATTGTGTTACTTGTGTGAGCAGCAAGAGAATATAGTCATGGATAAATTGTAGAATGGTCAGAAGTGAGAAAATAACCTAACTTCCTTCTCATTTCTAAAGACAATGTGTGCAGCTATTTCAGACAGTCCTTGTGTGATGGTACCAACATCTTCAAAGCTTCCATTCTTTTATCTCCTCTCAGGGGTACCAAAATCACACCAGATTTTCAACATATGTTCAGATAGGCACACTCAGAAAAGTACTGGGTACGTACTCAAATCCATTTGATATTCTGTCCTCTCTGTCACCAAAACACCGTTACCAAAATAACAAATATAAGGATACACAGGAAGTTATTTTTCTCTGTATCTAGGAACAAAAAGTACTTATTCAAGAAATTAATATGAATTAGGACCACAGAGCACTGTTCCCAAAGAGTGGTTATGGAAAATATGCACCAAAATTTAGTATTAAATCTACTTTTATTACATTTATTGATAAGTTACAGATTTTCAGTATTGAATTTTAGCATTAAATGTAGTGTTACATCTAAAAAATGAGGTTTTAATCCAAGCAGAGAAATTATCACTGAGTTATGCTCAAATTTGCTACTGATGCTTGTGAGACTTGCAGATATCCTAGAATGGTAGTGTTGGGTTTACTAACCGAATGCCATACTTAAACTTATTCAGGAGGGCAGGTAAAACTGCCTGTTAATAGTAACTTCCACAGAAGAGTATGGTTAGTTCACTGATCAAATCACCTCCCTATCCATCTAGGCCATGCAAATACCAGAAGCTAAAAAAGATTACCTTTTGCAACACACCTCTTCATAGTGCACAATGGGAGGATTGCAAAGATAACGAGAGACAATGATAGAGCATCCATCAAAAACATGTTGTTTCATGCTCTGTGACACGTTTGGTGTAACAGAAATGGGACAGAGAGACAGAATTTGGTTGTTGTGATTATGAAATTCAGAACCTGGTTATATAGCCTGATGATGACACGGACCTTTGTTGTGACTTGGCAGTGATTATGTATTCACCCTCTTAATTAATAATTATGGATGGGTTAATATTACTTGAAGTTGCACCCTATCTGAAAAGAAAATGAGTACTGACACGTCAAGTGCTCAGCTAAAAGGTGTTTTGATTTCTCTCTCCTTAGATCTGTTATTATTTTAGCTTTGTCAGATTAAACAGTAAGATGGCCAAAGGCAGGTTCTCCTTCCCACAGCATTCTGGGACTGGTACAGCTGCCTAAGATGACTGACAAGAGGTAAGGTAAGGTTGGAAACGCACTAAGACAACCCCAGCACCAGATAACCATTACCTATCACTCCTGCTCAAATCCTTCTGCTTTCCATGGATTATTCACATTCACTAGGGGACAGAGAGCAAGAGCAGCCCCACCGCTTAGGCCATTGTTTAAGGCATTTATGGGACCCATGCAATTGAAAGCTTCATGTGGAAAAATAAATTAGAGGCCGAAACACTCATACGCCTGGGAAAACGCACTGACGCTGTGCAGACGGGTACACCAGGGTGAAGAGCACCCTCACTAAATTTTGTCAGAAAGCAACACCTTTCAGCACTTTTATGTTGGCCCTGATCTGAGAAGTGTGGCCCGTGTATAATGTTTCGGAGGCAGCCCCTTGGGTGAGGCAGAAATACCCTTGTCCTCTGCGTAGGTCATGGCAGGAGGGAGGTGTGAGAAAGGAAGAGGGCAAGGAGGAGTGCTGCCCTGCCCTGGCAGGCAGGTGGTCTTCCCAATCTGGACTGTGGCAAGTACCTGGGAATATTAAGGCTGGAAACTGAGGATCTTTAACCTGCTTAAGCCTCTGGTGTACCTACGCCTTAATGTCCACTTCTGCAGAGATGAAGAACATCAGATTTGCTGTTCAAAAGACAGATTCCAATAATGCTGAGGTTTGGTAACAAGTTCCTCTCATTTCCTATTCTCTTCTGAAAAAGAATAAAAAAAGGGAAAGCAAGCAAAAATTCCACATTGCTATAAGACTTGGCTTCATCCACTTAGAAACATTAAAACCCAAGTACATTCCAGGAAAATGGTTTCAGGAGACAGTATTCAATATATGAAAAGCTACACAAATAAACTTCAAACATGAAAGTACCAGATCTTAAAGCTTGAAATTTAAAACTGCAAAGTGCACAGAAGTAAAACCCTTATGGAGATGCTAAAATGTCTAATTCATTATTATTTCAAAGAAGATTAAAAAATAATTTCTTAACATTAAAGTGCAATCAAGCACTGAAGAAATTATTTAAACTTTCCATAGGAAAAAAGCACACTCTAAAATGCTGCAAGGGTATTGATGGCTATTAAATATTTACTTTTCTCTCTAGCTCACACTAGAAAGAGTAATTTGTATTTGGCAGAAACTGGCTGCAATTACATTAGTCAATCCAAAAGCCCAACTTGCTCATACAAAATGCAAACAAATTAGTTAAAATGGTCTAATTAGCAGACTGTAAAAATGCAAAGCAAGGCTGGCATAAAAATGTGCACTAGACAAGTATACTTTTACAAAATAAACAGAAAGGCAAATATGAAACAGTCTAATAAATCCTAACTAAAGGACCATCATGTAAACCCAAATATTTAGAGATTGCATACCTTAAAGAAAAGTTTCTATGGACTCTTAAATATTTTCTTGCGACTCACATTCAGTCGTAAATACATGTTTAATACCACAGCTGAAGTTCTACTGGAATTTCAGTTCAGTGCTGTGGAGCCATGTGAAGCCATGTTATATATTCATTTTATGTGGGTATAGACACAAACATAACTCCTAGTCAAGTTAATCAAAGTGCAAGGCAGCTTTGGAGAGTGCAAAGAACATAGAGCGTGGCCTACGGAAGGCAGGTTGAGCCATTTCTTCACACGTTGTGTCTTTTTTGGTTTCCACAATTAAGATAAATAACTGGAAGCATATGGAAATGTGGAAACAGTTAAGGTAAAAGATGATGCACTTTTATTCTTATGGGAAGTAGAAACTGTGAGCGTTGTCTATAAGGACTCAGCTTACTGGTTAAAAAGAATCACTACAATAATTGTATTATTGTTGTCATCGATATATTAGACCAAAAAGGGCTTTAGTATGTCTTGCTTCATAACATTGCTGCACTTTCTTAATCTGTGGGTTTTTAACTCCCTAGTTTATATACTATAGATATAATAGTCCATTATGATTGGTTAGCTATCATATAAAGGAAGCTATTGTGAGGTGACGATCTGAATTTGTCTCCATATCCTTCTCACCTCACCACATGTTCTTCTGTCCTTCAAAATATCTAATTGTATGAAGCCACATTCTTTCTGCTTGCCACCTGACAGATGGCAGAAGGTGGGTGGCTTTGGCAAAATTAATTAGAGACGCATTGAAGAAACAATGACCATGAACACCCTCCGGCAAAGATATGATGTTATTTGGCATAAAGAACCTTTGTGTGAAAGCATTGCAGTAGCAGAAATATCCTGACTACCCTGAAGAAGAGGTCACCCAATAGAAAACAATCCTTGGCAAAAGGAGAGCAGCATGGTCACAAGGTGTGGTCATTATCGCCATTACCACTTCTAACACATAACAGCTGACTCACTCAGTTATTTTCACTGAAATAGTTGATTGCAGCACCTTCACTCCCCCATGCTGTCCCCAGTTCTGCAGAATGCCTCACTGTGCCAAATATGTTCAGTCCACCACTCTTTCTCACAGTGAGAGTATTTATTTGGTGGAATAATATCTCACCCTACAAATATCCCTGTTGGTTTCAGTGCCATTGAAGGAGTAAGATATTTGTGAATGTAAGAGCAAAGTCTGGTGGAGATAGATGAAAAATAAGGATTCCTTCATTGTGAAGATTAAAGAACAATGTCCTGTTATTGGTTATTTGACTTAGTGCTTGACAAATGGCTCCAAGAATGGTAAAAGTAACAAGCCACATCACAGAAGTTATCTTTTCCACTTTCTCACCCATCACCACATATTCCAATCTCACAAAATTTTCCATGTACTAGGAATCTTGAATCCCACAGAGCTCCCTGGATAACCAAGGATGTTGCATATATGAGGAAGAAAAGGAATGGCTGGCATCAAAAAGGGCGGCTAAACGAATCAAGGCTTGAGGTATGAGGAAAGAAGTCCCGCCATGTGGGAAAGAAGTTATACTACAGTGTCCCAACATGTGTTTCTCCACAGGTGTCATCAGTGACAGATGGGAGATAGGATGGCTGCTCCATCTCTGCTATGATCATGCTAACATCTAAGTACTGTGGTTGCTCCCTCTTTTTAGGAGTCATGGAACTGAAGAGTTAGATTCAACACAGCTCTCCAAGCTGGTGACTGCAATGCTCGGTGTCCTGTTTTGCTGTTGTTGCCTCTACCAGCATCTGCAGCAAGCCCAGGTGAGTTAATCAACTTCCTGTCTGGCACACTTGTTTGTTCATTCTTCTCCATATGTGCTGGCAGCTCTGCTGTCCTCTAGTCACCAAATATTAGGAAATGTGTAGTTAGCCAAATTTATACATAGCTCTGAGAGCTATTGCTTGGATGCAATTCACCAGAGGCAGATGAGCTAGGAGGAGTATGATTCAGCCTGGTGCACCTCAACTGATTTGGGCAAATCTCTCCATCTTATCCTGAAGTCCAAATCACCTTCCTGAACAGCCCAAGAGGAGACATGGCATATTCCCTACCACCTAACTCTGCTGGGAATAGCAGCGCAGTGTCTATCTGTAAACCAGCCTCATACATAAGTCAGCCTGCTTTCACATGAAACTTGACTCCAGCTCTACTTACTCCAGTGGAGAGACTTCCACTCAGTTCAGTGACTTTGGCTCATGCACAGATTGTATCTTATTGCCTCCATTTTTAGTGGAAGAGGGATGGATAGGGTAAGGAGAGAAGTGATGAACACATATGCAGTTGTTCTAGCTCTAATAAGCCTGCATAAAGAGATGTGAGTAGTGAGGAAAGGGTTGATCCTGCAGGAAAGCTGAACAGAAGAAGATGTTGGATTGGAAAGTGGATGGATGAGGAAGTGAACACAAGACAGCGAGGGAAAGTGGTAGAGACAGAAAATGGAAGCAAAAAAGGCATAAGAATTATATCTAGAAGTAATGTGGAAAGAAAAACAGAAGGCAAATGGCAAGGATGACTAATTACATATTTCATTGCCTGAAACAGTGTTTGTAGTACGATATGACAGCACAAATCAGGCTTGATTTCATAGATAAACATGGCGTGTTCACCATTGGGAAAAGCATGAGGGAAACAAGGAAGAAAGAATAAATGGTCAGTTTTCTCAAGGAAAGGAAGTTACTGCTGGAGACCCACAGGAATCTGGGCTGAGATCTGTATTAACACAGAATTACTCAAGATAGAAAAACTAAAGCTTATGCAAAGAATTAAAAAAGCCCCTCTTGATACTGACTGTTTGGATAATAAAACAGAAGTCAATAAATTCTAGTTCAATAATGACAACGCATGTAGGGAAAACAAATACATCTACATTGCAATGAGCACTAAATTAACTATTACATCTCAGGAAACACACCTTGGAGAGCCTGATAAAGATGTCAGCCCAGTGCTCAGCAGCAGCTAAAACAATTAAGAATTGTTAGGGAAATACTAAAGAACAAATCAGAAACTACTCTGCTGATACATAGCCTGTGGTGTACAGTCACCTCATCTCAAAAACAATATAGGTAAACCTAGAAAAATACACTGAAAAGCAGAAAGAATGGTCAGCTGCATTGAATAGCTTCTGAATGAGGACTGTATAAATGGAATAAGATTTCTGTGTGGACAAGAAATGACCGAGGGCTAATGTAGGGTGTTATTTCTTCAGAAGACACAGAGATGGTAAATAGGAAAGATTAATAATTATTTATCACAGCACAGGAACAAGTGGTACACAAGAAATTACTGGAGAACAAACCAAATGAAAGAGAGTATTTTTTCACAGACTGGGTAGCTGAAGTGTGAGGCTTATTGACACAACATGTTGCAAAGGCTTAAAGACAGGTAAACTCAGAAGATACACAGTAAATTCATGGAAGGCAAGCCCTGAGACAGGTGTTAAATGCAGCGGTCATATGCAGTATCTGGGTGTATAATAGCAGCAAGTGATAAACCGCTGTATAGTTGCTCTGGTTTTCTAGAGACAGAATATTGGAAATTGTTTTTTGGTTTGATCCAATCCGAATAGTCTTTTTGACAGTCTTAGGAGATAGACCTAGAAGAGAAAGTGCAGTGCTTTTACGTTTGCAGGGGATACAGAGTAGCTTTAAGGGATCTGGACTAAGTAGGATGCTGTGGGGAAAAAAGCTTGATTTTTATTTTTCTTGAAGAGAAGGCAGCCGCTTTACCATTGTCTCTGATGTAGCACAGGGAACCTGCTGTACCAGACCAGTCGCACGTAATTTCATGTCCTACTTTCAAAAGTCCTCTTTCCTTTGTTGGTTTCATTAAAGTTACACTACTTAGAAAAAAGTTCAGTATAAAATTACACAGATATATACAGGATGGTTAAAAAACCCTCTTGTTCTCTAACTCTAAGACACAACAATTTTTCCTTCACTACTGTGTGCATCAAGCAGATCTAGAGTTTGTGAAGTGAGCATAATTTATTCCAGACTCATGCTGGAATAATTTATGTTCTTGAGCCTTTGCAGATGGATAGTCACTAGAGAGCTGTCTGCCTACAGGAGTTTTTACACGTATTTCATCTAAATCAACGCTCCAAATGCAACATCGAAAATGCAGTGAGTTTGTGTGGATTTGTAGCACTCCCTGGAGGACTCTATGTCTAAAAACCAATAAACATTTCACAGTTCTCAGTAAGTGAAGATTTTAATCATTTTTGATGCATGCAATATTGACTGGGTTTCTCATTTTAATTTCAGTATTATTCCACAGTTAATAAGTAATTGGAGAATAACTTCTTGCTAGTGAAGGATAAAAGTGAAAATTAATCTTTCTATACTTAGCTGCTGCTGTTTATTTATTATAAACCAATGCAGCAAACCAGAATATTCATTTATAAACAAAATGCATTTCATATTGATTGAAAACTACAGCAAGATCTTGGTATTTTATGACCAAAACAAATAAAAAGAAGACATAAAGGAACAGTTATTTTATTTCTGTATATATGTTTTTTGTGTTTGTTCACCTGGTATGAGTGTCACAGGTTCAGCTGAAAATAGTTAATTCTTCATAAAACTCATTGTTACACCCTGTAAACCTATGGGCAGATTAAAATTCCTAATTATTACACTGAAGTCAGTTTATATAAAAGAATGACTGAATATGGGGTCAAGATCTCTAATTTATTCTTTAATCAGCAAGATGCTCTTTCTAGAATGAAATGACCACAAAATATTTCTGAAAGGCTGGTCAGAATCCATCACTGCAGATGCAGAACTGCAAACATACTGATGGTGTGTGTGGCCAGTGTTTACATAGGTCTATGAATAATAAATAATCTAGATAAATAACCATAGTTAGAGCTATGCAAACAAATGAGCAAATAAATCAAGGCCTTCTGCTCATGCATAGATACTAAATGCAGCGCTTCTACATGTTTTTTCTTTGTTTTGTTTGTTTGTTTAAATAGGAGACAGCAGACACAAATTTAATCAACCAAAAATTGTGAAGTTATTAAGAAGTGTTTTGGAGAAAGATCATAAAGTGGATCAAACCCTCTATCAGAGATTTGGTACTGACAGTCACCAGGGCCAAGCAGGTTGCATCTTGCATATGTACACTGCCATGCAGACTGCATCAATTCACTTCTGCAGCTGGCATAAAGCAGCAGCCTAGTCTGGACAGAAGATCATGTGGGACTACTAACATACAGTGTTGGAAGTAAAGGTATTCAAGAGCAAAAATGAAAAAGTCTATGTTGATTTATTTTTTTGCTCATTGGAATTCAATTCTTTATATCAAATTAAATGTGTGGGTAAAAGCCATTCTTTTATATTGATATTGTTATGTTTGATGCATTAAGAAGGAGAAGACGACAAGTATTAAGCACATTTTTTTTGTCTGTGTGATTGCCTGTGTAAGCAGGATTTCATATGAAAAGAGGAAATACAAGGATTACATGTCAAGTGTCTTCTTCCTTGTGTTACCCTGTCCAGAATTACTACTGGTTCTATGCTAACAGGTTAGTTGTGAAGTGGTTATTTCAGTATCTGGGTAAGTGAAATGCACTTATTTCAAAATTCTTTGTTTTATTTCTGGGAATTTCTGTAATATAAACCCCTCAAGTTGGCTATCCACTTTATATTTAAATATGATGCTATCCTTCTGCAGCTCTTTATATCGCCACAAACATCAGTATGTGTGCAGTATGAATCAAACACAAGTATTTAGCGTAGAAGCAGTACCGCTGTGTCTCCTGCTCTGCAGGGGAGACTCTCCACACAGTGTTTTACACGTTGGCGCAGAGAAGAATTTTTAGGGAAGTCTTGCACACAATCTGGAAAAAGGGAGGCAAAGGTTTAACATGAGCCATAGCTTTCCATTTTTGTGTTGTAATTTTAAACATGAGGCAACATCCAATTACATAATGTGTAGGATTTATTAATGTATTTTTCACACCAGGTAATAGAGTACTTCAGGAGTATTGACGCATTTGTTAATAAATTTACTGTCACTTTTAATGAGAACATACAGCTGTACACATGGTCACAATGTTTTCTGCCTACTTCCAAATGCCACATCCTTTTTCATAAACAAAACTCCCTGCAGCAGGCTGTCCTCCCCATGGCCAGTGACTGGCATGTCCCATTCAGAGTATGGTTGGAAGGTTGGATGGTTTTTATCCTGAAGGGACACACAGAGGATTCCTGATCTTCTGCTGCATGGCACTGAAATGGACAAATGACAATCTTGACACCATGGAGGTTGTGCACTGGCACCAGGCACCAGGGTTCCCTGAGATCACAGGGCCCTCCCAGAGGAAGGTGGACTGTGGCCTGCAGACCCCAATAGTGTTGGTGTGGCAGGTTCCAGGGGAAGAGACTGCCAGCAGAGCAAGAATTGTCCCCTCCTTTTCCTTGTTACCTACCCTTTGGTTGTTGCGGGAGAGCTGAGCACGCACACGACCAATGTGATCAAGCAATGCCCGTTTATTACAACTAAGAAAGCCCTTTTATAATGTTCTCCCGCACACGTGAGTAACATGCAGTACAAGTCCTCAAGACTGGACAGTTATCTTAGCCCACGCTTTAAACCTTCTTATGATCGGATAAAAAGTGCTCCATCAGCCTTGCCAGGCTTCCTGCCTTGTGTAACTTCCTCTTCTGTCCCAACCCCTTCCAGGGGTTGTTTGTCTCGTCGAGTTTCTCCCCCCTCATTCAGGGTCACATCCTTATCGCATTCTTGCTCAGCTGAGGCTCTTATTAGTCTTGTTCTCAGGCAGGATTGCTCACATGTCCATTCTCTCACAGAAAGCCCTCTAGAATCCCAACAGGTTGTAGATTTTGGTTTACATCAGGGGACTCAACAATCAATATGTCTGCACAGAGCTCACCAAGCAACCAGCTGTGCAGCATCTGCCCCTGTTCAAAGCTTGCACTGTAAATGGGAACAATCGGTAGGGAGTTTGAGTGGGTCTTGATCAAAACTATGTAGTTGCTGTAGGGAAAGTGCCCTGGATAGGATGCCTGAGGAAGATGCTTGTTTCAGGATACCTACCACAGCTTCTCTTCCCAGCTTGCCACCAGGGAGAATTTTCCCTTCCCTCCTCCTTTTTTTCATTTCCTTTTCTCGCTGTCATTGTTGATATGTGCCATATATGGAACCTGCTAATAAATTTTCATTCATGTGAATTTGTCTCAACACCCTTTGTGCAACACATTGAATCAAACATGCTTACTCTCTCAATAAGTTAGAAAAGTTAAACACCACTTTTTGGCCAGAAACTGAAAGGAAATAGCAAAATTTTGGGACGCTAGATGACATCTATCTGTGTACATGAAACAGTTGGATGAAAGACAGTAGGCAGCAAGATGTTGCCTGGCTAGGACAATGGGTCTGAACCAAGTGCTCAGGTTGAACACTGATATAAAAAAGCCTCAGACAAAACTAAGGGTAATACAGGGTGAAGTTCCAGTCCCCGAAATGTCATTCTCCATGCCTTTCAACCTAGTCCTACAAACTTTGTCACTCTTGTTGCCAGCAGCTCTGTTGCTACTGCAGCTTTTCTCAAGGCATACAGCATTAGGGTAGCCTTCAGCAGTGAAAACAACAGGTGTGGTCAAGTTGTTTTCTTTGCCTAATACAGTTTTCATACTTAGGGATATAGTTATCCAATGACTTCCTAATAGATTAACCTTTCTGCGTGATTAATAACTTGCCACGGTATATAGTACATTCTAAAAGCTGAAAAGACACGTTCAGCCATGTAGTCACAAGTCTAGGATGTCCAGAAACACTTTTCATCGCTACAAAAAAGAGCTGAAAGTCTAGAGTATGAATCACACTAGTCAACTGAAGTTTTTCCACTGACTTCAAGTGGGACAAAATCCTGTTGATCACTCACTTTTTGTCATGTCTTAGAAGTAGAGGAAAATGTATGTGCAATTCCTTGTATTCTATATAGGTTTTAAAATACACAGTTGATAGTCTATATCTTGGATACAAGAAAACAGCATTTACACAAAAATGGCACACAGTAAATGTTGTTTTAAGATATTTGAAAACATATTAATTCTGGGATTTTTAGTCTCTTTCTTTGAAAATGAATATGGCTGCTCAGTGGCTGAGGATGAAAAGTAAAAACAGACACTCTGAGACCTAACAAACATTGGTCCCAAAAGCTACTAAAGATACTAAGTACTTGGACAGATCACATCCCACCTGAAGTCAAAGATAATTTTGCAAGCATCTGTCGCTGGAGATCGAGAGACTTTGTCCTCCAGCTCTCCCCTTCTCTTCCTGTGCAGGCTGAGGGGAGGAAACAAGGTGTTACAAATTACTGTCAATGAGTAAAAGTATCACTCCACAGGTATATATTTAGTATTCAAGCTAACTCACCAATCTGAGAGGCAGTGATGCAACCTGGAATGTATAATAAAAGTGTGACACAAAAAAAATAGTTGGCATCTATTTATTAACTTGCCCTACCCATCAACTGGATTCAGTTACAGAAGGCTAAATCCCATGGCACAGTGCTTTTGTAGACCACTTCCTTTATTTATAGCGGATTTCACAGTTGTCTACCTTATCTCCATTGGCAGAATTCCTGCTTGCCCATAACAAGCCATCTCAGGCATATCAACAAGACCTGAGCTTATATTTAACAGTGAAAGAATATTTTTGCAACGCTGCTCTCATGTAGGAAGTCTAGGTGGTACTTTCCACAGTGATTTCTCTGTTAACAGTTTCAGCTGATTTCTACTCCTTGAAATATTTCAGGAGCCACTTGCAAACAAAACCAACCACCACCATTTCTCTTCTGCAATCTAAATTTTCCATTTTATTTTAGAAACAGAAGCTACAGAGTGTTCCGTCTGCATAAAGCCTCCATTTTAGATTCTTTACTCATCTCAACTCTTTCTAGTGTTAATGTATCTGTATGACAATAAGTCTTTTCAAGTCTCCAAAGCTCTTGGTAATCATTCAAGTACCGCTTGGTGCTGTTTTAAATTAAGACAGCTAAGACAATATTTGTGTGACTCCACACTGGGACTTCTTGATATAAGATTCCTTCTGACGTCCAGTCCCAAATTACGAATATGTGTTCATAATGCACACACACAAACTCAGAATCAAAGCTACATATTTGAGTCACAAACAGGGAACAAAGTTGTGATGGGATTATGCATCCCAAAATATTTGTATGGTGACTGTCAGGGACCTGCAACTAATCCTTTCCAGCACCTTACTGCTGTGCTTCATTTTAAGTGAAAGCTTGCATTCCGGAACTGAAGATGGACGTCAATACCAGAAGCCTTAGGCTTTGGTGCTGTGTAAAGAAGGTTTAATGCCGGTTTTTTTTCCAAACTAAACTTGCACAAAGCATGATTATGACTTATTGCTAAAATAGCTCTTAGGAGTTTAAGATCATCTTTTTTTTTTTTTTTTAAATGGTCTTGTTACTGGTACCATCAACTCTAACCAGCTATACCCACTGCTAAGATCAAGTCTCTACCCTATCCTTTCTCTGCTTCTGTCTTGTGAAGTGTTGACCATTGTAGAGTCTACTCAATATTCTTTACCAAATATTTTTACCTCAGGTTGGCAGATCATAAACAGTTACTCCCTAAGAAATCTTGGAAGCTAGGAGTCACAATCCAGGGAAACCTTCTTCTCTTGAGCAATGTTAGAAGAAAACTTTGTATATAACTCTAAAAAAATGAGTTAATGGTAAGGAATAGTGTGCTGTCTGTCAGGCGAGACCACTGAAGCCTTTATTTCATTGTTACAGTTTATAATTTATTTCAGAGAAGGGTTCATTCGCATTTATTCCAGTTTATTCAGATGCTGGAAGAATATCTGAGGTATGCTCAGAAATTTTCTTTTAACCTGAAACAAAACTGTGGCATCATTCCACAGGAGTTACTTTAATTTAATACTGGAACTTAAGCGTAGGACCCTGACTGGAATCCGGGAAGTTACATCAAGTGAAGCAGAAAGAACACAGTAGGAAATCAGGTCTCTGACTGCAAGAAGGTTTACTAGACAGCCCATCTGTTACTTTTTTTTTCTACACTGTGAAGCTTAGGGATGGAGTAAGAATGCTGTAAGAATGAAATAAAGCTCTTCTACTTACAAATTATGTGATTAAGTTTTCAGTAAAAAGGAAAAAAATTGAGTGAAGTTTGGGGTTTCTAGTAGTCTTGGTTCTCTGCTCATTCTGTCCTGTATGTGAAAATCGGAAGGTGCAGCCCATCTTCTTTAAAATGGTCACATGTAGAAGCAGCCAGCTCGGACCTCAAACAATGGGGGTGTTAGCTGCAGTGCAAATTTTTATTAAACTGTTTGTTTCACTAAGCCCTTGCTTTGTGCGTACAGTGGTCAATAAAAAAAAATCCCCAAACAACCAACATCCCGGATTTCCCAGTGTCTCTGCAGTCAATAAAACTACATTTTAAGTAAAAGCTTCTTTTATTACCTCAGTTAGCTTGTTTACATATAATAGGCACTGCTGAGTAGTACTTCTGGTTAATGATTATCTTTTACATATTGATATTAGTACCTGAAGTGGGAACATCTCATTTCCTGAATATGATTACCATTTTGAAATCTTATGCACAGGGGAAAAAAACCAATTCTATAAATTAAACAAGAAGTTCTGAGAACTTATATCCCCCAGTTCACATCCAGATACTAATGCATCTCATTTACTTTGTTGCTATTCCCTTGAGTTATCTGTGTCATGCAGACCAGTCTTGCATGTCATGTTAACTATCCACTGAAAAAAGCTAGAAGTGTACTTGTAACAGTGCCCTAAGCTAGCATACAAGGTAGGTAGAAGAACATAAAAAATTCATCACTGTTACATTTCAAGTTGCTGGGATATTTTAATTCCAATAGGACAGAACCCATGTCAGCTAAAGATGGAGCTATAATTAAACTGATATGGCATTCACAATTGCCTCGAAACCCGCTGTAGTTGTCATATGTTTCTTTTCCCCATCTTTAAACTATATGGAAATCAATTATCTCAACAAACCAGCTGTAAGGACTGTATGCCAACCACTTACACTTGAAGTGAATAAATTATTTGAAATTCATTATTGATGTGAACAACTCTCCAAGACTTAAAGCACCAGTCCATTTTCTGTGCTGAGATTCACATGGAATTTTAACAAGTTCAGCACTATCCTCCGTCATAAATTCGTATAGCAAACTGTTATGCAAATAGCTAGAGTTCAGGGATAGGCGAGCCGTGCACAGAAAATTATGCTTCAGATGACAAAGTGCCCGTGAGTTAATGGTTCTTTACATTTACTGACAAATTTGTTCCTGATTTACCCCAGAGTGACAGACACAGGGTAAAAGGGGGACATTGGAGACTGAAAATACCATTTGTGTGTCAAGGATGTTAGCAACCTGGAGTGGTGATAGGCACTGGTGTCTACAGGATATGAAATTGAGTTGATGTGATGTCATTTTGGCTCTACTGTAACCTGGTTATCTCTTGCCAAGACCATGTATGATTAGTCAGCTCGGAGAGGACAGCAAGCCTTATCAGGCACACTTCCTGACATTTCTGTCAACTTAAGAAATGTGGTTAAGGAATTTAAGATGAGGTGTCACATCTTCATATCAAATCCCATTGAGTCACCACCTACAAGTTTGAAGACTCCTTCTAAAAATATTAATGAAAAGGAAAAATGAAGTTTGGGCTGGATTTGACCTTGTAATGCATTTTGTATGCTACATCCCTCTAGGTTAGTGTCTTTAATATGCATATATTTTCTTTGCATGCACAGAAAATGTTATGCAGGTTGTGGAAAAATAGTATTAATTAATACCAATGCAAAGGCATGTTCCGAGTTAGCTGACTTCTAGGTTGTAGAATAAGGCAACCTTTTATATGCCTGAGCAATTTTGAAAGAAACTTCTTGTGTAAAAAGCTTGCAATCCCATATATTTAACATGGACTATATTTGGAATGGTTAATAGACAGACGAAAATACTAAGCATAACAATATTTTTTCATCTCTTCAAAGGAAAAGCTTGTACTATGTAATACATTGTATACAGACTCTTTCAAGTTTCTTTTCAAAAGCAAGTTAGCAGCATGCTATTTTTATGCCATTACATTTGTCCAACTGAACAATTTGTATTAATAAAAGCAGTTGCATTCTCTTCCTTGCAGTGGGGCTCAAAGTTAAAATTCGTTGGTAAGCTGAAAAGATTCCTTATATGCTGCAGACCAAAACACTGCATAAACAAGGCACACTGAAGGGTCTCTCTGTCAACTACCATCTGGAAGACTGAACATACATAAGTACCCAGTTTTTCAGTCATTGCCAAGTTATTCTTCCAAGTATTTCAGGGCCTGGTAAGCTCCAGTCTTCTCAGACAGTGTACAACTGCTTCACAACCCTTAAAGAGAAGCTTACACAGTTCCAAGTCCTGACACACAAGGTACACATTTCTTCAATAACGGCTTTTACAGTTAATAATTAAAAATACATCTGTACTGAATAAGCAGCCTTGGGAAAGATAATTTTATGTGGCACAAACATTCATGACTCCTTCATACAGAGATGATTCTGGTGCTTGCAGTGCAGGTCCAGAAGACATGTAGACTTTGTGAGCACATCTGAGAACAGATACAGAAGACTGTAACCAGCTGCAAGAGCCCTGCTAAAAGGAACATAAAGCTACAATTACATTATAACCTTTGCTCTTTCCATTACTCAGTAGAGCAGCAATAAACTTTTTACATCTTGTCTTATTTATTTTGTTTATTTCACCTTTCACAAACAATTGTTGTTTGGTTAAATAATCCTGCAAGGGCTTTTGCTCATCCAGAACCAGTTTGTGATGTCTGAGGATGTGTCCCCTGAATTCTTGCTTCCATATTTAAATTCATTCCTTGTCTAATCTTAAGACACAAACAGGAAGAACCAGTGGGAACACTTCTGAACAGAGCAAGTGGTTTAGACCTTTAACTCCACCACTTTTCTCATGACAATGAAATGCTAAAGCTAGATCATCTGTGACCTGTATGTTCATCAAGCTAAGACCATGAAGTTCAGGACTCATGTCCTGTGCTTGCCCTGAAGAACCATCCAGCAGCCAGAAGAACTTCCCTCCGAGAAAGAAATGGTAAATTGTAGATCTTTTCATGCACAACAAGCACAAAGCTAGACAACCTCTTCTTTATCAAAGTCTCATGATTATTTCAGAGTAGACAAAGAAAAACATAAAAAGAAGAAGTGGTTTAATACCTCAGTTATCTCAAGCTGAGTTATAGAAACATTCAGTGATTTGGAGAGAAGATATTTACTGCTAGTGTATAGCCTTCAATTGGAAACCATGTAAAACTTTAATTGACTATAAAGATTATGAATCGTCTTCTGAAAGTTTTCTGCTGTGGAACGATAATTTAATTGTGTAGCTCTCTCTGTCTATAAGCAAGCATGAGAAGAGAGCAATCAATTTATGCTTTAGACTAGAGCATCATTTCCAAATTCTTCAAGCTAAATATGTCCAAGAATACTGTTAGATCTCTCATGCTTGGATCTGACAGGTAGGTTGATTTTAGCGGAAACATTCGGCTTTTTCTGGGGATAGACCTCTACCTTTTTTGATGTTGGATATTCATGTGCTAATATTACCCTTGAAAGTGCTACTTAACTGCAACCTACCTCTACAGTTTCTTGTCACCTATAACATCAATATTTCTGTCAAAGAAATGGATGTGCACAAGACCACTAACTGTCAATGCCTTGCAGTCCCACAGACCCTGGAGCAAAATTTGAAAAGAAGAGTTTCCTCACTTGTCTTACCAGTGGGACTCTAAGCAAGCTGATCCACAGTTGTCAAGGGACATTATCCCATACATGTCTCAAAACCAGTCACTACTCTAAAATAACTCTCTGGTAAGACTATAGGTATGTGCTCTGTGGACATAATTCCCAGGTTTTCATGTCTAATGAAGTAATTAAACCAACAGATGACTGGCTGGTAAGTGATGGAGATCTCTTGCTGAAATTGTCCCACAGAGGAAGAAGGAAAGAGTGTAGGAAGAGAGAGAGGTTGTTTATGAGAAAGCAAAAATTATGTTATAGGACAGTGAATAAAATGTAGAAGGTGGTGGATGTGGGAAATGAAAGTTCATAGCAGTGGAACTTCAGTTCAGGATAAGATTCTGTTCACCCAGATGTTAGTATCTAAACCTTTGATGAACCTGTGCATTGCCCAGACTGCCTCCATAGTCAAGTGAGATAGGCACCTTTAAAGGGCAAAGCACCTCCTAGAGTGAGGATTATCCAAGACCAGAGGAAGGGATTTTGTCCCAGGGATGCCTATTTCTCTCCTTTGACAATGGAGTATGTTGGAAAGTGTCAGGACAAGCTATTACCCTCTGATTTCTTGCTCTAAGATTTCAAGGGCCATTTTTGTATCTGAACATCTGGCTTGGGTTTGTCTCTAGTTCTTAAAACAAAACCACTCATTAGAATGGAAATGATATTTCTCAACATCTTCATTTTTAAAAGTACATTTATAGGATAAAGAAGTAGCTGATGATGAGTGCATAATGCAAGGCCAGTCTGTGGCACTTAGCTTTGCAGGAAACAACATTAAGAGCTTATATAGACCCTAGTCTTACTCTTATTGAGGTCAATGAAAGTTATACTACTGATGTCAATGAAAAGAAGCTCAGGCCCAGATAGAGTATCTGTTGAGTCCTTGTCATTGTCTCAAGAGACAATTGCCTTGCAGCACTTTTGACCTTGCTCTCTTTTTAAAATTTATTTGCCTTTATCATTGAACGTTTTATTTTCTAGTTCACCCCCAAGTTATTCTGAAATAGCTTCCTCTTCTACCATTAGGCCCAGTGATTATGCACTTTACTATGTCTTCAAACAGCATTCAAGTTCCAAAAAATAAATAAATAAACAAAAATATAAACATATAAATAACAAATAAATAGGACATACTAAACTTGATCTGTAACTGAAGTAAGTCAGTAAAGCTTAATTGTAGTCAGTGGGAAGTATCATGATAAAAATGAGTCCCTGGTATTTTGTTGACAATCAGGGACAAAGAAAATAATTTGACCTCATTTCCAACACACTTGCTCTTCATAGTAATGAATCAAATATGACTGTTCGCATTATATTTCACTGAGGTGAGATAAGAAGGTGCCAGGAGAGGGTGCCTTCTATGTAAGACAGGTGAAAAACAAATAAGCTGGAAGAAGGATGGAAACAAAAGGAAAGTTTATGGAGATAGGGAGGGAGCAATTTAAATGGAATTCTAAAATATGTACATAGCATCTATTTGTGCCAGGGAAACATACTGAAATATGAATTTCTATGCAGCTTTTCCCTTACCTGAATTATTTTAATTGTCAATTATCCCTTTTGAAAATGGGTGGAGGTGCCACACATCTTTATCTAGAAGAGAAATATGTTATTATACATTTTGTAGTCATAAGCTGCCCTGAAAATCCCTGCAATTAAATAGAGGGCTTTGCAGACTCCAAAGGCTTTGTCATTCCAGCTCCTGCTCTTTTCTCTGGCAAAGGTTAGCCAGAGCTGTGGCAAAAGGACGTTTGCTTTTCACAGATGGGAAAAGAAAGGACCTCAGGGTCCTGGCCAGATCTTATTATGCTGCTACCCATTCCTGACTCCTGATTTTCTTGAACAAGGTCTTTCAAGGGTGTTTGCACCAAACCCATTCCCTCCAGGAATGTCGTCATCATGTGTGTGTCCTGTAAAACACACTAGTTTTTCCTAAACACAGTCTAGTTCTGCTATTTTTGCCAGGCCCTTGACAACATGTCATCTTTGAAATGTCATTACATTAGCTTTTTGCTATGTTTGGGGTGCCAGTGTCAACTGCAGGCGCCTCTAGAAGGATGTGCATTTGATTGGCAAAGACAGGCTGATTGACAGTGGGCTAGTATTCTGTCAAAGCTCAAGCGTATCATTACGTGGCAAAGCTATTCTGTTCAGTGCCACCCATCCCCAGTATATATGCCATGTTGGTGCATTTCAATCCACTGTCAAGGACAGCTAACAACTGGTATTGGTGATGTATGATAAAAAGCAAACCTACCAATAATCAGTGACAGAAATTACTATAGTCTGCATAGTAAAAAAAAAAGCATTTAAATTCTATCTGTCTGTCTGATTATCTGTATATTTATACATACATGCACACTCTCAACTAGATGATTCTTCAGTACAAAACTGTAAACTTTGAAGGATTAATATGAAAGGCCTGATTCTTCAGTCTTTATTTTTCTATCTGGGAAGTTAATGGGAGTTTTCCTGGATACCGATCCTGCAGATTAAGTCCAATTATCAACAACTCTGATCTGGATACCTGCAAAGTTTTAAAATGTAGCTTGTCAGTCTTACACTTCACTTTCTGCTTTAAAATTGAAGATATGCCTGAAAATAATTAAGAAAATGTTTAAAGAGGAGGATAATTATTCGAGTAATTTGTCTTTTAAAATTAACAATGTGCCCTTATCTATTGGCCTAAAAACCCTTGTGAAATTTTTATACTATTCAAAGAAGTCATTCTATCACCATCCAATGTGAGAGGGTTCATTTGCATTCACTGATCATCTCATCACATTTTGCCTGTAGTCCTGCCTGCAATTTCAGTTGGGTATGCTATTCTTCTCCACTTTCTTAATGCTTTGGGTGGCAGGCAGTGACCTTAAAAATGTGGTGCTTCTCAGCTGCATCTGACAGACAGTGAAATAGTATTTCCTTTCTCAATATGTCAATCGAGGATGAAAAATCTGGGGATTCCATATTTTGTGCCTTGTGGCTCAATGTCTTTTAGAAGATGTGAGGTTTTAGAAGCATCCCAGCTTTTCTATTTAGCATGTGTGTCCATTTCTAATGAGAAGGTTTCTTCTGCTTCTAACAGTGTCTAGATTTGTTTTATTTCCTATAGAAAAAACTGTTTCATGAAACTTTTTATGGGAACACATAGTTTTCTAGAGAAAATGCTGTCGGGGACCCTTACTTGAGGTAACAGTGAAGGCAACAGTGAAATATATCCACTGATGTAAAACACAGTTGCTATGCTAAACTTTTCCCCATCCCAGGGATTTCCATAGATGCAGGTTTTTGTTCTGGTGCAGAGTGAAGCTAATAGCTAAAATCTTGGTTAATTCCTCAAAATGCAACTCTGGTTTTGTACTTTTTTCCTTCTTCTTCTCTGCCTCTTCTGCTGATGTTGTCTCCTGCTACTTCTCAGCCACGCTGCTGCCTCCTTCCTTCCACCAGATGTTGACTTTCCATTGCATGCTTCCTGTGTGTAGATCCACCTCTTAAATATAATCTCCAACTATAAGTTCATGTTCCCACCGCTTGACAAAACTTCATCAAAGAGCATTAAGCTACTGCATCCACTTTTGCTTTAAGTCATCCCCTGTGATCCAATATTTGGTTGTTTATAATCTGTTTAATCTCACAAAACTGGTTTTGATAAACTCTCCACTGGACTTTTCTCATCACTGCCCTCCATGTATTCTTGGAGACCTTCAGACATTCTCCCCACCACAATGTCTCCCTTTACTTTCATAGCATTATCATTCATTAGTTCTTTCCTTATGTATCTCTGACATGATCTTTTTCCCTCAGCCACGTGTAGATAGAATGCAGGCTGTCCCCAGTGCTGTGAGAGAAGCCGGTGGCAAAGAAGACCACCCTGGCTGAACAGGGAGCTTTGACTGCAACTCAGGGAGAAAACGAGAGTTTACAGCCTTTGGAAGAAGGGGCTAGCCACTCACAATGATTACAAAGATGCTGTGAGGCTATGCAGGGCTATCAGGAGGTCTAAAGCCCAACTGGAAATTAATCTGGCTTCAGCAATCGAGGACAACAAGAAATGTTTCTATAAGTATGTCAACAGCAAAAGAAAGATGAGGGAGATCCTCCATCCCCTGCTAGACACAGGACGAAACATGATAACAAGTGATGAGGAGAAGGCTGAGGTGCTTAATGCCTTCTTTGCCTCAGTCTTTAATAACAAGACTAGCTGTACTGAGGGAATCCAGCCTCCTCAGCCAGAAGACAGAGACTGGGAGAACGACCCCCTGCAATCCAGGAGGAGATAGTCAGTGACCTGCTGCATCACACAGACACACACAGGTCTGTGGGACCAGATGGGATACACCTGAGGGTGCTGAAGGAGCTGGCTGGGTGCTCGCCAAGCTGTTTTCCATCATTTACCAGCAGTCCTGGCTGACCGGGGAGGTCCCGACAGATTGGAAATTGGCCAGTGTGACGCCCATCTATAAGAAGGGTCAGAAGGATGATCCAGGAAATTACAGGCCTGTCAGCTTGACTTCAGTGCCTGGGAAGCTGATGGAGCAGCTCATCCTGAGAACCATCACACAACACATGCGGGACAATCAGATGGTCAGGCCCAGTCATCACGGGTTTATGAAAGACAGGTCCTGCCTGACAAACCTGATCTCCTTCTGTGACAGAGCGACCTGCTTAGTGCATGAGGGAAAGGCTGTGGATGTTGTCTACCTTGACTTTAGTAAGGCCTTTGACACCGTTTCCCACAGCATTCTCCTGGTGAAACTGGCTGCTCGAGGCTTGGATGGGCACACACTTTTCTGTGTAAAAAACTGTCTGGATGGCCGGGCCCAAAGAGTTGTGGTGAACGGAGTTAAATCCAGTTGGTGGCCGGTCACGAGTGGTGTCCCCCAGGGCTCGGTTTTGGGGCCACTCCTGTTTAACATCTTTATTGATGATCTAGACGAGGGGATCGAGTGCACCCTCAGTCAGTTTGCAGATGACACCCAGTTGGGTGGGAGTGTTGATCTGCTCGAGGGTAGGGAGGCTCTGCAGAGAGACCTGGACAGGCTGGAGCCATGGGCTGAGGCCAACTGGAGGAGTTTCCATAAGGCCAAATGCCGGGGGCTGCCCTTGGGCCACAACAACCCCCAGCAGCGCTACAGGCTTGGGGAGGAGTGGCTGGAGAGCTGCCAGTCAGAGAGGGACCTGGGGGGGTTGATTGACAGCCGGCTGAACAGGAGCCAGCAGCGTGCCCAGGTGGCCAAGAAGGCCAATGGCATCCTGGCTTGTGTCAGCAATAGCGTGGCCAGCAGGGACAGGGAAGGGATCTTACCCCTGTACTCAGCACTGGTGAGGCCACACCTCGATTCCTGTGTTCAGTTTTGGGCCCCTCACTCCAAAAAGGACATTGAATGACTCGAGCGTGTCCAGAGAAGGGCAACGGAGCTGGTGCAGGGTCTGGAGCACAGGTCGTACGAGGAGCGGCTGAGGGAACTGGGGGTGTTTAGTCTGGAGAAGAGGAGGCTGAGGGGAGACCTCATCGCCCTCTACAACTACCTGAAAGGAGGCTGCAGGGAGCTGGGGATGAGTCTCTTTAACGAAGTAACAAGCGATAGGACAAGAGGTAATGGCCTCAAATTGCACCAGGGAAGATTTAGACTGGATATTAGGAAGCATTTCTTCACAGAACAGGGATGTTAGGTGTTGGAATGGGCTGCCCAGGGAGTGGTGGAGTCCCCATCCCTGGAGGTGTTTAAGAGTAGGGTTGACATAGCGCTGAGGGATCTGGTGTAGTTGGGAACTGTCAATGTTAGGTTAATGGTTGGACAAGGTGATCTTCAAGGTCTTTTCCAACCTAGATGATTCTGTGATTCTGTGTAATAAACCCCACTTCAGTGGCAATGGCTCAGAAGTTTATCTTTACTGGGTGCCATCCTGACTTAGCTCCGTTGACATAATCTTGCATCTTAGCCTGTCTCCAACAAAAGCCAAGTGCTTCCTCTTTGCTTAAACATTTTTGACCTCTTCCACATTATCTGTGCCACCATTTTCACTGACATTGAGACTTATAATTTGAGGATCATCTCTGACTTCCTCTCCAATCACATATCCAAGCTGTGTACAATTCTGCCACGTATGTCTCCAGACCGTATCTAAAATCTCTATTTCTGACCAAACCTCTCATCAAGAACTCTGAAGCATCAGCTGCTTTGCCACTCACTTTGTCCCCCTGACATTCAAATCACTACTTCTGCATCACACAAGACAATTATCATAGGGCAAATTCTTCTCAGAGGATTCTCTTCACCAAATTCCTCATCCTCCATATCAAATTCCAGTTGTTCCAGTCCTTGCTGTCCCTTCTAGTCCCAGCTATCCCTCCTCAATTCTCCATCCTAATTTCTCTGTGTTGCCCCCACTGTACACTATTGACTGCTCACTGCCGTTGCCTCCCCTCTTCTTAGTGTTACCTCTGTGCGTGCAGTGGGTGCCTGAAGTGCTGTTGAGAGTCATTAACCACTTCTACTTCGAGCATAAAAGCAAATAACAATTTGTGGCACGGTTATTTGATACATAGGGATAGTCTATTTACATACTGATAGATGGCTAATTGCTTTCATACTTACTGGTAATAGTTTTGTTTCACCTTATCATATCTTTCTCTCTCCCTCTCTATTTCACCTGTTCAAAATATCTCTGCCTTGTGACAGGGTCTCTGTAGACCCTGTAACTTCAGAGAGCATTTTGCAAATTTGAAGGAACTTTGTAACATCATATTAATAGGTAATAAAATCGTAAGTATGACTCATAATTTGTCATACCAGTAACATCTTTCCGCATTTGTCATCCCTTCCAAAAGTTCTCCCAAAGTATTTTGCCTTAAAATTTTTAAATAAACAACAAGAATAAAAATGTTTGTGTTTATACTTAATAAAGATCTGTAGCCTTATTATTACAGGAATTACAGCTACTTGTCTCACTTATATGTAGTATTATGTAGTATTTATTTCATTGTTAATAGCATAAATACAGAATTTTCCAGAGTTTTCCTTTTCAGACAGAACAGTTCATTAGAAAACTTATAGAGAAGCTTTTGAACTGACATAAAATTTAACAAACACTGGAGAGAAACTCTAACTCACTTTACTGTTTAAAGCAACTGCACTGTTTTTAATTAATGTTCAGTGGTGTTTAGAGACCTCCACTGAGCATGGCCATACTGTTTAACAGGGTCGTCTCTGAAGGCAACTGTGTTCTATGTGTTGAGCCAGCAGTTTTGGCATGGGGCTTATTCTGTGGTGTCCCAACGATTCAAATAATTTGGAAGTAGTTAGTAGGAAGAATGAAGTGGGTAGTGGGAAGAACAATATCTAGATCTAAGAGTTTATCACTGCTAGATAATTTTTCAGGATTCAAACAGTCTATCACACCCCAAGTAAGAAATGACTTGTTTTTACAATGCCATTCATAAAGAGTGTACTGCTGTGCTGATAGCAAAATACACACACAGATGATTAAGGGCTGGTATCTATGTATAGGGGAAGATATAATCTGATGAGGAACTAATAATGATGAGCTCTGTGATAATCTGACAGACTAAAGATATCTGTGAAGACTTCCTGGAAATGAAAGGCAGTTCGAATGCAGCAGAAAATAAAGTAAGTGGCTCTAAAGAGAAGAGATCTCAGATAGCTTGTGATTCAAGAAGGGAAGGTCTCTATCTCCTAGGCAGGGCTGTGGAGGGAGCCAAGGATGTCCTTCCCAGAGCAATGGCAGGGGGAGGGAACTTTTTCTAAGGCCTTTGATGAGTTCCTACTTCTAGTTGTATTATTCCTCGTGTTTTAGGAAGCCCATGGAACTTTCAAGGTCTCTTATTGTTATTTAAACACAACTAACAAAGAAGCAATTCCTCCTTTTCCCTCTTCATATTCATGAGGGATATTCATAAGCACACAGTATAGTGTGCTTATACACATTTATCTTAAAATGGATTTCCTGGAAAATCCATGATAATTAGAGTGGATGGAAGGTACATTTTTTTTCTAGAACATGCTAAAAAAGCATAAAGGTGAATGATATGAAATGTTCTGGCGTTTAGATTGTTTTCAGTTTCTCATGTTTTACTAGAGTCATAGCAAAAAAGCAGCCTTCACGCTATTTCAGAAAGTATTTCCATATACAGTCCCACAAAAATCTGTCTAAAACTTATGATGTTTCACATCATGCAAAACACTTGCTTTATAAATCACATGAACCAAATCCATCTTTAAAATATTAAACGTATTTGAATCAGCTCCTCATCTTGCCATCAGGAATCGAGATATGATGAAGTTTAAATTAAAGGGTAAAACACAGGCAAGTGCCATGATGTAAGTTAATATAAGATTTCACATACCAGTTACCTCTCACTGAGTGATGCACTGGCTTTTCTGTAATACGCATCTCTTCTTTAGCTGTTTGTCTCTCCTTGGATAACTCTTAACTGCCAGTTCCAGGAAGGAGAGGAGCAGGATGTGCTTGAGAAGCAAAAAGTAGAATATTGCATTGTAAACTTGAGTCCTGCTTTTTTTGGTACATTGGTTTCTTTCTATAGGATGGGTATCTCCATTATGAATTGTTTGTCTCTATCACAAAAGTAAATAGCAATTACTTTTGGCAATTCATTCACCATAGGCTCGTTGCCTGACTATTGCCTATCTCATGGCACACCCTTGTACAGTGACACTCCTTGAAAATGTTGCAACATTGTAATTGGTGTTAAAAACTCTTGGTCTAATCCTCTTTTCTCCATACCTCACCATCCTCAGCTACGTGTGTCTTCTGCTTTCTTCTAAACAACACGTATGGACTTGTTGTCCCATGAGTATACTGCATTGCACTCTGCCCACCAGACCATCTCAACCTCTGGACTGCTGCAGTTGGTTTCTCTAGTTCCTACCTGCCTGTTTCTCACCCTTCTTACTGAGGGTCCACATATCCCTCCCTCCCTCCCTCCCTCCCAGAAAGCAGTGGGTGCCCTTAGCTCCAGCTACAATTCCCTCCACTGAGAATTCCTATTCTGTGTGGCAACTCAGACTCCACCTCCTTCCATGGCCCCTTTGGTGTTTGGCATCCAGCTGCAGCTCAGGTTACTGCATATTTCCCATCAGGGAATTAAGCTCTTCAGAGGCAACTCCAATTGCACATGCAAAATATTTTTCATGCTAATAGAGTGCTCTTTATATATTTTTGATCCTCATCAGATAAGACTATAAATACCTGAAAGGCTGGACAAACTTGTGCAAAACCATTTTTGGATTACATAGTCTACAGGATTAGACTTCTTGCAAGATTTCCAGAACTTCCTGGTTGGCTTAGTGGAAATATTTTAAAAATAACATCTTAGAGTATTTCAATGTTTCTGTTTCCTCTATTGGTCAAAAACAGGAAATGCAGAAGCATGTGAATCTCAGATTTTACTAAACTTCATAAAAAAGGTTCATAGAGCACTTAAAAAAAAGGACCAGATTAGAAGCCAGTTTCTATTTTCACCTGAACCAGTTTATCCATCTGCTTTAACCATCCTTCAAAAACAACACCGACTGGAGTATTTTGCATATTTGTAATGTCTGGTAGAGATAATAAGCAGAGAGCAGGCAGGTTCTAAAATAGGCTCATGCTCCTTGTGTAACCTGGTGAGTGAACATCCTGGCATGTAATTATTTGTTTTTTTCTCTTTACTGGTGCAAAATATTTGGATAGTCAGGTTTTAATTTATTTCCATTTACAATGTTACCTAAGGACATTTCTTATCTGAGAAAAGCATTACTGTTCGAAAGAGCATTTTCTCTCTTTTAATAGCTGCCTGTTCAGTGCTAGTTACCTTATTGCATATATAGTTAAGACTGTTTCTTCTCATGTGTATCAATGTACGCTGATCAACACTGAGTTTCATCTGACATTTTATTGCCACTTCCACAGCTCTAAAGAAGGAACACCTAACCTTTACCTTATCATTTATCCCTCTGAAAATGTATTTTGCAAGTCTATCAGTTAACTCTTTCCCCTCATCATACTACAAGCTTAAGCATAGCACCACTATGGAAGAAATTTTCTCATAATATTATATCTTGTTTTTCCAATTAGCCTATCAAACCTTTTTTTTTTTTTTTTTTTTTTTTTTAAGCTTTAGAATTAGTTTTTCCTCTGTTCTCACTTTGAAATTTTATGGCTTCTTACATTTTAGAGAACTTGGCTTACAATATACCCAACCCTCCTGTCCTGCTGCTCTTACTGACATAGAAACCAGCCTTGGTAAGTTGTACAATAGGGACAGTGCAGAACAAGGACAACAGAGAAACTCTGCAGCTGCTGTGCCCATTGATGGTTTTGTGGGTAGTACAATCTCACCTTCTTCAAACCAGAAAATATTTAAGATCAGACACTGTGACAATTTTCTGAGGCCTGGTTCAGACATGACCTATTCTCTCCTATCTGCTCCAGCAAGAGGATGGTAACAAGAATGTGTACAAAGCTCATCAGTAGGTTTAATGGAGGTTGAATTGACTGAGGTTCCCTTGGCACTTTCCCTGAAATTGCTTGGGTATCCCCCAGTTCACACAGTGCAAGCTGATGGCATTGTTTTCCTGATGTGCTTTCTCACCTTAGAGCAACTTCCAACTCAGTGACTTCTGAGCCAGTGGTGACACCTTTGTGTTTTAATAGTGTTTTGTGTTTTCATGGACTATTTGTCTGTGAAGCTGTCCAAATGTCTTTGAAACCATGTGAACATCCACAATATGCTGTAGAAAGGCGTAAGAACAGTTTATGAACTGAGAGGAAAAAGAGTATCCTTTTTCTTTCTTTGTACTCCCATTTGATTATTTCATGTGTTCTCCTTAGCTGTTGCACTGTGAAAAACCATGAACATCCTCCACACCATTTGTGATTTTAAAGATTTCCATCACATCCCCCTTAGTTATCTCCTCCTAGGCTGTGAAAACCCAATCTATTCCTATTCATTCCAGCACAAGTCTTAAATCTCCCTTCCCCTTCCCCTTCCCCTTCCCCTTCCCCTTCCCCTTCCCCTTCCCCTTCCCCTTCCCCTTCCCCTTCCCCTTCCCCTTCCCTGTATTTTATCTTGTTCTTCCCTGAGACTGGGGATGGGTGAGCTGGGGATCAAAACCACACACGGTATTCAGGATGCTTGTACACACAAGTCTGCTGAGAAACTGAATGGTCATGAGGTTACATGTGAAATCGGGACTGGTTTTGAAGTCCATGTGTATCGTTTCCTATTTTTTAATACCAACTTCACTTAGCATTTTATTGCTCAGACAGCTGGTATTATGAACTCCTGAAGCTCCTCACATGCAATTTGTCTTTACATTCCTGAAAACCTCAACAATGTGCTTCACCATCTTAATATCCACCCCTTTTCTAAATAATTTACAAATATGTAAGGACTTACAAATAAGTTTCTGTGAGACTTCACTAGAAATATTATTCTGTTTAAAAAATTTACGAGTCATTCCCACACTTTGTTTCCTACCCTTTAATCCTAAGTGGATAAAATTTTTCTTACTTCTATTTCCTGTCAGCTTAGTTCTTTAAAAGACTCTGTTAAGGGACCCTGTTGAAAATAGAAATCAAAATTTTTTCAGCTGACCTCCTCTGTGCACATATTCAATGGCTCCTCCAGAGGACTTGAACAGATTTACAAAGGAAGGCTTCCTGGACATGTGTGCAGTGCATACAAGGGTCCAGTTGTGACCCTATGCCTAGGGGTGCTGCTCTGATGCAGCTGAAAGCAGAATCAGACTGTCAAAAATGCAACAGAAGATATTTGCTGTAGTGTTAAAGTAACTTCAGATGTAAGAATATAAAGTGTTAGCAATAGTGTTGCTGTTTGAAAACTGCATTAACTGGGTCATGTTGAAGAGATTCACCAGGAGACAGTAGCACTGAACAACATTCAATAGTCAACAAAACATTTACATGGAAGTGATCAGGCCTGAAATTTTAAAACAACTTGTTAATCACTTAGATATAAAACAATCAAAAAGAACAAACAAATATGCACAATATTTGACTAATAAAATGTCTTTAAAAGAACCTCACAGAGCTTTAGCAAACTTCTTGCACATGGAAGTTCTCCTCTGGGCATGGCATAAACATCTGAATGTGAATTCAGAGGTTAACAACTTTTTAAATGTTAAAAGCCCCAGCGGGGTTTTGAATGAAATGTCTTTTCAACCGCAGGCAAGGCTTTTTGGAAAAATATATAATAAACTCTCAGTCTTACATAATTGATGGCAGCATCTAATATTGGTCTCATTATTATTGTCATTTAATTATAGTGTGATACTCTCCAATACTTTTCTATGTAATTTAACAGGTTATATGTCATCTGATAGTATTGCAAAATGTGCCATTACAGAAGCAATTGACAGCAATGCTGTTTTAAAAAACATTGGCTGCCCAACAGCATAATTTATACAGGTGTACAATAAAGTACTAATGTAAAATACATCTTTGCTGAATCACTGAAAAAAAGTTAAGCAAAAGGAGTTCTTCAGTCAAAACTGTATATTGTTTTAATATCTCAGGGAGACTAGGAAGTCTGGATTTTATTTGGAATTAATGTTAAAATCAGAAGGGTCCTAATCTCACCTCACCTTCCAGCAATGCCTGCCTACAAATGTCTTCCAGAGTCCCTCATGTATCACCTATCACCCTACTAAAGAAAGGGACAGATACTCACCCTACTAAAGCGTATAAAAGTTTTGTGTCTACAGTCCAAACTCAAGCCAAGAAAAAGGTTTCTGGTAACTTCAGAGGACTATAGATCAAGTCTTCTTAGAAATCACAGAGCATGTAAGAAACCATTTTCAGAAAAGCAAGTGTTTCTGAGCTAGCCAGAGAGACAAGTAGGCAAATTCAATCTTTACTTCCCAAATCAGCTGCAGACTTACTCTGAGGCTATGCAAAAGGAGCCTTGGTGACAGGAGTTTCATTCTGTGCCGGAAATAAAGCAGGGATATTTCAAAATTTCTCACAAAGAACTATTTAAAAAACACCCAAGGTCATTCATTATATCCCATTTTGATGTTAATGTTTTATTTTGTGCTGTACTATATAATCTATTGTATTAGAGAAAATATAATACAAAAGTGAAAAATCATTTCAAGTGAAAAATGAAACCCCAACAATGTTTAAATGGATTATTTTGACATTTTCTCCTTGGTTTTCTTTCAAAAGAATATTCAGGTGAAATCAAGTTAAATGTTTGCAGTGCAATTTGGTTTCAGCGAAATCATGATTTCTCAAATATTTAGTTCCCTAAAAATCCCTCTGGTTGATTTGTGATGTAAAGTCTTTTCCCTCTTAGCAGGCAGATGTCCCTCTGTCCCGGACTCCTCTGGACAGCAGCAGCCCTCCCAGTATGGCGCCGGTACTCCTTGCCCATCGAGCTCGCAGCGATGCGGCTCTGCTGTCTCACCGTTTGTGCCTTTGGGTCACCACTGAAACTCGCATTCAGAAAGCCCACTTCTCCTGAGAGCAGCACTTCACAGTGAAAATATTCTTCTTCAAAAGTGAGACACAATGAAAAATGCAATCCTGATCTTTAAGAAAAGCCTGGAGGCTTTTTTATCATTAACATGGCTGAGAACTTGAGGTAGCAGCTTCATGTTCCTGTGACTTGCAGGAAAAGGCAGTAGTGTCACACTAGCATTACCACTAAAAATAACTGCCACATGTAAAAATAAATAAAACGCCACTTTGCCTGATATCTTTTAACAATGAGATGAATACTTGTGCAGTAGGTGGTAAGTTGAAACACATCATATTTGATATGAGAACACTTAACTTCATGGGGACTGAGACAATAACGCTATACAATCATGTCTCTAGGGTCTAATTTGACTGTAAGATTTAAATAACAATTCTATATCCCACTTGAACTTGAATGTGTTCTGCTCAGTGGGAAGGCAGCAGAAACTTCAAAGTTCAGAAAGTGTATGCAAAAGCTGCACGCTCACTTGTAAATGTCTTCTTTGACATCTGGCAAAGAGTCCGTAAAAATACGGGGCCAGTGTAATCAGGAACAGCATTTGATCATTATATATTGGTCAGGAAATGAACTTTTCAACACCCACATTTCTGTCAGTACTGTGAAAATGCTTTAAGTTAAGGGTTAAATACAAATTGCTAAAACTATTCCATAAATCAGCTCACTAACTATACAGGGGGGAATATTTCCACAGACACAATTGAAACAGGCATATGTCAGATACAGGCCAGTTAATTTTGGCAGTACTAAGAAGTTTTAAAAAGCATAGAGTGCACTGTGTCGCAAGCACTTTGCTTTTGCAGTGTATCTCCTTGACTGGAGACCAGTTAGTTAAACCTCATTCACCATCTGATGGGAAGTGGGATTCAGAGTTTTTGCTTAACAGCTTACTGGGACATAGGAGATCAATAAAATAAGGCAAACAGAGTATCTGGGGAAAAAAAAAAAAAAGCTAAACCAAGAAGAAATATTTATAACTGTATGCTAGTACGAGTGATGTCTAGTCTCCCTTTTTGCAAACCTTCCACAAACATTTGAATGGAAAGAAACGGTGTGAACACTGAGTGAGATAAGAGCATGTAGTTGCACATATATTTGAACCAGGATAGTTCATGTGGAATTTTCAAGTCAGAAAAAGAGGTATGGTGATTTCAGGCCTCAGGGTTAGTCCTGATTTTCTGTCATCTATTTCATAGTATCTTCCTTTTTGCTTATTATAAAGATGAACACTCACTAGACTGGATGCTCAGCAAATTACATTCCTGCCTTGCTCTGGATAAAATCTTAAACAATTGCATGAAGTAAATATCAACTTGAAAATGTTCACCCCAGCTTCATTTTTTCTTTCGTTTTCATAGCAAAACAACCCACCTCAATCCTAGGCTCCCTTTCCTTCATAGCCGGATCCCCACTGCTCTTGTATTTCTCAGTTTAAGTCATCTGGATCCACTTGATGCCATTTATGAAGGATGCAGCAAAATACCTCTCCCTCTCAATGCAAGACTCCATCATCAAAACTGCTAAGGGCCAATGGAAAATCTGGTTATGAAAGACAAAAATAGGTAATGAGTTAAGTAGTTTCAATTAAATGACAGATCTTTAGGAAAGTTTGCAAGTCATATTTTACTTATTACTAGAGAACAAATGTTACTGAACTAACGCAATTGGTTATTAATATAATGTGGAATGATGACCTCAGAAACTTGAATTAGAATTAGACCTTGAATTTCTTGAAGCCAAAGGGGCTAAAAACTTGAGCTTGTCTTTCAAGCCAAAAAGGGGAATAAAGCCTAGATGAATAGTGCCATATGATTGGAGAACAGAAAGTATACTACATGAGAGAGGAAAAAAGAATATTTGGGGAAATATTTGTTCATAAACTTAACCTCTAAAGTGTGCAGGGGTTTAGAAAAGGTTTTGAAGGAACAGATAAAGACATGGAGGTAAAGGAAATACTGGATACAGTGCAGTAGGAAATATAATATAAGAAGGGAGATCTAGGCAGACTAACTTAATAGCTTCCTTTGATAAGATAGCTGATTTTCTAGACAAAGGAAATGGAGTCGATCTCATCTATCTAGACTTCAATAAAGTCTATGGTATGGTGCCACATGGGAAATTATTTGTTAAGCTGGAGAAGATAGGGATTAGTAGAGGAATTGAAAGATAGGTAAAAGACTGTCTCAAGGAACGACAGCAAAAGATAGTGTTGAAAGGAAAAGTATCATGAGGGTTACCAGTTAGCAGTGGAATTCTTTATGGATCAGTCTTGGGTCTGATCTTCTTATTTCAATTAAGACCACGACACAAATATTAGGAATGTGATGATACTACATAGGTTGGCACTATCAATACACAGGAGAGAATGACATACAGAAAAAGGCTGGATGACAGTAAGAACATGTGTAATAAGAATGGGATGAGAAGCAGTATTTTGAAGATAATGAAGCTAGTCACTTATTCCCCAATGAAGATAATGCATTTGGAAACTAATAACAAAAATTAGGAATCAGTTAGAAAAGACTGAGCTAGAAGGGGACCCCAGGTTATTTGTCAGTCACAGTACATCTGAGAGCAACCAGTGAGATACTGCAGTAAAAAAGGGCACATGAGGGATACATCAGCAGGTGTATTTCAGGTGAATAGAGGAGGACTAGCTCCATTATGAAAGTCTCTAGTGAGACCTCACCATAAGAGCTGATACAGTCCTGTTACATGGCCTCAGAAAATATAAATTAAAACTGGACCAGGTGCAGAGGAGAGCTAACCAAAAGATACAGAAAACAGTAAACCAGCAAGTGTGCTTTCAGGGATACATATAAATACCGAGGCTGTCATTAGAAAAAAACTATTTACCTTAACACATATTCAGGACAGATGCTTTCTTCTTCAAGTCTATAGGAAGACTCTGGTCTTTTGTGTCTCCTGTGTGATGGATATTATTAGTAGTCAGTGCTGACAATTGGTCAGGCCACAGGGAGCTACGCATATCTTTCAGCGAACTCGTTCCATTAGTGTATATAACATTGTGACTTAAATGTTAGCCCATCAGGCAGGGATCTTCTGTTTGTCCCAGTTTTGTGTAGTCCCTCCTGAGAGGGAACTCCGTCACTCTAGCACACCTTTGTGATCGAATGAGTAGCAGAAACAACAGTAACAGTAGTGGTAATTGTAGCTGTAGTAGTATAATAGCATCAGCAATCATGCCCTGCCTTTGGTTCCCAAAGTATTTGCTCTGTTTCTCAGCTATGTTCTCTATTCCTTGTTCAGAGAAGTGAAAGACCAACATAGCACTGGATGCAGGAAAAGTCCCAATGTGTGGGCTAAATGCGGTGTTAATGTACAACAGTCATGGACCTATTTTGGAGCCCTGCCTGTGATCACCTATTTCCCCACACCACACGTCTCATTCCCCACCAGCCTTACAAGATGTCCGTTTTGTACTCACTGATATTACAAGCTCTTACTTCTCTCAGAGTGGTATGAATATGACAGAATATCTAAACAATATGGTTCATCTTTCTCATAATCCTGACATGGATAGTGATGCTGGAGGTGTTTCGCTATTAGAAGTTCCTGATTAGCACTTTGGAAGCATGGCAGCAAGGTTTCAAGCCTCAAAATAGGAACTTATTACTTTGTAATGAACGTGTGTAGCCTTGCTTCTGAAAAACAGTTCTGCAAACTTTAATAAGTAAGAAAGAGTGGTGTAAAAATGACCCTGAAAAACCTTCAAAAAACCCTCTTTTGCCACACAGATACCCCACAGAATTCTACATGGGAATACAATTAGCATTTCAGGTCCACAGGCTCTACAGAAGACAAATACCTGTTTCTTCCAGCTGTAACACCTGGCAGTTCTGGGCCATATTTTGCTATAGATTTTCAGATTGTTTTCTCTGATATGGGAAGTTCGACAGAAAAATTGCTGGTGTGATATATCCCTCAGTCTGTCACACACAGTAGATGAAAGCAGGTTTGGTGTAAAATGACTGAGTCTAGTGTTTACTTACATGGACGGTTTGCCGTTTTAGGACGGGTACCCCAAATGTCTGTGTCATTCAGAGGTCAGGTTGCCACTGAAATAAACTAGTCACATATTTCATTCAATCACTGTAAGCAGAAATCCTGCTATCCAGCTTTTCTTCCTGCCTTTCTCTCGGCAGTATTTTTTTGCAGTTTAAGAAATCATACTGAGATAATTAATAGGCTATAAAAATCCAAGGACTTAGGTTATCATTTTCCTTGTTTTAAAGATAAACCATTGCAAAAGAAAGGATAGGAGCGCAAAGGCAGCATTCTCAAGAGAAGTGAACTGAGATGACATCTTGTGGGAAAAAAAAAAGATACCTTTTGGGCATGCTCTCTGTTAAACACTCCTTTCAGGTAATTTTCTTAGAATACCAAACTTTACAGCAAAATTAAATTGGACAAGAATAATTTGTCATCATTCAAGGAAACAAGACAGGAAAGAGAGGAGTTCCAATATCTATCCAAAGAGACAGCTGTAGTCAACGGATTTATTTATAATAATATTATTTGGTAGCAAGGAACTTACCATGGCTGAATGTAAAAAAGTATTTTTTGATGAGTTAAAGAGATTAAGAAAAATCAGGCAGATTTTGACAGAGAATGGTGTGTAAATGAGAGGTGTTATCAGTCTGAATCTGGCAGCTCCATTTTTGTTATGGTGAAAAATATCAGTATTATTTACTAAGAAGATTAGGACTGAATTGGAAGAGAGGCTGGTTGTTGTGTGGAGATTGAGATAAGATAAAGGATTTTACCTTCTATGCACAAGCCAAATGCAATACACACAGGACTGTTATCTCCAGCTCAGGCCTAGCAGAGGTATATTAAGATGTACATTGTAATTACCAGTGGCAGGAGTAGATTTCATAAAGACTATTTTAAACCCTAATAAAATGCTGGCCTTTAATTATACGGCTTTGAAATATTTTTCTTAGTTAATTGCAACAAAAAAAAAAAAATCCACCTAACATTTGAAACTGATTCTTGCAGAGAAAGCATGAGAGGAGCAGGCAGTCTATGCCTGATCTGCACTTGTTTTGCTGTCTGGCTTCATTCTGTGATTTGAATCACAGAGACAACTGAGACTGCTAAACACCTTCCTCATTTTCTCCCTGTTATCCAAAAAGAAAGATTAGCAAGGATTGGAGAAGGTGGGGGCTGGAAGAGGGGAGAAGAATAAATCTTCTTTCCATGACATAATTAATTAGTTCCAAAAATGAGCTGTACACTCATGAATCACTCATGGTCGGTGGTAACAGTTCCAGCTCCCCAGTATGCAATGGTGTCTGCAGGGCTGTGAGGGGCAATATTATTTTTACCACTGAGAAGTATCTGAAGGAGAAGAACAAACCATGTAAGATGTATGTTTAGTACAAGGCCAGTTTGGGCCTGGGTTGAGCTCATTCAAGACTGTTGTTGTCAGTAAGTGGAAACCAATCTGTTTTTTGGGGAGGGAAAAATTCCCAAACTCTGTCTCTTCCTGAAGATGTTTGTTGTTGTTCTATATCCCACAGTAACAGCATACCCACAACAATCTTCTTTGGTTCTTAAGGTTGTACTGTTAAGAAGCAAGGATGGGAAGGAACCCAGGATTTGTCGTGAGGCACTGCCACAGTGCAAGTCCCCTTTGTGCCTCCTGCTACGAGAAATATTACTAGCCTGCTTCAGCTCTTACAATGATGATCACTTGCTTTCCCGCCCCCTCTCTATGGGGAACATGTCTATGTTCAAAAACCTTGCAAAAACACTTCCATGGGGTGAAAGTCCAACATTATTTTGTGATTTCCATTTCCACAACAGCAGAAAACCTACATTATGTCCACATCTCTATTTATATTTTTTTTTTTTTAATCCAACATCACAAGTGTATGTAATATAACGAATGCATGTGGTCATTAGCCCATCCTCTGTGCAGCTTACTATTCATGTTACTAAAGGCAAATATATGCACTTAGACTTCACAATCCTAAAGAATATTTTTGGGTGTGTTTTGATGTTACACTTCTGCTGGAAATTGTGAAGGCTGCGGTTACACAGCTGGCTTTTCACGCTATGACTGCTATAAGCAGCTAATTAAATTACTACTGACTCTCTACTGCTCAGTGAGTTGCTTTTGGTAGCACCACTTCATATGACCTTCAGTTTTGCTGTTTGAACAAGGTTGCACAATCTTGTTCAACTACCCTGGTCCAATTCCTTGTAACTGTAGTGAAAAATATGGTGAGATATTAATAACTGTATCACAAAGAAAAATCTTGTGCAAAACCAACATATTTTTCACGAAGACAGAATGCAAATACAGTCCTAAAAACGATGCATAATTCACTAGCATTCTAAGGTACCTTTTTCTCTACATGTGGGGGGGTCCCTTCTGGTGCACATGCTAAAGTATCTAGCATTTAAGAAATAAGTTGATAGGAAAATCAAGAGTGGGTACCACTACAGATCTTGCCTACTCCTGTGGCTTCCTTTCTTTGATCTACAGTATTGTTTTTCTCAATATTTGTGGGAAGACATCCCAAAATATATCAAACCACACAATTGTCTTTTCCCTTGTTTGGAATTAAAAACACTTATAGCCATTAAAGGCAAGACAACAGTTACTAACGACTCAGGTACACTGATCAAATCCAAGCAACTTACCAGTACAAATGAAGTAGGAAAATTTTTGTGCACCTGCTCCTAGAAGGAAGCTGAACTTCAGAGCTCTGCCTACAATAGCAATGTTTGGATGCATTGTGTCTCCACTGCTGTAGTCTACTAGTCTCAGAAGTAGTTGAGGTGTTAATTTGTGGGCAGAGGCTACAAATTATAGCCACTTGGCTGTGTCAGGAATGACATCAAAGACTAATTTTGGTCTGTATGATTCTACATTCAGCATGTTAAGGTTGATATGAATGTAGTCTATGTCTTGGTGTGTTAAGTCACACTTGTTTCTGTCTATGTTAATGGCAAAATAATTCCAGCACTAGTAGTAGGCTGTAGTGGACCACTGCAGGTAATGGCTTTTGTCAGTGGGTAATTTTGTTACCTATGCATCAAAACAGTCAAATGGCTCTCTGATTCCTGTATTGTCCCCGAGCCAGTGCAGTTACTTTCTCCTCCCTCTTTGGCTAGACAGCAATGTTCCTAGCAATGAGGTTCTGAAAATCTGGCCCTGAATCTGTTCAGCAAGAATTGTATTTAAACAGAAGTGGCAAATAATTCATTCAGCTTCATAAATGCCCAGAATAGTTATTTAGTTACTGGTAGCCAGGCAGTGTAGAAAATCCATTGCCTGTACAGTAAATACTATATTCTGTTGTAGAAGAGTCATCCATCCATGAACATAATGCTAAACACAGAAATGATATAGTGTTTTTGTAAACTGGATAAATTGCACTTTAATGTGCTTTCTGGAAAATGACCATTTAGAAAACAAGTGCATTTGTTTGTTCCATGGTCAGAAGTAAGTACCCATAGACTTCTTGCAATGCAGAATATGTTCAGCTTACCTTTAAAAGCAGAAATAAACCACAGCACTTTACATTAAAGTTAGATCCATAAACAAGAAAATGTGGTGAAACCAAAGGCACATCTTCGAGCTGTTTGCCTTTTTTTTTTTTTTTTTAACAAAATTGACCAAATGACAGGTTTATTTAATTAAAAAAAATAATTCCAAACATAAAATATATAGTAGGTTTGGTGCTTTGGGTTAACAGGAAACTGCTGATGGGAGGGTAAATAAATCCTTGGCCCAAGCCTTCTTGTCATTTCATGTTATATTTCTTTACAGAGCTTTCTACAATAAATGATAAGCTACATATGAACAAATACCCTGCCAGGACACCAGCAACTCTTCAGGACAAGGACTAGTAGAATCCATATAACCCAGAAAATTTCAGGGGGAAAACTTCTTTCTCAACCACCACCACCACTCCCAATGAGTTTGGAGAGCACAGCTTCTTGTTGTGTTTCAGGATCAGCATTTGGTGCAGGTAAGAATGCAATATCAAGGGTTTTTGAATAGTCCAGACTAGTTTTTAAGATACCCCTTTTCCAGAGATCGTTAGAGCATACATTTAACACTGAGCATTAAAAGTGATGGAAAATAAGTATTTTGCACATTACCATCATTTCCCTGGTATATTCCTGATGGATAATTGACACTAAAATTAAAAAGCTTTGCAAGTCACTGAAAAATCCCCAAACTGAGACAAAGTAATATTCCTTATGACTAAGGCTCACTCTTTGGTCTTTCTTTCTCTGAGAAACTGTAGCTACAGTAAGAGCTTATACTTTTGGTGGTTCACAAATATCACATTGCCTTGTTGGATCACCCACAAGAAACCTGGGTTCAATTCAAAGCTCAGTGAAGTCAGTGGGAGCTCTTTCCCTTTGATTTCACTCAGCCTTGATCCGAGGATGCGGTCAACAGCAGTGCACTTTCTGTGTGGCACTGCACACCCATTGCAGACTTTATGGCGCTTGGAGCATTCAGTATCTTTCAAGATAAGGTCTTTAAAATTAAGTTACTTTGCTTTCCTTGAAACAGAGCTTTAGTGTTAGAAACACAAGTTACATAGTCAGTATGTTTATACAAGAATTATACAGTTAATTCTGAATAAAATATATATAGTCAGATAACTTGGTCGAAGCAATTAAATCTTTTTAGTATGGTGAATACATTAAGAATGATTAAATCCATAATCCGCAGCATAGGGAGATTTGAAAAAAAAAAACCCAGAGGGTGAAGAGTTGTATAGACCTAGAAATACTTAGACATAATTTAAGCTTACTCTGTTTCTGCTTTGGAATTTCTAGTGACTTGCAAAAACTTGCAGTTTTAACCTTAGCTGTGCAAGTTATTTAGTATGCTAAGGTTGTCTCCATAAATTTCCTGCCTGCACATCTGGGAAAAAAAAAAAAAAAAGATATCTCAAAGGCCATAAGGCAGAAATCTTGTTTCTAACTTTGGTTGAGAGTGACAATGTTGGTCGTGTCTTTGTGGGCTCAATGTGCTGTTTGACTGTTGAAGAAAAAGAGGATTCCTTACTGTTCCAGCTATGATTACATGCTCAGATACGATCTTGATGGCTTTAGGAGACATCCATGTGTGCAGTGGGGTGCGACTGGTTGACACAAAATAATTTTTTTTCCAATTTGTTCCATGGTGACAGTAATTCAGACAAGAAGATGATTTTGTGTTCTACAGTAACCTTCTACATGGACAATAATTCCAAGATAATACAATGGATATTTACAAGGACTTTTCTTCACGCACACATATATATTTATTTATAAACCCTGTAAGTAAGATGTAGTTGCTCATATTAACAGATTCTGCTGTGCATAAAATTATTTATTTTACTCTACAAAAAATAAATCTGTCAAGTTTCTTTTTTGTGCTGTGTTATATATCTATATGCAGATGAATTACACTGCAGATTGGTGACTTGTTACATTTCATGTACATGCATGTCATTTCTTAAGTACCTTTTTTTTTTTTTTCTGTAAATATGAGATCTGATCTGGGCACGTGCTGAGCACCTCTGACAGACAGTTTTTGGTAGAGGGTGCTCATAAGAGCCTTAAAGACTCAACATATAACTAGGTTGGCTATACAGCTTTTTCTTTTGAACTAGAGAAAAATGTGTGTATTGAAAGGACAGAATAGATCAAGTAATTCTTAATTTAAGTTATTGAATTACCTGCCTCCATCCCCAGTTTTGGTAAACTGCAATGAGATTTCTGGGGAAAGCCATCTTCCCAAAGAACCATGAAATAAAGAAGATATGTCTTTTACTGTTTCAGTAATTTGATTCAGCTAAGGACTGAGCACACTCTAAAAAGTGTTGAGTGTTTTCAAACCTGTATAGGTTTTAAACATTCAATCATTTATAGGCTAATGGCTATCACACATGGCCTGGAGAACACTTATTTAAAGGTCATATGTGAATTGAAACAAAAAAATCTCAAATCCTGATTTGAATTTTAGGATTTCTGTGCAAATTTTGTGCTCAGAGACTCCTGGTTATCAAATATAACCAGAGTATATTTACAGCCTGCTGCCTTCCTGGAGCATATTATAGATACTAGGGTTTCACTAACATTAACCAAGGTAATAAGTGGCAAGTACAGATTTAGCAAGTGTTTGTGATAGTTAAGATAATAAATAGGATTGATTCCCTCAGACTGTCAATCGGCTCCATATTTTGCAGAGATCTCTAGTAATATTGCTTAGGAAATATTTACACCGGTACATTTCTAAACTCCAAACCCAGCTATCAGTAAAATTTTAAAGCAAATGTTGCTAGGGATTTTTTATTGAATGACAGAAAAATATTTCACATTTTCAGTCTGGCGGGGTCCTTGCAAATGCAAGTAATAAACAAACAAATGCACTCAGTCAAGTGGAATGATATAACAGCAGTCAGCCCTTCCAATTGCTTCCCCTGATTTATGGTTGTTACATCAGATTTATCAGAATGACTCATCTCTAATCCAGACTTTTTAGGTTGTGAAGAGATCTTCAGCCACATTCTTTGGATACCTGAAGTAAAGTCATATGATAAAGATTGATCAACACATTGAAAGCTTTTAACTAAATTTCTCTTTTTCTAATGGGGTTACACATATTTTGAACAAACACAGAACCTCTTCTATCCCACACATGTAAAATATTGCAGAAAGGGAAGCTATTTATCCAAGATTACCTTTTGTTAGATGCTGAAGAGAAAGAAATGCAATTCCATACACCTCCACTCAGCAATATGAGTGACCCTCAGTAATGAAAACAGCTGTGAGATCTAACTGTATTCCAGTGGATCTTCATCAGTAGAGATGAGATGGATGTTCAGGGAAACGATGCCCCGCTTAGGCTACATCCGGGTCACTGTCCTGAAAGTTCAGAGAATACTGAGGAATTGAAGTGTTCAAGATGTTCTGCTCACTTTCAACACTTCTCCTTTAACATAGACAGACAGATATTTCTAGTACTAGTGACTTACTGCTAGAATAAGCACCAAATACCTCTCTTTTAAAGCAAGCAGCAGACAGCTGTATCAAAGTGAAAAGACTTGGTGGTCTTCTTCACACAGAGAGGCACGAATCTACACTAGCAGTTATGGCACAGAGTTTTTGCCTGAATACAGGCCGTCAGAAACAGATGAGAAGTGCTCAGGAAGCACCTCGCATGTGTTCTCCAAACATCCTGGCTGCCTTCCACGCATATGAAGAGCTCAGTCAGATCTCATTGGTTTTAGCTAACAGCTAACAAGAAATTTCCTCACAATGTGAGGAATTCACATCAGCAGCCAAGTGAAGACAGCTAGGATTAACCAGATGTCCACCAACCCAAATAAATCCACTCATCAGGATTTTGCAGAGGGCATAGACACTTTAATTTGCCTTTTTGACAAATTGTGCCTTTACGATATAACTAGTTAGTTTCCACAAGGTAATTCCATCACCAGTGCTCTCTATTGTTGTAAATAATGTAAACAGTTATTGTATAAATTACTGATTGTCATTTTGCAGACAAAACCTTCGAAGTCATGTTTAGGAATCACCTTGCAGCTGAGGACAAAAGATTGCTATTAAGATGTACTAAACCAGCAAGAGAGCAGGCTGCTGGCAACAATTTCTTTTACCTCAAGGCATTTTGGACGACTCAGTGTTCTATTAAATACTGAGCATGAACTGTCAAAACAGATGCTGTCTGGCAGATAGGTCTCACCCTAGTGCTATTCCAGGATTTACCTACTTAATCAGCATCTTCTAGCAGACTGTTTTTTTGAGGGGGTAACCAGCTCCATTTTAAAGGAGATGAAAGTCAAAGACTTAATCCACCCATCAACACCAGTAGAACCCTCTCATGCACACTGCACTCTTATGTTGTATTAATTACACCAAAACAAATCCTCCCGCCTCACCTATACATGACTCAGCTATGCAGTTCCAACCTTGTTCCATAACAAGTGCTAGATCATTTTCCACCAGTAACCAACTACATGAGTTGAGAATTTCCATTCTTACTTGCTACTCTAACTTGCATGGCAGAATACAAAAAGCTCTGAAGCTGTCTGCATTTCTCTATACAATCATTTCAGTGGTCTCATCTAGCCCACATTGCTAATGAACGAGTTCTTACATTCTTCTATCACTTCTTCCACTGCTACCATTATTTCCAGGAGTATGAAGAAGATCTTACCAGGCTTAGGGCACATTTCACAAGCCCTATCTGTATTTAACTAAGCAAGTGTGTCAACCAAGACAACTTACAAACTAACTAAATTGTACTTCAGAAAGTATTTATAGAAGGGGCAATGTCTAGATTTAGCCCTTTTGTTCATTGGCAATAAAGAGACATTAAGAACTGTTGCTGCTGTGTTAAGGTGTCAGGCTTAGGCAGAGCATTATTTCGTCTGGCAGTGAGAGGCTAACCACCACAGTCTTGCTGACCTGGTGTGTACTGGGCTATCTATGAAAGAGAAGTGAGGTCTGTGTTCACTTGCTTTCATTTGCAAAGTTGCCCGCCTCAAGGTAGGCAGAGGGCATAAGTTACCTTTTCCCTTCATTTCCCTTGTGTGGCTGCCATGCTCCTACAAGTGCTGCTGTGACAGTCCCAAAGTCAACACAGTGTCATCTTGATGAGGATGAGATGAATCCCTGCAGAGTCCAGGAAGCTTTGGCTGTGTGCAATTATATTTGATGGGACTCCTGAGGTGAGGGTCTGGCTTCGGATACTCTGACACAGTGCTGACACAACACCTTCAGCACATGGAGGGTGCACGACTTTCAGGCCTGTGGGAGCAGGCTGCAGCAGTCTGAAACATACCCACTGAAAACTTTATGAAAGAGGACACGAATAGAAACGATCAAGACTGTCACTGGTGACCAGGCATTGGCGTTTGTGACATCTTCAACTCAGTTGAAATCAAACACTGCTGTGTGGTCTTTTCTCCCCCAAAACATGTCTGAATCACTATGCTGTTCTTGTTGCAGTTTCCCATAACAGGCAATTTAACATTTAGAACAGTGATATACAAAAACAGATTCTATAGCATAACCTGAGGAAAAAAAACCCTCAGTTCAGGCATTGTCTTTCACATCAAAAAAAAACCAAACCTGTGATGATTCTGACTGAGTGATTGAATGATTACTTTATAATGCTTTATAGGCTGAGCTTGTTAATCTAACAGTTTGTTTACAATAGGCACTTATAGGTAATATTATAAATACATAATGCATCAAGAGTGATTGTATTTTGTTGCCTAACGCAGAGAGGAATATTGAACTGCCAAAATGGGTAGTTATGTGTATTTTATCAGGCTACTATTTCATTAGCTAGATGAGACTTGGCCACTGGACATAAGAGCTTGCACTTACTACTCTAACTGTGGCACTCAAAAGAACAAAGTTCATTGTAGGGTAAAAAGAAACACTTCCATAAATCTTGTCTCTCTTGCATATATTCATTTGTGCTCCAGCACATTCTTGTTGCCAGAGGTATATCTTCTCTGATAATGGTGATAATAGGAGCCAGTTAGGACTAGCAAAGCTATTTTGCCTGATGTATTAGCACTTCCATTTTAGAATAATCCTACTAGCATGATTCTGTAGTATTTACAATTTTTATAAGTACCGATTATATTTTCAAAGTCAAAGTGGGATAAAATTAGTACATTGTACCCCATTGTTGCTGCTTTCTATAGTAGTCAGCCATACATATTGAACAATACCATATGAATGTAATTTTGAGAGGTAAGAGCTTGATTCTTTAAAAAAAACACTTACATGGGCAGTATGAGCTCTTGTTGAGGATCTTCACCATGTGAATATTGTGCATCCAGTCTAGTTAATAAAGAAAAGCTGAGTTCCATGGATACACAGGGGCATGTATGTGGAGTTCTGGCAAAAGAGCATTTTTTTTCAGCACCAAAGTCCATTCAACAGCCAAGAAAACCATATCTTATCATACCATTTGCACACTCCACTTCTTCTCAGGGAATAATATCTGTATATCTAATTTGCAAATGTCAATAGGCAAGTACTTTTGGCCACTGACAAGGAGTGAGATTTGGGAAAGAGGTTTCTGTAAGGCTCGCAGGTCCATCTGGGAATGATGGATGACTTTCAGCAGCAAAGATTTTCTAACAAATGACATTCCAAAACAGAGTCTTACAAAATACTCATAGCTAATGTCAATAATTCTCTCTTTGCCAGTTTAAATATCCTTCTGAGTCTCTCACACCCTCACTGGTACAGTATACTGGCAAAATTAGCAAGCTAATGTCACCACTTCTTGTAGATAAACACATGTGTAAAGTGTCAGGCATAAGGAGGAGATTACAGAACACATATTTCTAAGTGCCACTTAGGAATACAACACATGTAGCTCATGGAAATGTTGACATCATCTAAAGAGGAAAGCAAGACTTGCAACCACAGTGGATTATATCATTAGCCAAACTGGAAAGTAATCATTCCTTACAGCTGCCAGAGTCCGTCTCTGCCCTGGAGCTCCTACTTTCCTAAGGAAAAATGTATCACTAAATTTAGATAAACGTCATGACTGTGAAAGTTCCACAAAACATATGTGACAAACATCTCAAACATAAGCCTTTTGTAAGTTGATGCATTTAATGAAGTCCCTCATCTTGTGCTTGCTTGAGAAAGATTTGCCATTAAGTATAGGAAAGAGGGTGAGGAGTATAGATGCAGAGGATTTCCAGAATGCACACTCCTGTGAATGGGGTCTGAGCCAGTGAGGTTGCTGCAGTGATACACAGAGGCTTCGGCTGGGATTAGAAATCCACAGAGGTGGTGTTGCACACAGCTCAAGGCAGAGCATCCATGCCCCAGAGAGCTTATAGTCAAATAATGCAGGCAATACACAGAATATGGAAAACAAAAATGTTAAAATCAAAAAGATTTGTGCCTGCTCTCACTGTAAGCATCTGCATACCTTCCTGCCTCTTCTCCTACTATGACCCCAGGGTGTTTTCACCAGTCATTGCTGAAGATGTGGCTTTTGGAACAAATGTCTGAAAAATGAGAAAGCCTTACAAATAAGCCCATTGGGTGTTATTTGTGTTAAAAAAATGGTGGTGTCCATACAAGTTAATAACCACGAATAGGGTGCAGTCTGGTGACAGCTAGGAGGCAAGGTGGCTGTTTGGTAGACCTGAAGTTGAGAGCAATGGAAAGGCATAAGAGAGGAGGAATGAGCAGGACTGAGTACTTCAAGTAACAGGCATGACTAGCGCTGGTTTTCTGTGTGTATCAAAGAGAGACGGTGTACGTTTAAGAGCAACGAAGACCACAAAGAAAGAGGTGCAAGAGACTACAGAGGTTTAAATGAGAGATTTCCTTGGTTTACTACCAAAAGAAAGATGGGTTTGGCTGCTGTCTTGGAGGGACAAAGTGGCAGATTAATAGGTCTAAGATCACAGGAACAGTAATAATCTTGGTCAGTGTAACCAAGAACATGAGTCCAAGTAGAGTCAGAGTACAGAAAAGAAGCAGAAGAGCTCAGTTTTGGCCATACTAAGTCAAAGCTGAAGATAAAGCATCTTCAAAAGAGTTGACAGGAAGATAAGCTGAAATGCGGCAATGATCGAAGGAAATATGCCAGGAATGGAAAAGTAAATTTGCATTTTTCTAGCATAAAATATTTCAGAGCTGTCTGCAATTTTTTGTTCAGGTTTGGTTTGATTATTTTTTTCCTCAAGGCAAAAAGACTATTTTTGCTTAAAGCTGTTAACAAGATGAGGTGCTTGTCATAGAGGGGAATGTAGAAAGTGAGAGGTCAGAAAGGAGCAGTGCTTTGTGGGAAAAGTGAAGGATGTAACCTTTGTAGGGATTAGGAGACTTGATCCAGGGTTTGCTAAAGGCAGAGAAGAAAAAGTCAACCAGCTGTTTTGCTGCATGCCTTTGCAGCTGAGTCAGGCTAAAGCCATGGAGAAGGAAAAGCATCCATAGGGCAGGGAGCAGTTGCACAAGTTGCATCTGGGTAGAGACTGAATGTGCAAGACAAATATCAGGAAAGGATGTGCATGGAAGTTGTGATCTTGTAAGTTGTGTCTTCAGTATGAGCAAAGGAGCTGGAATAGAACTGTGGAAAGGAGTTCTGAGTCTGAATGCCTGGTGGAGAGGAAAAGCTGATGCAGCTGCCGGCAGGGAATGAGTGAGAGGTAGCAGAGAGGTAAAGTAACACCCAGAATATGCAGTGATTGAGCAGGATTAGGTGAGAATCTATGGTGGGACAAGATGGCAAATATGCTAGCCTGAAAGAGCACAGCATTGGCACCTGTTCCCTACAGTGTATTAAGACCAACATGTGTTTAACACTAGTGCAAAAAAACATGGCACAAGGGATTTAAACATGTCTAGATGACTGTAAGCAACATTTGTGACAAAGAGGACTTAGTCACTCAGAGCTCTGGAAGCACTATTCTGCAAGATCTTGAGTACAACAAAGGTCAGCAAAAATTATTGGGGATCTTCTGCAAAATGCTCGGTACCTTGACATTTCAGATCCTAAATCAGTGCCTTGTACACTTCTTGGCTTCCCTCAGGAGCTTACAGGACTGGCATCCAATTCACTGTTACTTGGATAGCATCAGACAGGAAACAGTGGAGCAAAACGACAGTTCCTCTTTCAAAGCTTTCTCTTCCAGACTTTTCCTTCTGCAGGTTTGTACTCTCTGTAAGACCATTGCTTATGTAGCTAATATTGAAGACCTCTTCAAAAGTAGTAAACAGCCTCTGCCATCACCAGGCACTGAACAGTCCTGGAAGTGAGTATTTTGTTTTTCTTACCTCATATTGTGTTAGAACTTGAAGTTTCCCAGTTTATTTTTTTGCCTAACTTTTACCAAGCAAAGAAAAAGTTATCTGAAATTTCTGAGGTCAGTTATTAACTGGAGGTACTCCAATCCCTGCTGCTAACCAGACAGAACGATACATTTTATTCTGTCAGTATGTTCCTTAAAACCCAAAGGAACCATGTCAAAAACCTGACCTTTTTTTTTTTTTTTTTTTTAGTGAAGTACGCTTTGTATCCACCTCATTTGAAATGCTCTGTTGGCTAACAGTGGAACAATACTTTCACAGGAAAAAACTGAGTACTTTGAGTCTGACTGACAATCAAAATCTTATTAAATGTCACAGGAGGTTCGGACCAAGTGTTTGTATTTACTGTGCTTGATTACAGATCAGTAGGAGATAAAAAATTACTCCTAGTTCTTTTACCCAAGCCACACTTTTCTTCCTAAGACAGATGTTCCAGATGAGAACACAGGTGAGATGCTATAAAAATGGAAGGGGCAGCACATAGCTGATATGACAGCAACTTAACCCTTTTACCCTTTAACTTAAAGGCATACTGAAAATACATTTTGACTCAAATAATTTGACAGATGTGGGCAGAAATGTTTAATACAGAGAAAATTTGGGTTGATGCAAAGACATATTTTTGAGTTTACACCTATATTTAACCTTGTCTAAATACAGACCTCTGTGTTTAATAATTATCCATGCATTTCCCAAAGGTTCCCAGTCCTTTCATAAAATTGTAAACATCGGTTTGCAGAAACAAACTCCTACTTACACTGTAGGTATAGTCAACCAACTCTGGGACATCTCACCTATAAAATACTTTGTCTCTCCTGCAGAATCTAATACAAAAGACTACATATGAAAGTTCCCTTCTTTCTGGTGTTTGGAAACCTCATGCAAACAGCACTGTAATCTGTGTAAAACCTTTTCATGGCCATACTGTAGCGTTTATGGAAAACATCTTTTTTTCCATCTCTTGACATACAGATCTACATCAGTCTTTTTTAAAGCAACTAAATGATTTGGAAGCCCAAACTACATTTAAAAAACCAGGCAGGTGAAGTCACAGCTTATCTGTCACTGAGCCAAACTTGACCTGTCTTTACTTTGCCCTTCAAACTAGTGCAATGGGTGAGAGTGACAGGATGCCATGTTTCATATTGTATTTTCAGCTGCAGCTGTTTGAAGGTTCTCAGCAAGGCCAGCAATGCTGCAGATAGAGCAGGTTGCAGTGTGTAGGTGAAGTGGTCAAACATGCATAGTGACTGCAAATTATATGTGCCGTTTCTCATGCTTAAGTCATCCCACGTGAGTGATTAGTTTCCCTGCAACCAGTATACTTATCAAGTATATAGAGATCTCTTTTCCTTCTATACCGTGGAGAAACCAGTACTTTTGTGTTCCTTGGCATCTAAACCAGCTATAGGTTTACTTGGGTGAATAAAACTCAACAATCCTCAGATTGTTCTCATAATTCAGGAGAGGTTTTAGGCAAATGATAAAATCGTAACACAAGGTGGGTTTTTTGTTTTTTGTTTTTTAAAAAAAAATGTTTTACTGGCCATGATTATTTATAATTAGAACAAAATTTAGAGAAGAAATGCCAATTTAAATTCTGAGTTCCCACAGCTTTATGGAAAATGCTTTGCTTTTGCTGTGACATACAATTTTAACAGAATATCAAGGCGGAACTGAAGAGCAATGTGATAAGTGACAAGTATTAACATGGTAAATAGTGTACTTAAAATTACTATGGGTTTTATCAAGTACTTCCACTAGAAAAATAAACTATCACATAATAAAAAGTCAATTGACAAAATAAAACTGAATAAGACATGTGATTTCTACATGTGAAATTTGATAATATTTTACAAATATATCAATGAAAACCATCACTACTATTTAATATGTATCCAGGAATGATGCTACAGAAGTTCTGCCTACCCCTGGTTTTGGTTAGCAAAATTTAATATTGCCTATAAGCAATATATATTTCAAAGTATGTCAGTTATACTTAAGACACATTAATGCATTTTTAGAGTAATTTCTGTGTCAGTGAAATTATTGCCTGCTCCCCCCGTGTCCCCCCCCCCCTCACTGCTGTCACACAGAACTATAACCAGTGCTTACATGGAAAAGTAATATTAGGAAACACATTAAAGATGATTTATCAGCTGGAAATAGGAAAGAGAGCCAAGAGCAGGTGATGAACTCTTCAGAACCACTGCATTAAGCTGAGACAGAAAAGGCTGTTCCATTATTTCAACTGACCTGAAATATATAATCAATTGGGACCAAGTTCCATTCTCATTCACTCTAGCCTAATTACATATTATTTAAATAACATTACTCCTGATTTCTACTTACGCAAGTGATCTTCAGAATTTGGCTTTTATTTGGCCCCACGGAAAACATGATAAAAGAGCCTTGCAGAAACCATGGCTTGTTAAAGCTCCTGGTACACAGTGCTTGCTCTCTTTCAGAGTTAAGGTCTTAACTTACAGCCTTCACTGTCTGCAAATGGAGCAATATGTTCTTCAGCAGAGTTGCTCATTCAAACAGGTAGGATTTAGAGCTAAAAGGTAAAATAAAAAAATCCCTAAATCTCCAAACTTAAAAGTCAGCCCAGGGACCAGTAAATGAACTGTACAAGATGTTCAGGGCTGCTTTAATATGCCCAAGGAAAAGATGCTGTTTAACAAGTAGTCTGCCAAATCCTGTATCAGCTGCAGTTTCCAGATAGAAGTAAAGCGCAGTCCCATGTCGAGCACATTACAGTATCTAATCTGGCAGTCACAATAGGTGACTGATGTAAGATTCTCTCCCAGCAGAAAAAAGTATTTGACACAGGAGGTTACTTAGCAACATTTAGACATAGGGCTAAAATGACAATAGGATGGAAGTTTAATAAGGGAATACAAGAGGACCAAAATTCAAGACTGACCACAGTAATAGGAGGAAGTGCAAATGGTATCTTTCCACATAGTCGAGACTTCCACAGGAGATTTACTCATGGGGAGGACAGCCCAAATCTCTTCTTTGGACTCCAGCTGACTTTGGTCAGCAGTGGCTGTGCTTCAGCCCAGCTACCCTAGTGAGTCATCTCCACCATCCTTTTCATCCACTCTCAGGTCATCCCTGAGGTCAGTGGCAGAGGCAACCTGTGTTCACCCTGCACAATGTCAAAATCCCATATCTCTAACAGATTTTAATTTCCTGGGAGTCCGGTGGTTAGGTTTATCCAAGTGCTCAACTCACCACTTTCCATATCTGTAACCTGTAGCTCAGCAGTGCATGCAAATGTTCACTCACACGGTGATTAACCCTGGGAAAGGAGACAGTATCAAAGAGCATCTCTTAATAATTCCTTTCATCACAAAGAAAACCCTGGGATTCTTCTGCTACATTCTGCAGTAAATCTGACCAGCAAAGTGTTCCCTTCACGGTCTGGTATTCACAAGGCCCAGTCTGATCTCAGTCGCAAGGACGCCACAAGATCGGAATGCTATTACAATCAATTATTTAAAAAGGAGAAAAACCATAAATCTGGTCTGTCGTGGACTTTTTCCCACCGTGTGTTGTGCAGCACTGCAATAGCTTACATTGCTTAATGGTCATTCATCTTTTTGGTAGAAAAGTACAAAATGGCCTCCCAAAAGCATCACCTAAAGAAAAGATATTCCAAAGGCTACAAGAAATAAACAGACCTACTTTCAGGTTTAATGCTTGGTGTTAGAAAGCTTAGAGCTGGTGCATCTCTTATTAGCGCACCTTTCCTATGCAGCAACCAAATTTTACACGCAAACTTTTAAATGAGCCTCGAACTTGTCAGTTTAAATAGCAGTTTAAAAATCTGCTTTGCTTTGCTTACTGGATGTGTTTGAACAATTGCACTGAAAAAATCCCTTTCACTTGAATAAGCAGCCGATCATTTTTCTGAAGTAAATATAGAAGGAACTTGAACTCAGAAGGAACCGTATGTGGTAATCAGCGCATTACTCAGTATAATGAGAAAATCATCTCTGTTTTCTAGAAGCATTATACAATTGCATGATAGTGGTATTATACTTTATCAGCACTAATTCATCAACTACGTAAGTGTACTCAGGAACACGAAAGTTGTTCCCATAAAACCACAGGCAGTGCCCAGCATTCCAGGGCTGTTTATGCTCCCAAAATATCTCACGAGTCAATTTGCTAGTCTCATTTTTCCGATGATGCAACTATTTATCTCACATGACTAGGTCTATAGAAAGGTCTCTGAAGAGGAGAGGCCAGCTCCCCGCAACAGCGCCCTCGCTGCCACAACTTTGCTGAGCTGCTGGACAAGCCTTGACTGAAAAGGTCTGGTTTACCTAGGGGACCGGCTCCTCCTCCTCCCCGTTTTTATACTACTGTGGGGTTAATAGCTATGTCGTGTGGGGTCAGGGAAGACATCTGTGTCTCAGATAATATGCTTACGGTGATTACCACACATAATTGACTGACCTTCCCTCATTCTTTTCCTGCTGCAGGCCATGGCTGATAGGGTGAGATGCTCTAGAGGAGTTTATTTTCCATCACACACTATTGTGCTGCTGAGCAAATATTTTAGCTAGCTTTGAATGAATCACCTTTCAGGCTTTGGGTTTGACAGTTAAAATATGAAGGCTGTGACCAATCTAATAATATTAGATTTTAAATCAGCTTTGGGAGAAAACATGGGAAAATCCTACTTAAAATCCATTTATAGATACCTAATAAAATCCTGTTTTGAGTGCTGAAGTCAACGTAAATTTTTGAGAATTCTTGTTCTTTCTTTTGCCCTCTCTGCAGGCTTCATCTTTCCACCTTGCTTGGAACATTTTAAGCTCTTGAGTGGGTTTGTCTCAAAAAGTATCTGCAAGCTGAGGAGTAATAAATAAATAAACATTCATGCATTGCAAGACCCAAGCTTCCAAGTAGGAAATGCTGAGGTCTAATTTAAGACCCTTCCTTCAAGAGAGAACGTTAGAAACCCTTTCTAGTTCATGGGGCTATGTGACAGCAATATATGACTGTACTGGACTATTCTGCATAAACATGTATTTCATTTTATAGTTGACAGAAGATTTAAAAAACCTCACCATTCAACAGGAAAGCAAAATTTTTCCCTCTTTATATTAAAAAAAAAAGTGCAAAACTAAATTTTATTTCCAATATACACTTACAAAAGGAATGGAATAAATATAAGAGGAGATTTAAAAAAAAAAATACTGCCAAAGGAAATCTTCATTTGTAACATTAAGGTTTTAACTTTCTAATACTGTTTTACTCTAACTCTGTTTTATCTATCTATCAATTAGTCTATCAATCCATACATAATATACTCCCACAGGTAACAGTCTTTTTTTGTATATATATATATATATATATATATACACACACACATATACATATGTATGTCCCAGGTTAGATTGTGAGTGATTGAAGCTTTGTACCAGGAATATTCTATTAGGGAAACAAGTCGATACACAGAGTTGTCTGCACACGTGCGCGCACACACACAGACACATGTACACCTACTTTCTCCCTCCTTTTAAAATCATTTTGTCATATGGAAAATAATCTTTACCATGCACAACCGGTGAGTATTTATGGCCTGTTACTCCAAATTTCAAACTGCAGCAATTTCACTGGGACCTAATGGGCGGAATGATATGATACACTGAACAAATACATCTGTTCTTACTCCTGTGGCTGAAAGCTAACATTTGTGCAAATGAATATTCCAGCACTACAGCCAAAAAAGTGTTTCCAACCCCGGTAGTTCCTCCACTTTAATTTGTCCGACAACATAATCTACATTCCTAGCTGTCATTTATAGAAATTCATTTGGAACTGCCATCATCTTTCAAACATTTAATATAATTCATCCTCCCCCCAAAATGTAGCAACTGCTTAACAAGGAAAAATATACATATTCTAAATGTATGGGTGATCTTTAGACAAATCTCAGCATCACTTCATAATTATATACTACAAGTTTTAATTAACTAAAGCTCTGAAAATCATAATGCCTTATTAAAATGCAATTAATCCTTTGATTAAAAAACAAAAAGCACAAGTATTTACAACAAAAACACAAGTAGAATAATTACAAATATCATGTACCCATTTCTTTTATTTGGGTGTCACTTATGATGTCTCACGTTCCCTTCATTAATTCAAATACACACATTATCTCAAATCCACAGCAGACTGAGTGACAGTGGCCACCAAACACACAGCACTATATCCTATTGATTTCTGCAAATCCTGAACAATGCCATTTGCATGCTTGTTTCTGTAATAATAAAGATATGCCATTCAGAATTAAAGCACCGGCCAGACTAGTGGCAACTAATTGTGTTGTGTGTAATGAGTGCAATTTCAATTTGATATAACCCTCAGCTTTTCTTACAGCACTCGCTAAGTACTTTCAAGTCTTTGTGGGGAAATAATTGATTTTTTTGTGCTGTGGGCACAAGAAAATTATTATGATCTTTTGAATAATGCCAAAGAAAGGACCATGAATGATTTAAATTGGTATATGAAGAAGGCTTCACTGTGGATTGCAGTTTGACTGACATCCTACTAATGTAGTATCTAGATTAGCAATTTTTAAGGAGGCAGCTAATATAAAACTGTTAAAACGGAAAACATTGCTAACAGGGATTTTGTATTTGTTATTCAGTGAGGAATAACAATATGGGGATTTAAGGCACGTCAGACAAACACTATACTATTACATAATTGCCCTTGCTCTTTTCTTTTATGGCACATGTATTGAAGGGTATGTTTCAACTGATAAATTACACATTTAAAATATGTAGATACAATGGTACAGTACTAGGTTATCACAGCAGCTAAAGTCCATTGGATATGTCGGTCTGTAACCACCACGTAGAAAACCTTTTGTTTTGCCTGATTGTGACAGGAAGGTTAGTAAACTTCCAAAAATTACTCTCCCGAAGAACTGAGATAATTGCCTTTCCTTTCAAAGGAAGGAAATCTTTTTCCTAAACTGCTGCCCATACCAAAGAACCATCCTGCCTGTTTTATCCCCTGTACTGTAAGTTTTATTTAAGAATGAAAACTCAGAAACAGGTCTCAGCCATCCAAAGCAGCACCCGAAGCCAAATTCAACCAAATTGCCTCCTGTACAGAACTAATTGTAGATTGTTTCAATCTGAAATCAATCTCCCTCTCTCCTTGTTTTTTCTTCTTAAACGACAAATACATTTTATGTAGCAAAAGTGGTGAATAAATAAGGGCATTATCCACATTCCACCTTAAAATGCATACCTTCCAAATCTTATTCTTCAGAGGAGGGAATGTTGTTAATTTAGTTGGTCATAACTAAATAGTTTCTAATCTAGAGCAGGAGTCTGCTGAGAATATTGGACAGTTTAAAGGTTAATCACCATCGCCTGGTTACACAAGTGAGGCAGAACTAATTCCTCCAAAGGCAAATGGCTTGCAGTTTTATCAGCAGTGCAGATTAGAAGTGTTAATATACAGAATAGAATGGATGCTCAAGGGCCAGTTTTCCCTTATCGGCAAACTTTGCAACAGAACTCAGCTACTGCACAACCTCTGCACTTTCTATAATAAGGCCCCTCATTTTGCCTCTCGAGCAGAACTATCAAACAATCCTCCCCAAACCACTGCCACCAAAATCAGGGTATTACAGACCACAGCTAATTGGAAGATCACTATAATGAAGTAAAAGATAAAATACTTTGGCTGCTGGCCTAAAATGTGGATCAGCACAACATAGGAAGCTATCTGGCTATGTCACATTCTGAGAGATTTACATAAACAATAAACTCAAACCAACTGCCCCTCAAAATACATCTTTGTTTACAGTAAATGCAACCTAAAGGACTGGTTATAAAAAGTGGGGAGATTTACATATTCAGTATTATTATTAATAGAGCAGACCCTGCTGCCACTATACCAGACATATGTAACTTGATGTGCGTATTTTAAGTGTATATTCTGCAAGGAAAAAAAAAAAATAGTAGGATATGTAAGATATGTAAGTACACATGTTGCAAAATATTTATATATTTATCCTGCTTGCTCTACACTAGAATATATTTACCACTGCAGCATGTAGTAGCACACAGACTCTTACTTGACTTTTCCAAAGGCTGTTCTGTGCTTCAGGTGTTTTCCATCAGAAAGAGAAAGGAAAGGGGAAGATCTATCAGTGTCACATGCTATTTCCCAAATAAAACATGCTGACAGAAAATCCTACCTAAACAGACAAGAAGAAGAAAAGATACTTTGTGTAAATGCATCAAGGAGAAAAACAGGCAATTCTGCTCAAGAAAGAAGAAGAATAGTCAGTTCAGAGAAAAGTCATATAAAATATTACAGTAATCATCTTTGTGTAAGAAGTCTGGGCATAATGAGCCTACATTTTACAATCACTAGGCCTGAGCCTGCTCCTGCTGAAGGAGTGGGGACTTCTGCCACCGACAGCAGTGGGCTCTGAATAGGCTCCGTATGTTCTCTTGGAGCTTGGTAAAATTAGCCAGGCTGTCCTCTCCACACACCTCCTGAGACACCAGCACGTTAAACCTTTGCCCATCCATTCTGTTACTCCACCCCACCTGGGCTCTAACTGAGGGAAGTATTTCATTTCAGGACACCAAGTACTTCAATCTCATTCATATCTAAGTTCAGTTCAAGGAGGGGGAAGCAGAATGTCCTGTTTTGATATGTTTTCCTAAATTAAAGGGTTGATAGTTTTAATGTGAGACAAGTAGCTCTAACCAACCATAGAAAATCTGATTCCTTCTGAGACTGCCACAGAGGAAGAAGGTTTTTTTAAAAAATAAACAACTTTTCTTTGGCCATGAGCCCCTAGAGGGTACACACCATGTATCTCTGTCATGCTTTGCCAGGGAAGCAGCAAAAGGAACACAGAAAAGATGTAAAGAACGTACCACTCAGTCTTAAATATTACCTACTACAATAAATATGTTTGAAACTGGAATTGGAGAACTCCAAAACCTTGCTAGATAGCAACAGAAAACACCATCTCTCACACACATGCATTTTGATTTTCTTTAAGAATAGTTTATTTATATATATTAAAGTATTACCCCAAGCACATTAGGTGTAACACAGGTAGAATGGAGAAACTGGCTTTTGAGAAGGAATTGTGGTTGGGAAGAGAGTGTCTCTCGCTAATTATTTCAGAATATAAATATACACCTATCTAGACTCATGTTCAGTCATCACTGACTGTCATCAGAGCAAAGATGCTCTCAAATCCTCACAGTTCAAAACATAAAAATGCCTTGTTGTCACCATAGACTACTGGCATCTCCACCCTCTTCCCAAAGCTTAGGTAAACTCGAGCTTCAGAGTATCACCTGAGAGCCTACAGCTCCACAGAGACTGTAAGATGCATAGCTCCATCAGCCAAGGAGCATCTATCAGAGTCAAGGATGACACATTCCTGACACCTCAAGGCACATCAGCTCATCTTCACTGACACAGAATCGTACAAAAAGAGAGGTGGTTTCTATAGCAAGGATCATAACTATTTAAGGGAAAAAAAACACAGTAAAATATTATTTTCAAGTAATAGAGTAGAGACATTGCAGGCTGCTCATAAAACACCCCTTCACAAATAAACCACAGCTGAAGTTTGGCTCTGGTCTTGTGGTGTAACTGGATGTAGGTGCATTGCAGAGATCTAATCATGAGATGAAATTGAATACAGCTTCATCACCAAGTAGATTAGATAAAAACATTCATAGCCACTGCCGTGGGCATAGGCAGAAACCATTAAGGACTCTAAAGGACTTGCAGATTGAGAATGTCGATACTAAAAGCTTGGAAAATTTCATTAAAAGTGAACACTGAAGACTAGCACTGACAATCCCTTTCCCTCATGTGGGTCTCACCCCATCAGAAGATTTTACCGACCACAGAGGAGGTCCAGCACCCTCTTACAGGTTTTGTACAACATGTTTTATTTTACAGCACATTTGACACTTTGTTCAGGTAACAAAGACATTTACCATCACTCCAAAAAATGGCTCTACAGCTCCCAGAAATTCAGATTATAGACATCACCTTGACAGAACCAATCTTATTAAAAGTTCTCATTGGAAAAATAGCCAGCTGTGTGATCAGATGATGTCAGTGAGGATTTGTAAGTTATCAGGCACCAGGAACAATCTGTTGATCAAATGAGACATCCTTTGAGGAACATACCAAGCCTACTAATAGGTAACAGAACATCTCCCACCCTACAAAATCCTCACATACATTCATAGAAAAAAAACGCACAACATGTTAGAGAAAATATGCAGATGTCTGAGAAGCATTTGATTGTGGTTATTTTAGAGTACTCCTCGATACTCAAACACAATGACACCAACACAAATTCATAAATTCAGCAGTTTGATTTCTCCTGGAGCTTTTCAAACAAGCCTTCCTTTTCCTGTCTTTCCAATGTGCAGGAATAAAACTGAAGACAACACAGAATAAAAAGCACAGGCTACAGAGGAAGGTATCCATTGACCACATTCAACAATATCTTTTTCTGAGTTTCTATATTTGTGGACAACATTGCCTCATTTGTGGACAGTGTTGCTGTTCATCAAGCACTAACATAGCTCTGGAGGGAATAATCATGTCCTGGCAGGAGGCTGTCCTAAATGACCCGTTAGAGTTTTTCTGTCTTCAACATTTCCAACTACAGGATTCTTGGAAGCCAATGATTTGAACCTAGTGATTCAGAACAGCAGGAGATATGGCTGGTTACAGTAGGCACAGAAAATAAAAGATTCACTCTGTCTAGCCACGTAGGTCCTTATACAAGCCCTGTCATCAGAATATTCCAAGTGCCTTTGTTGTTTGCAAGCACTTAGAGTCAGGAAGATTTGTTATATATATCTTTGTATTTGTTTCATTTTGCATATTTGCCAAATATGGGGAAATGTAAATGAGCGGCATGATCTCAGAAAGTTAATCTATATCATTCTAAACAATGGATACATTTCACTGTAAACAAAAAGGAGGAAAATAAATGTTTGAAAAATTGAGGAAGACAGATGCAAGAATCTATTGTAATCTGGTCTGAGAGCAGTCTAACTGGAATTTGCCACTGAATGGATATATCATTTGTCTGCTTACTCCTCAGCAAGGTTGAAAAATGTCCATGGGCTTCTGTCAGTTTTTCTCCTCTTATTCAGAATTGCATAATTCAAAGGTAATCACCTATTTCTTTGCCTCTAGCACGCTGTCTGAACAGTTTGAGTATCTCCTCATTCAGCCCACAGGCTACTCTTTTATCAGCAGTTTATTAGTGTCCTACCTTGCCAAAATCCACTCTCTCTCTTTTTTTTTTTTTTTGTTTTTTTTTTTTTTTTTGTTTGTTTTTGGTTTTTTTTGTTTTTTTGTCTCAGATCACAATGCCTGCATAGATATTTTAAAGAAAACATGGTAATATTTTGAACATATCCTCACTTCTCATCATATACCTGCAAATCCCCAGATTTGTTCTAGAACTATTGTATTAATGAAGATACAGAGAAAATATTACCCTTGAGTCCCTAATGACATTAATCACTTTTCGCCACAAAATCCAGGTGTCCAACTCCCATTCAGCATCAGTTAGTAGATACTGTAAGCTTACATAACCTTAAGGGGAGACTGAGCAAGACCACAGAACAGAAATGTATAGAGGGTTTTTAAATACTTCAGAACTACACCCATTTCAGGAAATTCTTCAGTCGCGAGTAGCTGAGAGCTGGGAGAATACTTAAGGGGGAGGCATCAGATATGCAAGGCTGGTTCTCTACTCATCCCTGCATACCCACTTATGGCTATTGTGGGAGCCAGGATATTGGGCTACACTGACCTTTGTTCTGAACCAGTATGCCTCTTATGTTCTTATTATGTTCTTATGTTAAGCAGGAAAAGAATTTAGCCTCTGGATAACACCCGGTTGTGCTTGAATTCAGCAGCAAAATTCCTTTTCTCTTTATTGTCTCAGATTCGGAAAAATAATTACAAAAAAATAAAAAAAATTTTTTTAAAGTGTGAGCACCAGTATACGAAGTTGTGCTGGCACCAGACATCGAAGATTCATTTTGCTATTAATAAGAACTTTGCAGAAGTTTTTATCTATGTGGATAGGGATTTTTTTCATTCTGAAAAACATGTTAGTCAACCTGTGCTACAGACTCTGGTAAAATACACCATTATGAAGGCATTTGAAACAGGTCTCTGCACCATCCCCCCCCCCCCCCCCCCCAAAGGATTCAATACCAAGAATTCCTGAGTCTGAAGTCCCAAGAGATTTTAGGCAGAATAGCTCTGTTCATGGCCTTGCAACATTCACCAGAATATGTATGCTTTCTAAGGTCTTTAGATCCAGACTCTGGACTCATCCAGACACTGGCAATCGTGTTGAAGTTCTTACAGGGGTATTACTGGTTTATAACATTTCTTTGAATTATGTCATTTTATAATGATATGATTTTAATGCTGTCTGTCCAGATGGAGCTTCAGCCCCCTTCATCAGCGAAATCCTTTGGAAAAGCCTAATGAGTTATGGAAATACTTTGAATCACTCAGTGATTATCAGGTTTGATTTTCTTCTGCCTACAACAAATTCTGTTCCACAGATTCTACATGGAAAGATAAGAATTCATGTATCTCTGTAAACCAAGACGCTGAACAGAAAAAAAAAAAAAGGAAAGGATCTACATAAACACTGTGAATAAAAACTGGGATATGTTGAAGACAATGAATAACTTGCATCGAGAGGTCAGGATGCCTTACAGAAGGTTTTCAAAAGATACAGAAAATGGGTAGCAGGAACTACACAGATCTAAGTGCAAGACTGGGATTTTTGGGTCATAAGTTTCCAAACATACGTTAAAATGAACATGCAGATGTCATCTTTTACCAGAAACACGTAGGGAATTTTATTTCCTCCACATATCACAGTTTGAAGCTGGAAGGCAATCATGCACAGTTGCTTGTTTAGGTGGAATTGTACAAGCTGAAGTGAAATCTGACAAAACCATATGTAATATCAGCAAAACAGAAGAGTCTTAATTCTAAGTGGTTCTGAGCTTGGCATAGGAATAAGGAAATTAGAACATGATGAATATTAATATTTAGATTGCCTGTGCATCAAGAGGTAAAACATCTCAGAAAAGCTACCTCTGCTGTGCATAGCAACCTTTTATTCTTTGACGTTTTAAGTTATACAAACAGTAGTCAGATAAATATACGTGTGGAGCTCAAAAAGCTACAGTATTTCACTATGTCACATCTATTGAGGGATTCTTTTGATTTTTTTTTTCCCCCAGACCTGTTCTTGTGCACAATTTCTTTATGTCTTACTTGCTATAAAAATATTGGTCCATGAACAATGAATAACTAGACATTTTTCATTGTATAGTCAAGAGTGAACTGTCTTTTTAGGTTTGTTTTCATTTCTCATGTATCTTAACTTTCATAATGCCTGCTTACATTAATACAATAAATTTATTTACTGAATTGTATTTGCATAAATATTTATTCATACTTTAATCATTAGAAAGCCAGAAATTTACTATAGTAAATTTAAGAGGAAAGTTTCACAGAAACTTCAAACATGAATGAAGCTGATGTGCTCTGTTTCAAGACGTGTAACTTCAAGCACATTGGTAGGATGCTCTTCTGCTCACCTTACCTTCTGAACTGGTGATGTGAAATGGTAGTGGAGACTGTTTCTGTTTTTGAAATGTCTGCCAGCGCTTCCATGAGAGGCTTAATACAAAATGTAAAGTTTCTGTGAACAAATTTAACTGATTAATGGAAAACCCACAGACAAAACACAAAGAAATCGTACAATTTGGAACAGATAATTTTTATGCTTTTGGAAAGAAATAAAATGTTAGAAAAAATCCATATCCAGCTACTTTATTCTTGGGCCATCCCATTAAACACCACCCCCCCACCCCCCCCACCCAGAGAACTATAGTATTTTCTGGCACTATAAACTAGCAAAAATAATCAGAATGGGAATGACATTTTTATATGACAGAGAAGATAGAGTGATAGCAAATTTTGACTGCTGTTACTAAGTCAGCAAGTAAAGCCTACTCATGGGTTAAATATCTGGAAGAAGGAGGTGGTATTTACATTTAAAATGGATATGACTGCAATAATAAAAAAAAAATAATCTCTATTTCTTGGAAAAATATAATGAAAATGAGCAGACCATTCACCAGGCATTTAGAGCAATAGCTTATTTTCTTTGTGGGAGTTCTCACAGATGTTACAAAAGTACCTGCCCCATGTTTGATATCTAATAGGTAAGAGGGAAATTCACAATTCTCATGTCCAGCTCCGTTTCCATTCTGGTTGAAGAAGTGGAATACTTTATCTGGCATCCAGAGGATGACTGCATATGCAAAACAGCTTACTGGCTGAACTTCATGTAGGTGAGGAAGAATTAGATGTTATGGAAGGGAATAAGATTATGGCTTGGCTAGTTCTTTGTCAGAAACAGATGAGCCCTTTGTCACTTGTGTTGGCAGTATGTCTGTATGGTTAGGTTCTAAGTTAGTGGAAAACTGTGAAGGAGGAAAGGAAACCTGAACAACATCTTTGTAACCATTCCTAGTTTTAAAGTTCCTGTTCTCAGCTCTGTGGTGCAAGCTCTTCTCTCAAGCAAGAACTTCATTACCATTGTGTATGCCTTCATCATCTCTAATTTGAAGTAGTCTACCCAGTCAGAAACTGAAATTGTTGCAGTGTGACAGGTTTGCAAAACAGTTTTTCTCACTGGGATCTATGCTGGCCACCAACTGGTTTCCTGATGGCATTTAAGGTGGTTGACTTAAAGCCATGCTGGCAATTTATCAGTGGGGGAGGAAGCTGAATGGGAGGTACCCTTCTTCCCCTGTTAACAAGACTCAGGACAGTGCATGCTTGATAACATGTGAAAGGGTAACTTCGTGCTGCCCACACTGCCTCTCATCAACACAGTAACTGCATCCACCCTAAGAGCCCTAAATGGTCTTCAGCTTGTGAAGAGGTGGCCTCCCTCTTTTTTAAATGGAGCAGTAGTAATCAGCGAGGGTGCTTCACCTGAAGGAGGATATGAGATCAGGAACCTGGACTCAAAAATTCTTTCTCTCTCAATGCAGATGCCCACAGCCATTAAAAGCCACAAAGAAAATGAAAGATCCATTTTGCAGAGGTTTTAGAGGTCTCATTATGAGGGTTTTAAAAACTCCAGCCAAGAGTAAAATGCCAAAACATTTTTAAGATTTGGGGCACCAAAAATAAGAAAAGGTGAGTTTTACTTTCAGTTAGTCAAGATATTTCATTAAACATTAACTTTCAATTTTTACATCATGCTACAGTACCTGAGAAAATTTTTTAAGACATTCAAAAGAAAAAAGTATGGAAAGAGGAAAGTGAAGAGAATGTATTCTCAAAGACATCAAAACAAGATGTTTTGACAATGCCAGGACATTTTAACCAAAATTTTCTCCCAAATTGTGCTCCAAGGAATTGACGTGATTTCATAAAGCATTTTGATTTTCACTAAATTGTGTTTACTTTAGTAAAACAATACAAAGAATGAATAGCATGATGGAATGATGCATATTTATCAAGTAAGACATTGGTTTATTTTAACCCATTCCACTATCAGAAGTACAGTTCATCTCTAAATGTTATGCAGGAATACTCAGTGGCAGAAAGTATGCCATAGAAAGCAGGAGGAGGGAACTGGAAAAAGTAGAACCTTATGATAAAACAGATGGAATGAAAACATTTGGCAAATGTCAGTGGTGGGTTATCTATTTTATTATATAGCTGTTTAGGTTTCTCTAGTATGAAAAACCAAGCAGTTTGGCTAACAGCTACATGTGCACATTGAAATTGACATAAAGCATCAGAAAGAATTGCACTGAGATTTTTAAGCAGAAAACCCAATCTTATAAAACTGACACTATCAAACTATAAAAGGTCCATTGGCCTTGATGTCCCTTTCCAAAGATTTGTACTTCGCTCTTCCCTCCTTGCCATTTCTCTTTCTCGTTTCCTCCACAAAGCATGAGTATGTTGGAGGGGCTAGGGATTCTCTCAGTGGCTGGGACCAGAGTTTTTCCGCCAGCAGACGTAATACCTACAAACTATTGAGAATATTAAAGCGTATCTGACCTCACTATGGGAATGAAAAAGGAAAAGCAAAACAAATCTGATCTGAAAACTGCACATTATTTCCATGAAGTGTTATTTCTCCCTGGTATCAGACATTGGGAATAAGAGCTGTGGTGACTTCTGCAGCACCAGAAAGAGTTCTTGAATTCCTGAGGAGAAAATTAAAATTGTAAAAAACAGTTATAACAAAGACATTTGTATATATAAAATATTAAAATCATGCATCTAGCAAAAGAATATGTGGAAAAGCATCAGGAGGAGAGAGAAGAAGAGAAATTAAAGGGAGGCAAAGGAAACTACAGCAATGCATCACTGGTTTTGGCATCTCTGTGCTCTGACTAGCATGGCATAATTAAAGGATATTAAAGGCCTTTATATTTCTATCCCAGCAGTGCAAAATTGAAAACAATAAACTGCTTTTTCATAGCACCAACCTACCTTTCCCACTCTCCTTATTCCCACCTCTGAAATTCTGCTTGAGTTCATCTTTACCTTGACCTTGCCTCTGCTGAAATCCTTGTTCATGTCTTAATCACTTTGCATCTTGAATAGTGCGATTCCTTCTATGGTCTGTCTAAATCCCAACTCTCTCTAAATGTCAAGAGGTCCAGAATGGTGCAGTCAGATTATTTTCTTCCTCCATGCATGGATAAACAATATGATAGAAGATGTGTTTATGTAGTAAAATTGAGAAGCTGCAATAGGAGAAGAATGGGGTGATTGTATATAGAACAGGAACAGCAGACCACAGACATACAACAGCTAAAAACTGGCTAATATTCTCAGACAATACTGTGACAGCTGAACACCCACACATCAACAATAAAATATTTGTTTACTAGAATATAAATAGCACCAAGATCAAGAAATCTGGAAGCCCCAGGCTTCTCTGTCATTGCAGACGACAGATATCTACAAAATGCCTTTGCCTCCCAAAACAATAACACATACTTGGTATCAAAATAGACTCCGAGATCTTCAAGATCACAATGCAACTGCCATATAAGAAAAGGCTATTGGTCTTTGCAGTCAAGGAGACAGCCAACTTCTTGGGCTTGCTTGTTCAGGCAAAAGCTACCATGCTGCATTGTTAACTATGAAGAACCTGTGTAAAGAAATCATTTGCCAACAGAAGCAAGAGCAGAGGTGCCCTATATCAGATCATGTTTTTTCACAGTAATGCAGCATCCTAAAAAAAATTAAGTTTCAAGAAGATTTGTTATTTAAGTCTTCATGCTTTTCTGGGAATTGTGTGAGTTGTTCTGTAGTAAAACAAAGAAATGAAGTATATAGAGGTTAAGAAAGTCCAGATGCCTATAGCCTTGCTTGAATGAAGGAGACACCATGGATACTTGACTTCTCTGGAAATCAGGGAAAACAGCTGTCTAATATTGCTTAGGATACCTGCAGCAGAAAAGGTTTTATCCCATATTTATCATTATACACACAACAACAAAACTAGTGTGAGTTAAGCACATCACCAGCCTTCTTTTCTTAGATCATCCTGGCTCTCACAATGCCTCTGACAATGTCTTCTAGAAATGTTAACCAAAGAAATGTATCCTGACTGTAAAAAAACCCCCAAAGCTATGATTTAACTCATGAATGCAAAAGACCACTTCAGATGCCTCATCCATTGTTTCTATATACTCTAGAATCATGTTCAGCTTTGTGAGAAAGCATTTTCCTCACCTGAATTGTCAATTAGAAAACTTAAAAGTAATAAATAAATCCCTCCCTGGAACAACACATCTCAGGAATGCTTGCAAACCAATAAACCAAACCAGCATGGTTTGAATGATTAAAATATTTCATTTCAGTAGTTTTGATAATTTAAAATTATGTTTCCATATTATTGGCTCAAATCAGTGAATAAAAATTTATTCTGAGTCAAGAAGCAGAAAATTCCTAAGGAAGAGCTCTAGGAGTTAGTTTCAGGTTCAAAAACTACAGAAACAAACCACTTCCTGGAAAAAAAAAAAAAAAAAAAGCGCACCTGTTCCCACCTCTGCTTTTCAGTTTGCTCTAAAAAAAAGCCCCAAACTCAACCAGCTGCAGCTATTTCTGCAAAACCAGCTAGCAAATCAGTTTCTGCCTACCTGTAGCTGCTCCTTCAGATAACGTGCATAGGCCTGGAGTTGGGAGGTGACCTTGCTGCTGAAGATGAAACTGAGTGCCCTAGAGGTGGTTTCAGCCTGGTTACATGCCCGTCTAAGCCAATTTTCAATTATTTCAGGTGCAAGTTTTAACACGTGCAGTAGACCTCCCACTTTGTTTCCTTTCCTTTCCTCATTACCATATGAAGACTTGCAATAGATGCCCACAGGCATTTTTCAAATGCAAGGATTTTCAGTTACCCATCCTTCTGACAGGCATCTTGTCGTCTTTGCAGAGCAGCTTTAGATTTGTGAATGGGGGCTTGTTCATCATTGTTGCTATCAATGAATAATTGTAATAACTGTACCTCTCCTGCAGAACGCTGAGCAGCATCCACCCATGCCCTCTTGAGTCAGCTCTGCTTTTCCTCTACAAATATTGTTGGAATTATCTGTGGTGCCAACTGTGGACAGGTATATTTTCAACAGTAGTTCTGCATCAGTTAGGATGCATTCCGTTGGCGCGGTTCCTACATGTGCAAATGGAAAACCTAACTATGGAGCCAACTATGTTTGAGGGATTAATATGATTTCTCATTAATGAGAGCTCTGTAACCTTTGGTATGGGATATATTTAGCCTGTTTGTTCTCTTTTTTTGTGTGAAGTATATTCTACAACATGCTGTGATTTCTGGCCTATTGATTAATGGGTCTTTCCACCACAAGCAATCTTAATCTTTCTTAATTGCCTTAATGGCTGCATGGCCTCTCTTTTATACTCTGCCCACTATGTTGTTGTTGCAAATGCTTTTGTATCTTAACTTTGTGACTATACTAAGGACTTAAAGGAGACTGACTGTGAAGTCTATTGTTGTTCTTGTTCTTTCCATTCTTTAAATTCCTGTTTCAGGCTCCTAATTTCTGTAGGTAATTTTTGGACGTAATTGTGTAAATGCGTATAAATTAAAAAACAATTGTCCAGAAGTCATCCATAAAGGAGTCGATTTTTTTTACAAATTCATAGTATAGTTCTTCTTTTAATTCCAGAGATCTGCAGTGCAGACTAACAGATTTATGTAGGTTGCTATTCAAACCTGAAATATTAAAATTTGTAGCTAGTGTTCAAATAAGATTGTGAGAATCTCCCTTCCAGAGTTTGTAGAAGACTTGGGTAAGTCTGCCCTGGAAGTGTTTGCTATGATATGTAGAATAAAAGATGAGGAGCTCACAAACAGATTTCTGTTTTATGTCTCTGGTACTTCCCAGGGGTTTATTGTGAAACAAAAAAAGCAGATGAGACAAGATGCTATTAGATTTTTTTACAGTACATATCACTTAAATTGCATGATGTCTAGGTCAGTAATGTTTGTTGATCACTGTGTTTTATTTGTGGTGTTAAACAGAAAGCCGGAAGACAGACCAAGTAAATTATGAACTTAGACTTGCCCAGTCAGCTTACTGACTTCATTTTCAACCTACTCTTTCTCTCCATGAAGAGGTGGTATGCCAGCAGAAACCTATGGACTCCATGTATCATCACCAGCCCATGGGCTAAATACAGCATCATCACACAAGGGGCTGCACTTACACGGGGCAGACACTTGCAGGAGAAAGAGATGTACCCATGCAAGAGAATAATTGTAATGAGTGGTGTCATTAACATCCATAAGTGACCCTAGGCACAAAAACATTTCCCCACAAACTTTACCCAGGGTACAACCTTTTGCAAATGCTTCCAGACAATAATGAAAAAGTTTAGGAAAGATTTCATCTAAGTGATGGCAGTAGCTAAGTCTGACACTGAGTTATTCCCAGCTGCTTCCAAATCTAGATCTAGTCTAGAGCCAACTGTGCAAAATCAAAAGCAAAACTGTAAAGGCAGCAACATCTATGGAAATAATTTCACTCCTCTCAGAAGGGAGAAGGTAATGCACAGTAATTGCAATACCCACAAACAGCAAATCTTTAAAACTGTCAGTAGTCCAGAAATGTGTCACTTAGACCACTGTAATTATGGGAGAAAAGGTGACATTCGGGGCTGGAAAAAGAAACATGCTTGTGGTAGAGTCTTTTTATAGGAAAATGTCACCTGTTTAAAAGCCGTTCAGAATTTTGGCAAGTTAGAAATAATCATGGCTGACATTACTTGGCAAAGAGCAGATGAAAAGATCAAAACTGGATAACAGATAAAAGCAATCTGGCCCATGGTTCCATCTTTCAATTTACAATGGCAGCAGCAATGTCAAACACTCCAAATTCTGACAACTGATGCAGCATGAGCAGGTACGAAAGCAGAGGGAAAGTGCCCAGCACTGATAACAAAAAAAATCACTTTGGCAATTTGAAGAAGAGAGCAATGTGTTGCATCCAACTAGAAATATATGTGCATATGCATAAATAATATGCTATTTGCTTAGTTTTGGTGGAATATTAAATGTTAACAGCTAAGATTTATTAAGATTTACTAAGATTTATGGTTACCTTCTCAATGTTACTCTTCATCCTTTCCTCTATCATGTATGTATCACATAAAAGGAAGCAAGTTTCAATCCTGTGAAAAACAACTAAATCCAGGCATCATAAGGCCTGACTAACAGAGGTCAAATTCAGGTTGGAAGTTTGACTAAAAAAAACTGATTTCAGATTTCTATCTAAATAACAGGATTTTACGGAATTTTCTGTACACATTTCCCTAGGATGGATTTTCTTGTTGATTTTGGTTGGTAGGGTCAAGGGAAATATTCTTAAAAGTTCTGATCCACACAATTCTAATATTAATTTCACTTTGCATTGCCACCAAGGTTAGGCTCTGCATATTTAGCACAAACACTGAAAGAGGAGGTTCGTAAATTTAATAACCAAAGGCAGGAAAAGGCAGGTTTTCCCAGTGATGAAGACTGACAATCAGAAGGAAGCCAAAGGGACAAAGTATTTTAATGAGGTCTCACTTATGCTTCTACTGCTTTTGCACTCAGTCCTGCTCTTTTGTTTTTCGATACTCAGAAACATCACTAGGGTTTTTTTTTACCACAGTACCAAGTTCAGACTTGGCATACAGAGCTTCAGTTGATTCAGAGAGTCTACTTACTGGATTTGCAGGTATTTTTAATACTAATTTAGCAATAATACAAAAGTAATCTTAACATCTGACTACAGATGCCACACCAGCTCTGGCAAGGGGAAAGTTTTGTTTTCTGTCTTTGAAATCTGAGTATTTCTAAAACATCTGAAAAGTCGTTCTGTAGCAGAGTCCACTGGTCCACTATGGGAACACTGGAAATTTGAGGTCTGACTTTTCCTTTTTATTTTTCCTGGCCTACTGGAAATTTATTCTTTTGTTTTAAGGAAAAAAAACATGAGAGTGATTTACTCACCCTACAAAAGGCAATTCAGAAAGCAGCTACAAAATGTAAAATGGTTGTTTATGGCTACAGTTGCCTTCCTCTGTCAAATAGAAAGCATCAACCCTGTATAAAACATGCTGTGAAAAAGGAGCCCTGTCTGGGTGGGAGCTGGGATGCAGGAAATCAGGAGATTAAGAAATGTGTAGTGCTCAGTGCTCTTACTAAATCGGGTTGAAATGTTTTTAGGTTTGTTGGTTTTGGGTTTTTTGTTTTTTTTTTTTTTTAAATAATAACATTTAAAAAAACCACATTACAATTTTTGACCAGCTCTGGCCTTTGTATTAATTTGCCTTCCTGGAGCTTGGGGAAGGGCTGGCATTTTCTTTAACGACAGAGCTCAGCACCATCTGATCGAGTCTCACAGTTGAATTTCCAGATGCAGAACACAGCTCTGTCATTATATTATAAAGCTATGATGTAGTCAGAGCAGTGCAAGCTTTTGATCTGTGGCCACTCTGGTGATGGAAAGGCTTGTCTGAAAGATTTTCAAAAAGCCTCGTCCGTGGAGGAAGCACACTTGTAAGGAGGACCATAACCACAGTAAAAATTGGATACTGATAGTAAAGTCCTGGCCTTACTGCAGTCAGTCAATATTTTCTATAGATTTTAACGTGCCTTGGGTATTGCTAAAATCACAGGAAACTGAAGTTTCACCTAGCAATAGCATCTCTTCACTGATCTATCTGCTTCATGAGCAAAAGGTAACAGTTTTAAAGGATATTTTAAAAAAAAGAGTTATCCAACAACCACAGTTATGGTTACATCAAATACCTACCAGCATCTACTGAGCTGATAAACCAGAAGGGTTTCTTGAGAAGGAAAGGGCTCGATGACAGTATAAGGAACATCTTTCAACACCATCACAGATAGCACACTTCATCAACATTACTAGAGACCATCTTTCCTGAACTCTTACACCTCTCACAGGCACAGACTGATGTATAAAGAAGGAAAGGGAAACAGAAAAAGCAAAGGGATGGTGCCGTGAAAACCAAGGGCTTACAGAGACAATAGGAAGTCAACAGTCTGGAACTAGAAAATATGGGTATTATCATTATATTAATAACTGAAGCTTTATGACACAAAAGATACACCTTACTCCACAACCCCAAGGTCTTACTATGGCATTTGTCCCACTTCGGTCTTTGCTGATATCCTGATTTCTCAAACATTTAAGTACTTAATTTCATTAATGTAAAGACTCTTGGTAGATCCACCCCTGACATACATCTCAAGGGAGTTGAGGCAAGTGTTTGTGTCAGGACCTAAAACTTTTGTCTTTAGGCACACTCCACTGTTGTATGTGAAGCACCAGCTGTAGGTTTGGTGCACTGCAAATACAGTGATGGTAGCAGGGAAAACTGGAAGGGTGGGAAAAGAGAGGTATTTGTCATAGCCATGAAAAGAAAATTGCAGAATTTAAAAAGAGTTTGCTCATTGTCTTTAGGATGATATTCCAACTGGAAATAATAAAAAGACCTAGAACTACAGTTCCACCAAGATCTGTGCCTGGATTGTACACTTGAATATTATGCTGCTCCCACAGACCTACCAGAGCCAGAAGACCTCTCCCTGTTCAAGAATCTTTCAAGTGAACTTGAAACAGTACAGCTACAACATTGCACATCATCAGAGCTGGAACTTAAGAGACATGAAGTTTTAGGTTAATGTGGCATATTGTCAGTCTGATGTATAAGTAATACAGAGGGTGTGGAACAAAGTTGGTAGAAAGCTCTGGAAAATAAAGAGAAACTTGTTACCTTTAGCACTCAGTTTGCATTAGTCTTTTTCTGTTTGCTGCTCATGTATCTTGCTTATTGTAACCCTTTCTTGTCCAACTCCACCCTCACGCAAATCTGTGTAAAGGCTATTTTTAAAAGCTCCACCTCATCAGGGTACATGGGTGCACACATGGCTTTCACCACAAGTTATCCGCTTGATTTCTGTGAAGCTATTTAGCTACTTACACTCAAGTGTATTCTTAAAAACATTTGGAATCGACCCCTAAGACAATTTTCTTTCTTCTTCTTCCAACCAACATCATGAACATTTTCATTCTTTCTTTTGGCTCCCTGTCTCTTACCATATGCCTTTTAAACTCATCATCCCTGTCCATTGTGCTCTAAATTTCTGCATACTCACCAGCATTTCTCCTCTCATTTTCTTCCACTTATTCTGTCTGAATCCACTCTCTTGTCTAATGTCATACAGTTCCCTTGACTTGTTTCTCTTACTCTGGACCTTAAGTAGTGTCTGAAGTTTTTTTTCCTGTGTTGGAAACAGTGTCCGTGGCCTCTGCCTTCACTCAAGTAGCCTTTGAGCCTCTTTTGACCATCAGTATTCTTTTCCACACTCCTGTTGTTCATAAAAAGGCAAAAAACCCAGAGAACAACATGATGAAGGAGTGTATCAGAAGAGCTGAGACTCTTCAGAAAATTAAATTATATTAACTCTGTACTTAGAATTAATCAGTGTACTCAAATCATTGGTCTTTTTCAGGGTCTATTTAGGATTACTGTTTGATAGCATAGATCATGAGATCGCAAATAGCAGCCCACTTGATGAATAACAACATCCATGCTCTGCGTTGCCCGACTCCAAGAACTGGGGTCCTAAGCCTCCTCAGAATGGACCCCAAACCCACAGAAGCTAAACACATGTCATGAAGTGCAGTAAAAACAAGTAAAAAAAGAGAGAACAGAGCTTCTTCAAGACAGGATTCTTTCATTTTTGGCTACATGATGACTCTTTGTCTAAGGCTATGTCTGCACTGAAGACTACAGTGCTATGGAGCAACATGTTCACTTATCTCCTGGAAGCGGTCTTGCCTGGTGAGATCCAAAGTCACAAGTGGGCAAGATCATTGTGTTTCTCGGTTACATTTTGTGATGTACCCGAGCTGTTTTGTTTAAAGTTTGTAGCCCTGCAGAGCAGACATACACCATGGAGGGACAAATACTATTGATCTGGTAGAGGGAATAGGTGTTGGATACGGTGACAGCAAATTAGAAACTTCTCACATTTTTGACAATTCATGCATTGCACAGAAAGAGACCATTATAATAGATTTGAAACCAAATAAATGAAGCAAAGAAGGGCCTCACTGTACTTTTGTGATCAATTAGGCTCATTTAAATCTGTCTCCTGCATGTTTTATAAAAGAAATGACTGCAGGTCATTCAGATGCCTACCTGTGCTTATCCAGGTTTCCCTAGAGGATTTCACAAGAGAACTTTCCAAATGGCCAAAGTATCCCTGTGTACCAGGTCACTGCATCCTTCATTTGATGTCTGCAAGATTTTATGCCCAAGAATTTCCGGTCATTTATCAAAAAAAAAAAAAAAAAAGTTAACATTAACTTTGCAGGAAATAACGTGCAGGACAAATGATTTGCACTAGAGTCTAACTATGTTTGCTAATTTGTGTACCAGCAGCACAGTATGGAGCTCAAGGAAGGCTTTCTCTTGCCAAAAAAAGCATGGATGCTTAGTGACAGCCCTTCTAGCCCATACAAGATTTTCAGAAATGTCAGCCTAATAATTTAAAAAAATATTCCGCAATAAAAAAAAGCTCTGAGCGTTTTAGTTCCAGTAGGACAGATAACATATTATGTGAAAACCGGGTACAGAATCTGTCCATCTATTTTTCCTGCAAAACATTTGCTAATCATGCTGTTAAAGGGGATGAACATATTTTAGAATATTAAAGTTTGATTTGGCAATGACAAATTTTAATATTAAAACACATATAATGACTCTTAGATTAAGCTTTTCTGATATACTTAATACCCAAGCTAAATAACTAATCCACAGGGAACAGGAGGTGGACTCAGCAGCTGAGTAAGATTACAATTTTAGGACATACTATAGAGGACACAGGGAAATGCAATCTCATAGATTTCTTAATAATATTCACCATATATTGGTTAGTCAAAACCACCTGGCGTATAAACTAGAAAAAAACATCCTGTGTTCACACTGAAATCTTCTCATAAGCCCTAGACGTGCCTAGCACACAACTGCAACTGTGTAGTTTTATCCTTCAGAGAATAAGAAAAGCAGAAACCATTGTGTAAAAGGTATTTCATGTGATGGTTTGTTTAGCAAAACACAGGTACTGTTCAAATTTGATATATATTCCTGAGGTGTATATTACTCTCCAAGAAGAGCTGGTCAATCACAGAACACAAGGAACACAGTAATCATTAATCACAGGTTAAAATTCAGTGAATAATTCCCAAGACAGAAGATTTAGCAAGGGTTTCTAAAAATTTTCTACTATTTTTATGGCAGCATGGTGGCAAAGCAGGAAAAATAGCAACAGTGCTACAGAAAGTAATTTATCTCAAAGTAATTTTTAAATTATTACTGGATCTGTTATATTTTTATGCAGACCAGGAAAGATTGCAATGAACAATCAGTCTGGCATATAATATATATCAAGCAATATGAATTTGCCAAACTAATATATATGCATATGCATACACTCAGAAATTCTAATCATATACACACACTGACATCTTCATCCGTATCCACACTTATGTATTACAGGCATTCATCAATGACTGTGCATACACACGTGTTAGAGAAACACACTCACATGCAACACGTGAACTATTTCAGGGAGTAAACTCCTCTTGAAAACAACCTACTCAAGAGATGCTATTTTTCAAACAGAATACTGTAATGTTGCTATCCTGTAAACATGCAAACATAGATGGAGAAACACAGCTGAAGTGTCGATTTTCTTCACTTTCTTTTACCTACCTCAATAAAACATCTTTTTTTAGGCTGTGATCTATTTAATAAATATTGGAAGTTCTTATTTTTCCTCAGCCACATGTACATCGGGAAAACAAAGCTAATTTGATTTGTCCTTAATGATTTCTAGGCAGATTATTTAATAAACTGTTCAGTTATATTTTACAAGTACCCTTCAACAGCCTATGAAAAAAATATTAAAACAGAAGAGGTTGGAGATTTATATTTTAAGGTTTTTTATTGAAATTTTTTCATAAATTGTTTTTCACAAGCTTCATTAAAAATTATTCTTTTAGCTAAAAATGTTTTAAGTTATTTTGGTAATAAACAGCTCTTTATATGAAAACATACCAAGATTTAAAAAAAGAAAAAAGAATCAAAACCATTTTACCTCATTAAAAAGCACCTTTCTAATGACCTCTCTTACTAGGACCAAAATATAAAATGAGACCTAGGAACACTTGAGAAGTTGCCTGCAACTTTCTTTGTAATTATCAAATGGTTCAAATGATGAAATGTTATCTTAGCTGTAATAGGGTATATATTCTAGCTATCTAACAGGTTTTTCTCTTGAGCCAGCAAACAGAATTCATTATCTATGCCACAAGAGTAAACCTAGATCCTAAATTTTAAAGAAGTCATAAGGAGGTTGTATATTACTTGAATGACTTGTTTTCTAAAAACAATGATTTGTTGTTTACATTCTCCAGGAGAAGAAAGAGAGAATTTGTGTACAAACCCTGTAAAAGAGCAGTGTTTCTAATATTTAGCATACCTATAGCTCAGCACATTTTAAACCTGAACTATTATTTGCTTCTGTAGGCACCTATATGGGGAAAACAGATTAAAACAGGCAGAAGGTAATAGAACTAGTTCTGTAATGTAAGCAGGATTGGGCCCAATGTATTGTTAGCTTGAAGGAGGAGAAACTTGTTATTTTTCATGTGCCTGTTAATACAGGCATCTCTTCAGCTTTGCAGGAAAGATGTTTCCTTTGAGGAATTTCTGTCATAAGTATTTTCCATATATTTTTTTCCCGAATGGGCATAGAAGCTCTGGGCTTGCCAAGGTAGAGTGGGACAGAAAATTAAATCCTGTGCTCAGGCCTATCCTGGGAAGAACAGATATTAGGCTGTGGGATTTCTGATCCCTAAAAAATTGTTCCTGTCCACTTGTTGAAATTGACCTGCACAAAACCTGTGGAAGAGAAAATATATTAGAGAAATTATGTGTGTCCTACCCGCAGTGTGCTATCGCAAACCACTTTGCACTGTGAAACACAGAAGACTGCGTTGAGGAGCAGCATCGTTGCAGGGGAAACAACGGTGAATTAATTTGTGCTCTCTCACAGGAGAGGCCCTAGCAAGGCACAGTTTTTGAGCACTGGGTTTGGAAACGATTCTGCTCCTCAGTTGGCTCCTTGCTGCGTGTGATGCACTTGTGGTGGTCCAAGTGGGATGCGGGGCTGGGCAACAGAAAGTAAACCGGCAAAAGTGAACCGTCAGGCTCCTCAGTGCAAGTCCCTGCTTTATGTTTATTTTAATGAAATAAGATAGAAACTACTGTAGTGTTTTTAATCACTTGAAATTATCATCATTCATCACCGAAGTAGCACAACAGATAATTGATCTGCTGAACAAAAACAGCACAACCCCCAGCAGTATGTTTGCACTAATTCCTGAAGGCTTTTTAATATGAATTTGGGAACTATCTATATACCTACACAAAGGTCTTATTTTATTATTAACTGCAGTAATTTCATACTGGAACCCTAATATTATAGTGCAATTTAGTTGAAACTGTTGAACTTGTGAACTGTTAACAATACAAATAACACAATAATAGCGAAGAATCCAAACACTTAGCAGCAGCAAACTAATAATCAGCAACACTTTAGTGCCAAATAAACTACCAGGGAATTAATAATTTCACCTCCCTCACAGCAACATCACCAGTGTTTCAAGGCATTTCTCTTCCGAAGAAAGAAGCCGACTTGTACCCCAACCTGAAACTGGGGCGGGTTTCTCCTCTGGGCAAAGGTATGTTTCGTGGTGCACCCAAATATTTCCTGCCCACCTCCCCCTCCTGACAGGGCTTCTGTGTGCGATGGCTGCGGGTCTCCAGCCCCGTCCCGGGCTGAGCAAACAACAAGCATTTCCATCACCTCTCCCTCGCAAGCTGATTTGTCTCGCAAGAAGCCAGGAGGTAAATAAATAGGTCCGGCTAGCCAAGCTTTGCCTGTATACACCTGTATCAACAAGGATGCAAGCACAATTATCTTACCTTAATGAACTTAATCTTTAATTTCACAGCTTGGCCCTTGTGCTCAGCCTCTTAACAAAGGAGCCGAACTGTTTTAGTCCATATGACCACCCTTCCTCCAACAGCTGTGGAAACTTAAAGCCACGACAAGGATTTTTGCCCCTTGTGAAACTGTCAAAAGCAATAAATATTTTTCTTTTTTTCCATCATTAGACCCCGCTAAGAAAGCCTGCCCATTGTCCACTGTAATTCCCAGCGCTCACGGGGCAGGAGCTTTATTGTCCCAAATGAATCCTGAAGTGTGAACAATGCGGGGGAAAGCGGCCACCCTTTTCGGGAGGGTGTAGCCGCGAGGAATGCGGCGCTTCCCCACGGACGGCTCTGCCAAAAGAGCACTTGTGTTTTTTAACACTGGCCTTTCAGGAGGATGCTCGAGTTAAGGCATTGTGGCCCACTGTAAATAGATGCACTCGCCAGAATGGGGCTTCGTCATCCCTAATTAGGGAAGTAACTCCAGAGAGACAGCATGTCACTTGCAAGACTGGGCTCATTGTTGGGTTTGTGCGCGTCCCCACAATGTGAGGTAATTGGAGTTGTACCTTTTAGAAAGCTGCTAATTTCACATAGGAAGTGCTAACAAGACCTTTGTGTGCCATGTTTTCCTTCGTCCTTTCTAAGGAAGTTACAGAGCTCGAGTACTGGGAATGGCTGGGCCAAGGCCTGCCGGAGGAGGCTGCGGTAATGAACCACTTCAGCCCCCCGCCAGAAAAAGGAGGCCTAATTTTCGGGCCTGAGAAGACTAGGCCGGACAAAAGGTTCTGTTTAAGCTTATTATACGGGACATTCTCAGTGCCTACACAGCTTTCCTCGAAATGACCCTCTCAAAATAAGTGCATCAAGTTTGAGCAAATAGAAACATGCAACTTTCGAGGCTGGGGGTTATAGTTTTCTTTACAAAGCCATTTATATAATGTAAGCCGCAATTAGTGCGGAACGGAGCAACAAGATCTAGCGAGGAAAGTTCCCTTGACAAAGGACAGAAATTAGGGGAATAAGTAACAGTTAAATATTGGCTTCGGATAACTGACTGAAAAGGCCTTTCAAATCAGCTGCGGATGTAGAAAAATAAAATAATTTTGCTCCAAGTCTCTTGCACCTCAAAGTTTGGCTTTTAAATAGCTGACTGATTAATTCCACTAATTTTAAATTATCCAGATAGAATGGATCTGGGCTTAAAAAAAAAAAAAAAAAAGAAATAACTGAAAAGCTTCTCGGCTTTTAAGCCTGACAATATCATCAAAATGTCTGTAGGAATTATATATAAAAATTCAAACGGTAATGAAACAAATTACTACTTACAGTATGAAAAGTCTGCAAAAGCTTTTTATAGACTTGAAATGCAGAAGTTATATAAACTACTCAGCGAAAAGAATTAGAAAATGACCTTTGCAGATCGGGGGCAAAAATGAACAGTCTTCAGGGGAAAAAAAAATTTCACTGTTAACAATGGCTTTTAATGCCATTTTGCTTCCCTCATTTATCTAATAATTGTGGCAAGGTTAGGGTAAACAATGAACAGTATGTTTTCACATATTCCACCTTTAATGTCCTCCATATGAATTTCTAAAACACTTAAGAGAATAGATACATAAACCTGTGACCTTCAAATGAGCTTTTTGCTACTTCCAACATTTTGAATAAAAAAGGTCAGAAAATTGAACCGCTTTTGCGCAGTAATGAATTCCATTCTGTTGGGTAAACAAAGCTAAATTTTAAAACACGGACCTGACATCTCTATAGCTCAAGAAGCTTTTCTCTTCTTCGGGCGCCCGGGGGGGAAGGGTGAGGAATGCGAGCATTCCGCCAGCCGCCCCCTAAATCACTGCAGCATCCGCCAAGGGGAGGAGGAGACAAAAATATTTGGTTTTATTCAGTGAACAGCCATGATTTCCAAGGCCAGTGCGACACAAATGTGCGATTTTTAAGACTTTTTTTTTTTTTCCCCTCCACCTCTCACCCCCCAGCGAATAATTGATCCGGTCCACACAAAAAAGAAGCCAGCACTACCCTTGTCGAGCTAGCTCTTACTGCCAAGGGCCTCCAAAAGTTACTTCAATTTCCGCCGCGCTTTTGTCCGCGAGTTGTCCTGGCTGAAAGGCCCGGTTAGGTATTGTTGCAAAAAAAGTCTGTGCCCACGTTTATTCCCCCCCTCTAATTCATACTCCGCATTGTGGGGTTTTGCTATTCAGGGACTGATTGGACAACAGCCCGAAGAATGGCCCCAGTGATTAGGCTCTCAGCATGGGTCTGGATTGTGGGTATAAACCCAGAGCTAGGGCTTGAATTCACGGCGGCTTTCTGCTTCCTCCTAGCGCCTCCCGCGCTCGATATTTTATGCATCCTTTGCGGCAGGTAATGCATTCCTTCATACCAGGAAATGGAATCTGTATAATTAGCCGGCACAGTAGTGTTCGAGCCCTTGAAAGTCCAGGGGTTGTGCCCCAGGAAGCAATTGCACTCGGGTATTGATAGGAACTCAGGGGTTTTTGGCCAGGGTGGGATAATACAAAACCCTGAGTATTGTCATGACAAGGTATTCATCCTGCTTGACAAAGGCAACTTTTCTAGCATTCCCCGGGGGCACACAGGGGCGATGCTGGACGAAGATTTGTTTGTTTAGAAGTGGAGGTACGGTTTGCCCAGCCCACCACAATTCCCAAACACAGGGCCTGACCCCATCCCCTGCCTCCCACTCCACTGCACCATGCTGCTTCCCCCATCTCTTTACATTTTAAAGTATGGCAGCTGTGCAAGTCATGAAGTGTACAGATGTCACTCTGCGTCTTACATGTCAGTAACTGGAATTAATTTACATTTATTTGCCTATTGTTTTATATCATTTTATGACAATGTGCCGCATAATATAATTTAAATCTTTAATGTACAACTAATTCTCTACCATTAATTTGTCAACATGATTACTGGATATGCCATCAGGAAAAGCTGGATGACTTGAAATATGTACAAGGCATTCCTGTAGCTTTAAAAGAGGTTTGTATCTGAAATGACAAAGGTTTACAGAACTTTTTTTGGTCTGTCTGTAATTTTATGAAAACTACAATTTCAGCATAATTTCACAAACTGAATTATTCCAAATCTCAGCCTGCAATAAAATAAAACATCTAATATATTAATTAGCCCAGGGAGAGAGTCCCAACAGTATTGTAAGAAGCAAAATGATAGTTTGATTTCTGAGAAACGCAGCCTTCATCATGACAAATCCTGGCTGATAGAGGAGTTTAAATTGTCTCCCTGCCAATAATATTTTATTTTGGGCAGAGCAGTAATCTTTTTAACTATGCGTTGGAATTGAAAAGCAACTCGTAGCAAGAGCAGGTTGCAAATTTTTTGACAGAAAATGGTGATTTGTTGAAACTGAAACTTGTCCTGGGAGCGTACAGAAGGTAGCTACAGCAGGGAAGGTTTCTCAGGGTAGAATTGCTGACTAAAATATGAAGAGAGAGGGAGGGAGGGAGGGAGGGAGGGAGGGAGGGAGGGAGGGAGGGAGGGAGGGAGGGAGGGAGGGAGGGAGGGAGGGAGAGAAGGAGAGAGGGAGAGAGGAGAGGGTTTTTCTCTGCTTCCCAGCCCTCCCCCCAGCTGCCCGTAGGTAGGAGGTCAGGGCACTCTCCAGGGATGTGGGAGAGCCAGTTTCAATTAGCTCAGTAATGTGCCTGTAAGGGGGAATTCAGAGCACATCTCCTCTTTGCTTTCAGGGAGGGTTTGGCCCCTATTTCTCCTGCAGCTTGGAGGTACTCCCCTGCTTATTTGCTGTTTTTCCCTTATATCAAAAAATGAATATGTATGTGTGTCCCTTAAAAAAAAACAAAGCAAAACAAAAAACATTGAAGTGTAAGCCCTGACCTTACAGCACCCATGTCTGGCGATTCTCCTGTGTGGCTTCTCATGTAGAGCTGGGGCTGGGGGTGGCAGCCTGCCGTGCTGCTGAGTCTGGGAGATGGGTGCAAACAGCATCATCCCTAAAACAGCACCAGGAGCTGGGACCCTGGCTTCACCTCTCTGATTCTCCCAGTGCTCTCCTTGCAGTCTCTGGGGATGTCTGCAGACAAGACTGGACTCCTTGTCACAATCCTGTAAGCTTCATCATATGCTCACTTCTATATTGTGCAGAGCAAGTGGCTCTTATAGGTGGGCCTGTCAGCTCCTCAGTACCGTAACTGAGCTTCTCTTTTTGATGCTATTTTGCAACTATTTTGTTTAGGTGGGCTCCCTGCAGTCATCGGGTCTCTGAACGGACAAAAGCCTGCACTCACATCAATGCCAGTCTAGGACCAGGGTACAGACCCCAGGTGAAAATGCTGGGGTAACGATGAATAATCGAAGTAGATGAAAACACAGCAATTAGTTTCCAGGGAATTTGCTAGCAGAATATTTCATCTTCTCACACTGTCTTTTTTAAAGCTCACCTCCCTGCCTCTGCTCATTCCTCTCCTCTACCTTTTGGGAATCTCACAGGAACTGTATGAGTCACCAGAACACTGGAAAAATCTAGCAATTTCTTTCCTAAAAAAAAAAAGAAAAAAAAAAAAAGAAAAAAATGAGAAGAGGCTTGATTAAAAATTAAAATGGAAAAAAATATATTTGCTGAAAAAGAAGTGTTTAGACAAAGCCTGTCTGCTTCAATTTCCCAGCTACGTAAGCTCCCTTGCCCTGAGAGTGACAGTAGATTCCATAAATTAACTGAAAATCCCTCTTCTCAAGAGCCTAAGTTATCTCTTCTTTGCCTGCAGCTCTGATTTAGAATAGGCGCTCGTTTGTTTACTGTTTTAATTAATGCTCCTTTTCAATGTGGAATAAGGGAAGGGAAATGAACTGACTCGATAAACAGGTGTAGCTGTTATGTGTTATATTTGGGATCATTCAGGACTTGCAACAGATTAATCAGGCTTGACTGGACGTGAACCTCCTAGCAGAAAAGGTAGATCAACTCTGCTGGATGCCCAGTAGGTGAGTATTATTTTAACTGCTAGCCTGTGATAGGAAAGGCTTAGAAGGACAGTCATCAGTGGAGAATATCTTGCTGTTTTCGCCCAGGAAAGCAGTCTGATTCTTTCCCCCACTGCTTAACAGTTAAGGAGACCTTGACAATATAAGCCACTTTTCATGCCCCCTCTGCTTCCCCTTCTAACCTCGCTGCCTCATATTCAAGGGGAAAGAAACAAATCATCCCATTATTTTAAAAACATTTAAGTGTCACATTGGGGAAAATGCTCTCCTAGGTTAACTATGAATGATTGAAGATTTTTTTTCTAAATGCAATATAAGTGTAATAACAGTTTAAGTGTCATGCTACACTGTGTATTGCCTTTGCACCCTGTGTAATACCTAGCATACTCAGAACAGAAAATGATCCAAAATCAGCCTTTTCTCAGAGTTTAAATTCTTAGCTTCAAAGGGGAAAAATAGTTGAGCTTAGGTTTCTTCATTATGAGGCAGCAAGGAAATTATGTGATTTAACCGTATCACAGCAGTAAAGCAACGTTCAGCTCATGAGTATCAAATCCCACAAGAGACTGCATCTCCTGCTTTCCAAATAAAGCAACATCTAAAAATATATTCCTTTACTCCACATTTTTCTTGGCTTATACAGTATGTGTACAGAAAGCAATGTCACATTAAAGGTAAGTGAAGAGGAATCAGGGAGTATCCATTTATAATATTATCCAGATGATCTTGCCAGGCAGAGGCAACGTGGGGACATTGCACAACAATCCAGGCAAGTGCTTTAATTTCAATTGCATTACATTAAACTACCTAGAGTTTATGGTTGTCAAATGGGACCCCGTTCGCTAGTGTCTCTTGCCAGCAGTCTGGCTGAAAACCGGGTTTGGTGTCAGCTGGGAAGGCAGATGCTCACCCACCTTCTTGGAAAGAGATACTGTGAATGGAAGTGTTTTATGTACTCATAGCAGAGCGTAAGTATAGGGCTGGATCTGGCTTGCTTTATACAGTGTCCTGTCAGGAGAATAGGTCCTGAAGGCAAAGATATACAGAATGCAACACAGGCAATATTATATTATGCATGGGCCTTTGATTTTAACCTTCCATCACAATTTTACCAGACTGCTGGAAGGGAGGGTGATTAGATGGGAAGGGAAGGGAAGGGAAGGGAAGGGAAGGGAATGGAAGGGAAGGGAAGGGAAGGGAAGGGAAGGGAAGGGAAGGGAAGGGAAGGGAAGGGAAGGGAAGGGAAGGGAAGGATAGCAGTCCAGCTGAAATGTTCTTAACATTTTACTCACCCCAAATATTCACAGACATGCAAGGAGCTTTGATGTATTTTAAAAATCTGAGATAAATGTTTTTAAAGATAGCCCTTAATATCTTGTTACAACCATCAGCTTGGGCTCCATGATGGCAGCTGATAGCCTAGCAATACCTACCATGACACAATAAATCATTTATCTTATCTTGTTCATAGAGGTCTAAATGTTCCCCTACCAGGGAAAAAACCCAGCTTGACAAGGTCTGCAAGGAGAACGTTTTGGAGTTACTGCTGCATTCTCCTCTCAGGAGATTTGCAGCCTTGTGAAGGGGGAGCCTTCAGTACTCCCAACAGCATGGAGGCTTGCAGTAGCATTTATTCATGTGCCTGGTTAAGAAAACCTCTGCCAGAGCCAGACCTAAATGTCTTCAGGGAAATCACAACCCAGCATATGGATCCTGCAGAATCCACACTGAAAACTTGACTGCAAGATGCTTTGTTTTCCTAACAGAGGTAGTACACCAGATTGACAATGTGTACATTGGGGACCAGTTGAATGCCTTGGCAAAACTGGTATTAGACATGTGGGAACTCTGGAAAGAACCACACCCCAAACCCAGTAGTAACAAATGGTCATATTCATGAAGAAAAGATCAGTGTCAGCTGCAACACCTCATCCTGAGTAGAAGTGTGCATGATCTGGAGCAGGAACATGTGCATTTTTCCACTTCTGCCTTCCCCCGAACACTCAGTGGGAAAATGTCGGTGGGAAAACTTGCCTGTGATTTCTGTTGTTCTGGACCTTTCTCTTCTCCTGACCATCCTTTGACAAAACACAGACTCATCCTATATGGGAGCATCTATCCCATGATTATAAGCCAAGAAAGGGCAACCATAATGCAGATCTTCAGTTTTAAGTCATAACTGACTTATATGTGAATCAAATTACTTATTAATGAAACACAGGACTGTAAAAACTAAGAGTTAAGACATTGCAAAAATGGAAACTTATCCCAACAACTTTTGTGGATCTTTCCAAAATAATGAGAACCATATTCTACCAGTTACTTAAATTTGAAGTATGAGAAATAGCAACTGCTTGAAGCTTGGGACAGAAACCCAAAACCTCATAAGCTAACCTGCTCCAACACCTGGTGTCTTTTTATCCCCTTTTTCTTCATGCAAACCCAAAATTTTTCTCCCAAGGATTTCTTTTATCTGGTGAAATAGTATAGGGCAGTAGGCAAAAGAAGTTTAAATGGTTTATTTTAAGAATTGTTAGCACCCTCATCCAGGCCAGACATGAGGCTGAGTACCTGCATTGGCTTCCCAAAACTCCTCAGCTCCCCCGACAAAACCATTCCAACCCTCCACTGCAATGCGAAGTCCTCACCTGTGTGTGAAGGCAAGAGCAAGGCTTTCTAATTTTTGGGGGATGTGCTCTGTTAAAACGTGTTTCATTACAGAATAAGAACGACATGCAGGGCTGTAGAGTGTCACAGCTTTTGTCGTATTTGAACGCTTTCCACCTTTTCACCAGGAATTTACTCCACTATTAGTGTTTATTGTGAACTTATCTTCTGTGACTGAGGTTTGGAAATTGCCCAAAACTTGCAGCGCAGAACAGCATCTGAAAACCGGAAGAAAAGGAGGAAGGCAGAGGGGGTGGAGGGAAGTGTCAAGGGAGTTTTGCAAAGCAAATAGAGTATTATCCTTTTGTTTAAGATGCCATGAAGACTTTTTATCTGCTATGTGATACTTTGCTTGGAGGACTGGTGCATACGAAGAGCTTTCCTACACATCCACCCCCCTTGATTGCTTCACTGTTCTCAGTGCAAATTTATTAAATTTTGAATTAACATGTGTTAAGGAGGTTGATTTTGTTTGCTCTGCCACATAACTTACTTTTCTAAACACTTAGTAATAGCAGCAGTTAATCTATTGACCAATGGCTTAAGCAGCAGGTGGCTTTAAGACCAATGGGCCAGTCTTGACAAGGCCCACAGAAATTCCTAAGGCCTCTTTGTTACCTGGGCTGGAATAGAGAAACTACTTGTTTGGAAAATGTTTCTCCTCCCACAAAACATCTTCAGTATTAAGGGTCTTTTGTTAGCAGAAGGCTGAAGAGGGGGATTATGAAGGATAGTCTGTCACACAAATTGTTTCTCCTTAGACATATAATACAACCTGCATAAAAAGTTTACAAACTAATCTAATGAAATTATCATTCAAACGAAGCATGTCTCCGAACATTAAATTGACGCCTCAACTGCCGTGCAATTTCTGCTTTGGAAATCTCAAGACTGCAATGCCTCTGCTGTTGGTATTTTAGACTAAACCAAGGTTTTTTTCTAAAAACACCTCAGCAGTGTTCTGTTTGAAACAGGAATCCAGATAATCTGCAAGAGCTCATTTTCTTTTGAAACCCAGACACTAAAACATTAACAATTAAATTAGTTCCCATGTGTTAAGGAATCCGGGTTTACAGTTAACCATGTGTCATCTAGGTCCTTATACCCTCTCCCTGTTATGGTGTGCAAATTCACATCAGAAGAGGAAAGGTGGATTTTTATAATTTATTTGGACTGGTTTAGTAGAAGTCAGCAGCAACTGAAACTTGCAGTTCTGTACCTTTTGAGACAAAGCTGTATTGACTGAGCTGAGGGCAGTGTTTACCTATGACTTTCTTAAGGGAGGATTTTACAGTGCAAGGTGGAGAGAGACACCACTATCCAAAATGTGTCCATGCATACAGAGAAAGGACAGCAGCAGTTTCACCTGCAGTGAAGAAATGGTGCTTGGTGAGTAAATGGAGCCTTTGGGGTAGTATTTATTCTGTCTTCAGCCAAGCTTTCTGTGTTGTCCTGATCCAAGTTAGGAAAAAAAAATTCATACATGTGTGAGTGTGCACGCATGTGTGTATGTGTATATATACATATGTATGTATGCATGTAAGAATACACACACACATATATATACACTCTGACTCCTGCATTGTAACAGTCCTGTATTCTCTGTATCATAAATAACAATTGCAAACAGCTGCACAGCAGCAACTTAAAAAAAAGGAACAAGAGGAGCCAAGTTACAACATATTCAGTAGCCTGATTTCCGTTTGCACTGGTTTCTTCATCATTTGAATTGCATGTTTATCTATATGTTATGTACACATGTCTATATATGGATGCTATATATGTATGCACAAGAATGTACTTATATGCAACTTAAGACCTTTATGTTTTGGGGACCCTGATCTCATCTGGGGATGAGATTCAGTAGCACCACTAGGTGCTACTGTAATACAACTAATTAATATTATTTTTACTACTAATAACAACAGCAGTGTTTACTTTTAGTATGTTCTCACTCTTGCCAACATATGTTTTTATTTCTTTAATTTTCTTGTTCTTTGCAGCACAAATGCTTAGAGGGATCCTAATTAACTGCTCAACAATGACGCACTCTTATTTAGTTTTTCTCTCAAACTTATTTATTAGGCTTTGTTTATCAGTGGGAGAGCTTCTAGCACTGAGACTGCCAGGATTTACTCTAAGCCTCTTAGTCTGGTGTTTCCATGGCCCTGGCTCTCTGTGTAGGAGAAGCTAAGAAAATCATACATACAGGTTTTGGCCCCTTTATTTCAAGTAATCTAGGCATATGGGTTTTTTTTTCTTTTTGGGGGGATGGGGAGAAAGGCACCTGATTATCAAATAAACTGAGGAAAATGCTGATTTTTGGCCAGGGCTGGTGGAGAACTACTGGAGATTTTTTTTTGTTTGTTTGTCTAAGACTGTGTAACTGGATTTCAACATATTTTCAGGGCATTGCTCTGGACCAATGTATTCCTATGAGTAACAACAGCAACACCTTCATCTGATTTCTCCAGTAAAGGCTTCCTCAGAGACCTACAGCCAAGGCAAGCCAGAAAATGTAGGAAGGTACTTGCTCTGCGTCTGCCCCCCCAGATCCCCAGTGTTCCTCCAGTGCTTGGACCTCTGACTTGTATAAGACAGCCTCTTCTGTCCTGCACCTGCAAGGAATGGGATTGTTCCTGGCCTCCCTCCTGGCTACAGCTATCAAGTGCTTGTTTTCTTTCTTTTTTTTTTGTCTTCTTTTTCAGAGAGTACATTAGTTTCTTTCTTTTTCTTTTTCTCCCTTTCTTTCCTTCCTCCTGCCTGCTTTCTTTCCTCCCTTCTTTCCTTCTTTTTCTCTCTTTTTCTAATTTTTCTAACAGGTGAGGTCTCCCCTTGCTAACTTGACACCTAATTAGAGCGGTGAGAATTAGCTGCATTCACCCTGGCTTTAGTCCTGGCAAGAGTGTTAGAGAATTGGCCCACTTTTCAAGGTGCCAAATTGGAGGCTGAATCCAGGTGTGGTCAGAGGCAAGGGGATTATTTTCCTCCCATGGGGTGCAAACAAAGGCCTGCACTAGGGATAGATGGGGTGGGGACAATGTTGCCTGCAGGAGGGCTAAACACTCCTCCTGACATCTGAGCCCTCACCACACCACAGCACTCGGCTGTGTCACGGGTTTTGCAGCCCAAGCAACCGTATTGTGGGGACCATGATGAGGGAGGGCTCTGTGTCCTGCAGTAAAGACAGAAAGTGTTGTACCCCTCCAGCTCTCAGCAAAGCCCAGAGTTCAGATAAACAGAACATGTGTTCGGGCAAATATACGTGATAGACCCATCTGCTGCTGTGGGGCACAGGACACAGTCTTCAGCTCCTAGGGTGTGAGAACTGGTGGCACTCTTGTGCCTGCGAGCACAGAGTGCAGAGCCCTGAGGGAGCTGGAGCCCGCTTTGCAAACCTGAAAACCTGTGTGGTAGATCAGATGCTGAACTTCAATCCAGAAACCTGTCTGCTCTTGTCACTGACTCAACAACATGGGGCAAATTACGTAAGAAGCTTCTTCCTGTCCAATATGGTTACTCATGTAACTTGGGAGACCCTCTTGATAACTGGGTGGTTAGTGTTGATGCAGTATTTTCCAGAGGAGGGCTCTGCATCTGCATTTGGTATTGCAGTGAGCCTGAGACGTTCCCATTTTTTCAGCCTAGGCCTTTCTTCAGTAGGGTGGAGAATCCTAGGAGTATGACAGGCCCCAGGGAGAGTGTGGGTACTGCCTCAGTGCTGTGCAGGAGTTCATGTAAAAGGACAAGTGAAGTAGCTGGTGACAGCAAACACTTCATTGCTCCAGATCTTTCACATGAGGACCTGGTGGGTTTGGGAAAGAAAACCACAGCATGTCTGTGCAGGTTTTCCATACCAGCAGCATCATAACTCCATAATATTGTGCTCCAAAGTCTTTAAGTTATCCAGCTATCTAAGTACCAGTGAACAGCAGGAGAGTAAAACAAATCATGCTTCATCTGATGGAATAAAGCTTGCTAGTTGACTGAAAAGTCAGAAGGGGCAGGTCAATGTGGATACCCTCACTTCTGTTATCCTACTGAAAGGAGAAGCAACTTTCCTCACTACCCTGGAAGAATATAAGCATTGACTGAGGAGCCAGCAAAGTGAGCACCTCTGAGAATCTCTGTATGCTGCTAATTTTACTTCAGAAAAAAAATCCATCTCTTTTTTTTTCAGCAGAGCTATAACACAACATCCTGTAAATTGGTCTTGCCTGTGCACCACCATCCTGCATCCCTAGAAACCACTCTTTTGTCTCCTTCTGTTGATGTAGAGCATAAGACAGAGTCCTTGAGGAATACAAGGAGCTAGGAAACAGAGGTGGATCAGACCTTCTGAAAGCCAACCTATCACAACCATAAGCAGGAAGAAAAAGGAGGGGAAATGGAGTACCTGATACTTTTCTGCTCTCATTCTTGCTGGGTGCTGACAAGACCCTAGAAAACTGAATAGTTGTATCTTGCATGTCTTGGACTTGGGAATTTCAGACCTTCTTAGATCCTTAGAAAATAAAGAGAAAAGTAGCTGGTTTTAATGATAGAAGGATAGAAACATCAAACATCATTTATATTGTTGTTGGTTTACTTTTCCGGATGCCGTAAGACTAACTAGTGAAATTTCAGAAAGGAAGGTCTGTGTGGAATGTCCCACTTTAATTATCCTACAGAAGACAGAGGGTATATACTGTCTTCACTGCCATGCATCTTTTATTGTTATTTCTTTGGGGCGGGCTATATATGAAATAGTAACAAACAACCTTTTGTCCTTCCCTCCAGACCCTCCAAATTTGGTTATGCTTTGTAGTTCATCTTTGCAATGAAGCTCTACCACCACTATAGTTCTTTAAAAGGGTCATAAAGAATCACAGTAAAGTGGTATGCAAAGGTAAAGATGTCAAGTGAGTTATGTTAACAGAAAACAAACTACGCAGTAGGTCAAGGTTTGGGCAACAGCAGGGATATTTTTGTTAAGATAATGTTGCTCACAGTGGTGGTGGCTTCCTTTGTAATACATAGCTGCCCAAAGAGAATTGCCTCTATTCTCATGGAGTCAGAGGGCCATATAGGAAGGTCCTATGGGGTCTAAATGAGATAGACACTGCAATTGCTTGTACAAATAAACTTTTACTATATAAGCAGCGTGAATGGGCTCTGGTGTAATGCTTTCTAATGCTTCACATTTTCAGGTTGGTTTTAAGACAATTATCAGAGCAGCTTTTAAGAGCTAAATGGAGGTTTGTGCAGTTGTGTTTTCCTTTAGGAAGAGTAATTACCTTTCACTGCACCAGTACAGGGCAGAGGTTTCTGAGTTATATCCCAGCTAAACTAGCAGATAAAAATGACAGGCCCAGCACAGGAGAGTCTGCAGGTAACTGGTTATGTCTATATTGCAGACAAACTCAAGCCCACCTTCAGTGGATGTATGTTCAAACACAGGCTAGAAGCAACTTTCAGGGAATGCTGAGAGAGAAGGTTCAGCCTCATGGTGCTGCTTGCCACATGTCTATGGCACAGAAGAACTGGCTCATCGCCTTTCATGCATCCCATCTAAGCATGTAGGAACACAACCTGCTCATCAGGTCCTGAAGCTACCCACTGGAAGATCTGGATTTATAAGACACTTACACTTAGACTACTCATCCCTGCAAAAGAAAGCTCATATAGGCCAAGACTGGACATTTGCAGTCAAGCCATAGGACTTTTCTTGGCCATAATAGGGATGGCCAGAGCCAGGGCAGGAAGCACAGGTGTCTAGAATGTATTCCTTGGCTTAGCATGCTGAGGGCAACAGAGATGCAGCCACGTTATGCTGGAGGTCGCAGCCAGCTTGCGGCCTAAAGAACTACAGACAATCCTCATGGAAGCACAAGTGTTTTGAACTATTACTGCAGGACTATCTGCCGTTGGAAGTTAGCTTTTAAAAGAAATCTGGGATTATACCAATGACTCTGCTTCAAGCATAAAAGATGCTTTGCAAAGTAACACATTGCTACATCAATATTTTAAAAATGTATACAGTGAAATTTCTTTCCTCATTTGAAAAAGCTTTTTCAACACTTTGGGGAAAGCTGTCCTCCAGCATACAGATTTCTGAATATTTTGATATCTCTCCATGTTCCCTATGCTGAAACTATGCCCAAATTCACCATTAAGTTTATTCTTCTTTCTGTGCTATGAAAAAGGTGAGAAATTAGCAAAGGGGAGTATTAACAACAGTTTAGATGTGGAGCTTTTATGTGTATGAGGTTTTTTTTAAAATCCTTTTTTTTTTTTTTTTTTTCCCCAGTTCTGGTATATATGGGTTCATTTTAAGTCATAACTGTCCTATAACTCATAAAATGTGCATTACATCACCTTTTAGATAGAAGTCAGCAGGAACAAAGCTACTAGAATGGACGAATAAACAAATTACTGTTAAGGCTACAACACATTAGCCTCTAAATAGCAGTAGGAAAATGTGCAGTGCTTCTGCAACTCAAATACCTGTTTGTGCAATGATCTGAACTGTTCATGCAAATGTTCATTTCAGCTTGACCCTGTTTGGGGCAGGTGGGAAGTGCTGTGTGTTGGAGTACCAGGTAAAATGGACAGTGGCTCTGGGACAGGGGAATCCTATGCAGCAGCAATAGGAGCATGGCTGTATGACCACAAAATGCCCCCTGCCTGCTGGTAAGACTGGTTACCTAGGGAAAACACATTCCTAATCATCTCATTAGCATGAAGTAGATTGCTCTGATGGCAAAACCATACGTCATGTACAATCATATCCTGCCTTTACACTGTGCTCTTGAGTCCAGGCAAGCAAACATGCCGCAAGGCTGAGACTTTCCAGAATCAGTGTGCCTGGCTGCTCCTTCAGTTTTTACCTTTCCTGGTGAGTGCACAGACATGGCATGGTCCCATGGATTCACTGCAGTACAAGTAGGGGCTCTGCAATATACACAGATCTGCAGTCTGCAGGGGCCTGTGCCTGTGATTATTTGGCACACAAAAGTTTCAAAATTGTACAGATTATGTTCACTCTGCAGAAGCTTTTAAGCCCTTCAGTCTTACTTGTACTCCTCACCACACCGGTCTCGCTCCTCTGCAAGTTCTATCTTCTACCTTTCTGATTGCAGGTGTGCTGTCTCACTGATCTTCATGCCTGCTAGGATTATGTGCCATCCCTTTTCTTTGATGAACCTAACTGGAACTGTTTTGCTCTCACTCCTGATTTTTGGGCACAAGTAGGACCTTCTGAATGCCATGCTTCAAGACAGGATTCGCCTGCCCTGTGCTGTTAAGCAGCCTGTACTCAGCCCTTTGGGCCTGAGGCAAGCCTCCAACCCTCACTGCCCCGGCAGAAGACCAGGATGGGATGCTGCCCACGATTTGCAGCCATTATTGCCATAATGGGGCCTTACAACAAAGAAAAGAGCAGGCCGAAAGTGATCTGAAATGGGCTAGGGTTCAGCAGTAGGCATCCTTTTCACCAGTCATTGTTTGGCAGCAATTTCTACCCAGTGGCAATATTCCTCTGCTTTGCTCGCAGCTGAAAATAACTCTGAAAGTGCTTCGGAAGGGCTGCCTTTTAACTGAGCTGAACACCTTTCCAAATTATTTTTGTCATGGTGAATACCTTCCCCTCAGATGAGGAGAATTCGGTCTCTTCCTTCCCATTTCTTTTCCGTGCAGCCTATAAACCACTGTAAAATATGGCTCATTGTTTCTGTGCTCTCCCATGCCCTTTATTTCCATAATGGACTCTTTGCCCACACGTTTGCTAATATTTCTACCTCACTACATAAGCTGGCAGATGCCCAGAGTGTTGGTGCCTGTGACGTGATTCCTTTTCGTTCCTCATGCAGTTATCTGGCAGTACCTTGTGGGTGAGCACAGAAGAGCACAGATGCACCTAACCTGGCACAAGCTGTTACAGAGTCGTGACAAAAACACCTGCCCTTTCCGTAGTAATCTACTGAGCTGCCGGTGTTCCCTGTATTGGGAATGGAAGGTTAAATCACCACTTTGCTTCCTGTTGTGTCATCGTTTTAACTGTTTGCATCAATTATTGAATGTGATTTTCTGTGAATCACAAAGACCTTTGGAAATTAATGCTGCAAAATGCTTTAAGTATGGTCCTCATCCTTAAAGCTTCTAGTAGCAAAGTAACTGCCTGCAGACTAGTGGAAATATCTGTCTCAAAAAATGGCCCAAACCATTTCTGTAGATTTCTAGCGAGATAGCAAAGA